>NC_083405.1:120561758-121792382 GCF_020745735.1 Hemiscyllium ocellatum | reverse complement strand
TCCTCACTTTCACCTCATTATGGCTTGTAGTCTGTTGCTGAGCATTGTGCTATACTTCAGTACAAAGTGCCTGGTTAGCCACGTAAGCTTTGTTAAGACAACTTGTTTAAGTCCGTGAGGGTCTGCTGGTGTTATTTAGAAATGCAGTAATCTGTGTGAGATTGACACAGGTAAAGTTATTACAAGGTTGCAGAACGTGTCAGAAGGCTGAGAAATTAGGTGTTGATTGGATTTATTCAACGTGTTTCTCACAGATGGGAGAAATGAAAGCTGCCTCTGAAGTCATTGTTGGAACAAGTAACAAATGCCTGTGGATATTATATCTGGAAAATTGCAGATAAATCAACTCAGACTGGCGGCAGAGTCCTGCCCAACCTGATAAATAAAGCCACAAATCTCTTAGCGTGGCCACCGCTGAGCTTAAAATGTATGCAGGCTGTAGGTTCATCCATATGAATGACCAAGATTAAATAAAATTCAACACAAAAGGGATAAATCATACATTATTTTAGATGTATAATTTTCAACAAGCTCTTTATTCTGGCCTGGCTAGCTCAGTCAGTAATGCCGTTAATCTTACATTATTAGGTCAAGCCCCACATTGGTCAAGTAGGTCTTTCAAGGATTCAGGAAAATGGAGTTAAGGGGGGCATGGTAACTCAGTGGTTAGCCGTGCTGCCTCACAGCGCCAGGGACCCAGGTTCGATTCCACCCTCGGGTAACTGCCTGTCTGTAGTTTGCACATTCTCCCTATGTCTGCGTGGGTTTCCTCACACAATCCAAAGATGTGCAGGCTGTGTGGATCTTCTGCACTGCAGGGGTTCTATGAGTCTAAGCTCACTGCTGAAAGTTGCTGGTGAGCCCCAAAGTTCAGCATGGCAGTGCAGAAGTGGAACTGGATCGGAGAAGTACCATGATGGTGTGGGAAGGTGGCATGTGGTAGATGTCAGTATCCATAGATGTGTGGTACATACATCCACTGCCCTGGAGCATGCCCAGAGTTGTTGGTACTGGGTATTCAAGATGGAGACCCAGAGGAACATAAGACCATAAGACCATAAGACATAGGAATGGAAGTAAGGCCATTCGGCCCATCGAGTCCAATCCGCCATTCAATCATGGCTGATGGGCATTTCAACTCCACTTACCAGCGTTCACCCCGTAGCCCTTAATTCCTCGAGACAACAAGAATCTATCAATCTCTGCCTTGAAGACATTTAGCGTCCCGGCCTCCACTGCACTCCATGGCGATGAATTCCACAGACCCACCACCCTCTGGCTGAAGAAATGTCTCCGCATTTCTGTTCTGAATTGACCCCCTCTAATTCTAAGGCTGTGTCCACGGGTCCTAGTCTCCTCGCCTATTGGAAACAATTTCCTAGCGTTCACCCTTTCCAAGCCATGTATTATCTTGTACGTCTCTATTAAGTCTCCCCTTAATCTTCTAAACTCCAATGAATACAATCTCAGGATCCTTAGCCGTTCCTCATATGTTAGACCTACCATTCCAGGGATCATCGGTGTGAATCTCCGCTGGACACGTTCCAGTGCCAGTATATCCTTCCTGAGGTGTGGGGACCAAAACTGGACACAGTACTCCAAATGGGGCCTAACCAGAGCTTTATAAAGTCTCAGTAGCACATCTCTGCTTTTATATTCCAACCCTCTTAAGATAAGAGACAACATTGCATTCGCTTTCTTAATCACGGACTCAACCTGCATGTTTACCTTTAAAGAAACCTCGACTAGCACTCCCACCTCCCTTTGTACTTTGGCTTTACTAATTTTCTCACCATTTAGAAAGTAGTCTATGCTTTTATTCTTTTTGCCAAAGTGCAAGACCTCGCACTTGCTCATGTTAAATTCCATCAGCCATTTCCTGGACCACTCTCCCAACATAAAGTGAACTTGTGGAACCTGGCACCCACTCTGGCTCTCATGTTAGGAATGAGCCTCCTGGAGGTCTACAGAACAGAAAGCAACCCTTCAGCCCATTAAGTTCCTGCTGGTCGAAAGCAAGTGCCAAACTATTCTAATCTCATCTTTTCCTGCATTTGGCCCATAGCCTTGCATGCCTAACCCTATCGCAAGTGCAAATTCTCAGTGTCTAGTTTCTATTCTGCAGGAAATGGATTATGAACCAGTCAGTTAATGCAACAAGGTGCTGAAGAGGATGGTAACAAACGGTAATTCCTGTTAATGAACTCACTGCTCTCTGGTGAGGGAGTCGAGCAAAACCTCACTTGATTTTACATGAAATTCTCTTGCCACCCCACAAGTCATCCAGGGCCTTCCTTCTTGGCCTACAATCTTCTTCCTGACCTCTCCGCCCCCAGCCCCTCTCCGGCCTATCACCCTCACCTTAACCTCCTTCCACCTATCGCATTCCCAACACCCCTCCCCCAATTCCCTCCTCCCTAGCTTTTATCTCAGCCTGCTTGGCACACCCTTCTCATTCCTGAAGAAGGGCTCATGCCTGAAACATCGATTCTCCTGCTCCTTGAATGCTGCCTGACCTGCTGCGCTTTTCCAGCAACAGATTCTTCAGCTCTAATCTCCAGCATCTGCAGTCCTCACTTTCTCCTTCCTTACAAGAGTCCACCAACAGTTTTTCACTGCCCTTGGTTCTAGTGTTAAACAGATGTAATCGTCTCCATTTATTTTGTATTTCAAAACAAAAACACACAGACTTACACAAATGTACCACTTACTACAAGATAGAAAAACACCAAGAAAGCTTTGCAGGAAATGAAGTATTTTTTGGAGGATAGTTGCTGTCGAAATGAAAATGCAGCAGTCAACTGGCACACAGCAACGCATAATGAGGTAAGTGGCCAGAATATCTGTCTTTGGGATGGAATGAAGGATTCGTATTGGTCAGGACAGTAACAGACCACCTCTATCTTCTTTCACACTTCTTCATGAGATCTTTTACATCCATCTGAGCAATAAAGAAAGACTTGTACTTGCAAAGCATCCTCTACCACCTCAGGGTGTCCAAGCACTGTTACCAGTCAGGTAAATACCTTTCAAGTGTAGTTATTGTTGTAATGTTAGAAACATGGGAGTCAATTTGAGCAAAGCTATCTTCGACAGACAGCAATGTGACAGTGACCAGACTTTGAGCAATATGTATTTCCCAAGATGTGAGTGCTGATTCTTCCCATTCTGTTCAAAAAAGTATAATTGATTGTTTAAGAACTGCAGGATCATCGAGTAACCTTGTGATGATGCCATAGCATTACACCTCATTGGGCATAAATAGCAGAGTGTGAACATAATGATAAAAAGGTAATAAAGTGAAGAAGTTAGAAACATTTACTGAGGAACATGTGGAGTAGACTAATTAGATTATGTCATAGAGTTATAGAGTTGTACAGCACAGAAACAGACCCTTAGGCCCAACTCATCCATGTCAATCAGATATCCTATATTAATCAAGAACAATTTGCCATTGTTAGGCCCATACCCCTTTAAGCCCTTCCTATTCATATACCTATCCAGTTGCCTTTTAAGTGTTGTAACTGTATCAGCCTCCATTACTTCCTCTGGCAGTTCATTCCACACATGAAAAACTTGCCCTTTAGTCCCTTCTAAATCTTTCACCTCTCACCTTAACCCTATGCTCTTTAGTTTTGGCCTCCCCTACCCTGTGGAAAAGACCTTGTCTGTTTTTAAGATGAGAGGAGAGAGTAAAAAAGATATAAGAGGCAATTTTTTTTTACACAGAGGGTGATTTGTGTGTGGAATGAACTTCCTCAGGAAGTGGCGAATGCCACTACAATTGCAATATTTAAAATGTCAGGTGTCAGATCTCTCAATGGGAGAGCATTTCGGTGATAGTGGTCACAATGCCATGACCTTTACTATACTCATGGAAAGGAATGGGAGCAGATGTTATGGGAAAGTTTTTAATTAGGGAAGGGGGAATTACAATGCTATTAGGCAGGAACTGGGGTGCCTAGATTGGCAACAGATGTTCTCAGGGAAATGCACATTGGAAATGTGGGGATTGTTTAGCGAGCACTTGCTGATTGTGCTGGACAGGTTTGTCCTGCTGAGGCAAGGAAGGGATGGCAGGTTGAAAGAACCTTGGGTGACAGGGGATGTGGAGAATCCAGTTAGAAGGAAGAAGGAAGCTGATTTAAGGTTGAGGAGGCAAGGATCAGACAGGGCTCTAGAGGGTTACAAGGTGACCAGGAAGGAACTGAAGAATGGACTTGGGAGAGCTAGAATGGGGCATGAGAAAGCTTTAGTGGGTCGGATTAAGGAAAACCCGAAGGCATCATATACTTATGTGAGGAACAAGAGGATGGCCAGAGTGAGGGTAGAGCCAATCAGGGATAGACTTGTGCCTGGAGTTGGAGGAAGTCGGGGAGGACCTTAATGAATACATTGCTTCAGTATTCACACATTGACATTTTCAAAGACAGTGTGAAATAAACTGATATGATAGAACAGTTTGATGTTAGGAAGGAGGATGTGCTGAAAATCTTGAAAAACATAAGGAGAGATAAATACCCTGTGCCAGATGGGATATATCCTAGGATACTAGAGAAAATAAGGGAAGAGATTGTTGCGCCGTTGTTGATGATCTTTGAGTCCTCACTGTCCACTGGATGATTGAAAGGTGGCAAATGTTATTCCCTTGTTCAAGATAGTGAATCCTGGGAATTACAGACCAATCAGTCTTACATCAGTGGTGGGCAAAGTATTGGAGAGAACTCTGAGAGACAGGATTTATGATTACTTGGAAAACCATAGTTTGATTAGAGATAGTCAGCATGGCTTTGTGAGGGGTGGGTCTGTCTCACAAGTCTTATCGAATTCTTTGACGATGTAACAAAACACATTAATGAAGGTCAAGCAGTGGATGTGGTGTACATAGATTTTAGCAAGGTGTTTTAAAAGGTTCCCCATGATAGGCTCATTCAGAAAGTAAGGATGCCTGGGATACAAGGAAATCTGGCTGGCTGGATATAGAATTGGCTAGCCCAAAGAAGACAGAGGGTGGTGGTGGATGGAAAGTATTCAGCCTGGAGCTCTATAACGTCACCCCTTAGCCTCCGACACTCTAGGGAAAATAGCTCCAGCCTATTCAACCTCTCCCGATAGCTAATATGTTTTTAAGAAAACATAAGCGGTAAGAATATTAAAAGCCCACGCGTAGCTAAGGAGGCAAATTCAGGTGGAGTTCTTGGGAAAAGAGATTCCTTACCAGATATCTAAAGCAGATTTTATTCCAAAGTGAACAAAACTGACCGTCTGGGAATAAAGCAAAGAAATGGAGTTTACACATTCTTCCAGTGTCTGCATGGGTTTTGTCTGGGTGTTCTGGTTTTTCCTGGGTGCTCTGGTTTTGTCTGGGTGTTCTGGTTTTGTCTGGGTGCTCTGGTTTTGTCAGGGTGCTCTGGTTTCGTCTGGGTGCTCTGGTTTTGTCTGGGTGTTCTGGTTTCGTCTGGGTGCTCTGGTTTCGTCTGGGTGCTCTGGTTTTGTCTGGGTGCTCTGGTTTCGTCTGGGTGCTCTGGTTTCCTCTCACAATCCAGTGATGGCAGTGAAGGCAGTGCAATGTTCCTCTTGCAACATGTTTGAGGTGAGGGATGCCATGGTCATCCCTGCTGATTACACTTGCAGGAAGTGCACCCATCTCCAGCTCCTCCAAGACCGTGTTAGAGAACTGGAGCTGGAATTGGACGAACTGCAGATCATTCGGGAGGCAGAGGTGGTCATAGATCAGAGCTTTAGGGAAGTAGTTACTCCGAAAGTTATAGAGAGATGGGTGACAGTGAGGGGGAGTGGGAGGAAGCAGCCAGTGCAGGGACCCCCTGCGGTCATTCCCCTCAAGAACAAGTATACCGTTTTGGATACTTGTGAGGGGGATGACTTACCAGGGGTAAGCAACGAGGCTCAGGTCTCTGGCACGGAGCCTGTTCCCGTTGCTCAGATGGGAAGGGTGGAGAAAGGTAGAGCGATAGTTATTGGGGACTCAATAGTGAGGGGCACAGATAGGCGGTTTTGCGGCGGCGACAGAGACCCACGATTGGTATGTTGCCTCCCAGGTGCAAGGGTACGTGATGTCTCTGATCGTGTTTCCCGGGTCCTTAAGGGGGAGGGGGAGCAGCCCCAGATCGTGGTCCACATTGGCACCAACGGCATAGGTAGGAAGAGGGGTGAGGATGTTAGGCAGGCTTTCAGGGAGCTAGGTTGGAAGCTCAGAGCTAGAACGAACAGAGTTGTTGTCTCTGGTTTGTTACTCGTGCCACGTGATAGAGAGTCGAGGAATAGGGAGAGAGAACAGTTAAATGCGTGGCTACAGAGATGGTGCAGGAGGGAGGGATTCCGGTTTCTGGACAACTGGGGTTCTTTCTGGGGAAGGTGGGACCTCTATAAACAGGATGGTCTACACCTGAACCTGAGGGGCACCAGTATCCTTGGGGGGAGGTTTGCTAGTGCTCTTTGGGAGGGTTTAAACTAACTCTGCAGGGGCATGGGAACCTGGACTGTAGCTTTAGGGTACAGGACCTTGAGTGTAGGGAGGTTAGGAACATGGCATCGATCTCGAAGGAGGGTGCCTGTAAACAGAAAGGTGGCTTGAAGTGTGTATACTTCAATGCCAGAAGTATAAGAAATAAGGTAGGTGAGCTTGCAGCGTGGGTTGGTACCTGGGACTTCGATGTTGTGGCCATTACAGAGACGTGGGTAGAACAGGGACAGGAATGGCTATTGCAGGTTCCAGGGTTTAAATGTTTTAGTAGAGTCAGAGATGGGGGTAAAAGAGGGGGAGGTGTGGCATTGCTTGTCAAGGATAGTATTACAGCGGTGGAAAGGACGATGGAGGAAGACTTGCCATCTGAGGTAGTTTGGGCTGAGGTTAGAAATAGGAAAGGTGAGGTCACCCTGTTAGGAGTTTTCTACAGGCCTCCTAATAGTCCGAGAGAAGTAGAGGAAAGTATTGCGAGGATGATTCAGGAGAAGAATGAAAGTAGCAGGGTGGTTGTTATGGGGGACTTTAACTTCCCAGATATTGACTGGGAAAGCTATAGCTCAAGTTCGTTTGATGGGTCGGTGTTTGTCCAATGTGTGCAGGAGGGTTTCCTGACACAATATGTAGACAGGCCAACAAGAGGTGAGGCTATACTGGATTTGGTTCTAGGTAATGAACCAGGCCAGGTGTTAGACTTGGAGGTAGGTGAACACTTCGGAGACAGTGACCACAACTCGGTGACTTTTACTTTAGTGATGGAGAGGGATAAGTGTGCACTGCAGGGCAAGAGTTATAGCTGGGGGCAGGGAAATTATGATGCGGTGAGGCATGACTTAGGATGCGTGGATTGGAAAAATAGGCTTCAAGGGAAGAACACAAATGATATGTGGAGCTTGTTCAAGGAGCAGCTATTGGGTGACCTTGATAAGTATGTACCAGTCAGGCAGGCAGTAAAGGGTCTTGTGAGGGAGCCGTGGTTTAATAAGGAATTGGAATCCCTTGTGAAAGGGAAGAGGGCGGCCTATGTAAAGATGAGGCGTGAAGGTTCAGTTGGGGCGATTGAGAGTTATAAGGTAGCCAGGAAGGATCTAAAGAGAGAGCTAAGAGCAGCGAGAAGGGGACATGAAAAGTCCTTAGTTGGTAGGATTAGGGAAAACCCAAAGGCTTTCTATAGGTATGTCAGGAATAAAAGGATGACTAGGGTAGGTATCGGTCCAGTCAAGGATAGTAGTGGGAAGTTGTGCGCGGAGGCGGAGGAGATTGGAGAGACACTAAATCAATACTTTTCGTCAGTATTCACTCAGGAACAGGACACGGTTGCTGATGTGAATATTGAGTCACAAGTGATTAGAATGGATGACCTTGAGGTATGTAGGGAAGAGGTCTGGGGAATACTGGAAAGGATGAAAATAGATAAGCCCCCTGGGCCTGATGGCATTTATCCTAGGATCCTCTGGGAAGCCAGGGAGGAGATAGCGGAGCCAATGGCCTTGATTTTTATGTCGTCGTTGTCTACGGGAATAGTGCCAGAAGACTGGAGGATAGTGAATGCGGTCCCCTTGTTCAAGAAGGGGAGTAGGGATAGCCCTAGTAACTATAGGCCAGTGAGTCTCACTTCTGTTGTGGGCAAAGTCTTAGAGAGAATTGTAAGGGATAGGATTTATGAACATCTGGATAGGAATAATGTGATCAAGGATAGTCAGCATGGTTTTGTGAAGGGCAGGTCGTGCCTCACAAACCTTATTGAGTTCTTTGAGAAGGTGACCAAGGAAGTGGATGAGGGTAAAGCAGTAGATGTGGTGTATATGGATTTTAGCAAGGCGTTCGATAAGGAACCCCATGGCAGGCTAATGCAAAAACTACGGAGGTATGGCATTGAGGGTGCATTAGAGGTTTGGATTAGGAATTGGCTGGCTGGAAGGAGACAGAGGGTAGTAGTTGATGGTATAGGTTCATCTTGGAGTGCAGTTACTAGCGGTGTTCCACAAGGATCTGTTTTGGGACCATTGCTGTTTGTCATTTTTATAAATGACCTAGAGGAGGGGCTCGAAGGCTGGGTGAGCAAGTTTGCGGATGACACGAAAGTCGGTGGAGTTATGGACAGCGAAGAAGGATGTGGCAGGTTACAACGGGATATAGATAAGTTGCAGAGCTGAGCAGAAAGGTGGCAAATGGAGTTCAATGTAGCTAAGTGTGAAGTCATTCACTTTGGTAGGAGTAACAAGAAGATGGATTACTGGGCTAATGGTAGGCTACTTGGTAGTGTGGATGAGCAGAGGGATCTTGGTGTCCATGTACACAGATCTTTGAAAGTTGCCACCCAGGTAAATAGTGCTGTGAAGAAGGCATATGGTGTACTGGGCTTTATTGGTAGAGGAATTGAGTTCTGGAGTCCTGAGGTCATGTTGCAGTTGTATAAGACTCTGGTGCGGCCTCATCTGGAGTATTGTGTGCAGTTTTGGTCGCCATACTATAGGAAGGATGTGGAGGCACTGGAACGGGTGCAGAGGAGGTTTACCAGGATGTTGACTGGCATGGTAGGAAGATCGTATGAGGAAAGGCTGAGGCACTTGGGCCTGTTCTCATTGGAGAAAAGAAGGTTTAGGGGAGATTTGATAGAGGTGTACAAGATGATTAGGGGTTTAGGTAGGGTTGACAGTGAGAACCTTTTTCCGCTAATGGAGTCAGTTGTTACCAGGGGACATAGCTTTAAATTAAGGGGTGGTAGGTATAGGACAGATGTTAGGGGTAGATTCTTTACTCAGCGGGTTGTGAGTTCATGGAATGCCCTGCCAGTATCAGTGGTGGACCCTCCCTCTTTATGGTCATTTAAGCGGGCATTGGATAGGCATATGGAGGTTATTGGGCTAGTGTAGGTTAGGTAGGCTTCGGTCGGCGCAACATCGAGGGCCGAAGGGCCTGTACTGCACTGTATTTTTCTATGTTCTATGTTCTAATGTATGAGTTTGGTGGATTGACCAGGATAAAAATTGCCCTGCATATTTCCAGGAATGTCTGGTTTAGGTGGATTAACTATGGTTAAAAAAAACCATGTGGATTTACAAGGATTGGGTTGGGGTGGGATGCTTTTCAGAGGATCAGTGCAGACTTAATGGGCCCAAATCAAAACAGAAATTGCTGGTGAAACTCAACAAGTCTGTGGAGAGAGGAGCAGTGTTAATGTGAAGAATGGTTACTGAACCCGAAGCATTAACACTGTTTTCTCTCCACAGATCCTGCCAGACCTGTTGAGTTTCTCCAATTCATCTGGGAAGTATTATTAAGACTTCCAGCAGTGACTTTGCAATTTCTATAGTTCTTACTTGTTAAAAAAGTTTAACAACAGGAAAGTTAAGAAATTTATTCAGAAATGAGCAGAAATTGAATTTAAAAAGCAGGTATAAAGATTGTTTTTGTGTTTTTGTTTTTGCCGCTGTTTACCTATTATTTATTATCTATGCTACCTAACTCTGTGATCTGCCTGTATTACTCGCAAAACAAAGCTTTTCACTGTGCCTCGGTACGCGTGACAATTAATTCAATTCAATTGTTTCACGGTACTTACAAAGTTTCAGGTATCTAATAGTGAAGCTAATGATGTTACTTTACCAGTTTATACAAAATTTTATTCAGAAACTATGAAGATTCATCTACTTTTTTTTAACCAAAACAACCTCTGAGATAAGTTAATATGTAAGCCTGACCACGTGGCGTCAAATTGCCAAAAACTCTCAACATGCCTGACACCACAGTGACCAACTTTGATACAGTCAAATTTCCATTGAATCTTCTTGATTAATGTCATTTTGAGAAAATTTGTATTTACAGATCTTTTAAAAATCCTTCGGCCACCCTGGAAAGGAATATCTTCATTTAGCTGTAATGAAGAGGCCATATTGGTAAAGGGACACCAAACTTTACATGGAAACTTTACAAACGGCTCTGAGAAACCTTAACAGCTTTCAATGTGAGTACTACAACAACAACCTCAAGCAGTTAAGAATATAACAAGACAAGAAAATTAGTGTAGTACAAGGAAATCAAAAATATAACAATCATCTTCTGATTTCCAATAATAATCAACAGCTTCAAATACCCATCAACAATCAGTCAATGCACCAAAATTCTCTTGACTGAATCTTTGCACCAGAACAATTCACAATGTCAAATCCATTTGATAAATCAGCAAATTGGAAAGTGTGAAAGCACAATTCCTAAGATTTCAACCAATTGCAGAATTAGACACCAAATCAAATACAGAGCACACTGTCAGCTGCTTGGAAGGAATGTCAGATCATATCTTTACAAACAACAGATAAATGAGAATTGGAAGATATAAGGAAAAGTATACAGGAAATGTTGTTAGAGAAATAATCTAGTTTTCTCACTTGAGAGTATATGTGAAGGTGATGAGTGTTTATGATAGGGGAGAGAGAAGCTTGGGTAAAAATTGTTGTGCAACTGCTTTGGGACCATGGAGCTACCTTGTGATGATGTGACAGAGATACTCCTCACTGGGCATAAACAGCAACAGAAACAGAGTCGACAAAAGTGGGAAAGTGAATAAATTAGAAATTTGTATCAAGAGGCATGTGAAGTACATCGAATAACATGAGCTGGTAGAACTTATGGAATAGTCTTTCAATAATGTAACAGTAAGATTAGAGTATTTTATTCAGATTATCACGTGCTGTAACTATCCTTAAAATTGCCAAATTTATATAAACTTATCTTTGATTGGTGGAGTAGGACTCCAGAGCTGAAGTGTGCCTGCTTCGTCTGTTTTTCTCTCCATCACCCTCTTTTCAGTTTGATTTTCATTTTCTTTTTATTTCCTGTCCTCAGGCAACATTGGCGATGTCCCCAATGAAAACCAACATGGACTCCTATCCTCAGTGTGAACTCAAACCCTCAGCCTCAGAGTGGAGTCGGACTCCCAGCCTCAGTGTGGTCTCCACTCCCCAGCCTCAGTGTGGTCTCCACTCCCCAGCCTCAGTGTGGTCTCCTCTCCCCAATCTCAGCCTGGTCTCCACTCCCGGCCTCAGTGTGGAATCAGCCTACCGGCCTCAGCTTGGTCTCCACTCCCGGCCTCAGTGTGGACTCAGACCCTCGTCCTCAGCGTGAAGTTGTACTCCCAGCCTCTGTATGGACTCCATCCCCGGCCTCAGCGTGAAGTTGTACTCCCAGCCTCTGTGTGGACTCCATCCCCGGCCTCAGCGTGAAGTTGTACTCCCAGCCTCTGTGTGGACTCCATCCCCGGCCTCAGCATGGACTCAGGCTCCCAACCTCAGTATGGACTCAGACCCTCGGCCTCCTTGTGGACTCAGACCCTCGGCCTCAGTGTGGACTCAGACTCCAAGCCTCAGTGTGGTCTCAGACTCACGGCCTCAGCGTGGTCTCAGACTCACGGCCTCAGTGTGGTCTCAGACTCACGGCCTCAGCATGGTCTCCACTCCCAACCTCAGTGTGGTCTCCACTTCCAGCCTCAGTGTGGTCTCCACCCCTGGCCTCAGTGTGGTCTCCGCTCCCTGGCCTCAGCGTGGACTCCACTCCCGGCCTTAGTGTGGACTCAGACTCCCGGCCTCAGTGTGGTCTCCACTCCTAGCCTCAGTGTGAACTCCACTCCCGGCCTCAGCATGGACTCAGATTCCCAGCCTCAGAGTGGTCTCCACTTTTGACCTGAGTATGAACTCAGACTCTCGGCCTCTGCGCAGTCTTGATGCCTGGCCTCAATGTGGACCTGATTCCGTGAATCCCATTGCAGTCAATGCAGGCAGGACTTATATTCTGAACTCTTATTTCTCTATTTTTCTAATTTATTGTGGGACTTTTATCTTTCTGCATTTTCCTAATTTTATTTTCAAAAGAATTTGTACCTTAAGAATCTGGACCTAGGAGCTGTGGTATGTATGTTAGCACTGTAAGTGGCAGCTTATAAACATGTCACTGTTTGTGGGAGTACATGTGACAATGAAGCTAAGTATTGGATTTAATCCCATTTGGTTCCGTCTTATTCTTGAACTTTGACTTTGATGACTCAACCAACAGTTTCAACAAAATGGCATTGTCTTGTTTTTTAGTATCAATGTGAAATAATGAAATCACTTGCAGCAACTCTGCAGTTGAATCTCTTATAATGATATTGTTCAGTAGCCTGAAGCCTCTGGTAGCATTTTCTAGACCTGACATTTGGGCATGGATAATACAATGCATTTTTTTTTTCTGTCTTATAACAACCTGATGACATTCTAAAGCACTTTCAAATTAACAAATTTCTTTTTGAAGCATGTTCTTTTCATGTAGCAAAAGCTTTATGAAGGTATAGGTGTGTACTGTACCTTTAAGAGAGACTGGAAGCTGGCACAGACTTAGAGAGACACAGAGTGTGCTGAGTGTGCTGTAACATTTGACTGTGAAACCAACAGTGCAGCTGAGTTGCTATGGTACAAAAAAAGCAAAGCAAATTTGGCCAATCAGTTTACATTGTGCCCCAGATACCAAAATCCAATCAAATTTGAATTTAGTATTTTGGCAACATCAACCAATGAAATGATGTGATGTTTTGGGGTTTAAAACCAAATATTTTGAACAGTTAAGGGGAGAACTGTCAAGAAAACCAACAAAGGTACCTGTTCATACGAAAACCTGGGAAGAACACTGAAGAAAAGACGACAGAGAGGGAAAATCTACAGAGGAAGATACAGAGAGAAGATTCGATAGCTGGCTGGTTTTGAAATTTACTTTTTTTCTTGTAATTCTTAATCGAGATTTTTATCGGACCAGCATTGGAGAGTGGGAAGTAAAATATAGGTTGAAAAGAAGGGAGTTGTAAATAGTTGTTGGTTTTAATATTCTTTATTGGACTTAAAGAATAAAATTGTTAACTTTTACTTTAAATAGTGACCTCTGGGAGAGTTCTTTCCCTCTCAAAATTTAACAGATTACGGCACAAGGTAAACTTCTCTGTGTGTCTGATTGAAATTAGCAGAGGGGCTTACCCCTTGTTGTAACAGTTTGGGGGTTTTCATCCATGATTTGAATAGGTTTAGATAGATTCAATCTGAGATTTGAACAGATATGAATGGATTTGGGGGTACAATAAAATCCCAGCAGGTTTAAACACTGGCTGGTTAGTGTCCTAGATCTTTAAATAGAATGTAGATGAGACAATTTGTTTAATTTTGGTAACTTGTGGTTGATTAAATGGCTCTTAAAATTGCTAAAGAGATTCTGGGGTTTGAAGATGATTCTCAAATTTGCAAGAAAATTTAAAAGGAAAGAAAAAGGCCATACTTTTAGAATTAGCAAATAGGTTAGATTTTGGTTTAACCAAGGACAAAAATAAAGCTGAAATTGTAAGGGAATTACTCAAATACTTAGGTATGTCAGAGAAACAGACAAGCGCTGTAGAGGTAGAAAAACTTAAATTGCAATTGAGGAAAATGGAGATAGAAGATAAAGAAAGAGAGAGAGGTCTCTTAGCTGAGCAAAAAGAGAGAAAATTTGAACTTGGCATGTAGTGACTTAGTCAGCAAATTCAAGTTAACAGGATGGAGATTAAAAGAGAAGGTAATGTTACATATCAATACATCATAACTCTGCCACGTTTTGATGACAAAGATGTTGAAGCCACCTTTATTTCATTTGAAAAATTGGCTGGGCAGATGGAGTGGTCTGAGGATTTATGGGTGATGCTAGTTCAGACTAAGTGGGTAGGCAGAGCTAAGGAGGCATTTGCCGCACTGTCAGATGAGGGATCAAGAGATAACGAAGAGGTCGAACAGGCTATTTTAAGTGCTTATGAATTGATACCAGATGTGTATTAACTCAGAACATACAGCATAGAAAAGTACAGCACAGAACAGGCCCTTTGGCCCATGATGTCGTGCCGAGAATTATTCCTGATCTAAAATAAATTAACATATCCTATGCACCCCCCAACTCACTGCTGTCCATGTGCAGTCACTTAGATGTCCCTAATGACTCTGCTTCCACCACCCCCACAGGCAGCACATTCCATGCATTCACAGCTCTCTGCGTAAAGAACCTTCCTCTGATGTCCCCTCTATATCTTCCTCCTAATATCTTAAAACTATGACCCCTCATGCCAGTCAATCCTGCCCTGGGGAAAAGTCTCTGGCTATTGACTCTCTCCACACCTCTCATTACCTTGTATACCTCGACCAGGTCACCTCTCTTCGTCCTTCTCTCCAGAGAGAAAAGTCCGAGCTGAGTCAACCTCTCATCATTAGACAAGCCCTCCAGTCCAGGCAGCATCCTGGTAAACCTTCTTTGCACCCTCTCCAAAGCCTCCGTATCTTTCCTATAACAGGGTGACCAGAACTGGACACAATATTCCAAGTGTGGTCTCACCAGAGGCTTGTAGAGATGTAGCAAAACCTCGCAGCTCTTAAAGTTGATCCCCCTGTTAATGAAAGCCAAAACACCATATGCTTTCTTAACAACCCTATCCACTTGAGTGACAACCTTGAGGGATTTATGCACTTGCGCACCAAGACCCCTCTGTTCCTCCACACTGCCAAGAATCCCTGTCTTTAATCCTATATTCAGCATTCAAGTTCGATCTTCCAAAATGCAACACTTTGCATTTATCCAGGTTGAACTCCATCTGCCATTTCTCAGACGAGCTCTGCATCCTGTCAATGTTGCGCTGTGGCCTGCAATAGCCCTTGATACTATCAACGGCACCTCCAACCTTTGTGTCATCAGCAAATTTTACTAGCCCACCCCATAACCTCACCATCCGAGTTATTTATAAAAACTACAAAGAGCAGAGGCCCAAGAACAGAGCCCTTTGGGACACCACTCACTGCTGACCTCCAGGCAGAATATTTTCCATCCACAACCACTCTGCCTTCTGCCAGCCAGCCAATTTTGAATCCAGATAGCCAAATCTCCCTGTATCCCATACCTCCTGACTTTATGAATGAGCCTACCATGGGGAACTCTATCAAATGCCTTGCTGAAGTCCATATACACCACATCCACTGCTCGACCTTTGTCGACCTGTCTTGTCACCTCCTCAAAGCACTCAATAAGATTTGTGAGATGTGACCTGCCCCTCACAAAGCCATGCTAACTGCCTTTAATCACGCTATGATTTTCCAAATAGTCATAAATCCTATCCCTCAGAATGCTTTCCAAAACTTTGCTGACCACAGATGTAATACTGACTGGGCTGTAATTGCCAGAGATTTCCCTATTCCCCTTCTTGAAAAGAGGGACAGCATTCGCCTCCTTCTAATCCTCCGATACGACTCCTGTGGAGAGTGAGGAGGCAAAATCTTCACCAGTGGCTTAGCAACCTCCTTTCTTAGCAACCTAGGATAAATCTGGTCTGGCCCTGGGGCCTTATCAATCTTAATCTTTGCCAAAATTTTTAGCACATCAACTTCATCAATCTCGATCTGTTCAAGACTGTTTCCCAACTCCTCAAAGTTCTCTTTCACAACAAGGTCCCTCTCCTCAATGAAAACTGAAGCAAAGCAACTCATTCAGGGCTTCGTCTATCTGCTCAGACTCCACGCACAAGTTCCCTAGGCTATCTCTTATCAACCCTACCTTCTCCCTGATCATTCTCTTCTTCCTCACGTATGAGTAAAATGCCTTCTGATTCTCCCTAATGCTTCTAGCCAAGTCTTTTTTGTACCCTCTCCTGGCTCTCCTCAGTCCATTTCTGAGCTCCTTTACAGCGAGTCTGTACCCTTTTAAAGCTGTGCTAGATCCTTGCTTCCTCCACCTTACATAAGCTGCCTTCTTCCTTTTGATGAGAAGCTCCTCTGTTCTCGTCATCCAAGGCTCCTTAATCTTACCCCTTCTTACCTGTCTCAGAGGGACAAACCTGTGCATCACTTGCAACAACAACTGCTCACTCAGAAAAAACAGTGATTCGGAAACATTAAGAAGGAACCTGGTCCAAGTTATGTTGAGTTTGAAAGAATTAATCATAGCCATTTTG
Source organism: Hemiscyllium ocellatum (assembly GCF_020745735.1). Classification (NCBI taxonomy): domain Eukaryota; kingdom Metazoa; phylum Chordata; class Chondrichthyes; order Orectolobiformes; family Hemiscylliidae; genus Hemiscyllium; species Hemiscyllium ocellatum. The sequence goes on along the minus strand of NC_083405.1, from coordinate 121,775,919 downwards.
ATAGATGAGTGCAGGTCTTAAAGATAGATAAGAGCTATGAGGCTCGAAGAGAGATTATTTTGCTGGGGGAGTTTCAAAACTTACTTCCAGAGATGATAAGTATTCACGTGGATGATCAGAAAGTTCAGCAAATGAGAAGGGCAGCAGAATTTGCAGATGAATACATTTTGGTGCATAAGACAAGCTCCTGGCCAGAATTTTGTCCTGTGAGGGATAGAAGTTGGGAGAAGGGGAGATCCTACACTATGAAACCAAGAGTAGAGAGCACTGATAAATATTTACCACAGGATAAAAAAGAAGCCCAAGAGGGTGGAAAGGAGGTGAAAGCCCTCAGGTGTTACCATTGTGGCAAAGTGGGACACGTAAAGTCACAGTGTTGGTCATTAAAGAAAGGCACTGTGGGAAAAGATGTTGTAAAAGAAGCTAAGCCAGTGGCATTAATGAAGGTAGTAAAGGATATCCCAAGAAGAGCTGAGGAGCTGCAGGAGAGTGCACAGCCTAGGCAGGGCCCGGGTGTGGAGTGAGTAATTGGTCTCTATAAAGATGCACCTCTGTGGGTAAAGTTTACTCAGAAAGCACAGGGGGAGAAGGACAAGAAGTTATAATTTTGAGAGATACAGGATCTAAACAATCTCTAATAGTAAGAGATGAGCGATTATGCACTCTTTTTGATCTGTTATCTGAGAGTGTGGTAATTTGTGGGATAGATGAACAGAAATTTAGCGTTCCCCTATGTAAGATCAGGTTGGAGTGTTAACTCAAGACTGGGGAAGTTACAGTGGGAGTGATTGACAGAGTGTCAGTTCCAGGAATCCAGTTTGTTCTTGGAAATGATTAAACAGGGCCCAAGGTGGGAGTGACACTTCTTGTTGTGGAGAAACCCAAGGAAGATCAAAAAACTGAGAAGTTAGAACAGAAATATCCTGGTATTTTCGCAGATTGTGTGGTAACCAGATCCCACTATTGTAAGTCACAGCACAAAGTGAAAAGTAAAGAGAAAGATGAAGGAATTGAGGTTCAGTTAGTGGATACCCTGTTTGATGTAATGGTGCAGGAAAAGCCTGAACAGGCAGAGGGTCAGACAGAAGTATTTAGTCCTGAAAGGCTAAGGGACTTGCAACAGCAAGATAAGACGGTAAAACGTGTGTGAATGTGTGTGTGTGTGCGTGTGTGTGTGCGTGTGTGTACTCTGAAAAGGAGGCGTGGAATATTCCTGAGGGTTATTAGTTGAAAGATAGAATCCTAAGACGGCAGATTGTGTTGCCTGTAGCAACATGTGTTACGGATAGCACATGAACTACCTGTAGGAGGTCACCTTGGGGTATGAAAGATTCAGGCTAAGATAAAAAAAAAATTATACTGGCTTGGAATGCACAAGGTGAAAATGTGTTGCTGGTCAAAGCACAGCAGGTCAGGCAGCATCCAAGGAACAGAAAATTCGACGTTTCGGGCCAGACCCCTTCATCAGGAAGGGCTCCGGCCCGAAACGTCGAATTTCCTGTTCCTTCGATGCTGCCTGACCTGCTGTGCTTTGACCAGCAACACATTTTCAGCTGTGATTTTCAGCATCTGCAGGCCTCACTTTTTACTGGAATGCACAAGGATTTGGTTAACTTTTGCCATACGTGTCATACATACCAAATGGTAAGTAAGCCACAGGTGGTAATAAAACTATAAGACCATAAGACCATAAGACATAGGAGTGGAAGTAAGGCCATTCGGCCCATCGAGTCCACTCCGCCATTCAATCATGGCTGATGGGCATTTCAACTCCACTTACCAGCATTCTCCCCGTAGTCCTTAATTCCTCGTGACAACAAGAATTCAAGGTTTGTGCGAAGATTTGTAGCTCGTGTGCTCGTTGTTGTGGTTCTGTACACAAACCAGATATCCCACTCAGACCCATAGTATCACTACCAGGGACACCAGCATACAAACTGGCCAAAGAACTACAACAGAAACTGAAACACCTGGTCAGCGGATCTAAACACTCCATACAATCAACACAGGAATTCTTGGACGCCATCAGGAATACACACATAGACAAAGAAGAAACTATGATCTCATTCGACGTGACGGCACTGTTCACTTCGATTGACAAAACCCTAGCCAGAGAAACAATAGCCAACCTACTGGACATACAGAACAGAAAACAGGAGGCTGAACCTATCAACAAAGACGGCATACTTAAACTACTGGACTTGTGCCTCACTACACACTTTACATTCAACAATCAGATATACGAACAAATCAATGGAACACCCATGGGATCACCAATCTCGGGACTCATAGCAGAGGCAGTTATGTAAAGGTTAGAACAAACAGCCCTACCACAAATTCAACCCAAACTCTGGGTCAGATATGTCAATGACACGTTTGTAATCATCAAAAACACGGAAATAGAAAAAACACACCGGATCATCAACGCCACACTCACAGGAATCCGATTCACGAGAGAAGAAGAAAAGGATAGCCAACTCCCATTCCTAGACATGATAGTACAGAGAACACCGAACGGAGAATTCACCACAAGGGTACACAGGAAAACAACACACACAGACCAAGTCCTAAACTATGAAAGTAACCACCCCAACACACACAAACGAAGCTGCATCAGGACACTATTCAAAAGAGCTACAACACACTGCAGTACACCAGAACTGCGAAAAGCGGAAGAGGAACACCTATACAAGGTATTCGCCAAAAACGGATACCCGCGCAACTTTATCAACGGATGCCTAAGAGATAGACCATGGAATGAGGACATGCCACAACCAAAAGGACTAGCCACACTACCATACATCAGGAGCGTTTCAGAACTGACAGCCAGACTACTGCGACCCTTAGGACTCATAACGGCACACAAACCAACAGCCACGCTCAGACAACAACTTACTAGAACAAAGGAGCCAATACCTAACATGAGCAAAACTAATGTAGTTTACAAAATACCATGCAAGGACTGCACAAAACACTATATAGGACAAACAGGAAGACAGCTAACAATCCGCATACATGAACATCAACTAGCCACGAAACGACACGACCAGCTATCCCTAGTAGCCACACACTCAGACAACAAGCAACATGAATTCGACTGGGAAAACACTACTATCATAGGGCGAGCCAGACAGAGAACAGCCAGGGAATTCCTAGAGGCATGGCATTCATCCACAGACTCCATCAACAAACACATCGACCTGGACCCAATATACCAACCACTACAGCGGACAGCTGAAACTGACACCCGGAAGCGGCAAGGACAGACCACTATAAATACCGGAAGAAACATCAAAGAAGCGCTTCGCAGGAGGCTCCAGAGCACTGATGATGTCTCCTAGCCAGGGGACGAAACGTTTGCAACAAAAACTTCCAGCTCGGCGAACAGAACCACAACAACAACAAGAATCTATCAATTTCAGCCTTGAAGACATTTAGTGTACCGGCCTCCACTGCACTCTGTGGCAATGAATTCCACAGGCCCACCACCCTCTGGCTGAAGAAATGTCTCCGCATTTCTGTTCTGAATTGACCCCCTCTAATTCTAAGGCTGTGTCCACGGGTCCTAGTCTCCTCGCCTAATGGAAACAACTTCCTAGCATCCACCCTTTCCAAGCCATGTATTATCTTGTACGTTTCTATTAAGTCTCCCCTTAATCTTCTAAACTCCAATGAATATAATCCCAGGATCCTCAGCCGTTCCTCATATATTAAACCTGCCATTCCAGGGAGCATCCGTGTGAATCTCTGCTGGACACGTTCCATTGCCAGTATGTCCTTCCTGAGGTGTGGGGACCAAAACTGGACACAGTACTCCAAATGGGGCCTAACCAGAGCTTTATAAAGTCTCAGTAGCACATCTCTGCTTTTATATTCCAACCCTCTTGAGATAAGAGACAACATTGCATTCGCTTTCTTAATCACGGACTCAACCTGCATGTTTACCTTTAGAGAATCCTCGACTAGCACTCCCAGATCCCTTTGTACTTTGGCTTTACTAATTTTCTCACCATTTAGAAAGTAGTCTATGCTTTTATTCTTTTTGCCAAAGTGCAAGACCATAGTACTTGCTCACGTTAAATTCCATCAGCCATTTCCTGGACCACTCTCCCAGCCTGTCTAGATCCTTCTGTAGCCTCCCCACTTCCTCAGTACTACCTGCCTGTCCACCTAACTTCGTATCATCGGCAAACTTCGCTAGAATGCCCCCAGTCCCCTCATCCAAATCATTAATATACAATGCGAATAGCTGTGGCCCCAACACTGAACCCTGCAGGACACCGCTCGTCACCGGCTGCCATTCTGAAAAAGAACCTTTTATCCCAACTGCCTTCTGTCAGACAGTCAATCCTCAATCCATCCCAGCAGCTCACCTCGAACACCATGGGCCCTCACCTTGCTCAGCAGCCTCCCGTGTGGCACTTTATCAAAGACCTTTTGAAAGTCTAGATAGACCACATCCACTGAGTTTTCCTGGTCTAACCTACTTGTCACCTCTTCAAAGAATTCCAACAGGTTTGTCAGGCATGACCTCCCCTTACTAAATCCATGTTGACTTGTTCTAATCAGACTCTGCTCTTCCAAGAATTTAGAAACCTCATCCTTAATGATGGATTCTAGAATTTTACCAACAACCGAGGTTAAGCTAATTGGCCTATAATTTTCCATCTTTTGTCTTGATCCTTTCTTGAACAAGGGGGTTACAACAGCCATCTTCCAATCGTCCGGGACCTTTCCTGACTCCAGTGACTCTTGAAAGATCTCAGTCAATGCCTCCGCTATTTCCTCAGCCACCTCTCTCAGAACTCTAGGGTATATCCCATTGAGGCCAGGAGATTATCAATTTTAAGACTTTTTAACTTTTCTAGCACTATCTCTTTCGTAACGGCAACCATACTCAACTCAGCCCTGTGACTCCCTTTAATTGTTGGGATATTACTCATGTCTTCCACTGTGAAAACTGACGCAAAGTACTTGTTAAGTTCTCCTGCTATTTCCTTATCTCCCATCGCTAGGCTTCCAGCATCAGTTTGAAGTGGCCCAATGTCTACTTTTGCCTGTTGTTTGTTTCTTATGTACTGAAAGAAACTTTTACCATCATTTCTAATATTACTGGCTAGCCTACCTTCATATTTGATCCTCTCATTTCTTATTACACTCTTTGTTATCCTCTGTTTGTTTTTGTAGCCTTCCCAATCTTCTGATTTCCCACTGTTCTTGGCCACTTTATAGGGTCTCTCTTTTTCTTTAATACATTTCCTGACTTCCTTTGTCAGCCATGGCTGTCTAATCCCTCCCCGGATAATCTTTCTTTTCTTAGGGATGAACCTCTGTACAGTGTCCTCAATTATACCCACAAACTCCTGCCATTTTTGATCTACTGTCTTCCCAGTTAGCCTCTGCTTCCAGTCTATTTTTGTCAGTTCCTCTCTCATGCCCTCATAATTACCTTTATTTAATTGTAACACCATTGCATCCGATTTTGCCTTCTCTCTTTCAAACTCCAGACTGAACTCTACCATATTATGATCGCTACTTCCTAAGGGTTCCCTTACTTTAAGATCTTTTATAGAGTCTGGTTCATTGCAAAGCACTAGGTCCAGAATAGCCTGCTCCCTTGTGGGCTCCATGACAAGCTTTTCCAAAAAGCCATCCTGTAAGCATTCCATGAATTCCCTTTCTTTGGATCCACTGGCAACATTATTTACCCAGTCCACCTGCATATTGAAGTCTCCCATGATCACCGTGACCTTGCCTTTCTGACATGCCTTCTCTATTTCCTGGTACATGTTGCGTCCCTGGTCCTGACCACTGTTCGGAGGTCTATACACAACTCCCATTATGGTTTTTTTGCCTTTGTGGTTCCTCAATTCCACCCACACAGACTCCACATCATCCGACGCTATGTCATTCAATCCCATTGATTTAATTTTGTTCTTAACTAACAAGTCAACCCCACCCCCTCTGTCCACCTCTCTGTCTTTTCGATAAGTTGAAAAACCATGGAGGTTTAACTGCCAGTCCTGACCCCCCTGTAACCAAGTCTCTATGATGCCTACCACGTCATCATTATTCACTATTATCTGTTCCATTAGTTCATCGGCTTTGTTATGAATGCTACGAGCATTCAGGTAAAGTGCCTTACTGCTAACTTTCTTATCATTAGAGATGTTGGAAGTCATATGATGTCCTAAGTTATCCTTGCTTTTTTCTGCATTCTCAGTCTGCCTCAATTTTAAATCCGCCTGGACACATACTATCCTGCTGCTTATCTTTCCATTTAACTCCATACTCCCTGTCGCTTTCACTTTCCCTTCCCCCCAACTCAGAAGTTTAAAGTCCTACTGACCACCCTCTTCGCTAGAACATTGGTACCTGATCGGTTCAGGTGGAGACAGTCCCAACGGTACAGATCCCCCCGGTTCCAAAACTGATGCCAATGCCCCATGAAGTGGAATCCCTCTTTCCCACACCAATCCCTTAGCCACGTGTTTTACTTGCCTAATTTTCTTGTCCCTATGCCAATTGGCACTTGACTCGGGCAGTAATCCGGAGATTATGACCCTTGAGGACCTGTGCTTCAATTTCCTGCCTAGTGCTTTGTAATCCCCAAACAGGTCCTCCACCCTAGTCTTGCCTATGTTGTTAGTACCAACGTGGACCACAATAAATGGATCTTCCCCCTCCCGCTCCAATATCCTTTCAAGCCGGTCGGAGATGTCCCGCACCCTGGCACCGGGCAGGCAACACACCATGCGAGACTCCCGATCCGGCTTGCAAAGGATACTATCTGTCCCCCTAATTATAGAATCCCCTATAACCACTACTTGTCTATTAGCTCCCCCCTCTTGAATGGCCTTCTGCACCATGGTGCCTTGGTCAGTTGCTCATCCTGCCCAGAGCCCTTTTCCTCATCCGAACAGGGAGCAAGAATCTCGTACCTGTTGGACAAGGTCAAGAGCTGAGGCTCCTCCACTCCTGAACTCAGGCTCCCCCTACCTGCCTCACTTACAGTCACACTCTGTTGTGCCTGATGACTAGCTGAATGTAAATTACTTAATCTCCCAGGTGTGACTGCCTCCTGAAACAAAGCGTCCAGGTAACTCTCCCCCTCCCGGATGTGCCGCAGTGTTTGAAGCTCAGATTCCAGATCATCAACTCTGATCCGGAGTTCTTCCAGCAACCAACACTTGCTGCAGATGTGGTCACTGCCGTTCACAATGGGATCAGCCAGCTCCCACATCATACAGCTACAGCACATCACCTGCCCAGCCATTTCTGCTTAGTTAGTTAATTACTTAGTTACTTCGTACAAGTTTGAGTTAGAATACTTTCTGATACCTCTCTGCTATAGTTTTTCCCTAAAAAAGGAATTAATATATATACACACAAAAAACAAAGTAAATTTTTAACTAGTCACTGGTAAAGAAATAAAAAATCCTTACCTTAAAAAAAAACTAGAGTAGTTAAGAAGGTTAGAGGAGGAGGGTGGGTGGGAGATACTACAGGTGTAGAATCTCGGGTTTAACTGCCTTTCTGAGTTGTATACTCACTGCTTTCCTTCCCGGCTGCCCCTCTGCTCGCCGTCACTTCCTCTGCTGCTCCCGCTCTTTCTGTGAAGAGAGAGAGAAACAAAAACACCGCTGCCCGCTACAGGTAAGTAATTTTAAAACAAACTGTCTTACCTTAGCTGTAGTCTCCCAGGTTCACTTTTACTCAGCTGCTGCTCCCACTCAAAAGCTAGCACTTCTGTTGCCATTCCTGCATCTGAAGAAACTTTCACTTGGGTTATAACTGATTGTGTAGGTCCCCTCCTGAGAGCTAAAAGTGGGAACCAATACTTGTTAGCCATAATGGATATGTTTACCAAATTTCCGGAGGCAATTCCATTAGGGAGTATCAAGGCAAAAAAGTTGGTAGTGGATTAGTAGTTTTTGTTACACGGTATAGGCTACTTAGAGAGATTCAGTTGAACCAAGGGTCTAATTTTACTGCTCGGCTTTAAGGAGGTTATGGATAGCTTAGGTATACAGCACTTTAAATCCAGTGTGTATCATCCTGAATCCCAGGGAGCTTTAGAAATGTGGCATCAGACCTTGAAGACCATGTTGAGAGCATACTGTCAGGATTACCCGAATAATTAGGATAAAGGGATCTCATTCATATTGTTTGCCATTAGAGATGCCCCAAATGAATCTACTCAGTTTATTCCATTCGAGTTAATATTCAGGCATAAAGTGAGAGGCCCTTTCAAATTAATTAAAGAAAAATTGACAGGACCAAAGTCAGAGATCTCACACTTAGAGTATGTAACAGAGGCGAAGGAGAGATTAAATCGAGTAGGTGAGTTAGCTAAACAGCACCTAAAGAGGGCACAGCATAGAATGAAGCAGGTGGCAGATAAAAGCTCTGAGACTTGGACGTTTCCCAGGGAAAACATTTTAGTACTGTTACCAATGATAGAAGAACCCTTCAAAGCCAGGTTTAGTGGTGCCTATCAAATTGATAAAAAGTTGAGTCAGGTGAACTATCCATTAAAGGTGTCAGATAGAAAAGGTATGTATTGTGAACATGTTGAAACCAAATTATAGTAGAGAGAAAGAACTGTGTTAGTTACTGCCCCGCAGGGTGAGGAATCAAATCCCAATGTTATGGATTTTGAGGTGCCTCAAAATATGTTAAAAAATGAAGAAGTCTTTAAGGAGTGGGATAGGTTAATAAATTATCTGTCTCAGGAGCATAGAACACAGTTAAAAGGTTTGTTACTGCAAGTATAAGGACATGTGTCAGAATCAGATGAGGAGGACTAATGCTATTGTACATGAAGTAGACGTAGGGAATGCTGCTCCAATAAAACAACAGTCGTATTGGCTTAATCCTTTCAAAACCAGACAGGTCCAGATAGAGGTGGAGACCATGCTCGATGAGGCCATCATCAAAATGAGCCAGAGTGAGTGGAGTTCACTGATTGTTTTAGTTCTCAAACCAGACAGGACTCAACGCTTTTGCGTGGATTATGGCAAAGTCAACGCTATTACAAAAATCAGACTCAGATCCAATACTGAGATTGGAGGATTATATCAAGAAAGCCAGTTACATCACCAAGTTGGACTTATTGCTTGCTAATTGGCAGGTACCTTTATCACAGACGGTGAAATAAATTTTTCACCCCAAATGGGCTGTATCAGTTTAAAGTGATGCCCTTTGGATTGAAGAATGCACCCGCCACATCTCAAAGACTCATGAACAGAGTTGTGGATGGGCTAATAAACTGTGCAGTCTATTTGGACGATGTAGTAATCTTTAGTACGTCCTGGAAACATCACATGGTACAGTTGGTAGAGCTCTTTGAACAACTGCACGAAGCAAAACTGGTGAGAAACTTAAACAAAACTGAATTTGTGAAAGCAGAGGTGAAGTTCTTGGGAGATAACATCGGTCATGGAAGGTTGACCCCACGGAATGTAAAGACAAAGGCCATTGAGGTGCTTTGAGTTTTGGGAAAAAGCGGATTCTATCGGAAGTTTGTTCCAAATTTCAGAAGTGTAGTCGCACTGTAAACCAATTTGCTGAAGAAAAACCACAAAGTTTCAGTGGATAGAACAATGCTGGGGGAATTCGACCATTTAAAAGCAATATTAACCACTGCACCAGTTTTAGCTACACCAAACCTTTCAAAGCCCTTTAAAGTTGCTACTGATGCTGGTGACATAGGGATTGGAGCTGGACTGCTACAGGAAGATATTGGTGGGATTGAACCACCAGTTGGTTACTTTTCAAAGAAACTCAATATCCGCCAGAGGAAGTACTCCACAAATGAAAAGGAACTATTGAGTTTGGTACTGCCTTATAACATTTTAATGTGTACGTCACGAACAATGTGTCGGAGACAGTAGTGTACACGGATCACAATCTGCTTATAGTCTTAGAATGTTTTAAAGTCAAGAATATGCAACTATTCCATTGAAGTATTAACTTGTAGACTTGTAATTTACAAATCATACATTTTGGGATCATAAGAATGTAATTGCAAATGTTTTATCGTGGATTTAACTGACAAAGTATAGATGACATTAGTATCTATTCAATGTTTTATATATATGTATGGTAAAAAGTTAATATAGACTTAGATTAAAGTTATATGTATGTCATAATAATTTGGTTAAGGAATAGAGAAAGAAATGAACCCATCTTTTCTTTACAATGGTTCATTTTTTCTTAAGGGAGAAGGTGAAATGAAGGTAAAGGTGTGTACTGTACCTTTAAGAGACACTGGAAGCTGGCACAGACTTAGAGAGACACAGGGTATGCTGAAAGAATTTAAAATGTAACATTTGACTGTGAAACCAATAGTGCAGATGAGTTGCCATGATACAAAAACAAGGCAAATTTGGCCAATCAGTTATATGTTAGCCCCAGATACCAAAATCCAATCAAATTTGAATTTAGTACTTTGACAACATCAAACTAATGAAATGATTTGATGTTTTATGGTCTAAAACTGGACATTTTGAACCGTTAGGGAGAGAACTGCCAAGAAAACCAACAAGTATAGACTACTAACTGAATAGCTCTCTGAAAGGTACCTGTTCATATGAAAGACGTGTGAAGCAGAATACTGAAGAAAAGACGACAGAGGAATATCTACAGAGGAAAAAAACAAAGAGAAGATTCGATAGCTGGCTGGTTTTGAAATATGCATTTTTTTTTGTAAATCTTAATTGGGTTTTTTATCAGACCAGAATTGGAGAGTGGGAGGTAAAAGATAGGTTGAAGAGAAAGGAGTTGTAAATAGTTGTTGGTTTTAATGATCTCTATTGGAATTAAAGAATAAAATTGTTATTTTGTTTACTTAAAATGATGATTTCTGGGATAATTCTTTCCCTCTCGAAATTTAACAGATTACAGTGCAAGGTGAACTTTTATGTGTGTCAGGTTTAAATTAGCAGAGGGGTTTACCCTGTGTCGTAACAATAGCAGTAATCAGATTGTGAGCAGAATCCTACAAGTCACAATTAATTAAACATAGCAACTTTGAATTCAGGAACAGTAGTTAGCAGTTTTCCTGTTTGAGCCTGCTACACCATTTAATGAGATCAATGCTGATCTGGATGTAGTCTCACTCCTACTTTCCATTTTCCTCAAAATATCATTTGAACCCTTGTCCGGCAAAAATCTATCTAACTCACCCTTGAAAATTACACAGTCTCCAACACTCTCTGGTGAAGAGAATTGGACAGACTAACAACTTGAGAGGCACAAATGTCTCCTTACCTTTGTCTTAAAAGGGAGATGTTTTATTCATAAATTGCGGGGATTAGTTATAATCTCTCTCACAAAGAGAAGGCATTCTCCCATGATTCACTCTGTAACATCCCTCAGGATACACGTATTTTATTAAGTTTTTCCATTCTGTTAAACTCCACTGATACAGACCCAGTCTACCCAACCCTTCCTCTTGGGACAATCTCCTCATTCTAGTCATGAGTGAGTGAATCTTTTCTGAACTGCATCTGATATAATTAGCTCCTTTGCCAAATAAAGAGACCAAAGCTGTACCCCTGATATGGTCTCGCTGAAATCTTGTACAGCTCCTCTAAACCTTCCCTATTTTCTTTTACCATGTGGAAAACTATCGAACTCAATCTTGGCTGAGTCTCCATAGCTGTCTGAGCAGAGAATTCTGAAGACTCACCATCCTGAAAAAAGAAATTCCTACTCATACTAGACCCCCTCCTCCAGGAAGGGTTTTATGAAACTTGAAAGTTTTCAGAAAAGATTTACAAGGCTGTTGCCAGGTTTGCAGGGTTTGAGCTATGGGGAGAGGCTGAGGAGGCAAGGCCTGTTTTCCCTGGAATGCCGGAGGCTGAGGGGTGACCTTATAGAGGTTTACAAACAAATGAGGGGCATGGATAGGATAAATAGACAAAGTCCTTTTCCCCAGGGAGGGAGAGTCCAGAACTAGAGTGCATAGGTTTAGGGTGAGAGGGGAAAGATTTAAAAGGGACCTAAGGGGCAACATTTTCAAGCAGAAGGTAGTGCATGTCTGGAGTGAGCTGTCAGAGAAAATGGTGGAGGCTGGTACAATTACAACGTTTAAAAGCCATCCAGATGGGTACGTGAATAGGAAGGGTTTCGAGGGATATGGGCCAAGTGCTGGCAAATGGAATTAGATTAATTTAGGATATCTAGTTTGTGTGTGAGTGTATGTGTACGTGCTGTCCGTGTGTGCTCTGTGTGTGTATGTGCTGTCCGTGTGTCTGTGTGTCCGTGTGCTGTGTGTGTATGTATGTGCTGTCCGTGTGCTGTGTGTGTATGTATGTGCTGTCCTTGTGTCTGTGTGTGTATGTGCTGTGTGTATGTCTGTATGTCCATGCGTGCTGTGTGTATGTGCTGTCCACGTATCTGTGTGTCCGTGTGTGCTGTGTGTATGTGCTGTCCATGTGTCCGTGGGTGCTGTGTGTATGTGCTGTCCATGTGTCTGTGTATCCATGTGTGCTGTGCGTATGTGCTGTCCATGTGCCCATGTGTGCTGTGTGTGTATGTGTGTCATTGTGCGTTGTGTGTATGTGCTGTCCATGTGTCCATGTGTGCTGTGTGTGTATGTGCTGTTCGTGTGTCTGTGTGTCCATGTGTGAGTTTGTGTGTATGTGCTGTCCGTGTGTCCGTGTATGCTGTGTGTGTATTTGCTGTCCGTGTGTCTGTGTGTGCTGTGTGTGTATTTGCTGTCTGTGTGTCCTTGTATGCTGTGTCTGTATTTGCTGTCTGTGTGTCTGTGTGTGCTGTGTCTGTATTTGCTGTCCGTGTGTCTGTATGTCCGTATACGCTATGTATGCATGTGCTGTCCATGTGCCTGTGTGTCCTTGTGTGCTGTGTGTGTATGTGCTGTCCGTGTGTCTGTGTGTCTGTGTGTGCTGTGTGAATGTGCTGTCCATGTGTGCTGTGTGTGTATGCGCTGTCCTTGTGTCTGTGTGTGCTGTGTGTGAATCTGCTGTCCATGTGTCTGTGTGTCCTCGTATGCTGTGTGTGTATTTGCTGTCTGTGTGTCTGTATTTGCTGTCTGTATGTCTGTGTACGCTGTGTATGTATGTGCTGTTGGTGTGTCTGTGTGTCCTTGTGTGCTGTGTGTGTATGTGCTGTCCGTGTATCTGTGTGTGTATGCGCTGTCCGTGTGTCTGTGTGTCCGTGGTGATGCGTGTGTATGTGCTGTCCGTTTGTCTGTGTGTCCATGTGTGCTGTGTGTGTATGTGCTGTCCGTGTGTCTGTGTGTCCATGTGTGCTGTGTGTGTATGTGCTGTCCGTGTATCTGTGTGTGCTGTTTGTGTCTGTGTGTCCTTGTGTGCTGTGTGTGTATGTGCTGTCCGTGTATCTATGTGTGCTGTGTGTGTCTGTGTGTCCTTGTGTGTGTGTGTGTATATGCTGTCCGTGCATCTGTGTGTCTGTATGTCTGTGTGTGTGTGCGTATGTGCTGTCTGTGTATCCATGTGTGAGTGTGTGTGCACCCGTGTGTGGAACTGTATACGTTTTTCAAGGAAAACTTTCCAAATTTGCACTGAAAAAGTAACAAAAGACTACAACAGAGGAAGTGGAGGCTTGAAAATGGCAAAGGAATCAATCACATCTCAGACTAAAAGATGTCCCTTGTATCCTGGCTGGGACTGCACAACAGAGATAAATTTGTATGAGTCTGTCTCCATAACATGGTCAGACAGACAATGATGCGTATTACATCTTCGTGTAATGTGTCTCTTGATGACCAGATAAATTCTACTTCTTCAGAAATAATAAAAAATTGCAATAGCTAGTTATAGGCAATGCACAATTATTTCATCCCATCTATTTATTTAAAAAGGTGCTGTGCAAATTAGATAATTTTGAATTTGCACTGGAAAATCAGCCACTCGGGAATTAGGTTAGTTTTTGTATTCATTATGAGAGGCGATGTGCAATAACCAGTCAGGACTGTGGGTGACTGGAGACTTTCGAACTGACAGTGTGCCATCATGAGGCTTCATTATTCTTTGCTGCTTCCAATAATGAAAAATAATGTTTACAATCTAATGCATTTGGCTCCACAGGCACAGCAGCACCATGAAGGAGACTTTCCAATTCGTGCACGAACTTGAAAGATCCTTTTAAGTTCTTTGATGATGAAAACCTGAAGGAAGAGATTAATGTAACAATCTTCCTGCTAATAAAATGTGTTTTTGCAGCTTATGTATCTGCTCTTCACATTTTAACATCAGAATATTAGACCTGTCAAGGCTGTTCATTGATATCAAATGACCAAAGTTCTTTTTAATTCTTCCATGAGTCGTGAGCATTCTCAAGGACAATTAGGGATGAGCAACCAACACTGGCCTTGCCCGCAATGCTTGTACCCCATGAAAGAATAAAAACTCACCCATTACTTATATGAAGGCATTCTTTCACAGCTGAATATTTTTCATTTGCTGTTATAAAGGTAAGAGTTTGGGCTGTATAGTGCACAGTTCCACCTTGTTAACGTTGAACACAGTCTTATTATTTACTCATTATATGTACAAAGTTAAAAATCATACAACACCAGGTTATACAACACCAGGTTCATTTGGAATGATAAGCTTTCGGAGCGCTGCTCCTTCATCAGGTAGTTAGTGATGCATTGGGGTAGTTTGTGAATCTGTGGGTCAGTGTAGACAAGTTATATTGTGAATTAGTATCTTTTATTATTGCATAATGATCTATCTCCAAGAAGGATAAAGGGAAGATCTAGACACTTTGCAAATGCAGAAGGGTAGGAATAACAACAAAATGAACTATTATTTAAACGGTGAAAAATTGCAGCATGATGCTGTGCAGAGGAACCTGGGGGTCTTTGCGCATGAATCACAAAACGTTGGTTTGTAGATGTAGCAGCTGAAAATGTGTTGCTGGAAAAGCGCAGCAGGTCAGGCAGCATCCAAGGAACAGGAGATTCGATGTTTCGGGCATAAGCCCTTCTTCAGGAATCATTCCTGAAGAAGGGCTTATGCCCGAAACGTCGAATCTCCTGTTCCTTGGATGCTGCCTGACCTACTGCGCTTTTCCAGCAACACATTTTCAGCTCTGATCTCCAGCATCTGCAGACCTCACTTTCTCCTTGTAGATGTAGCAGGTAATTAAGAAGGCAAATGGAATATTCATCCTTCATTGCCTGAGGAATGGAGTTTAAAAGCAGGGAAGTTATGCTGCAGCTGCATAGGGTACTGGTGAAGTCATACCTGGAGTACTGTGTACAGTTTTGGTCTCCTTACCTATGACTGGCGCTGGAGAGGGTGCAGAGGAAGTTCACTAGGTTGATTCTGGAGTTAATAGGGTTGGTTTATGAGGAAAGATTGAGTACAGCAGGACTGTAGTTACTGGAATTTAGAAGAATGAGATGTGATCTTATAGATACACATAAAATTATGAAAGGAATAGGTAATATAGAAAGAGGGACCCCAACCTTCCCCTGTAGCTGGTCATTTTAACACAGCGCTCTGCTCACACGCCCACCTGTCTGTCCTCAGCATGCTGTAGTATTCCAGTGAATCACAGCGCAAACTTAAGGAGCAACATCTCATCTTTAGATTGGGCACTTTACAACATTCTGGAAATAATATTGAGCTTAACACCTTCAAATTGTGAACCAGCTCCCATTTCTTCCCTTTCTTTTAGCTTGTTATATTCTGTTATCATGTCCTCTCTTCCCTCTCCCCATCCCAATGGGATCATTTGCCCTTTCAAGGCTGGTCGTTAAGACACACTGTTCTCAAATTCCGATCACTTAATCTGAACCATCAATATCTTTCCTCCCCCAGCACCCTATACCCACTCACCCAATACCAACCCCGCCTGAAGTATTGCATAAATGCTGCCCCCTTCACACTTCATGTCAGCTCTGATGAAGAGTCATCCCGATCTGAAAGGTTAGCTCGCTCTCTCTCCATGACCCGCTGTGATCTCCAGCATTTGTTGTTTCCAGATAGAAGCCAGGAGGTTGCTTTCACTAGCGGGTGAAACTAGAACTAGGAGACATTACCTCAAAGAGCAGAGTTATGACTGAGCTGAGGAGGAATTTTTCACCTAAAGGATTGTGAACCTGTAGAATTCCCTGACCAGTTGAGACCACCTCGCTGAATATTTTCAAGGCAAAGACAGATAGATTTTTGAACAGTAATTATAGGTTATTGTGAGCAGGCAGGTAAGTGGAGCTCAGTCCATGAGAAAGATCAGCCATGATCCTATTGAATAGCAGAGCAGATTCGAGGGGCCAGATGGCCTACTCCTGCTGCTATTCTTATGTTCTTAGATGTCAAAGTGTCATAAAGTCATTCACTTTTATTCGGTCAGGAGATGCCATAAACAAACTCAATGGACCAAATTACTTTGTTGTGTGCTGTCTACCATTTTGTCACTAGAGTGACTTTTTGATGTGATAAACTCTAAATGTCCTATTCAAGAAAGATGATCTTTTGTCCAACTGTCTCCTGGTTTGATTTTTCTAAAAGTGAACACAGGAGAAACAACCAGTGAATTAGAGTAATTTGATCTTTGATCAAGTGATTTCACCTGATGAAGGAACAGTGCCCCAAAAGCTTGTTTTTTCAACTAACCGTTGGACTATAACCTGGTGTTGTGTGACTTCTACTCTTGTCCACCCCAGTCCAACACTGGCACCTCCACAATCAAGCAGCAGCCTTATTACAGGCTTGGTCCGAACATGGGCAGCAGATCCATCAACAGATTAACCCTCAACTTGGGCTTGGTAGCTCAGATGAAGGCGCAAGGTCCAACTTGGAAAAGATTGTTCTTGGTAATGGAGGCTTCAATGTTCTATTTGTGATGCAGACAGGAGAGTTTCAGACTGTCAAAAGCAGTTGGGCAGTATCTGATAAAAGGATTCATTTAGAACAATCAATTCAGGTTGACAATGAATGAAATTCTTTCCAAGCAGGAGATAGATGGTCAAATGATCATCTTTCTTGAATAGGATATTAAGAGTTTAGCGCATCAATAATTCACTCTTACCCTTGACAGCTAAAATATTTAATCTATTTTCAACCTGGACTGTCAATGCTGATATTAGCAGACAATTGGAAAATATTGAGGAATGGTGTCTGTGGAATTTGTTTAAATTAAGTGCCAGTACGCTGTGGTTCTTAATACTAGTTACAAATCGATATTCATCAGCTCCTTGAAAATGCAAGTTGTGCATGCTATCATTTCTCACCCTCATTATATGAAACACTTTTCTGAACAATTATGAGGCATCTCATGATGCTTATAAATGCATTTATTTTATTTTCCTTCTTTAGGAGAATAAGCATTACAAGTGAAGACGGTGACCAAGCCATTGACGGACCTAGATTGAGTAGGGGTGGATTGGGGTGGGCATTAAATTTGGTGAGGGCTATGAAAGAGTCTGGTGGGTGGGTGAGTGGAGATGGGCCAGTAGTGTCACTGGTAGCTTCGAAAGATGTGAAAGTTATGCAGAGGCGGCTCAACCTAACACAATGTAAAGTAACATTCACTTGTCAGCAAGACAATACTGGGGCATGAGGGTCAGCATTTAAGGCAATCGGAAACAAAAATGTATTGGGATGCCTTTGTTTGCTCAGGAGATGATTTGAAAATGGAATTCATTCCCAAAAACAACTGCTCAGGCAGAGACGATAATTCTTTTTCTGAAGAGAAGCTGTTATTTGCTTGAAGGTTAAGGGATATGTAGAACAAGCAGTGGTTGTGAGGAGAGGGGTTGGACAATGGGGCGCATGTAAAAAATCGTTCAAATTTGATGGACCAGTGGTCTGTTTCTATGTTGCGACATTCTACAACTAAGCAGTATAAGCCAGCATGTATGTAGCAAGGTGTAAATATAACATGAAACATAGGATTGACCAAAGCTTTTCATGTACAGCAAAACAAAACAACAGCAAGGAGTTATTGAGTCAGATGGCATTATTCAATTTCTTTCAGTGAAGAAGATGCAAAAACACAGTCAGACTCCCCTGGAAATCGGGTGTTCTGTTTCCTTCCATGCTTCTAGTTGCATTTTTCCTCCTGTCAATCTTCTAAATGTCACAGCAATAACATTAAAATGTTTAAGCTCTCCTTGCACAAACTTCCATTTAGCTGTGAGCTCATAGTTTACTTGGAGGTAGAGTCAGGTTACTTGCAGATGTCCAGAGCTCAACTTGGATCTCACTTGCATGTTTCCCCAACCAATTAGCACAAGAGTGGCTGGTGGTAGTCTCCTCAGCAGTTTGGTTCAGCTTAACTGTTGAAAGGGTCCCTCAGGGTGAGATGTGGAACATTGGCACAGATGTTTAAATGGAGCCAGAAAATGCTCCAGTTGCTAAGTTGCAGGGCAGCACCACACCTTATTGATGCCTGCCTCAAGATGGGACTCTGGCATGTAAGTACTTCCAGGGATATTTTGTTTCCTTGTAATAAAGAGGGAGAATGTAGAGTTGGACATTGCTGAGGAGGCCAGGAGTGGGAACGTGGTGCCAAATTTCTGGATACAATGCTGGAAGAGGTGTGACTGCACAATAAATATATGAAAGCTGCACACTATGTTATCCTAATGTGCTTCTTACCCAAATCGACCAGCATTTTACTTTTCCAATCCTTTCAAATCACTCCTGACTTTGCAGCTGCACCAATGACTCCGTGTCCAGACATCGCTTTGCAACTCCATCCGAATATGTGTGCTTTACCTTAATTAATATTGGGAAAGATAATTACTAACTAACACTTATGCCACGCAAATGCCAGTCAAAGACCATCTCCAATAAGAGAGAATCTAACCATCACCCCTTGACATTCGATGGCATTGCTGCTGCTGAATCCTCTACTACCAACAACCTGGGAATGACTGTTGACCAGAAACTAAACTAGACAAGTCATATAAATAATGTGGCTACAAAAACAGGTCAGTGACGAGGAATCCTGCAGTGAGTAATTCATTTTCTGACTTCCCCCAAAGCCCGTCTGCCATCTTAAATGCACACATCAAGAGTCCAGCTTCAATAATAATCAAGAAATTCAATACCATCTAGGACAAAGCACCTACTTAATAGGCACTACATCCACAAGCATCCACTCCCTCCACCACCAACACTCCGTAGCAGCAGTGTGTACTATTTACAAGATGTGCTGCAGAGATTCACCAAATATCCTTATATAGCACCTTCCAAAACCCATGACCACTTCCATCTAGAAGGCAAGAGAGGCAGATACATGGGAACACCTCCACCTTCAAGTTCCCCTCACCATCTTGACTTGGAAATATATCGCCATTCCGTTACTGTCACTGGGTCAAAATGCTAGAACTCTACTTTGAGGTGCGAAGATCTCAGGGATGGGAGGAAAGGGTTTTGGAAGCTGTCTGGGAATCTTCCCACGATAAACATAATGATAGCTTAGATCTGAGGAAGGACATGAAGCTATACTCTGATTTCTCTCCTCAGATGCTGCCAGACCTGCTGAGCCTTTCGAGCAATTTCTGCCTTTTGTTTCTGATGCCTTTGTGGTTCTAGGTAAGACGAACAGTTATGTAGTGGAAGTGGTTTTGGGCACTTTGACTGCTGCTGGAGTGCCGTCATTGATACTGTTGATCTGTGGAAAGCTGTCCAGAGCTGCAAAGGCATTGTCCTACACAGTCTGAATGGCCATATCCATTCAGAAGTGCCATCTCATGTAAATAAGCCAATGGAAAGAGGCTATGAGATTCAGTAAAGATCGCATTCTGATTGCTGGAAAGAACCAGTGGTTGAGAAATTGAAGGTGGTAGTGATTTTGATAAGCTCGCGTGCCTGTTGGGTTTGCTCAGGAGGTTTCTTTGCAGAAGGCTACACATATCAGCAACCATCTGATTCGAAAACCCTGCACTTTCAGAGACACGAGTGCTCAGCCTTGTCCAGGAAGCTCTGTACTGTGGATCTTCTCAGTTAATGCAGCAGAGGGGAATGCTGCTGCTGCCTCTGTTACTATAGCTCATCTTCTGTGTCAGAGGTCCATAGAAAAACTGAGTAAGCAGCTCCGTTGCTGAATGGATGTTTAATGGCAGGAAAATGCAGATAAAAAGCAATGGATTAAAGTAGTCAGCTTGACCTCACAAGACAAAATATGCTCTTAGTATAAATCCTCTGCAATCGACCTTTTGTTAAGGCAAGGAGGCAGGTGCTAATTCTTAGTGTGTAAAGGATTACCTGCTTTTTTCCTTGGTCCCTAAAACACTGCAGTGCTCACCTCACACTTCCTCAGGCATGTATTACCAAGCCCAAGAAACCCACACCGACCCATTTAAGTATGGACATCAGACAGCTGAAAAGGAGGTCTTTTTGTAATGCTCTTGTCTCTCCCACAATAGGTTTCATGCACACAGCAGACACGATGAGATTAAAGGCAGAAACCAGCAGCTTGCTTCCAGGTTCCTGATGCACCAGCAATTCCAGTCCGGATAACCAGGTACCCATTCAACAACACAGCTCCGTGTACAAGTTCAAATCCAACCCCACCCCTCATAGCATGTGCTCCTGAAATTCAGCTGAGAACACAGTTGGGATGGAGAGCATTAATATCCAACTGAACTGAAGGAAACATTCAATTGCCTCTTAAAAGATTAACGTTGATACACTGTTTGACCCTTTGTCCTTCTCATATGTCCTTCACCAGATGGCTTATCACCCTCTTCATTTAGTTTGAATTTTATTTACACCATTTTCCTTCACCATGATATAATTTTCCATTTATTATTCATGTTACTTTCTGTTAAAAATGAACAAGATTCATTATTACGTAAGAATTGTAGTTCACATGTTGCATAAGAACTTAATTCTGTATTATATATGGACCAATCCAACTGCAAAATTCACTTGACCTTTAGCAATCTTGATATATAGTACACTACTTTGCTAGATTCACAGAGAACTTATTATTTGCTTTACTTGCCTTCATTCGTAACTGACAGATTAATCAGCAATTTCTCTTTCTCTTCTATTCATTGCTTCATATAAAAATGATCCTTTCTGTTCTGCAATAAACTCTGCTATTACTAATCCAGATTTATTACCTATTAGCATGCATTCTTCCAAAAAAAATTCACCCTCTGGCCCAATCTATTCTTTGAAAAATTTCTCTCTCTGTTTTACTGAGCTGAAAAAAAATCCTGTGTCTGTATTTTTAATTATCGTTATTGAAATAAAGTGCAGACATTTGGTGAGTTGCATTTTATGTTGATTTGCATTCCAGGAAAGTTACAGGTATTATTACGTGAATATTAAGTGGAATTTCTTTTCAAATCTCAGCCTCTTACCTATACAGTGGCCTCTCTGATTAAAATGTTCAGTTTTGCGAAAATGGTTTAACCTCCCCGCTGACTTACTGTGTTAAGTTAGCTTTTGCCAATAGACCTCAGTCTCAAAAATCCCTTTTTTTTTATCTTTACTTGACACTGCAGATGACATTTTGTTGTGTTCGCCCACCACATGATCTATAGCAGTGGGAAAAATCATCTTAATATACTTAATGAAAAACCAGGGTGAGATCATTTTATAAAGAACACTTTGAACAAGTGTGCTTTTCTCTGTACAGCTGACAAGAATTTGCAATTCAGATTACAAGCGCTCATACAATTTTTGAACCACTGTGAAATTAATTAAGGATAGGATGATAATTATATAAAACATGGATCAGTTGGTCTGAATGACATATTTCTGTACCGTATTGTCAATATAGCATCATAGAAGCTCTACAGTGTGGAAACAGACCATTCAGTCCAGACCTCCCCTCCAAAGAGCATCCCACCCTGATCCACTCCCCCACCCAATAACTCTGTATTCCCATGGCCAATCCACCTAACCTACACATCTTTTGTCTGAGGGAGGAAACTGGAGCACCCCGAGGAAACCCACGCAGACAAGGGGAGAGAGTGCAAACTCCACACAGACACCCAAGGGTGAAATTGAATCTGGGTCCCTGGCACTGTGAGGCAGCAGTGCTAACCACTGAGCCATCATGTCACCCAACTTCACCCACTACAAAACAGTTTAATTGTTTCCTCTTTAACTCATCTCTTTGCCATTTCCATCAGCTTTCCACTGTTATATGAATTCTAAGCAGAACAGTTTGTACAGTTTTACCTTTGGAAATGTACATTTAACCTGAAAGCTGCTGACAATTTGATTTATTCTCTGTAGAAATTTGATTTCTTCTGTTGGCTTCCACTGTGTTTGAAAATAATGACATTGAATCAGGGAAATCAATTTCATCACATTGAAAAAAAACCTGTGATTCTCATGGATAACAGATTTAATCGACAACTTTCTAAGATCTTCATATACTGATGCCAGTTAATGCATCATCTTGTTCTGTTATCATGGATTAGATTTTATTCAACACAAACTGAAGAAAACGCAGAACACATTGAAAAAACATAATATCTGACTTGAAATGCTGCCAGATCTGCTGAGTTTCTCCTGCACTTTCTGACTTTCTATTTATTTATGATAGGACTCATTGCAGAAGCTCATCGTTGGAACTCAACGTAAGGAATCTGGTCCTCTGTTGACGAGATTTACAGACAGGAATCACCTCAGATTCACTCAAGAAGGCATTGTTTCCACATTATTTTCCTCACAATCTCCTATCTCTGAAAACTTTCCTCTTTCACCTTGCTACCCTCACTTAGGTGTGAGGACTCTCATCTTTCTCTGCTACCTCTCTGGAAATTGCCTTTCTCTTTGTTTACCAATTGAAAACATCCCTCAGGTTTTTCTCTGAATAAGTGGGTATCCAGGAACGCAACAGCTAATGTAACTCCTTGATTCAAAAAGGGAGGGAGACAGAAAGCAGGAAACTACAGGCCAGTTAGCTCAACATCTGTCATAAGGAAAATGTTAGAAACTATCGATAAAGATGATGTGGAGGTGCTGGTGATGGACAAGGTCAGAAGTCACATGACACCAGGTTATAGTCCAACAGGTTTATTGGAATTCATAAGCTTTCAGAGCGCTGCTGCTTTGTTGGGTGAAGTGACTTCACCTGAGGAAGGGGCTGTGCTCCAAAAGCTTGTGATTTCATATAAGCTGTTGGACTATAACCTGGTGTCGAGTGACTATTATTAAAGATGTTATAATAGGGCACTTGGATAAGTTTGAGGTAATCAGGCAGAGCCAACATGGATCTGTTAAAGGGAAATCACTTTTAACTAATTTATTGATATTATTTGAAGTGACATGTGTTGAAGCTAAAGGGAAACCACGAGATGTACAGTCTTTAATTTTCAGAAGGCATTTGATTAGTTACTGCACTAAAGGCAGAAAATGTTAAGCATATTGTCTGAGGGGTTATATATTGACATGGATAGAAGATTGGTTGAGACCAGGAAGCAGAAAGTAGGAATAAATGGGTCTTTATCAGGCTGGCAGCATAGGATATAGAACATAGAACATTGCAGCATAGTACAGGCCCTTCACCCCTCTATGTCGCACCACACTGTATAACCAATCTGAAGCCCATCTAACCTACACTATTCCATTCTCATCCATATACCTATCCAATGACCATTTAAATGCCCGTAAAGTTGGTGAGTCTTCAACTGCTGCAGGCAGTGCATTCCATGCCCCTACTACTCTCTGAGGAAAGAAGCTATTTCTGACATCTGTGCTGTATCTATCATCCCTTAATTTAAAGTTATGCCCCCTTGTGCTATTCTTCACCATCCAAGGAAAAAGGCTCTCCCTGTCCACCCTATCTAATTCTCTGATTATCTTATGTCTCAATTAAGTTACCTCTCAATATTCTCTCTAACGAAAACAGCCTCAAGTCCCTCAGCCTTTCCTCCTAAGACCTTCCCTTCATACCAGGCAACATCCTAGTAAATCTCCTCTGAACCCTTTCAAAGCTTCCACATTCTTCCTATAATGCGGTGACCAGAACTGTACACAATACTCCAAGTGCAGCCTCACCAGAGTTTTGTACAGCTACAGCATGACCTCATGGCTCCAAAACTCGATCCCTCTACGAATAAAAGCTAACACACCATATGCCTTCTTAACAACCCTATCAACCTGATTGGCAACTTTGAGGGATCTATGTACATGGACAGCAAGATCTCTCTGCTCATCTACACTCACAAGAATCTTGTCATTTGCCCAGTATTCTGCATTCCTGTTACTCCTTCCAAAGTGAATCACTTCACACTTTTCTGCATTAAACTCCATTTGCATCTCTCAGCCCAACTCTGCAGCTTATCTATGTCCCTTTGTAACCTATAATATCCTCAGCACTATCCACAACTCTATCGACCTTCTTGTCATCTGCAAATTTAATAACCCATCATTCTACGTTTATAAAAATGACAAACAGCAGTGGACCCAAAACAGATCTTTGCAGTACACCACTAGTAACTAAACTCCAAGATGAACATTTCCCATCAACCACCACCCTCTTTCAGATAGCCAATTTCGGATCCAAACCTCTAAATCACCCTCAATCACATGCCTCCGTATTTTGTACAATAGCCTATCATGGGGCTATCAAGCACCTTACTGAAATCCATATATACACCACATCAACTGCTTTACCCTCATCCGCCTGTTTGGCCATCTTCTCAAAGAATTCAATAAAGGTTTGTGAGGCATGACCTACCCTTCACAAAACTGTGTTGACTATCCCTAATCAACTATTCCTATTCCTATCGAGATTATTATAAACCCTATCTGTTATAACCTTTTCCAACACTTTACCCACAACCGAAGTAAGGCTCACTGGTCTATAATTACCAGGGTTGTCTCTACTCCCCTTCATGGTAAAAACAATGACTGCAGATGCTGGAAACCAGATTCTGGATTAGTGGTGCTGGAAGAGCACAGCAGTTCAGGCAGCTTCCAAGGATTTTGCTGCTCCTTGGATGCTGCCTGAACTGCTGTGCTCTTCCAGCACCACTAATCCAGAATCTACTCCCCTTTGTATACAAGGGAACAACACTTGCTATCCTTCAGTCTTCTGGCACTATTCCTGTAGACAATGATGACATAAAGATCCAAGCCAAAGGCTCGGCAATCTCCTCCCTGGCTTCTCAGAGAATCCTAGGATAAATCACATTTGGCCCAGGGTACTTACTTATTTTCACACTTCCCAAAATTGCTAACACCTCCTGCTTGTGAACCTCAATCCCATCTAGTCTGGTAGCCTGTTTCTCAGTATTCTCCTCATCACATTGTCTTTTTCCAGTGAGAATACTGATGAAAAATATTCATTTAGCACTTCCCCTATCTCCTCTGATTCCACGCACAACTTCCCAGTACTGTCCTCAGTTGGCCCTAATCTAACTCTAGTCATTCTTTTATGCCTTATATACCTGTAGAA
The DNA here is from genome assembly GCF_020745735.1 of Hemiscyllium ocellatum. Classification (NCBI taxonomy): domain Eukaryota; kingdom Metazoa; phylum Chordata; class Chondrichthyes; order Orectolobiformes; family Hemiscylliidae; genus Hemiscyllium; species Hemiscyllium ocellatum. The sequence goes on along the minus strand of NC_083405.1, from coordinate 121,750,542 downwards.
AGCTTTAAGGTTTTCCCTGATTCTATCTGGAAAACAACTCCTCATGTCCCTTCCTCACAAATCTTAGCTCTCCCTTTCGGTCTTTCCTGGCTACCTTATAACTCTCAATCACCCTAACTGAGCCTTCACATCTCATCCTAGCATAAACAGTTATGAACTTATTGAAATTTGCTGTGTTCGAAACCATAAGGAATTAGGACACAAAAAGGTGGTGTTTCAGTCCCAACGGACAATCTTCTGGCGCAAAGGCAAACAACTTTATTCCCAATCCTATAATCCTCTCCTATGATCACTGCTCTAACTTACAAACATATGAACAACAAACAGGAATAGGCCATTTAGCCTTTCCAGTCTGGTCCACCATTCAATAAGATCACGGCTGATCTAATTTTCAGCTCAACTCTCACGCTCGCATGTCACAAGTGGTGTGCCACAAGGGTTGGTGCTAAGGTCTTAGCTCTTTACAATTGATGTAAATGTTTAAGATGAAGGGAACAAAGATGTGCTAGCTAAATTTGCCCAGTAATACAGGGGAGTATGAGTTGTGATGAGGTCCCAAGGAGCCTACAAAGGGATATAGATAGGTTAAGTGAGTAGGCAAAGCTCTGACAAATAGAGTACAATATGAGAATATTTGAAATTGTCCAGTTTGGTGGACAGGATAAAAGAAAAGCCAAATGGTGAGAGGTTGCAGAGCTCTGAGATGCAGAGAGATCTGGGTGTCCTGATGCATGAATTGCAGCTGGTTCATATGCAGATATAGTGAGTAATCAAGAAAACTAATAGAGTGTTGTGATTTTTGTGAGCAGAATTGAATGTAAGAGTAGGGAGGGTATACCTCAGTTATATAGGGCATTAATGAGACTGTATCTGGAGTACTGCGTATAGTACTGGTTACTGTACACGTGGGAAGGAGATTAGCACATTAGAAGCAGCTCAGAGAAAGTTTACTGTACTAATACCTGGCATGGGTGGATTGACTTATGAGGAAAGGTTAGACAGACTAGGCCTCGATCCTCTGGAGTTTTGAAGAGTCAGAGATGACTGAATTGAAACCTAAGATCATGAAGGGATTTATCAGGTGGGTGTGGAAAAGATGCTTCTTCTTGTGGGAGAATCTAGAACTAGGGGCCATAGTTTAAAAATGAGATGTTATATATTTAAGACAGAGACGGAGGAAAAATAACTCTCTCAGATGGTTGTGAGTTTTTAGAATATAATTTCTCAAAAGGCAGTGGATATAAAATCTTTAAATTTTTTGAGGGCAGAATTAGATAGATTCTCAATTACCAAATGCATGAAAGATTATCAGGGATATGCAGTAATGTCAAGTTGAGATTAAAATCAGATCAGCCACGATCTTATTGAATGGTGGACCAGACTGGAAAGGCTGAATGGCCTATTCCTGTTTGTTGTTCGTATGTTTGTAAGTTAGAGCAGTGATCAAAGGAGAGGATTATAGGATTGGGAATAAAGTTGTTTGCCTTTGTGTCAGAAGATTGTTTGTTGAGACTGAATCACCACTTTTTGTGTCCTAGTTCCTTATGGTTTCGAACACAGCAAATTTCAATAAGTTCATAAATGTTTTGAGAAGTTTGAAAATGTGACTCAAGTTTTCATCACTTTTACTTTCTCTTCAAGCGGAGCGGACCTGATTGAAATTCTCATTATTGTGAATAATTACACAACCTCCATGGTGACCTAGCATATACTAAGTTAGGTTTTGAAATTCTTTATCAGAAATAATGAGATTCTATGGTTGATTATCTAGAGATACCAAGCCTATCAGTCTCACAAAAACCTTGTCATATATTTCCTGTGATTTCAGATAATATCTTTTCCACATTGACCTAATACCTTCTTTCAAATCTGCTGAAGTGAGGTACAAGAACGGAACTTGTAGATTTTTTAAATTCGATCCTATCTGACACACTCACATCTTGTTCAATAAAGATTCACATTCCACAGACGATTAATCAGATTTTTCAGATTTTAATCAAAATAATGAGTTGAAAATGTCACTCAGCAACGCTACTTTATTTCTGCGCCAAATGTTCTTTACAGAATGACAGGAAGAAAGAAATATTTGCATTTTATAAGCTCAGAACATCTCAAACTACAAGCTACTTTTGCAGCATAGTTGCCGTCGTAATGGGTTGTATTTTCAAACCAAAAATCGGACAGTTTACATTCTCAGAAATAAAACTTAAAATAAATTGAAACCCATCTCCAACTCAGCTCTAACATTTGAAAGAACTGTGAATGCTGTAAATCAGAAACAAAGATAGAAATTACTGGAGGAGCAAAGCCCCTCTGCTAGAGAAACAGGTCAGGTGATCCTTCCTCAGATATCAACCATGTTGTGCTCAATATCAGTGAGGGTGAGGGAGGGGGATTAATGAGGATTGGCAGTTAACTCACTTGCATGAATCACTTGAAAAAGTTAACTATTTTAATTAACTTCCAGATTCCAGTTTAATCTGCTTTGCATATTTCACAATGACTGGCTGATTTATCCAAACCTTAGAAAGTCTGGCAACTCAAGCCTCCAATTTAGCTTCAGGCTTAAGGTAAAAACTTTTACAGCACCACATGAGGGCCGAAAGGACTGGAACACTTCCCCCTCAATGCTCCATCTGAACCTCCATAATACTGGATTTAGGATTCAAAGCGGTGTGATCGGGAATTGGACCTCCACCATCAGGACTACGACCACTTTCTGGAACTATCAGCTCAGGTCAGTCCCAACTAGCTGGAAGCTAATCTTGTCAGTCTGGCTCTCAGGTGGGGAATCCGTCAAAATCATGCAATGCACTTTCTGGAATTAAAATTCCACAGATCTCTATGGTTCTCATCTGAATTGCCAACCTCTGATTATATAAACTGGCCAATGTGTTCTATCGATCAGTCTGAAAAAGTAGCCCAGTAATTGTGACCTTTGTATTGCGAGCAGTTAAGGTTTATATGCCCTTGGGACATGGATACAAATCCCACCATAATTCAGTTCAAGCCTTACAGTACAGGGCTAACATCCATCCTGTCTGGAAAGATGTCGAAACAGGTCGATGAAAATAACTGTAGAAACAAAGAACCTACACTTATTGACTGTTCATCTCATAGGGATTCACAGATGATGAAATAAATTGAACCATCCTTGGCATTGTAAATCAGGGTAGTTGGAGCAATAGTCAGGCAATCCGTTAAGAATGAGGGATAAGTAATGGTCAATACACTAGGGGTCACTCTCTTGTCTACTCTGAACTAATGCTTTTTACAAACACTATAAAGATCGTATGGGGCTGGTTTTAAGGGAGGATTGGTTGGTCTGGGGGTGGGTTGCTGCAGAGGATACAATTTGGTGGTAAATCCTAGTTCCAAACTTCCAGCTCAGCACTGTCCCCATGACTTGTCCTACCTGCCTATCTCCTTTTCCACCTATCCACTCCACCCTCTCCTCCCTGACCTATCACCTTCATCCCCTCCCCCACTCACCCATTGTACTCTATGCTACTTTCTCCCCACCCCACCCTCCTCTAGCTTATCTCTCCACGCTTCAGGCTCACTGCCTTTATTCCTGATGAAGGGCTTTTGCCCGAAACGTCGATTTCGCTGCTCCTTGGATGCTGCCTGAACTGCTGTGCTCTTCCAACACCACTAATCCAAAAATTTGGTGGATCAGCCCAGATCCAGGAGGAATAGGAGAATTTCCATCAGTCCCTTCACCTACATCATACTCCAGAAAATCGATTAAATATGCCCAGCAATTGAACACCACTGACCTTTCCATATCGTGTAAGGTCCCATTGCCTCCTCAATATCTCCAATGGACCTCCCAACCTTAAACTCATTGGCCCTTCCATAATTTTCTTCCAGGCCCTGATCGGCCTCCACCTCCACACTCCCTCAAACCCTGTCTGCAGTGAAATGTCTACCCTCCAACACTCAGTCAAGTTCTCAATCTGGCATTCTGCAGCCCGAAGAAAAGACTCCAAAGACATTAATGGGATCTTGCTGTTAAGTTCGTCGAGATCTGAGATAAACAAATCCTTCTTGACTTCCTGATTGTTAAGCTGCTCCATCACCCCGGAGCCTCTGCTTTAACACCGGCAAACGTGAAGCAATGGGTGAAGCGCTGGGATTAGACACATTCTGTTTGCTGTCATCAACCAAAACGCAAACATGCCTTCCCAAATTGCATCAAATTTGTGTTCCCAGAACGTTCCTGCCCTCAATGACCCACACTGGCAATGCCTTCGTTTTACAATATTCCTTCCCATTTTCACAACCTTGTGTGACCTTGCTCTTCCCAATAAGTATTACCTCCTCCATCCCATAGCCCTCACAGAGCACTGCACTCTTCCAAATCCCTGGACGGGAACCTGAAATCATTTTGGTTACACGGAAGTTCTGTTTGAGTATCCAGGTTGAGTCAGATGAGTATGTCTCATTCACTGGTTTGTTGTTTTTTGGGTCTGACTGCTTATACATCCCAATTTACTTCATTCCACAACTGGCAGCTGTGCCTTGGTACTGACTCAGTTCTGGAACTCTGTGTTCTTCTCTCAAAGCTTTATTTTCCTTTCAGATATTCCTTAGCATCTATCTGTTATGACAAAACTGCTAGTTGCTTGCCCTCAAGATAAAACCCACAGGAATTATTTGTGGAACTGTAACTGGCTCAAAGGTGGTGCACCCCTGTGGGCTGTTGATTCATGAGTACAGTAAATGCACCCACATTTAGATTGTGAACATCAAAGAGGAGAAGCCTTTCCCGTAGAGAGTAATTTCCCTGCATTAAAATAAAAGTCACACCATTCATGCACTGCCACAAGAGCAAAAACATCCTAGAGTCATAGAGATGTACAGCACGGAAACAGACCCTTCGGTCCAACCCGTCCATGCCGACCAGATATCCCAACCCAATCTAGTCCCACCTGCCAGCACCTGGCCCATAACCCTCCAAACCCTTCCTTTTCATATACCCATCCAAATGCCTCTTAAATGTTGCAATTGTACCAGCCTCCACCATTTCCTTTGGCAGCTTATTCCATACACATACCACCCTCTGCATAAAAACGTTGCCCCTTAGGTCTCTTTTATATATTTCCCCTCTCACCTTAAACCTATGCCCTCCAGTTCTGGACTCCCCCAACCCAGGGAAAAGACTTTGTCGATTTATCCTACCCATGCCCCTCATAATTTTGTAAACCTCGATAAGGTCACCTCTCAGTCTCCGATGCTCCAGGGAAAACAGCCCCAGCCTATTCAGCCTCTCCCTGTAGCACAAATCCTCCAACCTTGGCAACATCCTTGTAAATCTTTTCTGAACCCTTTCAAGTTTCACAACATCTTTGCAATAGGAAGGAGACCAGAATTGCACGCAATATTCCAACAGTGGCCTAACCAATGTCCTGTACAGCCGCAACATGACCTCCCAACACCTGCACTCAATACTCTGATCAATAAAGGAAAGGATACCAAACGCTTTCTTCACTATCCTATCTACCTACGACTCCACTTTCAAGGAGCTATGAACCTGCACTCCAGGGTCTCTTTGTTCAGCAACACTCCCTAGGACCTTACCATTAAATTTATAAGCCCTGCTAAGATTTGCTTTCCCAAAATGCAGCACCTCACATTTATCTGAATAAAACTCCATCTGCCACTTCTCAGCCCATTGGCCCATCTGGTCCAGATCCTGTTGTAATCTGAGGTAACCCTCTTTGCTGTCCACTACACCTCCAATTTTGATGTCATCTGTAAACTTACTAACTGTACTTCTTATGCTCGTATCCAAATCATTTATATAAATGACAAAAAATAGAGGGTCCAGCACTGATCCTTGTGGCACTCTACTGTTCACAGGCCTCCAGTCTGAAAAGCAACCCTCCACCACCACCCTCTGTCTTCTACCTTTGAGCCAGTTCTGTATCCAAATGGCTAGTTCTCCCTGTATTCCATGAGATCTAAGCTTGTTAATAAGTCTCCCATGGGGAACCTTGTCGAACACCTTACTGAAGTCCATATAGATCACATTTACTGCTCTGCCCTTATCAATCTTCTTTGTTACTTCAAAAAACTTTGTGGGACATGATTTCCCACGCATAAAGCCATGTTGACTATCCCGAATCAGTCCTTGCCTTTCCAAATACATGTACATCCTGTCCCTCAGGATTCCCTCCAACAACTCGCCCACCACCGAGGTCAGGCTCACCGGTCTATAGTTCTCTGGCTTGTCTTTACCGCCCTTCTTAAACAGTGACACCATGTTTGCCAACCTCCAGTCTTCCGGCACCTCACCTGTGACTATTGATGATACAAATATCTCAGCAAGAGGTCCAGCAATCACTTCTCTAGCTTCCCACAGAGTTCTCGGGTACACCTGATCAAGTCCTGGGGATTTATCCACTTTTAACCATTTCAAGACATCCAGCACTTCTTCCTCTGTAATCTGGACATTTTGCAAGATGTCACCATCTATTTCCCTACAGTTTATATCTTCCATATCCTTTTCCACAGTAAATACTGATGTAAAATATTCATTTAGTATCTCCCCCATTTTCTGTGGCTCCACACAAAGGCTGCCTTGCTGTTCTTTGAGGGGCCCTATTCTCTCCCTAGTTACCCTTTTGTCCTTTATAATATATATGTAAAATCCCTTTGGATTCTCCTTTAATTCTATTTGCCAAAGCTATCTCATGTCCCCGTTTTGCCCTCCTGATTTCCCTCTTAAGTATACTCCTACTTTCTTTTTACTCTTCTAAGGATTCAGTCGATCTATCCTGTCTATACCTGACATATGCTTTCTTCTTTTTCTTAACCAAACCCTCAATTTCTTTAGTCATCCAGCATTCCCTATAGCTACCAGCCTTCCCTTTCACCCTGACAGAATATACTTTCTCTGGATTCTCGTTATCTCATTTCTGAAGGCTTCCCATTTCCCAACCGTCCCTTTACCTGCGAACATCGGCCTCCAATCAGCTTTTGAAAGTTTTTGCCTAATACCGTCAAATTTGGCCTTTCTCCAATTTAGAACTTCTACTTTTAGATCTGGTCTATCCTTTTCCATCACTATTTTAAAATGAGTAGAATTATGGTCGCTGGCCCCAAAGTGCTCCCCCGCTGACACCTCAGTCACCTGCCCTGTCTTATTTCCCAAGAGTAGGTCAAGTTTTGCACCTTCCCTAGTAGGTACATACACATACTGAATCAAAAAATTGTCTTGTACACACTTGACAAATTCCTCTCCATCTGAACATTTAACACTGTGGCAGTCCCAGTCGATGTTTGGAAAGTTAAAATCCCCTACCATAATCACTCTATTGTTCTTGCAGATAGCTGAGATCTCCTTACAAGTTTGTTTCTCAATTTCCCTCTGACTACTGGGGGGGTCTATAATACAATCCTAATAAGGTGATCATCCCTTTCTTATTTCTCAGTTCCATCCAAATAACTTCCCTGGATGTATTTCTGGGAATATCCTCCCTCAGCACAGCTATAATGCTATCCCTTAACAAAAATGCCACTCCCCCTCCTCTGTTGCCTCTCTTTCTATCCTTCCTGTAGCATTTGTATCCTGGAACATTAAGCTGCCAGTTCTACCCATCCCTGAACCATGTTTCTGTAATTGCTATGATCTCCCAGTCCCATGTTCCTAACTATGCCCTGAGTTCATCTGCCTTCCCTGTTCGGCCCCTTGTGTTGAAATAAATGCTGTTTAATTTATTAGTCCTACCTTGTCCCTGCCTGCCCTGACTGTTTGACTCACTTCTGTTCTCAGCTGTACCCATCTCAGATTGATCTCTTTCCTCACTATCTCCCTGGGTTTCCCCCCCCCCCCCCCCCCACTTTACTAAATTAAATCCTCCCAAGCAGTTCTTGCAAATTTCCCTGCCAGTGTAATAGTCCCCTTCCAATTTAGATGCAATCCATCCTTCTTGTACAGGTCACTTCTACCCCAAAAGAGATTCCAATGATCCAAAAATGTGAATCCTTCTCCCATACACCAGCTCCTCAGCCATGCATTCATCTGCTCTATCCTCCTATTCCTGTCCTCACTAGCTCGTAGCACTGGAAGTAATCCAGATATTACTACCCTTGAGGACCTCCTTTTTAAATTTCTGCCTAATTCTCTGTAATCTCCCTTCAGAGTCTCAACCTTTTCCCTTCCAATGTCATTGGTTCCAATGTGGACAATGACCTCCTGCTGGCCCCTCTCCCCCATGAGAACATTCTGCACTCTCTCTGAGACATCCTTGATCCTGGCACCAGGGAAACAACAAACCAATCTGCTTCACTAGAATCCACTATACTCACTACTGCAGCCTTTCTGTTGGACAGACGTAAAACAAAATTAACTTATCTGATTCTGTGCTGTGAACTTCACCCAACAGTTCCTCCAAGTTTAGTTGTGAATTTCACGGTTTGTTAATTTTCCCAGATGCATTCCAATGTCCAGTGACACCTGAATTCAAAACAGCAATGGCAGTAACTGTGCAGGTTCTCTCTCTCTCTCTCTCTCTCTCTCTCCTGCACTGTCCTCACCATGTGCTTCCTTTATCTGCTCTTCTCCCTTTTAAAACTGCTGTTGATTTGACTTCTCTTTTTCCAAAGTTCCAAAACAAGGCAACAGCATATAAAACAGGAATTGCTGCTCCTGGAATTCCAGGAAATCACCTCCAACACCTAAATACCTAAAAAAAAAAGGAGCAGCTCTTGCAGCCAGAAATTTTTCCCGTCCTCAGATAAGACGACCAAAACTGTAATATTCCAGGTATGCCCCCACCAAGCCCCTGTACAATTGCAGCAAGACATCCCTGCTCCTACACTCTTAATTGTCTCACTATGTAGGCCAACATACCATTTACCCTCCTTACCACCTGTTGCACCTGTGTGTTTACCTCCAGTGACTGGTGTATGAGGACACCCTCATCTCATTGCACTGTTTCCCCACTCCATTTATAGCCATTCAGGTAAGAGTCAGAGTCCCTCTGCCATTTGCTCTCAAATGGATAACCTCACATATATCATTATTATATTGTGTCTTCCATGTATTTGACAACTCACTCAACTTGTCCAAATCCTGCTGATGCGGATCTGCATCCTCTCCACAGCTCACCCTCCCACCCAGCTACATGTTACCAGTCCTTGTGGGGTCTAAATCTGACCAATCTCTTTATAACAGCATTATGGGTGTCCCTACACCTCAGGAACTGTAGAGGTTCCAGAAGCTAGCTCACAACCATATTCTTTGGGCATTTGGGGATATGCAATAAATGCTGATAGTAGCCAGTGACATTCACGTTCTATCAAAAATAAATAAATGGAATGAAGGCTATTAGGTTTTAACCTCATGATGTCTTGGTGATTCTTTCCTCTATTCTTCTGTTTTCTGCCATCCTGACTTTATTAAGCTCTATGTAGTTTGATCAGAGTATCTATTGACACCACTACTGGCACCATTATGCCAGGCAATAAATTGCAATTTGTCAGTCAATGAAGTCGAGATGAGCTGGGAAGTAATGCAGCCTGATGAAGGGCTTATGCCCGAAACGTTGAATTTCCTATTCCTTGGATGCTGCTTAACCTGCTGTGCTTTAACCAGCAACACATTTTCAACTGTGATCTCCAGCATCTGCAGACCTCATTTTTTACCCGAAGTAATGCAGCCTGTCCATTTGCTCAGCAAAGCAAATAAAGTCTAATTGCAAACTTTTTGTAAGAAGCATCTTTACAACTAAGACAACAAAAACTGCTCCAAATAAAAGTCAGCTGGGATCCTTGGTGAAATGATAACTGCATAATACCAAGAATATGTATAAAAATGAAACAAAGCACTTACAGCATAATGAGGAACACCGAAACAGGAGCAAGACATTTAATCCCTCCAGTCTCTTCTGACATACATTGAAACATGATGTGTAATGAGGCAAGTTTAACAAATGGCGTCCAAGGAAAAGATTTCCAAGGAAACAATTGACATAACATGGTTACATTTTGCATTCATTTGAAGATAGAGAAACTTGATTAGATTCCCTACAGTGTGGAAACAGGCCCTTCGGCCTAACAAATCCACACTGACGCTCCAAAGAGTAACCCATCCAGACCCATTCCCCTACCCTATATTTACTCCTGACTAATACACCAACACAATGGACAATTCACCATGACCAATTCACCTGACCTGCATATCTTTGAATTATGGAAGGACACCAGAGCACCCAGAGAAGCCCACACAGACAGTCGCCCACGATGAGAATCAAAGCCAGGTCCCTGGCACTGTGAGGCAGCAGTGCTAACCACTGAGCCACCATGCCACCCACTAAAAAGACCCAAATGCAAGTTTCCAATTCAAAAACACACTGACCCCATCCCTGCAACACCTGACAGACAGTCAACCAACAACTAGCGCAACACACGCGAACCAGGTAGGACTCAAACCTCCAATCATTTGATTCCAAAGTCAGATGCATTATCCATTGCACCACTGGCCAAATGCAGTTGATCAGAAGTAACTGTACTAAACCTAAATAAGAATAATTACAAATGAATTAAGACCGTGTTTATTGGTGTGGACTGGGGAAGAAGATTAGCTGCAAAGTTGGTTGAGGAACAATGGCAAATATTGAGGGAAATATGTAAATATCTTGTATCAGCCTTCATACAGAAGACACTAATAGCAGTCCAAAAATTTGGAAAATATTGAAGAGGAAATAAATAGAATACTTATCACTAGAAAAAAATTGCACGAGAAATTAATGGGGGTAAAGATGAATAATTGTGTGAACTTGATGAGTTGCATCCTAGGATATTAAAGGGAGCAGCTGCAAAGATAATGGATGCATTAGTAGTAATCTTTAAGAATCCTTCAATTTTGGCAAAGTTCCAGAGGATCAAAAACTGTCAATGTAACACTTTTATTTATAGAGGGAAGGAGACAAAACAAAAAGAAATGAGGCAATATGAGGCCAGTTAGCTTGATATCTGTTCTTGAGAAAATGTTAGATCCAGGTTTTAAAGTAGTGATGTCAGAGGATAGACCAGGTCTAAACGTTGAAGTTCTAACTTGGAGGAAGGCTAATTTTGACAGCACTAAGCAAGAACTTTCAAAAGCTGATTGGGGGCAGATGTTCACAGATAAAGGGACAGCTAGAAAATGGGAACCCTTAAAGAAATGAGATAACAAGAGCCCAGAGACATTATATTCCTGTTAGGGTGAAAGGAAAGGCTGGGAGGTGTAGGGAATGCTGGATGACTAAAGAAATTGAGGATTTGGTTAAGAAAAAGAAGGAAGCATATGTAAGGTATAAACAGGAGAGAGTGAGTGAATCCTTAGAGTATAAAGGCAGCAGGAGTATACTTAAGAGAAAAAGCAAGAGGGCAAAAAGGGGACGTGGGATAGCTTTGGTAAATAGGGTTAAGGAGAATCCAAAGGGATTTTATAGAACATAAAACATAGAACAGTACAGCACAGAACAGGCCCTTCAGCACCCAATGTTGTGCCGACCATTGATCCTCATGTATCCACCCTCAAATTTCTGTGACTATATGCATGTCCAGCAGTCTCTTAAATGTCCCCAATGACCTTGCTTCCACAACTGCTACTGGCAACGCATTCCATGCTCTCACAACTCTGTGTAAAGAACCCGCCTCTGACATCCCCTCTATACTTTCCTCCAACCAGCTTAAAACTATCACCCCTCGTGTTAGCCATTTCTGCCGTGGGAAATAGAGTCGATAGCCAGAGACTATCTATGCCTCTCATTATCTTGTATACCTCAATTAGGTCCCCTCTCCTCCTCCTTTTCTCCAATGAAATAAGTCCGAGCTCAGTCAACCTCTCTTCATAAGATAAACCTTCCAGTCCAGGCAGCATCCTGGTAAACCTCCTCTGAACCCTCTCCAAAGCATCCACATCTTTCCTATAATAGGGTGACCAGACTGGACGCAGTATTCCAAGTGCGGTCTAACCAAAGTTTATAGAGCTGCAACAAGATTTCACAACTCTTAAACTCAATTCCCTTGTTAATGAAAGCCAAAACACCATATGCTTTCTAAACAACCCTGTCCACTTGGGTGGCCATTTTAAGGGATCTATATACCTGCACACTAAGATCCCTCTGTTCCTCCACATTGCCAAGAATCCTATCCTTAATCCTGTACTCAGCTTTTAAATTCAACCTTCCAAAATCCTTCACCTAGCATTTATCCGGGTTGAACTCCATCTGCCACCTCTCAGCCCATCACTGCATCCTATCAATGTCCTGCAGCAGCCCACAACAGCCCTCTATAATGTCAATGACACCTCCAACTTTTGTGTTGTCTGCAAACTTGCTGACCCATCCTTCAATCCCTCATCCAAGTCATTAATAAAAATTACAAACAGTAGAGGCCCAAGGACAGAGCCCTGTGGAACACTACTCACCCCTGACTTCCAGGCAGAATATTTTTCTTCTACTACCACTTGCTGTCTTCTGTTGGCCAGATAATTCTATATCCAAACAGCTAAGTTCCCTTGTATCCCATTCCTCCTGGCCTTCTGAATGAGTCTACCATGGGGAACCTTATCACATGCCTTGCTGAAGTCCATATACACCACATCCACAGCTCAATCCTCCTCAACTTTTCTAGTCACATCCTCAAAGAACTCGATAAGGTTTGTGAGACATGACCTGCTCCTTATAAAGCCGTGTTGACTGCATTTAATCAAGCCATGCTCTTCCAGATGATCATAAATTTCATCCCTCATAATCCTTTCTAACACCTTGCAGATGACAGATGTGAGACTGACTGGTCTGTAATTGCCGGGGATTTCCCTATTTCCTTTCTTGAAGAGAGGAATTACATTTGCCTCTCTCCAGTCCTCCGGTACGACTCCAATGGAGAGCGAGGATGCAAAGATCTTCGCAAGTGGTGAAGCAATCGCATTTCTCGTTTCCCAAAGCAGCCGAGGACAAATCTGGTCCGGGCCTGGCGACTTGTCAATCTTAATGTTTGACAAAATTTTCGGCACATCCGCTTCCTCTAGAAATACGTTAAGGACAGAAGGGTAACTAGGGAGAGATTAGGGCAACTCAAAGATCAGCAAGGCAGCCTATGTGTGGAGCCACAGGAGATGGGGCAGAAACTAACTGAGAATTTTGCATCAGTGCTTATTCTGGAGAAGGACATGGAAGATATTGAATGTGGGGAAATATGTTGCAGGATGAGGGAAGTGAATTTGCAATAGCCGTATTTGCACATGACATAAAAATAGGTAGGCAAGTAGTGATGATAACACAAAGCATCTGCAGAGAAATAAGGCAGGGGGAAGAGATTGGGTAAAAACTTGACGGATTAAATCTAATGTGGGAAAATGTGAGGTTATGCACTTTGGCAGAAAGAGTGAATGAACTGAATATTAATTAAATGAAGCAAGACTGCAGAAAGCTTCAACACAGAGGGATTTGAGATTCCATGTGCATAAATCACAAAAAGCTAGCATCATGTACATCAGGTAATGAGGAGAAAGTGAGGACTGCAGATGCTGGAGATCGGAGCTGAAAATGTGTTGCTGGAAAAACGCAGCAGGTCAGGCAGCATCCAAGGAACAGGAAAATCGATGTTTCGGGCATGAGCCCTTCTTCATGAGAAAGGAACAGTAGCTCTTATTTCAAAGGGAATGATGTATAAAAATTGGGAAGTTTTGGTAAATCTATCAAGAGTTTAATGAGATCACACCTGGAATACTCTGAATAGTTCAGTTCCTCATTTCTAAGAATATATTTTCATTCACTCATGGGACGTGGGCGTCACTGACTGGCTTTTTTTACCCACCCTGAGGTGCCATTGAGAAGGTGCTGGTGAGGTGCCTTCTTGAGCTGCTATATTCCATGCACTACAGATAGACCCACAATGGCTTCATGGATGGAATTCCAGGATTTTGACCTAGCAACTATGAAGGAACAGTGAAATATTTCCAAGTCAGGAAGGCTTGGAGGGGAACTTGGAGATGGTGGTGCTCCCATGTATATACTGCCCTTGGCCTTCTAGATGGAAGTGGTTGTGGGTTTGGAAGGTGCTATCTAAAGATTTTTAGCGAATTTCCGCATTGCATATTGTAAATAGGATACATCCAGAGTACTGAGCATTAGTAGTGCAAGGTTGAGATTATGGTGCTGGAAAAGCACAGCAGGTCAGGCGTATTCCTGAAACGTCAATTCTCCTGCTATTCCAATGCTGCCTGACCTGCTGTGCTTTTCCAGCACCACACTCTAGACTCTGATATCCAGCATCTACAGTGCTCACGTTTTCCTAGTTAGTAGTGCAGGGAGTGGATGCTTGTGGATGTGGTGCTAGTCACGTGGCTGCTTTGTCCAGGATGGTGTCAAGTTTCATGAGCGTTGTTGGAGCTGTTCCATCCAGGCAAGTGGGGAGTATTCCATCACACTCCTGACTTGTGCCTTGTAGATAGTGGACAGGCTTTGGGGAGTCAGGAGGTGAGTTACTTACCACAGTATTCCTAGCTTCTGACCTGCTCCTGTCTCCACTGTATTTTTGTGGCAAGTTCAGTTGAGTTTCTGGTCAATGGTAATCCCCAGGATGTTGTTTGTGGGATTCAGTGATGGTAACACCATTGACTGTCAAGGGATTGTGGTTACATTGTCTCTTACTGGAAATGGTCATAGCCTGGCATTTGTGTGGCACTATTTGCCACTTGTCACCCCAAGCTTACATATTGCCCAAATCTTGTTGCATTTGAACACGGACAACTTCAGTATCTGAGGAGACTCAAGTGGTGCTGAACATAGTGCAATCATCAGCAAACATCAGACCTTATGATGGATGGAAGATCATTAATAAAGTAGCTGAAGATGGTTGAGGAACTCCTGCAGAGATGGTCTGAAGCTGAGGTGACTGACCTCCAACAATCGTAATTATCTTTCTATGTGCCAGGTATGATTCCAACAAATGGAGAATTGGCTGCTTGATTCCCATAGATCCAAGTTTTGCTTAGGTTCCTTGATGCCACACTTACTCTAATGTGATCTTGATGTTAAGGGTTGTCACTCTCACTTCATCTCTGCCATCCAGCTCTTTTGTCCTTGTTAAACCAAGGCTATAATGAGGTCAGTAGCTGATTGGCTCTGGTGGAAACCAAATTGGGCATACCATATTGGAGGTGGTCATAGAGGTTGATCCTGGGAAAGGAAGCATTGCCTTGTGAGAAGAAGTTAAATAGTTTGGGCCTGGACGCAATAAAGGTTCCTCTTGTAGGACCAGACAGTATAATGTCAGAGTGAGGCAGCCCATTAAAGGCAGAGATGAAGAGGAATTTCTTTCTTCAAGAGGGTATTGAATCTGTGGAATGTTTTACTACAGAGGGATGGAGAGGTTGGGTCATTAAGTATATTCAAGGCTGAGATAAACATTTTTGTAAATCAGTCAGAGTGTCAAGGGTTATAGGGGCTAAGGCAGGAAAATGGAGTTAAGGCTTATCAGATAAGCCATGATCTCATTGAACGTTAGAGCAAACTTGATTGGCTAGATGACGTAAATCTGTCCTTTGTTCTATGGTTTTGTGAAATTCTAACCGATTTGAAATTTATCTATGCAACCGTTTTAGTCCCAGAACATAAGATAACACCATATGAAATAGGAGCAGGAAATAAGAACTGTCTATTCAATAGGATCATACCTTTTCTGACATTCCTCACATCCACCTTCCTGCTATTTCTCCATAAACCTTGCTTCTACATTTGACTAAGAACCTATCCAGCTCAGCCTTAAATGTACGCAAAGATTCTTTGTGTATATATCCCACAGGTCTCCGTGGCAAGGAGTTCCAAAGACTCACATAATTTTAAAACACTGGTTAACAACAATCTACAAGGCAAGATTAGAGTGGTGCTGGAAAAGCACAGCAGGTCAGGCAATGTCTGTGGAGCAGGAACATCGATGTTTCGGGCAAAAGCCCTTCATCAGGAAAATCAGCTTTTTTTCTGATGAAGGGCTATTGCCCAAAATGTCAATTTTCCAACTCCTCAGATACTGCCTGACCTGCTGTGCTTTTCCAGCACCACACTAATCTTAACTCCAATCTCCAGCATCTGCAGTACCCACCTCCGTCTAACAATTTACCAGTGCTAGATTTAAAATTTGTAATTGATTTGACATCATGTGTGAGAGAATAAGATGTTGGAGCTTCTACCAGTCCCCTTATTGTGGAAGCGTGTTTCCCAATTTCAATCTTAATTTTTACATTATTCCTCCCCTTCTTAGATTTCCCAATGAGCAGAAATTATTTCTGGATCAGTGGTGCTGGAAGAGCACAGCAGTTCAGGCAGCATCCAAAGTGCAGCAAAATCGATATTTCGGGCAAAAGCCCTTCATCAGGAATAAAGGCAGAGAGCCTGAAGCGTGGAGAGATAAGCTAGGGGAGGGTGGGGGTGGGGAGAAAGTGACATAGAGTACAATGGGTGAGTGGGGGAGGGGATGAAGGTGATAGGTCAGGGAGGAGAGGGTGGAGTGGATAGGTGGAAAAGGAGCTAGGCAGGTAGGACAAGTTCGGACAAGTCATGGGGACAGTGCTGAGCTGGACGTTTGGAACTAGGGTGAGGTGGGGGAAAGGGAAATGAGGAAACTGTTGAAGTCCACATTGATGCCCTGGTGTTGAAGTGTTCCGAGGCGGAAGATGAGGCGTTCTTCCTCCAGGCGTCTGGTGAGGGAGCGGCGGTGAAGTAGGCCCAGGACCTCCATGTCCTCAGCAGGTGGGAGGGGGAGTTGAAATGTTGGGTCATGGGGCGGTGTGGTTGATTGGTGCGGGTGTCCCGGAGATGTTCCCTAAAGCGCTCTGCTAGGAAGTGCCCAGTCTCCCCAATGTAGAGGAGACCGCATCGGGAGCAACGGATACAATAAATGATATTAGTGGATGTGCAGGTAAAACTTTAATGGATATGGAAGGCTCCTTTACGGCCTTGGACAGAGGTGAGGAAGGAGGTGTGGGCACAGGTTTTACAGTTCCTGCGGTGGCAGGGGAAGGTGCCAGGATGAGAGGGTGGGTTGTAGGGGGGTGCGTGGACCTGACCAGGTAGTCACGGAGGGAACAGTCTTTGCGGAAAGTGGAAAGGGGTGGGGAGGGAAATAATATCCCTGGTGGTGGGGTCTTTTTGGAGGTGGCGGAAATGTCGGCGGATGATTTGGTTTATGCGAAGGTTGGTAGGGTGGTATCTATTGACCCTAATGTTGCCCTTAATATTTGGAAGACCTAACCTTTTAGCTTCAAGATTTCAGGCGATATATAACCTGAGTTTGTGTAATGTTTCCTTATAACTTAACCTTTGAACTTCCAGTACTACATGAACCTTGTAACTTGATTGACAGGGGAAATTGTCCAATTATCTCTATCTCTATTCTGTACGGGAAGAGTGCATGCAACCCATCTGGGAGTATTCAGTCACATTCACAAATATCGGCAGCAAGTTCCTATTTATTCAACCACTCTCACGAATAATTAAAATAACTCTGAATAAATGAAACAATAACACTTCCAGCTTCAGTGAGCTGCATTCCATTATTCATGGCCTATTACCCTATCTCTGCAAAGCAGAAAATATAATCAATTTTCAAGTGTTTCTTCTGTACTTACGCTGAAACAACAAGAAGTCCGCGAGACATGTTTTATTCAGCATGTAAGGTGAAAGAAAAATGATTTCAATGCTCTGTCATAATGAACCTGATCCGAAAGACAAAACTACAGGAATCACTTTGCAAGTCCATCAGCATCGGTCGAGAGGATGTGATGTGGTCATTGTGGAAGGATTTTGAAGAGCCAATGATTCATTTCTCATTAATAAAATGGGGGACCAGTGTTTGACTGAAAGGTGGGCACCCAGTTTCACAGCAACCTGAACCAATTTTCAGGCAGGTTTGTAAATACAGTGCTGACCATTCGCTGGGTGGTCTTCCTGTCACCCTGCCACCTGCCCTGAACTGACTGTAAGCCCACAGTGGCCTTCCTATCTTTACCCCAGTGATAGCGCTTAAGTGCTGAAAATGTGTTGCTGGAAAAGCGCAGCAGGTCAGGCATCATCCAAGGAGCAGGAAATTTGACGTTTCGGGCGTACGCCCTTCATCAGAAAAGCTCTTAAGTGGCCAATTAATAGTAGGTTGCTTTCCATCATAAGTTTGAGGTCCAGAGGATAGGTGTTGGCTCAGGTATGAGAATAATGGGGTGCAGGGAGGACCAAGCCTGACAGAAAAGCTTGATTGCACCACCGGTTGAGGCCTGTCAAAGGACTTCATAACAGGCCCTCCTTTAGGATCAGCTAGCCCCTCCCATTATGTAAGCCCCACTGATACTGCCTCCTGTGTCCCCTTCAAACCAAGACTTCACCAGTGCATCAGGCCATGGCTCTCACTTCACTCATATAGCTGTGAGGCATGGACTTCTTACCAGCATCACATAAAGCAATGAGATGCATTAAACTTTCACTACTTAAGCTCTGTTTACCAATTCGAAAACCTCTAAGAACAAAGTTCTCACAAGTTAATGTATGCCCAATATCCTGAGCAAACTTATCAGAGCTCAGCTTCACTGGATCATATTCTCAGGCTTATGTGAAAGATTTCCAAAGTATAGACCATGAAACTGTAAAGATTAGGAACAGAAATAGGTTGTTTTGCCCCTCGGACCTGCTTAGCCATTCAATAGGATCATACCTGATCTGACATTCCTCATATTCTGTCTTTTCCCCATAACTCTTGATCCCCTACTGATCAGAAATCTATCTCCGCCTCAAATATACACCAGGAGCCTGACATCAGTGGTGGATATGTTGGTGGAAGGTATTTTGAGGACCTACATTTGTGTGGAAATTTGAGAAATGATTAGGGATAGTCAACATAGCTTTGTCCATTAGAAATTGTGTCTCACACACTTGACTGAAAATTTTGAAAGTGACAAAGAAAATTGATGAAGGCAGAGTGATGGATATTGTCTATATGGACTTCAGCAAGGTTCCGCATAGTAGACTGGTTAGCAAGGTTAGATCACATGGAATCCAGAGTGAGCTAGCTATCTGGATAAAAGGTCTGCTTGAAGATAGGAAACAAATGGTGAGGATGGAGGGCTGTTTCTCAGACTAGAGACCTGTGACCAGTGGATGGGTGTTGCGTGAACTGCTTTTTGTCATTTCTATAAATGATTTGGATGTGAATATAAGAGGAATGGTTAGTAGGTTTTACAGATAACACCAAAATTGGAGGTATAATGGACAGCGAAGAAGGTTACCTCAGAGTACAACAGGACCTTGATCAGATGGGCTAATGGGCTGAGGAGTGGCAGACGGACTATAATTTAGATAAATGTGAGGTGTTGCATTTTCGAAAGGCAAATCAGAGCAGGACTAAAACACTTAATGGTAAAGTCCTGGGGAGTGTTGCCAAACAAATAGAACATGGGTGCAGGTTTATAATTCCTTGAAAGTGGAGTCGCAGGTAGACAGGATAGAGAAAAAACTGGACCAGTTCCAATACCGTATCCGCCGCATCTGCTCCCAGGAGGACCAGTTCCAATACCGTACAGTCCAGATGGCCTCCTTTTTCAAGGACCGCAGATTCCCCCCAGACGTGATCGACGATGCCCTCCACCGCATCATCTCCACTTCCCGCTCCTCTGCCCTTGAGCCCCGCCCCTCCAACTGCCACCAAGACAGAACCCCACTGGTTCTCACCTACCACCCCACCAATCTCCATATACAGCGTATCATCCGCCGTCATTTCCGCCAACTCCAAACGGACCCCACCATCAGGGATATATTTCCCTCCCCTCCCCTATCAGCGTTCCGCAAAGACCACTCCCTTCGGGACTCCCTCGTCAGGTCCACACCCCCCACCAACCCAACCTCCACTCCCGGCACCTTCCCCTGCAACCGCAGGAAATGCAAAACTTGCGCCCACACCTCCTCCCTTACTTCTCTCCAAGGCCCCAAGGGATCCTTCCATATCCGCCACAAATTCACCTGCACCTCCACACACATCATCTATTGCATCTGCTGCACCCGATGTGGCCTCCTCTATATTGGGGAGACAGGCCGCCTACTTGCAGAACGCTTCAGGGAACACCTCTGGGATGCCCGGACCAACCAACCCAACCACCCCGTGGCTCAACACTTTAACTCTACCTCCCACTCCACCGAAGACATGCAGGTCCTTGGACTCTTCCATCGCCAGAACATAACAACATGACGGTTGGAGGAAGAGCGCCTCATCTTCCGCCTGGGAACCCTCCAACCACAAGGAATGAACTCAGATTTCTCCAGTTTCCTCATTTCCCCCCCCCCCCCCACCTTGTCTCAGTCGATTCCCTTGAACTCAGCACCGCCCTCCTAACCTGCAATCTCCTTACTGACCTCTCCGCCCCCACCCCACTCCGGCCTATCACCCTCACCTTGACCTCCTTTCACCTATCACATCTCCATCACCCCTCCCCCAAGTCCCTCCTCCCTACCTTTTATCTTAGCCTGCCTGGCACCCTCTCCTCATTCCTGATGAAGGGCTCTGGCCCGAAACGTCGAATTTCCTGTTCCTTGGATGCTGCCTGACCTGCTGCGCTTTAACCAGCAACACATTTTCAGCTCTGATCTCCAGCATCTGCAGACCTCACTTTTTACTAGAGAAAAAAAGTACTTGGTACACTTGCCTTCATTAGTCAGTGCTCTGAGTATAGGAGTTCGGAGGTCATGTTTTGGGTGAATACTGCATTCAATTCTATTCTTCCTGCTAGAGGAAATATACTGTGAGACTTGAAAGGATATAGAAAGGATTGACAAGAATGTTGCCAGTGTTGGAGGGTTTGAGCTACAGGGAGAGGCTGAATAGGCTGGGATTGTTTTCTCTGGAACCTTGGAGACTGAGGAGTGACCCTATAAAGGTTTATAAACTCATTAGGGATATGGACAGGGTGAATAGCCAAGGTCTTTTACCTAGGGTAGAGAAGTCCAAAACCAGATGACCAAGGTTTAAGGTAACAGGGGAAAGATATAAAAGGGACCAAAGGAACAATGTTTCCACATAGAGGGTGGTGTGCTTATGGAATGAACTGCCAAAAGAAGTGGTGGAGGCTGGTACTATCACAACATTTAAAAGGCATCTGGATGGCTATATGAATAGTAAGGGATTAGAGGGATATGGGCCAAATGTTGATAAATAGGACTAGATTAATTTAGAATATCTGGTTGGCATGGATGAGTTGGACCAGATGGTCTGTTTCCATGCTGTATGACTCTGCTCCCTCTGTAGCAAGGAGTTCTTAAAAACTCACAACCCTCAGAGAGAAGATGTTCCTCCTCATCTCAGCCTTAAATTGTTGCCCCTTTATTCTGAGACTGCACCCTCTAGTCGTAGACTATCCCATGAGGTGAAACATCTCCTCCACATTTATCCTCTCAAGCCCTTAAGAATCTGATGTGTTTCAATGAGATCATATCCCATCCTTCTAAACTCGACTAAGTTCAGTCTTTACTGACACGATATTTCCTCTTTACCAGGGATCATCCAAGTGAACCTTCCTTGAATTGGCTTCAATGAAACAATATCTCATGATATAAGGGCACTCTACAGCCAGCTGAGCTCAAACTGGATATAAAGGCACCTGAATCCCAAAGTTGAACCCCACCATATGGGAACATAAATAACTCTTGACAGATTCAAAGCAAGCAGTTAAACGGTATCTGATCGAATGATGAGAACAAAACTAGGCCTGTACAGGACAAGACCGATCACCACAAAGTTTTCACTCATCTGTCCAATACCGACTCTCTGTAGAACATAAAACATTACAGCGTAGTACAGCCCCTTCAGCCTTCGATGTTGCGCTGACCTGTGAAACCAATCTGAAGCCCATCTATCCTACACTAATCCATTTTTTATCCATATGTTTATCCAATGACCATTTAAATGCCCTTAAAGGTTGGAATCTCAAAGATTGGAAATGCAAGATTACTGAACCCACAGCAAAGCAGGGTTTGGTTTAGCATCACGAGAGATGGCACCAATGTAAAATGGTAAAGTCATGGTCTCCTTGTCGACCATCAATGTAACAAATACATTACTATGACATGCAGTACAAGAATGAATTGTAAATTACTGCTGATTCTGATGTAACATGACCTGCTGTGTTATCATGGATTTCTTCTGCTTTAGTTTGCATGTGTATGCACTATTTATTACACATTGACTTCAGCTGGCAGAAAACAGATATAAAGTTAATAATTGTGGCAATTTCTAAATCATTTTAATTGATTCATATAGAGAAAAAAAATGCTGGTCATTAAAATGAAATAATGAGTACACTGTCTTCTTAAGGATTAATAACAATTGTTAATAGCCAGAGGTAACAGTTTCACTGGAAAATGGAGATGTGACAGATGATTGATTACATTACTGAGGAATGGCTTTTGTAGGATGTTTCAGCACAATATCTAGGTTTTGTTATTAATTTATGGAAATATGACAATTCCTGGCAAGACTAGCCTTTATTGTCCATTCCTAATTGTCCTTGAGAAAGTACCACATCAATGTTTGTGTTGAAAAGTCAGTTGTTTTTTGAATATTCTACACAGTAATAAAGCTTTGCAACAGTAAAGTAAGAGTGGCATAAAATTATACAATGAAAAGTCACAGAGATCCCTGACGTGTAAACATAGATGTGGAGAAATATTGTGATTCTTCTTATTAAGGGCTGATGCAACTCTTCTTATTCTGTTTTTTTTTATTAGATTCCCTACAGTGTGGAAAGAGGCCCTTCAGCCCAAGTTCACACTGACCCTCCAAACAGTAACCCACTTCCCTCTCACTAATGCACCGAACACAATGGGTAATTTAGCATGGCCAATCCACCTGACCGGCACATCTTTGGACTGTGGGAGGAAACCAGAGCACTCGAAGGAAACCCACGCAGACATGGGGAGAATGCACAAACTCCACACAGACAGTCACCCAAGTCTGGAATCAAACCTGGGTCCCTGGCGCTGTGAGGCAGCAGTGCTAACCACTGAGCCACCATGCTGAATATTGTCAAATGGCAGAGGAAGTGGAGATTGCTGTTAGAAAAATATGTTTTGTTTTATAAATAAAGGATTTATTGGTTCCCTTGTTCAAGAAGGAGAGTAGGGATAACCCTAGTAACTATTGGCCGGTGAGTCTCACTTCTGTTGTGGGCAAAGTCTTGGAGAGAATTGTAAGGGATAGGATTTATGAACATCTGGATGGGAATAATGTGATCAAGGATAGTCAGCATGGTTTTGTGAAGGGCAGGTCGTGCCTCACAAACCTTATTGAATTCTTTGAGAAGGTGACTAAGGAGGTGGACGAGGGTAAAATGTTGGATGTGGTGTATATGGATTTTAGTAAGGTGTTTGATAAGGTTTCCCATGGTAGGCTACTGCAAAAAATACGGAGGTATGGCATTGAGGGTGCGTTAGAGGTTTGGATTAGGAATTGGCTGGCTGGAAGAAGACAGAGGGTAGTAGTTGATGGTAAAGGTTCATCTTGGAGTGCAGTTACTAGCAGTGTTCCGCAAAAATCTGTTTTGGGACCATTGCTGTTTTTCATTTTTATAAATGACCTGGAGGAGGGGCTAGAAGGTTGGGTGAGCAGGTTTGCGGATGATATGAAAGTCAGTGGAGTTGTTGACAGTGAGGAAGGATGTGGCAGGTTACAGCGGGATATAGATAAGCTGCAGAGCTGGGCAGAAATCGAGTTCAATGTAGGTAAGTGTGAAGTGATTCACTTTGGTAAGAGTAACAAGAAGATGGAGTACTGGGCTAATGGTCGGATACTTGGTAGTGTGGATGAGCAGAGGGATCTTGGTGTCCATGTACACAGATCTCTGAAAGTTGCCACCCGGGTAAATAGTGCTGTGATGAAGGCATGTGGCGTACTGGCTTTTATTGGTAGAGGAATTGAGTTCCGAAGTCCTGAGGTCATGTTGCAGTTGTATAAGACTCTGGTGGGGCTGCATCAGGAGTATTGTGTGCAGTTTTGGTTGCCATACTATAGGAAGGATGTGGAGGCACTGGAACGGGTGCAGAGGAGGTTTTACCAGGATGTTGCCTGGTATGGTAGGAAGATCGTATGAGGAAAGGCTGAGGCACTTGGGGCTGTTTCATTGGAGAAAAGAAGGTTTGGGGTGACTTGATAGAGATGTACAAGATGTTTAGGGGTTTAGATAGGGTTGACAATGAGAACCTTTTTTCCACGTTTGGAGTCAGCTATTACGAGGGGGCATAGCTTTAAATTAAGGGGTGGTAGGTATAGGACAGATGTTAGGGGTAGATTCTTTACTCAGTGAGTCGTGAGTTCATGGAATGCCCTGCCAGTAGCAGTGGTGGACTCTCCCTCTTTATGGGCATTTAAACAGGCATTGGATAGGCATTTGGAGAATAGTGGGCTAGTGAGGTTAGGTGGGCTTGGATCGGCGCAACATCGAGGGCCAAAGGGCCTGTACTGCACTGTATTTTTCTATGTTCTATGTTCTAATTGGAGAACAAAAAGAATGGTGTTGTGGTAAACTTTGATAAATCACTAGTTAGACTTCAGGCCATAGACCATAAGGAATAGGAAGAGGTGGAGGCCATTCAGCCCCTCGAGCATGCTCCCTCATTCAATATTTGAATTTTACTTGAAAGCAGCTCAGTGTTAGCCTTGGCAAGTTTCATGGAAGGTTTCTCTCCATGACCTCTCTCTTTGGCCTAACTTGTCCATGCTGACCAGATATCCTAACCTAAACTAGTCTAACTTGCCAGCACTTAGCCCATATTCCTCTAAACCCTTCCTATCCATATACCCAACCAGATACCTTTTTAAACGTTGTAATTGTACCAACTCCACCACTTCCTCTGGCAGCTCATTCCATGCTCCACCCTCTGCATGAAAAAATTTCCTCTTAAGTCTCTTTTAAATCTTTCCTCTGTCAACCTAAACCTATGCCCTCTGGTTCTCGATTCCCCACCTCCGGGAAAAGACCTTGTCTATTTATACTATCTATGTCCCTCATGATGTTATAACCCTCTATAACACCCCATCCTCCAGAGAAAGTAGCCTCAGCCTATTCAGCCTCTCCCTATAGTTCAAACACTCCAACCCTGGCAATATTCTTGTAAATCTTTTCTGAAGTCTTCTAAGTTTCACAAGATCCGTCTGATAGGAGGGAGATCAAAATTACACACAATGTTCCAAATGTAGCCAAACCAATGTCTTGTACAACCATAGCATGATTTCCCAACTCCTGTACTCAATGCTCTGACCAGTAAAGGAAGATTTTGGCTGCTCTTCCAGCTCGTCACAGCCCATCTTTGTGCAACATGCAAGGATTATGTGATACACACAGGGGGAGGTGGCCTTGTGGTATTGTCATTGGACTGTTAATCCAGATAATATCCCAGGAATCTGGGTTCAAATCCCTTCATAGCGGATGGTGGAATTTGAACTCAACAAAATATCTGGAATGAAGAATCGAATGATGACCATAAGTCTATTGTCGATTGTTGGAAAAACCCATCTGGCTCACTAATGGCCTTTAGGAAAGGAAACTGCCATCCTGACTTGGTCTGGCTTACATGTGACTCCAGACCCACAGCAATGTGGTTGACTCTTAACTGCCCCCTGAGCAATAAATGCTGTCCTAGGCAGAGACACCCACACCCCGTGAATGAACTCAAAAAGAACTCTGTCTTGGGTGTATTGCAAGATGCCAGCAGACAGATGCAAGCAATTGGAACCTCATCTTCAAGATTTCTGTTGCTAGCTCCATGATGGCCCTTGTCAAAGAATGGTCTGCATTGTATCTACGCTCAACCGCAGTCAGGGCTTTTACATAATATAGCCATTGGACATGATCACAAAGGAAAGCCTATGTTGCCTAACAACCACCCTGGTAAAGCATCCAGGTTTTAAAATGAAGCAGGAACATGAGATACCTTATGGTAACCCTGAGGATAACTGAAATAGGCTTCTATAATGTGGTATCAAGGATCATAGATCTCTTGCACATCGATGGAATGGAATTCTTCTCCATTCATCAGTTCAGCTGCATTAAGATGCACTCCTCTCACTGCGAGTGTGTAAAGTCTTTAATGTCCTACACCTGGGAGAAGCCAGTCGTATTGCCAAAGCCTCCTGCCCAGGCTGCAGCACAGTTGTCGTCATAGGGAAATAAGATGATGCTGGGTGATCTTGAACACAGTGTCCCAGAAACAGTCTCAATGCATTTGTGGCTTGAGAATTGAGAAATTGTTCATGGGTCCCCAGTGGATCCTTCATAGGAGCGAGCAGCATTGATGTTTAATGCATTTCTCACCTTGATGACCACTGGAATAGGATTATCACTAACCCTCATGGCACACTGTCCTACTCCAGCAGTTGGCACACTTCTATGACAATGTCCCAGGACACCCTTAGCCTTTGAAGATACTAAGCCTTGCTTATCCAGAGGATAATAGACAGTGGGTCTCCTGTTCCATCAATGGTAGCTTCTTCATCTGGAAGCCGTTCAGCACCTGATGGAGATTGGTGTTGGCCCTGGACTTGTGCCACTCTGATCCTGTTCCATTTCTCTGCTTATGGAGCACCTGCGAAGACCTTGCCTTTCCCATTCCCTGGATATTTGATTGTGGATTAAAATGGGAAAATGATTGTGTTAAAAAGCAAGGATTGGAGAAAACGCAAATTAATACCTCCTCTCTGATAGCCAGCCAATCACCTTTCCATGCCAGTATGGCACATCCTCATACCATGGGCTTTTATTTTCACACCAACCTTTGGTGTGCCACCTTACAAATGTCTTCTATATTAGATTAATGTATTACATTCACCGGCACCCCTCAATTCACAGCATGTGCTAACAAATATGGGTAAGGAAACCCCTGATGATTATCACGTCCTACCTCCCCTTGGCTGCTGAATCAGTGCTCCTCCACATTAATCAATACCTGGAGGAAGCACTCAGAGATAAGAATGTCGAATGGGATCTAGGCCCTTATTTCAAAGTGGTTGGAATATAAGAGTAGTGATGTCTTACTGCAACTGTACAAAATGCTGGTAAAACCACATCTGGAATATTTTGAGCAGTTTTGGTTTCCTTATTTAAGGAAAGATAAAACATCATTAGGGGCAGTTCATAGTAGGTTCACAAGGATAATCCCTGGTATGCAAGGATTGTTTCATGAGCAAAGGCTAAACAGGTTGGGACTCTATTCACTGGAGTTTAGAGGAATGAGAGGTGATCTCATTGAAACATACAGGATTCTTAAGGGGCTTGATAGACCATAAGACCTGGAGCAGAAATTGGGCCATTCAGCCCATTGAGTCTGCCATTCAATCATGGCTGATAAGTTTCTCAACCTTATTCTTCCACTTTCTTTCCATAACCCTTGAACCTATCTATCTCAGTCTTAAATATCCTCATTGACCTGGCCTCCACAGCCTTCTGTAGCAATGAATTCCACAGATTCACCACTCTCTGGCTGAAGAAGTTTCTCTGTTCTAAAAGGTCTTCCCTTTACTCTAAGGCTATGCCCTAGATCTTAGTCTCTCCTACAATGGAAACATCTTCACAACATCCACTCTGTCCAGACCATTCAGTATTCTGTAGATTTCAATTACATGCCCCCTCATCCTTCTAAATTCCATCGAGTATGGACCCAGAGTCCTCAAATGTTCCTCATATGTTAAGCTTTTCATTCCTGGGCCATTCTTGTGAACCTCCTCTGAACACGTTCTGGGGTCAGTACATCCTTCCTTAGATATCAGGCCCAAAACTGCACACAATACTCCAAATGTGGTCTGACCAGAGTCTTATAGAGCCTCAGAAGTACAGCCCTACTTTTATATTCAAGTCCTCTCAAAACAAATGCTATCGTTGCTTTTGCATTCCTAACTACTGGCTCAACCTGCAAGTTTACCTTGAGAGAACCCTGGATTTGAACTCCCAAATCTCTTTGCATTTCAGACTTCTGAATTTTCTCCACATTTAGAAAATAGTCCATGCTTCTATTCTTCATCCAAAGTGCACGACCTCACACTTTCCCACACTTTACTCCATCTGCCACTTGTTTGCCAACTCTCCTAACCTGTTCAAATCCTTCAGCGGCTTCCTTGCCTTTTCAATACTACCTGTCCCTCTACCTATCTTTGTATCATCTGCAAACTTAGCCAGAATGCCTTCAGTTCCTTCATCTAGATCATTAATGTATAAAGTGAAAAGTTGTGGTCCCGGCTGCCATCCTGACAATGATCCTTTTATCCACACTGTCTGCTTTTTGCCAGACAGTCAAACTTCTATCCATGCTAGCACTTTGCCTCTGACACCATGAGCTGTTATCTTAGTCAGCAGCCTCCTGTGTGGCACCTTGTCAATGGCCTTCTTGAAGTCTAGGTTGGGAACATCCATTGGCTCTCCTTGGTGTAACTTGCTCATTACTTCCTCAAGGAATTGTAGTAGGTTTGTCAGGCATGACCTCCCCTTGATGAAACTGTGCTGATGTTGCCCTATTTCACCATATACTTTCAAGTATTCAGAAATTTCATCCTTCGCCATGGATTCCAGATCTTACCCATGACCGAGTTTAGGCTAATCGGTCAATGTTGAGAGCATGTTATCCTTCATGGGAGAGGCTAAGACCAGAGAGCATAGTCTTAGAATAAAGAGATACCAAAGTAAGACTAACATGAAGAGGAATTTCCTCCCTCGGAAGGTTGAGAATCTTTGGAGCTTCTTGCACAGGCAGCTGTGGTGGCAGAGTCTTTGTGTATCATTAAGGCTAAGAAAGATAGATTCGTGATTACTTGACCTCATCCTTACCTCCTGAAGATGGGTCTGTCGGTGGCAATAATGGTAAGGATGGCCATCACACAGGCCTCATAGGGACTTCACATCAAGATTATCTCATATCCTATTGTGTGCAACTTTGAACAGATCTAGCAACCTAAGACAGGGTATTCATGAGACATCGTGAGTCATCATTAGAAGAAGTATAGTACTCCAGAACTTAACCATTATCATCAAGCTAAGGGATCATCCCTCGTTCAATGGAGAGTGCAGGAGGGCATGCCAGGACCAACACCAGGCATACGTAAAAACTAGGGATCAACCTGGTGAAGCTATCAAACCGGACTACTCGCACGCCAGACAGCATAAGTAGCAAATGATAGATGGAGATAAGAAATCCAACTACCAACAGATCAGATCCAAGTGCTGCAGTCCTGCCACATCTTATACTGAATGGTGGATGACAATTAAACAACTCACTGGAGGAAGAGGCTCCACAAATATCCCCATCCTCAATGATGGAAGAGCTCAACACATCAATGCAAAAGATAAGGCTGAGGCATTTGCAACAATCTTCAGCAAGAAGTGCCAAGCGGTTGATCTATTTTGGCTTCCTCTAGTGGTCGCCAACATCAGGGATGTCAGATTTCAGCCAATTCAATTCACTCTAGTTTTTTAGAATTGGCAAGAAGCACTGGATCCTGCAAAAGCACTGAGCCCTGACAACACTCCAGCAATAGGACTGAAGATGTGTGCTTCAGAACTTACTGCGCCTGTAGCTAAGCTGCTCCCATACAGCTGCAACCCTGGCATCTACCTGACAAGGTGGAAAGTTACCCAGGTATAGTATGTACACAAATAGCAGGGCAAATCTAACCCAGCCAATTACAGCCCCATTAGTTTCCTCTCAGTAAAGTGGTGGAAGGAGTAACTGACAATGCTAAACATTGACTTAGCATCAGTTTGCATCCTGGCAGGACCACTTCTGACCACATAGTTAGGTCAAGCCCCAACAAAAGAGTTCCAGATGTGAGATGAGAAGTAGCAAAGCATCATCAGCTGTTACATCAATGGTCTTCTTTCGATCATAAAGCCAAAGGTGGGGATGTTTGTTGATGATTGCACAATGATCAGCACTATTCGCATCTCCTCAGATACTAAAGAAGTCTGTGTCTGTATGCAGGAATATCTGGACAATATCCAGACTTGTGCTGACAAGTGACAAGTAACATTCATGCCACACAAATGCCAGGCAATGACCATTTCAAGTAAAAGATAATCTAACCACCGTCCCTTGACATTCAATGCTGTTATGATCATTGAATCCCTCACTATCAACATCCCGGGGGTTACCAATGACCAGAAACTCAATTGGACTCACATAGTTATGGATATTAAGTTCTACTGTGACTAGAAGTGCAGGTTAGTGGCTGGAAATCCTGTAGCAAGTAACTGACCACCTGGTTCTCCAAAGCCTGCCCACCATCTACAAAATATAAGTCAGGAGTGTGATGGAATACTTTCCATTTACCTGGATGAGTGCAGCCCCAATAACACTCAAGAAACTTGCACCATCCAGGACAAAGCAGCCGGCCTGATTGACAGCACATCCACAAGCATCCATTCCCCCAACCACTGACGCTCAGTCACAGCAGTAACAGCAAGAGGCTCTGCAAAAATTAACCAAGGCTCCTTAGACAGAGGTATATTTCCAAGTCAGGATGGTGGCTGGTTGGAGCAGAATATTCAGGTGGTGGTGATCCCATATATCTGCTGCTTTTGTCCTTTTGAATACGGGTGGTTGTGGGTTTGGAAGATGCTCCAGTGTCTGTTAAGTGAGGAATATTTATAGCTTCACTATTGAATAAACAAGTATAATAATGGTGTATTAGCTTCCTGTGGTCTCCCTTCCATTGTGAGAAATTGTAAAATGCATCTTTCCTCTCACTCTGATTTTAACACCCCCTGTGTGGCGAAGTTGAACAATGGAACCAATTTTCATTTCAATCATAGATAGTCATCAAAACAAATAATTACAACTGCCCCTATACCCAATTTAAAATTACCAATCTTTCCATTAACCATGTTATCAGGATACCTGAATTCAGCTTATAGTTTGCAACATCAGGGACTCAAGTGTCTCCTGTGGGTCACTTTGTTCCCCAGCATGCTATCCAACCTGAACAACCTGGCTGGAGTCTGTTTAGTCTTTACCATGCTGCCAATGTAACTATGTAATAGACAATGGTACTCATAATGCTCTGTAATACTGGCTGTGCCTAGCTACTTTCATAGAATCTGCACACCCTGTTTCTTTGCACACCTTCTGCTAGCAAGCTTTCTGAGTTCTCTTTCCATCCTCATTCCTGTAAAGATGTCTGACTCATTGTAATGTTTTACTCACTGTTACTGATTGATGTTCATGTTACTTGTCACAGTCCCAGTGGTGGGCTTCATCTTATCCTTGCCCAGGTCATGTGGGGTCCCCTTTCCTCCAGTTTGTTGCCTTGGTGGATCTTGAAGTCTGTGATCTTCTGCTTCCTGTTGCTACTGTATCTTCATCATGTTTTATTTTTCCACACTCCTGGGATCAGAGCACTGGGCTGCTCTTGTACATCACCTTTAGGATTGTAGGACTGCATTGGAGCAGGAGTAAGCCATTCAGCTTCCTGAGCCAGCTCCACCATTTGAGATCATCATTGCTACTTCCCACACTATCCCCAATTGCCCTTAATGCCATTCGTAAGTAGAAAGCTAGCTGTTGTGACCTGACTTAATGACTGAGTTTCCACATCCCTTTGGGATAGAGAATTCCAAAGATTCACCACCTCTAAGGACATTCTTCCTCATTTCAGCCTTTTACTCCGACACTCTGTCCCTTGGTGCTAAACTCCATAGCCAAGGGAAATACCCTCTGCTTGTCCCTTTAAGAATTGTATAAGCTTTTATGAGATTGCCTCTCATTCTTCTAAAATTGAGAGAAGACAGGCTTAAACTCTTCAAGCTCTCCTCTGGGGACTGTCCTACAATCCCACCAATCAGACTTGTGAATCTTTGCAGCATTCCCTCTGTGGTAAATATATCCTTTCTTGGCAAGAGGACAAGATTTAAACACAATATGCCAGGTGCACTCTCTCTCACATCTTACATAATGATTCAAGTCTTATTCGCACCTGTACCCGTTATCAAGGCTAACACAGCATTTGCCTTCCAAATTGTTTGCTTGCAACTGCATGTTAATTTTCAGCAGCTGAAGAACAAGGACACCCATCCTTTGGAAGTAAGTACTTACTGATCTCCCACTGTTTGAGAAATATTCTGCACTTGCATTCCATCCAGCAAAGTTGTTGACCTCAAACTTATCCACATCATATTCCTGACCTGCTCCCATTCACACAACCTGTCTAAACCTTACCGTCTTTGCATCTCCCGACAACACACATCCCTGCCAAATGTTCTATCACCTTCCAACTGAGTATTATTGCAACTGGTATTTTTTTTCATGGGAATTGGGGGGTCTCTGATGTTGTCAGCATTTATTGCCCATCCCCAATTGGGATTAATTCCAGAGGGTAGTTATGAATCAATGACATCGCTGTGGGTCTGGAGTCATATGTAGGCCATACCAGTCTCCTTCGCTAAGGGATGTGATATGGACTAGGCCAGATCCCATTAAAACACTTCAAGAAAGTAGCCCAGACTCTAACTTTGCGAGTTGTTTTGAGCAGGTGTAAAGTGGGTATTCCAGGAGGGATGCAGCTGGTCAAACCACTCAGTTTTAAACAAAACAGAATTTACTTACATGATTTCAAATGAAACCCAAAGAGAAGAGACAGAATACCGAATAACTTAACCTACCCAAAAACCCAACAAATTACACTTAATGATGCTGTTCCAAATACTTGCAACAATCCTCATAAACACAGCTTGGCACAAGAGATAAAATCAAACACAGGGCCTTACCAGAGAGATGTCAGAGAGAGAGGACCAGTAAGGGCCTGCTTCTTCCATGGAGCTGTTGCTTGGACCAGCAGCCTCAAAGTGAACTGAATGTTTTCTGTGAATAGCCAGACTTCTAAAAAACCAAACCAAACCAGAGAAAAGTTGAGCTGGGAGAACTGGCCACACTCCCCTTACATATGTATTTTTTTTAACTTGAAAGCCTTTTTTCTTGAGGCAGTATCTGTTAGTGAAAATCAAACTGGCCCTAAAACCCATCCAAGCCAGACACTTCGGAATCACTGCTTTTGCGACTTCTCAGAAAAAAAATAGCCAAGGACAGCATAACCTTGTTAAAGGAGCAACATCATCACACCTCTCCCCTTCAAAAAAAATGAACACTCAATATCTAAAGATGGCTTCATTTTAAAGCCCCTTAATCTTAAACAGTTAGTACTCGATAACACCCCTGTACATGACATTGCCAATACTCTTGCAAATACGTGCAACTACATTCTGTTTCAGTCTGGTTTTTTTTCCGCCACTGAATGCTTCTGTTTCTCATTCAATGTGTGTCAGCAACACATTTTCTTGTCCTGCTATGTGTACAATTTCCAAATTGAATGGCTGTAAAACCAAGCTCTATCTAAAGAGTCTGGCATTTTTGTCATTTAATTTCTCCACAAATATCAATGGGTTATGATCAGTGTATGTGATCGTCTCAGATACATTACTGGTGACATAAACATTGAATTTTAATGCCGACATCAAGCTCAAGGTCTCCTTCTCAACTGTCGAATATTTCTGCTGACGAATATTCAATTTCCTGGAGAAATACCTGATGGGTCTTTCTATCTCCACATTGTCTTCCTGTAGGAGCATAGCACCAACAGCTACATCACTTGCATCGATAGCCATCTTGAATGGCTTTGCGTAATTATGTCTGGCTAACACTGGGGCAGTGGTTAATCCAGCTTTCAGGTTGTCAAATGCCTTCTGACAGTCTGTTGTCCACTGAAATTCCTTGCCTTTCTTTAGCAACTCAAGTGAGTGAAACAGCCACGCTGCTAAAATTTATTACGAATTTTCAATAAAATCCAGTCAAGCCCAGGAACCGGAGTACTGCTCCTTTTGATGATGGTATAGGAAACTCCCCAATTACCTTGGCTTTTGCATCCTGAGGGGCCATTTGTCCGTGTTCAGTAACAGGAAGTCACCAAGAAGGTGACTTGGGTTTGCAAATTCACTTTGGGCCCGGTTTATCACCAAGCCTGCCTTCAAAGCGATCAAATAATTCTTATAAATAGTGCAAATGTTCCCTCCATGCTTGACTGAAATATCACCAGGTCATCAATATGTACGACGCAATTGGGTAATCTGGTAATGACTTTATTCACCTATAAAAATTACTTCAAACTCAATAGAGGTTTGACCAGCGTCCCTCCTGAGATTCCTGCAATGTTGTCTGTAGGCATCTGGCACAAGGTCATATGCATTTAAGATGGTTTTCTTCACCTCCTCATACGCCCCAGACACCTCCTCTGATAGTGATACAAATACCTCACTAGCTGTACCTACAACTTTTGTTTAGATCAATAAAACCTACATGGTCACTGACCACTGCATTTGGTAAGCCACCTATTCAAATGAGATAAGAAAGGCTTCTACGTCCTTCTCATCAAATTTAGGCAATGCTTGATTATATTTAAACAGATTCTCACCAGGCCTTTGGCTGCCATGGGTTTGCTCATCCTCACTCTCTTCCTCACTAAGCTAACCTTCAGCCTTCAGCTTCATCCTTTTAAGCTGACTTTCCAGTCTAAGTGCCAATTTCTGAAGTTCAAACTCCCTCCCTTTTTCCTTTTCTCTGTCTCCTGCTTGTAATTATAATGCAAACCATTTCATTTCTATTGCTGTTTCCTTGCTAACTCAAGCTGCTTCATTTTCAATTGAACTTTAACCATCTCTAAAGGTTCTGACGGAATTTACAGCAAATTTAAATGCTGAGCTATTGCAGTAATTATCTATCCTTTCCTCACGGAAGGAGGCAGCTCCAATCCCACTTTATCTGCTAATTCCAGTAGCTTAGCCTTAATCCTTTTTTGTAAAACCTCTACAGTCACTTCTTCCAACCCCAGTAACTCTTGCTGGCTGAAAGAGCCATTGCTTGGGCACTGCTTAAACCAATTGAATTCAACACCTGGAACAAAAGACACTAACATGTACCATTTGCTGCCTTCAAGTCCAATAACACTAATCCCAATTTGGAAAAACAATTCCCGATGAGCCCCCAATCTATTATGGACCAGGCCAGGCCCCCATCAAAACATTTCAAGAAAGTATCCCATCCCTAACTTTGCTCGTTATTTTGAGCAGGTGTGAAGTGGCTATTCCAGGAGGGATGCAGCTGGTCCAACCACTTAAACAAAACAGAATTTATTCACAAGATCACCAGATGAAACACAAACAAAAGAAACAGGATACTGAATAACAACCTACCTGAAAACCCAACAGGCTATCCCAACTTAATGACGCTGTTCCAAATTCCTGCAACAATCCCCATAAACACCCCTTGGCACAAAAGGTAAAATCAAACACAGGGTTGTACAGGAGAGAGAGAGATGGCAGAGGGATTCAGTATGGAAGACCATCTTCCATGGAACTATTTCTTGGGTCAGCAGCCTCAAATTCAACTTGCTGCTTTCAGTGAACAGCCAGCCTGCTAAAACCAAACTAAACCAGGGAAAAGCTGAGCTGGGAGTACTGGCCACTCCCCTTTCATTGTACAAGTCTGTTTATTTCAAACTTGAAAGCCTTTTTTCCTAAGGCAGTATCTGTAAGCTATACTCAAAATGGTCCAAAAACCCTTCCAACCTAGACCTGTTGGAATCGCTGCTTTTACGACCTTTCTGGAAAAAAAGCCAAGGCTAGAACAATCTTGTTAAAGGAGCAGCATCATCATAGACATTAGTGAACCAGATGGGCTTTTCTGACAATCAACAATGGATTCATGATCATCATTAGACTCTTATTTCCATATTTTTATTGGATTCAAATGCCACCATCTGCTGTGGTGAGATCAAACCTGGTCTCCAGAGCATTACCTGGGTCTCTGGATTAATAGTCCAGCAATAATACCACAACGTCATCACTTTCCCCTTATTATATTATTGTCCTATCTCCAAACTTCTCTTTAGTTCCAGTGGCCTATGTATCTATGGCAAAAATAGAAATTGTTGGAAAAGCTCAGCAGATCTGGCAGCAACTGTGGAAAGAAGTCACAGTTAATGTTTCAGGTTGAGTGATCCTTCCTCTGTTGCTATAGGTCTGGTTCCCACTGCTACCATGTAGTAAGGTCAGGTCTGCATTGATGTGAGCGAACATTCATTTAATGAACATAACCCTTCATAAGGGATGGTAAGAGGTGAAACCCTACAGCTTTGGGCTGCAGCTCCTTAGACACGTGCTGAGCACCTAATGTTCGGGTAAAGAGCTGGTTTACACTTTTCTCCATTTGAATGAGGAAAGAAAACTTGCAAGAAAAATATCCTTTCCCTACAGTCAAGTACACATGTGGAGAATTCTTCCCACAATGCCCTCACAGCCTAACAGAACCTTCTTCAGTGCTGTATTATTCCAGGATTCTTTCTATGCCTCGCTAGGACAGCTTTTTCTGCCCTTTTCAAGGGCAAACAATAAATTCTGGCCTTGTCAGCGATGCCCAGGTCTGATCAGTGAATCATAAAAAAAATCACTATTTTGTTAACACAAGCTGCATTAGGATATTTCTAGGTTAAAGTTGACCATACAGTTTTGCTGTAATATCATGGAATATTGGCATAAATGTAGGGATGCCAATTTTGTAGCAATTCAGTATTAGTTTTTACTCTTAATTGTTGCATGACTGATGTATTCTTCTGTTAATATTGAGCATTCTGTTGCTGCAGTAAATTGACTAAGATGGAAGTGACGAGTTAACTTTTTTTTCCCTTTAACATGGGGTTTAATCTCCTCTGTCGTCTTAAAGTTCCTTTGGAATGCTGCCACATGGTTTGACCTCACTAGTTACGGTAAGCTGAACCAATGACAAAAGTGTAAGGTATACAAGAACGCCCTCATTAAACACTTCCAAATCAATACTTGGCTAAATTCAAGACAGGCCAGTGAGGTAAAAATAAACTCTCTCAAGAACATCAAAGGGAATCAGGCTAAAAATAAAGCCTGCATTTAAGGAAGAGCCTGTCTTCTTGAGTTGATTCCTGTAAGATGAGAGCAGAGACAGTGGTCTGGTGAGTTATTTTTTGCCAATGCCAAAAAGCATTTCTGTGCAGTGTAGTTAAATGGACTGTGTACAGTACAGGATAGCTCAGCAATTTCAGCA
This sequence comes from Hemiscyllium ocellatum, assembly GCF_020745735.1. Taxonomy (NCBI): domain Eukaryota; kingdom Metazoa; phylum Chordata; class Chondrichthyes; order Orectolobiformes; family Hemiscylliidae; genus Hemiscyllium; species Hemiscyllium ocellatum. The sequence continues at coordinate 121,713,415 of NC_083405.1, read as the reverse complement.
AAGTACATGTAGCTTTAGACAGCTCCTTATGTCTTTGGATCCAGTCTTTCACTCTGGTGTTTTTCTGGAGAGACAGTACAGCTACTTCGCAAAGTCATGACCTTTGACAGGTCTCGACTCTCCCACTGGACACAAGGTGTTCTTTAGAGAGCTACATCAATGAAATACCTCAAAAGCAAAATACTGCACATGCCATAAATCAGAAACATGAACAGAAAATGTTTGAAATAGTCAGCAACTCTTGAGAGAGAAGCAGAACTGAATTGCTGTAGTACAGTAGGGGTAGGTTTTGGGGTGAGCAAGAATTCTGGAAATTGACTTTGCGTTAAGATCCCAATGTGATTTCTCTCCCCCTTTCCCAGATATTACCAGGAAGCACTGAAGGGCAGCTTGGGTTTGTCAAATGTCACAATCTCATTGGACCTGTCCTCTCACTGGTCTGTGAACTGTGAACTGACATAGTTCATTTTGAACTCCATTTTTCTTGTTTTCTGAGTGTTCCAATTTAAAAACAATCTGCGTCACAGCTTGAATCTTGAGCAATTTTAAAGGTGCTTTCCATTGTACAAGTCATCCTGAAAGTTTTTAAGTATGTCGGTGATGGAATTATGGGCTAAAATACAGATTATAAAGACACCGTGGGTGGCACGGTGGCACAGTGGTTAGCACTGCTGCCTCACAGTGCCAGAGACCCGGGTCAATTCCTGACTCAGGTGACTGTCTGTGTGGAGTTTGCACATTCTCCCCGTGCCTGCGTGGGTTTTCTCTGAGTGCTCCAGTTTCCTTCCACAGTCCAAAGATGTGCAGGTTAGGTGAATTGGCCATGCTAAATTGCCCATAGTGTTAGGTAAAGGGGTAAATGTAGGGGAATGGGTGGGTTGCGCTTCGGCGGGTCGGTGTGGACTTGTTGGGCCGAAGGGCCTATTTCCACACTGTAAGTAATCTAATCTAATCTTCAAGTAGATGTGGATACAACGGAAGTAAGATCAGTCTGCATCATTGCTTGCCTGTTAGTTTCTTTAAAGTCTTCTGTTCTAAAGTAAAGGTTCAAGATTAAAATCAGGACCCAGCAGCATTGATGGCTTCTTTAGTTGAAGATTGGGATGTGATAAAGGTGGACTCAGTAGGTAGAGAAGGCTTTCGGAGACAAAAAAGATTTATTTTTGTTCTTCAGGAGCTTGATGAATATGACACTTGTGATTGCCTGAATTCTTTTTGACAGAATTATGGGCGATTGTTAAAATCTCTTTTTCTTGAATTCTCTTTGGCTGAGAACTCTCTCACAATGAGAATGCCTCTCCACAGCCTTTCTAGAGAAGCTTTATTTAACACAGTACCTCAGAGCCTGCCTTACACAGATCAAACTTAATGTTATTGATATATTAACTTTCTATGAGTCATTGTTCGACAACACAAAGTCAATGATGCTCTACTTGCCTGTGTGGGGTCATCCAATCTCCTGTTTCTTTGAATTCTTTAACCTTTATAAGGATTCATTGTGTTGTTTGAGGATTAAGCAAATTGTGAATCGTTCCCTTTGTGACTGATGCTGAGAGATTACACCAGTCTCTCTGCATGTTGGATGACCTTGAATTAACAAGAGGAGTCAACTGACTTCTGGGAATCAGCTTTTAGGCTCTTTGTGCCTATTTAAAGAGCAATTAGTTTTTATTTTTGCAAAATATTGACTAGCTGCACAGTCCTGATACAAGTAGTGAAGTAGGGCTTAATGTTGCTCAGAAGCCAATTAGGAGCTGCTGGACATCACAAATACTGGACATCACAAGTTATGGAAACTGATCCTGATCTCTCAGTTAGGTCACCAAGGGGAGTGTTCAGTGAGAAACTTTTCCACGGTGAAACTAAGATGAGGAACGATTTTCATTCGAAAATAGCCAGGTATAAGACGGCTGTTCAAAGCACCTCTTCTATCTGAGAGTATTTTCAGAGCTTGCTACGCATCATGACAACAGATCGTAATTCCAAATTGCTGACAGAAATATTGAACTCTTAAGTAAAATGGATTGTTTTGATTTAAAAATAAAGAATATACAAGCTGGGGAGGGCTGAGAATGCAATTCAGCGACTGTTTGGAATACACTTAATCTCAAGAGGTGAGGTGCCGGATGACTGGAAGGTTGCTCATGTTGACCCCCTGTACAAGAAGGGTAGTAGGAATATTCTGGGTAACTACAGACCAGTGAGCCTGACGTCGGTGGTGGGAAAGTTGCTGGAGAATGTACTGGCGGATAGGATCTATTTATATTTAGAAAAGAATGGGCTTATCAGTGATAGGCAACATGGTTTTGTGCGGGGGAGATTGTGCCTTACCAACTTAATAGAGTACTTTGAGGAAGTGACCAAGTTGTTAGATGAAGGAAGGGCTGTTGATGTCAGATACATGGACTTTAGTAAGGCATTTGATAAGGTTCCCCATAGTAAACTAACGGAGAAAGTGAAGTCACATGGTGTGCAGGGTGTTCTAACTAGGTGGATAAAGAACTGGTTGAGCAACAGGGGACAGAGAATAGTAGTTGAAGGGAGTTTCTCAAAATGGAGAAAGGTGACCAGTGGTGTTCCGTTGGGACCACTGTTGTTTGTAATATACATAAATGATTTAGAAGAGGGCACTGTTGGTATGATCAGCAAGTTTGCAGATGACATAAAGATTGGTGGAGTGGCAGAAAGCATAAGGGACTGTCAAAGAATACAGGAGAATATAGATAGACTGGAGAGTTAGGCAGAAAAGTGACAGATGGAGTTCAGTCCAGGCAAATGGGAGGTGATGCATTTTGGCAAGACTAATTCTAGAGCAAGTTATACAGTAAATGGAAGAGCCTTGGGAAAAGTTGATGAGCAGAGAGACCTGGGAGTGCAGGTCCATTGTACCCTGAAGGTTGCTGCACAGGTGGATAGAGTGGTCAAGAAGGCATATAGTATGCTTGCCTTCATTGGATGGGATGTAGAGTATAAAAGCTGGCAAGTCATGTTAAAATTGTACATGACGTTGATTCAGCCACATTTAGAATACTATGTACAGTTCTGGTCGCCACATTACCAAAATGATGCGGACACTTTGGGGAGGGTGCAGAGAAAGTTTACGAGGATGTTGCCGGAATGGAAGGTGCTAACTATGAAGAAAGGTTGAGTAGGTTAGGATTGTTTTCATGAGAAGAAAGGTGACTGAGGGGGACCTGTTTGAGGTTCACAAAATTATGAAGGGTTGATAGAGATAAGTTTTATCTCAGCTTGAAGAATTCAATAACGGTGAGAGGCGAAAAGTTTAAGGGGGATACACATGGCAAGTACTTCACACAGAAGGTGGTGGGTGCTTGGAACGCGTTGCTGGCAGAAGTAATAGAGGCAGGCACGGTAGATTCATTTAAGATGCATCTGGACAGATGCATGAGTAGGTGGGGATACAAATGCTTAGGAATTGGCGACAGGTTTAGACAGTAGATTTAGGTCAGCTCAGGCTTGGAGGGCCGAAGGGCCTGTACCTGGGCTGTAAATTTTCTTTGTCCTTTGTTCTTTGTTCAGGAGAGACCCTGGAATGTCACACTTAGAGAGGTTTCCAGAAATTTCAGAAGGATGCTTCAAAGTAAGAGATGCAATGCAAAAAATAAGCTGAACAATTTCCTATGAGGTACAACTGCAGACTGCAGACATTATGGGATATAAAAAGGAAACAGTCTGTGTGATAAAGCTTTGACAAAGGGTCAGTTAGACTTGAAACGTCAGCTCTTTTCTCTCCTTACAGATGCTGCCAGACCTGCTGAGATTTTCCAGCATTTTCTCTTTTGGTGTGTGAAAAATATGTCTATGTTATCTCCTGCCAGGACTGCACAAGTGAAGGGATAAAATTCAACTGCACGTCTGATCATTGAGCCTGGAGTTTTAGTGCCACTGGGAGAGAGTCTGCTGTGGAAGGTACAGCTGTGAACATCCCCTGGATATCTCTGTACTTGCAGGACAAATGATGAAAAGACTCTCTCTGATTCTTGGCAACAGGTTGTCAGTGAGATGTCACAGTCAAACTGGAAACCAGACAACTGTTCTGAGTGAATCTGCGAACCCGGCCTCTCCAAATCAACTGCTCAACTGCTGGAATCAGTAGCACCAGAATCATCCAAATTAACAGCTGCACTGTCACAACATACACGGCATATGGACAAACCAAGCAGTGATATCGATATTTCTCAGAGCACAGCCCCTTTGTCAGGCGCAGTGAGAGAGCAGGGCACACAGACACAGTTTATAGGCAGAGAGATCAAGGACAGAGAGATCAAAAGTTCATGCAACTGTTGTGAGTGGAGTGTGAACTAATATGTCTCTGCAGGTGACTGAGAGTGTGAGGCTGTGTGTAAAGTGTTTCTAAAGTTAATATCAGTGCCGTGTTGTGCTACAATTCAGTGTCCGCCTGAGATGTCACCTTTTGAATATTCCTATCACTGTGCCTGATCGTTATGACAGCACAGCACTGACATTAACTTTATAAACACTTAACGCACTGTCTAACACTCTCGGTCACCTGCAGAGATGCATTATCTAACACTTCACTCACAACAGTTGTATTCCTCTGCCCTTGATCTCTCTGCCTATAAAGTGTGTGTGTGCGTGTGTGCGTGTGTGCGTGTGTGCGCGTGTGTGTGTGTGTGTGTGTGCGCGTGCGCGTGTGTGTGCCTGTGTGTGTATGTGCCTGCCCTACTCTCTCATTTCATCTGAGGAAGGAACAGAGCTCTGAAAGCTTGTGATTTCAAATAAACCTGTTGGACTATAACCTGATGTCATGTGACTTCTGACTTTGTCCACCCCAATCCCCAACAGCACCCCCACATTAAATTAGATTAGATTCCCTACAGTGTGGAAACAGGCCCTTTGGTCCAACAAGTCCACACCAACCCTCCGAAGAGTTTCCACCCAGGCCCATTTCCCTCTGATTAATGCACCTAACACTACGGACAATTTAGCATGGCCAATTCACCTGACCTGCACATCTTTAGACTGTGGGAGGAAACCAGAGCACCCGAAGGAAACCCACGCAGACATGGGGAGAATGTGCAAACTCCACACAGACAGTCACTCGAGGCTGAATGGAACCCAGGTCTCTGGCGCTGTAAGAAAGCAGTGCTAACCACTGAACCACCGTGCTGCCTCGCGCCACATCTTAGATATTTTTGTAACTGTTATCTTTTTACTCACTTCTCATTTCCAATCTGCATATTTGTGCACCGTGTTATTTTTTACTCGCTTGTATTGACTGATACACTCACTCTTCCTATAAATGAAGAATGTATCCATAAACCAAGGGTGTCTTTATTTCAAGTTGTTCTCGTTGTATCTCAGTGGCAAGGGTAGAGGTGGTTGTTTGCGGCAAAAATGGGAACCAGTTTCACCTTCCCTCACCTGGGGAGGTTGTAATACTGGTGCTTGCCAACAGTTTGGAAGGCATCCCCTCAAGCTGTCCAGCATTTCACTTCAGCTGCACTTCCATGTCTTCCCCATGTAATGGAGGCAGCTTATGGTTCTCTACCCCCAACCCCTACTATGTGTCAGGAGCAGAAGCCACTCTCTGGTGAATTCCACTAGAAACAGGAGAGGCAACACCAGCAGCAGGACGGGCAACACCAGCAGCTGGAGGAATAACACCAGCAGCAGGAGGAACAACACCAGCAGCTGCAGGAGTAACACCAGCAGCAGGAGGAGCAACACCAGCAGCAAGAAGAGCATCACCAGCAGCAGGAGGAGCAACACCAGCAGCAGGAGGAGCAACACCAGCAGCAAGAAGAGCATCACCAGCAGCAAGAAGAGCATCACCAGCAGCAGGAGGAGCAACACCAGCAACAGGAGGAGCAACACCAGCAGCAAGAAGAGCATCACCAGCAGCAGGGGGAGGAACACCAGCAGCAGGAGGAGTAACACCAATAGCAGGACATGCTAGACCAGCAACAAGGGGAGCAAGACCAGCAGCAGGACAAGTAAGACCAGCAACAGGATGAGTAACAGCAGGAGCAAGAGAAGCAGGACCAGCAGCAGGAGGAGTAAGACCAGCAGGAGAAGCAGCACATGCTAGGATCGGCATGGTGACTCAGTGGTTAGCACTGCTGCCTCACAGCACCAGGGTGCCAGGTTCAATTCCAGCCTCGAGTGGCTGTCTGTGTGGAGGTTACACGTTCTCCCCTTGTCTGCGTGGGTTTCCGTTGGGTGCTCTGGTATCCTCCTGCAGTCCAAAGATGTGCAAGTCAGGTGAATTAGCCACGTGTTAGGTGCATTAGTCAGAGGGAAATGGGTCTGGGTGGGTTACTCTTCGGAGGGTCGGTGTGGACTTGTTGGGCCAAAGGGCCTGTTTCCACATTGTAGAAAATCTAATCTCACCAGCAACGGGAGGAGCAATACTAGTAGGTAGAGGATTAAGACCAGCAGCAGGAGGAACAGGACCAGCAGGAAGATCGATGTCAGCAACAGGAGGAGCAGCACCACCAGAAACTCTTACCTCAGCTGCATCCAGATGGTGGGAAGGTGGTGTTGGCCAGAAATTAGTGGGGAGGTGGCAATAGTTCCAACACAGTGACTGCATGCCAAACGGCACCAGTGCCACACAAGGCTTGAGCTCTCACATCAGGGTTGCTGTTCATGCCCAGGCTCCTGGGAAACAATCTCCTGACACACGAACCACAGAGATAGCAGGCATGATGCCTGTCACTGGAGGCCCACACCCTCTCATCCTTGGGCTACAGTCACTTCGTAAGTTTTCTCTTCCATAAGTAATGAGGCATGAGGGTTCATAATGGTTTGTGTGGAGAGGAGGCAAGGATCCTGGTGTAAGACCAGAATAGGGTGAGGGAAGAAGCTGGTGGATCAGTCAGAGGTGTAAGCTGGGTGGAGAATGGAGGATTATAACATGCTGAGCTGAGCCATGCTGCATAGGAGAGTCTTGGCACTTAGAATTGATGTGTAACTCACCTTCACTGCTCTCCTGAGGTCCTGGGTCCTCAAGTTTCACTGTTCCAGGGTAGGGCTGCTATCTTCCTGTGGACTTCCCGCTCTGCTTCTACCCACTTTTGCTGCAGTGGAGAAATTCTTCCCTTCCCTTTCGTTGGGTACACTTCAGTTCATGAAGACTCTCAGCCTGTCTTCCAGGGAAGACCGTGTGACACAAGAAGCAACCATCTCTGTTCCTGTGATTATTCTAGCCTCAAAGTAGCCAAGTGTTGGGGAGTGTTTTCTTCAATCCAGGGTCAGCACTATTACCTCACAGCAGTGGGGAGCCAGGTTCAATTCCCACCTCAGGCAACTGTCTGTGTAGGGTTTGCATGTTCTCCCTGTGTCTGCATGGGTTTCCTCCGGGTGCTCCAGTTTCCTCCCACAGTCCAAAGATGTGCCGGTTGGATGAATTGGCCATGCTAAATTGCCCATAGCAGTTGCTGCTACTGAATGTAAGTGGTGGAGGGAGTGGATGTTTGTAAATGTAGTGCAAATCAAGCAAGCTGTTCTAGCCTGGGTGGTATTGAACTTCTGGAGTGTGTTGGAGCTGAACTACATTCAGGTGGAAGTGGGTACTGCAGATGCTGGAGATTAGAATCAAGATTAGAATGGTGTTTGAAAAGCACAGCAGGTCAGGCAGCATCCAAGGAGCAGGAAAATTGACGTTTCAGGCAAAAGCCCTTCATCAGGAATGTTGAAGGACTTTTTGCCCGAAACATTGATTTTCCTGCTCCTCGGATGCTGCCTGAGCTGCTGTGCTTTTCTAACACCACTCTAATCCTGAATTACATTCAGGTAAGTGGGGAGTATTCTACTCCATTGCATTCCAGATGAATTTCAGCTCCTGGAGAAAGGGGTAAAGAGGAATTGTTTGGTGCACCATCGAGAGACAGCTTAAATACCTGATACCATCATTCCATCAGTGACAGAGGCAGTGAGAGTCTACTCACTGAGCTATGATGTGGTCTCTATGTTATGTTCATTGGATTTGCCCTTGCTGGGTAGGTCACCATTGATTGCCTGTTCTTAATCATCTTTGGTGAATTCTTAAGTCCAGAAGGGACTTAAGAATCCAAGTTCAGGCTTCTCTAAAGGTTAACGTTCAGGTACAGTTGACATTTTGGAAGGCAAGTGTAATGTTAGTATTCATTTCAAGAGGACTAGAATACAAGAACATAAGTGTTCTGCTGAGACTGTATAAGGCTCTGGTCTTTTGAATTTGGAATATTGTGAGCAGTTTGGCCCTTATATATAAGGAAGGATATATTGATATGGGACCGGGTCTCAAGGAGGTTTACAAGAATAATCCTGGGGATGAAAGACTTGTCATACGAGGAACGGTTGAGTACTCCATGTAGTTGAGAAGGTTGAGGAGTGATCTCATTGAAACTTACAGAGTACTGAGGTGCCTGAATAGAGTGGTCATGGTGAAGGTGTTTGCACTAGTGGGAGAGAATAGGACTCAAGGGCACAGCTTCAAAGTGAAAGGACAACCCTTTAAAACTAAGATGAGGAGGAATTTCTTCAGCCGGAGAGTGATGAATCCATTGAACTCATTGATGCAGAAGGCTATGGTGGCCAAGCCATTGATTGTATTTAAGGCAGGTTTTTGATTAGTGAGGGGATCAAGGGCAAGAGGGAGAAGACAGAAGAATGGGGTTAAGAAACATAACCGCCATGATTGAATGGGTTGATGGGTTGAATTACTTAATTCTGCTCTGATAGCTTATAGATTTATAATGTTGTGGACCTGCTATTGCTCGACTTCATGGGGTTGAGAGTCAATGTTGAGGACTCCCAGAGTACATTTCACTGACTGTATACCATAGTGTCACCACTGATGGAAGTGGTTGTGATGGGGGCACGGCCTTTATGATTCAATGTGTATGATTGTTCTGTTGCTGGACAAGTCTGTGGGACAGTGCTCTCAATTTTTGACACAGCTTCTAGGAGACTTTACTGAAGACAACAAATTCTGGAAATCGCAGCGGGTCAGGCAACATCCAAGGAGAGGAAGAAAGCTAATGTTTTGCATCTAGATGACACTTAATCAGAGCTAAACTAAAATGTGGTGGGGGCAGTATTTACACAATAGTGGGGGCATGGAGTGATGGGGGAGGAGAAAGGATGTTGATAGAGCAAATTAAGGGATTGGAATGTGAGAATGGCAGGACAATGGTGTGTCTAATTGTCAGACTGGAAAGAACAGACAGTCCCACTGGAGTGGGGGATGAGGGGAGAGAGGGCATGGTGACAGAGAACTTAACAAGGAAAGCTAAAATAATGAGAAGGAGTGGAGCTGAGTTCACAATCTGAAGATGTTGAACTCAATATTGAGCCCAGCAGGTTGGAAAGTCTGAAGAAGAGATGTTGTCCCTCCAGTTTGTATTGTGATTCGCTGGAGCATTGCAGCATGCCGAGGACAGGTTAACGGAACTGTGAATAGGATGCTGTGTTAAAATGACCATCTACGGGAAGGTTGGGGTCATGTTTGCGTGTTGACCAGAGGTGTTCTCCAAAGTGTTCACCCAGTCTACGTTTGGTTTCTCCAATGTAGTGCAGCCATATTGGATGCAGCGAATACAATAGACTAGTTTGGAGGAAGGACAGGTGAAATGCTGCTTCAGCTAGAAAGACTGTTTCAGCCCTTGGGAGGAGGTGTTGCACCTTCAGTTACATGGGAAGGTGCTGTGAGAATGTGGGGGGCAGGGGGGTGTTGGTGATCGAGGAGTAGACTAGGGTATCTCAGGAGGAGCAATCTCTGTGAAATGCAAACAGGGAGTGAGGGAAAGATGTGCTGGAGTTGTCTGAAATGGGAGAGAATGATCCCTGGAATCTGCAAACTGGTGGGATAAAAAGTGAGGACATGGGGGCTCTCTATCACACTGCTATTGATGATGGGAAGGGGCAAGGGCTGAAGCACAGTGATCAGTTGAGTGTTCTATCAACCACAGTGGGTGGGAGACCGTGGTCATGGAAGAAGACATGTCAACAGTGCAGTTTTGGGAAGTGGCATCATCTGAACAGATACAACATTGGCGAAGGAGCTGGGAGAATGGGATAGAGTCCTAGCAGGTCATGGTGTGGGAATAGCTGTAGTAAAGGTAGCTATGGGAGCCAATGGCAGATGACAGCGGACAGTTTATTCCCTGAAATGGAGGTGGAGAGGTCAAGGAAAGGAAGGGATGTGTCAGAGATGGACCATGTGAAAGGTATAGTGGGTGGAAAATGGGGGCAAAATGAATAAATTTTCCAGGTCCAGATGAAAGCATGAAGCAATACCAAAACAGTTGTAGATTTACCAAGAGTTATGGGAGGGGGCCAGTGTAGGACTGGAACAAGGATTGTTCCACATATCCCCTAAAGAGGCAGGCATAACGAGGACCAATGCAGCTGCCCATAGCTGCTCCTTTGACTTGGCAGGAATTAAAGGAGAAACTGTACAGTGAGGAGAGCCAGGCGGAGGAGAGTGGGGATGGACGGGGATTGTTCAGGCCTCTGCTTAAAGGAGAAGCACAGAGCTTTCAGACCATCCTGGTAGGGGATAGAGATAGAGAGGGATTGGACATCCATGGTGAACAGGAGGCAGTTACGGCCAGGGAACTGGAAACTGTCAAAATGGCAAAGGGCATCAGAGGAATCGTGCATGTAGGTGGGCAGGGTCTGGACAAGGGCAGAGAGGGTGGAGTCAAGGTAGGAGGAAATGAGCTCAGCGGAGAGGCTGATATGATGAGAACCCTATGGCTGGGTCCTCCCATTGTCTCTTCTGGTGCCTTGAACAATATCATGTCATTCATCTGGTTTCATGACTTTCCTTAGACTTTTTGGCTACTGGATGCAATTGAGCATTTTTTTGCAGCCACTCCAGAGGTCAACCACATTGCTGTGGGTTTGGAGTCACATGTAGGTCAGACTAGATAAAGATGACCTTCCTAATGGGCATCAGTTGATCAAACAAGGTTTCTGCATCCATCAACAATAATTTCATGCTTGCATTCAGGTAGTTTTTCTTCATTTGCACTTATTGATAGAATTTAAATTTCACCATCTGCCATAGGGACATTAGAACACATATTCCCAGAGTATAAACTGGGATTACAGGATAACTAGTCCAGTAGCATTATCACCACCAATTCCTTTTTGTCGTTTTCTGGAAAGGAAACAGAAACAGCCACATAAATACAGTGGCTACAAGAGCAGGTCGAAGGCATGGAATCCTGCAGTCAGTAACTCACTTCCTGACTCCTCAAAGCCTGCTCAACCTCTTCAAGGTTTAGATTAGATTAGATTACCTACAGTGTGGAAACAGGCCCTTTGGCCCAACCAGTCCACACCGACCCTCTGAAGAGTAAACCACCCAAACCCATTTCCCACTGACTGATGCACCTAACACTACGGGCAATTCAGACACTACACTGCATGTAAACACTGGTCACTTTTTTAAAAAAATCAAATTCCCACTGCCAGAATCAAATGTTCACACAACAACATTTCATGTTCTGATTTTCACTGGAACAAGTTAAAATCGACATTGGCTAAACATTAATGTATTAGTTGACTCCTAAGTAAACTGCAGTAAAGTTATCCCTCCTTTAACTTCCTAACACAACAAAAATCTTCCACCGTTATTAGGGTGACACAGTGGTTAGCATTACTATCTCACAGTACCAGGGATGTAGATTCAATTCCAACCTTGGGTGACTGTCTAAGGGGAGTTTGCAAATCCTCCCCGTGTCTGCGTAGGTTTCTACCATATGCTCCAATTTTCTCCTACAATTCAAAGGTGTGCAGGTTAGGTGGGTTTGCCACTCTAAGTTGTACATAGTGTCCAGCAATGTGCAGGCTAGGTGTATTAGCCATGGGAAATGCAGTGTTACACAGCATTGCAACTCTGGCAGCCATTGCTCTCCAAACCTTGAATTCCTCACCATCAAATGCTGCCCCTACTATCTACCAGGGGAATTTATCGCTGCTATACTAACTGCTGTGTACGTACCACCACAAGCAATGGTGAGGAACCTTTGGATGTGCTGTACTCCACCACTAACACCCTGGAGACAGAACACCCCGAGGCCCTGTTTATTGTAACTGGTGACTTCAATCAAGCAAATCTAAGGAAGATATTGCCTAAGTACCACCAGGACATTACCTGCCCCACGAGGGGCCCGAACATTTTAGACCACTGCTACATCACTGTGAAATATGCCTTCCACTCCATCCCCCTGCCTCATTTCAGGAACTCCAACCACAATGCCATGTTTCTTCTCCTGGCTTCCAGAGCTCAAGCAGGAGACCCCCTCGCAGATACAGGTCCAGTGCTGGTCAGAGGAGGCAGAGGATCAACTCCGGTGCTGTCTGGAATCAGGTGATTGAGCCATGCTCAAACAGTCTGCAGGTACTTTGGATGAGTGCGCCACCACCGTCACAGACTTTATCAGCAAGTGTGTGGAGGACTGAATACCAAGGAAGTCAATCCGGATGTTCTCCAACAGGAAACCCTGGATGAATAAGGACATATAGAATCTGCTAAAAACCTGGTGTGACGTCTTCAGATCAGTAGACCCACTCAAATATAAAGAATCCAAGTATAACCTTCGTAGAGCCATTAAGACAGCCAAGGACCAATACTGATCCAAACTAGAGACTCAGACAGACACCAGACAACAATGGCAAGGACTGAATGACATCACAGGATCTATAAAGAGACAGTGCAAGATAGCAGATGGTGACATGTCCCTCCCAGACCGTCTCAATGCCTTCTATGCTCGCTTTGAGCAGAATTTCGGCGGAGAGGTAATACCTATTCCGACAAGTCCTGACAAACCTATCCCAACAGTCACTGCATCAGAGGTCAGCTCAGTTTTCCTTCATGTGAATCCAAGGAAAGCGAAAGGACCAGACAGAATACCAGGCTGTGCACTCAGAGCATGCGGAGATCAATTGGCAGAGGTCTTCTTGGACATCTTCAACCTCTCCCGGCAGCAGGCCACTGTCCCTGCCTGTTTCAAGAGGGCCAACATCATCCCTGTGCCGAAGAACGCTCATGCAGCATGTCTCAATGACTCCCGCTCAGTGGCCTTAACCTCAGTGGTCATCAGATGCTTTGAAAGGCTGGTCATGGCATTAATCAACTTCAGCCTCCTCACTACTCTTGACCCACTCCAATTTGCCTAACGGACTAACAGATCCATATCAGATGCCACATCACTTGCCCTTCATTCCTCCCCAGAACATCTTGACACCAAGAATAGTTACATAAGAATCCCACGCATTGATTACAGTTCAGCCTTCAACACTATTATCCCCTCGAGACTGATCACTAAACTTAGTGACCTTGGACTAAGCCCCACTCTCTGCAACTGGATCCTCAGTTTCCTGACCAACAGGCCGCAATCAGTGAAGATTGGGGACAATATTTCATCCTCAGTGACACTCAAAACTAGAGCCCCCAGAAGTGAGTACTCAGCCCCTACTGTTCTCACTGTATACCCACGACTGCATCGCCAAATACCAGACTAAGGCCATTTACATGTTCGCTGATGACACCATCATAGTCCGTCAAATCTCAGATGGCGACAAAGCAGACTACTGATGGGAGGTGGAAGACCTGGAAAAATGGTGCACTGAGAACAACCTAGCTCTCAATGCCAACAAAACCAAGGAACTCATTATTGACTTTCAGCAGGATGTTATTCATGCCCCCCCACACATTAACAGCACAGAGGTGAAATGAGTGGAGAGTGTCAAGTTCCTGGGAGTGGTCATCCACAACAAGCTTTCTTGGACTCTTCATGTGGATGCACTGATTACAAAGGCCCAATAAAGTCTCTTCTTCCTCAGGCAGTGGAGGAAATTTGGCATGACAGCGAATATCCTTGCTAATTTTTATAGGTACGCCATCGAGAGCATTCTATCTGGATGTATCACTACCTGGTATGGCAACTGTACCATTCAACATTGGAGATGGTTGCAGAGAGTGGTGAACTTGGCCCAGACAATCACAAAGGCCAACCTCCCATCTATAGAATCCATCTCCCAGGCCTGCTGTCAAGGAAAGGCCACCGGCATTCTCAAAGATCCATCCCACCCTGGCAATGTTTTTCTATAACTTCTACCATCGGGGAGAAGGTACAGAAGCCTAAACACACACACCAGCTGGTTTTGAAACAGTTTCTATCCTACTGTTGTTAGAATACTGAATGGTTTCTCAAACTCTTAACATTTGCCTGTATCTGTGTTTTTGTTTTTGCCACTGTTTACCTATAATTTACTTATCTATGCTACTTAACTCTGTGATCTGCCTGTGTTGCTTGCAAGACAAAGCTTTTCACTGTGCCTCGGTACACGTGACAATTAATTCAATTCAATTCAATACAGGGGTGGGATGAGTCTGGGTGGGATGCTCTTCTGAGGGTTGTTGTGGACTCGATGGGCAGAATGGCCTGCCACCTTCCTGTAGGGATTCTATGAATACATTGCACGTACTTCCTCATCTTTAACCTTTACAGAAACAAGTCCAGGGTCACTCCTAGTTTCCAACAGGATAGGATTTGTTCCTCATTCAGTCTGGAGAGTATTCAGGACATGCCTCCTTGCTCTATCCATTCTGGAAGTTGACTCACTGTGGATCGGAACACGTTCAGGCAGAGAACTCAGAAAGATCAGAAGAATGAGTTTGCCTGATTGTGTCAAATGGGATTTGATGCCTCACTGATCTGTTGTTTTGTTAGCACACAGCACCAACACTATCAAAGATGCAATGGCAAGGAGTGGGAATGATTACTGTCCAATAACTTTATTTGATGTCTTAAGATTGATTTTTATTCTATCGGTTGGCTGTCGACCCGTTGTAACCCTCTGCTTGATGGTTGTACAAAGGACAGTGCAAGGACACTTAAAGGATTATTGCTTGTAGAATTCGTTCAGTCAAATGCATTCTTATTTACCATAACAACAAGAGTGCAACCTTTACAATGACAAAATGAGTGGACCAATCTGTAAGAGTATTACACAACTTTTCTTTTCAATCTATGCCCACTGTGTGACAGTTTTAAAACTTTAATCTACTGCTTTCTCAAACAGTGCCATTTCTAGATAGTTTAATTCCATCTATAATGCTCTACACAAAATGAATATAAAGCATCACCATTTTCCAAAAGAAGTAAAATTCCTGGTGTTTTAACATAGTGTGAAGGTAAAGACATGGGAAATGAAGGGAACATAAAAAAGATTGGTAGCCAATGTGAAGGAAAATTGCAAAGGCTCTTTTTTTATAGGCGCATAAGAAATATGCTGATTGTCAAATAAGTTGTGGAATCAATTAAAAATAAAAGTGACTCTTGAGCTTGACAGTGAGAGGCTGGTGGGGATTAGTGAAAGGTAACTTGCTTCAGCTTTTATGGTTGGTAACAATAGCTGCAGAATCTCCTGCCTGGAGGAGGTAGAATATTTAAATAGGGACCGTGTTAATAAAATGAATCCGACTAAAATAGAAAATTGCCCGAACCTCAGATTGTGTTGTTCAGGGTGATGAAGAAAGTGAGTAAAGACACAGCCCAGGAACTAATCAGAATTTGCCAAGATCTTTTAAAAACTAGTGTGAAAGGAGCAGACTATTTGTTAATAAAAATTTAAAAAATCACACAACACCAGGTTATAGTCCAACAGGTTTAATTGGAAGCACTAGCTTTCGGAGCGACGCTCCTTCATCAGGTGATTGTGGAGGGCTTGATTGTCTGATTTTTCAATGTATAATTTCAGTTATATTACACTGCAAATTTTTGCTATAAATTCTGTGTTACGATCGAGCTCTCCACAATCACCTGATGAAGGAGCGTCGCTCCGAAAGCTAGTGTGCTTCCAATTAAATCTGTTGGATTATAACCTGGTGTTGTGTGATTTTTAACTTTGTACACCCCAGTCCAGCATCGGCATCTCCAAATCATTAATAAAAGTAGAAAGGGATAACCCAAGAAATTAGGTGTTTTAGCTCAATTATGAGTTTTACCTTAATTCCTGAATGATATTTGTGGTCACTGGGGAAAACATTGGGATCGTCAATAAAAATCTTATCAAGGCCACATTGCATTTCATTAATTCATGGAGAATTTGAATGAATGAATGCAGAAAGGATGTTCCTGATGTCCGGGGAGTCCAGGCCAGGGATTACAGTCTAAGGATAGAGGATGCAATGCGAAGTTTCTTCACCAGAGAGTGGTGACCTTTTAAGATTCACTACCACAGAAAGTGGGCGAGACCAACAAATTGAAAGTTTTCAAGAAAGAGGTAAATAGAATGTTTTTTTAATAATTGATTTCATTAGGGATGGGCAATAATGTGAGCATCACTGACCAGGCCAGCATTATTGCCCATCCCTAATTGCTCAAAGGGCAGTTAAGCATCAATCTGTGGGTCAGGAGTCACGTGTAGGCCAGACCTGCTCAAGATGGATTCCCTTAAGGATATTAGTGCCTGAGGCTAAAAGGATCAAAGGGCTTGGGGAGAAAGTGGGAACACTGTACTGTGTTGGACGATCAGCTACGATCAGACTAAATGAAACAGCAGGCTTGAAGGGCAGAATGGCCTTCTCTTTTTCCTATTTTCTGTGTTTTTAAGAGTTTAAAGATGAGCAATGGATGGAAACCCCACCTAAAACAAGTCTCAATGTTCTTCTGTCACTTGTGAAGCCAATGTAGGTATTTTCTTGGTAGGTGTGCTCTGAGGAAGGGTCACCGGACCCTAAATGTTAACTCTGCTTTCTCTCTACAGATGCTGCCAGGCCTGCTGAGTCTTTCCAGCAATTCCTGTTTCTGTTTCTGATCTTCAGCATCCATAGTTCTTTGGTTTATTTTATTTCGGTATTTTCTTTGTATTCTCTATATGCTCTCATGATAACGATGATTGCAGGGAAGACACACTTGCTATCCTACTTCTGAATTTCCCTAACAGCTGTGTGGATGGCTAAAATCCCTCTGAATGTTGCAAGTCAAGGACATGATTGGACAACATCCAGACCAGAGAATGAACAGTAAGGTGATCATGCCAGACATTTGATGGCTCATAGACTCGGAAGTGAGGCTTCGGAATCAATATAAACCATTGGACCCATACTAATGCAGAAGCAGGGAGAAAGCCAGAGGAACTGTGTGTGTTGCGTGAGTGGGTGAGTGGTTTGGAGGGCTAGTTTTCCAGGAATAAAAATCTCCCTCAGCTCCTGTCACATTTAATGACAAGACAGAACTACTATTTCGAGAATCCAAGTTTGTAGATTCATAAAGCCATTCAGTCCATGCTGACCATAATGCCAAACTAAACTAGTCCCACCTATCTGCACTTGGCCCATGTCCCTCCAAACTTTTCCTCTTCATGTTCTCATCGAAGCATCCTTAAATATTAAACATTAATTGTCTCCGCATCCATCACTTCCTCTGTAAGTTCATTCCACAGACGAACCACACTCTGTGTAAAATAATTGCCCCTCCCATCTTTTTTAGGTCTTTCTCCTCTCATCTTGAAAATATGCTCCCTAGTCTTGACATTCCCCACCCTAGGGAAAAGACACTTGCTATTCACCTTATGCATACTGTTCATTATTTCATAAATCTATATATAACGTCACCCCTCAATTGCCTACACTCCAACAAAAAAAAAGTCCCAGCCTTTTCCATTTCTCCTTATAAGTCAGACCTCCATTCCTGGCAACATCCTGATAAATCTCTTCTGAACCCTCTATGAAAGGGAGACCAGGACTGGATACTTAACTCCAGGAGAGGTTTGTAGTGGACAGCAAAGAGGGTTACCTCAGATTACAACAGGATCTTGATCGGATGGGTCAATTGGTTGAGAAGTGGTAGATGGAATCTAATTCAGACAAATGTGAGGTGTTGCATTTTGGGAAAGCAAATCTTAGCAGGAGTTATAATGGTAAGGTAATGTTCAGCAACATTCCCTAGGGCCTTAATGGTAAGGACCTTGGAGTGCAGGTTCATCGCTCCAAGTGAGTCACAGGTAGATAGGATAGTGAAGAAGGCGTTTGGTATGCTTTTTTTAAAAATTGGTCAGAGTATTGAGTACAGGAGTTCGGAGGTCATGTTGCGGCTGTACAGGACATTGGTTAGGCCACTGTTGGAATATTGGTCTCCTGCCTATCAAAAAGATGTTGTGAAACTTGAAAGGGATCAGAAAAAATTTACAAGGATGTTGCCAGGGTTGGAGGGTTTGAACTATAGGGAGAGGCTGAACAGGCTGGGGCTGTTTTCCCTGGAGCGTCGGAGGCTGAGGGGTGACCTTATAGAGATTTACAAAATTATGAGAGGCATGGATCGGGTAAATAGGCAAAGTTTTTTCCCTGGGGTTGGGGAGTCCAGAACTAGAGGGCATAGGTTTAGGGTGAGAGAGGAAAGATATAAATGAGACCTGAGGGGCAACTTTTTCACACAGAGGGTGGTATGTGTATGGAATGAGCTGCCAGAAGAAGTGGTGGAAGCTAGTACAATTGCAACATTTAAGAGGCATTTGGATGGATATATGAATAGCAAGGGTGTGAAGGGATATGGGTCGGGTGCTGGTAGGTGGGACTAGATTGGGTTGGGACATCTGGTCAGCATGAACAGGTTGGACTGAAAGGTCTGTTTCCATGCTGTACATCTCTATGACTCTAACATGCTGTACAATCTCAAAATGATGTCCTGACTCCGACACTCAAAGATCTGAGCAATGAAGGCAAGCATGCTAAACATCTTCATAACCTCTCTATGTGTGATGCAAGCTTCAACAAATTATGTACCTGAACCCAGAGTTCTTTTTGTTCAATAACATGAGCCAGTGCCCATTAATTGTGTAAGTTCTGCCCTTGTTTGTTTTACCAAAATGCAATATCTCTTACTAATCCAAATCAACCTCTATCCGCCCTCTTCAGCCCGTTGACCCAATTGATCCTGGCTAGAGACAGCCACATTGAGAGACTGTGTTCCCAAGATGAGTCATATCAGGCTTGAATAAAATACTGTTTATTTGATGAGTTTCTCCAGCATTTTCTGCTGTTATGTTGGATCTCCAGCATCCATAGTCCTTTGTTTTTATTGAGAATTTGGCCATTTGTCAGACGGTGACACTGGTTCAGATAAGCGGCAGACAGGGGTGGAGTGTGGCAGAGGTGGAGGAGAAGGAGATCAGGAGAAGAGGGATGAAGGTCACGGAAGAGCAGAAGAGATTGAGAAGGCCACAAGGAGACAGTGGAGAACACTGGATGGTTATCTGATCATGATGGAGTGAACACCGTGAAGGTTTGTGAGTTTGACTGGCAGGTGCTGTGAAGTAAGACTCCTGCTCCTCTCGGCCCACAAGCTGTGCTAGAAACATTCCTCAATGAAGTTACCCTTATTACCTCCCTCTAGCTGCTGAAAGGCCAGCTGGAATCGAGAAAACAATAGGGCACAAAACCTCATTATATACATGTACATAAATCTAAGGCCTGTCTCTTGGAAGCAGATTAATTGCACTTTCCAACACCAAGCCGTTCCATTCCATCTCCATTAAGACTGGAAATGGTGAATTTGGTTGGGTTAGAGATTTTTTTTACATCAGTTTTTCCAACATGAGTCCAAACTTATGCATTTATGATGTTAAAATTCACCAAAGATGATTAAGAACAGGCAATCAATGGTGACCCAGCCATCAAGGGCAAATCCAATGAACATAACATAGAGACCATATCCTAGCTCAGTGAGTAGACTCTCACTGCCTCTGTCACTGATGGAATGATGGTATCAGGTATTTAAGCTGTCTCTCGATGGTGCACCAAACAATTCCTCTTTACCCCTTTCTCCAGGAGCTGAAATTGGTTGGAATCATAGTTTTTACCAATGAAGATGGTTGTGGTTGCTGGATGCCAGTCATTTCCTCAGGGTAGAATCCAAGGCCCAAACATCTTCAGATGCTTCATCAATGATCTTCCATCCATCATAAGGTCAGAAGTGGAGATGTTCTCCAACAATCTCAGGATGTTCAGCACCATTCAATTCTCCTCAGATACTATCGATTGCCCAAATACAAGAAGATCTGGACAATATTCAATCTTGGGCTGACAAATGACAAATAGCATTAGCTCCAGCAAGTCCCAGGCAATGATCACTGCCAACAAGAGAGAATCTAACCACCCTCCCTCGAAATTCATTAGTATAACTATTACTGAATCTCCTACTATCAACACCCTGGTCCTACCATTGACCAGAAATCGAATTGGATGAGTCTAATAAACAATGTGTCTACAAGAACAGATTAGAGGATAGCAATCCTGCAGCGAGTAACTCATCTCTTGACTCCTCAAAGCCTGTCCACCATCAACATTCATCAGGAATGTAATGGAATAGAATACTCCCCACTTACCTGAATGTAATTCAGGATTAGAGTGGTGTTAGAAAAGCACAGCAGCTCAGGCAGCATCCGAGGAGCAGGAAAATCAATGTTTCGGGCAAAAAGACCTTCAACATTCCTGATGAAGGGCTTTTGCCTGAAACATCAATTTTCCTGCTCCTTGGATGCTGCCTGACCTGCTGTGCTTTTCAAACACCATTCTAATCTTGAATCTAATCTCCAGCATCTGCAGTACCCACTTCCGCCTGGATGTAGTTCAGCTCCAACACACTCCAGAAGTTCAATACCACCCAGGCTAGAACAGCTTGCTTGATTTGCACTACATTCACAAACATCCACTCCCTCCACCACTTACACTCAGTAGCAGCAATTGCTATGGGCAATTTAGCATGGCCAATTCATCCAACCAGCACATCTTTGGACTGTGGGAGGAAACTGGACTACCCAGAGGAAACCCATGCAGACACAGGGAGAATGTGCAAACCCTACACAGACAATTGCCTGAGGTGGGAATTGAACATGGGTCCCCGCTGCTGTGAAGTAACACGCTGCCCCTGGATTGAAGAAAACACTCCCCAACACTTTGAGGCTGGAATAATCACAGGAACAGAGACAGTTGCTTCTTGTGTCGCACGGTCTTCCCTGGAAGACAGGCTGAGTGTTTTCATCCTTCTCAACTCCATCGAGTACTCAACCGTTCCTCATATGACAAGTCTTTCATCCCCAGGATTATTCTTGTAATCCTCCTTGACCACATCACTCAAGAGTCGGTGTGGACTTGATGGGCTGAATAGCCTGCTTCCACACAATAGGGACCCTGTGATTCTATGAGTTCATAAGCTGGGATCCAGGAGAGTGCCCACCCTTTACCTCCATCTGGTTTGGAACAGTTAAATTGCTTAGCAACACCCAAACCAGAACCAATTGAAATAAATGCCTGTTTAAATGATCACCCCATTCGAATGGAGATTGATACAAGTGTGGCCATTTCAGTGATCGTAGAAGTAGTCTCTAACAAAATTTATTCTGGGCTCAACCCTTAAATTTGCACAAGACCTTGGCTTGACTGAGAACCTACACGGAGGAGCCTTTACACATTAATGATACAACTTTATTTCTGATCCCTTATGAGAAGCAGCTGGCTATGTTTCCTTCCATGTTTACTGTGGAAACCACATAAATGGTCCTACATGGGAAGATGGGATCTTCGGATCAGTTGGAAAAGCTGGTGAGACCGGTGGTAAAGAAATTAAAACTTTAAGAGATACAGGAGCAAGTCAAACTTTGTTGGTGAGAGATGAGGAGGAACACGCTTTGGAAGGAGTATCACCAGAAAAGGTGGTAAATGGAGAATTCATGGTGAGAGGGGCAGTGTTCCATTGGAAGAGACCTCAGAATCTGAGATGGACACAGCCGATGTCACTTCCTCGACATCTTTGCTGCTTGAAGACGAGAATGGATTTCTTCTGAGATACTCCAGGCACAAGAGACAAACTACTGCATGTTACACACTGCCCGTATCTGAGGCAAAGTCAGTGGGAACCTGACCCGGTGCTAAAACACCTCAGGAGGAGCTGTATGAAGAGAAAACAGCCTATGTCCTCTGACACTGAGGGAGCGGGATGTAATGATAGTAACAAGGTCAGCCAGCTAGACCTCATGAAATATGAGCTCAATTCAAACAGCCCTGGCTGACAGATAAAAAACAGGAGTATCAGACATCCTGAGAGCTGGCTCTGAGGGAGCTGGTTCAGTGTCAAGGACTCTCCATATTTAAACAAAATTGAATTGGTGATGGGATTCCAGACTCTGTGAAGTTATTCTACACATGACACAGAGTTTTTCTTCAATCTGGAATTCACCTCCGTCAATTTCCTTTTGATTTAATAGGCAAACTAAACCCTACTTTTAAAGGTTCACTGGTAGTGATACTAACAGCTTATCTCCTCTGGTGAAACTACAAATTTTTGGTTTCTTGCCTGCTTCCTGCTTCATCACATGCTATGCTACTTTCAAATGCTGTCCAGCCAATTCACCCACTCTATTTAATGTGTACCTAAAATTTTATACACAGTCTAAATTTGTGGTCTCTGAACTCTGACTTATCAATATTTTGTCAATTAATTTTAGTGGTGCTCTCACTTCATGTCCAAAAACTATTTAATTAGACTGAATGTAGTTAATTTATTAGTGCATCCCTAATTTCAACAACACAAATGATATTCCTTTATCCCAATCCTCCGGATATTTTTGACTAATATAGTCTTTAAAATTTGACACCACTATTCTAATGCTCCCTACAATTCTGGATGATACGCAATGGATTTTAATTGTTTTATTCCTGAGCCATCCGTAACTTCACTGAATAATTTTGATGTTAAAAATCTGATTATATCTGTATGAATAGTTCGTATCAAGTAAGAAATTTGAATAACTCTTCTGCAATCTTTTTAACTGTGATACTGCATAATGGAATTGCCTCCAGAAATCCAGTAAATATATCCATTATAGTGAACAAATACTGATTCTCACTTTTTGTTTCAGGTAGGGGTCCTACACAATCACTTAAGACTCTTATAAAAAAGCTCCTCAATGTAGGAATGGGTATTAACGGTGCTGGTGTTATCACTGCGGGAGGTTTTCCTATTACCTGAAATGTGTGGCATGTCTGTCAACATTCAATCACATCTCTATATAGATCTAGATTAGTGAGATGCTGGAAAAGCACAGCAGCTCAGACAGCACCCAAAGAGCAGGAAAATCGACATTTCGGGCAAAAGCCCTTCATTAGAATACAGGCAGGGTGCCTGCAGAATGGAAAGATAAATGAGAGGAGGGTGCAGGTGGGGAGAAAGTAGCATAGAGTACAATTGATGAATGGGGGTGGTGATGAAGGTGATAGGTCAGAGAAGGGGGTAGAGTGAATAGGTGTAAAGGAAGATAGGCAGATAGGATAGATCATGGGGACAGAGCTGAGCTGGAAGTTTGGAGCTGGGGTGAAGTGGGGGGACGGGAAATGAGGAAACTGGTGAAGTCCACATTGATGCTCTGGGGTTGAAGTGTTCCGAGGCGGAAGATGAGGCTTTCTTCCTCCAGGTGTTGGGTAGTAAGGGAGCAGCGGTGAAGGAGGCCCAGGACCTCCATGTCCTCGGCAGACTGGGAGGGGGAGTTGAAATGTTGGGCCACGGGGCGGTGTGGTTGATTGGTGCGGGTGTCCCAGTGATGCTCCCTAAAGCACTCTGCTAGGAGGAGTCCAGTCTTCCCAATGTGGAGGAGACCGCATGGGCAGCAACGGATACAATAAATGATATTGGTGGATGTGCAGGTAAAACTTTGATGGATGTGGAAGGCTCCTTTAGGGCCTTGGATGGAGGTGAGGGAGGAGGTGTGGGCGCAGGTTTTGCAATTCCTGCGGTGGCAGGGGAAGGTGCCAGGATGGGAGGGTGGTTGTTAGGGTCATGGACTTTACCAGGTAGTCACAGAGGGAACGGTCTTTGCAGAAGGCGGAAAGGGGTGGGAAGGGAAATATATCCCTGGTGGTGGGGTCCATTGGAGGTGGCAGAAATGTTGGCGGATGATTTGCTTTATGCGAATCTCTATATAGCCCAGGCCAATAAAATGTTCTAATATTTTGGCTTGAGTTTCCTTCCTCCCACTGACCTCCTTTGAATAATTCATGTACTACCCACAATACCTCCGTTCTATAACCCAATGGTAATAAAACTTGAGAAATGTATGCTTATTTTTCATCTGCCCGAATATGCAATTGTCTCCATTTTCTCATTGAGACTTCATTTTTAAGATAGTAACATTTTGGGATACACTCACATTCTTTCTCGGTGTATGCTTTTAGATACAACTGCTTTATTAGTTCATCTTTTTGTTGTGATTCAACTAACCTATCTTTACTAAAAATATCTATTTTGTCCTCCACGTATTCTTGTTTTTTCGCAACCCTTTGAGCAAGCATAGTTTCTAATAATTGAATTTCAACTTCCTTATCTTTATTCTTCGATATCTCCTCGTGTTTCAGCCTGTGGTTTTTTGATCTTGTTAACACACAGTCAGGAAAAATCCCAGGATACACTTCTTGCAACACCTCAGTCACCTGATTTTCCAATGGCTTTTCAATCGCAGTAGGTATTAATCCCAGCTGGAATCCAGCTACATCACTCTCCAGAATAAACTGTATTTCCAGAACAGAGAATTTCCCTCTTACTCTACCACTACTTTTGAGCACACTCTCCTACCTCACCTTATACTGTTCTTTTCACCATGAATTCCACATATCATCACCTTTTCTGGCAATGCTCCTTCCAAAGTTCATTCCGCCTCATTTCTTACCAGCGAAGATTGACTTACTCCTGTATCTCTTAAAGTTTGAATTTATTTACTTACTCTTTCTGGTTCATGAGTAAACCTTACCCACACGATAAATTCTTTAAAGAGATCTGGTACTTTCTTAACAACCAAACCCTGAGCAGACTGTACATTCTTTTGCAGCCGATAAGCTTCCTCTGCGATCTCCTTTACCACTTTCAGAAACCCCATTGACTTTTCCTATTTTTCTATATTTGTCTTCCCCGTACTTTTCTTAAACCACTGACACTGCGCCTTCACATGTCCCACTTCATTATCGTAAAAGCACCTGAGGGTTTTTATTTCTCTTACCCCCTTGTGGATTTCCTTTTTGACTCTGTGGTGAACTACCCTTATTTTCTACGAGATCTCCTTTTCCTTTACCACCTGTGGATTCCTCTTTTCCCCAATTTCTATCCCTCACAGATTGAAGTTGATGTCAGAAACCAAACTTTGATTATGAACTAACTCATAATTACCTGCCATTTCTGCTTCAGACCTTGCAGTTTTAATTCTCTGTTCTTCCTCATCTGTTCTCACTATTTTAGGAAGCAAATTTTTGAATTCCTCCAAAATAACAGCCTTTCTATGTCTGATCTATATGCAATGCCTTCATTCACATACACTGTTACTTTGTTTGACCTTTTGAAACTCTGTGTACTTTTGACCAGCTTCCCTCCTTAGAATGCTAAAACACTATCTGTAGGCTTCTGGCACCAGGTCACATGCATTTAAGCTGGCTTTTTTCACCTCCTCATATGCCCCAGATACCTTCCCTGATAGTGATGCAAATGCCTCACTCGCTCTACCTACCAATTTTGTTCAAATCAACAATACCCACATGGTCACCAACCATTTCATTTGTTTCGCCACTTCCTCAAATAAAGTGAAAAAGGCTTCTACATCTTTTTCATCAAGTTTAGGTAATACTGAGATGTATTTAAACAGAACCCCACCAGATCTCCATCACTGTCGTCATCACTACTCCTACCGTCTACCTTTGCTATTTTAAGTTGATTTTCCTCTTTCACTGCCAACTTCTGAAGTTCAAAAGCTTCCATTTTTCCCTTCTTTTATCTCTTACTCCTTTTTGTCTGCTAGGGCTATTCTTTCTTCTTTTTTTTTGTCATTGTCTCTAATTCAAGCTGTTTCATTTCCAATTGAACTTTCACAATTTCCAATGATTCTGATTGCATTCCTGGCAATTGTAAATGCAGAGCTATTGCTGCAATTATCATCCCTATCCTCACAGATACAAAGTTAAAAATCACACAACACCAGATTATAGTCCAATAATTGGAAGCACACTAGCTTTTGGAGTGATGCTCCTTCATCAGGTGATAGCGGATGGCTCGATCGTAACACAGAATTTATAGCAAAAATTTGCAGTGTGAAGGAGCGTCGCTCCGAAAGCTAGTGTGCTTCCAATTAAACTTGTTGGACTATAACCTGGTGTTGTGTTGTGTGATTTTTAACTTTGTACACCCCAGTCCAACACCGGCATCTCCAAATCATGGCTCACAGATGCAGGTCACTCCAATTTCAGCTTGCCTGACAATTCCGAAAGCTTTGCCTTGCTCACTTTCTGTAAAATATTCTTGAGTGACTTCCTGCACCTCAAGGAAATGTTTAGCAACTCAAAGAACCATTCTTACACAAGGCGCACTCTATTTAAATCAAGCAAATACAACACCTGAAAACAAACTCCACCAGCACTCACCACTCACTGTTTTTGAGTCCAATAATCATAAACCCAATCTGGAATTAGAGATTTATATCCTGGATGCGTGCATAACTTTGTTATGGGCCAGACCACTTTCAGTTATGTCAAGGAGATTAGATTAGATTACTTACAGTGTGGAAACAGGCCCAACATGACCCGCTAAAGCGCAACCCACCCAGACCCATTCCCCTACATTTACCCCTTCACCTAACACTACGGGCAATTTAGCATGGCCGATTCACCTAACCTGCACATTTTTGGACTGTGGGAGGAAACCGGAGCACCCGGAGGAAACCCAAGCAGACACGGGGAGAATGTGCAAACTCCATACAGTCAGTCGCCTGAGACAGGAATTGAACTAAGGTCCGTGGCGCTGCTAACCACTATGCCTCCGTGCCGCCAATGCCATCAAGACCCTAAGTTTTATCTAATTTGAAAGAAAGAAAAAGCTACTCAGTTTTAAGCAAAACACACTTTATTCTTTCATTTTTTTGTACGTTCTCCCAGTGTTCTGTGTGGGTTTCCTCCAGGTGTTCCGGTTTCTTCCCACATTCCAAAGATGTGCAGGTTAGGTGAATTGGCCATGCTAAATTGCCCATGGTGTTCAGGGATGTGTAGGTTAAGTGCATTAGTCAAGGGGAAATGGAGAGTTATAGGATAGGGAAATGGCTCTGGGTGGGTTACTCTTCAGCGGGTTGGTGTAGACTTGTAGGGCCGAGGGGCCTGTTTCCATACTGTAGTAAGTATATGAAATATAAAAAAACAGTTAAAGTACAAACAAAGGCAAGAAGAATTGGTATAATTGTACTTCTAATAGAAGACTTAACAGAATAATGGATTATTTAACAAGTAAACAGCAAATGTTCCAATATCGTAACAACCCACAAACCCTTGGCAAAGGCATATTCAGTAAAATCGATTGTCTCCCATACAGTGTTACTCTGGTCCAGGAGGAAAGAGAGAATCCTGGCAGAGAGAGAACTCAAGCTTTTTGCTGTGGCTGTGAGAGATGTATGACAGCTTATGATGTATGATGTACGATGACTGAAAGCTAAACTAAAACCCTCGTCATGCGGGAACCTCACTCCACCCATTCAGGCTGCTTCTATTATTCTAACTTTAAAAATAAAACCCAGGGCCTCACAACCTGTTTACTTTTTTTTGGCTTCAAAGAGACAAACCATCTCAAAACCTCTCTCAAAAAAACAACAGGACAAAATACACCTCTAAAAACCATAGTATTGTCACAGTAACCGCAAGGTGGATAATTGATCTGGTGGATGCGGTATATCTAGACTTCCAGAAGACATTTGACAAGGTGCTGTATTAAAAGCTGATCCAGAAGTTTTGATCCCAGGGTGTTAAGAGCAGAGTATTGGCTTGGCTGACTGATGGAAAACAGATGATCAGGATAAATGGGCACTGTTGTTGTGGTTCAGTTCGCTGAGCTGGGAGTTTGTGTTGCAAACGTTTCATCCCCTGTCTAGGTGACATCCTCAGTGCTTGGGAGCCTCTTGTGAAGCACTTCTGTGATGTTTCCTCCGGCATTTATAGTGGCTTGTCTCTGCCGCTTCCGGTTGTCAGTTCTTGCTGTCCGCTGCAGTGGCCGGTATATTGGGTCCAGGTCAATGTGTTTGTTGATAGAATCTGTGGATGACTGCCATGCCTCTAGGAATTCCCTGGCTGTTCTCTGTTTTGCTTGCCCTATAATAGTAGTGTTGTCCCAGTCAAATTCATGTTGCTTGTCATCTACGTGTATGGCTACTAAGAATAGCTGGTCGTGTCGTTTCGTGGGCACTTCTCTAGATTGCGAACTGTAATTAGTGGGGTCCCACAGGGCTCAGTTCTCAGGCCTCAACTATTTACAATCTATATCAATGATTTACAAGCAGAGATAAAGTGTAATTAGCAATGTTCATGGATGACACAAAATTAGGTTGGAAAGTAAGCAGAGATGAGGAGATAAAGGGTTGACATATGGATATTGATGAGCTAGGTGAATGAGCCAGAATCTGGCAGATGGAGATTAATGTGGACAAGTGCAAGATTGTTCATTTTGACCAGAAAAACAAAAGGGCAAATTATTATGAAAATGGGAAGCAGATTCAAAATGTGTCACTACTATTGGATCTAGGTGTTTTTATGTATGCATCATATAAGAAGAAGAGCAAACCCAGGCATTTATTGTTACAATTATATAAGGTGTTAGGGAGGTCACACCTGGAGTATTCTGTCCAGTTTTGCTCTCCTTACTTGAAGAAGGGTGAAGTAGGAGAAAGTGAGGACTGCAGATGCTAGAGACCAGAGTTGAAAAATGTGGTGCTGGAAAAACACAGCAGGCCAGGCAGCATCCGAGGAGCAGGGGAATCGACGTTTCGGGCATAAGCCCTACTTCAGGAAGGATGTGCTGGCACCAGACACAGTTCAGGGGAGGTTTGCCAGGCTGATTCCAGTGATGAAAGGGCTGTTGGATGGGGAATGGTTGAATAGTTTGAGCTTGTACTCGCTGGGATTCAGAAGAATGAGCGGTGGGATCTGATTAAGGTGTATAAAATGCTAAAGGGGATTGTTAAGGTGGCCATTGAACAGATACTCCTCCTTGTGAGACAGTCTCCAACTAAAGGTCATCGATATAGAGTAGAGGGGGCAGGTTCGAAACTGAGATAAGGAGAAACCGGTTCTCTCAGAGGATTGTGAATCCATAGAACTCATTACCTCAGACTTCACTGGGGATAAAGGCTGTGCCTTTTTTGAGGTATTTTAGGTGCTGGAGGTGATTGCCTTGAATTCTAGGAGCAGCAATTACTGTTTTATATGCTGTTGCATTGTTTTTGGACTTTGGAGGAAAAAAAAGTCAAAACAACAACACTTTTAAAACAGAGAGGAACAGACAAAGGAAGCACATAGTGAGGTCAGTGCAGGAGAGAGAGAGAGAGAGAGAAAGAAACCCACACTGCTAACTGACACGGTAGTGAACTTGCAGTTACTGCCTTTGCTGTTTGAATTCATGTATCGCTGGACATGGGAATGTGTTGAGGAAAACTTAACAGACAGTGAAATTCACAACTAATCTTGGAGGAACCTGTTTGGGAGAGGAGACAACACAGAAACAGATACATGAATAGTTTTAAGTCTGTCTTGGGGCCTTGCTGTACGTCTGCAGTAGTGAATAGTATGGGTTCTTTCTTGATTATATGTTTTATTGAGATATGTCTCTTGATAAAACTTAAAAAACAAAACATAAGTACTAAGTTAGCCTGGAGCAATGTTTTGTAGATGAATAAGATGGTGCTATTTTCTGGGTCTGCAGATTGGAATAAGCAAAAATAGCCCTTAATAGAGTCAAATGCTCTTCTCGTCGGATGTGGGAGTTTAGGCAGCGTTTATGTGTTACTGAGGATTATATCTGCAATAAATGCCATTGGCTGCGAATCCGATCAGTCGGATCCAGAGTGGATCAGTCGGAGTGACAGTTTGAGGTAATGAGGAATTTACAAGCGCAAGGGTTGTGATGGATGGCAGTTACAGGAAGGGAGACAAGTCACAGATACAATCACATAAATAGGTTAACTCTAGGAAAGGTAAGTGAGGTAGGAAGGTAGTACAGGAGTCTTCTGTGGCTATCCCCATTTTAAGCAAGTATGCTGTTTGGAAAATGTATGGGGTGATGGATTCTCAGAGGAATGTAGCACGAACAGCCAAGTTTCTGGTATTGAGACTGGCTGTAATGCAATGAGGGGTAGTCGGGTACCAAGAGATTGATTGTGCTAGGAGACTCTCTAGTCTGAGGCACAGACAAACATTTCTGTGGCCAGCAGCGAAAAATCAGAATGATGTGTTGCCTTCCTTGTGCCAAGATCAAGGATGTCTCAGAGAGGATGCAGAATGTTCTCAAGGGGGGAGAGGGACCAGCAGGAGGTCATTGTACACATTGGAAATAATGACATGGGAAGGGAAAAGGATGAGACCCTGAAGGGAGATTACAGAGAGTTAGACAGGAATTTAAAAAGGAGATCCGCGAGAGTAGTAATATCTGGATTACTCCCAGTGCTACGAGCTAGTGAGGGCAGGAATAGGAGGATAGAGCAGATGAATGCATGGCTGAGGAGCTGGTGTATGGCAGAAGGATTCACATTTTTGGATTATTGGAATCTCTTCTGGGGTAGAAGTGACCTGTACAAGAAGGACGGATTGCACCTAAATTGGAAGGGGACTAACATATTGGCAGGGAGATTTGCTAGAACTGTTTGAGAGGATTTAAACTAGTAAGGTGGTGTCGGGAGAGGGGGGGCAGTGGGTTGGGACCCAGGGGGATAGTATGGAAAAAATATAAATCTGAGACTGGTACAGTTGAGAAAACAAGCGAATCAAACAGTCAGGGCAGGCAGGGACAAAGCAGAGAACAAGGTAGGACTGACAAATTAAACTGCATTTATTTCAATGCAAGAGGCCTAAGAGGGAAGGCAAGTGAACTTAGAGCATGGTTAGGAACACGGGACTGGGATATCATAGCAATTATGGAAACGTGGCTCAAGGATGGACAGGACTGGCAGCTAAATGTTCAAGGATACAAATGTGACAGGAAGGACAGAAAGGGAGGCAAGAGAGGAGAGGGGGTGGTGTTTTTGATAAGGCATAGCATTACAGCTGTGCTAAGGGCGGATATTCCCGGAAATACCCCAGAGAAGTTAATTGGGTGGAACTGAGAAATAAGAATCCTTATTGGAATTGTATTATATATCCCATAATAGTCAGAGGGAAATTGAGAAACAAATTTGTAAGGAGATTTCAGTTATCTGTAAGAATAATAGGGTGGTTATGGCAACAGATTTTAACTTTCTGACATAGACTGGGACTGCGATAATGTTAAAGGTTTAGCTGGAGAGGAATTTGCTAAGTGTGTACAAGAAAGTTTTCTGATTCAATATGTGAATGTACCTACTAGAGAAGGTGCAAACCTTGATCAACTTCTGGCAAATAAGGCAGGACAGGTGACAGAGGTGTCAGTGGGGGTGCACTTCAGGGCCAGCGACCATACTTCTATTAGTTTTAAAATAGTGATGGAAAAGGATAGACCAGATCTAAAAGTTGAAGTTCTAATTGGAGAAAGGCCAATTTTGATGGCATTTGGCAAGAACTTTCAAAAGCTGATTGGGGGCAGGTGTGCACAGGTAACGAAATGGCTGGAAAATGGGAAGCCTTCAGAAATGAGATAACGAGAGTCCAGAGACAGTATATTCCTGTCAGGGTGAAAGGAAAGGCTGGTGGGTGTAGGGAATGCTGGATGACTAAAGAAATTGAGGGTTTGGTTAAGAAAAAGAAGCAAGCATATGTCAGGTATAGACAGGATAGATCGACTGAATCCTTAGAAAAGTATAAAGGTAGTAGGAGTATACTTAAGAGGGAAATCAGGAGGGCAAAAAGGGGACATGAGATAGCTTTGGCAAATAGAGTTAAGGAGAATCCTAAAGGTTTTTACAAATGCATTAAGGACAAAAAGGGTAACTAGGGAGAGAATAGGGCCCCTCAAAAATCTCCCTGTAGCTCAAATCCTCCAACCCTGGCAACATCCTTGTAAATCTTTTCTGATCCCTTTCAAGTTTCGCAATGTCCTTCCGATAGGAAGGAAACCGGAATTGCACACAATATTCCAACAGTGGCCTAACCAATGTCCTGTACTCAATACTCTGACCAACAAAAGAAAGCATACCAAATGCCTTCTTCACTATCCTATCTACCTGCAACTCCACTTTCAAGGAGCTATGAACCTGCACTCCAAGGTCTCTTTGTTCAGCAACACTCCCTAGGACCTTACCATTAAGTCTATAAGTCCTGCCCTAACTTGCTTTTCAAAAATGCAGCACTTCACGTTTATCTAAATTAAACTCCATCTGCCATTCCTCAGCCCATTGACCCATCTGATCAAGATCCTATTGTACTCTGAGGTAACCTTCTTCGTTGTCCACTGCACCTCCAATTTTGGTATCATATGCAAACTTACTAACTATACCTCTTATTTTCACATCCAATTCATTTATATAAATGATGAAGAGTAGTGGACCCAGCACAGATTCCTGTGGCACTCCACTGATCACAAGCCTCGAATATCAACCCTCCACCACCACCTTCTACATTTGAGGCAGTTCTGTATCAAAATGGCTCGTTCTCCCTGTATTTTATGGGATCTAATCTTGCTAACCAGTCTACCATGAGGAACCTTGTCGAACGCCTTACTGGAGTCCATACAGAGCCCACCACTCTGCCCTCATCAACGCTCTTTGTTACTTCTTCAGAAAACTCAATCAAGTTATGAGACATGATTTCCCATGCACCAAGCCATGTTGACTATCCCTAATCAGTCCTTGCCTTTCCAAACACATGTACATTCTGTCCCTCAGGATTCCCTCCGACAACTTGCCCATCACCGACATCAGGCTCAGTGGTCTATACTTCCCTGGCTTGTCCTTACCACCTTTTTTAAACAGTGGCACCACATTTGCCAACCTCTAGTCTTCCGGCACCTCACCTGTGACAAACGATGATACAAATATCTCAGAAAGAGGCCCAGCAATCACTTCCATAGCTGCCCGCAGAATTCGGGGGTACACCTGATTGGGTCATGGGGATTTATCCACCTTTATACGTTTTAAGATGTCCAGTATCTCCTTCTCTGTAATACGGACATTTTTCAGTATGTCGCTATTTATTTCCCTCCATCCTGTATCTTCTGTATTCTTCTCCACTATAAACGCTGATGCAAAGTACTTGGTTAGTATTTCCCCCATGTCCTGCTGTTCCACACAAAGGCCGCCTTGCTGATCTTTAAGGGGCCCTATTCTCTCCCAAGTTACCCTTTTGTCCTTAATGCATTTATATTTAGTAACTCAAAACTGGTCATCCATGAACCAAAGAAAACATCAACTTGGTGAAGCGACAATGCATGCCAAGCAGCCTCACCAGCAAGTGGTAAGCAGACCTGAGTCTCTCTTGCAATCCAAAGGATTAGATCTAACCTCTTCAGTCCCACCACATCAAATCACAGACGTTAAAACAACTCACTAGAGGAGGAGACTCCACAAGTATCTCTCTCCTCAAAGATGGGATCCTCGGACCATCAAGGCAAAAGACAAAAGGCTGAAATAGTTTCATTCAACTTCAGCCTGACGTGTCGAGTGGATGATTCACCGTTACCATCTCCAGAGGACAGCAGTTTCACAGAAACTATTGCTTTCTGACACAAAACCAGAACTTGCTGGAGAAACTCAGCAGGTCTAGCAGCACCTGGGGGAAGAAAGCAGAGTTATCGCTTTGAATCCTGTGACAAGGTTCCCCATGGGAGATTGATTAGCAAGCTTAGATCTCATGGAATACAGGGAGAACTAGCCATTTGGATACAGAACTGGCTCAAAGGTAGAAGACAGAGGGTATTGGTGGAGGGTTGTTTTTCAGACTGGAGGCCTGTGACCAGTAGAGTGCCACAAGGATCGGTGCTGGGCCCTCTACTTTTTGTCTTTTACATAAATGATTTGGATGCAAGCATAAGAGGTACAGTTAGTAAGTTTGCAGATAACACCAAAATTGGAGGTGTAGTGGACAACGAAGAGGATTACCTCAGATTACAACAGGATCTGGACCAGATGGGCCAATAGGCTGAGAAGTGGCAGATGGAGTTTAATTCAGATAAATGCGAGTTGCTGCATTTTGGGAAAGCAAATCTTAGCAGGACTGATACATTTAATGGTAAGATCCTCGGGAGTGTTGCTGAACAAAGAGACCTTGGAGTGCAGGTTCATAGCTCCTTGAAAGTGGTAGGTAGATAGGATAGTGAAGAAGGTTTTTGGTATGCTTTCCTTTATTGGTCAGAGTATTGAGTACAGGAGTTGGGAGGTCATGTTGTGGCTGTACAGGACATTGGTTAGGCCACTGTTGGAATATTGCGTACAATTCTGGTCTCCTTCCTATCGGAAAGATCTTGTGAAACTTGAAAGGGTTCAGAAAATATTTACAAGGATGTTGAAAGGGTTGTAGGATTTGTGCTACAGGGAGAGACTGAACAGGCTGGGGCTGTTTGCCCCGGAGTGTCGGAGGCTGAGAGGTGGCCTTATAGAGGTTTACAAAATTATGAGGGGCTGGATAGGATAAACAGGCAAAGTCTTTTCCCTGAGGTGGGGGAGTCCAAAACTAGAGGGCATAGGTTTAGGGTGAGAGGGGAAAGATATAAAAGGTGCCTAAGGGGTAACTTTTTCACGCAGAGCGTGGTACGTGTATGGAATGAGCTGCCAGAGGATGTGGTGAAGGCTGGTTGCAACATTTAAGAGGCATTTGGATGTGTATATGAATAGGAAGGGTTTGGAGGGATATGGGCAAGGTGCTGGCAGGTGGGACTAGATTGGGTTGGGATATCTGGTCAGCATGGACGGGTTGGACCGAAGGGTCTGTTTCCATGCTGTACATCTCTATGTCTCTATGACTCTTCAGCGAAAGAGTTTTCTGCCACGTTGCTTCACTTCAATGTGGGACCAAGAAAGGGTCAAACTCACTGGAAACTGCAATGGAAAATTGCCCAGCTATGTCCTATCCATAAAAAGGCAGGATAAATCCAACTCAGCCAATTGCTGTTCTATCCACCTATTCCCAGTGTCAGCAAGGTTGTGGAAGGGGTCATCAGCAGCGTTATCAAGTGGCACTTGCTTCGCAAGAACCTACTTATGGATCCATGGTTTGAGATCCACCTCAATGAAGTCTTGGTCCAAACATAGACAAAAGAAACAAAGGGACTGCAATGGCTCAAAAAGGTAGCTCCCTACCACCTTCTCAAGGCTAAATTAGGGATGGCCAATAAACATTAGCCTAGTCAGCAATTTCCACATTCAATGGAAGAATAAAAGAAATGCTGGCTTCCAGAGCTCAGGTATTTGAATCTGCCCTTGCCACCAAGACAGTATTGAACTGAAAGTGGCATCAAATGACATTAGCCAAACCAGAGTCATGGGAATCAGGAGAAAGCACTCTGTAAGGTGGAGACATACTTAGCACAAAGGAAGACAGTTGTCATTGTTGGATGTTAATCATCTCAGGCTCAGGACATCACTGCAGGGGGTCCTCAAGGTCGTATGCTGGACACAGCGATGGACGAGTGGTATTATCACTAGACTATAAATCCAGAAACACTGGCAAATGTTTAGGGACCTGGGTTTGGCAGATTGTGAAATTTGAGTTCAATAACAATCTGGAATAGTTTAATGATGATTGTGAAACCATTGGTGAATGTTGGCAAGACCCATCTAGTTCCTTTAGGGAAGGAAGCTAGCATCCTGACCTGGTCTGGCCTAACTGTGACTGCAGAGCCACAGCAATTGGTTGACACTTAATGGGATGGGCAAAGAGTGCTGGCCTGGCCAGTGATGCCCATATCCTACGAATGAATTTAAAAAAAAAGAAACTGACATCTGCCATGCAAACAGACACTCATGTGGATGCCACCAAATGCAACTCCAAGATGCACACCATCCTCACTTAGAAGTATATCGCTGGACAGTCCCTGGAGCTGGGCTCAAATCCTGAAAATCTCTGGCTGACAGAACTGTAGGCATAAGCACATTCCAAGGACTTCAGCAGCTCAATTAATCACCACTATCTCCAGACAGTTAGGAATAGGCAATGCATCCCACATCTCACGAATGAATTATAAAAAGAACTGGCTAATAGTAGATCCCAGATGTTGCAATCATCGGCAAATACCTCCAGTTTTGACCTTGTGATGTCTGGAATGTCATTGGAGAAGCAACTGACGTTGCTAGGCACTGGGACACTACCCTGAGGACAATACCCAGAGGAACTCTTTGGATTCTTGTGATGCAGTGACAATGCACCTACATCTGGGTCAGGAGGCCCAGGTACAACTCCCACATGCTCCAGACATGCGTCAATGCACATCTATCGAACTCTGAGGAACAGAAATGGTGCTGAGATGATAGGTGTCCAACAACCACAACCATTTTCCTTTGTGCTAGACATAGATCAATGATGAGCTTCTCCCCTTTGCCCATTCCCATTGGCTTCAGTTTTGACATACCCAGTCAGATACTGCCTTAATATCAATTCTAGTCACTTTCCCCTCACTTCCTGAATTCAGGTTTTTAATCTATGTTTGCATTAGGATTGGTGGATGGTTTTGGGAGTACCCAAACTGTGCACATGGACATATTGTTACTCAGTAATTGTTCTGGATTAGTGGTGCTGGAAGAGCACAGCAGTTCAGGCAGCATCCGAGGAGCAGTAAAATCGACATTTCGGGCAAAAGCCCTTTTGCTCAGTAATTGTTGCCTCACGTCTCTGTTTCTTCCCTTTCATCACTTTGCTGATTGAGCAAAGACTGATTGGGAGGTATGTAGTTGATTTGGAGTTGTCCCTTTGTTTTTTTTGTGTGGATAGCTGTCAGTGGTGAAGCTGTTCTGGAAGAGCTTGGCTAAGATCACAGCCAGTTCTGCACCACAAATCTTCACTATTACTGCTGGGATATTGACGACACCTTTAGTTTTTGTGGTATCCGGTGTCCTCAGGTATTTCTGGAGATACCACATGCAGATTGATGTTTAATTATCCATTGCTGTTCACTATCAAGTTGGATTTGACAGGACAGGACAGTTTTGATCCATCAGTCGCTGGATTGCATAGCTCTGCCTGCAGCATGCTGAGCCCAGTGTTAGCTAGCATGCAGTCCCATGCTGTAGCTTTACCAGATTGACAGCTCAATAAAACAAAGAAGATAGCTGATGAGTTGGGTGAGAAAATGGTATCATTTACATTGGAATGTACTTCTTGGTGAATTTTGTTCTGAAAAGTAAAAATTGACAACAAAGTTTCAGTGTTGTTGTTTGCTATTTAGAAGGTTGGAATCTTAGGATCCCTACAGTGTGCAAACAGGCCCTTCGGCCCAACAAATCCACACTGACCCTCTGAAGAGTATCCCATTTCCCACTGATCTACATTTACCTCTGACTAATGCACCTAACCTACATATCTCAGAATACAATGGGTAATTTAGCATGGCCACTTCACCTGACCTGCAAATCTTTGGATGGTGGGGGAGGAACCGGAGCAAACCCACACACT
This sequence comes from Hemiscyllium ocellatum, assembly GCF_020745735.1. Taxonomy (NCBI): domain Eukaryota; kingdom Metazoa; phylum Chordata; class Chondrichthyes; order Orectolobiformes; family Hemiscylliidae; genus Hemiscyllium; species Hemiscyllium ocellatum. The sequence goes on along the minus strand of NC_083405.1, from coordinate 121,675,860 downwards.
CACAGGAGAATGTGTAAACTCCACACAGTCACCCGAGGCTGGAATTGAACTTGGGTCCCTGGCACTGTGAGGCAATAGTGCTAACCAATAAGCCACTATGCCACCCCTCCACCCATGTGTGAGACAATGTCTTGTGTGATATAGAGGTCAGCTCACATCAATCTTTGAGTGTTGGCTGGATTGGGAAGAGTCTAACAGAGGAATGGGTGGAGGAAGAGAGGAGGCAGGTTTGTTTCTGCTTCTCAAGCTTGGCTTGGATGAAGCCCCCGGGTCTAATATTTTCCCACCATTTCAGGAGGGAGATGGGCCTCTTCCTCCATCTATTCTCCTCTAGTAGGTGACCCCACATCTGAAAATTTTAACGGCTCTTTCAACTTCAGAGTGTTGCAACGTTGTGCACAATGACCAATGTAGATTACACCAAACTGCCTTGGGTCTGCTGATTTATAGCTAAGTCCACTTTGAAATCTTAAACAAAAACTTTAAGATGCTATTAAAGTTCTTGCAGCCCCCTTGACTTCATTATATTTACTTTCCGCTTTTGCCTGTTGAACTTAAATTCTAAACTGGGAATGGTGGGGATCTGTCTGATTTAGGAATCAGCCATCCAGATACATAAAGCCATCAAGGCTCACTTGGTGGATGGCCGCTTGTTAAAAGCTTCCCAGATAACATGCATAATAAGGCCATTTGCATCAGAAGTGCTCACTGAAGATGCACACCATTCATATTACTGAGGGAAACCGCATCCCCTCCCCCCCACCCCCAACCTTCATGTGTTGAAATTGATTGTATTATGGAGTGCTCAGTGCTACACATCAATTGTTTGTTACACATGTAAGAATCCTGCTATTATATGGATTTGGTTCTTGTTGTGCGCTTCACTTTTCTTTCTGGCTTTATTCAGAATTCAATCTCCTGCAAAGTTCACCTGAAGGGAACTTCAACGATTTTCTTTAGACTCCAACATCCTGATGCCTGATGAATGTGATATTAGTTATCCAAGGTTAGGTCATTTATCTCATTGCTGCTTGCAGAACCTTGCAATGCATAAAGCTCTTGCTCCATTTCTCTGCATCACAGCATTGAACCGACTTCAAACGCATTTATTTTTCCAGCTGTGAGTATATTGTGATACCCTGTGGTTGTGGAAGGTGTAAAGCGAATGCGAGTTTATTATGTGATCAGGGGGATTGAGGACATGCTTCTTGTCCTCAGTCTGGTAAGGAATCTGAAACTCACTGCCTAAAAGAGGATAGAGGCAGAAACCATCAAGGCATTCAAGGCGAGTCACAGCACACAGGGCTACAGGCCAAGATCTGGCAAATAGAATTCCAATAGATAGACATTTGATGACCAGCACAGACACAAAGCTTTCTTAGCAATCTTCAGCTAGAAGTGCCAAGTGGATGATTCACCTTGGCCTCCTCCAGTGGTCCCCAGAAATACAGATACCAGTCTACAGCACATTTGATTCACTCCATGTGATTCCAAGAAATGGTTAGAGACACTGGAAACCGTAGACATACGGGCCCTGACAACATTCCGGCAATAGTACTGAAGGCTTCTGCTCCAGAATTTGCTTCCCCCCGTTCCAATTACCACCAATTCCCACCCCACCAGTTAACTCTCAATTATTAGTAAAGTAATGGAAGGTGTCATTAACAGTGCTATCAAGCAGCACCTGCTCAGCAATAACCTGCTCAGTGACGTCCAGTTTGGGTTCTGCCAGGGTCAGTCAGTTCCTGACCTCATTACAACCTTGGGTCAAACCTGGACAAACAGCACAATTCCAGTGGGGAGATTAAAGTGACAGCTCTTGATGTCAAGGCTGCATTTGACCAAGTGTGGTATCAAGGAGCCTTAGCAAAACTGGAATCAATGGGTATCTGGGAATAAACTGCCCGCTGTTCAGAGCCATATCTGACACACAGGAAGATGGTCCTGGTTGGTGGTGGTCAGTCATCCCAGCTCCGGGACGTCTCTGCGGGAGTTCCTCAGGGTAGCGTCTGTTAGGAAGCATTATTAAGGGTAGGTTGTGTTCAGAAACTTTATTGTTAGGTAGTGCTCACGTAAGGTAGTACTAGCAAGTCTGGAAACTGTTAGCTTCACTAGACAACAGTAAGCCATTATGTTACACTAAGAACAGACTGAAACACTGATGGCATAATGGGGCCACAGGGAGGGTGAACAGATAACAGGACATTGAAACCGTGTTAGATTGCACGTAGCTCATACTGAGGTAACTGAATCTTATCTCTTCTGGAACCAATACTATTAGAGAATACCGCTTCTTACCAAATAAGGATGTAGCACTGGGATGTGAGGGGCTAAAAGCTAGACAAAGAGAACAATAGATCAGAACGCCTTCTCCAGCTGGACAAATGTCTAGCTGTAACCGATTCTCTCTCGAATAAAGCAGTCTGTTTCTTAGAATCTGACCCGGTGTCTCATTCCTCCGAAAAAGAACACGGGGACGGTTGAACCGTCTTAACAGATGGTGACCCCTGACGTGCGGAGGGAACGGAGACACGCTTGTTGGCAGGGGTTGAGAGCCGCCGGGCGGCCGGCCATTCTGAACTGGGTACGGGGACGCCTTTTGTATAAAGGTCTCCAGTAGGCATTGACCACTCTAAATTAGTAGTTGTTCCGACGTCTCGAATACCTTCGCCAACCTAAATTGCAGACGTGAGTAGACGACAGAGAATCGCTTGATCTAAGTGTAAGCCCTTTAGGTGTGTTGGGCATCCCGGATAAGCCGGAGGTATTGGACACGGTGAGTTCTTTTTATTTGTTGTTTCTGTAGTAAGAAGAGTAAGTTCCCCAGGTGTGCGTGGAAAGATCTCTGCAATTTCAAAAGTCCTGGGTACGGTGAGTTATTTATTTTTGGTCTCTTAAGTTTATAAAAGTGAATCCTCTAGGTGTGCGTTAAAACAGCCTTGCAATTTGAAAGTCCTAGAGTGGATGAATTCTCCAGGTGTGCGTGGGAAGATCTCTGCAATTTCAAAAGTCCTGGGGACAGTGAGTTATTTATTTTTGGTCTCTTAAGTTTATAAAAGTGAATCCTCTAGGTGTGCGTTAAAACAGCCCTGCAATTTGAAAGTCCTAGGGTGGATGAATTCTCCAGGTGTGCGTTAAAACATCCCTGCAATTTAAAATTCCTGGAGACGGTGAGGCATATGTTTGTAGCCTCCTATTGTTAGACAAGGGAACCGTCTAGGTGTGCTTTGGAACATCACTGCAGATTGAAAGTCCTAGAATCGGTGAGTACTATTCTTTCATTCGTTTTCTCTCCTGGTGGTGAGTCGGTGATTTCTCCAGGTGTGCGTGGAAACAGCTCTGCAATTTCAAAATCCTGGAGGTAGGAGGCGAGGCGATTGTGGCTTACGGACCGCACGGCTCCCGGAACGGGAGTTTGGTCGGGGGATAGTGTAAGACACGGGTACTGGGGTTACGGGAGTATAAACCCACGCGCTGACGGACTTGGGGACTGGGAAGCTTCCACTGCGCTGACATAATAACGGACGCAACGGTACGAGGGGACAGAGAAAGACAGAGTTCCGGACAGAGCGACTGTGTGTGTGTGAGAGGGAGTCTGTTTATGAGAAAGATAGAGTCTCTGGGTGTGTAAAAATCTGTGTGTGTATAAGTATTTCTGTGTTTGTAAAAGTCTGTATTGTTGCCCAAAGAGAGAGAAAAAGCTATTGCTGCGTGCGTCAGCGGTGTGTCTGTGTAAGAGAGAGAGACTGGCTGAAAGCTTCTCTGCTAACAGGCAGTTTAACACTTTGTGCTCTGGCTTGAGTTCATCTGTTTGATAGTGATTGAATGTTTAAGTCTTGTCACCTAGGGCGTAAGTCCCGGGACTGTTTTGGATGTGATTGTTATGGTTGTTTAACATGATTTAGATGCATCTGTTTGTTTGGTGATTGAATTCTTGTTTTTGTTTCTAGAGCTTGAATTCCGGGACTGCTGTTTAAAGTGATTTCTTTTTATGTGATCTTAACATGATTTTTTAAAGGCTAATAACTCCTGTTCTTTTATGAGTCATGACTCCCTAACTACTTTTCTTACTAACCTCTTTTATTTTTACATAAAAGCAATTTATGAAGGACAGTCGAAGTTTCGTTCGACAGTGGGTAGTTGTATGAAATGAAAGTTTCCATGGTTATTATCTGTGACCTTGGATTCGACCATTGTGCATGCGTTAGAAGTTTTTAACTTGAATTGACAAATTGTTGTAAGACAGCTCTGATTATTTTTACGACCTAAAGTATTTTAATTGAGTAATGATTGACCAGGAGTACATAAGAAAACTAATTTTGGATCTAAATTAAGGTACTAAATCTGGACGGTTACAGTGGATTTCAAAATTGGGAACTGTATGCATTTTACATTTTAAATATTAAACACTGAATAAATGGACGTAAATATATGAATATGCTTACAAGTTAGTTACAGACATTAAAGGTAGTCAAGCATGAATTGATAAATTGGTGTTTGAGCATATGAGAAGATAGGAACATTGGAAAATTTCTTAAAAGAAAGAGACAGGGAAGAACATAACGACTTGTCCCCTTCGGGAAGTGTTGATAGGGGACAAGGAGATTGGGTTTGTGTGTGTTCCCCTCACCAGTGGGGAGGTCGGAACATTTAAAAGGAAATGACGGTCCTGGTTGAGAATCCGATAGGATTGTCAGAACAAGTTAATTTATTTTTGAGGCCCAGTCTGTATTTGTGGGCTGAGTTAATGTCTATTTTGAATGTTACTATTTACTGCGGGAGAAAGGAGACTTATATGGGGATGCTGGATAGGGAAAGATACGGAAGATAGAAGGGTGAAGTGGGATAAATCCATTAAATGAATTGTTAGGAGGGGCACAGAAAGTGTTTGTAAAGAGAGAGGACGAGTGACAGGAACAGAAAGCGTAAATGATGGTAGCTGCGGTTGATGAGGTAATTAGGAGAAGAATGCAGCCAAAAGTGAGCAACCGGAGCAGCGAGTGATAGCATGTAGGGCAGAGAAGAAAGGGAGTAGGGAGAGACAAGGAGGAGCATTTGATAGAGAGTTTGAGCGACAGGGGCAGAGACGAAGGTCTCCACAGGCAGGATGCCATTATTGTGGAAGGATAGGGCATTTTGGGCGGGGGTGTCCTGATCTAAAAAGGGAAGAAAGAGCCATTCCGCTTATGATTTTTGATAACGACATGGAGGGGAACGACAACTGGCATCATTTCTGAGCAGTCAGGGGTAAAAAAAAACCCAGTGATAGATTGGCTGAATAGCACATTCGGTAGATGGAGAACTGTGCTGGGACAGCTGGCCCTTGGTTTATGCATTTCTGTTGCTATCTTTATTACCTGTGGTTGTTGTTGTATACCATGTATCAGGATGCTTGTGACACATACGATCGACCATGCCCTGACGGGAAAGGATAACCCCCCACCCGCATACCAGGCAGCGGGGCTGGAGGAGCCTGTGATGGGGGCACCCGATGGAAAGATTACGGGATCGGTATCAGAGGGAATGGAGGAGATATGCCTGCGAGGGAAGCACGGGACAACTTATGATTTTACTTTATAACTGTATCTCTCATTTCTAATCCTTCCCATATTAGGGCCTCAGAATGTGAGGGCTGAGGTGCAGAGACCCCCTAGTAGTGTATTTTTTCTCTCTCTTTCCCGTTCAAATTGACAACAGGTAAATTTGTGCTTTTATGCTGCAGTTAGAGATTGTGAAGTGCTATATGCCTCGAGACTCAAGAGACTATTGTTCACTCAAGAGATTTCCTAGCCATCATTTGGTATTCCTAAATGGCTTCGATTGGTCTCGACGGCCACTGTTCACAATAATAAGCCAGTTACCACTGCCCGTGTCCGTACTTGACAGCTGTAAAATGGATGTGGGTTTTTATTGGTCAAGTGAAGGTGACTGGTTAGCCAATGACGGGTAAGATTCCTCGAGTGAGGGACAACCTAAGACAGGCACAGTCGTGCATTGACCTTCAGAATAATGGCCTGTGGTCATGTGGTTTTAGCAGATGCCTGGCTTTTGTATCCGTGTCGGGAATCTGGTCAAGTTTCTGGCTTGCAAAGCAGCTTGATATAAGGAAAATCGTGTGCCCAGCAGTTTGACATTGTATTCACTGTATTTTTGACGAAGGAAAATGCCAGTTTTGTGTCATTTTCCAGAACCGACTTAACAACAACCCTTGAGGAAGGAAGGAGAGCTCATTGAATCCTATTGCAAAAAGATTTGACACTATGTCAGTAGTTTGAAATTTTATTTTAAGGTGTCATAGTATAATACGACCGACTTTACTGGGAGGTTGTACAATTGGGTGTTCTTTGAACAGCAGAGCTTCATTCTGCAGGTGTCCTAACTCATCCACTTTGTGTTTTCCTCTGGTTCTCTTAGCTTTTGTTATCATACTCAGTAATCGTTTTGTTGGTTTTGAGGTGGCTTTTTGTATATGTTTACAACTTTTAAGTGCTTACATCTGTTATGTATTATTTCACTGCTTCTTGTGCCTTAACGATTGTATGCGAACTGGAGAGGCGCATAGAGTAGGGATTTTGCATCGCGGAATGCTTTCTGTAGTTGTATGCTGCTTAGGGACTCCTCTCCACTATAACTATGTCTCCCTAGAGTCAGACAAGCCCGGTTGAGCCAATTGGTCGGCCTTGCAGAGGAGCGATGGAGGGGCGCTCACCGACCATCCGGGTCCTGACTGCTGCGCGCGAACTGCTGTATTTTGTGTGGCCTCTTTCGAGGCCAAGGGAGGGAGTGTTAGGAAGCATTATTAAGGGTAGGTTGTGTTCAGAAACTTTATTGTTAGGTAGTGCTCACGTAAGGTAGTACTAGCAAGTCTGGAAACTGTTAGCTTCACTAGACAACAGTAAGCCATTATGTTACACTAAGAACAGACTGAAACACTGATGGCATAATGGGGCCACAGGGAGGGTGAACAGATAACAGGACATTGAAACCGTGTTAGATTGCACGTAGCTCATACTGAGGTAACTGAATCTTATCTCTTCTGGAACCAATACTATTAGAGAATACCGCTTCTTACCAAATAAGGATGTAGCACTGGGATGTGAGGGGCTAAAAGCTAGACAAAGAGAACAATAGATCAGAACGCCTTCTCCAGCTGGACAAATGTCTAGCTGTAACCGATTCTCTCTCGAATAAAGCAGTCTGTTTCTTAGAATCTGACCCGGTGTCTCATTCCTCCGAAAAAGAACACGGGGACGGTTGAACCGTCTTAACACGTCCTAGGACAAACCATCTTCAGCTACTTCATCAATGACCTTCTCTCCATCATAAGGTCCAAAGTGGTGATGTTTACTGATGATTGCACAATATTCAGTACCATTGGTGACTCCTCAGAGACTGAAGCAGTCCATGGTCAAATGCAACGAGATCTAGACAGGCTTGAGCTGATGAATAATTCCAAAGTAATCTGAGGTTGAGAGTGAATGCTTCAGCTTCTTTGGTAATTTGTGTGATACATGGAGAGAAATGATCTGATCAGGTCGAATTACTCACAGGGACAATTTCTAGTGGTGTGTCAATATGTGGCCCATAGGTTTCATGCCGCAACAACTTAGCAGGTCTGGCTGTATCTGTGGAGAGAAAGCAGAATTAACATTTCAAGTCCAGTGACCCTCCTTCAGACATTAGATTAGATTACTTACAGTGTGGAAACAGGCCCTTCGGCCCAACAAGTCCACACTGACCCGCAGAAGCGCAACCCACCCATACCCCTACATTTACCCCTTACCTAACACTATGGGCAACTTAGCATGGCCAATTCACCTGACCCGCACATCTTTGGACTGTGGGAGGAAACCGGAGCACCCGGAGGAAACCCACGCAGACACGGGGAGAACGTGCAAACTCCACACAGTCAGTCGCCTGAGGCGGGAATTGAACCCGGGTCTCTGGCACTGTGAGGCAGCAGTGCTAACCGCTGTGCCACCGTGTCACCCCCCATTATGTTTTTGTTTGTTTGTAGATGTTTGTTTGCTCAAGCCTGTGGGTTGAAAACTTATTGTCTAACTTAAGCATGTGAATGCGAGAGAGCGATGACTGATATGATGCAACAATTGCCTTTCTTTTGTGACATACAATGCTATGATACTAGATCCTCACAGGAAATCACAGAAGATCGGAAACTTGGATACGTTTAGTAATTCTAAGTTCCCAATAGGGCATTGCCACTTATCAAGACAGTCCTGTCTTAATCCATTGTTACGGATTAATCCCTGTCTTAATCCATCACTAATCCATTGTTTTTGTTCATGTTTCATGCTGTGAGCATGAGATCAGTGAATGCATCTGACTGTATTCTAAATTTGCATTGAGCTACTCAGTGCAGAAGGTCAAATTCGGCAAGTTCAGATAGAAATGAGGGAGCATGTTCATGTCGTAAGTCTCACGGACAGCCAGAGTTATAGAAGGTTTTACAGCAGAAAAAGGCCTTGCTGCCCATCACATCTGTACTGGTCATCAAGCATCCATCTATTCTAATTCCATATTCCAGCATTTGGTCTATAGCCATGTGTGCTATGGCATTTTTAAGTGCACAGCTAAATAGCTTTTGAATGTCTAGAGGGTTCCACATCTACCACTCTTTAAGGCACTGAGTTCCAATGGTTTCAGAGGGCAGCACAATATTGAGGGCTGAAGGGCCTGTACTGCACTGTAATGTTCTATGTTCCATACCCACAATTGTCTGGTTGGAAAACTGATTTCCTCAAATCTCCTCTAAACCTCCTTCTCTTTACATTTGTGCCCCATCATTACTGACCCCTCTACCAAGGAGAATAGTTTCACCCTATTCATAAAGTCTACAACTCTCAGAACTTTATACGCTTCGTATGCTGCGAGACCATATTTGGACAGAGCAGAGAGATATTGCACAAGGCACTTGCTCCAGATGGCATTTTCCCTGCCGGGATATACAGCAAACAATGGTCTTAGCAAGAGTTGTTAGACTGGTGGGAAGCACCTGGAAAATAATACAGAACCAATGGACTGGAGACCCTGTTCTGTACTGTATGATTGTATGAGTGAACAGAAACCTGGATAATGTGGAATAAAGCTGAAAATGTGTTGCTGGTCAAAGCACAGCAGGTCAGGCAGCATCCAAGGAACAGGAAATTTGACGTTTCGGGCCAGAGCCCTTCATCAGGAATGAGGAGAGGAATGAGGAATAAATATCAGGTTTGGGCTTATGGAGAAATAAGGGAAGCAATTGTGTTTCAGGAATGCTTGAGTGAACAATATGATAGAGAAGAATGGACTGTGAAAGAATTGGTTCTGTGATTGCTTTGTCGATGGAGGCAAGCACATGAGATATACAGTGATGAAAACTAGTCCAGGAGACCACTGGAGTCCTGACCAATGTTACAAACCACCTTCCTCTTTAAGGGAGGAACTCCATCCCAGGAAGAGGCAGGTCTAGCTCCTATTTGAGGAACCTCTATGAACTTGTTTGCAACGTTGCACAGTATCCTTACTCTTTGGGAATGGCACCACAGGCAACTGCCTGGACACAGAGTGAGACATTTGGTCGTCCCTCACTCATTTAGTTTCGATAACTGATCGACAGAATCACATTCCAACATCAATTTGCAAAGCCCAATCCAATCACTTCTAAACTTAGCGTCTTTAAATCATTGGTACTCACGTTCTCATTACACGTATGAACAGCTTCTCACCAGGGTTGGAGACGTCCTGGGTGGTGGGGGTCTGGGCTGGACATTGCTGCAGGGCAGATGTAGACGTCCAGTTTGTGGCTACGGCCATTCGACGCCTTTAAACAGTGGTGCTTGGAACCGGCACAGTGCACCAGTTGGAGGATGCTCAGGTGTGCGGTGGAATCCCGTCTGCGCTCACCCCGGCTCGGACAAAATTTCACACTTCCCCCAGAAACCTGTGCCCCACAACCTGAGCCACCTCCGAAAGTTTAGTATTGTCCCTTTTAAGGATGTATCACGGCGGGCCCTGTACAGACCTCTGCTGTACACCGTCCACCTCTTCTCCCTCATCCATCGCCCGGGCACCCCTTGGCATACCCATTTGCCACCGGGTGGTGGAGATCCCCAGTGAAGAGCTCTCTACGTGGGAGTCCTCCCCCTTTCTCTCGGGGATCTGGATTGGAGGGTGCTGCACGCAGTGGCCCCTGCAACCGTAGATTGCGGTGGTTCACGGACTCCCAGTCCAACTGCTTGTTCTGTGGTGCTGTGGAGTCCGTAGATCATGTATATTTGGGGTGTAGGGGTTTGCTCTCCCTTTTTAGTGTTCTGGAGAACCTTCTACTCTGCTTTTGGCTGCACTTCAATCCCATGCTCCTGATCTTCAGGCACCCAGTGCGGAGGAGGGAAGAGTAAGTCAAAGGATCTCCTCATGGGTCTGATCCTGGGCCTGGTCAAACTGGCCATAAACAGGTCCAGGCAGCAGGCCGTGGAAGGGGCTGTTAGAGCCAATTGCCTGCCCCGCTTCTGTGGCTATGTCCAAGCCCAGGTGTCTCTGGAGAAGGAGCACACGGTGTCCACCGACACCCTTGAGCTGTTCAGGGAGAGGTGGGCGCCGCAGGGAGTGGAGTGTTTTATTAGCCCCTCCAACTCTATTTTGATTTAGTCCCTGCCCTCCTCTTCACTGTCTGATTATGCAACATTGCCATTTGAGAAGGGCGATGCTTGTCACTGGCCACTCGGGCGTTTCTTTTCTTCCTGGTGTTTGAATATAAATAAAGAATTACGCGCTTGTTGTTCTTCATTGTATCCTACACCTGCACACACACACACAACATGGGTGCTGGGGAAAAATAAGCACTGTAAAACAAAGCTGTTAACAGACCTTTGAATGAAACTCTTTCAAGTTACTGTTGATCTCTCTCTGCACCTTCTCAGCAGCTGTAACATTGCATTCTGCACTCCGTACTCTTACCCTGATGTCCTTGTCTCGTAGAACCTACCTGTAACAATACCTTTTTTGCTGTACGTTGGTACATGAGACAGTAATAAATCAAATCAAACATATACATATGATAGAAATCCATCATTATATCCAGCTTGCTAAACTGATGCCAATATTTTTCTCTTCAGTATTCTGAGTTGCTGAAGAGAGTGTGTGCACGCCTGAACTTTATGTCATTGAAGCCAAGTTAAAATGTGGAGTGTCAAAGTCGCAAATTACCTCACCGTTCACTCATTTAAGAATTTATTTCACTGTAACGTGTGATTCAGCTCAAGGCAAACTCGAGAAAAGCACAAGCAGAAACAGCTGGCACTGCAAGTAGCTGAAACATAAAGAGAAAAGATTGTTTCAGATCCAGCTTTAATCAAGTGGGTAATGCCTAAGGTGGAGAAGAACCTCCTGAAAAATGATATATGACATTGGCCATCGGAGCGAATAGTTCCTGTTTGCTCGTTTTATGAATGGTGCAGTTTACACTGTGTGGCAATCTCATCTCAACAATCTGTGTTTCGAAATGTAATTGTTGGGAAATATTGCACACTCAGTCATGGTGCAGTCACCTATTTTCATCTTCTGATGCCTGAGAATTCTGAAATTGGTTGAAATTGATATTATTGTTCTACTGGGGCATGTGGTTCCTAACCAACTCATTACAGTGAACTGATTGGCATTAATATAGCACCATTGCTTAGAAGAGCGTCTGGTCATTTTTCTTATTGCCATTTCCAGGAACACACCGTGCATATTTGGCTGCTGCATGGACAGATTTACTATGGTGATTAAAAATTCCATTGGCTGTGAGGCAAATTTTGATGAAAAGTTTGGTGGAGTTGTGGATAGTGAGGAGAATTGTCAGAGGATACACCAGGATATAGATCAGTTGGAGGCATGGGCAGAAAAATGGCAGATGGAGTTTAACCTGGACAAATGTGAGGTGATGCATTTTGGAAGGTTAACTGCAGGTGGAAATTATACAGTGAATAGCAGAACCATTTGGAGTATTGATATGCAGAGGGATCAGGGTGTGCAGGTACACAGATCACTGAAGGTGGCAGAGCAGGTAGATAAGGTGGTAAAAAAGGCTTACACCATGCTTGCCTTCATTGGAAGGTGCATTGAGTAAAAGGATAGACAAGTTATACTGCAGTTTCATAGAACTTCAGTTAAGACATACTTGGAATATTACTCACAGTTTGGTCACCACACTACCAGAAGGTTGTGGATGCTTTAGAGAGGCTACAGAAAAGGTTTATCAGGAAGTTGCCTGGTATGGGATATTTTAGCTGTGAAGACAGGTTGGATAGACTGAGTTTGTTTTCACTGGAATGCAAGGACGACCTGATAGAAGTTTATACAGTTGTGAACAGTGTAAATAGAGTGAAAAGTATTAGCCTTTTTCCCAGGGTGGAGGAGTCAGTTACTAGGGGACTCAAGTTCAAGGTGCAGGGAGGGGAGAAGTTTAACAGAGATGTATGAGACAAGTTTTTCATATGAAGAGTGGTGAGTGCCTGGAAGTTGCTGCCAGAGGAAGTGGTGAAAGCAGACATGACAGCAGCATTCAAGAAAAATATGGACAAATATATGAAGAGGAAGGGATATGGATCCTGTAAGTGAAGACAGTTTGGGTATGGAAGGGCAAAATGTACCAGGTTTAGAGGGCTGAAGGGCCTCATACTGCACTGAATTGTTCCTTGTTTGGTTTTCATTGGGATGGCCTAAGAGGTATGATAAGTGACTATGAATGAAAATGATATTTTTCTTCCTGAGTGCTGATATTATTAATTTACTCAGTTAATCATTGCTAATGTTTTCTCAGTGTTGATATTCTTGAATAATTCAATACTAGTATTCTTAAATTACTTGCTGAATTATCAAGTGTCAATATTTCAAAGTAATTCAGTGTATACATAAATAAATATGCAAAACGTGTGGCTAGTGGTGTTGAAGCAGGGAGCAGGGTCAGTCAATATTAATCAGACTTGCAGAAGGTGTAAAATTGACTCCCAGAAGGATTAGCGATGGGGCTGTTATTGTTTGGAATTTATGCAAAAGAATTAAGGGCAGCATGGTGGCTCAGTGGTTAGTGCTGATGCCTCACAGTACCGGGTACCTGGATTCGATGCCAGCCTCGAGCAACTGTGTGGAGTTTGCACTTTCTCTGCGTGAGTTTCCTCGGGTGCTCCCGTTTCCTCCCACAGTCCAAAGATGTGCAGGTTAGGTGAATTGGCCATGCTAAATTGCACATAGTGATCATGGATGTTTAGCTTAGGTGCATTAGTCAGGGGAAATGTAGAGAAATAGGTGTGGGGCGGGATACTCTTCAGAGGTTCAGTGTGGACTTGTTGGGCCAAATGGCCTATATCCACACTGTTGGGATTCTATGAATTCGATGCTGGAATCAAAATGCATTTTAAAAATACTACCATGTTGAGGATAGCCGGTGTTAAGGACTACTGCAACACATTATAATGAAATAATAATAAATTTGTCGACTTCAGCGTATACCTAACTCAAACTCAGGAATTAGATTGTGGTTAAAAATAACTAATGAGGTCATGTATTATTTGGAAAACAAGAATCTAAGTGAAATAAAAAACATAAGTCACATAAAGTACTCATGCATGTATAAAGGTTTATAGGGAGGCAAAGCTAGGCTAAGTTCTAAATGGATAGAATTGAAAGGAACAGATATTATGCTGAACTTGTATTGAATTTCAATTAGACTACACTTGGAAAATGTGAACAGTCTGTTCACCGTAGGGAGCCATAGTATAGAAACAGTCAGTTAGTTGGGGTGGCTAGTTTATGATTCAGATGATATCACCAATATTGGTTCAATTCCAGCACGAACTGAGGTTACCTTAAAGATCCTGCCTTCTAAACTTTTATCCCTTGCCTGAGGATGTGTTGATCCTCAGGTAAAACCTCTGACAGCTGTCTCTCTCTTTCTCTCTCACTAGTGTGGAAAGCAAGCCCAATGTTCCTGTGGCAACCCTGCTTTCTCACTAGTGTGGAAAGAATATGGGCACACTGGCAAAAGACAAAGAGGCTTTGCAAGGATGCGACCAGAAATGCAAGGTTATACCGATCATGAAAGAATCAACAGACCGAAGCACTTTTCTCAAGGCAAGAGGGGTGGCCAAACCAAGAACTTCAAAGTCCTGAAAGGTTCTGAGAGACAGAGAAAATGGTTCCACTTGTGGGGAAGAGCGTATCTAAGTCTGGTGTTCCTTCATTGCATTCCCTCCTGAGGGAATAATATCATTCCTGAGATAAGGAGAGTAAAATTGCTCACAGTATTCCAACTACAATCTAATCAAACTTCTACACAATTGAAGCAAGGCTTCACTACTCGTGTATTCAAATGCTCAAGTGATAAAGGCTAACATTCCACTAACCTTCCTCATTGTCTGCTGAACCTGCATGTTAACCTTCAGTGACTTATTGGCAAGGACACTAGGCTCATTTACATATCTATACTTTCTAACCTCTCACCATTTAAGAAATACTGTATACATCTATTCCTCCTACCAAATTGGACAACTTCACATTTATCCACATTAGAGAATCACAGAATCTTCTACAGTGTGGAAGCAAGCCATTCGGCCCATCGAGTTCACACCGACCCTCTGAAGAGCATCCCACCCAGACCCACCCCCCTCCTTACCCTATTCCTGTACCCCTGCATTTCCCATGGGATGGAATGCCATGGCAGACAGGGTTACAGTTTTGGGGACATAGAAATGTTGAATCGGCCATGATCACAAAAGCATGGCTAACCCACCTATCCTGTATACTGTGGGGGAGTTCAGCATGGCCAATCCCACTAACCTGCACACTCATAGGGAGAAGGTGCAAACTCTATGCAGATAGTTACCTGAGGATGGAATCAAACCCAGGTCCCTGGCACTTTGAGACAGCAGTGCTGACCAGTGAGCCACCATGCCACCCTTTAATTACCTATCTGCTGTGTCCTTACCCATTCCCTGAGCCTGTCCACATCCTCCTGAAGTTACTTTATATCACTCTTGCTTAACTTTGTACCATCTGAAAATCTGGAAATATTCCATTTGGTTCTCATATCCAAATCACCGAACTATGTGAACAGGCGAGGCCCAAGTACTGATCTTTAAAATACCCCACGAGACACAGTCTGCCAATATGAGAATGTCACATTTATTCCTATTCTCTGCTTTCTGTTTGTGAGTCAATCCTCAATCCACTCCAGCACATACCTACTACTCATGTGCTTCCAAGTTTCCAAGGCTAAGCCACCAATAAATGAAACAAGGTGTTAAAAACAAGACTTATCTACCCATTATTAGTATTAAGAAATTATTAATTTAAACTATTCAACACTGATATTCATGTGTGAGCCCTACTTGGTTTTTCCTTAAGTATTGGTATCAGCAGTGCTCCTAAATCACACAGGGTTTTTTTACATTAATTACAGTGTGGAAACAGGCCCTTCAGCTCAACAAGTCCACACCGACCCACCGAACAGCAACCCACCCAGATCTATTCCCCTACATTTATCCTTTCACCTAACACTACGGGCAATTTAGCACGGCCAATTCACCTAACCTGCACATTTTTGGATTGTGGGAGGGAACCGGAGCACCCGGAGGAAACCCACGCAGACATGGGGAGAACGTGCAAACTCTACATAGTTAGTCGTCTGAGGTGGGAATTGAACCCATCTCTCTGGCACTGTGAGGCAGCAGTGCTAACCACTGTGCCACCGTGCCGCCCAATGCCACTGTGCCGCCCAGGATCTGGATTGGAACAGGCTTGGAGGGCTGAAGAGCCTGTTCCTGTGCTGTAACTTTCTTTGTTCTTTATCCTTTGTTCTAAAACAGAAATTATTTACAAGATGACCAAATGAAGCACAAAATAAAGAGATCAGAATATGGAATAACGTAACCTCTCCGAAAATCCAACAGACTACCCCAACTTAATGATGCTGTTCCAATTTCCTGCAACAATCCCCATAAACACTCCTCGGTAAAAAAGATAAATACAAACACAGGGTCTTACCAGAGAGAGAGAGATGGCAGGGAGATGGCAGCATGGAATACCTTCTCCCATGGAGCTGTTTCTTGGGCCAACAGCTTCAAAACTGGCTGCTTGCTCTGAACAGTCAGACTGCTAAAAAAAAACCAAAGCAGAGAGAAGCTGAGCTGAGAAAACTGGCCACTCTCCTTTCATTGTACAAGTGTTTTTTTTAAACATTGAGAGTCTTTTTTTTCTGAGGCAGTATCTGTTATCTATAATCAAATGGGCCATAAAACCCTTCAAACCCAGACCTTTCAGAATTGTTACTTTTCTGACCTCTCTGAAATAAAAGCCAAGGACAGTGTAACTTGCTAAAGGAGCAGCATCATCACACAAGCCTCTAGAGTCATAGAATCAGAGAGCTTTACAGTACATCAGGAGGCTATTTGACCCATTGAGTCTGTACTGGCTCCCAAAAAAGCTACCCAGCTCGGCCCATTTTCAAGCCTATCCCCATAGCTCTCTAACCTCATCACTTTCAAGCATATATTTCAGCTCGCTTTTGAATCTTCCGATGGAATCCATCTCCATCACTCTCCCAGGTAGCACATTCCAAACCCTAACAACTTTCTGCATAAAGATGTTTCTCCCTGTCTCAGGGAGAAGAAACTCTCTTGCTGAAAATCTTGAAGTTGTGAGCCCTTAATTACTGACATGCCAACTATTGGAAACCAAATATCCTTCTATACCCAGTCAAAATTGTTTATAATTTTGAACACCTTAATAAGGTCACGTCTTAATCTTTTCTGCTCCAAGAAAAAATAAGCCCAATATCTCTAATATTTTTCTGTATCTAAAATCCTTCATTTCTAGTATCATTCTGGTTAAGCTTCTTTACGTGCCCTCCAGGACTTTAAC
This sequence comes from Hemiscyllium ocellatum, assembly GCF_020745735.1. Classification (NCBI taxonomy): domain Eukaryota; kingdom Metazoa; phylum Chordata; class Chondrichthyes; order Orectolobiformes; family Hemiscylliidae; genus Hemiscyllium; species Hemiscyllium ocellatum. Next base: position 121,658,961 of record NC_083405.1, on the reverse strand, counting down.
ACCCTTCCTTCAATAAGGTTCCCCGACCTGAACACAATTCTCCAAATGTGGTCTGACCAATGATGATATTCGTTGGCTCTCAGCTGACAATGTAAGAAATTAAGAAATTTCAGCCAGTCGCGGGGTTGATCTTAACACTGGGTTGGATTGGGATGAGATAGGGGATCTGTGGCAGGTGATGAGCCCTAGGGAACTCTGAGGATATCCTTTCCAACCTATTTTAGTTGTCAGGTGTTACTTTTGTGGAGATTGTCGGAATCCCAGGTCTAGCTGTAGCAGAACTTTGGGCAGAAAGAGGTCACTGATGAGATACGGCGTTGGGCAAGCTGAAATCAAATCAGCCATAATCGTTGTGAATGGCAGGGCAGATTTGATGGGCTGAATGGCCCATTGCTGCTCCTATTTCTCACAATGATATGATGATTCATGGGACACAAATCCTGGTGGAGGGCAGAGACTGTGGAATGGAATCAGTAGTGAAGCAAAGTCGAGGGTCAAGGTAAAGTTCCGACTGTAGTGGTGCTAGGTTTCTGGGATGGATCTTACTTTGTGAAGCTTCCAGTCTGGTCAGAAGACAGCACTGCACCCACGCTCACACCTACGATTGTCAACCCTTGGTTGGCCAGAATGTCCTATCACATGAACTTCTGCCTCAAAGAATCCCAATTCCCATGATCCCAATGTTGGCCACCTGACACCTCCAGCCTCACACTACACTCCCTTCCCAAAATAAAGTTGCAATAAACAGATTAGTAACCCTTAAATTCTTGATGGCCACAAAATTAACTCTTTCACCTCATTGGCAACCTTTTAGCAAGTGAGTATTTCAACATAGTAATAGTTTTCTTTACAAATTACCCTGTGATTTTTTTTCTCTCTTTTTCTTCAGACCTCCCCCAAGCAGTGTTCTAATGATTCATATTCAATTACTGAAGAGTACAGATCTAATCTGGAGGATTGAACGGGAGAAACACAGGCATAGTTTTGCTCATGGCTTTCAGATATTTCAAAGTGCTTTAAAATCCTCATCACTAATACTCAACACTGGAGCCCCCTAGGTGTGCGTACTCAGGCCCCTACGTATTGACTGTATACCCATGACTGCGTCGCCAAATACCAGACCATTGCCGTTTACAAGTTTGCTGATGACACCACCATAGTCAGTCAAATCTCAGATGGTGGTGAAACAGATTACATACAGGAGGTGGAAGACTTGGAAAAATGGTGCACTGAGAACTACCCAGCTCTCAATGCTGGCAAAACCAAGGAATTCATTATTCACTTTTGGCGGGATGTTACTCATGACCACGTACACATTAACAGCACAGAGGTGGAACAAGTGGAGTGTCAAACTAGGAAGTGGTCATTCACAACAAGCTTTCTTGGATTCTTCATGTGGATGCACTGGTTACAAAGGCCCAACAACGTCTCTTCTTCCTCAGGCAGCTAAGGAAATTTGGCATGAAGGTGAATACCCTTGCCAACTTTTATAGGTGCACCAACGAGAGCATTCTGTCTGGATGTATCACTACCTGGTATGGCATCTGTACCATTCTAGATCAGAGGTGTTTACAGAGAATGGTGAACTCAGCCTGAACTCACAAAGGCCAACCTCCCATCTATAGAATCCATCTACCAGGCCCGCTGTCAAGGAAAGGTCACTGGCATTCTCAAAGATCCATCCCACCCTGGCAATGCTTTTCTATAACCTATACCATCGGGGAGAAGGTACAGAAGCCTGAACACAAACCAGCTGGTTTCGAAACAGTTTCTACCCTACTGTTGTTAGAAAACTGAATAGACTCACAAACTCTTAACATTTGCCTGTATCTGTGTTTTTGTTTTGGCTGCTGTTTACCTATTATTTACTTATCTATGCTACTTAACTCTGTGATCTGCCTGTATTGCTCGCAAGATAAAGCTTTTCACTGTGCCCTGGTACATGTGACAATTAATTCAATTCAATTCAATTCACCAATTCAATCCAACCAAGCATTTTTTTCAAAATGTATGTGTGGTAACAGTTATAATATAACAGCAAAGTTGCATAACAACTGCTGATCACTAGTGTGGTATCGATATCCATTGCCAATGTCAGCCCAAGCTTGGACATCGTCCAGGTCTTGCTTCATTTGGTTATGGGCTACTTCAGTATCTGAGGAGCCACAGATGGTGCTGAACATTGTGCAATCATGAGTGAAAAGCTTAATCTCTGACCTCAATGACAGAGCGATGATCATTGACGAAGCAGCTGAAGATGGTTGGGTCAAGGACACTACCCTGAGGAACTTCTGCAGAGACGTTCTGGAGCTGATGGACTTAGCTCCAACTTTCTTTACATTAGGTATGCCTCCTACCTTTGTCTACAATAACAGTTGTGCTTTGATTGGAAAAAAAGAAGTGAAACATCGTGGTGCTTGGATTGAAGCAAGATATTCATGTTTCTCTTGTCGTGTTAACAGTCCATAATCTATTGTGACATTATTTCCAGTGTTTCATTGCAAGATACAACAATCCATAGTTCCCTAGTACCTCTCACCTTGAAAAACATTCTCAGGCACATCAGCAGAGCATTTTCAAACATAATTTGACAGTGAATCACCTGAGGAGATATTGAACAAATGTTTGTTGAAAGAGGTTTTAAGGACAGACTGCAAAGGAGAGAGAGAGAGAGGCAGGAGGCTCCAGGGAAACGATTCCAGTGCTTGGAGCCGCAGGGGCTGAAGGGCTGCCAATGGTGGAGATTGAAGGAATGTGCAAAGTGGTCAGATTGAGAGGAATTCAGGCAGATATCCCTGAAGGCTACAGAGTTGCTGGAAATCCTGGAGAGGGACAAGTGCATGGGCAGATTTGAAGACAAGGATGGGAGTTATAAAATTGAAGCATTACAAGGCAAAGATGCAAGGTTAGTCAGCGAGCATTGGGGTGTCAGGTCACTGAGAACTGCATTTATTTTATTCTGTGTTTTATTCATGTAAGCGATGGATCCAGAGAAGGTATCTGCAAGGTAAATCATGCCTGTCTTTCACTTGTCAGGAAACTTTTATCCAGGTTTCTGATCAGGGAGATGAAGTAAATTATTTCCACAGCCATTTTTGCCTTAGGATCCACCAGGGAACCATCCATCTGACCTCTACAAATGACATAAAGCAGAACAAATGGAGATTGGCACCATGTTCTATGCGAGGCTCTTGTAAGGCAGCATCAGACCACTAAAAATTCAACACCGACAAAAGGCACCTCCATGCGTCTGACCAAGTGCGGCATAGAAAAAAATTACAATAATATTTTTCAAAAGAAATATTTCTGCTGCACGATTTACTTTCTTTCATTAGTTATTTACTAATCAAATCTGCAATATTATATATTAATGAAATTCCAATTGACTGAGAAGCTGACTGAGATATAGTGACAGTACCCCTCAATATCTTTGATGAAATCTAATACGAGATTCTGTTAAGGAGCTGATTATATGCAGAAACACACAAAAACTGATGGAGTGTCTGCACACTGAGCACAAAACGCACCAGGTCTCTAGCAAAGCTAATGTCCTGGGATTTCCCAGGTCCTGACCCTCATTATTTAGTCACTGCAAACACCAGGCTGGGAGCTTGCTAAAGTACCGAAGCAAGGAGATTGCAAGCAACAGCAGCTCTTACAGATTTCCTGGTAAATTAAAGGGAAGATGACCACTTAAAGGTAAGTGGCCATAAACAAGAGCCTAAAGCGAAAATCCTTCAAATAAGCCTTGTGTTATTTTTGGCTTCCTAAAGAATGCTTTGGTGGCTGGGAAAACCACCAACTTAACCAAATCGATGTGCATGCCATTTCATAGAAACTGTAACTGATGTAAATTCTGGAATAAAGTCATAGGATAGTAAAGCATAGAAGAGACCGTTTGGTCCATTGTGTCGATGTCTGTAAGAACAACCTAACCAGTCCTCCCACTATTCGCTGTAATGGGATAAATGTTCCTTTTCAGAGATTGTCTTATTTTTATTTGAAAGCCACAATTGCATTTATTCTTTATTAGAATCATAGAGTCAGTGAGGTTTACAGCACGGAACCTGGCCCTTTGGCCAGTTTGATAATGAATCCAGTCCCATTTGCCTGTGTTTTGTCCATTTCCCTCCATACCTATCCCATTCACGTACCTATCCAAATGTTTCGTAAATGACAAAATGGTGCTCACCTCCCCCACTACCTCTGACACCTCATTCCAGACACTCACTACCTGCTGGATGATAAAGAATTGGCTTTCTGGACTATTTTGTATCTCTCCCCTCTTACCTTAAACCTATACCCTCTAGTTTTAGACTCCCCTACCTTCGGGAAAAGCTGGTAGCTATCCAATTTATCTGTGCCCCGCATGATTTTATAGACTTCTATAAGGTCAGCTCTCAGTCTCCTACATCCAAGGGAAAAAGACCCAGCCGATCCAATCTCTCCTTATAGCACAAGCCTTCCAGTCCAGGTAACAGCCTAGTAGATCTTCTCTGCATTCTTTTTCATTGAATAGTATTGATGAAGTGTGTACTCTACTCTGGGTGAGTATTTATTTCCCATCCTTAGTTGCCCTTGAGAAGGTGGTGGTGAGCTGCCTTCTTGAGCTGCTGCAGTCTACCTGCTGTGGGTTAACCCACAATGCCATTAGGGAGGGAATTCCAGGATTTTGACACAGTAGCAGTAAAGGAACACAGCTATATATCCAAGTCAGAATGCTGAGTGATTTGGAAGAGAATATACTGTTGTCCTAAAGAACAGTCACTGGACCCAAAATGTTCACCCTGATTTCTCTCCACAAATACTGTGTGACCTGTTGAGTTTTTTCCAGCTGTGTCAGTTTTTGGTTGTGGTTCCGATTTTCAACATCCCTGATTTTTCTTGTATACAATTGTTGATGCTCCTATCTATCTGCTGTCCTTTTCTGTTTTTTTGGAAGAGGCCGTGGGTTTGTAAGGTGCTCCCTGAGGATCTTTGATGAATTTCTGCAGTGCATCTTGTAGATAGTACACACTGCTGCTACTGAGCGTCAGTGGTGGAGGGAGTGGTTATTAGTGGATATAGTGCCAATCTAGCAGGCGTTTTTTCAGAATTGCATCAAGCTTCTTGAGTGTTGTTGGATCTGCATTCATCCAGGCAAGTGGGGACTATTCCATCACAGTCCTGACTTGTCCTTTGTAGATAATGGACAGGCTTTTGGGAGTCAGGAGTTACTCGTTACAGTATTCCTACTCTCAGACCTGCTCTTGTAATCACTTCATTAATATAACATTTCCAGTTGTGTTTCTCGTCAATGGTACCCTCCTGGATTTTGATAGTGGGGGAATCAGTGAAATGTTGTGAAAGGGTAGTGGTTAGATCGTCACTTGTTAGACACTGTCATTGCCTGGCACTTGTGTGGTGTGAATGCTCCTTGCCACTTGCCACCCTAAGCCGACATAATGTTCAAGTCTTGTTGCATTTGGACTGCTTTAGCCTTTGGGGAGTTGTGAATGGTGCTGAATATTTTACAATATTTGTTTCTGGGATTATGGGCATTGCTGACTGGGCCAGTATTTATTGGCAATCCTGGAGGACAATTTAGAGTCAATCGCATCGCTCTGAGTCTGGAGTCATATGTCGGCCGGTCCAGATGGCAGATTTCCTTCCCAAAATGAACCAAATAGAATTCCACAACAATCACTATGGTTACATGGTCACCATTAGGATAATATCTTATTTCAGGTTTTATTGGAATCAAATTTCACCACTTGCCATAGTAGCATTCAAGCCCAAGTACTCAGAGTATTAGGCTGGGTTTCTAGATTGCTAGTCCACTGACACTGCCTCTAGAGCACTGCCACAGCACAGGTAGGCCAAATTCTGACCTTATAGTTGAGGGAAGCTCAACAGTTAAGTAGCTGAGGAAAGTTCAGTCCACAAAATTATCCTGAGGAACCACTGAAGAGATTCCCTGGAGCTGAGATGACTGACCGCCAAAAGCCACAACCATCTTTGGATGTGTCCAGTATGACGCTAACCAATGAAGAATGTCCCCCCAATTCCCATTGACTCTAGTTTTTCCAGGGCTCCTGAGGAAAACTCTGGAGTTTACCTTTATTTCCATGTCTGAAACAAGGCTGTAATGCGTTCAGGAGCTAAGTGGCCCTGGTGGAACTAAAACTGAGTGTCACTGAGCAGGTTATTGCTGAGCAGGTGCTGCTTGATGGCACTGTTGATGACACCTTCCATCCCTTTAGTAATGATCAAGATGTGATGGTAATTGGCTGGGTTGGATTTGCCCAGCTTTTTGTGTACAGAACACACTTGAGCAATTTTTAACAGTGTTGGATAGATGTCGGCGTTGTATATGTGCTAAAATAGTTTGGCTAGGGTTGCGGCAAGTTCTGGAGCACAAATCTTCAGTCGTATTGCTGGAATGTTATTAGGGCCTACAGCCTTTGCAGTATCCAGTACCTCCAACTGTTTCTTGACGTTACGCTGAGTGAATCGTTACGGCTGTAGACTGTAAAAGAAAATGGAAATAGAAATTGCTGGAAAGTTTCAGCAGGTCTGGCAGCATCTGTGGAGAGAAATCTGAGTTAATGTTTTGGATCCAGTGACCTTGTTTAGAACTGCACACTGGCCCCCATGGTGCTGGGGATCTCCAGAGGTGGCTTAAGTGGATTGTCCACTCAGTACTTCTGGCTAAGGTGTTACGTATGCTTCAGCCTTACCTTCTGCACTGATGTACTGTGCTTCCCCCATCATTGGTGATGGGGCTATTTGTGGAGTGGAGTTGGTAAGACCGCAAGAATTCTGAATATCCTCATTGTTAATAATGAAGTGTAGAATATGGGTGTACAACCAGGGGTATGGTGGAATAGAGGTGAACAGGGCTTGAATGAGGGTTCAGCAGCAGACAACCGGAGGCAGGGATGAAGTTAGGTGATGTCATTGGGTTAAACCAGTCTTATTGGTGGTTTGAGTATATGATCAAAGCTCCTCTCAGGAACTGCAACAATGACAAAGTCTATACTTTCTCCAAGCCAGGGTGTGTGAACAGAAACTCAATGTATTTACATGTAAAGACTTCTTTTATGACTTTTTTTTAATAATTATGTTCTTTGGTATTTACAACCATCATATTCTGCATAGATGTTTGTCATCCAATGCTGATCTAGTCACTGTACAGTTTGACAGTAATGGTTTGGTCTTGTATTACAGTTCTTTACTCACATTTTGCAAGGATATGGCATGGTGGCTCAGTGGTTAGCATTGCTGCCTCACAACATGAAGGACTCAGGTTCAATTCCACCCTTGAGCAACTGCACGTTCTCCCTATGACTTCATGGGTTTCCTCTGGGTGCTCTGGTTTCCTCCCACAGGTCAAAGATGTGCTGGTCAAGTGGATTGGTCATGCTAAATTGCCCATAGTGTCCTGGGATATGCAGTGTGGGTGGATTAGCCATGGGAAATGCAGGGTTACTGGGATAGAGTAAGGGGGGGGGGGTCTCGGTGGGATGCTCTTCACAAAGTCAGTGTAGACTTGATGGGCCAAATAGACTGCTTCCACACTGTAGAGATTCTATTCTGCATGAATAAGGAGCAAAATAGGCCATTTAGCTCCTTGAGACTGCTCTACCATTCAATAAGATTGGGGCTGCTTCTTGTGTTTTGAACTCCACATTCCCATCTACCCCGATTAACCTACTATTCCTCTACCTCATAAGGATCTATCTATATCCAAGTTATAAATGTTCCTTAACCCTGTCTCCATTGCCTTCAAAGGCAGAATTCCTAAATCATTTAACCCTCCGAGAGAAAACAAATTCTCCTCATCTGACCTGTAAGGGGACCAGCTAATGTTAAAACAGCGCCCCCTGGTTCTGGAGTCACTCACAAGAGGAAACATCCTTTCCACATCCATCTCATCCAGTCTGTTCAGGATCTTAGAGACATCAATCCAGCAACCCTCACTCTTCTAAACTCCAGTGGAAACAATCCCAGAATGCTTTAGTTGGTTTTAGTTGGATTCCTTTGCTTGAGCTGGTTTTAGCCTCGTTGGCTTTACTCCAGTCCCTCAGCATATATAGTACTTGGCTTCAAAAGCAGACATAACGCATGATGGTGGATACCCTTAGAAACTACACAGTGAAAATCAACTGTTCTTCCAAACCACATTGCCTTTGTCACATGTCTTGTCTCAAATTACTCAACATATCTTAAAATGTTACCTTCCGAGATAAATATCTCACTTGCATGTGAATGAATCAATACTTCTTGCGTCTACAGTCTCCCCAAGGACTATGTTTGACAAATTGACCACTCAGTTGATATCATTTTCCTAGGTTAGCTTTAAATGTACCCTTCTTCGTTTGAACCCAAGCCCTTTGATTCCATTATGGATAAGGAGAAGTAGTGTGTCATACTCTGCATTATCCAGTCCCTTTTCTACTTTCACATGCTGACTGTGGAAGTTTGCTTTTGTGCAAATTAGATTAGATTACCTACATTGTGGAAACAAGCCCTTTAGCCCAACAAGTCCATACCGACCCTCCAAAGAGTAGCCCACCAAGACACATTTCCATCTGACTCATGCACCTAACACTATGGGCAATTTAGCGCGGCCGATTCACATCTTTGGACTGTGGGAGGAAAGGAGAAAGTGAGGTCTGCAGATGCTGGAGATCAGAGCTGAAAATGTGTTGCTGGAAAAGTGCAGCAGGTCAGGCAGCATCCAAGGAACAGGAAATTCGACGTTTCAGGCATAAGCCCTTCATCAGGGAGGAAACCAGAGCACCCGAAGGAAACCCACACAGACAGAGAGAGTATGCAAATTCTATTCAGACAGTCGTCCAAGGCTGGGATCAAACCTGGGTCCCTGGCGCAGTGAGGCAGCAGTGCCACCCCACTGTCTGCCCTGTTGTTTGTCATGCTGTCTGCCATGTTGCCTGCAATACAATAGCATGTTCACTTTGAAGGTACCTGCTGCATAAAAAGTTCAATCAGTTGTCCTTATTCTGTTATGTGCAGCAGATGAAGCAATTGTGGATTCAAATCCGAGATTTGTCTTCAAAACTTGGCTGAAATTCCCGAAGTAGCACTTAGCTAGTGCTACACTGTCAGAGGAGCTGTCCTTTGGTTATAATGTTTCACTGAGGCCCTATGCGCTCACACATGATCAATGTAACATGATCACACATTAACTCTTTCGAAGAGGAACAAGAGATCTAACCTCAGTGTTCCTGGCCAACAGAGGGGTGTCATGGAATAGGATCCTGCTGAGGGACATAGACGGGTTAACTGAGTGGGAAAACCCCAAATGAATATAATGCAGGAGCATGTGAGTTTATGTATTTTTATGGGAAAAATAAGTGACGCTAAATATTACTTAAATGAGATCGATAGCAGAAAACTACAGGGATTTGGAAGTACTCATTCATGAATCCAGCATCCAAGTTCAATGGGAAGGCCTTTATTTCAAAGGGAATGGAATATAAAAGAAAGAAGGTTTTGCTGAAACTACACAAAGCACTAGTCAGACCACAGCTGAAATACTGTGAACAGCTGTGGGCCCCGAATCTGTGGAAAGATATAGGTGATGTTGGAAGCAGTCCAGGGAAGGATCACTAGTTTGATACCAGGTGTGGAGGGTCTGTCTTGTGAGGTGAAATGGAGTAGATGTATCTTGTACCCTACGGAGTATAGAAGAATGAGTGGTCACCTTACGGAAATATGCAAGGTTCTGAGGGGATTTGACAGGGTAGGAGCTGAGAGGTTGTGTTCCTCGTAGGAAAGTCCATGGACTAAGGGACTAATTTCAGAATAAGATTTAAGGTAGAGATGAGGAGGATTTCCTTCTCTCAGTGAATGTGTGGAATTCTTTACAGAGAGGGATGTCAAGATTGGGTCATTAAGGCTGGGATGGACAGATTTTTAATCAGTCAGGGAAACAAGGGCTATGGGGACAGACTGGAAGGTATAGTTGAGGATTATCCATTCAGGCATGAATGGGTTAAATGGCCGACTTCTGCTCTTACATCCTTGTCTTCTTATGGCTGTGCTGGGGTTGGAGATGAGCCTGCTATACTTAGATTGTGACAGGCCCTCTTGTTGGGGGCTTTGGGAGTTAAAGGGAGGATAATCCCAGGGCAGGAGCAGCACTGGGCCCATAATTTCTGCCTCTGCATTGTACAGGGGTAGATATTATTGCCCAGGTGTATCTCTATGGAGAACTCAAATAGATGGCCTGACAACCCCTCCAAGCCTACAGGAAGGCTGCTTTACTAGATGGCTCTTTCCATGTGACAGTGATTCACCTCTTCTGTTTCCACAAAGTGGTCAAAAGGCCCACAAAGTAAGGAAGTAGCTCAGCTGAGTTCTCGGCCGGTGACATACCACTCATTTCCCAAGGTGGGCAAAATGTCATGGTGACAGGGAGAGGCACCCACTCACAACCTTCACCCTTCTGGGCCCCCTACCATACTCCCAGCCTCTCAACTTGCCACTCCATCAGCAAGATTAGAGTGGTGCTGGAAAAACACAGCAGGTCAGGCAGCATCCGAGGAGCAAGAAAATCGATGTTTTGGGCAAAAGCCTTCCATCCTGATGAAGCGCTTTTGCCCGAAACATTGATTTCCTGCTCCTCAGATGCTGCCTGACCTGCTGTGCTTTTCCAGCACCACTCTAACCTAGACTCTAATCTCCTGCATCTGCAGTACCCACTTCTGCCTTGTTCATTATTACACCTCTGTTTGTGTGCACTACTTAAATCAACTGCCAAGTTTCAGTGACTGGATTTGATTTAACTTGATTTATTGAAGTCACGTGCACCTAAGTACAATGAAAAGTTTTGTTTTGTGAACAATACAGGCAGATCATAGCAAACAAGGACATACAGGTGATAGGATGCTAAGACAGTGAGGCATACACAGTCATGGCTGCACAGCAAGTGTACAAAGCAAGATCAACATTATTTGAGTTCGAGAGGCCCATTCAGCAGTTAAATAACAGAGAAATACAAAAGACCCACACTTCAAAAGTACTTAGCTTGCTGTAAAGCATTCTGGGACATTCCGAGGCCATGAAAGGTGGTTGATAAATATGAGTTTTTCTTCAAGAATCTTGTAAACAGAAAGTTTACAACTGCCCTCTTGATGAGGACATGGACAATTTATGTATTGTTCTCCCTAGTTTAATCCCTCCTGTCTTTTGATCATTGACATTGTCTTACAAATATAAATGAGTTCTTTATCATCGCATTTATCTTGAAAGACCGAGTTAATATTGTTTTGTCGTTACAATCGGGAATACTGCATCTTTACAACAGTTGTAGCATGTTTCAACTTCAAACTCTTCAGGATCTTTCAATGGTCGTCTGTCTCCTTCAAAATAAAATTGACTGCTCAAGGGAAGGAAATCATTCCTCAAACACCAGACAGATGGAGGCAGCATTCTGTCTCAATACTTGAATCATAAAGACACAACAAACTTCAGAACAAAGACCTCGGGGTAAGACACTATGTGTGTAGTTTTTATCTGGGTACGTCATCTCCCTGTTGGAATTTTGTATTAGCATACTGTTATAAGTTACATTCATTGCTGTGCAGTGGGATTTAATAATTTCTTGTTTACATATTAATTTCATTGAGTGTAAACCAACAGTTCTTCCAATTTATTATCCACATTAAAAGTTGAACTTTCTATTATTATGTTGTTCTGCGCCTGAGCTTCACTATGACCACATTGTCTGCCACTGTTTTCCCACAGTGTAGCCCTGACTATGCTTTAAGGAATTTCTTGTCTGTGAAGTTCTTCAGATAGACTCAGATCTCCAGCACAGAGACAGGCCCTTTGGCCCAAACAGGTCCATGCTGACCAAAATGTCCATCCATGCTAACCCCATCTCCCTGCACTTGGCCCAAATCCTTCTAATCCTTTCCTATCCATGTATTTGTCTAAATGCCTTTTAAATGTTGCCAACGTACTCACCTCAGCTGGGTAGCTGGCAGCTCATTCCATATGCATACTACTCCCTCTGTAAAAAGGTTTCCCTCTCAGGTTCCCTTTATTCTTTCCCCTCTAACCTTAAATTAATCAGTAAGGCATTTGATAAGGTTCCCCATGGTAGGCTGATAGAGAAAGTGAAGTCGCATGGGGTCCAGGGTATTCTAGTTAGATGGATAAAGAACTGGCTGGCTAACAGGAGACAGACAGTAGTAGCAGAAGGGAGAACTCAAAATGGAGAACTGTGACCAGTGGTGTCCCAGAAGGATCTGTGCTGGGACCACTGTTGTTTGTGATATACATAAACGATTTGGAGGAAGGTATTGACGGTCTGATTAGTAAGTTTGCAGATGACACTAAGATTGGTGGAGTAGCAGATAGTAAAGGGGACTGTCAGAGAATACAGCACAATGTAGATAGATTGGAGAGTTGGGCAGAGAAATGGCAGATGGAGTTCAATCCGGGCAAATGCGAGGTGATACATTTTGGAAGATCCAATTCAAGAGCGAACTATATAGTAAATGGAAAAGTCCTGGGGAAAATTGATGTACAGAGAGATCTGGGTGTTCAGGTCCACTGTTACCTGAAGGTAGCAACATAGGTTATCAAGAAGGCATACAGCATGTTTTCTTTCATCATTCAGGGTATTGAGTACAAGAGTTGGTGGGTCATGTTACAGTTGCATAAGACTTTGGTTCAGCTACATTTAGAATACTGTGTACAGTTCTGGTTGCCACATTAACAAAAGGATAGAGATGCTTTGGAGAGGGTGCAGAGGAGGTTCACCAGGATGTTGCCTGGTATGGAGGGTGCTAGCTATGAAGAGAGGTTGAGTAGATTAGGATTATTTTCATTAGAAAGATGGAAACTGACAGGGGACCTGATTGAGGTCTACAAAATCATGAGAGGTATAGACCTGGGTGGAAAGCAAGAAGCTTTTTCCCAGAGTGGAAGACTCAATTACTAGGGGTCATGAGCTCAAGGTGAGAGGGGAAATGTTTAAGGGAGATATGCGTGGAAAGTTCTTTACACAGAGGGTGGTGGAATGCAATGCCAGTAAAGGTGTAGAGCTGGGCACAATAACTTTGTTTAAGATGTATCTGGACAGATACATGAATGGGCAGGGAGCAGAGGGATACGACACTTAGAAAATAAACCACTGGTTTGGACAGAGGACCTGGATTATTACAGGCTTGGAGGGCTGAAGGGCCTGTCCCTGTGCTGTAATTTTCTTTGTTCTTAGTTCTTTATAATGCCCTCTCGTCTTTGATTCCCCAACCCTTGGAAAAACATTAAGTGCATTCACTCTATCCATGCCTCTCATGATCTTATACACCTCTATAAGGTCCCCCCTCAGTCTTCTACAGTCTAAAGAAAAATGTCCTAGCTTGTCCAACCTCTCCCTATAACTCAGACCAGTGCATCCTGGCAATATTCTTCTAAATTTATTCTGCACTCTTTCCAGTTTAATAATATCCTTCCTGTAGCAAGGTGACCAAAACTAAACACAAAACTTCAAGTGCGTCCTAACCAATTAATCAGTCATGTATTTGATAAGGTTCCCCATGGTAGGCTGATAGAGAAAGTGATGTCGCATTGGGTCCAGGGTGTTCTAGCTAGATGGATAAAGAACTGGCTGACTAACAGGAGACAGACAGTATTAGTGGAAGGACAACTGCAATATAACTTCTCCCAGTGCCCATACTGACGAAGGCCAGTGTGCCAAAAGCTTTCTTCACCATCCTGTCTACCTGTGACTCCACTCTCAGAGAACTGTGCACCAAGATCCCACTGTTCCACTACTTGTTCTTTGGGACATCCTGAAGTCATGCAACATGCTATGTGATTACAATTTCTTCCTCATGGTTGTTCAATAAGGTATCATGATTGCAAGTGACAATCGGGAATCAGGAATTGACAATATTCCATTTCTTCTGAATCATAAGATGATTGATTCAAATCATCATCCAAGACTTCAGTACTAAACTCAAGGCTGTCAATCCAATGCAGCACAGAGGAAGCTCTGAGCTGTCCATGGTGCTGCATTCCAGATCAAACATTAAACTAAACCCTTTTTCGCCCACGTGGAGTGATATAAAAGATCCCATGGCACTAGTTGCACGTTGAGCAAGGGACTCCTGGATAATGTTTATCTCCCAATCAACATTATTAAACCTGATTGCTTGCTCATGATCACGTTGCTGGCTTTAGGAGGTTGCTGTCTACAAATTGGGTTCAGGTTTCCTACTGCAGCTGCACTTCAAAAGGCGGTTTGGCTCATTGGGCTGGATAGCTAGTGTGACTGCCAGAGTGGGCTCAATTCTCACACCATCTGCAGTTGCCATGAAGGTGTGGTGGCCCACAGGTCAAACAACAGGATTATTACAACACCTCCAGTTGTGTGTCTCTCTCACTCTCACTCACAGCCCTATAGCCTGTTCAAACTAAAATTACTGTATACTTCAGAAATATCCCTTTGGCTGTGAAGAACTATGAGCTGTCCAGTGGTATTATAAATGTATTCATTTTTAGAAAGTAGAAGCGGGAGTAGGTTTTTCAATACATTGTGATCATGCATCATCACCCATGTTCCTGCTTTCACCTCATACTGTTTAATCCCTTTAGATCTATCCCCTTCTTGAAAAAAAATCAAGGTTTGACCTCAATGCCTTTCTGCAACAGACATTCCACAAGCTCACCATTTTAATAAAGAAATGTCTCCTTATCTCCGTCTTAAATGGCTTTCCCTGTATCCTTAGACTGCGACCTCTCATTCTGAAATCCTTGATTATCCCTGGTTCTTCCTGTATGTATTCTGTCTAAATCTGTTAGAGGTGTACAGTTCTCAATGAGATTCCCCCCATTCTTGTAAACTCCAATGAATATTGTCTGAACCCATCCAGTCTCTCATAATATGTCAGATATAACCACAAGCAAACAGGCTTTTCTCCTGCTTGAATTATATTTTGATTGAGTGACTGTTTTATGTAAATTGGTCGATTACACGATTCAGTTTATTAAGACATTACAGAGGGCCCAATAATGCTTGTATTATATAGATGTTAATAGCACTAGCAAGCATGTAAATAAAAGCTGAAGAAAATAATGTTTACTTGTGGTTAGATCTGACATATGGAAAGAAGCTGGATGGGTTCAGACTACATTTATTGAAGTTTACAAGAATGAGGGGAATGACATAGAAACCTACACAATTCTAACAGTTATCTGATGAAGGAGCAGCACTCTGAAAGCTAGTGCTTCCAAATAAACCTGTTGGACTATAACCTGGTGTTGTGGTTCTGTTCACCGAGCTGGAGGTTTTTGTTGCAAACGTTTCATCCCCTGGCTAGGCGACATCATCAGTGCTTTGGAGCCTCCTGCGAAGCGCTTCTTTGATGTTTCTTCCGGTATTTATAGTGGTCTGTCCTTGCCGCTTCCGGTTGTCAGTTTCAGCAAAAACGTTTGCAACAAAAACTTCCAGCTCGGCGAACAGAACCACAACAACGAGCACCCGAGCTACAAATCTTCGCACAAACTTATAACCTGGTGTTGTGTGATTTTTAATTTTATCCACCTCAGTCCAACATCGGCTCCTCCACATCATAGCCCTTTCCTGATGAAGGGCTCTGACCCGAAACGTCGAATTTCCTGTTCCTTGGATGCTGCCTGACCTGCTGTGCGTTAACCAGCAACACATTTTCAGCTCTGATCTCCAGCATCTGCAGACCTCACTTTTTACTCCTCCACATCATAGCAGGTTTAGACAGAATAAAAATCATAGAACGTGTGCTATCTTGCTCTATTAACTTGCCCTCACTGAACATCATTTATTTCTTCAACCAGGTAGACATTATTAGTTGAATAAAGTATTTATTTTGAGGTGGCTGGTTCTGTTGTTGTCATTGGTTCGAAATAATATTGTGGAGCAATTCTAAACTGAGGAGCGATGCTGAGCCCAATCTCAATCTTTACTAGACTTATATTCGACTTTTCTTCACTGCAAATCAGGTGATTTTGTATTAGTACTGTCATTCGCATATACCTTTTTGGATTCGTTCATGGAATCTGGATGCTGCTGGCTAGACCAATATTTGTTGGACATCCCAATTGTCCTTGAGAAGTTAGAAGTGAGCAGCCATTTTGAATCGTCGCACTCCATGTTGTGTAGATGCACTCAATTGCTGTTAGGAAGGGAGTTCATATTTCCACAGAGGCAGGTAAACGAGATTTGTGCAATTGACTAACACCCTGAATCCTAAACTATCATGCCCATCAGTTCAGCCAATGTCAGTACACAAAGATCTTGCTTTGAGATTGATGCTCTTGCTGCTTTAAGGCTGGTGGATCCATTCATTCATTCTTCTATCTACCTAGAAGCCACAACTAGCTGCTGTTTAATAATTGACCATCCACAGCGTGTCATCCGAAACATCTGTTCTTGAACCTCTTGAAGAGGTGACTAAGGTAGTGGACAGGGGACTATGTATAAATAGTGTTCATATGGACTTCCAGTAGACATTTAATAATGTCCCTCATAAAACACTATTAGCTAACATAGAAACCCATGGAACTGAGGGCAAATAACTGACATGGCTGGAAAATTGGTTGAATGGCAGTCGACATAAATTTAGGGATAATGTATAGTATGTACAGACCTCCTAACAGTGGTCAGGACCAGGGGCACAACATGTACCGGGAAATAGAGAAGGCATGTCAGAAAGGCAAGGTCACGGTGATCATGGGAGACTTCAATATGCAGGTGGACTGGGTAAATAATGTTGCCAGCGGATCCAAAGAAAGGGAATTCATGGAATGCTTACAGGATGGCTTTTTAGAACAGCTTGTCATGGAGCCCACAAGGGAGCAGGCTATTCTAGACCTAGTGCTTTGTTATGAACCAGATTTTATAAAAGATCTTAAAGTAAGGAAACCCTAAGGAAGCAGTGGTCATAATATGGTAGAGTTCAGTCTGCAGTTTGAAAGAGAGAAGGCAAAATCGGATGTAATGGTGTTACAGTTAAATAAAGGTAATTATGAGGGCATGAGAGAGGAACTGATGAAAATAGCCTGGAAGCAGAGCCTAGCGGGGAAGACAGTAGAACAAAAATGGCAGGAGTTTGTGGGTATAATTGAAGACATTGTACAGAGGTTCATCCCCAAGAAAAGAAAGATTATCCAGGGAGGGATTAGACAGCCATGGCTGACAAAGGAAGTCAGGAAATGTATTAAAGAAAAAGAGAGATCCTATAAAGTGGCCAAGAGCAGTGGGAAATCAGAAGATTGGGAAGGCTACAAAAACAAACAGAGGATAACAAAGAGAGAAATAAGAAAGGAGAGGATCAAATATGAAGGTAGGCTAGCCAGTAATATTAGAAATGATAGTAAAAGTTTCTTTCAATACATAAGAAACAAATGACAGGCAAAAGTAGACATTGGGCCACTTCAAACTGATGCAAGAAGCCTAGTGATGGGAGATAAGGAAATAGCAGGAGAACTTAACAAGTATTTTGCGTCAGTTTTCACAGTGGAAGACATGAGTAATATCCCAACAATTAAAGGGAGTCAGGGGGCTGAGTTGAGTATGGTTGCCATTACAAAAGAGGAAGTGCTAGAAAAGCTAAAAGGTCTTAAAATTGATAAATCTCATGGCCCTGATGGGATACACTCTAGATTCTGAGAGAGGTGTCTGAGGAAATAACGGAGGCACTGGCTGAGATCTTTCAAAAGTCTCTGGAGTCAGGGAAAGTCCCAGATGATTGGAAGATTGCTGTTGTAACCCCCTTGTTCAAGAAAGGATCAAGACAAAAATTAGCCTAACCACGGTTACTGGCAAAATTCTAGAATCCATCATTAAGGCTGAGGTTTCTAAATTCGTGGAAGAGCAGAGTCTGATTAGAACAAGTCAACATGGATTTAGTAAGGGGAGGTCGTGTCTGACAAACCTGTTGGAATTCTTTGAAGAGGTGACAAGTAGGTTACACCAGGGAAACCATGTGGATGTGGTCTATCTAGACTTCCAAAAGGCCTTTGATAAGGTGCCACACGGGAGGCTGCTGAGCAAGATGAGGGCCCATGGTGTTCGAGGTGAGCTACTGGTATGGATTGAGGATTGACTGTCTGACAGAAGGCAGAGAGTTGGGATAAAAGGTTCTTTTTCGGAATGGCGGCCGGTGACTAGCGATGTCCCGCATGGTTCAGTGTTAGGGCCACAGCTGTTCACATTATATATTAATGATCTGGATGAAGGGACTGGGGGCATTCTAGCGAAGTTTGCCGATGATACGAAGTTAGGTGGACAGGCAGGTAGTACTGAGGAAGTGGGGAGGCTACAGAAGGATCTAGACAGTTTGGGAGAGTGGTCCAGAAAATGGCTAATGGAATTCAAAGTGAGCAAATGTGAGGTATTGCACTTTGGAAAAAGAATACAAGCATAGACTACTTTCTAAACGGTGAGAAAATTTGTAAAGCCAAAGTACAAAGGGATCTGGGAGTGCTAGTTGAGGATTTTCTAAAGGTAAACATGCAGGTTGAGTCCGTGATTAAGAAAGCAAATGCAATGTTGTAATTTATCTCAAGAGGGTTGGAACATAAAAGCACCGTTGTGCTACTGAAACTTTATAAAGCTCTGGTTAGGCCCCATTTAGAGTACTGTGTCCAGTTTTGGTTCCCACACCTCAGGAAGGACATACTGGCACTGGAACGTGTGCAGCGGAGATTCACACAGATGATCCCCGGAATGGTTGGTCTAACATACGAGGAACGGCTGAGGAACCTGGGATTGTATTCATTGGAGTTTAGAAGATTAAGGGGAGACTTAATAGAAACTTACAAAATAATACATGGCTTGGAAAGGGTGGATGCTAGGAAATTGTTTCCATTAGGTGAGGAGACTAGGACCCGTGGACACAGCCTTAGAATTAGAGGGGGTCAATTCAGAACAGAAATGCGGAGACATTTCTTCAGCCAGAGAGTGGTGGGCCTGTGGAATTCATTGCCGCGGAGTGCAGTGGAGGCCGGGACGCTAAATGTCTTCAAGGCAGAGATTGATAGATTCTTGATGTCACGAGGAATTAAGGGCTACGGGGAGAATGCTGATAAGTGAAGTTGAAATGCCCATCAGCCATGATTGAATGGCTGGGTGGACTCAATGGGCCGAATGGCCTTACTTCCATTCCTATGTCTTATGGTCTTATGTCTTATGTTTTATGGTCTTAAGTAGGGATAATGTGTAGGTAGTCAAATTAGCAAGATGTGACCAGCAGTGTCCCTCAAGGATCTGTGTGAGGGCCTTAATTTACAAACAGTAATTATTAACAAAGTGGGTAATGGCATAGAAAGTTTTGTGCCAAAATTTGCTGATTGCACGATGTTAGGTGGCATCGTAGACATTATAGATGACAGCATAAAATTACAAAGGGACATTGATAGATTCAGTAAATGGGCAAAGCTGTGACAGATGGAATTCGATGTAAGCAAGTGTGAGGATATCCATTTTGGACTGCTAAAAGGATGGATCGGGATACTTTCTAGATGGCATGAAGTTAAATACAGTGGATGTCCAAAGAGACTTGGAGATTCATATGCATTGATGTATAAATTGTCGTAAACAGGTGCAGAAAATAATAGTTATAGAGTTGTACAGTCGCACAGCAAACAGACCCTTTGGTCCAACTAGGCCACGCTGTCCATCGTCCCAAACTAATTTAGTCCCACTTGCCTAAATTTGGCCCATATCCCAATGAAATGTTGGCCCTTTTTCTCCAGAGGACTGGCGTAAAAGGATGTAGAGGTTATGCTGCAGCTACACAAAACCCTGGTTAAACCGACTTGGAGTACAGTGAGCAGATCTGGGCACCACACTTTAGGAAGGATATACTGTCCTTGGAGGGAGGACATTGTAGCTTTACAAGAATAATTCTGGATATTGGGCTTAAGTTATGAAGAGAGATTATACAAACTAGGTTTGGTATTGTCAAGATGTAGAAGTTTACGAGATGATGTGATTGAAATCTTCAAGATAATAGCTGTAACAGGCAGAGTAGTTAAAGATAATCAACTTCCCGTGGTTAGGGATGCTAGAACTAGAAGGTACTGTCAGGAAATTGGGGCTATACTATTCAGGAATCATGTTAGGAAACACTTCTACACACAAAGGGTGGTAGGTGCTTGGAACTCTCTTCCACAACTGACGATGCCCGATCAGTTGTTAATTTTAAATCTGAGATGGACACAATTTTAAGAAAAACAGAAATTGCTGGTGAAATGGCATGGTGCAAAATGATCTTTATGGGCATTTGACCACTAAGCACATTCACTCTGCATGCATTGCAAAGGGGTGATGAAATTATTGGAAATGAAGTTTACCTGGAGTTTACAAATCCATCTTTTGTGTATTTGCCCTTCCAATGTTTTAAAGTCCAGCAGAGGATCGCACTCTTTCATTTATTTCTGACTCTGCCCACCCTGGTCAATGTTCCAGCCAGTTTCCAGTTGTGTTCCGCATCTCATGAATGGCAAGAACGCAGCTCGCCCTGGATACCATCAACACAGGGTCCTGCTCAATCACCAGGTATCCCTCAGAGTCTCCATGTTCTGTTTTACCTTGCACTGTCCCAACATCCCATTCCCACTCATTCCCCCGATCCCTATTATGGACAGCCACACATTGAATTCTCTCTCTAACTTTTCTCCTTGCCCCTGAGCCTTGACATTATATGTTACAGATGTCTAGTATGGCCCTCTATTCTCTTCCTGTGGAGGCCATGATGATGGGAACTTTGACAAATCCCCCTCCCATAATCTACCAGGCCCTCCACAGAAGCCTCATTATATCTAGAAATCTTGCCTCTTTCACTTTCCACTTCCCCATCCTCGACAAATGCCTCTTCTTCCCTCCTCCAGCTTTGGGTGCACCTACCCCTTTGCCCTTAAAGCCAATCCCATCCCACCTCCTCACACCTACATCACCCAACAACATACAGACCCCAGGACAGTGTCCTCCCCAGGTGTAGGACAGAATTCATGTCGACCCCTGACTGCTGTGTTTGCAGATCCCTGACTGACCACCGGGCATTCTCATGACTGCTCCTGATTGCCCTGGAAGACTGACTGTTGCCCTTTCCTCATAGAGGGCTTGGATCATTTCTCTCACTGTGCCCAAGGCCCTGGGCAGTGGTGCAGACTGCACCCTGTGACTGATGTTGCCAGGTTCCTCTGACTGACAGTGGCCTCGCTTCTTGACTGGACAGAGAACTGGACCACACCTACTTTCTGACACGGCCATTTGTTGAATAAACTTGCAGTTGCATTTGCCATGTAGGCAGCTGGCACATGCTACTGTGCCAGAGTGATGTCCCAATATGCCATGCAACAAGACTTTGAGAATTCTTGAGTTTGCTGTTGTGGATGGTCAGATGGGAACCTGCAGGTTAATGAGGTGAGATGCGCAGTTATTGAGGGCATTTGCGAGGAATGATCCCAATTAACAGGCAACTCGCTACTCCCTAGTGAAAATCTCACCTCAACTCCCAGAACATAGTTGAAAGAGGCAGTGAATTGTCCCCAGCATTGAGGTAGGCCTTGGTGCATAATTTGAATTTTGTTTTATTGAACCTGCTTTCTAAGCAAGCTGCTCATTGATGTAATGACACATCTCTGGAGCAGGCAGGACTTGAACTCAGGCCCCCTTATCCATGAGGAGAGACACTTGAACTCCATCACAACAGGGCGCAACATCATGTTTCTCATGATAGCCCACGCCATTCAGGCCCCAATAAAATTCCACCCATTGGGTCTGAAACCTTCCTCTGAAAGAACGGTTAACTTACTAAGGAATTATTCAGGCACAGTGAGTATAATCTTCTTGAAATGTTTGTTTCAATATCCATTTTGTTTAGAAGTGGAATTGAAAATTGTGTCATATTTCAAGGAGAATTATTATGTTGCAACCATTTTTAGGTGAACACAGAGCCAACATTCCTTGCCAAGTGGAAACATTATTGAATATCTTGTTTTATGTAGATCATTTACTATAATAATGTAATCACAAAAATAATGTAACTCAGAATTCAATGTTCTAATAAGCAAGTATTAAAAGGCTGCAGTTACCATATTAATCCCTTGTAAACTCAGAGATAATAGTATTTTAGGCATTTAAGAATATTAATATAGAGCTATGCAGCGTGGAAAGAGACCCTTCTGTCTAACTCATAGAACAGAGAACATTACAGCACAGTAAAGGTCTTTCGACCCTTTGATGTTGCGACGATCTGTGGAACCAATCTGAAGCCTATGTATCCTACACTACTCCATTTTCATCCATATGCTTATCCAATGACCATTTAAATACTCTTAAAGTTGGCGAGCTGAAGGGCTTTTGCCTGAAACATCGATTTTCCTGCTCCTCAGATGCTGCCTGACCTGCTGTGCTTTTCCAGCACCACACTCTTGACTCTAATCTCTAGCATCTGCAGACCACACTATCGCTGAGTCTACTACAGTTGCTGGCAGGGTGTTCCGCGCACCCCCCCCCCCCCCCCCCACCCCCAATACTCTCTGAGTAAAGAAACTATCTTGACATCTGTCTTATATCTATCATCCTCAATTTAAAGCTATGTCTCCTTGTGCTAGCCATCACCATCTGAGGAAAATGCCCCCACTTTCCATCCTATCTAACCCTCTGATTGTCTTATATGTCACAATTAAGTCACTTCTCAACATTCTTCTCTCTAATGAAAACAACCTCAAGTCCCTCAGCCTTTCCTCATAAGACCATCCCTCTATACCAGGCAATATTCAAGTAAATCACCTCTGACTCTTTTCAAAACGTTCACATCCTTCCTATAGTGCAGTGACCAGAGCTGTACGCAAAAGTGTGGCTGCACCAGAGTTTCGTACAGCTGCAGCAAGACCTCGTGGTTCCAAAACTCAATTCCTCTCCCAATAAAGGTGAACACACCGTCTGCCTCCTTAACAAACTTATCAACCCGGGTGGCAACTTTCAGAGATCTGTGTTTATGGACAATGAGATCTCTCTGCTCATTTACACTGCCAAGAATTTTACCATTAGCCCAGTACTCTGCATTCCGGTTACTCTGACCAAAGCGAATCACCTCACACTTTTCTGCATTAAGCTCCACTTGCCACCTCTCAGCCCAGCTCTGCATCTTATTTATGTCCCTCTGTAACCCACAACATCCTTTGGCACTATCCACATCTCTGGATAGTGATCTTAGGGCCATCCGCAAATTTACTAACCCATCCTTCTACACCCACATCCAGATCATTTATAAAAATGACAAATAGTAGTAACCCCAAAACAGAACCTTGAGGCACACCACTGGTATCTGAGCTCCAGGATGAGTATTTCCTACCTCTGTCTTCTCTCAGCTAGCCAATTTCTGATCCAAACCGCTAAATCACCCACAATCCCATGTCTCAGTATGTTGTGCAATAGCCTACCTTGGGGAACGTTATCAATTGTCTCACTGAAATCCGTATGCACCACATCAATCACTTTACCCTCATCCACCTGTTTGGACACCTTCTCAAAGAACTCAATAGGGTTTGTGAGGCACGACCTACCCTTCACAAAATCGTTGTGATTTTCCCTAATCAAATTATTCATTACTAGATGATTATACATCCTATCTCTTATAATTTTTTTGAACACTTTACCCACAACTGAAGTAAGGCTCACAGGTCTATAATCACCAGAGTTGTCTCTACTCCCCTCCCTGAACAAGGGGACAACATTTGCAATCCTCCAGTTTTCTGGCACTATTCCAGTGGACAATGACAACATAAAGATCAAAGCCAAAGGCTATGCAATCTCCTCCCTGGCTTCCTAGAGAATCCGAGGATAAATCCCATCCAGCCTAGGGGACTTACCTATGTTCACACTTTACAGAATTGCTAACACTTCCTCCTTGTGAACCTCAATCCCATTTAGTCTAGTAGTCTGTATTTTAGTATTCTCCTGAACAAAACTTTTCCAGTGTGAATACTGATGGAAAATGTTTATCTAGCATTTGTCCTCAGACTCCACATACAACTTCTCACTATTGTCCTTAAATGGTCCTAATCTTACTTCGTGATTCTTAATTCCTGATATACCTAAGGAAAGCTTGAGTGTTTTCCTTGATCCTACCTGACAACAACTTCTCTTGTCCCCTCCTGGCTCTTCTTAGCCCTCTCTTTGGGTCTTGACTGGCTAAATTATAATGCTCAAGTGTCCTAACTGAGCCTTCATATATCACCCTAACATAAGACTTCTTCTTCCTCTTGACATGAGATTCAACTTCCTTAGTAAACCATTGCTCCCTCACTCGACCACTTCCTCCCTGTTTGACCGGTGCACACTTATCAAGGACCCCCAGTAGTTGATTCTCAAGTAAGCTCCACATTTCAATTGTGCCCAACCCCTGCAGTTTCCTTCTCCATCCTATGCATCCTAAATCTTGTCTAATCGCATCATAATTGCTTTCTCCCAGTTATAACTCTCGCCCTGCAGTATACAGCTATCCCTTTCCATCACTAAAGTAAACATAATCAAATTGTGGTCACTATCACCAAAGTGCTCACCTACCTCTAAATCTAACACCTGACTGGGTTCATTACTCAGTACAAATCTAATGTGGTTTTGCCCCTTGTTGGCATGTCTACATACTGTGTCAAGAAACCCTCCTGCACACATTGGACAAAAACTGACCCATCTTATTTGAACAATAGTATTCCTAGTCAATATTTGGAAGTCCTCCATAAAAACTACCTTATTACTCCTGCTCCTATCAAGAATTGCCTTTGCTATCCTATCCTTTACATCTCTGGAACTATTCAGAGGCCTATAGAAAACTCCCAGCAGGATAACCTCTCCTTTCCTGTTTCTAACCTCAGCCCATACTACCTAATTAGACAAGTCCTCAAACGTCCTTTCTGTCACTGTCCTTGACTAATGGTGCCACACCACCCCCTCATTTACCATCTTCTCTGTTCTTACTGAAACATCTAAATCCTGGAACCTGCAACAATTGTGGGCGGTACGGTGGCACAGTGGTTAGCACTGCTGCCTCACAGCGCCAGAGACCCGGGTTCAATTCCAGCCTCAGGCGACTGACTGTGTGGAGTTTGCACGTTCTCCCCATGTCTGCGTGGGTTTCCTCCGGGTGCTCCGGTTTCCTCCCACAGTCACAAAGATGTGCGGGTCAGGTGAATTGGCCATGCTAAATTGCCCGTAGTGTTAGGTAAGGGGTAAATGTAGGGGTATGGGTGGGTTGCGCTTCGGCGGGTCGGTGTGGACTTGTTGGCCTGAAGGGCCTGTTTCCGCACTGTAAGTAATCTAATCTCTAATCTAATCTAATCTAATAATCCCTGTCCCTGCTCTACCCATGCCTCTGAAATGGCCACAACATCGAAATCCCAGGTACCAACCCACGCTGCAAGTCCACCCACCTTATTCTGGATGCTCCTGGCGTTGAAGTAGACACACTACAAACCACCTTCCTGCTTGTTGGTGAACTCTTGCAATCTTGAAATCCTGTTTTTGACCTCACTAATCTCAATGTCCTGGACACTGGAACTACAATTTAGGTTCCCATGCCCCTGCTGAATTAGTTTAAACCCACCGAAAGAGCATTAACAAATTTCACCCCCCCCCCCCCAATGATATTGGTACCCCTCTGGTTCAGGTGAAGACCATCTGTTTGTAGAGATCCCAGCTACCCCGGAATGAGCCCCAATTATCCAGATATCTGAAACCC
The DNA here is from genome assembly GCF_020745735.1 of Hemiscyllium ocellatum. Classification (NCBI taxonomy): domain Eukaryota; kingdom Metazoa; phylum Chordata; class Chondrichthyes; order Orectolobiformes; family Hemiscylliidae; genus Hemiscyllium; species Hemiscyllium ocellatum. The sequence goes on along the minus strand of NC_083405.1, from coordinate 121,633,213 downwards.
TCCTTCCTGCACTATCCCTATAGCCACGTGTTCAACTCCTCTCTCTCCCTATTCCTCTCATTAACATGTGGCACGAGATAACAAAGATAACATCTCTGTTTGTTCGTGCTCTAACCTTCCATCCTAGCTCCCTGAATTTATGCTTTAAAACCCAATCCCTTTTCCTACCTATGTCATTTTTACCTATGTGAACCACGACTGGGCTGCTCCCCCTCCCCCTCAAGGATCCCGAAAACAGGACCAGAGACATCACGAACCCTGGCACCCGGTAGGCAAGGCACCAACCTTGAGTGTCTCTCGTTCCTCCAGAACCTCCTATCTATCCCCCTCACTATGGGTTCCCAATGACTAATGCTCTGCTCATCTCCCCCCTTCCCTTATTAGCATTAGGGACAGACTCTGTGCCAGAGACTTGTGCCCCATTGCTTACCCCGGTCATACGTACCTCCCTGCACTGCCCAGCCAGTTGCCTTTCTATCCCCTGACGGTAACCCATCTATCTTCTTCTTTTACCTGAGCTGTGACTACCTCCCTGTAACTCCTCTCAATAACCTCTACACCTCCCGAATGATCCAAAGTTAATCCAGCACCAGCTCCAGTTCCCCAACGCGGTTATCGAGGAGCTGGAGTTGGGTGTACTTCCCACAGATACAGTCAGCAGGGACACGGGTGGTGACCGTTACCTCCCTTATTGTGCAGGACTGCCCTCACCTCCATTCCCAGTATTCTAAATTCACAAAGAGACTGTTGAAAAATAAATAATGAAAAAACTATATACCTTATCAATCTGGCGCGCAGAACCTTTTTATTTGGTTAGAGGAGAAGAATGGGTGGGAGACTAGACCTAAGTAGTGTCTCGGGTAACGCAACCGTCCAAATATATTATTTCACTCACTCAGCAGTCCCGCGTCCACTCCTGCTCAGCATCCGCTCCGCTTATTCATGAGGTAAGTTTTTAAAGCACTCATTTACTTTCCTGTCAGCCTCTTGCCTTGCTGGCCTGACTCTCCAGGTAAATCTCTATCAAGTGGGAAACTTACCTCCCAGCAGCCCTTGCTCCTCTCTCCCTCTCTCCTTGCTGCTCCTGAAACAATGGCTCTGTTTCCGTGCTGTATAGCTCTATAACAATATTCGATAATGTTTACATTAGGAATCTATATGCTGGTTAATTCAAATTAGTTGTTTCTGCTTTAATAATTCTAGAGATATGTTTTATTCTGAAAAACATTTGCCCTTCAGAATACTCCCAAGAGAGAGGATATTCCATTTCGGGACCACATCCATCACTAACAGCACTGACTAGGTTCCGTCACTGGTCTGAAAGCTTATCGAGTTGAGGGTCAGTCAAATAATACATTCAAATGAATTTGTTTATCTTGCCAAAGGTAAAGAGTGAACTCTAGGAAGTGCAGAGGGTCAGAGATACCATGCTGTGCATGTCCATAGACTCTAGAAGACAACAAGGCAGTTAGATAAGGTAGCTAAGAAGGCATTTGGGATACTTGCCATTATTTGCTGGGCCATAGAACACAAGGGGGTCAGGGAGTTAATGCTGGAACTGTATAAAGCATTGTTGAGGGCACAGCAATTCAGGTCACCGTACCTTAAGAAGGATGGGATTTCACAGGAGAAGGTGCAGAAGAGATTCATTGGGATGTTGCCTGGACTGGGGCGATTCAGCTATAACTAGACACTAGATACGCTGGGATTGTTTTCCTTAGAGTGAAGAAGGCTGAGGGGGGAACCTATGAAGGTCATCGGCAGATGACACCAAAATTGGAGGTGTAGTGGACAGCGAAGAGGGTTACCTCAGATTACAACAGGATCTGTACCAGATGGGCCAATGGGCTGAGAATTGGCAGATGGAGTTTAATTCAGATAAATGCGAGGTGCAGCATTTTGGGAAAGCAAATCTTAGCAGGACTTATACACTTAATGGTAAGGTCCTAGGGAGTGTTGCTGAACAAAGAGACCTTGAAGTGCAGGTTTATAGCTCCTTGAAAGTGGATTCACAGGTAGATAGGATAGTGAAGAAGGCGTTTGATATGGTTTCCTTTATTGGTCAGAGTATTGAGTACAGGAGTTGGGAGGTCATGTTGCGGCTGTACAGGACATTGGTTAGGCCACTGTTGGAATATTGTGTGCAATTCTGGTCTCCTTCCTATCGGAAAGATGTTGTGAAACTTGAAAGGGTTCAGAAAAGATTTACAAGGATGTTGCCAGGGTTGGAGGATTTGAGCTACAGGGAGAGGCTGAACAGGCTGGGGCTGTTTTCCCTGGAGAGTTAGAGGCTGAGGGGTGACCTTATAGAGGTTTACAAAATTATGAGGGGCATGGATAGGATAAATAGACAAAATCTTTTCCCTGGGTCAGGGAGTCCAGAACTAGAGGGCATAGGTTTAGGGTGAGAGGGGAAAGATATAAAAGAGACCTAAGGGGCAACTTTTTCACGCAGAGGGTAGTATGTGTATGGAATGAGCTGCCAGAGGATGTGGTGGAGGCTGGTACAATTGCAACAGTTAAGAGGCATTTGGATGGGTATATGAATAGGAAGGGTTTGGAGGGATATGGGCCGGGTGCTGGCAGGTGGGACTAGATTGGGTTGGGATATCTGGTCGGCATGGACGGGTTGGACCGAAGGGTCTGTTTCCATGCTGTACATCTCTATGAGTCTATGACAGGGCAGATAGCAAAAATTTCTCCGTCACACTTCCAGGAAGAATAACCAGGAGCACAGTTTAAGGTAAGGAGCTGGGTTTTGGAGGAAAACATTTTTCATCCAGAGATTTCTGGGCATCTGGAACTAACTGCCTAAATAGATGGTAGAGGCAGGAACCATCAAGGTATTTCATAACCCATTGCTCCTTGATATTAAATGGTGTTACCATCATTGAATCCCCCTCTATCAATGGTTTGTGGATTACCATTGACAAGAAACTCAACTGGACCCACTGGCTTCAGTGGCTTCAAGAGCAGGTCAGAATACTGTGGCGAGTAACTCACCTCCTGACTCCCCAAAGCCTGTCCACCATCTATACGGCACGAGTCGTGTGTGTGGTCGAATACTCCCCACGTCTGTGCAGGTTTCCACCAGGTGTTCCGATTTCCTCCCACAATCCAATGTTCTGCAGGTTTAGTGAATTAGCCCTCATCAGATGTGGGGTTATGGGGGTAGGATGGTGGGGTGTGCTGTGATTGTTATAAACTGCGGTAACCATTCACAGATTGAAAGAGTCAACAAAAGGTAAACTGTTACACATGGAAAGATGCAGCAATAACTCTGTCTCGAATAAACAATGAAAGACAAGGACAAATGCTGTGAAACTTGAAAGGGTTCAGAAAAGACTTACAAGGATGTTGCCAGGGTTGGAGGCTTTGAGCTATAGGGAGAGGCTGAACAGGCTGGGGCTGTTTTCCTGGGAGTGTTGGAGGCTGAAGGGTGACCTTATAGATGTTTATAAAATTATGAGGGTCATGGATAGGATTAATAGACAACGTCTCTTCCTTGGGTGGTGGAGTCCAGAATTAGACTGCATAGGTTTAGAGTGAGAGAGGAAAGATATAAAAGGGGCAACTTTTTCACACAGAGGGTGGTACGTGTATGGAATGGAGCTGCCAGAGGAAATGGTGGAGGCTGGTACAATTGCAACATTTAAAAGACATCTGGATGGGTATATGAATAGGAAGGAGAGAAGGGATATGGGCCGGGTGCTGATAGGTGGGACTAAATTGAATTGGGATATGTGGTCGGCATCTACAAGTTAGACCAAAGGGTCTGTTTCCATGCTGTACATCTCTATGACTGTGGCTCAATTATAAACGTATACAGGAATTGAAAGCAATTAACTATTCCTGGGAAAAGAGGGAGTCAAAGCTACATGGACAAAACTGTTTTGACGTCTGCTTGATAAGTGGTTGCATTATGGCACAAGGAGAACTATTCACCCTGCAGAAGAATTGAAGGAGTTAGAAGCTGGAAAGCTGTGCCTTTGAATAGAAAGGCCCAAATGGAACAAGGAACAGAGGACATCTTGCTGAGAAGAAGGAAAGCTGCAGGTGATGGCATCAGAAGAATAGTCAATAATTTGAATGAAAGGACTTAAAGGATCATCACATCAGAGACCCCGAAGGCTGAAAATTGTATAGGAATCCAACACCACAACAATCCAGCAGCAGAACTTCAAAGAAAAACAGTGCGCGATGATCGAACCCTGGGCACTTCAAGAGACAGACACGGTTGGTTGGATGTGTAGCTAAATTCCACCACTAATCAGGTGTAGCCAAGTTGAGTTGTGAGGCTTAACTTGCTTACTTGTGGGGTCTTATTTTGGTTGCTACATGTAATAAAGTTTAAATCAATGTTTCAATACTTGACTGTGAGATTTCTTTGTAAGTAGCTGAATTAAAGGTAACTTGTACTGATTTACCTCCAACAGTTGGCATCCTTGGGTGGGCTTCAGTAAGAAGCGACTTTAAATTGACCCAAAGTCAAACCTATCAGCCTTGTATTGTCAGAAATCCTGCCTGAGCCTGATTAAGAGGGCAGCTGCCCCACTAGATGGTCAGAAATTCGCCTGTGTGAATGAGATTAGGAGCAACAATTTTTCAGATTTAACTGGGACATTTAAGCTTTTGTGTTATTGAAGTTGGCATCAGAATTGAAATCATTTGAAATCATGGCAGACAAACAACCTGAATGAGAGAGCTTGGTTAAGGAATATTTGAATGAGAAGTTGTCAAAATTGTCAGGGGATTAGGAAGCTTGCGATGTTACAAGTCCTGGGAATCAGATCATTTGTTGGAGTCAGTCAAGAGTTCCATGGGAAAGTGCAGATAGGATGGTCTGATGGGAATTTTTTTCCTTTTTGCAAAGACGTGAAGTGTGTGTTAAAGTGGAGAAATGCTGAAATAAGTGAGTTGAAGTCAGAAAATGAGGAACTACAGTCAGAAAATGCAGCGCTCAAACTGAAACCTGATGCCCTAGCGGCTGTCAATCAGGAATGGGTTGCTTTCCAGCCGGTAAACACAGAGTTAAAGGAAAAATTTAAATCCCTACGGATTGCCAATCAGGAGAAGACAGTCTACCTCCTAAATTATCAATATTAATCGGAGACAATGAACAGAAATGCAAAGGAGGCAGGTTCAGGGGTCAGAACATAAGACTCAGGCGCTGGAAAATAAATGTAAAGATCTCCAAGCAGCACTCAAATGGCTGCAACAAACACAGCTTGAGCAACAAGTGCAGAGTGCTGATCACTTTCAATGCCGTTGATGCATTGAAGTCACAGCTTTCCAGGCACCAAGCATCTCTCTGGGCTTTGGGACACGTACAAAAATTAAGGGTCAAGATGGCTAACACATGTTGGTTGAAATCCTGACCAGATTCCACCATTAATCAGGTGATAGCCAAGTTGGATGTGAGGCTTAACATGCTTACTTGAGGGGTATTGTTTTGGTTGCAGCTTGCAAAAATGTTTAAATCATTGTTTCAGTACTTGACTGTCTCAATGGACAGCTGAATTAAAGGTTTTTTTTTAGATTAGATTCTCTACAGTGTGGAAACAGGCCCTTCGGCCCAGCAAGTCCACACCAACCCTTCAAAGAGTAACCCACCCAGACCCATTTCCTTCTGACTAATGCACCTAGCACAATGGGCAATTTAGCATGGCCAATTCACCTAACCTGCACATCTTTGGACTGTGAGAGGACACCGGAGCAAACCCACGCAGAGAATGCGCAAACTCTACACAGGCAGTCGCCTGAGGCTGGAATTGAATCTGGGGCCCTGGTGCTGTGAGGCAGCAGTGCTAACCACTGAGCCACCCATGGTAAGGTAACTTGTGATGATTTACCCAAAACAGTAGGGTGCCCTTCAGAGGATCTATGCATCCTCACTGGCCTCTTTCTGCACTGTAGGGATTCTTCGTTTCTCTGATTCACTTCAGTCTTGCCAGAAAATCCATCGTAATACAAAATAAAGAAAACGCATTACCAATCTCTACGTGCTTGTATTTGTATCATGACATAAAATTGCATTCCTTACTTCCACTTGAAGCAGAATATGATGCAAGTGTATATAGTCTGTTATCAAGGTAAGGCTAGTACTGGGAATTGAAATGTAGGTCAATATTTAGAATTGTAAATATTTGGAATAGGTTTAATAACAGTAACAAATCTCATATTTTATTCTGTTAAATTTTAATATTGCAAATATTCATCAGTGGACTGACAGCCTTATTTACATCATAAATATTTCTATCCTTCCACAACCATTAATGCAAATAAATGACACAGCACTTCGCCTGCAGACACATGGGAAGAAACAGTCTTGAGAGGAAATTTTTGTCATTAATTAATGACTGAGTGGGAATAAAAAAGGGCTGACAGCTGAGGTGCGAATTTGGGTGTAGGATATCACCAGCAAAGTGAGGCCACAGGAAGATCCACAAACAGAAAACTGGGTGATGTTTATGGGCAATTATTAATTTCACAGATACATGTTTAATTGGCACATTTAGAGATATAGGAATGCAGCATTCATTCTGGTTTTCCCTTCAAATTGGCAATCTTTCTTCCCCTCCTCAGAACAATTCATCATCACCCCAATTCAAGAGGAAAACCAATGTATACACTGTATGAGAGGAGAATGCTGATTGCTTGGACTCTGATCGGTAGAGACATTGTATGTAACCATTAATCACGACTGACAGTAAACGACTGAGTATTGTTTAAATTTTAAACCAGGCAGGTTGATACTGATTGTTCTGAGAAACCAGTGAGTGGATGTCACCTACTATGTTGAGTTGTAACAGACACAAAGCGAGAGAACAGACACATGTTGGCTTCGTGCCTGCAGGAAGCTGGGTCCCATGTCCGAATAGGTACCATTTCCAGTACATACTAATGTGACTCATTGACGATCCGAAATTGGAGTCAGCCTGGTTCTTTGCACTCTCAGGTTGTTCAGTCGCAGGACCATGGCTAATGTTGACTATTATGTTGCAAGTTTCACAAGTGAAGGCTGGTTGGATAAGGCCAGTAACTTGTTTGTTACAAAACGTGAAACGAATATGCTGTTTGATACAAACTGTGAATATTTGGGACATCAGACTGCAGGATAAAGTTTGGCTTTCCCTTTGAATTGGCAATCTCACAAATTATCCTCGTATCTCCAAGACAAAAAGTTAAGACAAAATGCATCTTTTTACATATATTTGATTATTAGTCCGATTTAGGAAAAGAATGTAAATTATCTGAATCATCAGTGAGTGGGCCTGTGATATTTCTGATGATTGCTTGCTCTGTCTGCTTTGAGATTAGTAGGATGGCTCAGAAAACATCAGCTCAACCGCCAATAACACCAAGCATGCTCAGATCGCCAGACCATATACAGGCTGATTTCTGAAAGGTGACGACTGTATATATGAGCTGTTGCAAAGTTACATATTACAGGCTGGTGAGCCTTGGGTCAATGGTAGGGAAATTATTGAAGAAAATTCTTCGGGTCAGGATTTATTCATATTTGGAAAAAATACGGATTTTTTTTTAGATTAGATTACTTACAGTGTGGAAACAGGAATTGAACCCGGGCCTCTGGCGCTGTGAGGCAGCAGTGCTAACCACTGTGCCGCCCCGTGCTGATTTATCAGAAGCAGGTAGCATGGCTTTGTATGGAGGAGGTCCTGTCTCACAAACTTGATTGAATTTTTCGAGGAAGTGACAAAGGCAAGTGGTCAATGTTGTCTACATGAGCCTTAGCAAGGCCTTTGACAAGGTCTCTCATGACAGGCCGATACAGAAGGTGAGGTCACATGGGATTCGTGGTGAGCTAGTAAGATGGGTACAGAACTGACTTGGTCACAGGAGACAGAGGGTCGCATTTGAAGGCTATTTTCTCTAATTGGGGATCTGTGATCAATGGTATTCCTAGGAATCAGTGCTAGGATCCTTGTTACTTCAAAATCATACAGAAATGATTTGGAGGAGAATGGAGGTGGTCTGATTCATACGTTTGTGAATGACACAACGATTGGGGGAGCTGCGGATGGGTGAAGAGAATTGTCAGAAGATGTAAGATTGGGTAGAGAATTGGGCGAAGAAATAACAGATGGAATTTAGTTTGGACAAATGCAAGGAAGATCCAATGCAGGATGGAAGAAAAGAGTAAATGGCAGAACTCCAGGAGCAATAATGTAAAGAGGGATCTAGGTGCACACTTCCACAGTTCCCTGAGAGTAGAAGCAGAAGTGGATAAGGTGGTCAAGAAGGTAGATGGCATGCTTGCCTTCATCAATCAGGCATAAAGTATAAAAGATTGGCAAGTCACGTTGCAGCTGCATTGAACTGTAGTTAAATCACTTCTGGGAATTTGCTTTATTCATTCACAGCATGTGGGCATCGCTGGCTGGGCCAGCATGTATCACCCATCCCTAAATTCCCAGAAAGCAGTTAAGAGTCAACCGCATTGCTGTGGGTCTGGAGTCACATGTAGGCCAGACCAGGTAAGGATGACAGTTTCCTTCCCTGAGGATCATCACTGAACCAGATGGGTTTTTCTGACAACTGACTCACGATCATCATTAGATTCTCAACTTCATTGAATTCGAGTTCCACCATCTGCCGTAGTGGGATCCAAGCCTGGATGTCCATAACATTAACTGGGTCTCTGCACCAATAGCCCGGCGATAATACCACTAGGCCATTGCTCCCCCTAGCATAGCATGTACTCCTTGTTGTCTCACTGCCAGGGGATCTGGAGGCTTTATAGAGGGTACAGAAAAGGTTTACCAGGATGTAGCCTAGTTTGGAGGGTTTTAGCTAAGAAGAGAGATTGGACAAATTTGCTTTGTTTCCACTTGAATGTCAAATGATGAGCAGAAAGCTGATAGATGTTTACAAACTTATGAGAGGCACAGCATGAATGAATAGTTGGAATCTTTTGCCCAGGATAGCAATGTCGATTACTAAGGGGCAACAGCTGAAGAGAGATGGGGTCAAGTTTAAAGGAGATGAGAGAGACAGATTTTTTACGCAGAGGGTGCTAAGTGCCTGGAATGCACACCAGAGGAGGTGGTAGAAGCAGATACAACAGCAACATTAAAGAAGAATCTTGATAGATACATGAATAGGCAGGAAATAGAGGGCCTTGTAGAGGCAGAAGGATGTTCGTTCAGTGAGGCTTCATGTGTTGGTATAGGTTTGGTGGACCGAAGGGCCTGTTCCTGTGCTGTACTCTTCTTTGTGCTTTGTTTTGTCTGAAAACCTTTGGTTACACAAAGAACTCGCATGAAAACCAATATCCAGAAGAGTTTTCAATAATTCGAGGAATATGGCAGCCAATACTCTCACTGAGAGTCCACATTATGTGTTGGTTGTTTACTTGAAGAACTTCCATTATCAATCTTGAACTTTGCCTTTGACTAAGTCGGACCTATATGCCTATGTTCTACACTTGCAACCTGACAACCTAACCAGTCTTTCTTCAGAACTACTGTCGTCTGGTTAATGGTCCGGAGACTTCAGTATAAACACAGCAGCTGGGGAATTTTAATTCAACTAATTAATAACTCTGAGAAATATGTTCGTCTCTATAAAAATGATCATGAAACTGCCAGATTGTTGTAAAAGATCTCTGCTTTGTGAATGTCCTTTTGGAGAATACATCTACGATCCTCACATAGGTGCAGTCGCACACAATTCCAGGCCCACAGTTATATAACCAATTCGTAATTGCCCTCTGATATGGCCTGGCAAGTCAATATGGCTCAATATGGAATAGTCCCTGGGGGCATATAAAAAGGGTGGAACTTAAGAAGGCAACTCAGAAAACAAAGAGAGTGCATGAGGAAGCATTGTTGGATAGAGTAAAGGAAAATGCAATGTTTTCTTTGAAATATATAAAGAGCAAGAGAATAACTAGGGAAAGAGTTGGAGGAATCACAGAGGTAATGTGTGTGAAGACCTGGCAGACATGGATTCAATGTATATTTGGAAGGGGGTGATGCAGATATAGGTAGACAATCCTTTATCCGAAAATCTAAAATCTGAAAAGTTCCAAAAGTTGAAGTCTTTTTCCCTGAAGATTTTTTCTCATTAACAAGGATGTTTGGCATTCAAACAATTAAAGCAACTCCACACCCACTCGACCCACGTCACTCAGATGTAACAAAGTGGCGTGGCCTAACACTGAACGCAGCAATTCTGCCTCAGTGCTCATATTAATTGCAGTGTGTCTGCTGTTCGGTTTTAATTTTATTTTACAATGAAAATGTCATTTAATCCCAAATCCAAAATCCGAAAGACAGCTGGTCCCGAGGGTTTTGGATAAAGGTGCATGACTGTGAAATATTAGAAGAAATTAAGACAGAGTGAGAAAGTACTACAGGGCTCGTCAACCTCAGCAGTGCATAGATCAGCAGGCCCAGATAAGATGTATCCCAGGCTGCGAGGAAGCAGGAAGGAGATATCGGAACCTTGGCAGTGATATTTCAGTTAGTGAGGTGGGATGCTAGGTGTAGTGATTGTAATGATGTCAGCCAACTGGACCTCAAAGAATATGAGTTCCCTTATTGAGGCTGTTAATCTGATTCAATCAGGGAGCCTTGGCTGACAGATATAACAGGCATGTCAGAGACACACAACAACACAGAATTGCTGAGCAGGAACTGATAGTCAAGTTCTGTACCCATGAAGACAAACTGAGCCGTGATCTTGGGTTCATGTTGCATTGCATGTTACCCCACCATACTGTTCTGTGTCTGTAAAAGTTTCTTCACTATCCTGTTTTAACATCTTCTCCTTGATCACTTGTTATGATCTCTTTTACTTAATTAGTTTGTCCAGTTTTAGATTACTTGTTACTTTGTTTACACCCTCGTCATGTGACTCTGATACCTAACACGTTATTCCAGCCATTTGACTTGTCTCTAGCACTATCTTATTTTTGATTCTTCATAATTATCTCTCTGCCTCAATTAATTGGATTATAGAATCATAGAGTCATAGAGATGTACAGCACAGAAACAGACCCTTCGGTCTAACTTGTCCATGCTGACCAGATATCCCAACCCAATCTAGTCCCACCTGCCAGCACCCGGCCCATATCCCTCCAAACCCTTCCTATTCGTATAACCATCCAGATGCCTTTTAAATGTTGCAATTGTACCAGCCTCCACCACTTCTTCTGCCAGCTCATTCCATACATGTACCTCCCTCTGTGTGAAAAAGCTGACCTTTAGGTCTCTTTTATATCTTTCCCCTCTCACCCGAAACCAATGCGCTCTAGTTCTGGACTCCCTCACCCCAGGGAAGAGACTTTGTCTATTTACCCTGTCCATGCTCCTCATGATTTTGTAAACCTCTATAATGTCACCCCTCAGCCTCCGACACTCCAGGGAAAATGACCACAGCCTATTCAGCTTTCCCTATAGCTCAAATCCTCTGACCTTGGCAACATCCTTGTAAATACTTTCTGAACCCTTTCAAGTTCCCGAACATCCTTCCAAAAGGAAGGAGACCAGAATAGCACGCAATACTCCAGCTGTTGACACTTTACTCACTCCCTCTGACACGTTTGATCGCTTGTGTGAACTTTTGATCTCTCTGCCTAAATATTCTGTGCCTGTGTTCTTCCCTTCACTTCACCTGATGAAGGAGCAGTGCTCTGGAAGCTTGTGATTTCAAATAAACTTGTTGGACTACAACTTGGTGTCATGGGACTTCTAACCTTGCCCACTCTAGTCCTACACCGGTACCTCCATGTGGTTACAGAACTGCTTCAGTATCTGATGAGTCTCAGATGTTGCTAAACTTCGCACAGTCATCAGGGAAGACCCCACTTCAGACTGTTCAGTTGGGGGGGGGGGGGGGGGGGAAGGCTGTTGAAGACGCAGTTGAAGATGGTTGGGCAGAGGATACTAACCTGAGGAACTCCTGTAGAGATGTCCTGCAGCTGAGATGACCCAATAACCACAATCATTACCCTCGATTAGATATGGCTCTCTCAGCCAAGAGTTTCCCCGAATTTACTTTAACTTGGCTTGGGCTCCTTGATGCCACATTCTGTCAAACACAGCCTTGATGTCAAGGGCTGTCACTCTCCCCTCATTTCTGGAATTCAACTCTTTTGTCCATGTTTGACCCAAGGCTGTAATGAGGTCAGGAGCTAAATGACCCTGGCAGAACCCAAACTGAGTGTCACTGAGCAGGTTACTGCTGGGCAGGTGCTGTTTGATAGCGCTATTGTTGGCACCTTCCATCACATGACTGATGATCGAGATTAGACTGATGGGGTGGTAATTGTCTAGGTTAGATTTGTCATTCAAAGACATCCCCTACTATCTAGAATGAGTAGATACATGGAAATATGTGCACCTGCAATTATCACACTATCCTGACACGGAAAAATATCATCATTCCATCAGTGTCGCTCGGTCAAAATCCTGGAATTCCCTCCCTAATGGCATTGTGGGTCTACCTATGGTCTGAAGTGGTTCAAGAAGGCAGCTCACTATCATCACCAAGAGAATTTGGGACAATACGTTTTGGCCCAATCAGGGACACCCATGTCCCATGAACAACTTTGAACAATTAAAGTAAAATAACACACTTCAGAAAGTCTGCCAAAGTCTTGGTGAGTGTCCGGAGAAGACTCACTAAAATGGCACCAGTAATGAATAACTTCAGTAGTATGGACATATTAGAAAAGCTGTTTTCCTTAGAACAGGGGAGTGAAGGGGAGATTTAATAGAAGCGCTGAAAATCATGAACTTTTTTTATAGAGTAACTAAACAGAAAGCAGGTTGGGAAACAACTTGACAGATCCAATTGACAGAAGAGCCAGAGGCAAGGCTAGGAGATATTTTTCAAGGAGTCGTTACATCATGAAAGATTGGTAAAAATATATTTAACAGAAGCTTTTAAAAGGGAATTCAATAAATACTTGAAGTAGAGACAGGCTGTACTGCTATTGGGAAAGACTATGATGTGGGACCAAATGGATAATTCTTTCAAAGATCCACAAAACATACAATTAACCAAATGGCCTCGTTCTGTGCTTTTAAGTTCAATGGGAAGTGATGACCGAGTAGCATTAATGCTAGGCCATTAATCCAGAGACCCAGGTTCAAATTCCACCATGGCAAATGATGGAATTTGAATTCAATTTAAAAAAAGAGTCTCTTGTTGACCATGAATCTGTCACTGATTGTTGGAAAAACCCACGTGGTTCACAAATATCCTTTAGGACCATTCTTACCCAGCCTAAGCTATAAGTGACTCCAGATCTACAGCAATGTTATTGATGCTCAATCTGCCCCCTGGGCAATTAGGGATAGGCTAGACTAGCCAGCGATGCCCACACACCATGAACAAATTATAAAAATGGGGAAAATATTTGTTTGTCAACTTGTTATGGTCCAGACCAGACATCCCAATGTATATTATAGAGATAGCCTAGACCCTAACTTTTATGTTTTTTTAAAAAAGGTAAGTGTTAGGCAGATGTGATTTGATTGCTCTATCATCAAACCTTAATCAAAATACATTTTATCCTTACAGCACATTTAAAATAAAACCAAAAAGATTGGTGTAATTTTATAAAATTATTCAGCAAGATTATGTGTTATGTCACCACTAATCATTAACAGTTCTGATATCAGCAGCATCCCATAAACACACCCTTGGCAAAGCCAACTCAACAACACGGTTTTAGGCAGAAGTGGGTTCTGCAGATGCTAGAGATTAGAGCCAAGAATAGAGTGGTGCTGGAAATGCACAGCAGTTCAGGCAACATCTGAGGAGCAGGAAAATTGATGTTTCGGGCAAAAGCCCTTCATCAGGAACATAGTTATTAGCCTTATGTTCTGTCCCTCTCCAGTCCAGTGGAAAGAAATGCTGAAAGAAGCAACCTGCCTCTTTTGATTTTTTTTTAAGAGGAAGCCTCCTTGTCTAAGACATTGCTCAAGCAGCAGGGAACTCACATTCAGCTCCAGTAGCCAGCAAAGCCCCCCAACACGCTGAAAGAAAAACTTACGTCCTCTGGGTCTGTGTGAGTGATCCTAGGTAAAAAAAAAGGACTGCAGTCTAGATTAGAGGGGGGCTGGAAAAGCACAGCAGTTCAGGCAGCATCCGAGGAGCAGGAAAATCCGAAGTTTCGGGCAAAAGCCCTTCATTGGGAATACAGGCAGAGTGTCTGAAGGGTGGAGAGATAAATGAGAGGAGGGTGGGGCTGGGAAGAAGATAGCATAGAGTACAATAGGTGATTAGGGGTGGGGATGAAGATGATAGGTCAGGGAGGAGGGTGGGGGAAGGTAGCAAAGAGTACAGTGGATGGATGGGGGTGGGATGAAGGTGATAGGTCAGAGAGGAGGGGAAAGTGGATAGGTGGAAAGGAAGATAGACCAGTAGGACAGGTCATGGGGACGGTGCTGAGCTGGAAGTTTGGAACTGGGGTGTGGTGGGGGAAATGAGGAAACTGGTGAAGTCCACATTGATGCCCTGGGGTTGAAGTATTCCAAGGCGGAAGATGAGGCGTTCTTCCTCCAGGTGTCGGGTGGTGAGGGAGCAGCGGTGAAGGAGGCCCCGGATCTCCATGTCCTCGGCTGAGTGGGAGGGGGAGTTGAAATGTTGGGCCACAGGGCGGTGTGGTTGATTGGTGCGGGTGTCCCAGAGATGTTCCCTAAAGCGCTCTGCCAGGAGGTGTCCATCCTGCCCATTCATGATTCTTTTGTCTCATTTCAAAAAGAAAACACCTAGAGAGAGCTCAAAGCTGTTTGCCAACTGCCTGCCGGAAGGAGACATTTTGGCATCACTGGAGCAACATCCCTCTACAAGAAAAACATAACACATCTCTTAAAGGCATAGTATTATTCCAAACTCAGCAAGGCAAGAGACCATTGAGCTCCTGCCTTCATGCCCCATGCAGTGTTCTTCAGTAGGGGTGTCAATCTGCCTTTTCTTTTATGGATTATGGCCATTACTAGCATGACCAGCATTTGCTGTCGACCCAAAATTAGTTTGAAACTGAATGGTTTGCATGGGTCATTTCAGAGGCATTGCTATTGATCTGGTATCATATGTAAACCAAACTGAGAACTGTCGGAATTCCTTCCCTAAAGGACATGATTGATGGAGGGTTTTTTTTGCCACAACTAGCATTGGTTTCCTCGTCACCACAAGATTAGCTTTTTTTGAAAAATTGCAGATTCTTTCTTTCATTAATTGAATTCAACTTCCACCAGGTGCTGCAATGAGCTTTCAATCTGTGATCCAGAGCGGTAGTGTGGATCTCTGGATTGCCCGTCCAGTGGCATTTTAGCTTCAGGGCCTCATTTTACAATGTATCCCAGGAATCAGTGAGTCAGCCTTTTCAGCCCCCCGTAAACTGGCTACAGCTGCAACCCAACTGATACCTCAGCTCTCATTCTCATCTCAGTCTCAGTGATTGGCTGAGTTGGCTGGGCCAACGTGGGTAATGAGAGACAGGTTGGCAAGGCCTATCCTACAGTGAAGGAGTAGGCACCTGCTGGAAGCAAGCTGCCAGGAACTGAAGGCTAACCCAGTGCCTGGAGCCTTCCCTAGGACATGAACAGTGAATCACCACCAACAACTCTGACTCCGTAGTTGGCACCTGCATTGAGTACATAAATAAGTCATGTGGTAAATTAGCAGAAAAACAGTGTAAATAAAAGTTAGGCTGGTTGTCTGCACTTTCCAATTTTCTGTAGCAATTTTTAAAAAATAAATTAAGGCTTAGGGTGAAGGTGTAGGCATGGACTAGTTGGCTGGATAGCTGGTTTGCAATGCAGAGTGATGCCAAGGGTGCTGATTCAAGTCCAGGACTAGCTAAGTGCTGTGTAAAGTCCCACCTTCGCAACCTCAACCCCTCACCTGACGTATGGTGACCCTCAGGTTAAACCGCCACCAGTTGTCTTTTCCTAACGAGATAGTAGCCCTACAGTCATCTAGGACTATGGTAACTTGACCTTTACCATTAGGGCCATATAGGAAAAGGTGTACTTGCAAAGGTTAAGATTTTCATTCAGGTCATGTTGCCGATGCAGCTATTCAAGGCCAAAGTGGGTTGATGCATGGTCATAGGGTCAGGTAGACAGTGATGTGGGAGCAGGCCCCTTGAATTGA
Organism: Hemiscyllium ocellatum; assembly: GCF_020745735.1. Taxonomy (NCBI): domain Eukaryota; kingdom Metazoa; phylum Chordata; class Chondrichthyes; order Orectolobiformes; family Hemiscylliidae; genus Hemiscyllium; species Hemiscyllium ocellatum. The sequence continues at coordinate 121,617,073 of NC_083405.1, read as the reverse complement.
AAAGTAGATAAGGATTCGGGTACAAAAGTAGGTTTTGTTACAAAGAAGAGAGATGACATGTACTAACCCCCCTGACCTGACAAAACCTTTTGGAGTAAAACGCTGTGAGAATTCATATTTTGCCATCATATTCCCTTCCCCTCACCCCCAACCATCATCACCATACCCAACCCCCCACCCTCCACCCCTAAACCCCACCACACACTCCCACCCCTCCACCCCCACCCCACACCATCCACTCCCACCCTCCAGCCCAACCTTCACCACCATCACCAAACTCCCACCGTCCACCCCCAAACCCCGCCACCATCACCAAACCCACACCCGCAGTTGGTAGTAATAGCAATAGCTGCATTTGTGCAGCACTCGTAATAAACATCCCAAGGTTTTAGCTAGGTCTGTTATTAAATAATAACTGAACCACATAAACAGATACTTAGACAAGTGATCAACTGATTTCTCAAAGAGATATGTTTTAAGGTGGAGCAAAGAAACAAAAATGATCACAGTGAAGACCAGCAAGGAGAAGATTGAGTTTATCAATGACTCTAATGAGAAAAGTAATGTGCAAGATTTCACTTTTATAAATTTTAATTGAACAATTAAACTAAATACAATGTTAATTAAACATGATTTAACAAAGACATTATGGTCAGTATTTTGGACAGTATCAAAGAATGAGAGGTGCACTCATTGAAATGTACAAACTCCTTACAAGGTGGGACAGGATGGATGTCGATAACATGTCTTCCGCTGGTGGGTCTGGAACAATGTGATGGAACCTCAAGATAAGAGGCAAGCCATTTCGGACTGAGCGGAGGCTGAATTTCATCATGAGGAAGTTGATAGATCTTTGGAAATCTCTACTCCCGAGAAATATGGAAACTCAGTCTTTGATCATGTTCAAGGCAGGGATCAGTAGATTGCTGGAGACTAATGGCATAAAAAAACATAGTGAGGGAAATTAGGAGTGAGGGACAATTTTCTGTAAAACAATCATGGGATCTCTGCTGGCAAGGTGAGTGATTGTCACCCAATGGTCAGCTATAGTGAATGGTGGAACAGGGTCAATGGACACCAGTTACTTTGCTCTTACAGAAACCATAAATTCCACTTTAAATGGCAGATATTGTAAAGAGATCTCAGAGTTACCGGGGAGTCCATTTTGTAACTACAGCGTGAATGTCAGCCGCAAATTTCTTCAAAACTAACCTTCCTCAGGCCAAAAATCTCGATTCCACCCTCCAAAGGATTCTAACACTAAAACACTAGTGATAGCTTTACATCACAAGAGGTCAAGTGATGTGGAGGTTCGTGGAGGCTATACCAGTGAGGCTTGGCGCTGAGACAAATAAAGGAAGAGCTGCCAACGGAGCAGCAGAGAAACAAGTGAGGTGCTGATTTCCTCCATCTGCCAGGAACCATGCAGGGCAGCTCCTGGACTTGTCCAGCCACACAACAGCCCCTTAAACAAAGCCATCGTCAGGGAGTTTGGGAATTCCAGAATCTCTGGTAACTGGCGACGTGACCTATGATAGTCATGTGGTAGGATATGGCCAGAAATCAGACATGCTACTCACCTCAAGGGCTGAGATACCAATTAATGTCGCTGGTTTAGTAAGATATGACAAGAAAGCTCACTTGTCCTCACAGCAAGAATCACTTCAACAAACTCGAAGTGACTCGCATTTGACCGAAGAGCCCTCGGATTCAACCGAATATGTAAATACTCATCATTAGGCTGAGTTTGTATATTCTCCCCGTGTCTGCGTGGGTTTCCTTTGGGTGCCCTGGTTTCTCCTACAGTCCAAGAATGTGCAGTTTATGTGGATTGGCCAAGCTAAGTTGTCCGTAGTGTTCAGGGAGGCGCAGGCTATGTGGATTAACCATGGGAAAAGCAAGGTTACAGGGATAGGATGGGCTGCTTTTCAGAGGGTCGGTGCAGGTTCAATGGGCGAATGGCCTCTACCTGCACAGTAGGGATTCTATGTATCCTCCAGCTATTAGAAATGTGCAGTACGGAGGGCATTAATATGAGAAGACTGGGGATTTTACTTGCATGAAAGAGTCTCGAATGCCCATAAACTTTGAACCCTTTGATTATTTAAATGAAAATGTTTTGTGGAATGATAATGTGGATATATTCATTTATCTTAGCTGTTACCTTTGAATGATATATTGTAGGTTCAGATATTACATTGTGTGATATTATCATCCAAATATCAGCAGTGTACTGTCAGCCTTCTCTTACCTCTCAGCACCTACTAATGCATAAATAGTTCCTCAAGTTGCTCGCAATCAAAATCTTGTACATATATTGGCAGGATTCTAAATGTCTGCAGGACATTCTTTTTACTGCATTTGACTATTCCAGTTTCATCCTTTCTGTAGTTGGTGTATACAAGATGACAATGATGGATGTCTGCTGTCTGCCTTCTGAAGTCCCTTGCAGCCTTTCGATTTTTCTTTCAAATTGACTCTGAAGTCTTACCCTTGTCGCAAATCTTTCGGCCCCCAAAGGGACATCGAGCACTCAAACCACAATTTCAGTCAATAGTCTCCACGGCTAGAGCTGCATAACAAGAGAGTTCCGGATGCATTGGATTATTATGTTGAGTTATGCTTTTCATCGAAGTTCATGAAACCGTTCACAAAAATGCTCTGAGAAGTGGATTTTGTTGAGGGTTACTTTCCTCAGCCAGAGTTGCAACATCCTCATTATTATCGGGTTGAAAAAAGTCTGTTTCAGCCTTAAACTGCGATTCCTGTACCCGCTCGGCTTGGCTGTTTGCACCGATTGAATTAAATCCAATCCCCAAACCAGACTGGGCATGCTTTGGGCTGAGGAGGACTTGGTTCCAAATATGTTCACAGGTTTTTAGCATCTTTGGATTTGTCCGTCCCTCATTGCTCTTGAGAAAAGTGGTGGCAAGCTCCACCTTGAGCCATTGCTTGTCCCTGGGTTGGGATAGGTGCACCTGGGGGTTCCAGGATTTTGATACAGCGACACTGAAGGAACAGCAATATGCTTCCAAGTTGGAATGTCCTGTGGCCTTGATACATAATGTAAATATTGGCGATGTTCCCATATATCTCCTTCCCTAGTCCCTCTTATTTGTGGAGGTTGTGTGTTTGGAAAGTGCTATTGAAGAAGCCTTGGTGAGTTGCTGCAGTATATCTTGTGGATGGTACATAATCATGCTGCTCTTCACCTTCCAGGATATGGAGATTGCAGATTTGGAAGGACTTCATCGTCTATGGGTGGCACAGGATTGATGGAGATATGGGGTTAAGAAGATAAGAACATAGGAGCAGGAGGAGGCCATCTGGCCCCTCGAATCTGCTCCACCATGCAATAAGAACATGGCTGATCTTTTTGTGGACTTCGCTCCAAAAACCCACTCACTCAGCATAACTCTTCATTTTTCAAAATTCTTTTTGTGGGATGTGGGCATCACTGGCTGGGCCAGCATTTATTGCCTGTCGAGAAGGTGGTGGTGAGCTGCTTCTTGAACCTGCTAAAGGGTTGACCCACAATGCCATTTCCTTTACTGTTCAGGAATCTATCTATCTTTGCCTTAAAAACATTCAACAAGGTAGCCTCAGCTGCTTCACTGGGCAGGGAATTCCACAGATTCATAACCCTTTGGGTGAAGACGTTCCTCCTCAACTCAGTCCTAAATCTGCTCCCCCTTATTTTGAGGCTAGTTCTAGATTCACCTGCCAGTGGAAACAGCATCCCTGCTCCTGTCTTATCTATTCCCTTCATAATTTGATCTGTTTCTATAAGATCCCCCTCATTGTTCTGAATTCCAATGAGTATAATCCTGGACCACTCATGTGGTCTCAGTCTACTCAATGAAACATGGGTTATTGGTTTGAATGCAGTTATCTGAAACATACCTTTGTTGGTGCTGAACCAGTCAATTCCAAACACTGTATTGACATAAATCACAGGTCAACAGTTCCTTTGGATAATCTGAGCTGATCTATTCTCAGCATCTTGGGTAGATGCGACCTGTACTAGTTTCACATCAGTCTTGCTCTCTGTCCCCATCACATCCTCCAACCCCACTGCTCCAGCAGGATCAACCTAAGGTTACAGCTGGAAACATATTTAAATCTAATTCAGTGACAGCCTACAGATGTATGGGAAGGAGGTACCTACAGTGTACCATTCCAATTTTATCTAAGCAAACCACCCTCTATCATGTGAGGCAAAGCATTAGCCGCACCAGCTCAAGGTTTGTTCTCAGTGCCCACTTTATGGGCATTTAAACGGGCATTGGATAGGCATATGGAGGATAGTGGGCTAGTGTAGGTTAGGTGGGCTTGGATCGGCGCAACATCAAGGGCCAAAGGGCCTGTACTGCACTGTATTTTTTTCTATGTTCTATCGTGGCTCACCAAATATACTCAGTATCACATAATAATTTGCTGAAGGCATAGGCAGAAAATGCTTTAGAAAGGGCAACAGTATTTTAGGTTTTATAAATAGGACCATATTTAGTTTAAGAGTAAAGAAGCTTTGATAACTTTATATTAAATATTGGTTTGACACATGGTAATAGTGACTCTGGGTAATATCTTGCTACTGTGCAGGCAAATTGCTGCAGGAATCAGCTCTCTGCATAGAGGCACAGAGATATACAGCATGGAAACAGACCCTCAGCTCCAAGTCATTCATGCCAAATGGACATGCTAAATTAATCTAGTCACATTTGCCAGCATTTAGCCCATATCCCTCGAAACCTTTCCTATTCATATACCAATCATTTTAAATATTGTTGTTTGACCATCTAACACCACTTCTTCTGGCAGCTCATTCTATCAATGCACCAGTCTCATGTTTCAATGGTGTCCTCCTTTTCTGAATTCTAAAAGTCTCCCAATCCTTCGGCTTACTTATTTTTGGGCAACTTTATAAGCTTCCTTATCCCCATAGGGATAAGTAGCAAAGTGGAATTGAGGCCTCAAACAGATTACCCAGATTTTTAGTGAATAGTGTGCTGGCACTAGGTGCCAAGTGGAATTCTCCTGCTCCTAAGTATGTTGTGTTCTTAGACAGTGCAAACTCTCCTGAGAAGCTCCTAGATATCTGATTTGTTAAGTGCATTGTATAGTCCAAATTGTTGACGTAGACTCACTTGGCTAATCCCAGGGATTGGAAAGCATTTGTAAAGAGAGATGACACTCTGGATCTATTTTTATTGAAGCAGAGATGAAGTATTTACAAAGGTGAAGGGTTTTGGCAGAGGGAACTCAGGAGAAGTGAGTTCCTCTTGGTGGGAAGTGACTGATATGTAATGTTTAGGACCATGAGAACAGAGAACAAAATAAGGAGGAAATTTCTTGACAGTGAGGTAAGTGGATCATGAAACACATTCTCACTGGGATGGGTTGAGGCACTTCTAAAGAGGAAGTGGTTAAATGTTTATAATGAAAGAAAAAAGGAAGCTATCTAATTAGTTATGTGTTACTTTACCGAAGAGCTTACTGAGAAAAAGAGGCCTATATAGCATCCTTCAATGCTGTAAATGCCAGTTGTCCTAAGTTGTGATGCAATTTGCATGAACGATTCCACTGGAGAAGGTGAATTTTTAATAAGCCTAACCTGTAGTATGCTTTCACTTCCTGTAATTTCCTGCTTTGTACTTGTCTTATAGATTGATTTGATCTTTGCAATGGCCCAGTCAACTCCACCTGACTGCAAACAACTGCAAAGCAAGTCCAGAAGCTCATATTTGAATTGATCACTGCCCTCCAGTGCGTCCTTTGTGTGGAAAATTGAACAAGACACAGCCAGCACTGCATAACCTGTAATTGAAGTGCAGTGCAGTCAACACACTGGACCACATAATACTGAAATAGACTGATACACATTCCGTCCATAAATTCATGAGGAATTTTGTTTAAATCAAAGGTTTTTTAAAAAATGAGAATGTGCTGATTGTGATTTAGGATCAGAATAAGCTAAATATTGTGACTTTTATTTCCTCCATAAATCAGAACAATTTGCACACAATGCTGTTTTTAATTATTTTATCAAGCAATGCTGCCTATGCAATGTAGCAACATTTAAATGAACGCATTGTGTAACCTCAAACCCATGCTGTTCTAGGTATTCCATTGCTGCATGTTCTTGACAAGTTAAAAGCGTAATTTATGCCTGTTGTGTCACCTTGCTCAATCACCCCTTCTCATTATTTTTTCTTGCAGCACTTTCAAAGATGATGAGCGGACCACCAAATGCTTCCTTATCTTGTCGGGAAATGTAGCAGAACAGAGATTAGATTCAAAATGCTGCTGCAGTAGCTCTGAGGTTTTTCAAAGATCGTCACTGTGCCCTATTAGTATCTTTGGGATTGTGAAGCATGTTGTTCTCTTTGTTGAAAGTGCACTCTTTTGATGTGCTATCTACTGCCACAGATGGTCTTGCATGACAATGGGATAGTTTCTGTGGCTTTGATTGTTGAAAACATGAATTGAGGATCAGACTATAAAATGTAGTGCCTTGTCATGCTTCTGACGAATGATCATTAATTGCTGTACTCTGTTTTCCACCTTGACTGAAAGAATAATGTCCTCCAACATCACACATTATAATGACAACTTTCAATTTTTCTTGAATTGTCAGAGAATGCTGCAACAAACACTTTGTTGTATTGATGTCCGTTTAATGAATTATCATTTAAAATTTTAAATCTAGCAAAATACATTGGATCAGGATATGGAAAAATTTTATCTAGGACAATTTTCAACCATATAGTCAACAGTGAGATAAAGGAAGCTCAGTTAAGGATGCTTTGTACAGACATGCATTATCACCAACAATACTTTTATGAAGATGACCTATGAAATTGCTAAAACATTGCAAAGAAATATATATGATTCCAATGTCGAACAGCAGATGTTTCTGCATATATTTACAATGTAGAACACAGCTTCGAGAAGGATGCACATGCCTTACATCAGCAATTATTTCATTATTCAATCCTAATTGGTATGGAACCTTGTGTAATTTTATCTGATGAAAACACTTCTTGAGGTTAATTTGCCAGCAATACTTAAACTGATTCTTCCAAATACAAATCATAATGGTCTCTTTCCGATAATAATGAGATACATTTTGCTGTCAAATTAATGTCAAGGCTACTAAAGTTACTATTATTCATGTGCATCTGGGAGAACAAAGTCAGGTGAGGGATGGCTACATGCTTAAACTTACAATTATAAACTTTGCTGTTAGCTAGTGTGACTTGTGTGGTTTATAGGAATAGTAAATATGAACTAGCCTTGTTTCAGAAAGTTAAATCTAGTTATTTTGAGTCTAAGTACCATTTTGACAATGTGATAAGTATTCATTACTGTCAATCAACTCTCTGGCACAGAAAATTAAAAAATGACAAGTGTAGATTCTCATTCTTTCAGGTTCTAATCATTAGAAATTTGAGTTGTCAAATTTTAATTTTAAACACTTTTCAAATTGTTGCTTTCTCTCTTTAACTCTGTGTGTCTCTGTCAATCTAATCATTCTCTTCCTCTTTTGACTTGTCTTTCTGTATCTAATTTGACATTGAATTCACTCAATTTAAAGTGCACTTCCTCTTCGTCCTTACAATGTTGATTTCACAACCATTCAATCTTGTTGGTCAAAGACATTTATACATGCTTACCCTGCTCAGTCAGCTGTCCAAAGCCCTGTCTCCCTCACTGTGACACTACTAGCCTACAACTCGAGCAACTTGACACACCAACATTAAATTAAATCTAAATGTGCAATGGCAGGTCTAATTAACAGTAACAGACACGAGCGTTTTCACTCCCTAAGAGAATCAAGCTGCTTTAGTTTGTGCTGCATTATGCCACATATTAAATGCCCTCTGCTTTTGAGGAATAGAAGACTTTGGACCAATAACTCACAAAGCTCGCCAACACTGGCATTTCCCTCACTTCAGTTTTGAGTCTGTTTTGTACACTTAATTGATAGAGATTGATTGCTATGATCAGGCTACAATCCCATCACTGTGGTTAATGTGATGACCAGAACGATGGAGGTGGTGGAACAGTTGTAATATCTCTGGACCACAAGAGACAAGATAACGGTCTAGGGAAAGGGGTTCAAATCCCATTATGGCCAATGTTAAAATTTGATTTGAAAAAAATTGAAATTAAAAGTTAACCTAATGGTGACCTTGAAATCATAATCAGTTCATAGGAAAGAAAAGAATGCAACAATAGCAATTACCTGATATCAGAGCTCTAGACACAAGATGCATTTTCATTCAGAGAACATTACAGCTAAGTACTGGCCCTTCAGCCCTCGATGTTGCGCCGTTCTATCTAACATCTGAAGCCCATCTAACCTACACTATTCCATTATTATCCATATGCCTATCCAATGACCATTTAAATGCCCTTAGAGTTAGCGAGACTACTACTGTGCAGGCAGTGCTTTCCATACCCTTACTAATCTCTGAATAAAGAAACTACCTCTGACATCTGTCCTATATCTATCACCCCTCAATTTAAAGCTATGTCCCCTCGTACTAGTCATCACCATCCGAGGAAAAAGGCCCTCACTGTCCAACCTATCTATTCTTCTGATTATTCTATACATCTCAATTAAGTCACTCTCAACTTTCTCTCCAGCAAAAACAGCCCCAAGTCTCTCAGCCTTTCCTTGTCACCAAAAAACTGATGACTTTCAGGGAAGGCAACCTTTCTTCACCTGGTCTTTCCTACACTTGACGCCATCGACCCTCAGCAACATGGCTGACTCTGTGATTGCCCGAGCAAGCCACTTAGATCAATGGTCAATAAGTGGTATCCCAGTCAACAACACCTCACATTCCTGGGAACAAATGCAAAAAAAAATTGATGGACTTGCATCCAACAATGCCCACATTATTATAGGCATGTACCTTTCAAGTTTACTGCCAGCCCAATGCACACAATTAATGTAAGGCACAGCAGGTTGTAAACATGCATACGTTGAAGAACTATTTTAAGAAAATACAATGTTTAACTTACTGTTCCTTTTGGTCATTCTGTGGTATGGACGAAGTGTAGTTCCTGAAATCAGATTACACATTGCAACAATGTTTTATTTTTTACTTTTATGAGTTCATGCCTTGAAACAGGCAATGTATGTAAACAGAAGATGGACTGAGAAATAAATTGCATTTCCTTTTCACAAACAGAAATCATCAAGAATCAGAAAAAGTTCACCAAATAGGAGGATAGGCCAATCAGCCTATCACTCATAATCAGGCGGGTTGTCATTGTTACATTGTAATCCACATTCTTTTGTAAAGAAAAACTTGAGATCTTTATAATCTGTTTATTATGAAACCATAAAATTAGATTGTGTTGAGCATAAGTGCTACTATGAAGATGGATGGATTTACTTCAGAAAAGATGTCAATCCTGCCTCCACTCTTTCACATGGTCTGGACCATCTCTTCCCCAGTGACCATGAAAACAAGTCAAGAGTCACATCCTGCAGCTTTTCCAAGCGATTTCACTTTGTTTTTGTTTTTGAATTTATTTTGAACGGACAATTCATAAGATGAGTCAAATTGAACTTAAAATGTCAATGCTGTTTCTCTGTTCACAGATGCTGCCAGATCTGTTGCATTTTTTGATCGATTTCTGTTTTTACTTCAGATCTCCAGCATCTATAACATTTTGCTTTCAATTCAACATTGGGCACCAGCTAAATTGAGCCACAACCCATTAAGTGTAAAAGCAACCCGGAAATGGACATGATTTAACCACTGAATATAGGAGTTGAGAGGTCATGTTGCAGCTGTACAGGAGATTGGTTGGGCCACTTTTGAAATATTGTGTGCAATTCTGGTCTCCCTGTTATAGGGAGGATGTTGTGAAATTTGAAAGGGTTTGGAAAATACTTACAAAGATGCTGCCAGGGTTGGACAAAGTTAAAAATCATACAACACCAGGTTATAGTCCAACATGTTTAATTGGAAGCACTAGCTTTCAGAGCGCCGCTCTTTCATCAGGTGGTTGTGGAGGACACAATTGTAAGACACAGAATTTATAGCAAAGGTTTATGGTGTGATGTAACTGAAATTATACATTGAAAAATACCTTGATTGTGTGTTGAGTCTTTCATCTGTTCAAATACCATGATAGTTTCACTTCTTTCATATGTGAATCACAAAACATTTTTTTAAAAGTTACATTCTCAGGTTAACTGTAACAATTGGTGTTAGCCAGACAATATGTCGAAGGTGTTGGCCCCTGTGCTCTCTGTCTGTGCCATAATGTTTAGACTAATTCTAATCTAAAAAGTGAGTTAACAAGTCTTACATGAATTCATGCAGTTTTTGAACAAAATACAATGTAACTGCAAGTACAAATTCACCTCACAAGCGTATATGTATATGTGTGTGTGTGTCTGTCTGTCTGTCTGTCTGGGGTGGGGGGTTATGAGTGTGAGAGTGTATATGTGTGTGTATGTGAGTGTAGAGTGTCTAAGTCTGTGAGGGGTGCATGTGTGAGTGTGGGAGTGTGTGTCCACATATACGTTTGTGAGGTGAATTTGTACTTGCAGAGTTACATTGTACTTTGTTCAAAAACTGCATGAATTCATGTAAGACTTGTTAACTCACTTTTTAGATTAGAATTAGTCTAAACATTATGGCACAGACAGAGAGCACAGGGGGCTAACACCTTCGACATATTGTCTGGCTAACACCAATTGTTACAGTTAACCTGAAAATGTAACTTTTAGAAAAACGTTTGTGATATATATATGAAAGAAGTGAAATGTCATGGTGTCCGAACAGATGAAAGACTCAACAAACAATCAAGGTATTTTTCAATGTATAATTTCAGTTACATCACACCATAAACCTTTGCTATAAATTCTGTGTCTTACAATTGTGTCCTCCACAACCACCTGATGAAGGAGCAGCGCTCTGAAAGCTAGTGCTTCCAATTAAACATGTTGGACTATAACCTGGTGTTGTGTGACTTTTAACCTTGTACATCACCAGCATCTCCAAGCCAGGGCTGGGAGGGGGTTGAGCTATCAGGAGCATTTGAATAGGCTGGGGTGGTTTTCCCTGTAACATCAGAGGCTTTGGGGTTGATCTTGCAGAGGTTTATAAAATCATGAGGGATATGGATAAGGTATTTAGACAAGGTCTTTTCCTTGAGGTGGGGGAGTCCAAAACTAGAGAGCATAGATTTAAGGTGAAAGGGGAGAGATTTAAAAAGGATTTAATGAACAATGTCTTCATGGAGAGGGTGGTGCATGTTTAGAATGAGCTGCCAGAGTAAGTAGTGGAGGCTGGTACAATTACAGCACTTAAAAGGCATCTGTATGGGTATATGAATGGGAAGGGTTTAGAGGGATATGGGCCAAATGCTGGCAAATGAGACAACTTATTTAGGATATCTGGTCGGCATGCACGAGTTGGACCAAAGGTTCTGTTTCCATATTGTACATTTCTATGTCAGTGTTTCCCCAAAAACTATCTGCAAGTAAAAAGGGTTTTAATTATATGAGATAAAGCCAAATCTCAATCCTATGTGCATGTAGAAACATAGAAAATCTATTGCAAAGAGGAGGCCTTTGGTCCCATTACATCTGTATTACACAATTAGGGCATTTAAAATCACTGAGTCATCGAGATGTACAACATGGAAACAGGCCCTTTGGTCCTACTCAGCCATGCCGACCCGATATCCTAAATTAATCGAACCCCATTTGCTAGCACTTGGCCCATCTCCATCTGAACTTTTTTAAATGCTATAATTGTACCAGGCTCCACCACTTCCCCTGGCAGCTCATTCCATACGCGCACCACCCTCTGTGTGAAAAGGTTGCTCCTCAGGTCTTTTTTATATCATTCCCCTCTCATTTTAAACCTATGCCCTCTAGTTTCGGACTCCCCTAGCCTGGGGAAAAAAATCTTGGCTATTCAGCCTATTCATGACCCTCTTAATTTTATAAACCTCTATAAAGTCACTCCTCCACCTCTGACACTCCAGGGAAAACAGCCCCAGCCTGTTCAACTTCTTCCTATAGCTCAACCTCCCCAAACCTGGAAAAATCCTTATAAATCTTTCCTACATCCTTTAAGGTTTCACAACATCTTTTTTATACCATTTAATACAATAGATTGGATTCTTAAATGTTGAACTAATTATTCTGTCCCGTAAAAAGACTTTATAAAAGCTTGATATTAAAGGACATAGTTCAAGTATGGTAGTTCATTTATCAAGAAGATGCTGATGAATTGGCCATCACAAATGGCTTGACAATATATCGTTGATTATTCAGGGTAGTTCTTTTCTAAATCCCGTTTTCCAGCTTGCTGCTGCTTAGATATTAAAGACGAAATTCATTCTACCTTATGATATAATTGATCATCATTCAAACTTATGTAAAAGGCTTATTGAGGGAATTGTATGCAAATGATTCCATGCCATCTGTTCCTTTTGCAATTCAATTGCAGAACGCAAGGTAAGTGTGAAATTGTATTGACTGGCATGATAAATGCAGATAGCAGGGTACTGCTATCCATTAATGCTGGAAACATTCTGTTCCAACATTCAGATTAATTTTGATGAATGCAGTGGAATTACTGACAACCTCCATGCTTTAGGCATTTTATAAAATCAGTTTCAAAGTGACAGGTGACATGCCAATAAGTTTGTCATTTATTCAATATTCAGAATAGAAGGAACTATGATGGATTAATCTGAATCAATTTCTAAATCCAAGAGTTATTTGCTGCAGGAAATAAGGACCATTCGTGCTAAAAAAAAGATTGGATACCAGGGCTTTAGATTTAAAGCAATTGACAAAACGGAATGAGGTGAGATTAGGATTTATTTTACTCACTGTCTCAGTTGTTATGTTCTGAAATGTTCTGCTTAAGATTAAGTTGCAGACAGATTCAATTATGGCTTTTACAAGGAATTAGCTATTTATCTGAAGAATCAAATATTTTCAGGCGAAAAGGCAATTGAATGGGGTAATCTCAGTAGTTCTTGCAAATAACCATCTTTTGCATGCTTTGTTTTCACCAGAAACGTAGGAGAAGGTTTAAAAGAAATTTTTCAAGCTATGATAGCAATATTGAAGTTTTGGAGTATTCTTGTGTTTTGTATCATTTAACAGTTCTTGAAGGCATAAAGCTTTTTGGCAGGAAAGGGAAAACTGAATTTCTGTGAGGTAATTTCCTTCAAGGAGCATTTTTAACCAGTGAGGGGAACAAGACCCGGAAGGCAGTGTTTGTGTTTAATGATTTTGATTTGCTTTGATTTGATAAAATGGCCTGAAGGGCAACCAAGTCAATGTGACATGGACAAAAAAAGACGGCGTGATGAAGCAGGTGTGACCAATCGTGAGAAAGAGGGTCAGAACTTCCCACAGGATTGTGGCTGGGGAAAGTGATTGGAGGATCAGTTAGCCTGAGCTAATTAGTGGAGCAAAGTCACCAAGGAAGTGATGGCCAGTTCACATACACACACAGACACTCACAGACACACACACACGCACTCTTTCACATACACACACACACACACACACACATAAACACACACACTCTCTCATATACACGTGCACACACTCACACCTGGACTCTCTACCACATACACACACACACTCTGTCACATACAAACACACTCTCTCACATACACATACACTCTGTCTCACACACACACACTCTCTCTCACACACACACTCTCACAACACTCACATACACACACCTGTGTCACGTGGAGGGAAACATAAGCCAAGCTGTAAGGAAGTAAAGGCGACTACAGTCTTATCGGGAAAAAAGTAGGAGAATGGGAAATGTATCAGTCATGATTGAATGGTGGAGCAGACTCAATGGGCTGAATGGCCTGATTTCTGCTCCTATGTCTCATGGTCTTATGGTCTATTGTTGATTGTTAATCCAGAGACCCAGGCAATGTCGTAAGTACCTTAGTTCAAATCATATTTATCGCAGATGAATTCACTAAAAGTCTGGAATTATGGGTCTAATGATGACCATGAAATCCATGTTGATTGCTGTAAAATTGCATCTGGTTCACTGATGTCCTTTAAGTATGGAAACCACATCCTACCATCCTGTAACTGTACAAGGGGCTGGTGAGACCCACATCTGAAGTCCTATGAGCAGTTTTGGTCCCTTATCTAAGGAAAAGTGTGACCAATGGTGTGCCACAAGGATCGGTGCTGGGTCCACTACTCTTCGTCATTCACATAAATGATTTGGATATGAGCATAAGAGATATAAATTAGATTACTTACAGTGTTGAAACAGGCCCTTCGACCCAACAAGTCCACACTAACCCTCCGAAGAGCAACCACCCAGACCCATTTCCTTTCATTTACCCCTTCATCTAACAGTATGGGCAATTTAGCATGACCAATTCACCTAACCCGCACATCTTTGGACTGTGGGAGGAAACCGGAGCACCTGGAGGAAACCCACACAAACACGGGGAGAATGTACAATCTCCACACAGACTGTTGCCTAAGGTGGGAATTGAACCCAGGATTCTGGCACTGTGAGGTAGCAGTGCTAACCACTGTGCCGCTCCAATATTCTAGTTAGTAGGTTTGCAGATGGCTCCAAAATTGGAGTTGCAGTGGACAAAAAGAAGGTTACTTCAGAGTGTAACAGGATTTTGATCAGATGGGCCAATGGGCTGAGGTGTGGTAGCTGGAGGTTAATTTAGATAAATGCGAGGTGCTGCATTTTGGAAAGACAAATCAAGGCAGGACTTATATAGTTAATGGGAAGGTCATGGGGAGTGTTGCTGAACAAGGAGACTTTGAAGTGCAGGTTCATAGTTCCTTGAAAGTGGAGTCTCAGGTCGATAGGATAGTAAAGAATGCATTTGATAAGCTTTCCTTTATTGGTCATAGCATTGAGTATAGGAGTTGGGAGGTCCCGTTGTAGTTCTACAGGACATTGGTTACGTCACTTTTGGAATATTGGATGCAATTCTGGTCTCCCGCCTATAGGAAGGATGTTGTGAAACTTGAAAGGATTCAGAAAAGATTTACAAGGATATTGCCAGGGTTGGAGGACTTAAGCTATAGGGTGAGGCCGACTAGATTGGGAACCAAAAGAGAAAATGCTGGAAAATCTCAGCAGGTCTGGCAGCATCTGTAAGGAGAGAAAAGAGCTGATGCTTCGAGTCTAACTGACCCTTTGAACAAAGATGCTGCCAGATCTGCTGAGATTTTCCAGCATTTTCTCTGAATAGATTGGGATTGTTTTTCCAGGAATGTCGGAGGCTGACAGGTGACCTTGTAGAGGTTTATAAAATCATGAAGGGCATGGATAGGATAAGTAGACAAGGTCTTTTCCTTGAGTTGGGGGAGTCCAGAATTAGAGGGCATACATTTAGGGTAAGAGGAGAAAGATTTGAAAGGGATCTAAGGGGCAACTTTTTCACACAGAATATGATGCTTGTATGGAATGAGCTGCCAGAGGAAGTGGTGGAGGCTGGTACAATTGCAACATTTAAAAAGCATCTGGATTGGTATATGAATAGGAAGGGTTTAGGGAGATAAGGGGTAACTGCTGGCAGGTGGGACTAGATTAGGTCGGCTATCAGGTCGCCATGAACGAGTTAGACCAAGTGCTCTGTTTCCATGCTGTACATCTCTGTGACTCTACGACTCTAAAGATATCATTTCATTGGAGGCAGTTCAGAGAAGGATCATTATGTGATCCCTGGTATGGAGGGATTGTGTTATGAGCAAAGGCTAAGCATGTTGGGATTCCATTCATTGGAGTTTCGAAGATTAAAAGGCAACCGCATTGAAACATACCGAGGATTCTTAAGGGCAAATGCTGAAGGATGTTTCCGCTCAAGGGAGACTGTAGGACCAAAGATTAGATTAGATTCTCTACAGTGTGGAAACAGGCCCTTCAGCCCAACAAGTCCACACCGACCCTTCGAAGAGCAACCCACCTAGACCCACCTCCCTCTGACTGATGCACCTAACACTCGGGGCAATTTAACATAGTCAATTCACCTAGCCTGCACATTTTTGTGACTGGGGGAGGAAACCAGAACACCCGGAGGAAACCCACGCAGACACAGGGAGAATGTGCAAACTCCACACAGACAGTTACCCGAGGCTGGAATTGAACCTGGGACCCTGGTGCTGTGAGGCACCGTGCCACCCAAAGAGCAGAGTCGCAAAATAAATGGGATTTAAAATCTGAGATGGGGATGAATTTCTGCTCTCAGAGGTTTGCATGTATATTAAGATTGAGATAGATAGATTCTTGATCAGTAGGGAATTGACACTTCAAAATTTCATCAAAATTCATCCTTTTGCTAAGGGGGTTATGGGGAACAGAGAGGAATGTGGGTGTGAGGAATGTCAGATCAGCTGTGATTCTTAATTAAGTAGTGGACTAGGCTTGGGAGCCACATGAGGTAAAAACAATGACTGCAGATGCTGGAAACCAGATTCTGGATCAGCGGTGCTGGAAGAGCACAGCAGTTCAGGCAGCATCTAAAGTGCAGCGAAATGGCCTACTCCTGTTCCTATTTCTGGTGGTCTTCTTGTCTTACTTGTTCGGGACTATGTCTGACTCTCAGCAATGCAGTTGACTCTCAATTGCCATCTGAGCAACTGTGGTGGGAAGATTAGTGCTGACCTAGCCAGTGATGCTGCTGACACCCTGTGAATGAATTAAGCAAATGTGTGGGGCAGAAGTGGGGCCTGCCAAGCGTTGGGCCTCCTCATCGCTGTAGCCTGAAAGTTCAAGACTAAGGGAGTGTCAGCGCAGGAAGTGAGGGAATGAGCTGGCAGAGGGGATAGAAACTCCAACAATGGGAGCTTGATTAAGTCACTCATTCTCTGTTCCAACTGCGGAGCTTCTCACAGTCAAATCCAGATGACCTCTCAGACTTCAGCTTTTTGCTGTGATGCCTGTGCTATGGTTGCTGCCTCTTCTGATACCCCCATTCCCAAACCTTGTCATCCTAGGTGACTGTCTAGTGGACACAGCAGACCTACTCGTTGGGTCATATGATCAATGGGTCCTATCGCTTGTCATCTTACAAAACTTTGCAAGGAAGGCAAATTTATCTCATTAAGACACTTCTACCGCAGCAAAGGGATGAAATTTGGTGAATTTTGAAGGTGACAATTCAACTATACAAAATTAACAACTCTTCTGTCATGTGACATACATGGTTTAGAATAAGACATTAAAATACTACCTCATCTGCCCTTTCGAGAAATTCTTCATAATCTTCTGGTTAATATCTCACTTGGGACTTGGTCTTACAAATATCAAGTTCAACAAAGTTCCACATGGTAGTTTGGTTAGCAAGGTCAGATCATAGTGCAAGAAAAGCTAAAAGATCTAAAAATTGATAAGTCTCCTGGCCCTGATGGACTACATCCTAGAGTTCTGAGGGAGGTGGCTGAGGAAATAGTGGAGCCTTTGGTTGTGATCTTCCAAAGGTCACTGGAGTCGGTGAAAGTCCCAGATGATTGGATAATCGCTGTTGTAACCCTCTTGTCAAAAAAAGATCAAGACAAAAGATGGAAAATTATAGGCCGATTAGCCTAGCCTCGGTTGTTGGCAAAATTCTAGATTCCATCGTTAAGGATGAGATTTCTAAATTCTTGGAAATGCAGGGTTAGATTGGTAAAAAGTGAGGTCTGCAGATGCTGGAGATCAGAGCTGAAAATGTGTTGCTGGTTAAAGTGCAGCAGGTCAGGCAGCATCCAAGGAACAGGAAATTCGACGTTTCGGGCACAAGCCTGATGAAGGGATTCCCGATGAAGGGCTTGTGCCCAAAACGTCGAATTTCCTGTTCCTTGGATGCTGCCTGACCTGCTGCACTTCAACCAGCAACACATTTTCAGCTTAGATTGGAACAAGTCAGCATGGATTTAATAAGGGAAAGTCATGCCTGATAAACCTGTTAGAATTCTTTGAAGAGGTAACAAGTAGGTTAGACCAGGGAAACCCAGTGGATATTATCTATCTAGACTTCCAAATGGCTTTTGATAAGGTGCCTCACGGGAGGCTGCTAAGTAAGGTGAGGGCCCATAGTGTTCGAGACATGGATTGGGGAATGGCTGTCTGACAGAAGGCAGAGAATGGGATAACAGGTTCTTTTCCAGTGGCAGCTGATGACAAGTAGTGCCCCGCAGGGCCGCAGCTGTTCACTTTATATATTAGTGATCTGGATGAAGGGACTAGGAACATTCTGGCAAAGTTTGCTGATGATACAAAGTTAGGTGGGCAAGCAGGTAGTATTGAGGAGGTGGGGAGGCTGCAGAAAGAATCAAACAGTTTGGGAGAGTGATCCAGGAAATGGCTGATGAAATTCAATGTGAGCAACGGTGTGCTTCAAGGATCAGTGCTATTTCCACTTCTTTTTGTCATTTATATAAATGATATGAATGTGAATAAAGGTAGAATGATTCATCAGTAAGCAGATGACACCAAAGTTGGTGATATAGTGGACAGGAAAGAAGGTTACTTCAGATAACAATAGGACCTTGATCAAATGGGCCACTTGGAGTTTAATTTAGATAAATGTGAGGTATTGTATTTTGGTAAGGCAAATCAGGGCAGGACTTCTACACTTAATAGTAAGGTCCTGGGGAGTGTCGCCAAACAAAGTGACCTTGGGGTGCAGGTTCACAGTTCCTTGCAGGTGGAGTCGCAGGTAGACAGGGTGGTGCAGAAGACGTTTGGTACACTTGCCTTTATTGGTCAGTGTATTGAGTAGAGGAATTAGGATGTCATGGTGCAGCTGTACAGGACATTGTCGGTGAAATGTGGAGCTGGAAAAGCATAGCAGAACAGATGGCATCTGAGGAGCAGGAAAGTCAACATTTTGAGCGAAAAGCCCTTAATTAGTTTGGGGAGAGGGAGAAGAACCCATGAATAAATAGAGGGAAGAGGGTGGAGCTGGGTGAAAGGTGGGTGGGATTGTGATAGAGGATGCAGGAAGGGGGTTACAGGTGACTGGTCAGAGGGAAGGGATGGAGTGAATGGGTAAATAAGAAGGTGGACAGATCAAGGCAGATCAGGAAGGTGGGGATGAAGCTGGGGGTGGGAGACATTGAAGCTGGTGAACTCTATGTTGAGGCCATTGGGTTGTCACCTCCCGAGATGGAATATTAGGTGTTGTTCCTTCAGTTTGCGTGTGGCTTCCAATTGTCAGTGGGGGAGGTTCAGGATGGACAGGCCGGTGAAGGAGTGGGAGGGGGAGTTGAAATGGCTGACAATGTACAGAGCTGAAAATGTGTTGCTGGAAAACGCAGCAGGTCAGGCAGCATCCAAGGAGCAGGAAATTCGACGTTTCAGGCATAAGCCCTTCATCAGGAATGTAGAGGGAGGAAGAGAGCTTCTTCAAGGAAGGCATCCTTGCAAGAGGATTCACAGTAGGTTAAAATCTTCGAGGAGAAAGTGAGGTCTGCAGATGCTGGAGATCAGAGCTGAAAATGTGTTGCTGGAAAAGCGCAGCAGGTCAGGCAGCATCCAAGGAACAGGAAATTCGACGTTTCGGATTCCAGATGAAGGGCTTATGCCCGAAACATCGAATTTCCTATTCCTTGGATGCTACCTGACCTGCTGTGCTTTTCCAGCAACACATTTTCAGTTCTGATCTCCAGCATCTGCAGACCTCACTTTCTCCTTGACAATGGACAGAACATTGGTTAGACCACTTCTGGAATACAGCGTGAAATTCTGGCCTCCCTGCTATAGGAAAGATGTTGTGAAACTTGAAAGACTGCAGAAGAGATTTACAAGGATGTTGCGAGAGTTTGAGCTATAGGGAGAGGCTGAATAAACTGGGGCTATTTTCCCTGGAGCATTGGAGGTTAATGGGTCGCTTTACAGAGGTTTATAAATGCATGAGGGGTATTGACGGGGTGAATAGCAATGACCATTTTCCCAGGGTAGGGGAATCCAAAACTAAAGATGAGAGCGGAAAGATTTAAAAGTGACCTAAGGGACATCTTTTTCATACAGAGGGTGATGAGTGTATGGAATAAACTGCCAGAGGAAGTGGTGGAGACTGGTACAATTACAACAGGCATCTGGATGGGTACATGAATAGGAAGGGTTCAGAGAGATATGGGCCAAATAGGGCTAAATTAATTTAGGATGTCTGTTTGGCATGGATGTGTTGGGCCAAACAGTCTGTTTCTGTGCTGCACAGCTTTCTGACTCGAAATGACTATCACACTGTACAAGTACCAGACAATACTCATCTCCAACAAGAGAAAATCTAACCACCACCCCTCGATATTCAATGGCATTGTCACTGCTGAATCTCTTATTATCAATATCCCAGAGGGTTACCATTGACCAGGAACTGAACTGGATTAGCTATACAAATACTGCAGCTACAAGACTGGGTCAGGATGCTGCCTGACCTGCTGTGCTTTTCCAGCAACACACTTTCAACAGAGGCTAAATATCCTGCAGTGAGTAGCTCATTTCCTGACTCCTCAAATCCTATCCACTATCAACAAGGCATAAGTCAGAGATCTAATGAAAAAGCCTACACTTGCTCAGAAAATATCTGGATTTCAGTCAAAAAGTGCTTTTGTACTTCAAACAAAAGCAAGGGACCGTGGATGCTGACCATTTAAACATTGTCTATGGGAAGGTTTTGGTGCGCACGCATCATGCCTAATTCTCAATCCTCCTGAGGTAAAGGAGTCCAAAACACCAACACCTGAAATCAATCAATCAATCAATGTCTCAAGACAGGCAGAACACTTTCAAACTGAATTTTAAAGCAACATATGTCTGGAACAACGTGAGATAAGCAACTGGAGCATGTACATGTTCTTTTGAATAAGTCATCAAAGCCTTCTCGGGGAATACTTTGTGTGTAATCAACAGGTCGGGCTTTCAAAGTAGTGGTGGAATCGAAATCATTTCAGACCTAATGTACATTTAAAGCATTTGTCAAAATCTTTCCACAGATCTATTCCTTTTGGGAAAAAATGCAGTGCTGTTCACAAGAGTGAAAATTTCAAAACGAGAACAAAGAGAAAGCTTTCCTGAAGGCTTTGGAACCAGAACCACTTGTGGAAATGTGGAGTTTTCTTTCTCCTGAGGAAATGGCTGGATAACCAACAAGCAAAATAAATGTTAGGTTAAGCACTAGATAACACAAAGTTTGGGAGAAGATTTGTAGCTCGGGTGCTCGTTGTTGTGGTTCTGTTCGCCGAGCTGGGAGTTTGTGTTGCAGATGTTTCGTCCCCTGTCTAGGTGACATCCTCAGTGCTTGGGAACCTCCTGTGAAGCGCTTCTGCGATGTTTCCTCTGGCATTTATAGTGATATAAACATCACAGAAGCGCTTCACAGGAGGCTCCCAAGCACTGAGGATGTCACCTAGACAGGGGACGAAATGTCTGCCACACAAACTCCCAGCTCGGCGAACAGAACCACAACAACTAGGTAATACAGCTGGTCTAGACCATAGAGTCAGTGTCAGCATCAGAGTAATTCTGTAATATTGTGATCGATTGGTGGCTTCAAAGTGGCTGTAACACAACCTATGGCAGCATGTGGATATGGAGAGGGAGGGCACTGAGCGGGGGGGGGGGGGGGGGTGCTCAATCACTTGTGTTAAGACACCCAGCAGCAGGTGGCGATGGTGAGGGAGGGACCAGCTGGAGCAGTCAAATGGACACTCTCTTGGAAAAGAAAGGGGCTTCTGGGAAGAAGGAGCAAACAGACAAAGGATTCCTCTAACCCGTGCAAATGACAGGCTTCATTCCTTAATTTCCCTTCATGATTGTAATGATCTGATTAAAGGATTCTGTTTCATGATCTTTGGGCCATGCATGTACTCATATCACAAGTTACATGGAAGCACCCTCACAGGCAGAAATTACAGATTATAGAGCATCTAGCCAATGGAGCCGTGAAATCATTCTTAATTGAGGGCCTGAAATATGGACATTTCCGACCTGCCTCCATTCCGTTGGCTGATGAGCCATTTCTCTGGCCACCCCCAAGGAAGACAGGAATTCATTCTGGAAACCATTTGAACATAACAAAAAGCCAAGTGTCCCCCAATATCCTTGGTCCACTCCCATCTAAGCCCAAGTTGGAAAAGCCCAAATTTAACCAACCATAAAGTAAAAGTAAATGAAGAAACCCGGACTTGTAAATCTGTTTAAGTTTTTTAAAATTGGCTTATGTTAGCTTGTTTATGGCAAATTTTAATATAGTCATACATGAATGGATAACCACTTTGGATGGGCTAGTGCAAAGGGAAGAAGGGATTTATTGGAATGAAGAAATGTTGTGGTTGACCATAAATTACAATGAGGGAAGAGGTGGCCTAAATAACACAGAGTCATAAAATACTAATAGGAACACTCTCTCTCCCTCTCATTTGGACTTAGAACTGAGTATCAGGGTATATTCCATTTCAGTGTAATTGACATGACATGTGACACACCAGGATTCACTTCCTGATTGACGGTAAAGCCGCTGTCTGAAAAGACTAGGAGAGAACGTATGTAATCTCCAATGAACAACTGGTAGAACATCACACCTTTAACATAGCGAAATGGCCCGAGGTGTTTCACAGGAACGCAGCCAGATATAAATATTGAAATTGAGCCAAAGAGATATTAGGAAATGTGGCAAAAACAAAGCTTAGATAGACAGACAGAGGCAGAGAGTTATAGAGGTATACAGCACAGAAACAGATGCTTTGGTCCAACTTGTCCATATCAACCAGATATCCCAACCCAATCTAGTCCCACCTGCCAGCACCCGGCCCATATCCCTCCAAACCCTTCCTATTCATATACCCATCCAAATGCCTTTAAATGTTGTAATTTTCCCAGCCTCCACCATATCCTCTGGCAGCTCATTCCATATATGTACCACCCTCTGCATAAAAAGTTGCTCCTTAGGTCTCTTTATATCTTTCCCCTCTCACCCTAAACCTATGCACTCTAGTTCTGGACTCCCCCACCCCAGGGAAGGGACTATTTATCCTATCTATCCCCCTAATGATTTTATAAACATCTATAAGGTCACACCTCAGCCTCTGATGCTCCAAGGAAAACAGTCCTAGCCTATTCAACCTCTCCCTATAGCTCAAATCCTCAACCCTGGCAACATCCCTGTAGATCTTTTCTGAACCCTTTCAAGTTTCACAACATCCTCTCGATAGGAAGGAGACTAGATTTTCAAGCAATATTCCAAAAGTGGCCTAACCAATGTCTTGTACATTCACAACATGACCTTCCAACTCCTGTACTCGATACTCTGACCAATAAAGGAAAGGATACCAAACGCCTTCTTCACTATCCTACCTATCTGCGATTCCACTTTCAAGGAGCTATGAACCTGCACTCCCCATGACCTTCCCATTAAGTGTATAAGTCCTGCTAAGATTTGCTTTCCCAATTTGCAACACCTCCCATTTATCTAAATTAAACTTCATCTGCCACTTTTCAGCTCATTGGCCCATCTGATCAAGATTCCGTTGTAATCTGAGGTAACCCTCTTCGCTGTCCACTACACCTCCAATTTTGGTGCCACCTGAAAACTTACTAACTATACCTCTTATGCTCACATCTAAATCATTTACATAAATGTTGAAAAGTCATGGACCCAACACCGATCCTTGTGGCACTCCACTGGTCACAGGCCTCCAGTCTGAAAAACAACCCTCCACCACCACCCTCTGTCTTCTACCTTTGAGCCAATTCTGTATCCAAATGTCTAGTTCTCCCTGTATTCCATGAGATCTTACCTTGCTAATCAGTCTCCTATGGGGAACCTTGTCGAACATCTTACTGAAGTCCATATAGATCACATCCACAGTTCTGTCATCATCAATCCTCTTTGTTACTTTTTTAAAAACTCAATAAAGTTTATGAGACATGATTTTCCCTGTACAAAGCCATGTTGATTATCCCCATTTGGTCCTTGACTTTCCAAATACATGTACATCCTGTCTCTGCCATATTTAGTCTTTGTTTACCATCTCCTCCCATCTTCCAACCATCTGATCTCATGATCGAACAATCAGAGTGGCTATTTACTAATAGATTTATGAGTGGCTCAGGAGTACTGGGTTTAAATAGGATCTTAAGGGAGGAGAACAAATACAGAAATAAATTAACTCTGGACAGCTGAAGCACAGATGGCAATGGGATTACAAAAGAATTGGGGGATAGAGAGGAGACCAGGTTGGAAAACGTAGAGTTCAGAATAATATTTTTGTACTAATATTGTCAATTGATAATAAGCAGTGGTTTGTGACCATTATATGAGGCAAAATGATAAAAAAAGGCTTATTTGTCATTCTAAAATCAAATTCACCTATTGCCATTCTCACAACCAAATGTTTCACTGTTCCCTCAGGAACGGACCCTTGACTTACCTTAGTCTGAAAATGTACTGGGTCAAAAGGTATGACACTGGAAAAGCACATCAGGTCAGGCAGCATTTGAGGAGCAGGAGAGTTTTGGGCATAAGCTCTTTATCAGGAATGTGTCAGGGCTTATGTCGGAAACATCGAGTCCAGTGCTCCTCGGATGCTACCTGACCTGCTGTGCTTTTCCAGTACCACACTTTTTAACTCTGACTCTCCAGCATCTGTAGTCCTCACTTTCTCTCAATATGTATTTGCCCCCATTTAGTCCATCTTTACCATCTCGTCTCATCTCCCAACCATCTGATCTTGAGATCAAACTAATAGAGTAGCTATTTATTCATAGATTCACGAGTGGCTCAGGAGTAATTGGTCCATCTGGCTTTGATCAGGAAAGCTCTGGGTTTGAGTCACACTCCAGGACTCTCTGACAATGAAGCAGCAATGGTGTGCTTCAAAGCAGCCAGTTAATCAGCCTGCAACATCCTTCAGAACACTGCTATAGCATTTCAGGGGAGCAAGGAGTGCTAAACAAACAGAAAAGGAGGTTGTCCAGCCTATTGGGCCAGTGCTGACTTCCAAGAAAGCCAAGTTTCCCCATTCCCTTCCCCTTGCCCTGCAAGTTTTTTCTGAATTCCTTTTTGTAAAACAGCAGTGACATCAAAGGAGGGTACCGACTAACTCGATAAAGTCCATCTTATTTAAGCACACTATGGAATCTCCTTGCCCCTACCATTTCAGGTGGATTCCCAATCTGGGTAGAAAATGTGTTGCTGGAAAAGCGCAGCAGGTCAGGCAGCATCCAAGGAGCAGGAGATTTGACGTTTCGGGCATAAGCCCTTCTTCAGGAATCATTCTTGAAGAAGGACTTATGCCCGAAACGGCGAGTCATTCCTGAAGAAGGGCTTATGCCCGAAACGTCGAATCTCCTGCTCCTTGGATGCTGCCTGACCTGCTGCGCTTTTCCAGCAACACATTTTCAGCTCTGATCTCCAGCATCTGCAGACCTCACTTTCTCCTCCCAATCTGGGTAGCTTGGTGTGTAGGACAATATCTCCTCCCCTGGCCTTAAGTAAACCTGGTAACAAGGGTTCTTAATAGGGCATATAGGCTTCTTAAGGGGCTTGACATGTTAAATGCTGACAGGATGTTTCCCCCATGGGAGAGTGTAGGACCAAAGGGCATATCTCAGAATCAAGGTTCCCCAGTGTAAGATTGAGACCAGGAGGAATTTCTTCTCTCAAACAGTTGTAAGACTTTGGAACTCCTGGCCAAAGAGAACTCTGGGTGTAGAGCCCTTGTGTATATTTAAGGCTGAGACAGATAGAATCTTGGTAATCAAGAGTTATGGGGGAAATGCAGGAAAGTGGACCTGAGGAATGTAGGATCAGCCATGATCCTATTAAATGACAGAAGAGGCTCAAAGGGCTAAATGGCCTACTCCTGTTTCTATTTCTTATGGTCTTATGATTTGGAAAATTAATATCATGAACATAGGACTTAAGAGCGAGATTAGGCCATTCAGCCCTTCAAGCCTGCTCTGCCAATCAGTAGGATCATGGCTTATCTGATTGTGTTCTCAACCTTAATTTCTTGTTTGTCTAATATGCAAAGGCAACACTGCTGCCTCACAGTGCTGGGGACCCAGGTTCAATTCCGGCCTTGGGTGACTGTCCATGTAAGATTTCCTCCACAGATGTGCAGCTGAGGTGGATTGGCCATGGGAAATATGGGTTATGGGACCAGGAAGGGGGAGGGGTGGGGGGGGGGGGGGGGAGATCTGGGCAAGATGCCTTTCAGAGGGTTGGTGCAGACTGGATGGGCTGAATACCCTCCATCTGCACTGCAGGGATTCTATGATAGGTTGATTTACAAACTAACCTTCAAAGGAATTAATGTGAGAGACTGTGGAGAAAATTAAATCAGTGACCCAGAGTTGGCCTGAAACAATCAGGAAATGTTTTAATTTTCCACCAGCAATAAAAAACACGACTGGAAAAACAAAGAAACATCATAAACAAAAAGAAACACCTTGAGATATTCCACCATGCTATGTGGAAGATGATTCAGGAATTTGACTGGGTGGACACTGAGAAATAGGTTCTCCTGATGGGTATTCTATAATGGTCATAGCCACAGGATAAGGCATTGACCATTTATGATTGAGGGAGTTGGATGTTCAGTCACTGAGTACGTCAACTCTAAGCCTGATGATGCATTAGAAATTCAAGTTGTTGATGAACAAATCTGTTCAGGCAAAAGTCCAAAATCTGACCTCCCAAAGCAGCATTCATAATTTTTAAAAAATTAAACATTTTTGGGAGATGCGTGTGAGTCATTTTTATTTGTCGTATAATGAGAATGTGTCTGTTAGTGAGATGATGGAACTTTGATGTCAGTAGTCACAAGACTGAGAAGAAAATATAAAGACAGCACTGGAGAGGTGTAAACAAAGATCAGTGTTCTGTAGAAAAGTGTACACAGCAAAGAGATTATTGGAATTCCACTGCAAGAGACAATAGCCACTCTGAGATGAGGTTGAAGCAGAAATGCAGCAGACTCAAGATAAGAACAGTCTAGTCAAAGAGAACAGTCTCTGTAGTGCTGGACCAAAAGCTGTCACACAGGTCTCAGGTTTGGCACACTCCATGGAGTCTAATTCTGGATTATTGGTGCTGGAAGATTCCTGATGAAGGGCTTTTGCCCAAAACGTCGATTTCGCTGCTCCTCGGATGCTGCCTGAACTGCTGTGCTCTTCCAGCACCACTGATCCAGAATCTGGTTTCCAGCATCTGCAGTCATTGTTTTTACCTCATAATCATTGTTTTTACCTCCATGGAGTCTAATATGACCCTTCTTTCAGACTGGATATGCTGCTTGATTTAATCCACCAGTCTTTGGGGCAAATGCCTTACATATGTGGCATCACACTGGCATCGAACTTCGTACACTGAATTTCTCAGTCGTGTGGTGAGCAAATCATTTCTTTGGTTTAGAGACAACATCCTGATTGTGACAAACATCACTCATGTTGCTATCATTCAGTATCAGCATGAATCCGCTTACTTCAGCTATCACTCAAACGTTTAAGATACCTTACTGATTTTGATTTTTGAATTTATTGTCACATGTAATTTACAGTAAGAATAATGTAAAATGTAGTGAAACGTTTTCATTTGTAACCTTATAGAGGTTTATAAAATCATGAGGGGCATAGATAGGGTAAATAGACAAGGTCTTTTCCCTGGGGTGGGAGAGTCCAGAACTAAAGGGCATAGGGTTAGGGTGAGAGGGAAAAGATTTAAAAGGGATGTAAGGGGCAACTTTTTTCACACAGAGGGTGGTGCTTGTATGGAATGAGCTGCCAGAGGAAGTGGTGGAGGTTGGTACAATTACAGCATTTAAAAGGCATCTGGATGGGTATATGAGTAAGAAGAGTTTAGAGGGATATGGGTCAAATGCTGGCAAATGGGACTAGATTAGTTTAGAATACCTGGTCAGCATGGATGAGTTGGAGAGAAGAGTCTGTTTCCAAGCTGTACATCTCTATAACTCTATGACTACTGGACAGCACTATTTTGAATAAGAATAAGGAAAAGAAAAGATATTGCTTGAAGAGTGTCCATCAGTCCTAAACTGGCTGATCATCAATGAGGCCTGTGCCACCATCGCTCCCCCATTGCTTTGCCGACATCTACATTGGACCCAACCAACATTGGAGTCACTACTCATCAGGTGCCATCTTTGCCGCTGACCTGACTCTCCTCCGCCACCGCCTCGCTGCCTCCTGGGCTTGCCCAATCAATATCAGAGTCGCATCGCTTGCCACTGCTCCCACGTCACTAATGCTGCCATCTTGCCCTTCCATCAGTGATTCGCTGCAATCAACAAAGTCGCCAATCCTCAGGTGCCATCTTTTGCGCTAAGTCTACGGCGCCAGTGCTGCGTCTGCTGATGTGACAGAAGCTGATCATTCAGGGTCCTGTGCATGCTCCAGAAAAGTAAGTAGTGGCTCATTAGAGGTCCGCCCTGGGCCCACTCTCCTCCGCACCCTTGTCTGCCCAGGGTCCATAGTAGGCCCACACAAGGTACACGTCCAGGGCCAGGTTTGAGACTGCTTAAGGCCTGCACACTGGGCTCTTACCGCTGCTAATGCCGTCCAAGCTCAGGTCAATGTAAGACAGGAAAAAAAGAGAAGAGAGGGAAAGAGAAAAGAAAAGCAGTCGGAGTGGATGAGCTCCAGTACAGGAGCCCAACCCCACTGCCATTTTGGATCGGCACCCATTTACAAGTTAGCATGAGGTAGACTGGGTACCTTACAGAAGCAAATTTGTCCACCTTAGGGACTTTCCTGATATGCACCATATACACTGACAAATGATGTGATTAGGTAG
Organism: Hemiscyllium ocellatum; assembly: GCF_020745735.1. Classification (NCBI taxonomy): domain Eukaryota; kingdom Metazoa; phylum Chordata; class Chondrichthyes; order Orectolobiformes; family Hemiscylliidae; genus Hemiscyllium; species Hemiscyllium ocellatum. Next base: position 121,588,264 of record NC_083405.1, on the reverse strand, counting down.
AATGGCATTGATAGGACCTATTTCAGCATCTTCTTTACTCGGTGTTTGTTATTTACAAGACCGTTGACAGACGGGTTGGTCTGATGGGCAGATCAGAATATACCCCTAAAATTGCAAGGTATTACATAGAGGTAGGAGCAGGAACAGGCCATTCAGCCCCTCGAGACTGCCCCACCATTCAATATGCTCATGGCTGATCATCGAGCTCAATACCCTCAACCTCCGCTCCCCCCATATCCTTTGATCCCTTCAGCCACAATAGCTATATCCACCTCTTTCTTGAAATCACAATATTTTGGCCTCAAACACTTTATGTGGCAGTAAATGCCACAGGCTGACCTCTGTCTGAGTGAAGAAATTTCTCCTCATCTCAGTCCTAAAAGGTTTACCCATTGTCCTTAAACTATCACCCCTGGTTCTGGATCCTCCCATCATCAAGAACATCCTTCCTGTATCTAGTCAACACCCATGACCATTATTAACTTTCCATTCCTAACTGCCCTTGAGAAACTGGTGATGTGCTGCTATCTTGAACAACTGCAGTCCAGAGGTAAAGGGACATCCACAGTGCTATTAAAGAAGGAATTCCAGATTTTAAACAGACTTGCAGTGAAGGTTTGGCATTCTAGTACGAAGTCAGGTACATACCCATTTATCAACTTGCCTTCCCCATCATAAATGTTGAAGATTTGGAGAGTGATGTCTCAGGAGCATTGTTTAAGTCATGAACATAGATTGTAAAAACTGATTCTTTATTAGTCACCTCTCAAAAATCTCCAATGACTTTGTCCAACATGATTTTCCATTCATTTTCCAATCATATTGGCTGACTATGCCAATTCAGGTAATTTTTATTCAAGTGTCCATTTATGATTAGATTAGATTCCCTACAGTGTGGAAACAGGCCCTTCGGCCCCACAAGTCCACAGTGACTCTCCGAAGAGTAACCCATCCCACTCTGACTAATGTACCGAACACAATTTAGCATGGCTAATTCACCTGACCTGCACATCTTTGGATTGTGGGAGGAAACCGGAGCACCCAGAGGAAACCCATGCAGATACGGGGAGAATATGCAAACACCACATAGACAGGCACTCAAGGCTGGAATCGGACGGGGGACCTTGGCACTGTGAGGCAGCAGTGCGAACCACTGAGCCACCATGCCACCTCTTTATCATTCATTTTATAATAATTATTGGCATGGATTAATGATGGTAAAAACAATGACTGCAGATGCTGGAAACCAGATTCTAGATTAGAGGTGCTGGAAGAGCACAACAGTTCCGGCAGCATCCGAGGAGCAGGAAAATCGATGTTTCGGGCAAAAGCCCTTCATCAGGAATGAAGAGAGAGCCAGAAGTGTGGAGAGATAAGCTGGAGGAGGGTGGGGGTGGGGAGAAAATAGCATAGAGTACAATAGGTGAGTGGGGGAGGGGATGAAGGTGATAGGTCGGGGGCAGGGTGAGGGTGGAGTGGATAGGTGGAAAAGAAGATAGGCAGGTAGGACAGGTCATGGGAACAGTGCTAAGACCCCACCACCAGGGATATATTTCCCTCCCCACTCCTTTTCCCCTTCCGCAAAGACTGTTCCCTCCGTGACTACCTGGTCAGGTCCACGCCCCCCCTACAACCCACCCTCCCATCCTGGCACTTTTCCCTGCCACCGCAGGAACTGCAAAACCTGTGCCCACACCTCCTCCCTCACCTCTATCCAAGGCCCTAAAGAAGCCTTCCACATCCATCAAAGTTTTACCTGCACATCCACTAATATCATTTATTGTATCCGTTGCTCCCGATGCGGTCTCCTCTACATTGGGGAGACTGGACGCCTCCTAGCAGAGCGCTTTAGAGAACATCTCCGGGACAGTGCGCCCAGCAACCACACCTCCCTGTGGCCCAACATTTCAACTCCACCTCCCACTCTGCCAAGGACATGGAGGTCCTGGACCTCCTTCCCCGCCGCTCTCTCACCACCAGACACTTGGAGGAAGAACGCCTCATCTTCCGCCTCGGAACACTTCAACCCCAGGGCATCAATGTGCACTTCAACAGTTTCCTCATTTCCCCTTCCCCAGCCTCACCCTAGTTCCAAACTTCCAGCTCAGCTCTGTTCCCATGACTTGTCCTACCTGCCTATCTTCTTTTTCACCTATCCACTCCACCGTCCCCCTGCCCCCGACCTGTCACCTTCATCCCCTCCCCCACTCACCTATGGATTAATGATTGGCTATCAAACTGAAAACTGGCCGTAGGAATAAATGGATCTTTTTCATGCTGCTAACTTAAAATGCCCCATTTATCCCTCTTTCTAACTACTGTCCAATCCTGCATCCCTGCTAATACAATATCTCCAGTCATCAAATGTAGGCCATCAGATCCTGGCATCTATTGACTTTTAGCTCCTTACTCTCTCTAATTTAATTAAGTTTCTCTACTGACATTAATCTTAAGTTTCTCATTTTTATTAATCCCATATTATCCTCTGGTAAGTAATTTTGAAGACGGATGCAAAATGTTTTTCAGCACCTCTGACTTTTACTCATAGCTTCAGAAAACACTATGAACACATAATAATGCAACCGAGAAGATTTTATTATTGTCCAACAATGTCTTTGGACATTTTCTTTCCTGCCTTTACCAACATAATGGGCAGAGTTCTTCTGGGGTATAACAAGAATGTTTCTGATGTATTGATGATTTGGAGATGCCGGTGTTGGACTGGGGTGTACAAAGTTAAAAATCACACAACACCAGGTTATAGTCCAACAGGTTTAAGTGGAAGCACTAGCTTTCGGAGCGACGCTCCTTCATCAGGTGATATTGGAGGGCTCAATCCTAACACAGAATTTATAGCAAAAATTTACAGTGTGATGTAGGAGCGTTGCTCCGAAAGCTAGTGCTTCCAATTAAACCTGTTGGACTATAACCTGGCGTTGTGTGATTTTTAACTCTGATGTACTGGATACTTAAAAACATAGAAATGCAGAAACTAGCAGCAGGAGTAGACCATTTGCACTTTTTCACCATTTAATAGGACTTCACTTGACAAAAGAGCAGTGCTCCAAAAGTTTGTGATTTTAAATAACCCTGTTGAACTATAACCTGATGACATGTGTGACTTCTGACTTTGGCCATTCAATATGATTATGGCTGATCTTTAATCTCAAAACCCTATTCTCACTTTCTCTCCACTCCCCCTGATGCCTTCAATATCTAAAGATTTATCTATCTCTTAATATGAGATACGCAGTCTTCTCAGTCCCTCTCTCTCAGATGCCAATTTGTATCTGAAATTAAGGCCATGAATTTCGTAGCCCAAAGGCTCAGCGAATCAAAGCAGAACGAATTTTCTTCTCAGGCAATTGGCATCACTCGAAAGCAATTGGTCGGAATCTGATTGATTTGTCTTTCATTCCCATAGATCTGGGGGTTGTCATCAGCAGCTCAGCTCAGAAAAACAACCTCAGCATGGACTGGTGTCACATGGAAAAGGCTCACAAAACCTTGGTGTGAATCCATTGCAGGGAATTTCACCCTTTCCTCGCCTTTCAATGACCGAGTCCACTTTAAACACGAGGAATACCATTTAGCATTTCTCGATGTGAATTAAATGCAGTGGAAATAAATCCAGCGTCACAATTTCATATTGGGCTGACATACAGCTCATTTGCAGAGCTCTGTCTTGGCAGGCTTCCAACTGATAATAAATGGGGAAGCAACAGCGTTTTCATTTATTGAAGATTAATGGGCTCATAAACTAAGCAATTCTTTACAAGGAAAAAAGATTAATTTTGCTTTTTTGATTAAAAAAAACAGCCAAGTCCACCTATCGAACAGAGAGTACTTGGTGAAAATGGATGAGTTATTAACAAGTTTGTGTGACAAGTAAGAGAGACAGATAGAAGAAATGTGCATTTGTATAGCTGCAGGTTCTTTTAAACTTAGTAAAACATCAAGGCTCTTCCTAGGAGTATTATGATGCACAATTGGATGAACATATATGGGTGCAATAGAGCAAAAAGGCAAAAGCTTGGTTAAAGCATTCAAACCTAAACAGCACACTTCAGAGCAGAGTTAGTGCAGTGGAGGTATGGAGTTGTTCGTGGAAGGAATTCCAGAGAGTGAGATCTAGGCAACTGAATAAACTGTTTATGTGATTAAAACCAGAGGTGTTCAAGAGGCCAGAGTTAGTTCAATGCAGATATATCAGAGCATTGTGAGGTGGAGGAGATTACGGGGTGGGGGGAGGGGGGAAGGGGGGAACAATGCCAGAGAGAGAGTTGACGTCAGGGTTGCGAATGTAAAACTTACAATGCTGCTTGAAAGGCACTGAGAGTAGGTCAGTGAGCATGGCGTTGTGAGTTAATTGAGGTGCAACTGAGATGTCTGACAAATGAGAAAGTCTGACAAGTCAGAGAATTGAACAGTTTAGGCCTATACTGTCTGGAATTTAGAAGAATGAGGGGAGATCAGATTGAGGTATTCAAGATGATGAAAGGTGTGGACAAAATAAATATGGAGCGGACGCTTCCTCCTAAGGGGCATTCGAAGATGAAAGGTCATAGTCTTAGGATAAGGGGTAGCAAATTTAAAACAGAATTGAGGAAAACAAACGTTGTAGGATACAAATGCTATAGGAAGGATAGAAAGAGGGCCAAGAGAGGAGGGGGAATGACGTTTTGATAAGGGATAGCACTACTGCTGTACTTAGGGAGGATATTCCGGGGAATACATCCAGGGAAGTTATTTGGGTGGAACTGAGAAATAAGAAACGAATGAGCTCCTTATTGGGATTGTATTATAGACCGCCTAATACATAGTGGGAAACTGAGAAACAAATTTGGAAAGAGATTTCAGTTACCTGGAGGAATAATAGGGTGGTTACGGTAGGGGATTTTAACTTTCCAAACATAGACTGGGACTGCCATAGTGTTAAGCGTTTAGATGGAGAGGAATTTGTTAAGTGTGTACAAGACAATTTTCTGATTCAGTATGTGGCTGTACCTACTAGAGAAGGTACAAAACTTGACCTACTCTTGGGAAATAAGGCAGGGCAGGTGACTGAGGAGTCAGTGGGGGAGCATTTTGGGACCAGCGACCATAATTCTATTTGTTTTAAAATAGTAATGGAAAAGGATAGACCAGATCTAACAGTTGAAGTTCTAAATTGGAGGGAGGCAAGAACTTTCAAAAGCTGATTGGGGGCAGATGTTTGCAGGTAAAGGGACAGCTAGAAAAGAGGAAGCCTTCAGAAATGAAATAACGAGAGTCCAGAGATAGTATATTACTGTTAGGCTAAAAGGTAATGCTGGTGGGTGTAGGAAATGCAGGATGACTAAAAAGATTGAGGGTTTGGTTCAGAAAACCAAGGAAGCATATGTCAAACATAGACAGGATAGATCGAGTGAATCCTTAGAAGAGTATAAAGGCAGTAGGAGTATACTTAAGAGGGAAATTAGGAGGGCAAAATGGGGACATGAGATAGCTTGGCAAATAGAATTAAGGAGAATCCAAAGGGTTTTGACAAATTCATTAAGGACAAAAGGGTAACTAGGGAGAGAATAGCGCCCCTCAAAAGATCAGTAATGCAGCCTACGTGTGGAGCCGCAGGAGATGGGGGAGAAGCTAAACGAGTATTTTGCATCAGTATTTACTGTGGAAAAGGATATGGAAGATATAGACTGTAGAGAGGGAAATAGTTGGTGACAACTTGAAAAATGTCCATTTTAAAGAGGAGGAAGTGCTGGATGTCTTGAAACACACAAAAAGTGGATAAATCCCAGGACCTGATTAGGTGTACCCTGGAACTGTGTGGGAAGCTAAGAAAGTGATTGTTGGGCCCCTTGCTGAGAGATTTGTATCATCAATAGTCACAGGTCAGGTGCCAGAAGACTGAAGGTTGGCAAACGCGGTGCCACTGTTTAAGAAATGAGTAAAGAAAAGCCAGGGAACCGTAGACCAGTGAGCCTGACATTGGTATTGGCAAGTTGTTGGAGAGAATCCTGAGGGACAGGATGTAAATGTATTTGGAAGGGCAAGGACTGATTAGAAATAGGCAGCTTGGCTTTGTGCATGGGATATCATGTGTCATGAACTTGATTGAATTATTTGAAGAAGTAACAAGAGGATTGATGAGGGCAGCGTGGTGGATGTGTTCTATTTGGGCTTTAGTGAGGCTTTCGACAAGGTTCTTAGTGGGAGACTGGTTATCAACTTAAGACCACATGAAATACAGGGAGAACTGGCCATTTGGGTACAGACTGGCTCAAAGGTAGAAGACAGAGGGTGGTGGTGGAACATTGTTTTTCAGACTGGAGGCCTGTGACCAGTGAAGTGCCACAAGGATGGGTCCTTGTGGCTGGGTCCACTACTTTTTGTCATTTATATAAATTATTTGGATGTGAACTTAAGAGGTATAGTTAGTAAGTTTGCAGATGCCATCAAAATTGGAGTTGTAGGGGACAGTTGTAGTGGTTACCTCAGAGTACAACGAAATCTTGATCAGATGGGCCAATGGACTGAGGAGTGGCAGATGGAGGTTAATTGAGATAAATGTGAGGTGCTGCATTTTGGAAAAGCAAACATTAGCAGGACTTATACACTTATCGGTAAGGCTCTGGGGACTGCTGCTGAACAAAGAGACCTTGGAGTGCAGGTTCATAGTTCCTTCAATGTAATGTCACAGGTAGATAAGTTAGTTAAGAAAGCATTTAGTATGCTTTCCTGTATTGGTCAGCGAATTGAGTGTAGGAGTTTGGAGGTCATGTTGCAGCTGTACAGGACATTGGTTAGGCCATTGTTGGAATATTGTGTGCAATTCTTGTCTCCTTCCTATCAGAAGGATGTTGTGAAACTTGAAAGGGTTCAGAAAAGGTTTACAAGGATATTGTCAGGGTTGGAGGGTTTGAGCTATAGGGAGAGGCTGAACAGGCTGGGGCTGTTTTCCCTGGAGCGTCGGAGGCTGAGGAGTGACCTTATAGAGGTTTATAAAATCATGAGGGGCATGGATAGGATAAATAGACAAAGTCTTTTTCTTGAGGTGGGGCTCCAGAACTAGAGGGCATAGGTTTGGGGTGAGAGGGGAAAGATTTCAAAGGGATCTAAGGGCCAACGTTTTCAAACAGAGGGTGGTGCGTGTATGGAATGAGCTGCCAAAGGAAGCGGTGGCGGCTGGTACAATTACAGCATTTAAAAGACATGTGTATGGTATATGAATAGGAAGGGTTTAGAAGGATTTGGCACAAGTGCTGGCAAATAGATTAGGTTAGGATATCTGGTCGGCATGGACAAGGTGAACCGAAGGGTCTGTCTTCGTGCTGTATATCTCTATGACACTTTGACTCTACTTCTCCCAAATCGTTGTGAGTCTGTGGAATTCACTCCCCCAAAGTACAATAGATGCCGGGACAGTGAGTAAATTTAAGGAGGGGTTACACAGGTTGTTATTTGGTAATGGATTGAAGAGATATGGAGAGAAGGCAGGAAAATGAGGGTGAGGAGCACATCAGCCATGATCGAATAGTGGAGCAGACTCGATGGGCTGAATGGCCTAATTCTGCTCCTGTGTCTTATGAACTTATGATTCACTGGATGGAACAATACCTAATGCTTTTTCAGATAGTCAGGCACATACTGTATATTAGAATCACAGAGTTCCCTCAAGGTGGAAGCAGGCCTTCAGCTCATCAAGTCCACACCAATCCTCTGAGAGGCATCCCACCCAGACACACACCCCATTCCTATCCATGTTACTCTGTATTTACCATGGCTAATCCATCTAGCCTGCACACTATGAGCAATTTAGCATGCTTAATCTATCTAACCTATACATTTTTGGACTGCGAGAGGAAATTAGAACACCTGGCGGAAACCCATGCAGACACAGGGAGAATGTGCAAACTCCAGATAGTCACCCAGGGCTGGAATTGAACCCAGGTCCTTGGTGTTATAAGGCAGCCATTCTATCTACTGAATTACCATGCCAATCAATAGGGCAATGTGAACTGGAAATTGCCTGAACAGTATAATTCTATGGGTCCAGAAATCATCAAATCAATGACAGTCAATGTTTAGTTGCAGGTTTAATTGCATTTAAAATGTTTTCCATATCAGATAGCTGGAGAGATCATGATGGGATAAATGTTCACAGAACAGCAACAAACACTGCCTTTGTGTTGTGAGGAAAATAAGCACGCAGTTTGGAATGGCAACACATGACTGAGGTGTGAACATGGTACAAAGTTTGGAGAGTAGGTACTTTCTGTGTTCTAATCCATTTTACCTCAACAAGTGAAACCCATTATTTGCTTTCTGTGATGGTTACAGACATCACAGCTCTGATCCATGGTCCATAAACAGACGAATTTAGATTTGAGATGTGATTCCACTTGAAGCAGTGTCACTCTTTTGCTGTCATTTCTGCATATGTGAGTTATAGGGAAGCTGCTGGAGAAGATAATGAAGGATAGGCTCGTTTTACATTTGGAAGAAATGGGTTTATCAGTGATAGGCAACATGGTTTTGTGCAGGGAAGGTCATGTCTTACCAACTTAATAGAATTCTTTGAGGAAGTGACAAAGTTGATTGATGAGAGAAAGGCTGTAGATGTCATATACATGGACTTCAGTAAGGCATTTGATAAGGTTCCCCATGATAGGCTGATGGAGAAAATGAAAGCGCATGGGGTCCAGGTGTACTAGGTAGATGGATAGAGAATTGGCTGGGCAACAGAGACAGAGAGTAATAGTGGGAGGGAGTTTCTCAAAATGGAGAACTGTGACCAGTGGTGTTCCACAGGGATCCGTGCTGGGACCACTGTTTTTTGTGATATACATAAACGATTTGGAGGAAGGTGTAGGTGGTCTGATTAGCAAGTTTGCAGATGCCACTAAGATTTTTGATGAGCAGATCGTGAAGGGACTATCAGACAATGTTGCAGAATATAAATATATTGGAGATTTGGCAGAGAAATGGCAGACTGAGTTCAATCTGAGCAAATGGGAGGTGATGCGTTTTGGAAGATCCAACTCACGAGCAAACTATACATTAAATGGAAAAGCCCTGGAAAAAACTGATGTACAGAGAGATCTGGGTGTTTAGGTCAATTATACCCTGAAGGTGCAATGCAGGTCAATAGAGTGATCAAGAAGGCATACAGCATGCTTTCCTTCATCAGACGGGGTATTGCGTACAAGAGTTGACAGGTCACGCTGCAGTTGTATAGGACTTTGGTTCAGGCAGGGAGCAGAGGATACGGATCCTAGGAAAATAGGTGACAGTTTTAGATAGAGGATTGGGATCGGCTCAGGCTTGGAGAGCCAAAAGGCATATCATTGTGCTGTAATATTCTTTGTTCTTTGAGAGTATAAATTGTGATTAAGTGTGTACAAAAGCCCCTCGGACATGAAATTCGATGCCGGTCCTAATCCTTTTCATGTTTTAGATTATGACAATATTATTCTGCACATTTTCCCTTTAAAAGGGATGGTCTGCTTTAAGGATGGAAGGCTGGCTTTACAATGTGAGACCCTTTCCTACCTGGGGAAATGAAAACAGACTGTGTTGAAAAAACTCAGCAGATCAGACAGTTTCATCCCAATCAAGGGCCAGCTACCTGAAACGTTAACTCCAGGCAAGAGGTTCCAAATAGTGGGCTTCCTGCTCTTTCCCGGAATGGTCAGTGGAGTGGAGGATGAGAGGAGACTTAATAAATGCATACAAGATAATGAGAGACACAGGTAGAGTGAATAGCCAGAGACTTTCTCCCCATGGCGGAAATGGCTATCATGAGGGGGCAGAATTTTAAAGTGATTGAAGGAAGGTTTAGGGGAGATGTCAGAGATAGCTTCTTTACACAGAGAGTGTTTGGCGTGTGGAATGCAGTGCCAGCACTGGTAGTAGAGTCACATATGTTAGGGACATTTAATTAACTCTTGAATAGGCACATTGATGATAGTAAAATGAAGGGTATGTAGGTTAGTTTGATCTTAGAGTAGATTAAAAAGTTAGCACAACATTGAGGGCCAAAGGGCCTGTACTATGCTGTATGTCCCCTTCGCTCCCCACCAAGCCCACATCCCCCATCCCCCATCAATCACAGTGACCCCACAGCCACTTGATGGTCTTAGACAACTCTGAAGTCCCTATATCACTCGTGGTAGTGAGAGGGACTAGGACCATAAGCAATGACCAGGTTCTGCTTCCCAAGTCTAGGACCAGATAATTGTGGGGCATCTCTTCTTGGGAGATGAGGGGGAGGTTGTGAGACTTACTGGAGATGCCAAGTGGAAGGGGAGTCTGTAGGTAACAGGCCAATAGCGACAGGGCAGGTTTAGTTTTGAGCAGTAGGGTTACTGTTTCAATATATTAAAAAATATTTCCATCAAATCGGTGGAGCAGGAGGACAAAAATCTTAAAATCAAATTCAGTCATCATGAATAAAATGATTTATTTTAGCAAAATGACATCAAGGTCAAGGGCTCCTTCCATCAAATTGGAGCTGAGATGCGCCTCTATGATCAGGGTTAACATCCACACAAGGACACACAGCATGCATGGCCAGTGGCGCACGATTTCCAAGGTGGACAAACATACTCGTGAGTTATTTTCAATGATTGGGTTTAAAGTGATTCCTCCCTTGAGTTAATACCAATGGCACTTGAGCAACTGTAGATGGATGACCAGCCTTCATCTTAGCACTGTTGAGCCATTATTTGATTTTCTAAGTCTTAAACAAATAAGCTATACACAAGGGAACATAGTCTGAGAATTAGGGCCTAGAATGTTCAGGAGAGATGTTAGGAAGCACTTCTACACACAAAGGGTGGTAGAGGTTTGGAGCTAGATCAGTTGTTGGTTTTAAGTCTGCAATCAATCATTTTTTTGATTAAACAAAGCCATTAAGGGATATGCGCCAAAGGCACGTATATGGAATGAGGCCATAGATCAGCCATAATCTCATTAAATGATAGAAGGAGCTCAATGTGCTGAATGGCTTACTCCTGTCCTTATTTTCCTGTGTTTCTATGTTCCTGACATCTAATGTTTTTTAGCCATTGAGGTGGTATGCACTTACGCAATTTCATATTGTGCTGCTAGCTAAGTTATTAGCACTTGTTTCTCTGTTTCTTGTTCTGGCAGACCTCCTGATTTCTCTTCTTTGCACAAACCAAACATACTGCTGATCTCAAGTACAATCCAAGCACAATACAATTGGGGTGTACAAAGGGCAAAGGCAGACAATGCCCATCCATGGTTATTGATGCAGGGTCAAGCCTTTTACTGAATACTGGAGGGGTGTTTGCATACACACTGTACACTGAAGATCCTAACTAACAGATGGATAATATCATCGTGATCCATTGTCTTGAACATCAAGTTACACCCTACAGCAACAGGAAAAGATGTAGCAATGAAGTAGACAGGTAAAGCAGAACTTTAATTCAAATATGATTGGAAAAGTGATTGTAAGCAGTGGCAAAGTTTAAAGTCACGCATCTATAAATGACATCTATATTGTAGATAGCCCTTCAACAAATTAAGATATTCGTCCTAATTGCATTAATCTGCAAAAGAAAATGTCAAAAGAGAGTATTTTGGGGAACAACATTCCATGCTCACTAAGCATCTGTATTTCATGGAGTCTTCCTTTTTAGAACAGGAAGCATTTCAGGCCTTTTTTATGGCCACCTATCCTCATAATTAGGACTCTCAAATGAAGGGCTTAAAACATGCTCTAGCCTGCTCACCAATATTTGTGATCAGCAGAGAAAGTTTTGGGCCTTAGGATTCTTCAGCAGCCAACATTAATCGAGTAATTAGAAAAAAGAAACTAGCATCATTTTTTGTAACATGGAAACAAGAGAATTGGGAAGGTATAGAATCACCTCATCCCCACCATCTCTCCCACCCACCACCCTATTCCAGACAAAATACTACACCACCACATACAGATCTTTCTATATTGAGAAGCTCATTTCAATCATTTGGCCAATGATATTCCTAGCAAGGCCTTGTTCTTGCATCTATTCCCTTCTGATGTTCATTGATTATAAAGCATTGACATATGGTCATCATTCCACTTTTAAGTGAATTGTAAAACTAACGGATACGAGACTGAATTAATTACACATTGCATTGAGACAATTGTTTGGTTAAGTGCCTTTCCCAAAGAGCGGAGACATTCTTGATAGGATTAGACAGAATGATATCCCGGACCAAGGCCGTAAATGTGATGGTTTCCACATCAAAGTTCACAACAGAAAGGACACCAAGGACAAGAGTACTAATGTATTCCAGAAAAGGCAAAGCAGGATATTTGAGAGCCCCTGAATATTAGCTGATCAATACTTGTATTCTGTATGAGTACGTCGTAGAAAGAAGATGGCTTTGGGCCAACAATATTTGGGACATTTACATCGGTGTGCATTATGTTCAAGGTGTAAAGGATACAAAATTAATTTGCTATATGGAATGGAATGATGTCAATAAATACATCACATTCAATTCTGCAATATGCCATTCTGGTATAAATTCATAGTCTTTAGGGACAAGTCGCACTCCAGATACTTGAGCATATAATCTAGGCTTGAGAGCAAGGTGAGAGGGTGCTGCATTATATGAGGCACTGTCTTTTGAAGTAGACATTAAATTGAGACCCATCTGCCTCCTCTGAAGAATGTGGAAGTTTTTATGGAAACATTATGAAGAAGATCAAGGAAGTTTTTTATAGATTACTTATCCCTCAACCTAGGAGACTTCGGCACATGGTGTGGATATGATCTTGCTGCTGTTTCAAAGACTTCACTATGCACATGTTGGTTATTACAATGTCTATATGACCACAATGATTACCCTTCATAATGTACTTTGTTGGTTACAAAACACTTTTGGTCAAACTGAAAAGGTGAAAAGTGATTTTTTTAAAATTATTGATTCTTCCTCAGGATTTAAGCATCACTGCCAAGATTATTATTGAGCACCTCTCCCTAATTGCCCTTGAGAAAACTGTGGTGAGCTGCCTTCTTAAGCTGCTGTTCTTCATTTGCTGCAGAAAGACCCACAATGTCATTGGGGAGTGAGTTCCAAGGGTTTGTTCCAACAACACTAAAGGAATGACAAATTGTCTCCAAATCAGGAAGGTGGGAGGCTTGGCGAGAAGGTTTAGATTGGTGGTGATGCCATGCAGCTGCTGCCCTTTTTTTCTCGATGCTGGAGATAATGGGTTTTGAGATGGTTGTTGAAGGAGCTATGATGCGTTGTTATGGTCTCCATCTTGTCGATGGTGCATGTTAATACCACTGTGTGTTGGTGGTTCAGGAAGTGGGGCCGAACAAGTGGGCTGCTTTCTCCTGGATGGCATCAAGTTTGTTACTGGAGGTAAGTGGAGAGTAATCCATGACAATCCTGACTTGTGCTTTGTAGATGGTGGCCAGACATTTGCAAGACAGAGATTCAGGTAAATCCCATGGACGTCCTAGCCTCTGACCTGCTCTTGTAGCAACATTCAACTTCTCTCTATTTTGTTCTTATACTTTGGTGAACTTCTAGCAACAATAATTAACAGCTTCTGCTCCGTAATGCATATGACCTTAGACCTTCTTGCACAGTAGTCAGTGAAATGCAACCCAAAAATGCTCCATGGGGGATCCAACAGAAACTGATTGAGAGTGATTCCCAAGTCTATAATACCTGTGATTTCCTCCTTAAATCCATCCCCAGTGAAATGCCATCCAAAAATGCTCCATGGAGGATCCAGCACAAACTGATTGAGAGTGATTCCCAAGTCTATAATACCTGTGATTTCCTCCTTAAATCCATCCCCAAACAACCATAACACTAGCAGCACGAAACTCATTTTCTACTGAAATTGGAAGGTTGCATGTCAATATACTTGGTTAATGATAGGCCTGTTGTTAACTTGCTGATTTCAATGATATGACTATTAGCTAGGCTGAATTTATTAACAAAATATTGTGCCACTTTCCTCTCTGCTTAAGTAGAGCTATCAGTAACATTACTGGTCCCTGTGACATAATGTAAGTCATGTAAGGTGCGTCTCTAATAGTATTCCATCAAGATAGCCTTGAAATTTCTTGCCCCTTCTGTTTTTATATGTTTGTAGAACTTATAGTACAGAAGTGGGTCATTCATTCTAATTGGTTTATGTTTCATTTGAGACTGTTGCTACACTTTATTTTTAATTTATTTTGTTAATTCTTTCATGAGATGTAGTTATCACTGCCAAGCCCAACATTAGTTGCCCCACTGTAGAGAGGATATTATTAAACTAGAAAGAAGGCCGTAAACATTTACTAGGATCCTATCTGGACTGGAAGATTTGAGTTACAAGGAGAGGTTGGATAGGCCGGGACTTTTTTTCCCTGGAGCACAGGAGACTGAGGGGTGACTTTATAGAGGTCTGTAAAATAATGAGAGGCATAGATAAAGTCAATAACCAACAGCTTTTCCCCATGGTAGGGGAGTCTTAAAAGAGACCTCCGAGGCAATTTTTTCACACAGAGGGTGGTAGGTGTATGGAATGAGCTGCCAGAGGATGTGGTGGAGGCTGGTACAATTGCAACATTTAAGAGGCATTTGGATGGGTATATGAATAGGAAGGGTTTGGAGGGATATGGGCTGGGTACTGACAGGTGGGACTAGATTGGGTTGGGATATCTGGTTGGCATGGACAGGTTGGACCGAAGGGTCTGTTTCCATGCTGTACATCTCTCTGACTCACTGAATCTAGAGGGCATAGGTTTAAGGTGAGAGAGGAGAGATACAAAAGGATCCAGAAGGGCAATTATTTCAGACAGATGATGAGGGTCTGGAACAGGCTGCTGGATAGTGGTGGAGGTTAGTACAATTTAGTCAGTTAAGAAACATTTAGTCAGGTACATGGATGGGATATCGATGAAGTGCAGGCGAGTGCAGGGACTAGTTTAATTGTGAAAACTGAGTGGCCTGGGCAAGTTGGGCTGAAGGGCCTGCTTCCATCCTGCAGACCTCTGTGACTATTTGTTGCTCATCCCTAAGTGTTCCCTTCAACTGAGTGGCTTGCGGAGCTATTTCAGAGGGCACTGAAGAGTCAACACATTGCTGTCGGTCTGGAGTCTATTATAAGCTAGACCAGGCAAAGATTTCCTTCCCTGAAGAACATTAATGAACCAGATGGGGCTTTACGGTAATCAGCAACAGTTGTTAACATCACTATGACAAATTTGTGAGTGGAAATTAAACTCTACCACCTCTTTTGGTTGGATTTGAACCCATGTCCACAAAGCATGAGCCCAGACTTCTGGATTATTAATCCATTGATATCATCAGCATGTACAATCACATAGACTTTTATCAGATCAATTTAGCTGCATCTCCTTCCAGAATTTGCTGAGCTTCAGGCAGAGTCAAAAACATATTGCACATACATATTATTTATGAATATTTCAAACCCCACCTTTCCCAATACCCTCTCCCCCAAATCAACTGCTTCTTGCAACCTGTGGTCTCTTCACTAGAATCCCCACAGTGTGGAAGCTGGCTGTTTGGCCCAACAAGTCAATACCAACCCTCTGAAGAGTAACCCCGAAATATTCCCCTTCATTATGCACCTAACCTACACATTCCAGAACTCTATGAACAATTTAGCATGGCCAATTCACCTAACCTGTACACCTTTTGATCGTGGAAGGAAACTGGAGCACCTAGAGGAAACCCACACAGACACAGGGAGATTGTGCAAACTCCACACAGTCACACAAGGCTGGAATTGAACCTAGTCCCTAGCACTGTGAGACAGCAGTGCTAACCACTAAGCCAACGTGCCACCAAGTGACTTGCTCATTTCTTAGTTATTTCATTTTAAGCTTTGAATGAGCTCTATGACCCAGGCATATTTGACCCTCCCCATGCATAGCTGCAAAGGGTTAAAGTTTCTGTGATTGATTAACCATTATTCCTGAAGTTGAAAGTTGAAGTTTGTCATCTGATGAGCTAAAGGAGTGAGAGCAGAGCTAACAATCGGATGGTTTTTATATTCGATGTTCAGTGCTCGTTTCCATTAAAAAGGTGGAAAAAATGCCACAGCGTTCAGGTCAAAGCCACAAATATTATTTATTGAGAGGATGAAGTTTATACAGAGAGAATGAGAGATCACTGGGGACAGTCCCAAGGATTTAATTTTGAGCTTATTAGAGCAACAACAGAAAAATGAATGACAGGAGAAAAACTATTCTCAATACGATGCCAGAGTACAAGCAGGGTGGCGACTATAAGCTTATAAATAAATATTTCTCTGAATCTACCCAGGGTTTGAAGCTAGATAAATAATACATAAAAGAAAGAAACACTTGGTTAAATTAATTAAAGATGTACATTTTAATTGGGTTAGTAAATTGACATGTGTGGATAAGAGAGTGGATAGCATGCAGTACATGCAGCATATGCAAGATGGGGGAAGCAATGTGGAAAGTTGCCCAGTTATGCCATGTCTGTAAAAAGCAGGACAAATCCAATCCAGACTACTCTCAACCATCAGTAAAGTAATGGAAAATATTACAAATAGTGCTATGAAGCGCCTCCTGTGTAGCTATGAGTTACACAGTTTGGGTGACACCAGGACCATTCAGTTCCAGACCTTACGACAGCCTTGGTCCAAACATGGATGAAAAAGCTGAGCTCCAGAGGTGAGGTGAAAGTGACAGTCCCTGAAGGCAAAGCAGCATTTGACCAAGTGTGGCCCCATGGAGCCCCAGCAAAACTGGTATCAATGGGAATCAGCAAGAAATCTGCCAGGTGGCTGGAATCATACTTAGCAAAAGGATTGTTAAAAGTCTCTGCAGGAGTTGCTCAGTGTGATGTCCTGGGTCCTACAATCTTCAGTCGTTTCATCACTGACCTTCCCTCCATCGTAAGGTGACAATGTTCAGCCAAATCTGTGACTCGTCACAGCCTGTATTCACAGACAGAGACCTCGACAATATTCAATCTAAGGCTGACAGTGGGGAATAAGATTGGTACCACCCAAGTGCCAGATGATGGAAAACTCTAACTCCTAATATTCAATTATTACTAAATCTCCCATTATCAACATCCTGAGGATCACCATTGAACAGAAACTGAATTGGGCTAGCCATATAATTACTGTGCCTACAGAACAGGTCAAAAGCTAGGAGTCTTTCAGCAAATAACTCACCTCCTGACTGCTCAACAATTGTCCACCATCAACAAGTCAAGATTAGAGTGGTGCTGAAAATACACAGCAGGTCAGGTAGCATCTGAGGAGTAGGAAAATCGATGTTTCGGGCAGGAGCCCTTCATCAGGAATGTTCTTTCACCATCGACAAGATACAAGCCA
The DNA here is from genome assembly GCF_020745735.1 of Hemiscyllium ocellatum. NCBI lineage: Eukaryota > Metazoa > Chordata > Chondrichthyes > Orectolobiformes > Hemiscylliidae > Hemiscyllium > Hemiscyllium ocellatum. The sequence goes on along the minus strand of NC_083405.1, from coordinate 121,570,908 downwards.
AATGTTTGATTGAATATCTGCACTTACTGGGATAAGTGCAGCTCAAACAACACTCAAAAAATTCAATTTCATCCAAAACAAAGCAGCCCACTTGAATGGCACCCAAACCTCGCTTCAACATTCACTCACTTCAACACTGATCCAGAGTGCCAGCATTATCTATTGTCTACATGGTGCACTGCAGTAATTCACCAAGTTTACTCAGATAGTAGGGGAAGGTATTTAATTGGGGGAGGGGAAATGATATTGCTATTAGACTGGAGCTGTGGAATATAAATTAGGAACAATTGTACTATGGGAAATGCACAATGGAAATGTGGAGGCTGTTTAAAGAGCATTTGTTGTGTGTGTTGGATAACTTTGTCCCACTGAGTCAGGCAAGGAATGGCAAGGTGAAGGAGCCTTAGATGACAAGAGCAGAGGGGCTTCTCATTGAAAAGATGAAGGAAGCTTATTTAAGGTTGAGGAAGCAAGGTTTTGGCACAGTTTTAGAGGATTACAGGGTAGCTAGGAAAGAACTCAAAAATGGACTGAGGAGAGCTAGGAGAGGGCACGAAAAAGCCTTGGTGGGAAGGATTAGGAAAAACCTAAAGACATTCTACATGTACATGAGGAATAAGACAATGATCAGAGAGAGGGTAGGGCTAGATGGAGATGGTGGAGGGAACTGATGCCTAGAATCTGAAGATGTAGGGGAGGTCCTAAATGGGTTTGTTGCTTCAGTATTCACTGGAGAGAGGGACCTTGTTGATAGTGAGAACACTGTGGACCAGGTTAATAGGCTTGAATAGATTGATATTAAGGAAATGAATGTGCTGAAAATTCTGGGAAGCATCAAGATGGATCAGTCCCCAGGAGCAAAACAGGTATATCCATGATTACTACGGGAAGTAAGGAATGAGATTGCTGCACCCCTGGTGATGATCTTTGCATCCTCACTCTCCACAGGCGTAGTGCCGGATGATTGGAGGGAGGCAAATGTTGTTCCTCTGTTCAAGAAAGGGAATAGGGAAATCCCTGGAAATTACAGACCAGTCAGTCTTACATCTGTGGTAAGCAAGGTACTGGAAAGGATTCCGAGAGATAGGATTTATGATTATTTTGAAAAATATGGTTTGTTTAAAGATAGTCAGCATGGCTTTGCAAGGGGCAGGTCATGCCTCACAAGCCTCATTGAGTTCTTTGAGGATGTGACGAGACAAGTTGATGAAGTTCGAATAATAGATGGAGTGTACATTGATTTCAGTAAGGCATTTGACATCTCTTAGATGCTTTGAGACACATTTCATGGTCGCCAGGTGAAAGGCTTCCATGTCTTATTGTAATGAAGCCCATGACAAGGTCTTATTTGTGTTTGCAACAGAAAGTTACACTAAATCAAACTGCTCTCACATTCCAGCATTAGATCCATTGCCTGGTAGTAGGAGGAAGAAAATTAACATTATCTGTGGTCCTCTAAAGGAATGTGCTGGACTCAAGTATGCAGAAACAGGTGGGAAAGACAAGTGGTGAGAATGACACGGAGGGTCTGCAGAAGGCTATCAGCAGGTTAAGTGAGAGGACAAAGACTTGGCAAAAGATACAGTGTGGCAAATGTGAGATTATGCACTATGACATTGGGGGCAGTTCAGAGAAGGTATACCAGGTTAATAGCAAGCATGGAGGAACTGTCTTATGATGACAATTTGAAATGGTTAGGGCCTGTACTCATTGGAAGTTAGAAGAATTAGGGGGTGACTGATTGAAACATATAAGATTCTCAGGGGGCTTGGTGGGTAGATGCTGAAAGGTGTTTCCCTTGTGGGAGAGTCTAAGACCAGAGGGTATAACAGAAAGAATTCCTCTCTATCAATGTCCAAGTCATCTATGATCATGATTATATCTTTGAGGTCTATCCCAACTATCCTGCTAGCTGCTGTGATGCCTAATTTCTTGTTTAACTGTCAAGTTCCTGTCTCATTCAAGAGGCTGAATGCCGTCTGAGGATAGTTACTGGAAAACAACTGCTCCCTCTGCCAACCATGGCCTTTGGCCCCTTTTGAGGAGCCACCTGACTGAGGCAGACTGCAGATACACTGCAGCCCACTCTTGCACCAGGGCCATTGTGAAACACAGTGTACGGCTACTCCACACAGGGCTCCACTTCTTCCATCAATATGGAAGGGCCTTGGATAAGTCAGCATTTTGCTGCATATCCCTGCATTGCCATGCTCTGCATGATTGGAGAAGATGGCATGGACTTTGTGAAGCTGGGAGAACAGCAGTGGCCTTCTGAGAAAGAAGATGAGGACATTGAATAGGAGGGACAGCAATAAATACAGCAATGAATCATTTGTGATAACTGGATGGACATATCATTCACTGGATGTAATCCTGTGTGATCACTGGATGGACATATGGTTCACTGGAGTCGAGAATGTGGTGCTGGAAAAGGTTAGCAGGTCAGGCAGCATCGAAAGAGCAGGAGAATCAATATTTCAGACAAAAGCCCTTCATCAGGAATCAGGAATGAAGGGCTTTTGCCTGAAATGTCAATTTTCCTGCTCCTCGGATGCTGCCTGACCTGCTGTGCTTTTCCAGCAACACACTCTCAACTCTAACCTCCAGTGTCTGCAGTCCTCACTTTCGCCTACATGGTTCACTGAATGTAATCCAGTGTCGTCAGTGGATGAGCAACTTGACGTCATCCTGTTGTTGTTACAAAAGTACAGCCTCTGTTTACGCCAAAAGCCAGTGCAGCTTCTTCGTTATGCTTTCTTTGCCTTTACTGTTTTGTTTAAAAGTCACCAGTACCAACTGTTTGAATGTTTTACAACATCTGCTGCTTTCACATTCAAGTACAACAACATTATCTGTTCCAATGAGCATTAGGGAACGATTAGTGTACAATTGGAAATTGTTTTGATGTTTCATGATGCAATGTAATGCTAGTTCCAGGGACTTTCTTCATGACCAGGGATCTGAGAGATGCACAATGAGTTCTGGCTGTGGCCATTATGAGTTTGAGAGGTATCCTGACATCTACCCTTCTCAGCCACTCATCATCATGCAGCTCTCACTGTGTGTGCAGTTTCACAAACACTGCTAAAGGAGCATGCAGTGCTTTTGAAGACTTCTGCAGTCAGTGCTTAAAAACTCTGCTCCAGCCAGAGAAATGTGCTATGAGTCAGAGTTCAGATGTTAATGGAATATTGATCATCACCAAACTCTGAATATGTGCGTGCTCCCCTGTAAGCCACTGAGATAGAACGAACATTGGCCCCGATAGAGGAATACGCAGGCATGAATGAGCACTCATTCAGCTACAGACAGGAAGTGGCCATGGGTATGGAACCTGAATGCAAGAGAGGACCCATCAGAGTGCAATCCCTTTGACCTTCCAATCAGGCATCTCTTTACCAAAGTACAAGTTTTGGTTGCAGCGATGAACATAAGAACAGAGGAATCTCTCCAAGCTGTCATACACTAACAGGCTTCACAGATCTGCAATGACTCACCAATGTAACCTCTATCCTCCTTGAGATGTATGGAGAGGCTGCCTGACACTGACTCAGTGTCCGGTTAACCCAGTCTTACAGTTAAAGTGACAATCAGTCAAAGGAACAAAGGTTCATCTGTTTAGGGCCTTGGAATTCTGCCAGCCATGCCATCTATGTATTCTCAGTGGCTTTTCTGTTTCCTTACCCTGCCACCACATCTGGGTGCACACTTGGGATCTGCAACTAAAGCGGAGGGAACTTGTTGCCCTTGGAGATTTGGACTGACAGGGTGTTTGCAACTAGACAGTTTGGACACACTGAGTGTGTCCTGCCAAAACGTTCTCCTTGGCTCCAACCTCCACAGTTTTGGGGACTGGGGAGGGCTGGAAGGGAGTGGCAGCTCTGGACTGTCCTGAGAGGAGTGACCTTGGAGACCTGCATATAGTTGCCTCCTCTGTCTGAGTGACTCACACCACCCTGCCTACTGGAGAGAAAGGGGCACCTGTTGTAAAGTTGGCATCCCTCAGTCCTCTCTCTTGCCTTGCCGTTGGTGTTGGGTACCAATGGCTAAAGCAATGGAGTGCGGGTGTGCCTGGCAGCCATTGAGCATTCTACTGGGCCGGGGTCTTCAAAGCTGGAACCATTCTGTCCGTGAGGACAGCCGGACAGGCACACCACAAAGCCGGCACGGTACGGATACCATTGGTGGGCTCTTCCAACCTTACTGCATGCCTCTGACTGCCAATCCAGTGACTGTTATTAATGACCAATACCATGGAGCCAAGTGCCAGCGACCTGAGGAATTCCTTCTCCATCAGTTGCAAAGACATGCCAGTCCTGTGATCACCAAATTGTGCTCCCGTCTTGAATCTGCCTGAGGTACCCATTGATGTGGAAGGACCTGAGCTGCTGCAGGGTGCAGGGGACAGTCTTTCTGGTGCATCCACTGAGAGATCTGTACCTGCCTCCTCAGGGATGGAGGAGGAGCTGATGTCCTGAGGGACTGGCCCCTTCAGGCTTCCTCTGTGTGGGTGCCGCTGGTACCTGAAGAGGACAAGAGAGAGAAGGAGTTGGGAGTACAGGTGGAAGCTGGAGCATTTTAATGAAGGCACCCAGCTTGGTGATGACAGGAGAGCAGCATAATACTGAATCTCACTGGATGAGTGATGTTGCGTGGAGATGTTGTATGCAATAGTGAGATTAGTAGCCCATGAACCAGGGAGCTTGGCATGGTGTGAGGTTACAGTAAATGTGATACAAATGAGAAAAGATGGTGGCACCTTCTTTTGCAGCATGTAGAGGGTCATTACTCTTCTTGAGTCATTACTATGTGTTCCTTCGGACCATCGATGCTGTACTGACCCAGGTTGCCATCGGTGAACAGCTGGCAGACTTTGATGCCATGGTCACCTCTGGGTGGTCCCTCCTCTCCACTTCTCCATCCAGCAGGGCATCCGGGATCCAACTGGCATACTAATATCTCAATGCTACCCTCCACCCCCACCCTCCACACAACCTCCTTGAGGAATGTGATGTTTCAAAACTCTCCCGGTGGCTGTTCTAGGGAGCAGCACTTGAATTGATGCATGAATAGCATTTCAATATGGCACCGGTGGCATACCTGCCAGAAGATTCCAGCCACAGCAGGATTATCCATCTCTGTGAGCACACGCTTCAACAATGAGGGGGTGTGGAGGCCAGTTCCCTAATTAATATGCGTTTGCATGAGAAGGAATGCAGGACTCCAGAGGGATACTCTCCATGAGCAAAATTGACACTTAGCTGAAATATGGGAAGATACGACCAAACACTATTTTCATATATAAAAGCCCAACTATATATGGACCCCATACACGAATGGTGTCAGGTCTATTTTAAGTCTGAACAGAAGGAATTAAATCAGAATATGTTGGAAATATTCAGCAGGTCTAGCAGCATCTGTGGATGGGAGTGTGTAAGTTTGTCATTCCTGGAGGTGGTGAGGAGATAAAATAATTGCACAATGTGCTTGACTCAGTTAAGGTTTTCAATCAAGGGACAGTAAAAAGGCCTCAAGTGACCACCTCCTCTATCACGCAGTGGATGAGAAAAGTGGTTACAGTTTCCTCTGAAAGTTTGCCTCTAACCCACTAATCCCCTCCTCCACTCAATCCCCACGATGTGAGAAATGTATAAAACCTACCTTCGCGGAGCTGAGCCCTCCTTAGGTGAAGGCCAGGATCAGCAGACATTAGGACACAGATGCTGCTGGGCTCTGATTGGCCAACAGCATCTGGTTACCTTGAACACTAGTGTCAAGGCCTGTGTTTCACTGGGAAACTTGCCCATGCTCGTAATGAGCTGATTGGCTGGCGATTCAGCAAGCTTTCTTGGGTTGGTCAGCAGCTATCAGTCCCCCAAAGCCCACCACATTTTAGAAAATAATGGGAAAATTTCCCATGACATTGACTCATCAGAAATGTTTCTGCTTCTTTGAGTTCAGATTTTCACATTGAGCGCATTTTGCTTTTACAACAGAAGGAGATGTCGACAGTCCACATAAATGAGCACTCAATAATCACTTCTGCCTTGTCCCCGAAAATGACTAAACGACAATATGTACCGTCTTTTTGTAGAACATCTTGTATTGATGGCTCAGCTATTGTGAGTAAATGAGAACATTTGCCAGTTTGCTCGCAGTTCCACAGTGAGGAGAGAATTTATACGGCAATTAACTGGTAATGACTTCAGACCATGCTTTGTGTATTTGTCTCAAACTCCCCCACACAAGAACAAATAGAATTCACAGAAAGCAGCCAAGTAGATTCAATGTTATGTTCACTGTTCCTTGCTCTCACTAAAAATAAACCACAGTCTCATGAAAAACTACTATGCAGGAAACATGTCCTTGTGACCTTCAAACCAGTGACAATTAAACTTTTTTCCCTTTAGAAGTCATACCTTAGAAAGTGAGAGTGGAATCTGATAATCATTGAACAAGTAAGGCTCATGTAACTCAGGGTTGGTGGAACAGGGGTTGCAGGACTGCAGATGCTGGAAACCAGAAACAAAAACAGAGGATCTTGGTTATCTGGCAAAAAAGCAGAGAGTGGGGATAAAAGGATCCTACTCAGGATGGCGGCCGGTGACAAGTGGTGTTCCGCAAGACTCAGTGTTGGGACCGCAGCCTTTCATTTTATACATTAATGATCTAGATGAAGGAACAGAGGGCATTCTGGCTAAGTTTGTAGATGATACAAAGATAGGTAGAGGGACAGGTAGCATTGAGGTGGCAGGAGGGCTGCAAAAGGATTTGGATAGGCTAGGAGACTGGGCAAAGAAGTGGCAGATGGAGTACAACATGGGAAAATATAAGGTCATGCACTTTGGATGAAGAATAGAGGCATGGACTATTTTCTAAATGGGTAGAAAATTCAGAAAATTCTGAAGTGCAAAGAGACTTGGGAGTTCTATTCCAGGATTCTCTCAAGGTAAACTTGCAGGTTGAGTCAGTAGTTAGGAAGGCAAATGCATTTATTTTGAGAGGACTTGAATACAAAAACAGGGATGTATGTCTGAGGATCTATAAGGCTCTTGTCAGACCATATTTGGAGTATTGTGTGCAGCTTTGGGTCCCATATTCCAGGAATAATGTACGGGCCCTGAAGCATTTTCAGAGGAAGTTCATGAGAATGGTCCCAGGAATGAAAAACTTAATAAATGAGGAACGTTTGAGAACGTTGAGTTTATACTTGATGGGGTTTAGGAGAATATGGGGGGAATCTAATTGAAACATACAGAATACTGAATGTTGTGTACAGAGTGGATCTTGGGAAGATGTTTCCATTGGTAGGAGAGACTAGGACCCGAGGGCATAACCTTCGGGTAAAGGGAAGACCTTTTAGAATGGAGATAAGGAGAAACTTCTTCATCCAGAGTGTGGTGAATCTATGGAATTCATTGCCACAGAAGGCTGTGGAGGCCAGGTCATTGAGGATAATTTAAGTCTGAGATAGATAGGTTGTTGTGTATCAAGGGGATCAAGAGTTATGGGGAGACAGCAGGAGAATGGGGTCGAGAAACTTATCAGCCATGATTGAATGGTGGAGCAGACCCAATGGGCTGAACTTCTGCTTCTATGCCTTATGGTCTTATGATATAAATTGCAGGAAAGACTCTGCCGGTCTTGCAGCATGTATGAAGAGAAATCAGAGTTAACATTTTGGGTTCAGTGACCTGAGAACATTATCCTCGTGATTCCATGATGTTCTTTGGCCTACTACCTAAATCTGCGCCTGCTTGTTCTTGCTCCTTTCACCAAAGGGAACAGTCTTCCCTTCTCTATTCTACGTAGACAACTCATGATTTTGAATAATCAATCAAATTTTAAGATTACACAATATCAAATCTTAAAATTGGATTTTCTGCAAGGAACACCGTCCAATCTCTCCAATATATCTTCCTAACTGAAGTTCTCCATCCTTGGAACTATTTTAGCAAATCCTCTAATATCTTTGCAACTTCACACCCAGAATGAAATGCAATACTCAAGTTGAGGTCAAATGTATGTGTTCTACAAATACAATGTAACTTCTTTGGTTCTCTACACCCCAATGAATAGATAACTTTATTGGTGACTTCAATCTACTTCTAGACTGGTTGAATACAACGAACAGCAATTCTGTGGAGGAAGTATTTCTGGCTTGAGTTCAAAGTGGCTTCCTGGAGTAATATGTTGAAGAGACAAATAGGACACTAGTGATTTTAGATCTAATATAACACAATGAGAAAGGCAAATTAATAAACATGTTGTACAATTAGCATTAGGGAATAGTGACCATAATATGATAGACTTTTCTGTTAGGTTTGAAAAAAAACATAGTTCAGTCTAAAACTGGAGCCTTGAGCCAAAGCAAGGGCAATGATGAAAATAGGGTGGCACAGTGGCTGGCACTGCTACATCACAGCACAAGGGTCCCAGGTTCAATTCCAGCCCCGGGTGACTGTCTGTGTGAAGTTTGCACATTCTCCCCGTGTCTGCGTGGGTTTCCTTCCAGGTGCTCCAGTTTCCTCCCACAGTCCAAAGATATGCAGGTCAGGTGATTCGGCCATGATAAATTGCCCATAGTGTTATGGTGCATTAGTCAGAGGGAAATGGGTCTGGGTGGGTTGAAGGGCCTGTTTCCACACTATAGGGAATCTAATCTAATAACATGTGGTCAATTATTCATTTTGATGGCAGATTGGCAACAATTAGTTTTCAAAGAATTAATGTTTCATTTAAAAAAAATGTACATTTCTCTATGGTCAAACAGTAAAAGTGAGTGCATCATGCTAACAAGGGAATTGAAAGACAGTATTGGATCAAAGAAAGAGGCTCATGAAGTTATTAAAGTTATGCTGTTAGCTTGAGGACTGACAGTATTTTAGAATTTAGCAAAGGAGAACCAAAAATTGATCATGAAAGAGAGAATAGAATATGAATGTAAAATCACAATAAACATAAAAAGAGATTGTAGAAGCTTCTATGGGCATGTTAAAAGAATAGGATTAGTAGAGGGAAAATGTACGTTTATTAGAAGTAAAAACATGATAATTTATGATGGGAAATAAAGAGTAGTTAAGTGAACACTTTGAGTCTGTCTTTAGAGGAGGGCACAGGAATTCTCCCTGATTTATTTTGTACATTTCGTTGAGAGGTGACAAGCAGGTAAAGGGAACCCAATAGATATAATATCTTTAAATTTCCAAAAGGCATTCCATAAGGTACAGCACATAAGACTACTTTATAGGATGTTTGAGTAGTATATCAGCATGGATAGAGGACTAGCTATTTAATAGAGTTAAAGTTAAAGAGTTGAGATAAAGGGGCCTTTTCAGAATGGCAACTTTTAGCTAGTGGTATGCCACAGGGTCCAGTGCTGGACTGCGATTATTTACGTTATATACTAATGACTCGGATGAGGAAATATAATGCACTATCACCAAGTTCATAGGTGACACAAAGGTAGTTGGAAAGATAGTAGTGAGGATGACACAAGGAGTCTACAGTAGGATATAGGCAGGAGAAATGAACGAGCAAAAAAAACTTGGCAAATGGAATATGGGAAATGTGAGTTTATGCACTTGAGCAGGAAGAAGAGGAGCTGAAAATTTTTGAATGGAAAATGACTTCATAAAACTCCAGCAAGGAGAGATTTGGGATCTAGCACATAGAGTCAGAGAATCGCCCAGCACTGAAACAAACCGTTTGGTCCAACCAGTCCTTAATGAACATAATCCCAAACTAAACAAGTCCCATCTGCCTGCTCCTGGCCCATGTCCCTCCAAACCTTTCCGATTCATGTACTTGTCCATATGTATTTTAACTGTTGCAATTGTGTCCACATCCACCACTTCCTCAGGAAGTTCATTCCATACTCAAATCACACTCTGTGGAAATAATTTGCTCCTCATATCTTTTTTAGATCTCTCTCCTTTCCCCTTAATATTGTGCCCCTTAGTCTTGAAATCCCCCATCCTAGTGAAAAGACAACTGCCATTAACTCTATCTATACATCTCATTATATTATGAACTTCTATCAGGTCCCCTCTCAACCTCCTATGCTTCAGCGAAAAATGTTGCAACCGATCCAACCTTTCTTTATAACTCAAACCTTCTAAACCCAGTAACATCTTGGTCAACCTCTTCTGAACTCTCTCCAGCTTAAGAATGTCCTTCCTATAACTGGTGGACCAGAACAGAATACAATATTCCAGAACAGGCCTCACTCATGTCCTGTACAAATTCAACGTGACTTCCCAACTCCTAATCTCAAAGGACTGAGCAACGAAGGCAAATGTATTAAATGCCGTTTTAACCGTCCTGTCTATATGTGTTATGAATAACAGAAAGGTAGCATCCAAGTACTGTGGGCAACAGGGAAAGCAGGTGGAAGGTAGGCTTTTATTTCAAAAGGGATGGACTATAAAAGTAGAGCAGTTTTGCTAAAACTAAAGAAGACACTAATCAGACCACAGGTAGAATACTCTGAAGAGTTATGTCCCTTTATCGCAGGAAAGATATGCTAGCACTGGAGGCTGGATAAAGAAGGGTCACTCGCTGATCCTGGGTTTGGAGGGATTGAAGAGAGTTGAGTAGGTTGATCTTGTAGTCCTTGAAGTTTAGAAGAATGAGTGGAGATCTTCTTGAAACATATAAGATTCCTTGGGGACTTAGCAAGATAGACGTAGAGAGCTTGTTTCCCTCAGAGAATGTAAGACCAGAGGGTATATTCTCAAAATAAGGAGTCACATATTTAAAACAAAGATGAGGAGGAATTCTTTTTCTCAGGACTTAGTGAATCTTGGAATTAATCAGCACAGAGGGCTGTTGGTGCTGGGATGTAAAGTATACTTAAGGCTGGGGGAGCCAGATTTTAAATTATTAAAGGAATCCAAAGTCATGGGGATAAATCAGGAAAGAGGTATTGAAAGTTATCAGATCAGCCAACAATCTCATTGAATGTCGGAATGGACACAATGGGCCAAATGGCCTATAGCTGCTCCTCTCTTAGTGGTATTATAAATAATTTAATCCATGACCTGGATGTGTAAAGGATAATAATCTGAGATTTTGCAGAGTTAGTCTTACATTGGTAAGATTGGCTCTTCCTGGGTATAAAGTCAATAAGACACAGAGTTACACAGCATGGAAATATACTTTTCAGTCCAACTCGTCCATGCTGACCAGATATCCGAAATTAATCTAATCCGTTTGCCAGCATTTAGCCTATATTCTTCTAATCCTTCCTAGTCATGTATCCATCCTGACACTTTTTAAATGTTGTAATTGTACCTGTTTCTATCACTTCCACTGGCAGTTTGTTCCATACACACATCATCCTCTGCATGAAAACATTGACCCTCAGGTCTCTTTTACATCGTTTCTCTCTCACCCTAAATCCATGCCCTCTAGTTCTGGACTCCCCCACCCAAGGGAAGAGACTTTGTCTATTTATGGAATCCATGCCCCTCATGATTTTAAAAATCTCTACAAGGTCACCCCACCCCCCCAGCTTCCAATGCTCCAGGGAAAACAGCCCCAGCCTGTTGAACCTCTCCCTATAGCTCAAATCCTCCAACCCTGGCAATATCCTTATAACCCTTTCAGGTTTCATACCATCTTTCTGATAGGAAGGAGACAAGAATTGCACACAACATTCCAACAGTGGCCTAACCAATGTTCTGTACAGCCGTAACATGACCTCCCAACTCCTATACTCAATGCTCTGACCAATAAACGAAAGCATACCAAATGCCTTCTTCACTATCCTATCTACCTGTTATTCTGATTCTGAGCAGCTCTTTGTCAAGTCAAACCACCACAGTTATCCGGCGTGATCAGCAGGATCTCATTCCATATCCCCAGGACTGGCACTATGTTGGATGAGCTAGTTCTAATTCACCACCTATAATGAGTGCAGACAGCCACATTGGACTAAAGAAGCCAAGATCCAAACAATCTGAGCAACAGAACCTTGCTGGGGGGACAGGAGAGTCATAGCCTCAACGGCAAAACTTAAGATCCCTTCAGAGATGTTAGTGGAACAGTTGGGCCTAAAAGCGTTGTCAGACGGGGAAATAAGACCATGCCAAGAGTACAAATGTCTGAAGAAAAGACATAAAAGATAACTTCAAGAGAGAAATCAAAAAGCAAAGTTTAAAATAGAATTCATTTTTTAAAAGGTCACATAAGATGTCATGCCTTTTGGAACATATATGAGCCGAAGGCACTTCTGTGCTTTCTTTGTTTCCTTTTCTGGAAAGCAGCCAGAAAAAAAAAGTCAAGGACAAGGGAAGTAAAACAAAAATGAATGAATCCTCAGATAACCCCAGAAATGAGTTATTTCTAAGGAAACAACAAGTTTTAGAAAGGGGAGATTTTAAATGAAAGGAAACCTCTTAGGTGTTTTTGAATTTTGTTATAACTTTGACATACGGAGTATCTGAAGGAATTTTATGTCTGACTTTCAGAAAACTGAGATACCTGAGCATAAAGAATTGACCTCAAATGGACACTAGTGCCTGGAATCATACAGAAATGTTTGATTTTTCTTGTAAAAATATTGTCAGAATATTTTATTGGATAATGAACATTCCCAAAGTCTCATGAATAAGACAGAAGGGTAATTAAGAGATGCCTCAGTTACAATAGAAGACTGAAGCAGTAAACATATTTGGTTTTTAGCACATGGAGCAATTTATCGGGATGTAATTTAGTTCAATATATAACAATTTGGTATTTATATAGGCTATAGTGAAAGTAAAATGCAAATGAGATGAGTATCTATGGAATAAATTTTAGATTGGAACAATTAAAGTTTGGGAACTGTAATTGGAATAATAATAATAAAACAAGTTGGATGTAGTTTAAGGAAAGAGAATTATGGAATCCTTTAAGTCCATTTGATTTGTCACTTTAAGTATTTACACCCCAATGACAACAATCAAGAAGCAGCAATAATTTTGCTCAGCAATGATACCAAGTGAGGCAACGTGTAGATGGACAATAACATCACTGGTAGACAGGCATAATCCATATCTTCAGGCGTGGTGATGAGGAGAATGAGAACCATAAGACCACAATAAATGGGAACAGGCTAATCAGCCACTGAAGCCTGCTTAATGCTTTAATAGCATCAGGCTGATTTGACATTCCTCATGTCCACTTCCCGGTGTTTTCCCTCTAACCCTTGATTCCTCTACTGATCAAGATACAATCTACTTCAGCCTTAAATAGAATCCAAGGACTCTACCCTCCACAGCTGTCTGTGGTTGGATATTCCAAAAACGCACAACCCTCAGAGAGATGAAGTTCCTCCTCATTTCAGTCTTAAATTTGCACTCCTTTATTCAATGTTCTCTGTTGTTTTAATGATTAGATTCCCGACAGTGTGGGAAGAGGCCATTTGGCCCAACAAGTCCCCGTCGATCCTCCAAAGAGTAATGCACCCAGACCCATTTCCCTCTGACTAATGCACCTAACACTGTGTAATTCACCTGACCTGCACATCTTTGGACTGTGGGAAGAAACCAGAGCACCTGAAGGAAACCCACGCAGACACATGGAGAATGTACAAACTCCTTACAGACCCGAGGCTGGGATCAAACCTGGGACCCCGGTGCTGTCAGGTGGCAGTGCTAACCATTGAGCCACCATGCCGCCCCAAAGGTTCTAGACTTTCTCTTGAGGGGAAACATCCTTTCAAACTTGCCCCTGTCAAGCCCCTTAAATATCCAATATGTTTCAATGAAGCCACCATTCTTCTAAAAAGTTCTGGGCAAAAAATGAGGTCTGCAGATGCTGGAGATCATTCCTGATGAAGGGCTTATGCCCGAAACGTCGAATTTCCTATTCCTTGGATACTGCCTAACCTGCTGTGCTTTAACCAGCAGCACGTTTTCAACCATTCTTCTAAACTCCAGTAAGTAGAATCCCAAGCTGTTTAGCCTTTGCTCATAAGACAATCCCTCTGAAACGTGGATCATCCTTGATAACAACCTGAAATTTTGGATATAGGCTATCACACTAAATATGCTGCCACACTAGCACGCATGTCAACAATAGTTACATGTTTGCTATCGTTCACGATTATATGGTAGTACAGAGCCAAAGGTGGGGGTTCCACCACCTCAGGAAGAGGACATATATAGCATGAGATAGTACATAAGGAATTAATGGAAGAGGTTGTAGAGGCAACAAAGGTACAGGCTCAAGCGTACCAGATTGGAAAAGATCTCACCAAGTAGGTAAGCAATGGGCAGATGAGGTTACTAAAGATATGACTGCAACTGGCCAAAGCACTGAGTGGAGGTTTGGGTAAACTACAAGTGATTTCTAATCACGAACAACATCAAGGCATATGGAGATACTGGGGGAATATGATCTTGAGGTAGATGATCAGCCACAATCTAGTGTGATGCAGCAGCCTGAATAAGCCATTATTATATTCCTAATAAAGTTGATTTATTGAGTTAGGCTGCATGATTTATTGACTTAGGCTTTATCACAACATTAAAAGCTCCTGAAATCTTTCCAGCAAGTTGCAGAGTAAATAAGGGGGCGCCAGTGGACATGGTTTACTTGGACTTTCAGAAGGCTTTCGATAAGGTCTGTTATAAAAGTTTAGCATTTACAATTAATTGGGGGTAGTGTGGATAGGGAACTGGTTAGCAGATCAGGAACAAAGAGTAGGAATAAACAGGTCTATTTCCAAGTGACAGCCATGAATCAGTGAGACAAAGTAGAGTGAGTGAGCAAACACCTGGCAGACCATGTGGATAAATATAAGGTTATCCACTTCAGTAACAAAAATAACAAAGCAGTGAAGAAGGCAAGTGTTATGTTGGCCTGCATAGTGAGAGGATTTGAGTATAGGAGCAGGGATGTCTTACTGCAATTGCGCAGGGCCTTGGTGAGACCACATCTGGAGTATTATGCAGTTTAATTCTCCTGATCTGAAGATAGATGTTCTGTCTGTGGAGACGGGTGTGGGGGGTGTTTACCAGATTCATTCTTGGTTGGTAGGTCTGCCATATGAAGAGACACTGAATCGGTTCAAACTATTTTCGCAACAGTTTCAAAAATTGATGGTGGATGTCATGGAAACCTATAAAACTCTAACAGGACTAGACAGTTATTGCTGGAAGAATGTTTCCAATGCCAGGAGAGTCCAGAACCACTGGTAACAGTCAAAAGATACAGGGAAAGCCCTTTAAAACTGAAATAAGGAGAAGTATTTTCACCCAGAGAGTGGTGAACATATGGAAATCTGCGCAACAGCAAATGGTTGATGCCAAAACATTGAATGTATTCAAGAAGAAGATAGATACATTTCTTGTGGCTAAAGGGATCAAAGGGTATGAGTACTGAGTTGGATGATCAGCCGTGATTGCAATGAACACCAGAGCAGTCTAGAAGGACTAAATGGCCTCCTCCTGTTCCTTTTTCCCATGTTTCAGGGAAGTATTTTTGAAGTACAGCCACTATTGTCTTATATGAAACTCAAGAACCAAATTGTACTCGTGGAGATCCCAAATCAGTGCAGAGGTAATGACCTAATTGTTTCATTGTTAGTTAAATATTGAAACAAGAGAGAACCATGTGTTAATCGTTCAGCTCCTTCTTGTTTAGTTCCTGAGTATTAAGATGGCAGCACTTCCATTACATACTGTACTGCAGGGTAAACCTATACATTGTGCTAAAGGTCATACAATAAGTTTGATCTGTGATCATTGCCGCTCAGTGTCGCGGTAGATCAGTTGTTATTCAGTTAATTGATTCTTACCCATCTAAAATGATGGGTTTGGTTTGTCTGAAGAAATGGAATAAATTTAGATTATATTTGAATGTTTGCCTATCATATGCCATAACATGAATTACATCAGTTCCCCCATTCTTCCCGACAGATTGTCACAATCAATAATAATTGCTTTAAATCAATTTATGAAATTTTCATTCAGTGTATTTAAACTGGCAAAATGTCCCAACCAGAATGTCATCCAACCAAATGTGACAGAAACATAGACATAGAAACACAGAAATAATGGTCAGGATTTGGCCGTCAGCCCTTCGAACCTACTCGAGTTTCAAGGCTGGTGGCCATATTCCCATTTTCTCCCCATACCCTTAATGCCTTTAAAGTCCAAAGATTTATCCATCACTTTTTGAATGTATTCAGTGACTTTTTAAAAATTCATTCAAAGGACAAGGGCATCATGGGCTAGGTCAGCATTTATTGCTCAGAGGGCAGTTAAGGATTAACCACACCACTGTGGGTCTGGAGTCACATGTAGGTCTGACCAGGTAAAGATGGCAGTTTCCTTCCCTAAAGAATATTAGTGAACCAGATGGATTTTTCCTGACAATGGCCTCATGGTCATCATTAGACTCCTAAATCCAGATGTTTATTGAATTCAAGTTACATAATCTGCAGTGGTGAGACCTAGCTTCCAAGGCCTTCAGAGGTAGCGAATTCCACAGGTTGTTTTCCTCATCTCAACCATAAATAGTCCACCCTATATCCTGAGACAATGTTCCTGGTTCTCCACTTCCCAACCCCCAGGGAAAACATTCTCCCCGTTCATCTTGCCTGTGCAGCCCTGTCAGAACTGTACACATTTAGTATTTGATCCCCTTTCATCCTTTTAAACTCCAATGAATACCGGCCGAATTGAACTAATCTCCCTATAAGGAGTTATTAAGACAGATGATCAAAAACTAGGTCAAAGAGCTGGGTTTTACAACAAAGAACAAAGAAAATTTACAGCCCAGGAACGGCCCTTCGGCCCTTCAAGCCTTAGCCGATCCAAATGTACTGTCTAAAACTGTCGGTCAATTCCTAAGCATCTGTATTCCTCTGCTCCCCACCTTCTCATGCAACTGTCCAGATGCATCTTCAATGAATCTACCGTGCCTGCTTCTACCACCTCTGCTGGCAACGTGTTCCAAACTCCCACCACCCTCTGTGTGAAGTACTTGCCGCGTGTATCCCCCTTAAGCATTCCACCTCTCACTTTGAAAGCATGACCTCTCATTATTGAATCCTTCACCCTGGGACAAAGCTTGTCTTTATCCACCCGGTCTATACCCTTCATGATTTTGTAAACCTCAATCAGGTACCCCTCAATCTCCTTTTTTCTAGTGAAAATAAACTTAACTGACTCAACCTCTTTTCATAGCTAGCACTTTCCATACCAGACAACATCCTCATAAACCTTCTCTGCACCCTCTCCAAAGCATCCACATCCATTTGGTAATGTGGCGACCAGAACTGCACACAGTATTCTAAATGTGGCCGAACCAATGTCGTGTATAATGTTAACATGACTTGCCAGTTCTTATACACAATACCCCGTTCGATGAAGGCAAGCATACTATATGTCTTCTTGACCACTCTATCCACCTGTGCAGAAACCTTCAGGGTACAATGGACCTGCACTTCCAGATCTCTCTGCCGATCAACTTTTCCCAAGGCTCTTCCTTTCATTGTATAATTCGCTGTATGAATTAGACTTACCTAAATGCATCACCTCATACTTGTCTGGATTGAAAGCCATCTACCACTTTTCTGCCCAACTCTCCAGTTTATGCATATCCTCCCAAATTCTCTGACAGTCCCTTCTGCTTTCTGCCACTCCACGAATCTTTATGTCATCTGGAAACTTGCTGATCATACCAACAGTGCCCTCTTCTAGATCATTTATGTATATTACAAACAACAGTGGCCCCAATACTGACCCCTGTGGAACACCACTGGTCACCTTTCTCTATTTCGAGAAACTCCCTTCAACTAGTACTCTCTATCTCCTGTTGCTCAACTAGTCCTTTAACCACCTAGCTAGAAAACCCTGCACACCATATGAATTCACTTTCTCCATTAGTCTACCATGGGGAACCTTATGAAATACCTTACTAAAGTCCATGTTTATGACATCAATGGCCCTTCCTTCATTGAACAAGTTGGTCACTTCTTCGAAGAACTCTATCAAGTTGGTAAAGCACGATCTCCCCCGCACAAAACCATGCTGCCCATCACCGATAAGCTCATTCCTTTCTAAATATAAATAGATCCTATCCCTCAGTACCCTCTCTAGCAACTTCCCCGCCATCGACGTCAGGCTCACTGGTCTGTAGTTACCTGGAATATCCCTACTACCCTTCTTGTACAGAGGGACAATATGAGCAACCTTCCAATCCTTCAGCACCTCACCTGTATTTAAGGACACCACAAAGATATCTGTCAGGGCCGCAGCTATTTCCTCTCTTGCCTCCCTCTGCAACCTGGAATAGATCCCATCCGGTCCTGGGGATTTGTCCACCTTAATAACCTCTAGCCTACCCAACACATCTTCCCTACTTGTGTCAATGTGATCCAGACTAATCAAGCTTCTATCTCTAATCTCAACATTCATCATGTTCCTCTCCTCAGTGAACACTGATGCAAAGTAATCATTCAGAATCTCACCCATTCTCTCAGGTTTGACACACAACCTTCCTTCGTTATCCTCTCTCTTGTTACCCACTTGCTTCTTATATAAGAATAAAATGCTTTGGGATTTTCCTTAGTTCTGCTCACTAAACCTATTTCATGACCCCTTTTAGCCCGCTTGATTCCTCGTTTAAGACTTATCCTATCTTCCGATTTTCCTCCAGGGCCCATTCTGTTCTCAACTGGCTAGACCTTATGTACGCTTCCCTTTTCCTCTTGGCTAGTCGTACAATTTCTCCTGTCATCCACAGTTCACGAATCTTGCCCTTCCTATCCTTTGCCTTCAGCGGGACATGCTTATCCTGCACTATCTTTAACCTATCTTTGAAAGCCTCCCACATCTCAAATGTGGACTTCCCTTCAAATAGCTGTGCCTAATCCACATTTCCCAGCTCCTGCCTAATTTTGATATAATTGGCCTTGGCCCAGTTTAGTACTCTTCGCTTAGGACCACTCTCATCTTTATCTACGAGCATTATAAAACTTATAGAATTGTTGGCACTGTTCCCAAAGATATCCCAACCACAACTTCTACCACCTGTCCTGGCTCGTTCTCCAGTACCAGGTCCAATATGGCCCCTTCCCTCATTGGACTATTGACATACTGCTCTGGAAAACTCTCAGGGACGCTTCTTACAAATTCTACTCCATCCAGACCTCTGACACTAAGTGTTTCCAAATCAATGTTGGGAAGATTAAAATCTCCCATCACCACTACCCTATTGCTTCTACATCTATTCATAATCTGTTTACCTATTTGTTCTTCTACCTCACGCTCACTGTTGGGAGGTCTGTAATACAGCCCCAACAATGTAACTGCACCCTTCTTATTTCTCAGCTCCACCCTTAATGCCTCACTACCCAAGACCGCCATAGTATCCTCCTTTAGCACAGCCGTGATATCGTCTCTGACCAGCAATGCAACTCCACCCCCTCTTTTACTTCCCTCCCTGTCCTGTCTGAAACGCACAAACCCTGGAACATTCAGTTGTCAATTATCATGCCTTTCCTTCAACCAAGTCTCTGTGATGGCAATAATGTCATTCTCCCAGGCACCAATCCAAGCCTTACACACCGTACCCCTTGCATTAAAGTAGATGCACTTCAGGCCACCAGTTCTTTTGCGCTCACCTACTCTCTGCCTATTCTTCCCTTTATTAGTGGTATCTTCATGATTCTTACAGTCAGCAGTCTCCACCTCACTGCCTATTTGTTTTCTCTACTGGTTCCCAGTCCCCTGCCACATTAGTTTACATAGCAAATTTTAAAGGACAGAAAGGGAGCTGAAATTGTCCCTAAAAATTCATCGTATCACTCAATGAGAGCTGACATGAATGAGATTCCTGGTGAATCACAGGCCTCGATAATGGCGTTCCAGGCCACCAGAGGCCAATCAGAGGCCAAAATCTTCTGGGTCCTAACATGCGCCAGTCGATGTCTGCTCCTTGGGGTAGCTGTGGCAAGAAGGCAAGCAATTTTTACATTGTTCTCAGTCAGTGGGGATCTTGGGGAGAGGGGGATCAGTGGTTGGATGCAAAGGCAAGGTAGGGTGGCTTTCAGAGGACCACCCCTTATCCCCATCTATTCCTTAGATTGGGGCAACTGGAGACAGACTGCCCAACCTGTCAGGTAAGTTGCCCCAATTTTCTAATCGGGAATTAGCCAGCTCCTTCACCCAGCAGGGAGCCAGTAGATTGAGGAGGTGCTAAGTTGAAGCCATTAACTGGCCACTAATTGACAGCTTAAAGACCTTGGATAAAAGCAAATTACTGCGGATGCTGGAATCTGAAACCAAAAGAGAAAATGCTGGAAAATCTCAGCAGGTCTGGCTATATCTGTAAGGAGAGAAAAGAGCTGACATTTCGAGTCTAACTGACCCTTTGTCAAAGCTAAAATAAGGGAGAAATAGGGAATTATTTATACTAGGTATAAATACCTCCCTATTTCTCCCTTTTTTTAGCTTTGACAAAGGGTCAGTTAGACTCGAAATGTCAGCTCTTTTCTCTCCTTACAGATGTAGCCAGACCTGCTAAGATTTTCCAGAATTTTCTCTTTTAGTTTAAAGACCTTAATTGGTGGCTGGTGACTCAGGAAGCTAACTCTCACCCAGAGGCTAATTGGGAAGGTTGAAGGAAGGAGGTGAGTTTCTCTTCACTGCTGAGTCTCCCTGTTATCCAACCCCAACACCCCCCACTCCTCCCAGTCCACCTCTCTCAGGGAGGATACGAGTGGATGTGAAAACATGCCCTGAGGAAACAAAGTGTGGAGCTTGGGACCCAGGCAGCGAAAGCACAGTGACCAATGGTGTCCCATTCAAACCAGGATGCTGGAGAAACCAGAATTGGAGAAACATCAACATTTCAGTGGTTTGTAAAGTTGAAGGACTGGATCATGTGGCAAGTTCTGCAAAAGAGATGAGAATTTTAATTTGTTGCGGTTTTCTTTAAAGGAAACAGCAGCATTGACACAAAGAATGTCGAGTGGATTATTTGACAGCTAATAAAGCTAAGAAAGACAGAAAAGGGGATGTCTGCTTTTCAGCATTACCTCTGACTCAGCTTGAACAAACAAAAACTCTGACTAATGAAAGCCCAAGAATAGAATTAAGTTGGAGATTCTCACAATAAACGAACCACCTTCTGCTGAGCTGTTCTTCACATTGAGAAAAACATCCAGCAGCTTTACAAAATGGATACGCTCTGAGTGTTGCAGTGAAACTGGTGACGGGACATTATTAGTTTTGCATTTGCCATCCATTAAAGAGAAGGTTCTTCTCATTAAACTAAGGATGCAAAGTCTCCTGTAGAAGGTAACAGGGTTGTTCAGGTTATTTATCCATGCCTGTGTGCCTCTCAACTCAACTTTTCCCAGGATCCAATGGTGGGTTTCCAATGGTCCCAAAGAATTCAGTGATATTGAGAGAAACAGTAACAAATTAAAAATACTATATATGAATGCACAAAGTATTAGAAATAAAATGGATGAGCTAGAGGCTCTTTTGGAAATTGGCAGCTACAATATTGTGGGGAAACTGAGACAGGGCCTGGGAAATGAATATTCAAGGCTATACATGCTATCGTAAGGACAGACTGATGGGCAGAGGGAGTGGGGTGGCCCTGTTGGTAAGGGATGATAGATAGTCCCTTGCGCAGGGGGACCTAGAATCAGGGGATGTAGAGTCAGTATAGATAGAGCTAAGAAATTCAAAGGGTAGAAAGACCCTCTTGGGAGTTATCTACAGGCCCCCAAACAGTAATATGTATGTTGGGTGTCAGTTGAATGAGGAGCTGAAGTTGGCCTGTCGCAAAGATGTCACTACAGTTGTTATGGGGGATTTCAACATGCAGGTAGACTGGGAGAATCAGGATGGTATTGGACATCAAGAAAGAGACTTTGTGGAGTGCCTCCAAGATGGATTCTTAGAACAGCTGGTGCTGGAGCCTACCAGGGAGAAGGCAATTCTGGATCTGGTATTGTGCAACGAACCAGAATTGATCAGGGACCTCGAAGTGAAGGAGCCATTGGGAAGTAGTGACCATAATACAATAAGCTTCAATCTGCAATTTGAGAGGGAGAGGGTAAAATTGGAAGTGACAGTATTTCTGTTGAATAAAGGGAACTATAGAGCTATGAGGGAGGAGCTGGCCAAAGTTCAGTGGTGCAATACCTTAGCAGGGGTGACAATGGAGGAACAATAGCAGATATTTCAGTGTATAATGCAGAAGATGCAGGATCAGTTCATTCCAAAAAGGAAGAAAGATTCTATGAGGTGACAGTGGCTGACGAGGGGAGTTAAGAAACATATAAAGTCAAAAGAGAAAAAGTATAACATAGCAAGGATAATTGGGAAAACGGAGGACTGGGAAGCTTTTAAAGAACAACAGAGGATTACTAAGAAGGAAATACGCAGAGAAAAAATGAGGTACAAAGACCAATAATATAAAGGAGGATAGTAAAAGCTTTTTTAGGTATGTGAAAGGGAAAAATATGGTTAAAACTAAAATTGGGCCCTTGAAGACAGAAACAGGGGAATATATCACGGGGAACAAAGAAATGGCAGAAGAGTTGAATTGGTACTTCAGATCTGTGTTCACTGGGGAAGACACGAGCAATCTCCCAGAGGTAATAATGGCTGTAGGACCTGAACTGAAGGGAATTTATATTTGCCAGGAATTGGTGTTGGAGAGACTGTTAGGTCTGAAGGTTGATAAGTCCCCGAGGCCTGATGGTCTACATCCCAGGGTACTGAAGGAGGTGGCTTGAGAAATTGTGGATGCATTGGTGATTATTTTCCAGAGTTCGATAGATTTGGGATCAGTTCCTGCGGATTGGAGGTTGGCTAATGTTGTACCACTTTTTAAGAAAGGAGCGAGAGAGAAAACAGGAAATTATAGACCAGTTAGTCTGACCTCAGTGGTGGGAAAGATGCTGGAATCAATAATAAAAGATGAAATTACGACACATCTGGATAGTAGTAACAGGATAGGTCAGAGTCAGCATGCATTTATGAAGGGGAAATCATGCTTGACTAATCTTCTGGAATTTTTTGAGGATGTAACTCTGAAGATAGACAAGGGAGATCCAGTGGATGTAGTGTATCTGGACCTTCAGAAAGCCTTTGATAAAGTCCCACATAGGAGGTTAGTGAGCAAAATTAGGGCGCATGGTATTGGGGGCAAAGTACTGACTTGGATTGAAAATTGGTTGATTGACAGGAAACAAAGAATAGTGATAAACAGCTCCCTTTTGGAATGGCAGGCGGTGACCAGTGGGGTACGCAGGGATCAGTGCTGGGACTGCAGCTTTTGACAATATATATTAATGATATAGAAGATGGTATTAATAGTAACATTAGCAAATTTGCTGGTGATACAAAGCTGGGTGGCAGGGTGAAATGTAAGGAGGATGTTAGGAGATTACAGGGTGACCTGGACAGGTTAGGTGAGTAGACAGATGCATGGCAGATGCAGGTTAATGTGGATAAATGTATGGTTATCCACTTTGGTGGCAAGAACAGGAAGGCAGATTACTACCTAAATGGAGTCAAGTTAGGTAAAGGGGCAGTACCTAAGAGATCTGGGTGTTCTTGTACACCAGTCAATGAAGGCAAGCATGCAGGTACAGCTGGTAGTGAAGAAGGCTAATAGCATGCTGGCCTTCATAACAAGAGGGATTGAGTATAGAAGCGAAGAGGTTCTTCTGCAGCTGTACAGCACCCTGGTGAGACTGCACCTGGAATATTGTGTGCAGTTCTGGTCTCCAAATTTGAGGAAAGACATTCTGGCAATTGAGGGAGTGCAGCGTAGGTTCATGAGGTCAATTCCTGGAATGGCAGGACTATCCTATGTTGAAAGATTGGAGCGACTGGGCTTGTATACCTTTGAGTTTAGAAGACTGAGAGGGGATTTGATTGAGACGAATAAGATTATTAAAGGATTGGACATTCTGGAGGCAGGAAACATGTTTCCACTGATGGGTGAGTCCCGAACCAGAGGACACAGTTTAAAAATAAGGGTAGGTCATTTAGGGCAGAGATGAGGAGAATTTTCTTCACCCAGAGAGTGGTGGCTGTGTAGAATGCTCTGTCCCAGAGGGCAGTGGAGGCCCAGTCTCTGGATGCATTTAAGAAAGAGTTGTAAAGAGCTCTCAAGGATAGTGGAATCAAGGGTTATGGAGATAAGGCAGGAACAGGATACTGATTGAGGATGATCAGCTATGATTATAATGAATGGTGGTGCAGGCTTGAAGGGCAGAATGGCCTATTCCTGCACCTATTATCTACTGTCTAAAATTCTTGACTACATTAGAAAATTCCTCTTCCTTCAATTCCCCATTCTCAACCAAAGACTGTCACTATACCTTAGTCTATGATGTTGTGATTTTTTTTTATCTCTGCTCATTACGCTGAAGGGCAAAGAAATAAAGTTCAGCTTCTGTCATCAACAACTGTTTTTCTCAGTCCTGTCCATGGGTTTATGAAATGTGGCTATTAGTTTAACAGTAAAAGGAAGCCTCAACTTCATGCAGGGGCCAGTGAAGGCTCTCTCTTTGACAGTGTTAGGCATCTGCCCTGAACGCGGTTGGGAGAATATGCCTTGAGCCCATTAGACGTCAGCAAATTCCTTCCAGTGCTGTTCCATATAAAAGGATCTCATGTGCCTTGCTCTCGAAATATAGAAAACTTTAGGTTGACAATTTGGTAGCATTCTTTTTGTTTTGCAACACCACATAGACATGAGTAAGCATTTATACACATTCATGGTAAGGAACTCCAAATCAAATATGAGACAGCTGCTGTTTGCCGAAGCTATTGAATATTGCACCCCCCACCAACATTTTCTTTGCCTGGTTTGACTGCCCCTTTTCACAACGTATAAGAACACAGGAACTCAGAGCAGAAGTCGGCAATTCAGCTTCTCAAGTCTGCTTCACTTGTTAATACGTGCATTAATCTGGGTCTATCTTTTATGTCTTCTGCTTCCCAGAACCTTGACACAATCGCATGGATTTTATCATATACCATCACAGCTAATCTCATCTCAGCCTCAACTCCACTTCCTGCCCATAATTCTTTAACCTATCATGAAAATCTGTCTGCCTCATCCTTAAATTTACTTAGTGTCTTGACATCCACCACACTCTGAGTTAGTGCATTCCACAGGTTCACAATCCTTTGAAAGAAGTAATTCCTCCCCATATCTGTCTTGAATCTCCTACCCATTAGCCAAAATCTAAGACCTCTCATTCTAGGTTGTGTCTCAAGCGGCAACATCCTTTCTACATCCACTTTATTAGTCCCCTTCAGAATCATAGAATACATGTAATGTGGAAACAGGCTCTTTGACCCAACAAGTCCACACTGACCCTCCAAAGGGCATCCCACCCAATTACTCTACATTTACTCTTGACAAAAGTAGCTACGCTACATATCCCCAAACACTCTGGGACAATTCATCATGATCGATTCACCTGGCCTGCACATCTTTGGATTATGAGAGGAACCCCATGCAGATATGGAGAGAATGTGCAAACCCCACACAGACAGTCACCTGAGGCTGGAATTGAACCCAGGTCCCTGGTGCTGTGAGGCAGCAGTGCTAACCATTGAGCCACTATACCACATGCTTTAGCATATTATATATCTCAATTAGATTTCCTCTTAGCCTTCTAATTCATCTTTTTTCACAGTACATTCAGTACCACCAGAATTTGCACTGGTGTTTGTACCAAACCGAATGAGCGTTTCAGTTAAAAAAAAGTGTTTGTCAATCAATTAAATTCAAAATTTGCAAGATAGGTGAAGAAAATGCAAGAAGTTTTGTATTGACCCCACTAAAGCTGAAAGAAAGGTAGTGTGCAAGGATCATAATGGATCTTAATCCTTTTATACTTGATGAATCCACACTAAGTGTGATTAAAACAACACTTCTTTCAATCACACAGCAGTTCTTCTGTCGATAATGGATACATTGGAAATTCTCATTTCAGGTTTCGTGCATGCAGATGAAACATGGGTTGTAAAGGTTTTCGGAGTTTGAGAGATACAATCCGACCTAATACTGAATTTATAATGCACAAGGTAACCACACAGGTCCTTGCTTGCATATGTTTGATTAGATTCTACATTCTGCTCAACAAAATAATCGGGAATGCTTGGCACTTTGTTCAGCCTCACTGTGTTTGTTTGTCTGATGATACTGACACCATGGCTGCTCTGAACAATTGAAAAATGTGTACCTGCTCAACATTTAATTTGAGTTACCCAACTGCTGTCAGTTACTGAAGAATCCTTTTTCAAAAACTTGCATTGTTTCTGTAAATCATCACTAAAGTGCCACGCATGTTTTAGACATTTCTATTGCAAAAGTTGAACTAATTTACATAATTACAGCCTTACAATGCTTTGGGTCTATAGCACATAGGAAACCTCTACTGCTGCTTGTGATGAACTTGATTGTGTTAGTACATTGTTGTGAGTACAGTGTAATTTTAACGTGTACTTGCATTAACACAGTTCTATCTTTTATGTGTTCTGTTTCCGAGACTTTGACATAATGGCATGGATTTTAACAGATATAGTAAGTCTTCACTTAGAGCTATGTAAGTCCTCGCTGTGGTTATGTTCCTGAAAACTGAGAGTTTAAGTAAAACAACTTTAACTGAATCATGTGTTCCCATAATAATCAATGTAAAGGCCTGAGTTAGGTTCCTTCAGATATTTCTTGCATCGAAAAACAATGTACCATTTGAAATACTTCATCATACATGTACAGCATTGCGCATTCTTAACTAAAATAACTTGTAAAGTGAAGTAAATCAATAAATATTAAATACATGCTGGAGAAATTCAAATTGGACTGCACTCATCAGTTTCTTATTAGCAGTTCCTTGTCTATTTGGCTGTTGTTTGCCGAATGACTGAAATTTTTGCTGGCTTATTTTATTAATTCAAAAGATACAGGCATTGTTGACGAGGTCTGTATTTATTGTTCATTCCTAATTCCCCTTGAGTAGGTGGTGGTGAACTGCCATTTTGAACCATGACCACTCATTTGCTGTAAGTAGACCCACAATGCTGTTAGGATATTGACCAAGTGACATTGAAGGAACGGTGACATATTTCCACATCAGAATGGTGTATGGCATGTAGGTGGTGGTATTCCCATGTAACTGCTGCCCTTGTCTTTCGACATGGTACGGGTGGTGGTTTTGAAAGGTACTGTCTGAGGACCTTGCTTGAATTTCAAGTAAATCAATAGGAGAGGTTTAGAAGGATATGGGCCAAGTGCAGGGAAGTGGGGTTAGTGTGGATGGACATTTTGGATGGCATGGACCAGTTTGGGCTAAAGAGTCTGTCTCTGAGCTGTAGGGCTCTGTGACTGTATGAATTGTCCTTTCTTGCCGTTGTATCTGAAGGATCTTTCCGAACACCATTGGTAGTGCTTTGAGGTGGTTGGTGCTACGATCTGAGCCAAGTTCTCTCCAGCTGTGAAGCTAAATAACTGAAGTAGGATTGATTTTCATTTTCAGTTGGAGGCGGTATACAACGGCTATGTCCAGAAAAAATCAATGAAATGAAGAACCAGGATGATCTTGATCTTGAAAAAATTATTGAAGGACTGTAGGGTGGTATTCTTTTGCTTCTCCCTGTAGACCTCTCAATAGCAATTAACACAATTATTGATCAATTTGTTTGCTATGGTCTATGAGTTTTGGGCCTTTCTCTATGAAGATTCTATATGCCACATCAGCAGGTTAGAAAGCTGCTTCACCTACTGCAGACTTAAACCAAGGTCCAGGCTTTGGGGCTTCCACAATTCATCAGATACCTGCAGAGTCGACATCCAGAAGGGTAAATACTTCGCACCCTGTATTTTTCACCTTAAACAAGTCTTGAGATAAGAAAAACCATTTGATCTGTGTAGCAATACAAATGCATCTCTGTCACTTCAAAATGGCTCCTGTGTCCCCACCCACAGCATGCATTCCTGAGGCTTCAAAATTAAAACCAATTTGCAGGTTCATCCACAGCAAGTAGAAACTTTGGCTTTAACCACTTCCTTGCGAAAGAACGCTGTTGGTTTGAGGCTAATGGCAATATAGAATCCATACAGTGTGGAAGAACGCCATTCAGCCCATTGAATCTACACCCACACTCTGAAGAACATCCCACCCAGACCCACCTCGCCTTTAACCTTACATTTCCCATGGCTAACTGACATTGCCTGCACACTATGGACAATTTAGCATGGCCAATCTAACTAAATTCCACATCTTTGAACTGTGGAAGGAAACTGAAATACTCAGAAAAAACACGGACACAGGGAGAATGTGCATGCTGCACACAGACAGTTGCCTGAGACTGGAATTGAACCTGGCTCCCTGGCACTGTGAAGTAGCAATGCGAGCTACTGTGCCACCCTGTAGTGTGGATCCCATATTTGTACTGGTTGAGGTTACTTACAAAGTCCTATATTCTTAAACTCTTCCCTCTCCTGAGGCTTGGTGACCCTCAAATCAAATCACCAACAGTTGTTGCTCACTAACGACAGAGCAGTCCTCTGGTCTGGGAGGACTACAGTGACCTTACCTTGCCTTTTACTTCAGAAAATTGATTCACCATTTTTTAAAATCAAAGTTCCCTAACGTGCAGACGGGCAGCTCGATATTTTTACAATGGAACCCAACACCCAAGCAATGTTAAACATGCAATGTGCAGAACAATAACATGATCCCAATGCAACAAGTCGAAGGGAAGAAACAATTATAAAACTAAACAATGTTAAGTGGGGCAACATATAACAGGGACTGACTGTACTGGAGCTAACATCAAGCTTTTGGTACACTCACTACAGTGCAATAGCGAGTGATATGATAGTGTGACTATAGATTCATACATGGCGTATATTTATAATGGTATAACTTTTTCACATGCAGTAACCACAAGCTGCACTATAGTGCAATCAATGTGAGGAAACAGAAAATACTGGATAATTTGTTACTTTGTAAGAAAAGGTCAGGACACTTGTGATAGAGCTTCCACATGGCTTTAAGGGAGGTTGAGAAATATACTTGAGAAAAGTTGTTTAAAATTGCAACCAGATCCTGATAAAGATACAGAACTCACATTAATCAGTATCCAACAATGACATTTTGTGTTGTGGAATTACGCTTTAATAGCAATGGTGGGGAGGTGCAGGTTTGAATTAACTTCCGTATTCGCAGAACCTTTCTGCATGACGTTAACATTGGTAGGCATCTATTGAAATTTGGCATTTGTTCGTCTTTTTTTTAATAACTTACGGGGTACAAACTCTTCGCAGATCTCACACCCATTGCTGTAGCTATTAACTTTGTGTGATTCAATAAGGCAATGAAAGAAATAGAAGCAAGAATCGAGAGAGAGATGGAAAACAGGATTCTTATTCATAATCACCTGTTTTATTGCCCAATTACACCAAGACAAATTTTGAACTGAGGGCACAGTTTAAAAGCAAAAGTTCTCCTATTTTAGGTAATGATGAGGAGGAATTTCTCATGAGTCATTGGAACAGTTTTTTTCAGAGAAAGTGGTGGAGGATGGGCTATCGCGTATATTCAGTGCCAAATTTGATTGACAAAGGTAATAGGCAGAAAAATGGAGTTTAGAGCACAAGTTTTTGATCTTGTTGGATGTGACTGGCAGAATATGCTTCTTTACCTGTCAAAATTGTTCATAATTTTGAACACCTTGATAAAGTCATGCTTCAAATCTATCATGCTCAAGGAAAATAAGTCCAATTTCTCAAATCATTTCTTACATCTAAAATCACTCATTCTTGTATCATTGTCCATTGCACCCTCTCCAGGGCTTTAACCTCCTTCCCGAAATAAACTGCCTAGAACTGAACATAATACTCCAAATATAGTCTGATTTATAGAGGTGTAGCATCATTTCCTTGCTTTTACAACTCTATAACTCTAGGATCCTATAGGCCCTCCTAACAACTGTTTGAACCTGCCTGGCCACATTCAGAGAATTATAAACTTGGACCCTGAGGTCCCTCTGCTCCTGTACTCCCTGTAGATTTGTACCATTGAGCCTGTAGCGTCTCTCCATGTTTTTTCTACCAAGATTCATTGCCTCACATTTTTCTCCATCTAAATTCATCAGCCAGGTGTCTCCCTATTTCGCCAACTTTTCAATATCCCTCTGAAATCACTCAGCATTATCCTCAAAATTCATTATTCCCCATAGCTTAGTATCATCTGAAGATTTAGAGATTTTGGCCTCTATTCTCAACTCAAATTCATTTACATAGTCAGAAAAACCAAGGGTCCAAACACCGAACCCTAGGAAGACTACTTTCAATGTATCTCCAGTCTAAGAAATGCCCATCTCTATTTCCTTTCTTTTAGCCAACTTCAAATCCATGCTGCCAAGGACCCATCAATCCCAAACATTTTGAATTTGCTAACCAACCTGCCATGTAGCACCATATCAAATGCTTTCTGAAAGTCCAAATATACAACATCCATTCCCTGTGTCACCTTGTCAAAGATCGCAATTAAGTTTGTCAGTTATGACCAGCCCTTGACAAAGCCATGTTGACTGTCTACTATTAACATTAATACTAATATTTTCTTTCAGCGTATATTTACCTTATCCTTCATTATGGTCTTCATTAATTTTCCCACTGTTAATATACAAATTTGTAGTTTCCTGGGTTGTCCTTTGCAACTTTCTTAAATAATGGTGTCCCATTTGCAATCCTTCAGTCCCATTTTTAGACAGGCCTGGATAGTATCTGTCAATGGGTCCATTATTTTCTGCCTTCCCACAGCAATCTCGGACGCATGCCATCTAGGCCTTGCAGCTTCTCTGCCTGGAGTGCTGCCAGTTTTTTGAGCACTTCTTCTTTATCTATTACTATACTGACCAGTTGCTCCACACCCACATTTTCAATTCGGCCATTGTCACCATTTTCTAATTTGGTAACGACAGGAGCAAAGTATTAAATTAGTACCTCTGCTATATCCTTTGTCTCAGCGAGCAATTTAAACTGCTTGTTCTTTATGGGTGCCACTCTATCCTTTATTAATTTTTATTATTGATATGTTTGAAGAACATTTTACTCTTTGTTTAGTGCAACATCCTTTCCTCATGCTTTCTGTTAGCCTTCCTGATTTCATCTTTAGCCTCCTTCCTGCATTTGAGACACTCTTTCTGATTTCCATTGCTATTATTATTCTGGTTTGCATCATATGCCTCATTTTTCTTCTTTATTTTCTCATCAATATCCTTACACATCCAGGGTACTCTAGTTTTGAATACCCCATTTACATTTCTCTTAAGTGTGCACCTAGCTTGCACCCTATCATCTTTCTTTTGCAAGTTTCCCATTTTCCTGCTCTGTTTTATCCACCAAAGTGTGATTCCAATTAATCTTTTCCAGTTCAAATTTTTGACTCTTAAAATCTACTCTTATATAGTCTGATTTTTAAACTTTTCCAACTTAATATTGAACATCATTTTGTTATGATTGCTATTTCCCAAATGCTCCCCCATTCTGACATTCTCCAATTGGCCTGCCACATTTCTCAGGACCAGATCCAGCACAGCTCACTCCCTGGTAGGATTAGAAATGTACAGCTCCAGAAAGCTCTCCGTCTCCAAATCATACATTGTAGGAATGCTTCCTTTTCCATGCTTCACACTCTATCATTTTTCCCAGACTACCCTCAGGTCATTGAAATCATCAACTACCACAACTCTACTTGTACTCCAGGTTTCCATAATCTGTCTACGAATGCTCTCTTCTACTTCTTATCTGCTATTTAGTGGTCTATAATAAATAACCAGCAAAGTCACGGCTCCCTTCTCGTTTCTCACCTCTAACCATGTAGATTCTAATTCAGGAACTGCACCTTGTTTGTGGGTGACAATAATATCTTTCACCAGGACTGCTACACCTCTTCCCTGTTTCTGCTGAAAACCTTATAAACCTGGGATGTTAAGTATCCATCTTGTTCTGGCTTGAAGGAAAAAGGAGGGAAACACTACAATAATGTAATGGTTGGGGGCTTCATTGTTCTTTGACACTGGATCTTTCGCAATCCACTTCTCAGTCATGGTGAGCAAGTCGACTTCTCCCAAAATCCTCCTCAGTCACTTCCCACTACTACCCCCATATTTACTAAAATGTAGATTGGAGCTGTGCATTGGTACCATGAGGAAATCCTGACACTGAATACTCTTTGGGAGAATCATCTTGCTTCTGGAAACCTCTACCAAAATTGTCCAACTCTGAGTTAGAGTTAGTGATTTCAGATGAAGCTTAATGGTCATAGAGTCAAGGAGTCATAGAGATGTGCAACATGGAAACAGACCCTTCAGTCCAACTCATCCATGCTGACCAGATATCCCACCTCAATCTAGTCCCACCTGCCAGCACCCAACCCATATCCCTCCAAACCCTTCCTATTCATATACCCATCCAGATGCCTTTTAAATGTTGCAATTGTACCAGCCTCCACCACTTCCTCTGGCAGCTCATTCCATACACGTACCACCCTTTGCATGAAAACATTGCCCCTTAGGTCTCTTTTATATCTTTCTACTCTCACCCTAAACCTATGCCTTCTAGCTCTGGACTCCCCCATCCCAGGACACAAACTTTGTCTATTTATCCTATTCATGACCCTCATGATCTTATAAACCTCTAAAAGGTCACCCCTCACCCTCTGAAGCTCCAGACAGAGCAGCCCTATCCTATTCAACCTCTCCCTATAGCTCAACTCCTCCAACTCTAGCAACATCCTTGTAAATTTTTTCTGAATCCTTCACATTTCAAACCAGAATTGCACGCAATATTCCAAAAGTTGCCTAATCAATGTATGTAAAGCTTGACTTCCCAATTCTTGTACTCAATGCTCTGACCAATAAAGGAAAACATACCAAATGCCTTCTTCACTATCCTATCTACCTGTGACTCCACTTTCAAGGAGCTATGAACCTGCACTCCAAGGTCTCTTTGTTCAGCAACACTCCCCAGGACCTTACCATTAAGTTTATAAGTCCTGTTAAGGTTTGCTTTCCCAAAATACAGTACCTCACATTTATGTAAATTAAACTCCATCTGCCACTCCTCAGCTCATTTGCCCATCTCATCAAGATCCCATTGCAATCTGTGGTAACCTTCTTCACTGTCCACTACACCTCCAATTTTGGTGTAATCTGCAAACTTAATAACTATACCTCTTATGCTCACATCCAAATAATTTATATAAATGCTGAAAAGTAGTGTACTCAGCGCCGATCCTTGTGGCACTCCACTAGTCACAGCCTTTCAATCTGAAAAATAACCCTCCACCACCACCCTCTGTATTCTATCTTTGAGCCAGTTCTGTATCCATATGGCTAGTTCTCCCTGTATTCAGTGAGATCTAACCTTGCTAACCAGTCTCCCATGGGGAAACACCTTATTAAAGTCCATATAGATCACATCTACTGCTCTTCCCTCATCAATCCTCTTTGTTACATCTTCAAAAAACTTAATCAAGTTTGTGAGACATGATTTCCCACAAACACAAAGCCATGTGAACTATCCCTAATCAGTTCTTGCCTTTCCAAATACATATACATCCTGTCCCTCAGGATTCCTCCAACAACTTTCCCACCACCGATGTCAGGCTCACCGGTCTAAAGTTCCCTGGCTTGTCTTTACCGCCCTTCTTAAACAGTGCCACCATGTTTGTCAACCTCCAGTCTTCCGGCACCTCACCTGTGCTTATCGATGATACAAATATCTCAGCAAGAAGCCCAGCAATCACTTCTCCAGCTTCCCTCAGAGTTCTGAGGTACACCTGATCAGGTCCTGGGGATTTATCTACTTTTAACCATTTCAAGACATCCAGCACTTCCTACTCTGTAATCTGGACATTTGGTTTAAATGAAACCCAACTATTCCCAGTGTTGTATCAAATATTAAACTTCTTTTAAAGATGCAGGCTGTACCTCCCATTTATCTGACTTTCAGACTAAGGTTGACAGAATGCGTGGAGCAG
This sequence comes from Hemiscyllium ocellatum, assembly GCF_020745735.1. Classification (NCBI taxonomy): domain Eukaryota; kingdom Metazoa; phylum Chordata; class Chondrichthyes; order Orectolobiformes; family Hemiscylliidae; genus Hemiscyllium; species Hemiscyllium ocellatum. The sequence continues at coordinate 121,536,872 of NC_083405.1, read as the reverse complement.
GTTTCTATACTAAATCAGAATTATTATGTATTAATATATAGAGCAGGTGTAAACCATTGGCATATAACACTACTAACTTATAAGTCCACACAAACCATCCATATATACAAACAGGGAAAGTAGATTATTGGTGCAGGTAGAAAATAACTGGAAAGTCAGTTCAGCAATCATTGTTTCCTGTTTCTGATGTTGAGATGATCCTTCTTTAGCCGTTCAAGCTTTTTCTGGAAGTTTCCACTAGTTTGTAAGCATTACAGAGTGACTCATTTGGAAGATATCTCTGATTCCATGAGATCTAACCTTGCTAACCAGTCTTCCATGGGAACCTTGTCAAATGCCTTACTGAAGTCCATATAGATCACATCTACTGCTCTGCCCTCATCAATCTTCTTTGTTACTTCCCTAGCAATCACTTCCCTTGCTTCCCACAGAGCTCTAGGGCATATCTGGTCAGATTCTGGGGATTTATCCACTCTTATCCTTTTCAAGAATTCCAGTATTTCCTCCTCTGTTATACTGAAATTTTTCAAGATGTCCCCATTTATTTCCCTACATTCTGTATCTTCCATGTCCTTTTCCATAGTAAATATTGATGCAAAATACTCGTTTCATATCTCCCCTGATTTTCTGTGGTTCCACACATAGGCTGCCTTGCTGATCTTTAAGAGGCCCTATTCTCTCCCTAGTTACCCTTCTGTCCTTAATGTATTTGTAAAAGCCCTTTGGATTCTCCTGAACCCTATTTCCTAAAGCTATCTCATGTCCCCTTTCTGCCCTCCTGATTTCCCTCTTAAGGGTACTCCTATTACCTTTAATCGATCTATTCTGTCTATACCTAACTTATGCTTCCTTCTTTTTCTTAACCAAATCCTCAATTTCTTTAGTCATCCAGCATTCCCTACACCTACCAGCCTTTCCTTTCACCCTGACAGGAATATACTTCCTCTGGATTCTTGTTATCTCATTTTTGAAGGCTTCCCATTTTCTAGCCATTCTTTCAACTGTGAACATCTGCCCCCAATCAGCTTTTGAAAGTTCTTGCCTAATACCGTCAAAATTGGCCTTTCTCCAATTTAGAACTTCAACTTTTAGATCTGGTCTATCCTTTTCCATCACTACTTTAAATCTAATAGAATTATGGTCACTGGCCCCAAAGTGCATCCCCACTGACACCTCAGTCACCTGCCCTGCCTTATTTCCCAAGAGTAGGTCAAGTTTTGCACCTTCCCTAGTAGGTGCATCCACATACTGAATCTGAACATTTTCTTGTGCACACTTAACAAATTCCTCTCCATCTAAACCATTAACACTATGGCAGTCCTAGCCTATGTTTGGAAAGTTAAAATCCCCTACCATAACCACCCTAATATTCTTACAGATAACTGAGATCTTCTTACAAATTTGTTTCTCAATTTCCCTCTGCCTATTAGGATGTCTCTAATACAATTCCAATAAGGTGATCATCCCTTTCTTATTTCTCAGTTCCATCCAACTAGCTTCCCTGGATGTATTTTCTGGAAAATCTACCCTCAGTACAGCTGTAATGCTATCCCTTATCAACAACGCCACTCCCCCTCCTCTCTTGCCTCCCTTTCTGTCCTTCCTGGATTTGTATCCTGGAACATTAAGCCGCCAGTGCATCCCATCCCTGAGCCATGTTTCTGTAATTGCTATGATATGCCAGTCCCATGTACTTCACCATGCCTTGAGTTCACCTGCCTTCCCTGTTAGGCCTCTTGCACTGAAATAAATGCATTTTAATTTATCAGTCCTCCCTTGTCCCTGTCTGCCCTGACTGTTAGATGTGCTTCTGTTCTCAACTGTACCAGTCTCAGATTGATCTCTTTCCTCACTATCTCCCTGGGTCCCACTCCTCACCTTACTATTTTGAATCCTTTCTAGCATCTCCAGCAAATCTCCCTGTCAGTATATTAGTTCTCATCCAACTTAGGTGCAAACCATCCTTCTTGTACAGGGCACTTCTACCCCAAAAGAGATTCCAATGATCCAAGAATGTGAATCTTTCTCCCATACACCAACTCCTCGGCCCTGCTTTCATCTGCTCTTCTCTCAGTAGCTAGCAGCACTGGGAGAAATCCAGATATTACTACTCTTGAGGACCTCCTTTTTAAATTCCTGCCTAACTCTCTGTAATCTCCCTTCAGAATCTCAAACAATGTGTCATCAGGAAAAGTTAGAAGACTGAAAACCACTATGATTCCTACGCAACCGTTTAAAGTGACTCACCAGCGAACTTCAAACTATACCTTGTCATGCCTCACATCCTGCCTGGGACAATTACACCCCAGACTGTCACATAACACGACCTCCCAGACGTCCCTGACAGACCCTTCACTAGTGGGACAACATTATGCTCAACCGCTCCTGAATGGAAACCATCCCCCTAATTGACACATACAGGGGAGGTGATGGCCTACTGGTATTATCACTGGACAGTTAATCCAGAGACCCAGATAACGTTCTGGGGACCTGGGTTCGAATCCTGTCATGGCAGATGGTGGAATTTGAATTCAGTAAAAATCTGGAATTCAGAGTCTAATCATGACCACAAATCCATTGTCAATTGTCAGGAGGAGAAAACCACCAGGATCACTAATGCCCTTTAGGGCAGGAAACTGCCATCTTTACCTGGCCTACCTGTGACTCCAGACCCACAACAATGTGCTTAACACTTAACTGTCCAATGGGCGACATCCTCATCCTATGCATGAATAAAGGAAAGAAAGAACACCCAAGAATGAAGAACCAACCCTGTCCATTGACTCAGCACCCCTCCCTCATCTGATACCTTCAGATCTGACACCCCTCCAACACTCAACCTCCTTCCCCAATGCAACTCCTCTCATCCCAAACCAAAACCCAATACTTTCACCTGACCCCACTTAATCAGATCTGACACTCCTCTGATTTGGAGACATAGAGATGTACAGCATTGGAAACAGATCCTTTGGTCCAACTCATCCATGCCAACCAACTATCCTAAATTAATCTAGTTCCATTTGCCAGCATTTGGCCCATAGCCCTCTACACCCTTCCCATTTTAACCCACAGTCTAATCTAACACTCACACACACTTTCCTGACACATAGCTGGCTCCTTACCCCCACGCTCCTCATCCACTTGCCACCCTGTCCCACTACCAGCCCCATACCCACATGCTAAGTGGACCCACATTTACCTTTCACAATTACTTCTCACAACAGCTTTTAAGGTGGATCATTAATCACAGAACACAGCATTTACTGCTGAGAAAGGGGAGGTGTTTTCTGCCATTTACTCTTGTTTTTGTGAATTCTTGAATTTGTCGATGCTGCTCTAGAAGTGCACGCTCCTATCGAGGTAATTCGCAGAGAGAATTCACCTCACGGTAAGTGTTTCATGTTTTGTTTGTACATGTCCTGAAAATCTGAGCCACCTTTCTTACGGAACCATCCAGGACAGAATGTTGGCGATTTACCGAAGAGTAACAATTCTGCTAAACTCATGTCCTGGATGGTTTTGTGCTCACAGTCCAACGTGTGCTTAATGATCGGAACCTCACTCAAAGCAATTATCTACTTTCCAATTAACAAACTAGTCCAGCTTCAATATAAAGATTGAGAGGATTGTCCATTCCCTGGGACAACAAGCAGCTGTTCCCTGTAGCTAGAAACACAAGCAGGCCTTTTGAATGTGAGACCTGATAAGTACAGGATTTGTACATGAGGAGATAATGAGTGCAAACCGCAGGGAAGATATCAGGATGGTTTGCCCAATGAGTAATCCATATAAACTGCAAATCTCTACAGACTGTGTAACATACTTACATTTGAAGACCAAAAGACATACTGAAACACAAGTTGTGCCAGGAGTTTGAAAAGAAACATTTATAGAATATTTATGCATATTTATTGCACTATTAATAAAACACTGAGTCCTTTGTTTCAGCTTGTATGGTATATGCAATACATAGGGTTTTCTTATTTCAAAAGTTAGTTTTAAGGAATGACCGTTTTCTAATGTTTCACAGTTTTCTGCAGCTTCAATCGATTGTGATTGCTGTTTAAGAAAAAATGGATTGTGCTCACCTTCAACATATTGACACCACTTCTGTGAAGCAGATGGACTGCAAAGGGACCTCCTGAAGTCAACAGAGTTCAATTCTCGTTACAAAGCACATGGAGCACTTATGACACCATACGGCAAACTGTGCTTCAAGGGGAGATTTTTGAAACAGCTATTTTCAGCAGGATATGCATAAGTCTTTAATCCCTACCATAAGTATCACACAAAAGGTTACAGTAGATTAGTGAACTTAAAATTGGTTGTAAAATGCATTTTATTCCATAGGAGTCAAATGTGCTGTTTATAAATTGGATGGATTTGCATCTATGTGCATAGGTTAACCCCTTCCCACCAAAGCAAGATGAAGTGACATCATGGAGCAGAGCAGGTCTAAACTACTATGCCTTGGGTTTAAGATTAAGAGTTTAAGATTAGGCCGTTCAGCCCATTTGTCCACACTGTCACTCAAATGCTACACAGTGTAATCTATATCCCTCACTCTGTCTAAGCATCTTGTGATCTTTATGTTCTTGCTTACTATGATCTGCCTATATTGCTTGCAAACATGTAACAACAATAAAGCAAATCAAATCAATTCACTGACCAGTTGTTATGAAGTTTAAGGCATGTACTGTACCTTTAAGAGACAGTGAAAACTGAAAGCTAATAAGCACCTGTCATGTGACTGGCTGTCACAGAGTGTGCTATGAAATTGAAAGATGCAACATTTGGTTGTAACTTAAATACCTTAGTTGTTTTCTCAGCAGTTTGGATTTAATCAATTAATTTAACTTATGCCCCAAGGTACAAAAACCCAATCAAATTTGAATTTTACTACTTTGACAACATCGAACCAATGAGACAACCTGTTGTATGGGGTATAAAAAAAGCAGGCATTTTGGACAGTTAGCCAGAAAGAGCACCAACTGTCTTTGAAAGCAACACTCTCTGTCAATGGTACCTTTCTCATATGAGACATCTTTGCAACAGAAGACCAAAGATAACCCAGGAAGATCTACAAACAGAGGCGGATCAACACTGGAAATGACAGTCGCTGTCTGGTTTTGAAAATTAAGTTGCTGTAAGTTTAGCAGGGGCTTTTATTGGATCAGGATATTAGAGTCATAGAGTCATAGAGATGTACAGTATGGAAACAGACCCTTCAATTCAATCTGTCCATGCTGATCAGAAATCCCAACCCAATCTAGTCCCACCTGCCAGCACCTGGCCCATATCCCTCCAAACCCTTCCTATTCATATACCCATCCAAATGCCTCTTAAATGTTGCAATTGTACCAGCCTCCACCACATCCTCTGGCATTCATTCTATACACGTAACACCCTCTGTGTAAAAAAAGTTGCCCCTTAGGTCTTTTTTATATCTTTCCCCTCTCATCCTAAACCTATGCCCTCTAGTTCTGGATTCCCTGACCCCAGGGAAAATACTTTGTCTATTTATCCTATCCATGCCCCTCATAATTTTGTAAACCTCTATAAGGTCACCCATAGAGTGGGAGGTGGATAACAAACTTTAAAGAGAAAGGAGACACAGAGTTGTAAATAGTTGCTGTTTAATGTTCACTTTTAGAGTGAAAGAATAAACCAATTTTTTTTTGTTAAATAGTGGAATTTGGGTAGTTCTCCGTCACTCATAGTTTAACAGATGACGAGGCGAGTTGAGCTTTTCTGTGTGTTTGGTTTAATGAGCAGAAGGGGTTTACCACCGTGTTGTAACACTAAATTAACTCCATATCTATCCAGAGTGTTACCTAATAGAAATCCATTGGTATGAAGGCAGATGGTAGTCAGAAATCTGAAACGTAATGAGAGAAATATGGAATGATGCAGCATGTCAGCCAGAATGCATGGAGAAAGATAGTTAATGGTGTTTTGGCAGGACAGGAAAAAAAATGAAAGATTTGACAGATTATTAGCAAGTATAGCTGAGGAAAGGTGGGGAATGGATGGGGCAGAATGAACAGAACAGAAAGCCTTTATGTTTATATGTCTTCATATGATATCAGTGTCACCCATCAGCTCGGCATTTGTCACTCATCTCCAATTACACTTGAACTAAAAGACTAGCACAGATCATTTCAGGGAGTGTTTAAGAGTCAGCTGCCGTGCTGATGGTCTGGAGTTAAAAGTAGACCAGACCAGGTAAGGTAGGCAGATTTCTTTCCCTAAAATATGTTAATGAACCAGATGGGTGTTTGCAAGAATCAATGCCAGTTTCGTGGTTGTCATTGCTGAGATTAGCTTCCAATTCCAATTTATGAACTGAATTTCTTGGAGTATGACATCTAGATTGGAATAACTGGACTTTGAGGTTTGGACTATAATGTCTGGAGTATGTTACCTGAACCATGGCACCAAGAAAACATGTCTGATGTGTTACTTGTGGAGTGCAGAGATGGATGCCTGGAGCACAATATTGGGTTGTGACATCTGAGGAGGAACATTTGGAGTGCAATGGACTCCAAACTACTTTTATTTGTAAATTTTGATACAAAGTCATTGTTAGAATATCTCTTTATAGACCGATGGACCCTATGGCTTCCTTCTGTGATTTTCCTTCCAGGGTTCGACCATTTCAGTTCATCAGGCTGTCAGTTTCCAGCACCACTTTCTCAAAGCAGATTGTACTCAAGACAAGAAATCCCATCATATTAAAACATAACGCAACATTGTCTAGTTGTCACAACCAGCATCAGAACAAACATTAAATTATCATCAGTTCCTACATGTGTGTAATTAGCACATCAACGAGATGGAAGCAAATGGAAATAAGCCAATTACTTAATCATGTAGATGGAAGGAATCCCCTAATTAATTAGCAACTCCAACACCAACCAGCTGTTCTGCTAATTACTTTCAGATCATTGGAATTAAAAATGAAGAAATTAAAAGCTAACAATCAAAAGAAAAAAAACACAAAGAACAGACTTTAAGAAAATATTTAAATATGGAATGTTTGTTTTCAGGCTGCATAGTCCAATCTGAAGAAAAGTAACTTCTGCCAGCTAATTTTGCCTGGTGCTGTGATACAGGCAGTCACGATGAAGTGCAGCCTTCAAAGCTGGGCTGTAATTGGATCTGGAGTTAGTCAATCCATGTTCACTTGGTACTTTGAAGTCTTGCATTCTGTTCATAGCTTTAGATTTGTTATGATATGGACCTGGCCGAAATTTCCCAACTCATTCTAGTTCGAGACAGATATCCCAAATCATTCACCTGCTGGATGAGGAGGGATGAACTAGCTCCCTTTCTTTATTCACCCATCCTCTTGGTTGGTCACAATAAAGTTAATTTAGAAACATTCTCTTCACTTGCAGATACTTTTCTGCCAGATACAAAATGAACTCATATTTTATGAAGGAGCTAATTTAGATAGGCTTTCTTGAATTAACAACAAGATAAAGTCCTTTCATTGTCTGGCTGTGAGCTAGCTGACTGTGGCACTCAGAGAGATGGAAAATGTTTACCGGCAATAGGGTGGTGACTGTGGAGTAGTTCTTCAATTGTTATCTTCATAGCATGCTCATGATATGCATGAGAAAGTTCAGTCCCACTAGCCCATTCCAGTTGAGTTGGCACTGGCTTCTGAACTCCTGCCCTTGTGTATTCTTCAAAGGGAAAAGATGAAATGTGTCTATAATTTGGAGCATAATCTGCAGGGACTGTCTGCCTGTTGAACAGCAAAGTCATTAGTCCCTCATTATTTTTGCAGTCAAAAGAAGTCTGTTTGATGTTTCTTTGATACCTTTAGGTTTTAGACTGACTTTAGATTGTCAGCCAGCCATTGAATTTATACCTGCAGTTATTCTGTCTCAGTAGCAGTTCTCCTTTAAAAAATAATACATTCTGGAATTATAGGCTAAAATACTGACAGTATTTTGGAGTTCTGATCCATTTTTTTGCAACACATCATACTTCCTTTTGAAATTATTCTTAAACACCAAATCATAAAATCAATGCCATTTTGGGAAGTGGAATGAAATAAATGTATTGAGATTTGGATTTTGATGTTTCCAGTCATGTGTGCTCAAGTACAGAAGAACAAAAGTATAGTGAAAAATGTCTCCTGTTGCACACAGCACCATCTTAGGTTCTAAGGTACCTAGGTACAAAAAACTTAGGAACAAAGTAACAAAGAAACAATGTTTTAAAATGTTAAGCATTACCTTCATAAAAATAAGTTGAAAAACAAAGCAAATAGTTAATAGTTAATGTTAAAATTTTACTTAATATATAGATAATTCTTCCAGCAGAGGACATAGAACATTATAGCGCAGTACAACAACATTGTGCCGACATCTGAAATCAATCTGAATCCCATCTAACATAGACTATTCCATTCTCATCCATATGCCTATCCAATGACTATTTAAATGCCCTTAAAGTTGGAGAGTCTACTACTGTTGCAGGCAGTGAATTCCATGCCCCTACTACTCTCTGAGTAAAGAAACTACCTCCAACATCTGTCCGATATCTATCACTCCTCAATTTAAAGTTATGTCCCCTCGTGCTGGCTATCACCATCTGAGGAAAAAGACTCTCACTGCTCACCCTATCTAACCCTCTAATTATCTTATATGTCTCAATTAAGTCACCGTTCAACCTTCTTTCTAACGAAAACAGCCTCAAGCCTCTCAGCCTTTCCTCATAAGACCTTGCTTCCATATCAGGCAACATCCCCATAAATCTCCTCTGAACCTTTTCCAAAGCTTCCACATTGTTCCTGTAATGCGGTGACCGGAACTGTATGCAATATCCCAAGTGTGCCCCACCAGAGTTTTGTACAGCTGCAGCTTGACCTCATAGTTCTGACATCAATCCCTGTACTAATAAAAGCTAAAACACTGTATGCCTTCTTAGCAACCCTATCACCCTGGGTGGCAACTTTCAAAGATCTATGTATCTGGATATCGAGATCTCTCTGCTCATCTACACTACCAAGAATCTTACCATTAGCCCAGTAGTCTGCATTCCTGTCGCTCTTTCCAAAGTGAATCACTTCACACGTTTCCGCATTAAACTCAATTTGTCACCTCTCAGCCCAAATCTGCAGCTTATCAATGTTCCTTTGCAACCTACAACATCCTTTGTCACTATTCACAATTCTAATGACTTTACTGTCATCCGCAAACCCATCCTTCTATGCCCTCATCCAGGTCATTTATAAAAATGACAAAAATAACAGTGGGCCCAAAACAAATCCTTGCGGTACACCACTAGTAACTGAACTCCAGGATGAATATTTTTCACCAACCACCACCCTCTGTCTTCTTTCAGCTAGCCAATTTTTGATCCAGACTGCTGAATCACCCTCAATTCTATGCCTCCGTATTTTGTGCAATATCCTACCGTGGGAAACCTTACCAAATGCCTTGCACCACGCCAATCGCTTTACCCTCATCCATCTCTTTGGTCACTTTCTCAAAGAACTCAATAAGGTTTTTCAGGCATGACTCACCCTTCTCAAAACCGTGTTGACTATCCCTAATCAACTTATTCATTTCTAAATGGTTATAAAGCCTATCTCTTATAAACCTTTCCAACACTTTTCCCATAACCAAAGTAAGGATCACAGGACTATGATTTCCTGGGTTGTCTCCATTCCCCTTCTTGAACAGGGAAACAACATTTGCAATCCTCCAGTCTTCTGACACTATTCCTGTGAACAATGACAACATAAAGATCAAAGGCAAAGGCTCGGTAATCTCCTCCCTGGCTTCCCAGAGAATCCTCAGATAAATCCCATCCGGCGCAGGGGACTTATGTATTTTTACACTTTCCAGAATTGCTAACATCTTTTCCTTGTGAACCTCAATCACATCTACTCTAGTAAATCTAGTTCTTCTATAATGCAATGGTTGGGTTCTTGAGCAATTTTGGGAAAAATTGCACTTCAGAAACAGCACTTAAAGTGTTAGCGACGTAATTGCATTACAGCCACCGCATGGAAAAGTTCAAGCTTTACAAAGAATGCCCCCAGTTCGTCAATCGCGTTATAGAAAATTCATGTTAATCAAACATGTATTGTAGCAGAATGACCTACAAACTCAAAAACTAAAGTACTAAAGTTGTAAGTTCAGCTGTCTTTGATGAGTCCTCTGCTTAGCATAGTCTCTGGGAGACATCAGCTGCCTGTTCTCGATGCTGCCACTACAGATACTGGGGGGAAATCTCTCACCACTCTCTATTCTCATGTTGGGATGCATTTATTCAACACATCTTATGACTCTATTTCCCCAAAGAGCTACACAGCCAGTTAAGTTCCCTTGGTGTGTAGTCAAAGCTGAAATGTAGGAAACACACAACAAATCCCATTTGCAGCAATGAGATAAATGGCAAGATTTTAGATGGTATTAGTTGAGGGATAAATATTGGTCCAAAACATCAGGAAGATATTTTCATTTACAACATTGGAGTAATGTTTTGCGAAAAGAGATGACACATAGGGCCTCTGTTCAATGCCTGATCTGCAAAATATCCCCTTTAGCATTGGTGGAACTGTTGTCCTTCAGACGAGGGATTTAAATGCCTTGCTGATAATTTCACTCCCATTAAATCTCTAAAGTGATAGAAATTGCAGAGAGAGCACGCAATTCATCCTCAACCACTGGTGTCCTGAATTCCTCTGCGACTGTAATACCAGCACTTAGATCGCTGCTGGAAACCAATGAGTATTTTAGATTAGATTGGATTGGATTAACTACAGAGTATGTTTCAGAGGAGCCAGTAATTCGAGCACCTCAATCTGCAGATGCTCAGTTTAACACAAGCTCCCTGAAGCCTGCAACTCAGAAGAACAGCAACAACAAAGCTTCATCATATTCCATCCTTGGACCTATGCTCCCTGCATGCCATTACAAAATCACCCCTTGAAATGATGAACAAATAAAGTAGTTACACATCAAAAGGTCATCAAATTGCCAGTGAAGATTCACATAAGATCATTTTTGGGTACAGACCTAGCAAGTAGTAAGTGATAAGTAAACACATTGCTCTGCCTTTAAAAGATAAATACTGCAGAAGATGAAAATTATTTTTTGATGGAGAATGGATGCGTAGACATATTGACCATCCATGGTGAAGAAGTAAAGGTGAGTCATATTGGATTTGAAACATTAACTCCATTTCTCTCTCCACAGTTGCTGTTAGACCTGCTGAGTTTCTCCAACATTTACTGCTTCTGTTACACACCCTGCTTGCTTTGTTGTGATAGCAGTTTGATACCCTATGGATTTCAGGCATTAGCACTGGAGGTATGTTACTGGAGCTGACTGTCAGTACAATTATTCAGTCATGTGTGAATCCCAAGCCACTGATCACTGTAAATACCAAAGAGTTTAGTGGTTACCATGTGTTGGTTTTATTCACTGGAAAAACAGCTTAACTCTGCAGCTAAGATCTGGAATTCTTATCACCGTCAGAGTGACTTGATTATACTGCTGTGTCTAAAACAAATATTGTATTATTCGCATGACAGCGACCTATGTTATTATCTTTAAGGTGTTTTTAAAATCATGAGTAAGAAGCCAAATGTTATCAAATTGTCACTAATTACCTTCTAATGTACAAACCACCTCAGTGGAGCAAACAGGTACATTTTGAATAACCCAAAATGTATTACCTCAGTTAGTGCACTATTCCAAATGTTTGCTAGTTACGGGGGCAAGCAATTTTCCTGTCCATGAACAGTTCACTATTCATTAATTCTGTTGAAGCTCTCTGTTCTAACTTTTATGTGGCTAAAGAAGCAATTTTTGTTATTCTATAGGCAGTAGGAGTATACTCAAGAGGGAAATCAGGAGGGCAAAAAGGGGACATGAGATAGCTTTGGCAAATAGAATTAAGGAGAATCCAAAGGGTTTTTACAAATACATTAAGGACAAAATGATAACTATGGAGAGATTAGGGTCCCTCAAAGATCAGCAAAGCGGCTTTTGTGTGGAGCTGCAGAAAACAGGGGAGATACTAAATGAATATTTTGCATCGGTATTTACTGTGGAAAAGGATATGGAAGATATAGACTGTAGGGAAATAGATGGTGACGCCTTGCAAAATGTCCATATTACAGAGGAGGAAGTGCTGGATATCTTGAAACGCATAAAGGTAGATAGATCCCTAGGATCTGATCAGGTGTACCTTAGAACTCTGTGGGAAGCTAGAGACGTGATTGCTGGGGCCCTTGCTGAGATATTTGTATCATCGATAGTCACAGGTGAGGTGCTGGAAGACTGGAGGTTGGCAAACATGGTGCCACTGTTTAAGAAGGGTGGTAAGGACATGTCAGTGAGCCTGACGTCGGTGCTGGGCAAGTTGTTAGAGGAATCCTGAGGGACAGGATATACATGCATTTGGAAAGGCAAGGACTGATTAGGGGTAGTCAACATGGCTTTGTGTTTGTGGGAAATCATGTCTCACAAACTGGATTGAGATTTTTGAAGATGTAACAAAGAGGATTGATGAGGGCAGAGCGGTAGATGTGATCTATATGGACTTCAGTAAGGCATTTGACAAGGTTCCCCATGGAAGACTGGTCAGCAAGGTCAGATCTCATTGAATACAGGGAGAACTAGCCAGTTGGATACAGAACTGGCTCAAAGATAGAAGACAGAGAGTTGTTTTTCAGACTGGAAGCCTGAGAGCAGTAGACTGCCACAAGGATCAGTGCTGGGTCCTCTACTTTTTGTCATTTACATAAATGATTTGGATGCGAGCATAAGAGATACAGTTAGTAAGTTTGTAGATGATGCCGAAATTGGAGGTGTAGTGGACAGCGAAGAGGGTTACCTCAGATTACAACAGGATCTAGACCAGATGGGCCAATGGGCTGAGAAGTGGCAGATGGAGTTTAATTCAGATAAATGCGAGGTGCTGCATTTTGGGAAAGCAAATCTTAGCAAGACTTATACACTTAATGGTTAGGTCCTTGGGAGTGTTGCTGAACAAAGAGACCTTGGAGTGCAGGTTCATAGCTCCTTGAAAGTGGAGTCGAAGGTAGATCGGATAGTGAAGAAGGCGTTTGGTATGGTTTCCTTTATTGGTCAGAGTATTGAGTACAGGAGTTGGGAGGTCCTGTTGCGGCTGTACAGAACATTGGTTAGGCCACTGTTGGAATATTGCGTGCAATTCTGGTTTCCTTCCTATTGGAAAGATGTCGTAAAACTTGAAAGGGTTTAGAAAAGATTTACAAGGATGTTGCCAGGGTTGGAGGATCTAAGCTATAGGGAGTGGCTGAACAAGCTGGGGCTGTTATCCCTGGAGTGTCAGAGGCTGATTGGTGACGTAATTGAGGCATACAAAATCATGAGGGGCATGCTTAGGATAGATAGACAAAGTCTTTTCCCTGGGTTGGGGGAGTCCAGAACTGGATGGCATAGGTTTAGGTTGAGAGGGGAAAGATATAAAAGAGACCTAAAGGACAACATTTTCACACAAAGAGAGGTACGAGTATGGAATGAGCTGCCAGAGGAAGTGGTGGAGACTGGTATAATTGCAACATTTAAGAGGCTTTTGGATAGGTGGATGAATAGGAAGGGTTTGGAGGGATATGGGCCGGGTGCTGGCAGGTGGGACTAGATTAATGTGGAATATCTGGTTGGCATGGATGGGCTGGACCAGAGGGTCTGTTTCCATGCTGTACATCCCTATGACTCCATGACTCTACCATTCACTATTTTAGATACTTTAATCAAATCTCCTTTGAATTATTTTCCTTACAAATCTATGACGTGGAGGTGCCAATGTTGGACTAAGGTCAGAAGTCACACGGCATCATGTTATAGTCCAACAGGTTCACCTGATGAAGGAGCAGTGCTCCAAAAGCTGGTGATTTCAAATAAATCTGTTGGGCTATAACCTGGTGTCATGTGACTTATGATCTTATATACCTAGAGCTCATGTTTGCCTGTTCTCATGTTTCACTCTATTTATCCGGTCAGTATTGAAACTCTCTTGTTGGCATTTAATTTAATAGGATGAAATTATTAAATTAAATCTAATAATAGAATTAGTAAAATACTATTTCTGAAGAATAAAACAAGAATAATTAGAATAATTTATTTTCAGTTGATGTTTATTATACCTAAAGGCTGTCAGTGTTGTTGGTTATGCTGGAATTTATTCCTCATCCCTAAGTTTCCTTGACAAGCTTGCAGTGAGGTGAGCTGCCTTCTATGATGGCTGCATGGTGTCCACGGTGTTAAGTTGTAGCCAAAATGCCACTTGTCGGGGACTTCTAGGTTTTTGACTGAACCAAAGTAAAGGAATGGTGATATAGTTCCAAGTCAGGATGAACCGGAACTTGCAGATGATGAATTTCTCATATATCAGTCACTCTCGTTCTTCTCGATAGCAGGGATTGTGGGTTTTGAGGGATCCTTAGTGAGCTGGTGCATTGCATCTTGTAAACAGTTCAAAAATGTGCAGGTTAGGTGAATTGGCCATGCTAAGTTGTCCATTGTGTTCAGGGATGTGTAGGTTAGGTACATTGGTCTGGGGTAAATATAGGATAATAGGGTAGGGGAATTGGCCTGGGTGAGTTACTCTTCAGAGTGTCAGTGTAGACTTTTGGGCCGAAGGGCCTGTTTCCATACTGTAGGGATTGTACGGATTCTGCGGATTCTATTCTACAATACACTAGTTGTTGAGGGAGTGAATGCTTACAGAGGCGAATGTGAAGACAGTTAATCAGGTTGCTTTGTCCTGAATGATGTTGAGTTTCTTCAATATTGTTAGAGCTGCACTCATCCAGACAAGTGGGGAATATTCCATCACACTCTTGACTCATGCCTTGTTGATGGTAGATACATTTTGAGAGTCAGGAAATGAATTACACACAGGAGAATTCCCAGTCTCTGGCCTGCTCTGGTAACCGTATTTACATGGATAGTCCAGTTCAGTTTTTGGTCAATGGAAACTCATCTCCTTGAGGGATACATTGATGGTAACGTTATGTAGAAGTTGAGGAGAGATGGTTAGATTTTTTTGTCAGATGGTCATTGCCTGGCACTTGCATGGCACAAATGTTACTTGACCTTTTTCAATCTAAGTCTGAGTATTGACCAGGTACTGTTATACATAGACATGACTGCTTCACCATCTGGTAACATTGTGTGATCATCAGTAAGCTTCCCTAGATCTGACGTTATGGTGGAAGGACAGTAATTGATTAAGCAGCACACACTATCTTGAATTGGAACTAAATCACTGCTCCTTCAGCATCACTGGGTCAAAATCCTGCATTTCCATCCCTGCATGTTACCTATAAAAAAATGGATTACAGCAGTTCTAGAAGGCAGCTCTCCACTGCCCTCTCAAGGGCATTTTGTGATGAGCAATAACTCAGCCAGTCAAAGCCACGTCTCCTGAATGAATAAGGAAACATTGAAGATGGTTGGGATGAGAAAGATGAACAACCAATGGTTCACAAAGGTGGTCCAGCCGAACATCTAATCAAAAACGACTGCATATGAAGTAGCAAAAGCCTAAGATTTGACCAGAGAATTGAGAATGTTTTAGAAACCAGCAATAAATGACGAAAGAACACATAAAAAGACACAAAATTGATCTTGAAAGAAAAATTGGTAAGAAATATAAAAACAAACAGCAAGAGTTTCTTTGAGTATATAAAAAGAAAGAGAGTAGCTAAAGTGAGATCCTTGGAAAGTGAGGCTGTAGAATTATAATGGGGAACAAGGAAATGACACATAATTTAAATCAATTTCACCATTTTCACAATGGAGGACACTTTAAATAGCAAATGTGCTAATGGAGGGAAAGGTCTTGGAACAGACTTTACAATGAAAAACAAAGTATTTGACAAAATTGTTGGGACTGAATAGATAGGTCACCAGGATCAGATGACCTTCACCCAAGGGATTTAAAGGAAGTTGTTTCAAAAAAGTAATTATGGTATCGGAGAAAATATTCCGTAACTCACTGGATCTGAAGACAGTTCTAGCAGATTGGAAAACCATTTATATGACGCCCCTGTTCAAGAAGGACGGGAGACAGAAAGCACGAGACTATAGACCAGTTAGCTTAAAATCAATCATTGGGAAAATGCTAGAGTGCACTGCTAAGGAAGAAATAGCAGGACATTTGAAAAAAAAACTAAACACAACCATATCGAGTCAACACAGTTATGAGAAAGGAAATTCATGGTTAGCAAAAGTTCGTTCAGAATATAACAAGCAGAATACATAAAGGGGAATAGGTCGATGTAATGTGTTTGGATTTCTAGAAGGTGATTCAATAAGGTGTTACACTAAAGGTATTTGGAGAAAGTGAGGACTGCAGATGCTGGAGATCAAAGCTGAAAAATGTGTTGCTGGAAAAGCGCAACAGGTCAGGCAGCATCCAAGGACGTTTCAGGCATAAGCCTGAAGAATGGGTTAATGCCCGAAACGTCGATTGTCCTGCTCCTTGGATACTGTCTGACCTGCTGTGCTTTTCCATAAAAGGCATTTGACAAGACAGGAGTTAACAATACGGGCTAGTGTATCCAAATGGATTGAGGATTTGTTAACATATTGGAGACAGAGAGTTGGGATAAATGCATCTTTTACACGTTGGAAAGACACAGCAGACAGAGTGCCACATGGATCAGATCTAAGCTCTCAATTCTTAACTTGGAGGAGGGGGCAGAATGTAACATATCCAGATTTGTTGATGAAATGAAAATTGGTGGGAGGCTATGCTGTAATGAGAATGTAAGGAATCTGCGAGGGGATATAGATATGTATTGTGAGTAGGCAACAACTTGGTCATGGAGTTTAATTTTAAAAGGTGATACCATGTATTTAGGAAAGAAGGATCAAAAGACATAGTCTTAGTTAATTAGAGAAAGACTTCAAACAAGGGTAGTGCAGAGGAACCTGAATGTTCTTGTGCATGAAACAAAACATTAATATGCAGGTACAGATGAAATTCTGGTCTTTATTGCTAGGGGCCTTGAGTTCAAAAATGGGCACATCTTTAACAACTGTACAGGGTGTTGGTAAAGTAGTACCTGGATTGTAGTGGACAACATAGTCCCTGCATTTAAGAAATGACATGTTGACATGGCAGCAATTCAAAATGTGTTTCACCAGTCTGATCCCTGGGATGAAGGGGTTAATTTATTGAAAACAGCCAAATGGATTAGACCCACCTCATGGAGTTTAGAAAACTTAGGGGTAAACTTACTGAAAAAACAAGATTCTGAAGGGGCTCAATAGAATAGAGGTCCCATTAAAACTAACAGCCTTATGAACTAACTGCTCTATGTTCAGAGATATTTATTTTTGGCTGCTTTGAGGTCAGAATTAGTTCATTGACCCTGACTAACTAGACCTATTTACTATGACAATAGACTTGCACTGAGCTACCAAAGGGCTGTCAGTACAATTGCATGGGAATAACCTTCACACATGTGCAGCTAGCTGGCAGGACACACACAGTGGGATCGGCCTTAGGGTAATCAAGAATCCGTTGACATCATACGCAGTCTGCAATAGGCAGCACACCAACCCGCAAGCAGGATATTGAGTGAGGGTGGATGCATTTGAAAGATCTGTGATACCTTAAAGGGAAGTAGAAGTGTTGGGAGCTATAACAAGATCTCGCTTCTGATTGGCAATTAAGGTATCTGTGGGATCCACAGCAAAGGTGTTAAACACAGAAATCTTCAAGACAGACTTCTCAGTTTTCTTGGATGCAGCTGAGAATCTCTTCAAGGGACAATGAAAATGACTACTTCCTGATTAATGTCTCCCCACCCCCAGGTTTGCTACACAGTGACAGTAAATGGAGAAACAGAGTGAGGCAGAGTTCACAATGATATAGCATGCCTAAGCAATAATCCAACTCTAATCAGCAGATATTCACAAACAATGGGGCATAAACATTGGAGTGCAATGCAGCATGGGGTTCAATGCAGCTAAATGTGTGGTGATTCACTTTGGGAAGAATAACAGGAAGGCAGAGTGCTGGGTCAATGGAAAGATTCTTGGAGTCCATGTACATAGATCCCTGAAAGTTGCCACCCAGGTTGATTGTGCTGTTAAGGCATAAGGTGCATTAAGTTTCATTGGTATAGGGATTGAGTTCTGGAGCCTCAATATCATGCTGCTGCAACTATACAAAAGGCTAGTGCGGCCACACTTGGAATATTGTGTACAGTTCTGGTCGCCATATTTTGGGAAGGATATGGAAGCATTGGAAAAGGTGCAGAGGAGATTTATCAGGATGTGCTTGGTCCAGAGGGAAGGTCTTATGAGGAAAGGATGAGAGATTTGGGTCTGTTCTCATTGGAAAGAAGAAGGCTAAGGGGGGATTTAATAGAGACATACAAGATGATCAGAGGATTAGATAGGGTAGACAATGAAAGTATTTTTCCTAGGATGATGACATCAGCTTGTATGAGGAGGCATAACTACAAATTGAGGCGCGATAAATTTAAGACAGATGTCAGAGGCAGGTTCTTTGCTCAGAGATTGGTGAGGGTGTGGAATGCCCCACCTGCCAATGTAGTTAACTCAGTCACATTTGGGAGATTTAAACAATCCTTGGATAAGTACATGGATGATGATGGGATAGTGCCGGGGGATGAGCTGAAAATAGTTCTCAGATCAGTGCAACATTGAGGGGCGAAGGGCCTGTTCTGTGCTGCATTGTTCCATGTTCTATGTTCTAACACTGGGATTGAAAGTCTGCCTCAGTTGGTCCACGACACGGAGTACTTGAGACTCACTCCTTTCCTCTTTCACGAATTTTAGGAACATGGGAATTCTGGTGATGAAGGGACAAGAGTGAAAAAAAAATACGCAAAGTAAAGTCAGGAGGGGGAAAGATGTTGTTTCAGCTCATTTCACAAAGTTCTCTTAAACAAACCATGGGGAAAGACTTCCTTTCCAACAGTCTGCACTGCACATAGATGAAAGGCCATAGATGAAAGGGTAATGGTGGAATCCATCGCGATACCAATCTTGCACCTATATAGATAGTGAGTGCATGTTCAGCCACAAACTTTCACATAATCCATTTGATGTCCTTCTGTTGCAGCAAATCAAAGTCTCTCCATTTTTTATTTGAATCTTCCTGACTTCCTCTTTCAAGTCAAGGATCGGGGAATGTCATTCATGGTCGAGGGAAATAATTGTTTGAGCAGCTGAAGAGCGTTGTCTAAAGGGCACTTGTTCTGAGGAATTGCTGAATCTGTGGGAGGCCAAGGTGTGTAATCTTCAACAGGTACAATCATCTTCCTCTGTGCCAGGTATAACTCCAGCAATAGGCTGCTTCTCCATGATCCACACTCAACTCCAGTTTCTTCAGAGCTCCTCATGCTAAAAAAAGCTGCTTCAATTTTTAAAGGACAGTCCCTCTCTTTTTACTTCATGGAATTGAGATCTGACATCCATGTTTATAGAAACACATCAACTTAGGAAATAGGAGCAGGCAAAGGCCATTCAACCCATCAAGCCTATCCTATAATTCAACATGATTATGGCTGATTCTCTACCTCAGTGCCATCTGACTGCACTCTTCCCATGCCCCTTAACACTTCTAGCTTCTAGAAATCTATTTCTTTCTCAACAATATTGTGACTTGGTCAATTTAGTTTTCTGTGGGGTAGAGAATTCTAAAGAGTTACCACCTTCTAGGTGAAGAAATTGTTCCTCATCTTAGTCTCAAAAGATTCATGATTTATGGCGAGATCATGACTCCCTGCTTTGGATCCCTGGCCAATGGATATATCATCCCCGCATACAGTCTGTACAGGCTCCAACCTTGGCACCAGAAAAGACAATGGCAGAAATAGCCCTGTTGACCCTGCAAAGTCCTCCTCTCTAATATCTGGAGGCCAGTGCCAAAACTGGGAGAGCTGTCTCACAGACTAATCAAGCAACAGCCTGTCCCATAATCAGACTCATGGAATCAAACCTTACAGACAATGTCGCAGACACTACCATCACCATCCCTGGATATGTTCTGTTCCACCAGCAGGACAGACCCAGCAGAGGTCGGGGGTGCTCAGTGGTATACAGTTGGGGGAAGCTACTCTGGGAGTGCTCAACGTTGACTCCTGACCCCATGAAGTCTCATGTCTTCATGATAAACAAGAGCAAGAAAACCTTCTGTTGATGACCATGCACCGTCCTCCCTCAGCTAATGCATTAGTACCCCTCCACGTTGAATAACATTCAGAGGAAGTACTGAGTGCAGCAGGGACACAAAGTGTACTCTGTGTGGTTTCAATGCCCCCCACCAACAGTAGCTTGGCAGCATTACTATTGATCGAGCTGGTCAGGTCCGAAAAGGCATGGCTGCTAAATTGGCTCTGCGGCATTTGGTGAGGGAACCTACAAGAGGGAAAAACATACTTGACCTCCTCCTTACCAAGCTACCAGCAGCAGATCCATCTGCCCATGGCTGTATTGGTAAGTGTGACCACTGCACAGTCCTTCTGGAGATGAACATGGAAACCTTCAAGACAGACTTCTCAGTTTTCCTGGATGCAGCTGAGATGAAAGCCCACCTACACATTGAAAATAACCTCCATCGTGTTGTGTGCGAAATAGGACAGACCTCAAACAGGTCTAGCAACTCCAGGCTGGGCATCCATGAGGTGCTGTGGGCTATCAACAGCAACAGAAATATACTCCTGCATAATCTGTAACCTCATGACCTGGCAAATCCCCTCACTCAACCATTACCATCAAGCTAGGGTAACAACCCTGGTTCAATAGAGAGTGCAGGAGAGCATGCCAGGAGCAGCATCAGGCATACCTGAAAATGAGGTGTCAACCTGGGGAAGTTACCAAACAGAACTACGTGTGTGTCAAACAGCATAAATGGCAAGTGATAGACAGAGCTAAGTGATCCCACAACCAACAAATCAGATCTAGGCTCTGCAGTCCTGCCACATCCAGTGGTGAAAGGTGGTGTACAATTCAACAACTCTTTGGAGGAGGACACTCTCCAAATATCTTTATCGTCAATGATCGAAGAGCCTAACACAGCAGGGCAAAAGGTAAAGCTGAAGCTTTTGCAGCAATCTTCAGCTAGAAGTGCTGAGTGGATGATCCATTTTGGATTCCTCCAGTGGTCCCCAGCATTATAGATATCAGACTTCAGCCAATTCGATTCACTCCACGTGATATCAAGAAATGGTTGGATGGCCTGGATACTGCAAAGGCTACGATCCCTGACAACATTCCGGCAATAGTACTGAAGACCTGTGTTCCAGAAGTTGCCACTCCCCTAACCAAGCTGTTCCAGTACAATTACAACACTGGCAACTACTCGACATTGTGGAAAATTGCCCAAGTATGTCCTGTACATAAAAAGCAAACAAATCAAACCCTACCAATTACTGCCCCATCAGTCTACTCTCGATTATCAGTACAGTGATGAAAGGTGTCATCAACAATGCTCACTGATACCCAGTTTGGGTTCCGCCAGGATCTCTCAACTCCTGATCTCATTACAGCCTTGGGTCAAACATGGACAAAAGAGCTGAATTACAGAGGAGATGTAAGAGTGACAGCCCTTGACATCAAGGCTGCATTCGAACCAAGTGTGGCATCAAGGAACCCAGGAAAAACTGGAATGAATGGATGTCAGAGGGCAAGCTCTCGGTGGTTAGAGTCATACCTGGCACATAGGAAGGTGGTTCATGGTTGTTGGAGGTCAATCATCTCAGCTCCAGGATATCCCTGCAGGAGTTTCTCAGGATAGTGACCCAGGCCCAACCATCTTCAGCTGCTTCATCAACAGCCTTCCCTCCATCATCAGGTTGGAAATGGAGATGGTCGCCAACGTTTGCACAATGTTCAGCACCGTTCACAACTCCTCAGATACTGAAGTAGTCCATGCCTAAATGCAACAAGATCTGGACAATATCCAGGCTTGGGCTACAGGTGGTAAGTAACATTTGAGACACACAAATGCCAAACAATGACCATCACCAATAAGAGACAGTCTAACTACCGCCCCTTGATATTCAATGGTATTACCATCAATGAATTCCCCACTGTCAACATCCTGGGAGTTATCTTTGGTCAGAAACTCAACTGGACTCGCCACATAAACACAGTGGCTACAAGAGCAGTTCTAAGGCTTGGAATACTGCAGCAAGTAACTCACCTCCTGACTCCCCATCTACAAGGCACAAGTCAGGAGTATGATGGAATATTCCCCATTTGCCTGGATGGGTGCAGCTCCAACAAAGAATCTTGGAATTACCCAGGACAAAGCACCAGTGGATTGACACCACATCCACAAGCATCCATTCCCTCCACCACTGATGCTCAGTAGCAGCAATGTGCACAAACTACAAGATGCACTGCAGAGATTCACCAAAAATCCTCAGACAGCACCTTCCAAACTTCTGGCCACTTCCATCTAGAAGGGCAAGCGC
This sequence comes from Hemiscyllium ocellatum, assembly GCF_020745735.1. NCBI lineage: Eukaryota > Metazoa > Chordata > Chondrichthyes > Orectolobiformes > Hemiscylliidae > Hemiscyllium > Hemiscyllium ocellatum. The sequence continues at coordinate 121,514,392 of NC_083405.1, read as the reverse complement.
AGCAAATACATAAAAACACCACCACCTTCAAGTTCCCCTCCAAGCCACTCACCATCCTGACTTGGAAATATATTGCTGTTCCTTCACTGCCACTAGGTCAAAATCCTGGAATTCCCTCCCTAATAGCATTGTGGCCAACTCACAGCACATGGACTGTAGTGGTTCAAGAAGACAGCTCACCACCACCTTCTCAAGGGCAACACGGGACAGGATCTCTCCACACATCAGGCTCACTGCCTTTATTCCTGATGAAGAGCTTTTGCCCGAAACGTCGATTTCGCTGCACTTTGGATGCTGCCTGAACTGTTGTGCTCTTCCAGCACCACTAATCCAGAATCTGGTTTCCAGCATCTGCAGTCATTGGTTTTACCCCTCTAATAAATGTTGGCCAACCAGTGACACTCATATCCCACAAAAAATGAATAAATTTGTTTAAATCATCTTGAATCTTTTTTATATCTTCCTCACCACTCACAATCACACGGAGTTCTCTGTCATTAACAAGTTTGGAAATATTACATTTGATTCCCTCATCCAAGTTAATACCAAATGATCCCTCTGGCTGTTTTTATTAGTTTAACTTATTGCAAATATTCCAGGCTTTGGATACAGTACTGCTATCTTAACTTTTTGATATTTTAACACTTTTCTTTTAAACAAAGGTTTATGTTTGGCCATGAACTGTGCATTCATAAGCAGACAATCGATGAGTAGGTGTCATTTGATAGCACTGGAATGACTCCTTTTATCACTTTGTTGAGAATAAGCAGATGGTGTGGTAACTCCCCGAGTGGAATCATCCTGCTTTTTGCACAGAAGGCATACTTGGGCAATTTTCCAGGTTGTTCAGTAGAATCTAATGTTATAATTGCACTGGAACACAGTTTTGTGACGCAGGTCTTCAATGTTGCATCCAGAATGTAGGCAAAGCCCTTTACACAGTTAGATTCAGTCTGTCACTTCTCATTGTTTCCTGGAAACAAATTGGCAGTAGATCTTTCAGCCCTTCAAGTCTGTTCTGCTATTTAGTTAGCTTGTGTCTGATCTGTACACAAATTTCATTCTCCTGCCTTGGACCTACATACCTTGATAAGCTTCCCTAACAAAAAGCTATCCTGTGTTGAATTCCCAATTAGAAAAAAAAAGTCTCTGTATCAACCATATTGCGGTTCTTTACCACTAAATCAACTCTCCACTTTCAAAACTCCTGGGAATTCAAACTGTATTTGTGCAATGTATCTTCATGATTTAAAGCTTTTAGCTCACAAGAATCTGATGAATTTGTGATGCTGACTTTCTAATGTCAATGTAGCTTTCCTGTTCCCTCTGTGACATGTTGGTCCATTCCTCCCTCTATATTAACACTTCCTTATTTTCCTTGTTCGACCCTTTCCTGAGGATCGTTGTGGATTTAATGGGTGAATGGCCTGCTGTAGGGATTCTACAATACCATTAAAATAAGCCTGCTGCAGTTCTTCAACAAATACAACACAAGGTGTAAGAAGAGCTCTCATTTTTACCATCCTTTACACACACACACACACACACACACACACACACACACACACACACACCCGAGTCTTGTTTGTGTGGATTGACTCTTTGTAGAGTTGACCTAATTTCTGTTATTCAGACCTACTATTAACAACTATTTTTCATCTATATCTCTCCTTTATTACCATAGATACTCCATTTGCCTTTTGATCTTGGCACGTTCTCCATCTCTACCACTCATTCTTCCTCTCCATTTGCCAGGGTTGGAGGATTTGAGCTACAGGGAGAGGATGAACAGGCTCGGGCTGTTTTCCCTGGAGCGTCGGAGGCTGAGGGGTGACCTAATAAAGGTTTACAAAATTATGAGGGGCATGGATAAGGTATATAGGCAAAGTCTTTTCCCTGGGGTCGTGGTGTCCAGAACTAGAGGGCTTAGGTTTAGGGTGAGAGGGGAAAGATATAAAACAGACATGTGGACAACTTTTTCACGCAGACGGTGGTACGTGTATGGAATGAGCTGCCAGAGGATGTGGTGGAGGCTGGTACAATTGCAACATTGAAGAGGCATTTGGATGGGTATATGAATAGGAAGGGTTTGGAGGGATATGGGCCAGGTGCTGGCAGGTGGGACTAGATTGGGTTGGAATATCGGGTCAGCATGGACAGGTTGGACCGAAGGGTCTGTTTCCAAGCTGTTCATCTCTATGACTCTATGACTCTATTTGCTCAGAGTATAAATAGAATTGCTTCACAGCTACTTTCTGTTCCAAAGAAGAATCATGTTGAACTCAAAGCATTAACTCTTTTTCTCTATCCACAGGTTTTATTAAAATTCACTTGTGGGGCATGGGTGTTACCAACATTTATTATCCCCTCCAATGCATCTCGTCCACATCCCGCACCTCCACCCTCAAACCCCACCCCTCCAACCGTAACGAGGACAGAAACCCCCGGTGCTCACCTTCCACCCTACCACCCTTCACAAAAACCACCTCATCCGATGACATTTCCACTATCTCCAAATGGACCCCACCACCAGGGATATATTTCCCTCCCCACCCCTTTCCGTCTTCCGCAAAGACTGTTCCCTCCGTGACTACCTGGTCAGGTCCACGCCCCTCAACAACCCACCCTCGTTTCCTGGCACCTTCCCCTGCCACTGCAGGAATTGCAAAACCTGTGCCCAGACCTCCTCCCTCACCTCCATCCAAGGCCCCAAAGGAGCCTTCCACATCCATCAAAGCTTTACGTGCACATCCACCAGTATCATTTATTGTATCCATTGCTCCTGATGTGGTCTCCTCTATATTGGGAAGACTGGACGCCTCCTAGCAGAGCGCTTTAGGGAACATCTCCGGGACACCTGCACCAATCAACACCACCACCCTGTGGCCCAACATTTCAATTCCCCCTCCCACCCAGCAGAGAACATGCAGGTCCTGGGCCTCCTCAACCACCGCTCCCTCACCATCCGACACCTGGAGGAAGAACGTCCCATCTTCCGCCTTGGAACATTTCAACCCCATGGCATCAATGTAGAACATCACCAGTTTCCTCATTTCCCCTTCCTCCACCTCACCCCAGCTCCAGCCTTCCAGCTAAGCACCACCCTCATGACCTATCCTTCCTGCCTATCTTCCTTTCCACCAGTGGAGTGCCACAAGGATTGGTGATGGGTCCTCTACTTTTTGTCATTTACATAAATGATTTGGATGCGAGCATAAGAGGTACAGTTAGTAAGTTTGCAGTTGATGCCAAAATTGGAGGTGTAGTGGACAGCGAAGAGGGTTCCTCAGATTACAACAGGATCTGGACCAGATGGGCTAATGGGCTGAGAAGTGACAGATGGAGTTTAATTCAGATAAATGTGAGGTGCTGCATTTTGGGAAAGCAAATCTTAGTGTGACTTATACACTTATTGGTTAGGTCCTTGGGAGTGTTGCTGAACAAAGAGACCTTGGAGTGGAGGTTCATAGCTCCTTGAAAGTGGAGTCGCAGGTAGATCGGATAGTGAAGAAGGTGTTTGGTATGCTTTCCTTTATTGGTCAGAGCATTGAATACAGGAGTTGGGAGGTCATGTTGCGGCTGCATGCAATTCTGGCCTCCTACCGATTGGAAAGATTTTGTGAAATTTGAGAGGTTTCAGAAAAGATTTGCAAGGATGTTGCCAGGGTTGGAGGATCTGAGCTACAGGGAGAGGATGAACAGGCTGGGGCTGTTTTCCCTGGAGCGTCAGAGGCTGAGGGGTGACCTTATAGAGGTTTACAAAATTATGAGGGGCATGGATAGGATAAATAGGCAAAGTCTTTTCCCTGGGGTTGGGGAGTCCATAACTAGAGGGCATAGGTTTAGGATGAGAGGGGAAAGATATAAAAGAGACCTAAGGGGCAACTTCTTCACGCAGAGGGTGCTACGTGTATGGAATGAGCTGTGAGATGATGGAGGCTGGTACAATTGCAACATTTAAGAGGCATTTGGATAGGTATATGAATAGTAAAGGTTTAGAAGGATATGGGCCATGTGCTGGCAGGTGGGACTAGATTGGGTTGGCATATCTGGTCGGCATGGACGGGTTGGACCGAAGGGTCTGTTTCCATGCTGTAGGTCTCTATGACTCTATGACTCTATCCACTCCACCCTCCCCTCTGACCCATCACCTCCATCCCCATCCCCATTCACTTATTGTACTCTATGCTACTTTCTCCCCACCCCCACCCCCCCTCTCATTTATCTCTCCACCCTGCAGGCACCCTGCCTCTATTCCTGATGAAGAGCTTTTGCCCGAAACATCGATTTTCCTGCTGCTCGGTTGCTGCCTGACCTGCTGTGCTTTTCTAGCACCACTCTAATCTAGACTCCAGCATTTATTATCCATCCATGATTGTCCATGAGAAGGTGGTGGTGAGCTGCCTTTTTGAGCTGCTGGACCCCACGTACTCTTGTTTGGTTCTTAGGAAGGGAATTCCAAGATTTTGATTGAAGCAACACTGAAGAGATAGCAATATTTCCACATCAGGATAATGAGATCCTTGGAGGGAAACATGCAGGTGGTGGTGATCTCATGTATCTGCTCCCATTGCCCTTCTAGACAGAGGTGGTCATGGGCTGTAAGTTGCTGTCTCAGGAAAGTTTATATTGTGTATCATATAGACGGTATACATCACTGCTATGGATTGTCAATGGTGATGGGCTAAATGGTTATAGATGTACTGCCAATAACACCAGCTGCTTTGCTCTGGATGGTGTCAAGCTCCTTGAGTATTGTTGGAGCTGCACTTATCCAGGCGAGTGGGGAGTATTCCATCACCCTCCTGACTTGTGTCTTGTCAATGGTGGACATGCTGTGGGGAGTTAGGAGGTGATTTACTTGCCACAGTATTCCTAGCCTCTGACCTGTAGTCCCAATATGTAATTATACTGGTACATGTGGGAAGTTCTGGAATACAAGCCTTCAGTAGTATTGTCGAATGTTGTCAGTGCCCATTGTGTTTGCAGTATGCAGTGTGTCCAACAGTTTCTTGATATCACGTGGGGTCGAATTGATTGACAATTTATATCTGTGATGCTGGAAACCTCTGGAGGAAGGCTGAGATGGTCATCCACTTGGAATTTCTGGCTGAAGTCTGTTGCAAACGCTTTACCCTTACTATTTACACTTAAGTGCTGGGCTCCTCCATCATTGAGGATGAGGGTATTTGTAGAACCTCCTCCTCCAGTGAGTTGTCCTCCTCCATTCATGATGCAGTGTGTGGCAGGACTGCAGAACCTAAACCTGATGGCTGGTTGTGGGATCACTTAGCTCTGTCTGTTACTTGCTGCTTATGTTGTTTGGCATGCAAGTAGTCCTGTTTTCTGACTTCACCAAGTTGACACCTCATTTTGTAGCTCCCTCTGGTGCTGTTCCTAGCATGCCTTCCTGAACATTCTATTGTATCTTTGTGTTCTGGAAAAATCCCAAGGATTGAAAAAACTGCTGATGTAAACACATTGACTTATAAAGAGAAAGAGACAAAAAAAAAGGTAACCATGGGACAATTAGCTTACTGTCTGTTACTGGGAAAATGTTACCGTCTATTATAAGGATGCAGTAGCAGAGCATTCAAAAATTCAAAGAATCTCTACAGTGTGGAAATAGGCTATTTGGCCCAACAAGTCCACACCGACCCTCTGAAAAGTATCCCACCCAGACACATTCCCCCCCCCCGTATAACCTGACATTTCCAATGACTAATGCACTTAACCTACACATCACTGGGCAATTTAGCCCATATTTAGAAATATGTAACATGATCAAGCAGAGTGAGTGTGGCTTCATGAAAGTGAAATCATGCCTGACAAAATTACCAGAATTCTTTGAGGAAGTACCAAGCAGGACAGATAAAGAGGAAACAGCAACTGTAATCTGTGGATTTTTAGAAGGCGTTTGATAATATACCATGCATGAAGTTATTTAATAAGATAAGAGGCTGGGATTGGGGAGCACCGGGAGGAAACCCACGCAGATAAGGGGAGAATATGCAAACTCCACACAGACATTTGCCTGAGGCGGGAATTGGACGCGGGTCTCTGGCGCTGTGAGGCAGCAGTGCTAACCACTGTGCCACCGGACCACCCCTCAAGGGGTACACTTTCAGGCTGGCAACCTATGTGCCAGGATTCTGCAGAGGGATACAAACAAGTCAAGTGAGTGTGCAGGAACGTGGTAGATGGAATATAATGTGGGCAAAGGAAGATCATGCACAAGAAGAATATTAGTAAATGAAGAGTTTCTGAGGCCTCTTCTGGAATACTGTGTACAGTTCTGGTCAACTTCCTTGAGGAAGGATATTATTAAATTAGAGAGGGTTCAAAAAAGATTTACCAGAATATTGCTGGGAATGGATGGTTTAAGTTATAAAAATGGACAGGCTAGGACTTTTTTCACTGGAGTGCAGAAGGTTGAAGGATGACCTTAGAAAGGTTTATAAAAATCATGAATGGCAGGGATAAGGTGAATAGCAAAGGTCTTTTCTATAGGGTGCAGAAGTTGAAAATTAGGGGCACATTTTTATGGTGAGCTGAGAAATCTTTATAAAGGACCCGAGGGACAACTTGTTTTGCACCGAGTGTGGTTTGTGTGTGGAATGAATTGACAGAGGAAGTGATGTATGCAAATACAGTTGCAACATTTAAAAAGCATTTGAATAAGTACATGAATAGAAAAGGTTTAGAAGATATTGGCCAAATGCAGGTAGATGGGACTGGTTTAGTTCAGGAAGATGGCTGGTGTGGATTAGTTGGACCGAAGGGTCTGTTTCCATACTGTATGATTCTGTGACTAAGTAAAAACAAAGACTCTAATTTAAACCTCATCAAAGATGGAACTTCCACAGGACTCTGTGGTAAAGAATTCCAAAGCTTCACAATCCTCGATTAAGAAGATATTCTCCTCAGTTTGGCCAGAGATGGCATCCCCTGAATTTTTGAATTGTGGTTCGCCACACTCCTCACAGTAGAAAATCTTGCATGCATCAACCTGGTCTATCTATCCCCTTTAGTACTTTGTAGTTTTAATGAAATCACCTTTCATTCTTCAAAACTTGAGAAAATGCATGCTAATCTCTCATATAAGACAGTCCAACCATCCTGGTAGCAAGTCTGGTGAATCTTTGTTTCAGTATCTCCCTATATCTTCCCTGATATAAGGTGACCAAGACTGTGCACAGCACTCCAAACACAATCGAACCAAGCTCTTACACAATTGAAGTAACAATTCACTCCTCATGTACTCAAATCCTCATGTGATAAAGGTTAACATTCCACTAGCCTTCTTAATGACTGGCTGCACTTGCAAGTTAGCTTTCAGTGAGTTATTACAAGAACACCTGGGTCCATTTACATCGACACATTCCAACTTCATACCTGACAAGAAGTGATCCACAAACCTACCATACTGAATAGCTTCCCATTTTCCACATTATATTCCACTGTCATGTTCTTGCCTCATTACTAAGCCTGTAGAAATCCTGCTAAACATATTTCACATCTTGCTCACAAAATGCACTCCCACTTGGCTTTGTATCATGCTCAAATTTGGAATTATTACTTTTGGTCCCCACATCCAAATCATTGATAAATATATTTTAAATAGCTGGAGTTCAAGTATTGATCCTTGTGGTATCCTACAAATGTTATGAAGGGGAAAAAACCGTATCCCTCTGATAATGAAACCGAAACACTAGCTCCAATCTGTTCTGATGGGAGTAGAGGTTGCCTTAGAACATAGAAGATTCTAATGCAGTACAGACCCTTCGGCCCTCAATGTTGCACCGACCTGTGAAATTAATCTGATGCCCATCTAACCTACACCATTCCATTATTATCCTTATGTGCGTCCAATGTCTATTTAAATGACCATAATGTTGGTGAGTCTACTACTGTTATAGGCAGGGTGTTCCATGCCCCGACTACTCTCAGAGTAATGAAACTGCCCCGATATCTGTCCTAAATCTAACACTCCTCAATTTAAAGCTATGTCTCCTCATGTTAGCCTTCACCATCCGAGGAAAAAGGCTCTCACTGTCCACCATATCTAACCTTCTGATTATCTTCTCCATCTCAATTAACTCACCTCTCAACATTCTTCTCTCCAATGAACACAGCCTCAGATCCCTCAGTCTTTCCTCATAAGACCTTCCTTCCAGACCAGGCAACATCCTAGCAAATCTTCTCTGAACCCTTTCCAAAGCTTCCACATCCTTCTCATAATGTGGTGACCAGAATTGCATGAAATACTCCAGGTGCGGCCTTACCAGTGTCTTGTACAGCTGAAGCATGATCTTGTGGCTCCGAAACTCAATCCCCCTAACAATAATTGCCAACACACCAAATGCCTTCTTACTAACCCTATCAATCTGGGGGGCAACTTTCAGGGATTTATACACCAGGACAGTGAGATCTCTCTGTTCATTTATACTGCTAAGAAGGTTACCATTATCCCAGTACTCTGCATTCCTGTCACTCCTACCAAAGTGAATCACCTTACACTTATCAGCATTAAACTCCATTTGCCACTTCTCAGCTCAGTTCTGCAGCTTATTTATGTCCCTCTGTAACCCACAACATCCCTCAGTTCTGCAGCTTATTTATGTCCCTCTGTAATCCACAACTCCACTGACTTTAGTATCATCCACAAATTTACTAGCACATCCTTCTACACCCACATCCAGATCGTTTATGAAAATGACAAACAGCAGTGGCCCCAAAACAGATCCTTGTGGCACTCCACTGGTAACTGAGCTCCAGGATGAATGTTTCCCATCAACCAACACTCTCTGTTTTCTTTCAACTAGCCAATTTCTAACCCAAGCAGCTAAATCACCTTCAATTCCAAAATTCTGTATTTTATGCAATAGCCTACTGTGATCCATATACACCACATTAACTGCTTTACCTCCATCCACCTATTTTGTCAACTTCTCGAAGAACTCAATAAAGTTAGTTAGGCACGACCTATCATAGAACATAGAACATTACAGTGCAGTACAGGCCCTTTGGCCCTCGATGTTGCGTCACCCTGTCCTACTAATCTGAAGCCCATTCCACCTACACTATTCCATGTGTACGTCCATACGCCTGTCCAATGACGACTAAACTGTGCTTAAACTTAGTGAATCTAGTACCATTGCAGGCAAAGCATTCCATACCCTTACTACTATCCTTCACAAAACCGTGTTGACTATCCCTAATCAAATTATTTCTTTCTAGATGATTATAAATCCTATCTCTTATAACCTTTTGCAATACCTTATCCACAACGTCACTGGCCTCACTAAGGCTCACCGGTCTATAATTACCTGGGTTGTACCGACTCCCCTTCTTAAACAAGGGAACAACAGTCTTATCCTCCAGTCTTCTGGCACTACGCTTGTTGACAATGATGACATTAAAATTGAAGCCAAAGGCTCTTCAATCTCCTCCCTGGCTTCCCAGAGAATCCAAAGATAAATCCCATCCAGCCCAGGGGTCCTATCTATTTTCAGATCTTCCAAAACTGCTAAAACCACCTCTTTGTCAACCTCAGTCCCATCTAATCTTGTAGCCTGTATCTCCGTATTCTCACTAACATTGCCCTTTTCCAGTGTGAATACTGATGAAAAGATTGTAATAATGAGACACAGAGAAGCTCAACTTGCCCCTCATAATCTGTTAAAAGTGAAAGGAATCCCTTATACTCACTTAATAAGTAACAAGTGACAACTTATTCATTTAACACTAACAGTGAACAAATTAACAGAATTACTAACAAACTGAAAAACTCTCCCCAATTGCTAACTATTTCCTTACTGAACTAAGTTCCACAGTTATGTTGTCCCAATAAAACCCAAGTGACAAGAAAACTAAACTGAAACTTAGACTCTCAAAGCCCACAGAAGATGTGTCTTCTAGAATGTTCCATTTTCTCTCCAGTCTTAAACACCTTTCTTCCACTGATCCTTCTTTCTGGGATGTTTTATCTGGGAGTTCTGTTCTGAATACCTCTCTCCATTGAATTCTGGTGTCGGGAATATTATCTAAGAGTGACGTGAATAGATAACGCGTTTTTAGAGAGCGCAGGGATTTTTGTGTGAGAGATTTTTTTCTCTCAGATTGCAGTTGGCTCTCCCTCTCTGTCCATTTGCTCCCTTCTTTATACATGGTGACATTACAATTTCTTTACAATCGGGTTGGTTCGAGGTAGCCAAAACCATCAGATTTAATGTTAATTGGGTTTTGGTTTCTAATTCCTGCTGCCTAACCTGCTGTGCTTTAACCAGCAACACATTTTCAACTGTGATCTCCAGCATCTGCAGACCTCACTTTTTACCTTTTGGTTTCTAAGGCTTGGTTTAAATTAATTGGCTAATATTCAAGTGTCAAAAGCCTCGGGTGCCAAACACACAGTCAAATGTTACGTATGTTTCCATTTTGTATTATCTATGCATCTGAAGCTGCTTGCAAACACACTTTTTTAAAGCTCCAAGCTTTGAAAAGCATGTCACTGCTTAAAGGGACCATGTACCCTTCCCCTCTATCATTTTTAAAAACAAATTCTGGCTTCCTGCCTTCCACTTCACGCGTACTCTACACAACTTTGTACCACGTCATAACCTGTCAAAATACCAATGATGCATTTATACTACTCTCAGTTATCCAATCGTTAATCCATGCTACTATAATGCCTTGACTATCACGTGCTTTGATTTTGCTAAAAAAAAACCTCCTGTGTGGGCTATTTTCAAAAACCTTCTGAAAATCCATTTTCCCTTCTCCTGATATAAGGTTAACATATTTGTTTTCCCTAGTCTTCACTTTCATTCCCTTCTTAAACAGTGGGGTAACATTTGGCAGCTTCCAGCGTGCAGGAAACATTCCAGAATCAATAGCATTTTGGAAGATAGTCACTAATGCATCATCTATCTCTACAGAGATCTTGTTCAACTTTCGGGGATGTAAATTATCGGGTTCTCAGCACCATTAATTTCTGCTGTGCAATCTTTTAACTGATACTAAATTCCCCTAACTCCTCATTCTCCCAAGACACTTGAATATCTATCAGGGAGCTTCTGTACCATGTTTCTGTTCTCCATTGCAAATTCTCCTCACATTGCCAGTTCAATGTTGTTTTTAGTCAAATGTTTCTTTTTTATGTAGCCTCTGAAGTTTTAATAGGCTATTTTATTATTTTTGCTAGATTGCAATTATATTCTATTCTCCTTTTCATTATTAGCTTCTTGGTCCTCCTTTGCAGTCATCCAAAAATCCTCCCTCCTCATAGATTTACTATTATTTCAGACAATATTATAGGCCTTTTCTTTTGATCTTATACAATCCTTAACTTCCTTTAGAAACCACAATTGGCTGAACATTAGGATTTCACCCCTTAAAGGAATGTATAATTGTTGTAAGCCAAATAATAGTTCTTTAAGGTTCCGAATCTCTCGGACCTTTTCCTCCGGCCCTTTTAAGTGCTGGGTGGTTGTCTCTGAGTCCTTCTGTCTCCTGCATATGACAAACATTAAACGAACTGGTCAGTAACTCCTGCTTTCTGTCTCCCTTTTTGAATAAAGGTATTACATTTGGTGTTTTCAATCTCATGGAACCTGATCCAAATATAGGAATTTTGTATAATTAAAGCCAACACAGTAACCATTTTACCAGTCAGTTCTTTCCTGATCCTGGAATGAAGTCCATTTGGACTTAAGGATTTGGTAGCCCAGAGTTTCCTTCTCCAGACTCGTACGTGTATAGAATGAGTTGCCAGAGGAAGTGGTGGAGGCTGGTACAATTACAACATTTAAAAGGCATCTGGATGGGTATATGAATATGAAGGGTTTAGAGGGATATGGGCCAAGTGCTGACGAATGGGATTAGATTAATTTAGGATAACTGGCCAGCATGGCTGAGTTGGACCAAAGGATCTGTTTCTGCTGTGCAACTAAATGACTCTAGGATTATAACTTGCTGAAGTTCCACCCTTCCTTGCTCTACTGGGACAATACCTATATTCTGCACAGTCAGGACCAGCGCTGAATACCTGTTCAATAAATCTTTCATCTCCTTATTTTTCATTATTAATTCTGCAGACTCACTTTCCATAGACAAATATTCACTTTATAAATATTTTTCTTTCTAAATATCTAAAACTCTTATTATCTATATTTCTAACTGGTTTTATTTCATACTCTACACTTTCTCCCCTCATTCATCTTTTAGTTATTCTTTGCAGTCTAAACTTCTGACCAGCCATAACTTTTGCTCAATGAAATGCTTTTCCCTTTAGGTTTGATGCAATCTCTTTGAGTTAGCCACAGATGATGGGTCTCCCTTTGGAAATTAGCTTTCTCATCAAAACATATCTATTCTGTGTTCTCTGAAACATTCCTTTCATTGTCTGCTACTTCTTCTCCATTGATCTATCTCTTAACTAAACTTACCATTTTAATTTAGCTAGTTCTGTTTTAATATTTTCATAATAGCTCCTACTAAGGTTTAAAATATTGGTCTTGGACCCACTCTAATCTCCCTCAAACTGAATGTAAAATTCAATTGTACCGTGGTTGCTATGAGTTAGGTATGTTTTCACTATGTTGCCATTAATTTATTTGACTTCTCTGCACTGTATCAGTTTAGCCTGCTCTCAAGTTGGCTCCAGAACACACAGTTGTAATAAACTACTCCAAGAAGGTTCCATGAACACCTTTGCTTAGCTGCTCTTTTTCACCTGATGTTTCCAGTGTCTGAGTCTTACCTTTCCAATAAACAGTCATTATTTCTTCCCTTATACTCCATCAACATCTGCTTCCCGCTGCATTAGTGTTAACAGACATGCTTACTTTCTACAGCACAAAGTTAAAAAATCATATCAAACCAGGTTATAGTCCAATAGGTTTATTTGGTAGCACTAGCTTTCGGAGCGCTGCTCCTTTATCAGGTGACAACCACCTGATGAAGGAGCAGTCCAAATAAACCTATTGGACTATAACCTGGTGTTGTGTGATTTTTAACTTTGTACACCCCAATCCAACACCGGCATCTCCAAATCATTTCTGCAGCACATTCTGTTCTACATCAAACACAACACTATTAAAAGATTAAAAAGAGCCTGACTTTTTTTTAAATGCTCTTGTATATGTTAATATTTTTCTGCTTTAATTCTGCATCAAACTGGGCTTTGACTTATTGTTTCTTCATTACAGATTCTTATTTATCTGCTTCTTAGGGAATGTGGTAACTCCCAAACCCAGATGAATTAATCTATCTATGGCATCCATTGGGTCTCTGAGCATCTTAAGGGAGGACTGCTGCATGTATTTAAGAGTGAAATGAAGGCTTTGAAAATTCAATCTAATCAGAATCCAGCACACAAAAAAAAACTGGTGTAGCCTGCCCACTGTTCACCTTCACAGTACTGAAATGACCTCTCCAGTTTGGAAATACTTGAAAACTTTCTCAATTTTTCATTAATTCATTTTAAAGGGCATGAACCCTACTTAGATATACAGAGTATTTATCAAGTGCATGCACCTTCATAACCTTCTCTAATTTTCTGAATATTTTCTGACAAATTCAAGGAACTAAAACATTTACAGTGTTGGTGTGCAGTACATTGAGAAGGCCTCATTTGGAAATAGTTGGACGATTTTGGCCAAAATTGATAGGCTACAAAACCAAACAAATTTAGAAGTCACTTAGTTCAAGTAAAAAGAATGTGGCTTGTGGTTTGCCTTGAGGTTTCCCCCTTGAAATTGGGGCTTAGAACAAAAATATACCAAGATTTAATGTAGGCATGGAAGTTTATTATCTTACATTGATGTATTGAAGGTAAAGAGGTTAAGGTGTGCATCTCAATAGCAAGCAATTGCTTTCATACGAAGAGTGCTTAGCTTTGCTATATTAGCTTCTTCAAATATTAATGTGATTCCATCCAAAGAATGAACAACAGGTCAGCGAATTAGAGCATGAGCGTTGGGTGAAATTGATTCAAAAATTCTTCTCACAAGAAAAGGTGCAAGTCTGGTGTCAATTCCTACTTTCAAATAGACATCTTATGATTTCTTGAGGGCCACTTGATTTTCAGGTGTACTTATTTAATTTTGAATATTTTGTGTATTTCTGTTGATACGTGGAAGATAGGATCTCACACAGAATAGAAACAATCTCAATCATAATTATTTGCCCATTACACTGCAAACCACAGGAGACAAGGAGAGCATTAATGTCCTAAAGACCACAGCCCTGTATTTAAATTGACATGAGACTGCTGGCAACGGTTGCATTTTGTACCTAACAGTCTCTGCACCTCAAGTGATTCATAGTCTGTAATAGACTTTAAGATATGATATCTGAAAATGTGTTGCTGGAAAAGCGCAGCAGGTCAGGCAGCATCCAAGGAACAGGAAATTTGACGTTTCGGGCATAAGCCCTTCATCAGGCTTATGCCCGAAACGTCAAATTTCGTGTTCCGTGGATGCTGTCTGACCTGCTGCGCTTTTCCAGCAACACATTTTCAGCTCTGATCTCCAGCATCTGCAGACCTCACTTTCTCCTCCTTTAAGATATGATACCCTATTGCAAATTGTTATGAAATAAAGTGCTCAATATTAAGTTATCCAATTGACTTATTCATTAGCATATATTACATTGTCCTCCATTAAATAGCTCTTGAATGCCTGCAGCTTTAATGAGAGTCCACAATCATCTGCAAGAAATTCTCTCAATTTTCATGCACCCACTCAGCCGAGCATTCCATTGTTGACAGATTTAAAATTGTTCTCTCCTCTCTTCAGCCCTTTTGCGGGTCCTCTCTCTCTCTCACCTTGCAGCCCCACTCTCCTCCATATTGCAGCCCCCCCCCCCCCCCCCCCCCTCCATCCCTACATGTAGCTCCTCTCTCCAGACTTTGTCACCTCATGGAGAAGCAGCTCCTTAGAGCTACTGTCCATTCTAATTAACATGCGGGACTTTTCTCTGACTGGCTACCCTCGTCGTTGAGTTTTCCTGGGCATTTTGAGGTTTTTGAAAACAAATCCACCCAGCCAACTTATGTAGTTTGCACAATAAAACAATTAAAAATATGTCAAAGGGAACAGCAGTTCAGTTATTCCAGAAGTCACCTTGTCACATTGAAAATAGTGGAAATCCCCCAAAAGACTTGGCAGACAAAACCAATTGATGACTGCTACTTTGATGACTATCAGTGCCACCTCATGCTCCCAAGAGGTTGAACAGTTCATCAACTTCACTAACACCTTCCAGCCCAACCTCAAATTCACCTGGTCCATCTTGGACACCTCTCTCCCCTTCCTGGACCTCTCCATCTCCGGCGACTGACTAACCACATTATCTACTACAAACCTACAGATTCCCACAGCTACCTGGATTACCCCTCCTCCCACCCTGCCTCCTTTAAAAATGCCATCCCTTATTCCCAATTCCTCCACCGCTACCACATCTGTTCCCAGGAATGACCAATTCCACCATAGAAAATCCCAGATGGCTTCCTTCTTCAAAGACTGCAATTTCCCCTTCCACATGGTCGACAATGCCCTCCAGCGCATTTCCCCCATTTCCCGCATCTCCACCCTCAAATCCTACCCCTCCAACTACAAGAAGGACAGAACCCCACACACACACACCCCCCACCCCCTGGTCCTCACCTTCCACCCTACCAAACTCTGTATACATCGCATCATCCTCTGCCATCCTCAAGCAGACCCCACCACGAGGGACATATTTTCCTCCCCAGCCCTATCAGCATTTTGGAGAAACCTTGACTCCCACAGAGCCCACCAGCCCACACCCCGTTTCTGGCACCTTCCTCACTACTGCAGGAAGTGTAAAACCGGCACCCAAAACTCCCCCCTCACCTCTGTCCAAGGCCCCAAAGGATCCTTCCATATCTGACAGAAATCTACCTGGACCTCCACCATTGTCATCTACTGTATCCATTGCATCTAATGTGGTCTGTTCTCCCCCTCTCACTCCACCAAGGACACGCAAGTCCTTGGTCTCCTCCATCGCCAAACCCTAACCACCTGACCCATGGAGGAAGAATGCCTCATATTCCGCCTTGGAACCCTGCAGCCACACGGGATCAACGTGAATTTCACCAGTTTCCCCATTTCCCCTCTAGCCGCCTTATCCCAGTCCCGAGCCTCCAACTTGGCACTGCCTTCTTAACCTGTACATCATCTTTCCCATCTATCCACTCCCCCGACCTTTCCGACCTATCACCTTCTCCCACACCTTCATCGACCTATCGCATTCCCAGATCCCTTCCCTTCAGCTCCACCTCCCTCCCATTCATCTCTCAGCCCTCTGGCCCCCAAGCCTCATTTCTGATGAAGGGCTTATGCTTGAAGCATCGATTCTCCTGCACCTCAGATGCTGCCTGACCTGCTGTGCTTTTCCAGCACCACACTCTGTACTTTGATGTCCAGCATCTGCACTCCTCACTTTCTCCTAGACAAAAACAGTTGACAATTTCTGAACTGCCATTGACAGGTTTTTTTCGTCAGGCAAGGCTATTGAGGGTCATGGAATTGCTGTGGGCAGAATTAAAGGAAAGGAGCTTGCAAAAATAAATAATATGCATGAATATAAGGTACTGGTGAGCCACAGCTGGAGTACAGTGTGCAGTTCTGGTCACCACCTTACAGGAAGGAGCTAATTGCTTTGGAGAGGGTACAGCGAAGTTTTACTAGAATGTTGCCAGGGCTGGCGGATTGTAGCAACGGGGAACTGCGTTGAGTTTCAGACCTTGCAATACATTGAATCCTCCTATCGTTAGGCTTCAATTATCAGTTTTCCTGATTATGCACAAGAAACCATCACCTCTTCTTTGACGCAAATCAGATTCAAAGACTGCAGGAGATTCAATCCAATTGATATTATATGTAAAATACTCGATTGCAACACTGCTTCGAAGCACTGTCGCTCTCAACATTTCTTGGCGGCTTTTCAATCTGTCAATTTCAATTGTTATCCAGGGAAACATTCTTTTCACCGAAAACAATAAACATTCCATTTTGGATGTTCATATTTGTAGTCTGTGATTATTGTTAGCTGAACATTAGTTGGCCCATAATAGGAATCTGTACAGTGTGGGAATTACACAATCTTCTTGCTCTACCTGATGGACTGTTCTGGTGAGCTGGAATAAGAGGTAACTGGCCCCATTGTTGACAGGAGGTAATTCCTTGTCAGAACTTGGAAATCTTGTCTTGAGGCGAGATCTGGTGTGGATTGGAGCTGCATGGATTGAAGTGGAAGGACTACAGATTAAGTACTTTTCATTTCTGTATTTTTTCTATTTTGTTCCTCTGCTGGACTTGTTATTGTTTAACTTTCTTAATTTATACCAAAGAATCTGTGCTTAAGAATCTGTACCGAGGCATCTTGGTACCTAACATGGCTCTGTGAGTGGCAACTTGTAAACTTTTCACTGTACTCATGTGTGTGTATGTGACAATAAAGCTAACTCTATTTCTCATTCTATTACAGAATTAATAAGCTTCTTCACCTGCTCTCAAAAGCTAACCTCCTCCAACCTTAAATCATCCTCCAACACTGATATCTTGTACATTCCCAATTTCTTTCCTGGCCCTCTTCATGTTAAGATGGACTTTGATTAAAATACAGTTCATCCCTTCATCCAAATAATTCAGGTAAATTATAAATAGTCAACCTTCCAACGCATCCCACGGGTTCGAGATTATTAACCTAAAATCTTTTGCTGCTTAATTTACTACATTGCTATTGTTCTATAAAACCCACTCACTCTGATTCTTATCTGACTGTTGGTTAATAAATCCACTATCCATGCTCATATGTCATTCCCAATATCATGAGCTTTTAATTTAGAGCATAGAACATTACAGAGCAGTACAGGCCTTCCAGCTCTTGATGTTGTGCCGACTTGTGGAACCAATCTGAAGCCCATCTATCCTACTCTATCCCCTTTTCATCCATATGCCTATCTAATGACCATTTAAATGTCCCTAAAGGGAGTGAGTGCATTCCATCCCCCTACTACTCTTTGAGTAAAGAAACCACCTCTGACATCTGTCTAAATCTATCACCCCTCAATTTAAAGCTATGTCACTACATGCTAGCCATGACCATCTGAGGAAAAAGACTCTCACTGTCCACCCTATCTAACCCTCTGATTATCTTATATGTCTCAATTAAGTCACCTCTCAACCTTCTTCTCTCCAATGAAAACAGTCTCAAGTCTCTCAGCCTTCCCTCATAAAACCTTCCCTCCATACCAGGCAACATCCTCTGAACCCTTTCCAAAGTTTCCACATCCTTTCTATAATGCGGTGACCAGAACTGCATGTAATACTCCAAGGGTGGTCGCACCAGAATTTTGTACAGCTGCAGCATGACTTTGTAGCCACGAAACTCAATCCCTCTACCAATAACAGCTAACACATCATATGGCTTCTTAACAACCCTATCAACCAGGTTGGCTACTTTCAGGAATCTACGTAAACGGACACTAAAATCTCTCTGCTCATTTACACTACCAAGAATATTACCATTAGCCCAGTACTCTGTATTCCTGTTACTCCTTCCAAAGTGAATCACCTCACACTTTTCCAAATTAAACTCCATTTGCCACCTCTCAGCCCAGCTCTGCATCTTATCTATGTCCCTCTGTAACCCACAACATCCTTCTGCACTGCTCACAACTCCACCAACCTTTGTGTCATCCACAAATTTACTAACCCATCCTTTTACACCCTCATCCAGGTCATTTAGAAAAATGTCAAACAGCAGTGGCCCCCAAACAGATCCTTGCGGTACACCACTCATAACTGAACTCTAGGATGAACATTTCCCATCAGCCATCACCCTCTGTCTTCTTTCAGCTAGCCAATTTCTGATCCAGACCGCTAAATCACCCTCAATCCCATGTCTCTGTATTTTGTGCAATAGCCTACGCTGGGGAACCTTATCAAACACCTTACTGAAATCCATATACAGCACATCAACCGTTTTACCCTCATCCACCTGTTTGGTCACCATCTCAAAGAACTCAATAAGGTTTGTAAGACGCAACGTGCCCTTCACAAAACTGTGTTGACTATCCCTAATCAACTTATTCTTCTCTAGATGATTATAAAGCCTATCTCTTATAACCTTGTTCAACACTTTACCCACACCCAAAGTAAGGCTCACTGGTATATAATTACCAGTGGAAATACCAATGCAAAGTGGGAATGTGTTACCTCGGTAGGAGAAATAAATTGTAAAAGGCTTTGGAAATTTGAATCACAAACGGACAGGAGATCCTACTCTAGGATTCTCCTTAGGTTAACATACAGACTCAGTTGGCAGTTAGGAAGGTAAATGTAATGGTATCATTCATTTCAGAAGGGCTAGAATAGTAGAGATTTACTAATGAGGTTGTACAAGGCTCTAGGAGAAAGTGAGGACTGCAGATGCTGGAGTACCAGAGTTGAAAAATTTGGTGCTGGAAAAACACAGCAGGCCAGGCAGCATCCGAGGAGCAGGAGAATCGACGTTTCAGGCATAAGCCCTTCTTCAGGAATGACGCTGGTGTGCCAGGTGGGCTGAGATAAAAGGTAAGGGGGAGGGAATTTGGGGGAGTGGTGCTGGGAATACGATAGGTGGAAGGAGGTGAGGGTGAGGGTGATAGGCCAGAGAGGGGGTGGGGACAGAGAGGTTGGGAAGAAGATTGCAGGTCAAGAAGGTGGTGCTGAGTCTGAGGGTTGGGACTGAGACAAGGTGGGGGGAGGGGAAATGAGGAAGCTATTCACGATGTGCATATCCCTCTCAGCTTCCTCCCCTCTAGAGAAAATCTTCCCACCCTATCTGGACTCTTCTTATAGCTTAAACTCTCCAGTCTCGGTAACATCCCTGTAAATCATTTTTGCTCTGTATCCAGTTTATTAACATCCTTTCTATAACAGTGTGACCAAAATTGTGTGACGCACTCCAAATGTGATCTTACCAAAGTCTTGTATAGGCATAGCATGACATTCCCAATTCCTATAGTAAAAAATGAGGTCTGCAGATGCTGGAGATCACAGCTGCAAATGTGTTGCTGGTCAAAGCACAGCAGGTTAGGCAGCATCTCAGGAATAGAGAATTCGACGTTTCGAGCATAAGCCCTTAACACATTTGCAGCATTCCCAATTCCTATACTCAATGTTCAGACCAATGAAGCCAAGCATGCCAAATCTTCACCACCGTGTCTCCCTGTAATGTCATTTTCAAGGAACTATGTACTTGCACTCTTCGGTCTCTGTTTGACAAAAGTCTACATGGCCTTAGCATTAACAGTGTAAGGGTCGAAGATCAATCTTTCCCTGAAAAATTGATCTACCACTGTAATCGCTGTGCATTCAGCATTTTGGACTTGATGATGCAATACTTACATCTGCTCCTATTACAGGCCAAAGAGCCTGTTTTTGTGCTGTATGACTCTATGACTCCATGATCCAGATTCTCAATTCCCTGGTCGTTGGCAACATCCTTCCTGCATTTACCCTGTCTAGCTGAGTTTGAATTTTAAAGATTTGTATGATGATCGTAAAATGTAGGTACGTGGGTTAGTTTGATCTTAGAGTAGGATTAAAGGTCAACACAACATCAAGAGCTGAAGGGCCTGTACTGTGCTGTACGGTTCTGTGTGCTATGTTCTATATTATATCCACTCATCTTTCTAAGCTTCACTGAATTTAGTCCTAACTGATCCGGTCTCTGTTCGTACATCAGTCCTTCCATCCCAGGAATCAGTCTGGGAAACCCTTTGTTACACTCCCTCCATGACCAGAACATTTTAACTCCAGCAGCCCGTCATCTACTTCTCTCTGTACTCAATCCCTCTACCAATTAAACCTAATACACTGTATGCTTTCTTAACAGCCCTATCTACCTGGGTGGCAACTTTCAGGGATTGTCTTCAAGATCCCTCTGCACGTCCACACTACCAAGAGTCTTTCCATTGACCCAGTACTCTGCCTTCCTGTTATTCTTCCCAAAGTGCATCACCTCACACTTAGATGCATTAAACTCCATTTGCCACCTCTTAGCCCAATTCTGCAGTTTATCCAATTCCCCCTGCAACCTGTAACATTCTTCCACACTGTCCACTACTCCACTGACTTTAGTGTCATCTGCAAATTTACTAATCCATCCACCTATGCCTGCGTCTAAGTCATTAATAAAAATGACAAACAACAGTGGTCCCAAAGCAGATCCTTGTGGCACACCACTAGCAACCAGACTCCAGGCTAAATATTTTCCATCAACTCGCTGACTTCTTTCAGAATGCCAGTTTCTAATCCAAACTGCTAAATCACCCTCAATCCCATGCCTCTGCATTTTCTCTAACAGCCTACCATGTGGAACCTTATCAAAGGCTTTACTGCCCTACCCTCATCTACATACTTGGTCACCTTCTCAAAAAACTCAATGAAGTTTGACATGGCTGAGTTGGGCCAAAGGGGCTGTTTTTGAGCTATCTAACTCTATGACTCTATGAGCCAGGTTCTCAATTCCCTGGTCATTTGCAACATTCTTCCTGCATTTACCTTGTCTAGCTGAGTTTGAATTTTAAAGATTTGTATGCTGATAGTAAAATGTAGGGTATGTGGGTTAGTTTGATCTTAGAGTAGGATTAAAGGTTGACACAACATCAAGAGCCTAAGGCCCTGTACTGTGCTGTACTGTTCTGTGTGCTATGTTCTATATTATTTCCCTTCATCCTCTCATGCTTCACTGAACTTCGTCCAAACTGATTCGATCTCTCCTCATACATCAGTCCTGCCATCCAGGAATCAGTCTGGGAAACCCTTTGTTGCACTCCCTCCATGGCCAGAACATCCTTCCTCAGATAAGGAGACCAAAACTGCATGCAAAACAGCAGGTGTGGTCTCACCAAGACCTTGTGCAATGACATTTATATTTAATTTCTCCCATAATGAAGTATTGCGTTAGCCTTTTTGATGACATGCTAACTTGTTCTGACTCATGCATCTGAACCTAAATCTTTCTGCACGTCAGAATTCTGCAAGTGTTTTCTTTCCTAATAATACCCTGATTTTCACTCTTGCTGATGACATGAACAACTTCACATTTTTTCCACATTATATCCCACTCACTCAGTGTATCCACCTGCCTGTGACCTCTTTACATCACCCTCACAGTATATTGTCTTATTGATCTTGGTGTCATCTGTGAATTCAGGAAGCGTGTCCTCGCTCACATCACCTGAAGCATTGATGTAAATTGTAAATGTAAATTCTCAGTCTGTTGAGAATTTTTCAGAAATCAGGGAATTTTGGTAGATTACTAGTAACGTGTCCCATCTCAATGCCTACTTCATTTCAGATTGAATGATGTAGTTATAATGGAGCAGCAACTGGGGAGAAAAATCAGGGACAAGTCAGCCTTTCCTTCCAAGAGTTTATGAGTCCTTTTTCACTCGTGATGGTGTTCATTTTAAGTTTCTAACTCCTTTTTTACTTCATGATTTTCGACTAGCATTGGGATACTTTTCAACTATTGTGTGATGAAGACACATGCAAACTACTTTCTGGAAGCCTCTGCTGTTTCCTTCTTTCTGTTATCTATTCATCAATCACATCCACTCAAAGTTCAGTGGTTAATTTAGCTTCATCTTCCTTTGTATCAACTTGTAGCAGCTTGAAATACAGCCATTTCTTCTGTAGCACGATAGTTGCATTCCTGTGCGACCCTGTGCTATACAAGAATCAAAACAAGGCAAAGTCACGTTAATTAATTAAGCAATTTGGGGGTAATAAAAGAAAGATTTCCATTTATATCACACTTTGTCAGGTCTTTCTGAGACATAAAAGCAGTTTCCACATTGGTTCAGTTCATAAGACCATAAGACCAAGGGATATAGCAGCAGAATTAGGCCATTCAGTCCACTGCGTCTGCTCCACCTTTCAATCATGGCTAATATGTTTCTCAACTCTTTTCTCTTGCCTTCTCCACATGACCTTTGAGCCCTTTATCAGTCAAATTCAGCTCCAGCTCCCCTTCATCTGGAACAATGCAGAATGTGATCTTTGCACTTACAACCAGGGAAACCTCATCTCTCAGTCTTTCTACTCTGGGTAGAAACACAAGGGGCAAAGAGCCAGACTAGGAGCGAAAAGACTTTGGCACACCAAGCTAAAATTAATAACTAAGGTGATCAGTTGTTGTGAAGGTTAAACATTGTGGTTAAGGAGCAGAAGTACACCACAAGAAATGGTGGTAATATCACTGAAATAGTACTCCAGGAACACAGACCAATGTTATAGGATCATGGGTCCAAACCCCAGCATAACAAATAATGAAGTCTGATTTCAATAAAAACCTGGAATAAAAGCTAGTCCAATAATGACCATGCAATCACTGTCAACTGTTCTAAGAACTTATCTGATTAATGAATGTCCATTAGGGAATGAAATCTCTTATCCTAGCCTGATCTGGCCGACATGTGACTCAGATCCACACCAATGCAATTCAGGATGGGGCGGTATAGTGGCTCAGTGGTTAGCACTGCTGCCTCACAGCACCAGGGACCCACCCTCGGGTGGCTATGTGGAGTTTGCACATTCTCCCTGTGTCTGTGTGGGTTTCCTCCCACAGTCCAAAGATGTGGGGGTCAGGTGAATTGGCCATGCTAAATTGCCCATAGTGTTAGGTGTATTAGTCAAGAGTAAATATAGGGTAGGGGAATGGGTCTGGGTGGGTTACTGTTTGGAGGGTCTTTTAGGCCAAACGGCCTACTTCCACTCTGTAGGGAATCTAATCATGATACATACTGATCTAGATGGTGATGCCTAAATCCCAAGATCACTTTTTTTTTAAAAACTCAGTCCCTTGAGCCTGTTTTCATCTTTCAATAAGATTGTGGTGACCTGTGTTCTCCCCAATAATCTTCTTGTTCAAGGATCTATCCACCTCTGCCTTAAAATATTCAAAGACCTGCTCCCACTGCTTTTTGAGGGAGAGTGCTTCAAAAACCCGTGACTGTCTCCTTATCTCTGACAACGTGGTGAGATATACTGACGATTGGCCATGATCACCCTGCAATACTTACATTAGCTCCCAGCACAGAGGCAGACATTGTCAATTCATCAATCACACAGACATACAAAACCACAGTTAACAGCATGAATAATTCACACTTCAATAAAACATTCTGGAGACTTTTGATGATTTAGTCTGATCTGCTGATCACACACCCACCTAGAGAGATGCTTGTTATTCTTGGTTGTTCTTGGCCACCATGTTGGTTGTCTTGCTGCTGGAAGTGATCTCTCTCAGTATTGCCATGCAATCATTATTCTCAGAATTTTCTTCCCCATCACTTCATGCCTGAGTCGTACGTTCCTTCACAATGTAGCTCCATGATCAGCCAAGGCTTCCCATGACCTTGGCTGATTGCATATCTTAGAAAGCTTTGCACTTTTCCATGGGTCCTACACCAAACTTTACTTCCTAAAGTAAACGTTTTCACTTAGCAGAGTTTTGCATCCGGCATGAGTTTTTCTGATGCTGTTTAACTCTCCCTCCCACCCCGCCCCAGGTCCAAGAAGATGAGATTTAACCTGGTGCGGTGACTCTGCTGGAGCTACCCTGCAGTTGCATGAGGGATGGTCTGATAATCAATAGGAACCAGGACAGTTTGGTGCCAATAAAACTGTTTCTTTAAACCTGCCTTCAAAGTTTGAACTGCTCTTTCTGCCAGACTATTGGATGATGGATGATGGCTGGTATGGAGCTGTCCTGAAATGGCAAACACCATCCAACTTTAGGAATTACTGGAATTCCCTGCTGGTAAATGATGGCCTGTTACCTGTGACAACACTTCTGAGAGTCCATGTACTGCAAAGGATGTGTGCATTTTTTTCCATCATCTACCTCGCATTTGATGAATAAACTCAACGCATGTCTAGCCACTTTGAGTAGGCAGTTGAAAATGAGTTGCTGGTTAAAGCACAGCAGGTCAGGCAGCATCCAAGGAATAGGAAATTCGACGTTTCGGGCATAAGCCCTTCATCAGGAATGAGGAGAGGGTGCCAGGCAGGCTAAGATAAAAGGTAGGGAGGAGGGACTTGGGGGACGGGCGATGGAGATGTGATAGGTGGAAGGAGGTCAAGGTGAGGGTGATAGGCCGGAGTGGGATGGGGGCTGAGAGGTTAGGAAGAAGATTGCAGGTTAGGAGGCCGGTGCTGAGTTGAGGGAACCGACTGAGACAAGGTGGGGGGAGGGGAAATGAGGAAACTGGAGAAATCTGAGTTCATCCCTTGTGGTTGGAGCGTTCCCAGGCGGAAGATGAGGCATTCTTCCTCCAAGCGTCGTGTTGTTATGTTTTGCCGGTGGAGGAGTCCAAGGACCTGCATGTCCTCGGTGGAGTGGGAGGGAGAGTTAAAGTGTTGAGCCACGGGGTGGTTGGGTTGGTTAGGCGGGCGTCCCTGAGGTGTTCTCTGAAGCGTTCCGCAAGTAAGCGGCCCGTCTCCCCAATGTAGAGGAGGCCACATCGGGTGCAGCAGATGCAATAGATGATGTGTGTGGAGGTACAGGTGAACTTGTGGTGGATATGGAAGGATCCCTTGGGGCCTTGGAGGGAAGTGAGGGAGGAGGTGTGGGCGCAAGTTTTACATTTCCTGCGGTTGCAGGGGAAGGTGCCGGGAGTGGAGGTTGGGTTGGTGGGGGGTGTGGACCTGATGAGGGAGTCACGAAGGGAGTGGTCTTTGCGGAACGCTGATAGGGGAGGGGAGGGAAATATATCCCTGGTGGTGGGGTCCGTTTGGAGGTGGCGGAAATGACGGCAGATGATACGCTGTATACGGAGGTTGGTGGGGTGGTAGGTGAGAACCAGTGGGGTTCTGTCTTGGTGGCGGTTGGAGGAGCGGGGCTCAAGGGCGGAGGAGCGGGAAGTGGAGGAGATGCGGTGGAGGGCATCGTCGATCACGTTTGGGGGGGAATCTGCGGTCCTTGAAGAAGGAGGCCATCTGGGCTGTGCGGTGTTGGAACTGGTCCTCCTGGGAGCAGATGCAGCGGAGACGAAGGAATTGGGGCACCCCAATGACTAAGAACATTGAGCCCATGATAGGATCAGCATTATTGACATGTTACCAAGTCCAGGGTCTACCCGGCCATTCCCACAATTGTGGGGAAGCTGCTGGCAGTAATTTTTGCCTTCGTTGGCTCTCTGGGCACTGCCCCACGATCACAGCTATGTCTGCATCCAATCCTGGCCACCGAACATAACTGCTGACCAATATCGTCATTTTGGAACCCTCTGAATGACCCTGGTGGAGTTCAGCCAATATCTGGCGGTGACTTTTACTCAGGACAACCATCCTTGCTCCCCATAATAATAGGCTGTGCTCTACAGTGAGCTGGTCTCCCAGGGTCCAAAGAGATTTTAATTCTGGTTGTGATGGCCTTTGGTTTCCCTCATCACCACCAGCTATTTCAGTTTTGCCAGGATCACATTCTTCTGCGTCTAAAGTCTGGTATTGCCAGCTTTGACTGGAGGTGTGACCAGAAAATTTAAAACCATCATGACTCTTCCAGTGATAGCATCACTGGTGATGTGTCTGCCGGCGGGAGGTGGCTCAATGCATCTGTATTCACTACTTGGCCTCACAGGGCAGTGTGCTAACTTGTAATTATGCACACTATGCAAACCAACCTGTTGGGCTTCACAATCAATTATGATAGGTGCTACCCATTCTGCAAACTGGACGGGTTTGATCATTCCTTCACTTTCCAGCCTTCTTGTTTCTGCTTCCCTTTAGGCAAATGTCACTAGGCAGGCCTTGTGGAATCATGGAATTGCTTCCTGGTCTCCTCGCAAGGTGGTCTTGGCTCCTTTGATAATTGTTAGGCATTCCTTAGTTGCCCAGGATGTAACTCAATTACTCAGTAGACTATTTCAAAAGGGCAGTGACTTACACTGTGGGATTCCAGTGTGGGATTGCAATAACACATAGGCCAGACTGGGGAAGGATAGCAGCTTTCCTGCGCGAAAAGACGTCAGTGACCCAGCCAAGACATTAATCCGTCAGCTGTTCCTGCACAATGAAGGCACAGAATTTCCACTGGAAATGTGCCAATCATCCATCATTAATTGGAATCCAATCTTGGGCCTGCTATTTTTCAGGTATCCTTGGCTGGAAGATGTGGCCTCACTGTACTCATTGTATGCCCATTTACCTTTAGGCCAGGTCAAAGTGTTAGCAAGGTAGCAAGTCCTGTTTCGTGGGCAGGATGTAATAAATAGATTTAAATGAAATCTGTGAAATGACAGTGAAAGGTTTATAAGAAAACTTGGAGACATCTGGGGAAGTGGTGCCATTTTGCAAAGGTCTAGTTGGGTGAACCTACATGTAAATCTTGCATTTCCAGAATTCATTACGTTCTGGTAACACCTTGTAGAATATTGCCCAATAATTTCTTATCTGTTAGGGTTTTCTATTTAGAGAATTGTTGAAAAATAACTAATTAGTTATTGTGATGGTTAACTTTATAAATTAACTAATTAATTTTTTCTTTCAAAGTCATCACAACTTTACTGAACATTTGTCAGCGAGTCAGCTTCTTTAACACTGATGGGGTCATTCTGTGAATCAACATTGCTCAATGTATCCAGGACCAGTGCGATTCCCTTGATTTCTGTTCAAGAGATTGAAAGTAGTGTCACCCATGATGTCTTGACTGAGAAGAGCTTGCATTTCTGTGTCATAACCTCGCATCAGAAAGTCCCAAAGCACTTTACAGACATGTACATAGTTTTCAATTGGAGTCCAGTGTAAGGAAGGTGGCAGCCATTGGCAATATGAGGGAAATGTGTCACCCACAAGTGACTAGAGTTGGACTACTGCAGAGTTCTTAAGATGACAGAGATGGGACGGTCATGGGGGATTTGAACCCTGTTCAAATCAGGAAAGGAGTGAACCTGCTCCACTCTTTCAAACCTGCTTAGTCCCTCGCAACAAAAGTTTACATTTATTTTTGCAGAAGGCTCTCCCTTAATCTAATTAAAATGCATATTTCAGCAGAAAATAGGTTGGTAAACATGTGGAGGTACTGGACCATTCCTGATGAAGGGCTTTTGCCCAAAATATTGACTTTCCTGCTCCTCAGATGCTGCCTGACCAGCTGTGCTTTGCCAGCCCTGCTCTAAGCTTGACTCTGATCTCCAGCATCTGCTTTCCTCACTTTTGCCTATGTGACCTGGGGATTGTACCTCTAACAGTTATATTTTCCATTCTGCTGATGTTAATGTTAATTGCTACAAATCTGACTGATATGCACCAGAGATGAGGAGAAAGTGAGGACTGCAGACGCTGGAGATCAGAGGGGATAGTGTGGTGCTGGAAAGGCACAGCAGGTCAGGCAGCATCCGAGGAGCAGGAGAATCGATGTTTCAGGCATAAGCCCTTCATCATCCCCACATGCACCAGGGATGATTCTGTTACAACATTTTCCAACTTGCTGTAGAGCCAGGATCATGGTTGCAAGCATGAGTGGGATGAACAATATTAGAGAAAAGCAGAAAGACGAGATTAAAATAGACAGACCTCAGTTGCAGGAGATGGCAGTTATGCAGACATCATCAGACACAGAGTTCATTCAGAGGCAACAATTCTGGAATAAATTTATGTAATGCTCAATACTATCCTTGGTGGTTTGCCATACATATTTATGTTAACAACACAGACTGAGAAATGTTGATAAGTTGCTGTGTTACCACATAGTGGATGGGTAGGTTTCAACATCGATATGATAAACAGGATGCTGGTGAGAGACGTTAGGACCTCTGAGACACTCTGGAAGGTAATTAGTAAGCTGGCAGAAACTCCCAGGTGTGAGACATACCCCCCCCCCCCACCCCCACCACCACCACCTCCTCTCCCCCACCCACCCCCACCTGACAGAGAAATGCCTGCTTAAGGCTCGGTGTCATTTCACTGCCTGGTCATTAGGATATTTTGTGAAACCCAGATCCTCTGCTCCTGCTGAGAATGAAATCTCATTGCAACTTGCCTTGGCTGTATGCGTGTAATAAAAACATACAACAAACATACAGTATTTATGGAAAGCTGGCCCCTACTGAGCATTGTGCACAAAAACACAGCCAAATTGCAAATAAAAAAATAAGTGGGCCAAGGAAAGTAAAGCCAAGAAGTGCTGTCTCTTCAGGGTAATTTTCAGGTCTTTAGAGTGCAGACTCATAAAGTGAACTTACAGTGCCAACAAACTTTATCACCCATCTGTTTGTATCCTTTCCAATGTCAGTGCTATGACTGTGAAAATGTAGTGCTTGTTTGGTTGCTCTTCTTGCAACCAGAATCTTAATGGGGCTTGAATACATCATGACTGACTTAAGGCAAAATACTTCACTTTGTCTCTGTTGTTGTTCCCTTGCTCCTGCAACTCTTAGGCTGTCTAAACCCAAGCTCCATCTCAATTATTAATTATGCACACTTCAAAAAAGAATTCTCAATGTTTGTTTCTGAAGTATGAAACTGTGCAGAACACATGAAGCACAGGAATGAAACAGCGTGAACATCATTGACAGGATTGCCCTTTAACTTTGTGCAGGATCTTTGTTGGATAAATAGTTCTGCTGCTGGACTAATAACCTGAAGGACTGAACAAGTTCCTCCAAAGTGCTCTGAAAAATTTCACTCAGCTTTCTTTTAAAAATCTAAAAAAAATGAACAAATAGTGGAATTACAGTGTATAATTGTATTTGTGCTTTTTTAAAAAGACAGATTTTCCAGGATGGCTGAATACTTCCACACCAAGGAATTTCGCACCTGTTGTGAACTCCGCTTGTGTGGTTGTGCGTTACTGCAATGTCCAGTCAATCAGGAGCTGAGGAGTTGATTACAAGTGAACCTGATTAGTTCTCAGCTAACTGAGTAGGTTGGAACTGGAAACATGATACACAGACACAGACACAGAGAGAGAGACATACACACAGAAGGGTGTGCTGTTGCTCTCCCCAGCAGGAGTTGCTTGTTCTCTGCAGTAAAAGAAATCTCAGTTCAAATTTGAAGAAAACCAGTTATCTTTCCCAATACACCTGCTGTGAGCTGTGATCTTTTTAACAGATAAATCAAAGATATCTTCCAAATGAGTCACTCTGTAATGCTTACAAACTAGTGGAAACTTCCAAAAAAAGCTTGAACGGCTAAAAAAAGGATCATTTCAGCATCAGAAACAGGAAACAATGATCGCTGAACTGACTCTCCAGTTATTTTTTTTACCTGCACCAACAATCTACTTTCCTGTTTATATATATGTATGATCTGTGTGCATTTATAAGTTAGTAGTGTTTTATGCCAATGGCTTGCATCTGCTCTATATATTATTCATTGTCTGTAATACAAAATAATTCTGATTTAATATAGAAACCTGCTCCACACATTGCGTCAACCTTTGTCTGAAAGTCAGATAAATGGGAGGTACAGTCTGCATCTTTAAAAGAAATTTAATATTTGGTACAATATGGGAATAGTGGGGTTTCATTTAATCTGTGCTACCTGAGTGAACTATACCAATAGTGACTTTCTTATATCTTACCCTCTCACCCTAAATCTATGCCCTCTAGTTCTGGACTCTCCGACCCCAGGGAAAATACTTTGTCTATTTATCTTATCCTTGCCCCTCAGGCTTTTATAAACCTCTGTGAGGTCCCCCTCGGCCTCCGTACTCCAGGGAAACCAGCCCCAGCCTGTTCAACCTGTCCCTATAGCTCAAATCCTCCAACCTTGGCAACATCCTTGTAAATCTTTTCTGAACCCTTTCAAGTTTCACAACATCTTTCCGGTAGGAAGGAGACCAGAATTGTATGCAATATTCCAACAGTGGCCTAACCAATGTCCTGTACAGCCGCAACATGACCTCCCAAATCCTGTACTCTATGCTATGACCAATAAAGGAAAGCATACCAAACTCCTTCTTCACTATCCTATCTACCTGTGACACCACTTCCAAGGAACTATGAACCTGCACTCCAGGGTCTCTTTGTTCAGCCATACTCCCCAGGACCTTATTAGGTCCTGCTAAGATTTGCTTTTCCCAAAATGCAGTACCTCACATTTACCTAAATTAAACTCCACCTGCCCCTCCTCAGCCCATGGGCTCATCTCATCATGATCCTTTTCTGTTTCTTTCTCCACAGATGCTGCCATACCTGCTGAATACTTCCAGAATTTTCTGTTCTCTTTTCAGATTTCTGTTTTTATCTGAGTGCTCATGGAGGGATAGTTTATTTAAGAATCGTGACGGGTTCTGCTGGAATAAGAAGAAACTGCTTAAGTTAGCTGAAAGGTTAGAAACCAGAAGTTACAAATGTAAGGCAAAAAGAAATCAAAGCAAGATCAGATGTTTTTCAATATAGTGTCTTGTTCTGATCTGGAATATACAGTCCAAGAGAATGATGCAACATTTTAATAACAACATTTGAGAGGAAATGAAAATATACTTCACATACACTGACTTTATAACTCAGAAGAAGGCCATTTAGTCCATTTTACCTGTGTTGCCGCTTTCAAAGAACTTGATATTCACAACATGTAATTTCATATTCTTTATTATGAGCATAACTCCCTTTTAAAATTGTTTAGGGAGTCTCTCTCCTCATCTCCAGTCCATGCGGTGGAGGTGCTGGTGTTAGTCTGGGATGGGCAAAGTCAGAGGTCACACGACCCCAGGTTATAGTCCAACAGTTATTTGAAATCACAAGCTGATGAAGGAGCAGACCTCTGAAAGCTTGCAATTTCAAATAAACCTGCTGAACTATAACCTGGTGTTGTGTGACTTCTGACCTTGTCCAATCTAAGACCCACTTGCCAGGGGAATCATTTTTCTCAACCTACACAAACAGAGCTTCTCATCATCTGCCAAGCTCCTTTGGAACTTTTGCCTCCCTAGGAATACAGTCCCAACATTTTCAACTTCTCTTTTTGACTGAAGCTATACATATCTAGTTACATGTTGGTAAACCTCCTCCATAACATTTCCAAGGCCTTCACATATGTTTGTTGTAGTATAGTTCCCTTAATTATCTACAACACTTCACCGAGGCCAACTACTTAAAGGGGCAAGAGACAGGATCTATGGACAAAGGGCTAAGATCATTTTATGTATGACATTGGGGTTGCTGCACCTTTAAGAGAGTTGCTTGGGTGACCCGGAGGGGTGGTGCTCGAGTCCTGACTCAAACTGGCTGTGGAGGTGTGAGCTTGACCAATAAAGTGTACCCATTTCAGATTTAACATTTTCCTACCTGGCATATGTAGTTCCTGGTTCCAAAGGACACATCAACGCAATAGACTGCACCTTCACAGAGCCAGCACAGGTATGATCGGCCAAACGAGCGCTTTCTGTGCAGTAGCATTCTCAGTACAAGCAAATTTGAACACAAAAGCCATGTTATTATTGGTTGTATTTGCTGCTTCTTTAATGCAAGGTTGCTAAGCAAATACAATATAATTGGAGATGACCTTTGATTAATAAATAAAAAGCACTTTGAAATACTGGAAAATCTTTTGAGTCAAAACTATCTTTTTCATCAACTCCCCAAAGATCACCTTTAAGTTATCACCAACTTAAATCTATTAAAATCCAAATGGATAAAAAGATAACAGAAACAGAATTTGGAGACATTTAGGAAGATAACAGTGAAGGAGGAATCTAACACTGACTTAAAAATAGACTTTAACCTCTTTCAAATAGCTTTGAACATAGAACAATCTCGTTTGGGCCAAAAATGCTTCATATAATTAAACGACTTCTAAATTATAATGTAGATAAATGCCACACATTGTTGCTGGTGAGGAAGCAGGGTTAGTCACGACACCACTGGATGGTTGTTAATGTATTATCACAATAATGAACAATTTGGAGGTTTCCACTGCCAACCCTCACTCATCCTAAGGTAATTATGTTCTAAATTTTAATTTTATTTTGACTTATTTTCTTTGTCTGAGCACATATTTTAAATTCCATTTTGCAATGCTCTGCATTATAAATTTACATATTCATGTTAAGAAATTATGTGTTTTCGAAACTGGCAGGGATCATTCCTGTAGCTATGATCAGTTGAGAATTTGTTATTCCATAAGCCTCTGAGAACTAGCAGTTGAACAAAAATATCTGAGAGATAATTATTGAGCCTTTCCTAGTTCCTGGCAAACTTCACCTTCTGAGTCAACACCTTATTAAAACTCAATATTAATAGTTATAAACTATTGCAATAAAATAGAAACAGAGTTATCTTATGTATAAGTAGATCCCAAGTGATCCTGCTCACGCTGAGGGAGAGGGTAGACTAAATTATTACTTGTAAAATCCACTCCGACAAAGTAAGTGTCTCCTTTTTCTCTTGACCCCATCCTAACAGTTTCGATGTGTACACGATTATTCATCTTACTCAGAGTTTTCTCCCCCACCAATAGCTCTCTGTCTTTTACTCTGTATGGTTATTTGCACACCAGCTCAGTTGCTGACATGCTCACCTCTGAGTCAGAAGGCTGTGGATTCGAATCCCACTCCAGACAGAACTAAGCATCGAAATGCAGGCCAACACTTTTTTTTAGATTAGATTAGATTCCCTACAGAGTGGAAACAGGCCCTTTGGACCAACAAGTCCATACCGACCCTCAGAAGAGTAACCCACCCAGACCCATTTCCCTCTGACTAGTGCACCTGATGCTATGGGCAATTTAGCATGGCCAATTCACCTAACCTGCACATCTTTGGACTGTGGGAGGAAACCGGAGCACTCAGAGAAAATCCAGAGACATGGGGAGAATGTGCAAACTCCACAGACAGTTGCTCAAAGCTGGAATTGAACCTGGGACCCTGGTGCTGTGAGGCAGCAGCTCTAACCACTGAGTTGAGTTGAGTTGAGTTGAGTTGAATCAAATCGAATTTATTGTCACATGTACCGAGGTAGAGTGAAAAGCTTTGTCATGTGAGCAATACAGGCAGATCACATAGTTAAATAGCATTGATAAGTAATTAATAGGTAAACAGCAGCAAAACAAAAACACAGGTACAGGTGAATGTTAAGTATTTGAGAGACCATTCAGTATTCTAACAACAGTAGGGTAGAACCTGGTTTGAAACCAACTAATGTGTGCATTTAGGCTGCTATACCTTCTCCGCAATGGTACAGTTGGCAGAAAAACACTGCCAGGGTGGGATGGATCTTTGAGAATGCTGGCGGCCTTTCCTTGACAGTGGGCCTGGTAGATAGATTCTATAGATGGGAGGTTGGCCTTTGTGATTGTTCACCACACTCTGTTACCGTCTCCGATCTTGAATGGCACAGTTGCCATACCAGGTAGTGATACATCCAGACAGAATGTTGTCGATAGCACACCTAGAAACATTGGAAAATGTGTTGCTGGAAAAGCACAGCAGGTCAGGCAGCATCCAAGGAGCAGGTGAATCGACGTTTCGGGCATAAACCCTTCTTCAGGAATGAGGAAGGTGTGCCAAGCAGGCTAAGATAAAAGGTAGGGAGGAGGGACTTGGGGGAGGGGTGTTGGGAATGCGATAGGTGGAAGGAGGTTAAGGTGAGGGTGATAGGCCGGAGAGGGGGTGGGGGCGGAGAGGTTGGGAAGAAGATTGCAGGTCAAGAAGGCGGTGCTGAGTCCGAGGGTTGGGACTGAGATAAGGTGGGGGGAGGGGAAATGAGGAAGCTGGAGAAATCTGCATTCATCCCTTGTTTTTGGAGGGTTCCTAGGCGGAAAATGAGGCGGTCTTCCTCCAGGCATCGTATTGCCATGGTCTGGCGATGGAGGAGGACAAGGACCTGCATGCCCTTGGCGGAGTTGGGTGGGGGAGTTAAAGCGTTCAGCCACCGGGCAGTTGGGTTGGTTGGTGCGGGTGTCCCAGAGGTGTTCTCTGAAACGTTCCACAAGTAGGCGGCCTGTCTCCCCAATGTAGAGGAGGCCACATCGGGTGCAGCGGATGCAGTAAATGATGTGTGTGGAGGTGCAGGTGAATTTGTGACGGATATGGAAGGATTCCTTGGGGCCTTGGAGGGAAGTGATTGGGGACGTGTGGGTGCAAGTTTTGCATTTCTTTCAGTTGCAGGGGAAGGTGCCGGGAGTGGAGGTTGGGTTGGTGGGGGGTGTGGACCTGACGAGGGAGTGGTGGAGGGAGTGGTCTTTCCGGAATACTGATAGGGGAGGAGAGGGAAATATATCCTTGATGGTGGGGTCTGTTCGGAGGTGGCAAATGATACGATGTATCTGGACGTTGGTGGGGTGTTAGGTGAGGACCAGTGGGATTCTGTCCTGGTGGCGATTGGACGGGCGGGGTTCAAGGGCGGAGGAGTGGGAAGTGGAGGAGATGCGGTGGAGGGCATCGTCAACCACTTCTGAGGGGAAATTGTAGTGTTTGAAGAAGGAGGCCATCTGGGTTGTTTGGTATTGGAATTGGTCCTCCTGGGAGCAGATGCGGCGGAGGCGAAGGAATTAGGAATATGAGATGGCAGGGTAGGGTGGGAGGAGGTGTAATCTAGGTAGCTGTGGGAGTCCTATAAACCTATAAATCTTGGCAAGGGTATACACCGTCATGCCTTTTCCTCAGTTGCCTGTGGAAGACAAAATGTTGTTGGGCCTTTGTAACCAGTGCGTCCACATGAAGAGTCCAAGAAAGCTTGTTGTTGATGACCACTCCCAGGAGTTTGACACTCTCCACTTGTTCCACCTCTGTGCTGTTACGAAGAGGAGTGCTGCACTATTGAGGATAGACAAAGGTAAAAATCACTCAATACCAGGTTAAAGTCCAACAGTTTAATTTGGAAGCACTAGCTTTCAGAGTGTTGCTCCTTTATCAGGTGGTTGTGAAGCAGCACCATAAGACACTGAATTTATAGCAAAAGATTACAATGTCATGCAGCTGAAATGATACATTAAACAAACCTTGACTGTTATTAAGTCTTTCATCTTTGAGAATGGGTGACAGGTTTCGGTTCATTAGTGTTTAAACCCCAGAACTTCTTTTAAGTCACGTTCTCAAGATAAGTTAAGGTTTTATAGAAAAACATGACATCTCAATTCAGACAATGCATTAAAGGTATGAGGTCAGAGTCTGTCTGTATGTTGAGGGTAGAATTTTCAGATGCGATATTAAATTGATGCCCTATCCGCTCTCTATGTGGGATGTAGAGAATTCCGTGGCATTGTTTTGAAGAAACTGGAGGTCTTATGATGCAGAGGTTAGCGTTGCTGCTTCTGGGTTTGAGACCTGCTGGGAGATTCGATGACTACTCATAACATGACCAAACAGACAGATTAGCAACCTGGAAATCCTTCCCATATGTCAATGGCAGGAGGTTAAAAACAGGAGAACCTCCTCATCAGTCACATTATTGCCAAATGATACCCCTCAAAGCTCAATCCTCTGGTGACTGGCCCAGCCTATTCCAGGAAAGCCAAGCAATGGCAACTAATTTAGATTAGAAACAGGCCCTTCAGCCCAACACATCCACACTGACCCTCTGAAGAGCAACCCACCCAGACCCATTCCCCTACATTTACCCCTGATTAATGCTATGGACAATTTAGCATGGCCAATTCGCCTGACCTGCACATCTTTAGACTGTGGGAGGAAACCAGAGCACCCGAAGGAAACCCACGCAGACACTGGGAGAATGTGCAAACTCCACACAGACAATTGCCTGAGGTAGGAATTGAACCCAGGTCCATTGTGCTGTGAGGCAGCAGTGCTAACTGCTGAGCCACTGTGCCGCTCAAACCTAAGCACATGTTACCTGCCTCAGATACCATTAGGTATGAGAAGGAAAGAAGAATTTTAAAGAAATCAAAGAAGTCAGTCCCAGTGTACTGGCCAACATTGATCTATTGGTCAACATGTCACAAATAAATTTGATAGTCATTATTAACTTGTTGGAGGTAGCTTGATATGCTCAACTTGGTTTCCTCCTGTACAACATGAACTGTCCTTCTTTGCCTATAAAGCACTTTGGGATGTTATGAATGGCACTATCTAAATGCAAGGCTTGCTTTCACCAACTTACCTTTTTCTCTCTGAATATAGGCACCTTTTCATTTATGGAGTTATGGAGAGCTGTGTCATATGGAAACAGACCTTTTGGTCGAATGTGTCTATGCTGACCAGATATCCTAAATTAATCTAGTTCCATTTACCATAATTTGGCCGACATCCCTCTAAACCCTTCCTATTCATATACCCATCCAGATACTTTTTAAATGTTGCATTTGTATCAGCTTCCATCACTTTCTCTGACAGTTCATTCCATACATGAACCCACCCTCTGCATGAAAAAGTTATCCCTTAGGTCCCTTTTAAATCTCTCCCCTCTAGTTCTGTACTCCCTTACCCTTGGAGAAATACCATGACTATTCACCCCATCCATGCCCCTCATGATTTT
Source organism: Hemiscyllium ocellatum (assembly GCF_020745735.1). NCBI lineage: Eukaryota > Metazoa > Chordata > Chondrichthyes > Orectolobiformes > Hemiscylliidae > Hemiscyllium > Hemiscyllium ocellatum. The sequence continues at coordinate 121,476,927 of NC_083405.1, read as the reverse complement.
ATAAACCTCTATAAGGTCACCCCTCATCTTCTGACATTCCAGAGAAAATAGCCATAGCTTATCCAGCTTCTCCCTATAGGTCAAACGCTCTAATCCAAGCAAAATCCTTATAAACTTTGATTGAGCCCTTTCAACTTTAGCAACATGTTTTCTATAACAGAGAGAGCAGTACTGAATGCAGTATTCCAAAAGTGGCCTAACCAATAGCCTATACAGCCATAAGATGACATCCCAACTCCTATACTCAATGTTCTGACCAATGAATGCAAGCATGCCAAACACCTCCTTTACCACCTACCTGTGACTCCACTTTCAAGGAACTATGCACCTGTACCCCTAGGTCTCTTTGTTCAGCAATATTCCCCAGGGACCCATTAACTGTTTAAGCCTTATTCTGATTTGCCCTACCAAAATGTAATGCTTCAGGTCCCTTCTAAATCTTTCCCCTTTAACCTTCTAGTTTTGGACTCCCCCACCCTTGATTAGATTACTAACAATGCGGAAACAGGCCCTTCAGCCCAACAAGTCCACATTGACCCACCGAAACGCACCCACCCAGACTCATTCCCCTACATTTACCCCTACACCTAACACTACAGGCAATTTAGCATGGCCAATTCACCTAACCTACACATTTTTGGACTGTGGGAGGAAACCGGAGCACCCAGACACGGGGAAAATGTACAATCTCCACACAGTCAGTCGCCTGAGGCAGGAATTGAACCCGGGTCTCCGGCGCTGTGAGGCAGCAGTGCTAACCACTGTGCCACCGAGGCACCTAAGGGAACTTAACCGTGGCTATTCACCTTATCCATGCCCCTCATGATTTTATAAACCTCTATAAGGCCCCCCTTCAGCCTCAGATGCTCAAGGGAAAACAGCCCCAGCCAATTTGGCATCTCCTTATAGCTCAAACCCTTCCACACTGGCAACATCCTTGTAAATCTTTTCTGAACCCTTTCAAGTTTCACAACATCTTTTGTACATCAGGGAGACCTTGCAACAGGAGGGTGTTTTTCTTCTCTTTGATCCCCATCCTCAACTGAGCCCTCTTTCCCTCTTCAAGGGGTTGTAATTTCCTTAGGAAGAGCTTGGTCTAATGCAATCTGTGTAGTGTAGGTTCTCTCACTGCACACTCCAAGTCATCTCCTCTCTCACTGCACACCCCAAGTCATCTCCTCAAGTCCCTCCTCCCAACCTTTTATCTTAGCCTGCTGGACACACTTTCCTCATTCCTAAAGAAGGGCTCATGCCCAAAGAGTCGATTATCCTGCTCTTTGGATGCTGCCTGACCTGCTGCGCTTTTCCAGCAACACATTTTCCAGTTCTGATCTCCAGCATCTGCAGTCCTCACTCTCTCCTAGTAGTGTAGGTTCACCCATGGTCACAGGTTGATACAATCCAGTGACTCAATTTATTGTTTCAGAAGCAACCACAATGCTGTGGATAATTATGCCAGAGCAAGGAAGGACAACAGATTTTATGACAATGGTTACCTTTCTGCTAGATTTTAATTCTGGAGTTTTATTGAATTCAAATGTCACCATCTGTCAAGCTAGGATTTGAACTCATGCCTCCTAACTGTTCTCTTGGACAAGTGAATTCCTAGTACAGTGACATCACCATTTAACCACCACCGATAGCTCATTTCAGTAAGGATGCCATGAAGCTATTGTTAATTACTGCTAAATCTCATCTGGTTCACCGATGCCCTTCAGGGAGAGAAATCTTGTTTGCCTTACCCAGCCTGGCCCACATGTGACCCCAGACCTGCACCAACTCAGTTCAATGGAAATTAGGGACGGCCTTGCCAGCTATGCCCACGCACTATGTTACCGTTTCTGGCTTGATCGGGCAGAAGCAGAGACATTTTCTCCAGTCACAGGTGAGTCCAGAACCAGGGGACAGAAGGAGCAGATAGTCACTAATGGGCCAGATAAAGAACTAGGATTACGCATTTTACAAAGCAATGAGTGAGAGTGTGAAACATGGAACAACCGAGGTAAATCATATTGACCTTTCTCATGGTAGGATGGTCATGGACAGGAGGGAGAAGGATAAGGTGTGAGGGGACTTGGTCATGGTGAGAGGAGACCATTAAAAGCCAAGGAAAGCTCACGTGTTAGGTATTCACTGACATAGACAAAGACATGGCCTACTTTCGCAGTTATCTAGTTGTTCATGTGTAAAATCACAAGAAACTAACTTGAAATTTTCCATTACACACTGAGGGGAAGTGATGCGTATAAATGACAGTGGATATTCAGTGAGGATGATCTATTGTTCCAAGTTATTCACAAGTACAGAATGGGAAGAATTCACACAATAGATGCCTGAGGAGATCTAAAGATTGTTTTGCCTCAGACAGAGAGGGACTTAGCAAATTAGACACTTCCTCTCCCGAAAGATAGTTGCATAAAGACATTCAAAATCATGAAGGTAGAGCAAATGTCTTGAGTGGCAGAAGGGTCAGTAACCATGGGACATAGAATTAAAGTCAGTAATGAAATAGCTGAAGGCGAGGTGAGGAGCTTTATCTTAGCAGCGGATTGTTACAAACTGGAAGGCACTGCCTGAAAGGGAGCTGGAAATAAATTTTTATACTTGTTTTTTTCAAAGGGATTGAATAAATCCTGAAGTGGATGAAAGAAATTTGCCAAAGCACAGGAAAGGACAGAACCTATCCAATTATTCCCACAGGTATGACAGTATTTTTCAAGACCGAATCATTTTATGATTTAACAACTGGGCACTCCCGATTAATCAACATTGCTTGCTTTCAAACCAGGAAGGAAAACTAGTTAAGCGACAAAGGAGACAAGCACCGCGTACACAATAGGTAAGAACAACATAGCTCCATGATAAACAGAAAACAGAAGTCCAGTTTTTACAGCCTGTAACATCAATTTCCAGGTTGGGGACAGAGGAGGCCATTCAGCCCATCAGGTCTGCTCTGTCTTTCAATAAGATCACGGCTCAACTACACTTCCCTGCATTTTCCCCACTTCTCTTGATTTCCTTACTGATCAAACATCTGACTTTCTCAGCCTGGAATATCCTTCATGAGCCAGTCTCAACAATTCTCTGAGGCAAACGATTCAACAAATTCACTACCCGCTGAGATTGGCCTCTTGGAATTCTTTGGTGGATCACTCATTTCCTGATTTCCCCAACTACAAGACACAAGTGACGGGATACTCTCCATTTTCCTGAATGAGACAGCAGGCTCAATAGCACAACAGCATTCAAGAAACGTATCACCTTCCAGGATAAAGGAGCCACTTGACTGGCACCTCACACATGTCCTTAAATCTTTACTCCCACCATCACTGATGCTCAGTTCTGCAATGCATAGCATCTACAGGATGCAGTGCAAAAATTCACCAAAGCTCCATAAACAACAAATACACGACTTCTACCATTGAGAAGGACAAGGGCCCCAGATATATAGGAACACCACCAACTCTAAACATCCACCAAGTCACACACACCATCCTAACTTAGAAACATGTCACTGTTGCTACACTGTTGTTTTGTCAAAATCCTGGAAATCCCTCCCCAATAATATTTTGGAAATGCCTACAGCATGTAGAATGTAGTGATTCAAGATGGTGGCACACCACCAGTATTTCAGTGTCAATTAGAGTTAGTCAATAATTGGTGTCCCAACCCATGACATCCAAACCTCATGAAAGACTAGAAGAGAAAGTAAAGATGTTAACATCAATACTGAGAAAACCAACTGATTACATTCTGTGGCAAGCTCCATAAAACTATGGATACCCATGTTATAGAAGTAACATGTCTCATTTTACAAAACAATTAGAATACTTTGTGAAATTAACTGGAACTTAGTCGATTGTTATCCACTCCTTCGAGTTTACTTTGATTTTCAAGTTTGACAAATCTCCTGCTGGTAGGCTGATATAGAAGCTTAAGGGACATTCAACTGTTGAAAGATTGTCCAGATGGCGTTCATATTGACTTGGAGTATTACAGCGACCTTTTAGAAGTCATGCTCACAGTTCTTGCCAATCATGATTCTAATCTTGTAAAGTTACAAACCATTCCCAGTGGGTGAGGGGGGAAGGTCCACTTGAAAATAGATAGCATCCCATTTCCATGGCAACCCTCAGTCTCAGCCCTAGCTTGCCAAATTGGAAAATAAAATGCACATAAGTCTCCAGTGCACAATTCAGCTGCTTATTTTTTTTTGGCAGAATCGATTCATATGAAAGTTCCAAAGATACAAGGGCCAAGAGTATCTTCCCAGGAAGAAGCCTCAAGGGAGGTATCTCTAACATCATAACATTGTCCAAGGTTCCATGTATCTGAATGTCCAACTTTCTTAGTTCAGCAATATGTCAAGACAGTTTTTGCCAAATTATTGTAAGATTGTGGTTGATACTTCAGCGGTTGGCATTGTTAACATTAATATCGATCATGTTTGGACAACACACATTAGCCATCAGGTACAGTAGCCTGAAGATGTTCAACCCTTCTAAGCATTGTTGAGCCTTGGACCCCTGGCACTGCACAGTTGTAAAACTCCACTTAAAGTCAACCCAGAGAAGCTACATATGATGAAGCACTTAGACTAAACATGCTGTGGTCTCACGTCATCCTGACTTGGAATGGGAACACCAGTCGCTCGCTCTGGCTGGGTCAAAATCCTTTCTCCCTCACAGCACTGTGGGTGTCACTACATCAATGGACTGTAGCAGTTCAGCAATGTGGTTTAGCATCACCAATAAGGGATGGGCAAAAAACACTGGGCTAACTACTGATGGCATTTGTTTAAAATAATTGAATAAGTTAATGTGGAAAAAGGCTAATATTGGCAGATAGAGTTAAGATATAGATCGTCCACAATGATGGATTTGCAGAAGAGTTTCAAGGGATTGAATGGGCTGAAGGGCCTGTTTTCACACTGTAACTAATCTAATCTAAAGTGCTCTCCCACTAACACCTCAGTCATTTGCCTTGTCTTATTTGATCCAATCTCAGGAGCTCATGTTGGTAATGACTTGGAAAGGAATAAACCAGAAAGGAAGTGGTCCATGTGATGTTGCTGCCCTCAGAGGGAATTATCTTTTTCCTACCTACATCTACACATTTCTGAAAATGTCATATAACTAAAACAGTAACCCTGTCTTCTTCTATCCACACACAACATTAAAGCTTTGGTCCAAATATCAGTAAAAGAGCTGAGTTCTGGAGGTGAGGTGAGAGTGACACCAAGGTGGTAGTTGAGCATGTGTGGTATCAAAAAGCCTTTGGAAAACTGGGATTCAGGGCAAAATCTCTCCACATGTTGGAATCACACTGAGCAAAAGGAAGGTTGGTGTTGAAGGTCCAGGATGTCAGAAAGGATTTACTCACGGCAAATATTTTCTAATCAACCTGTTCACCTCACACCCCTGGAGCAGATGGGACCTGAATCCATACCTTCAGGCTCAGAGGTAGGAACAATACCATTGTGACACAAAACCCATTCTTCAGGATAGTTGTTTTAATCAATAATTAAATCCATGATTGATTTACACACCTCAGCAACAGGTGCACTTTGTTCTCAGGTCTCCTGACTCAGGGGTACAGACATTACCACTGTACCAGAAAAGCCCTTCCTTCCTCAGCATAATGTCCTCAGTCTAATCATCTTCAGCTTCTCCATCAATAATCTTACTTCCATCATAGGGAGAGGAGTAAGTACGTTCACTGGTCCCTTCCTGACTTGAGCCTTGTAGGTGGTGGAAAAACTTTGGGGAGTCAAGTATTGGATTACTCGTTGCAGGATTCCTTGCCTATCATCTGCTGATGTAGACATGGACTTTACATGTCGATTCCAGTTCAGTTCCTGGTAAATGATAACTGCCAAGATATTCATAGTGGAAAAACTCATGTCAAAGCCAATGATTGCCAAGGGTGATGGTTAGATTCTCAATTGTTGAAGATAGTCATTGTCTGGCAGTTTTGTGTTACAAATGTTACTTGCCACTTGTCAGCACAAGCCTGGATATTAGTCCATGCTGAAAATGTGTTGCTGGTCAAAGCACAGCAGGCCAGGCAGCATCTCAGAAATAAGGAATTCGACGTTTCGAGCATAAGCCCTTCATCAGGAATGAGAGAGAGTAGCCAAGCAGGCTAAGATAAAAGGTAGGGAGGAGGGACTTGGGGGAGGGGCGATGGAGGTGGGATAGGTGGAAGGAGGTCAAGGTGAGGGTGATAGGCCGGAGTGGGGTGGGGGCGGAGAGGTCAGGAAGGAGATTGCAGGTTAACGTGGCTGAAGAGTTTCTGAAGAAACTCTTCAGCCACGTTAACCTGCAATCTCCTTACTGACCTCTCCGCCCCCACCCCACTCCGGCCTATCACACTCACCTTGACCTCCTTCCACCTATCCCACCTCCATCGCCCCGCCCCCAAGTCCCTCCTCCCTACCTTTTATCTTAGCCTGCTTGGCTACTCTCTCTCATTCCTGATGAAGGGCTTATGCTCGAAACGTCGAATTCCTTATTTCTGAGATGCTGCCTGGCCTGCTGTGCTTTGACCAGCAACACATTTTCAGCTGTGATCTCCAGCATCTGCAGACCTCATTTTTTACTTGGATATTAGTCCATGTCTTGTTGCATTTGAACAGAGACTGTTTCAGTATCTAGGTAATCCTGAATGGTGCTGAACATTGTGAATCATCAGCAAACATCAGTGTCATCTTCAAACTTACTAATCAAACCTTCTACATTCACATTTAAGTCTTTAATCACATAATAATCAGCAAGGGTCCCAGCACTAATCCCCATGGTATACCGCTCGTTACAAGCTTCCAATCATAAAAACAACCTTCCACCATCATCCTTTACCTCCTACTTGTAAGCCCATTTGGATCCAGTCTACCAACTTAACTTAGATTCCATGGGCTCTAACTTTTAGATCAACCTCCCATGTGGGGCCATGTCAAAGGCCTTACCAAAATCCATGAAAAGTACATCAACTGTATTACCCTTATCAATAGATTTAGTCACCTTTCAAAAAATTGCATTAAATTAGTCACCCAGAATTCCTCTCCAACAAATTCATGCTGATGTTCCCTAATTAATCATGCCCTTTCCAAGCATTGATTAATCCTGCCCTTCAGAATTTTTCCAATCATTTCCCTACCACTAATGTCAGACTAACTGGTGTCTAATTACCTGGCCTATCCTTGCTGTCCTTTTTGTTATCTTCCAATCATCTGCTACTTCACCTGTGGCCAGTGAAGTGTTAAGTATCGCTACCAGGTCCCCAGTAATCTCCTCCTGCTGCCTCACATAGCAGCTTGGGATACATCTCATCAGGCCTGAAAACTTTAAACACCTTTGTGCCTCTAAAACATTTCATACTTCCTTCTTATTTATCTTAACACGTTCTAGAACCTTACTATCCCAACTGAAATCTCTGGCTACAATGTCTTTCTCCTCAGTGGGTACAGATGAGAATTATTCATTTAAGACCTCATCCACATCCATTGGCTCCATGCACAGATTGCTCCTTCAGTCTCTAATAGATCCCACTCTTTCACTGGTAAACCTCCTCTCATTAATATTCTTACAAAATGCCTTGGCATTTTCCTCCATTCCATCTGTCAAAAGGTATTTTGTGGCCCCTTTTTACCCTCCCCAGCAGCTCCCTACACTCTCTGAACTTTTGAAGAACCTCCTCTGTTTTTAATATGCTCTGCCTTCCTTCTTTATCTCTATCAAACTCTCGATATCCCTTGACATCCAGGATTCCCTATACTTGCAGTCCTTACCCTGAAGAGGAACATGCTCACCCTGAATTCTCACTGTGCTTCTTTTAAAAGACTCCAATTCCCAAATATAGATTTACCTGCAATTAGCTGCTCCTAGTCTATATTTGTCACATCCTGTCTAACGATATTTAAATTGGCTTTCCCTAGCTTAAACACCTAACTTCTGCACTAATCATATCCCTTTCCATACTGTCTTTGAATCTTACAGGTTGTGGTCATTATCCCTAAATGCTCACCCCCGAAACTTCAACCACTTGACTGGTTTCATTCCTAAGTATTAATCAAGTACCTCCCCTTTCCAATCAGATTATCGACATATTGGCACAAAAAGCACCCTTGGATGCATTTTAAAAATCCCACCCCAATTAATCCTTTCACTCTCGGGTGATCCCAGTTAATGTGAACAAAGTTGAAGTTGTCTACATCTAGCTGCTGTTTTTCTCACACCTATCTGTAATTTGCTGAGCTATCTCCTTTTTTTTATCTCCCTGTGATGGTAGTATAATCCCAGAAAAGTGATTGTCCCTTTTGATTATTTCTAAGTTTCAGCCAGATGGCCTCATTTGAAGTCCCTTCTTATCATCTTTGGCACGGAAGTTGTCCTGTTTTGTAATTTCATGAGGTTAGGTTAACACTTCATTTTGCAGGAGAAAGTGAGGACTGCAGATGCTGGAGATCAGAATCAAAAGGTGTGGTGCTGGAAAAACACAGCAGGTCAGGCAGCATCTGAGGAGCAGGAGACTCGACATTTCAGGCATAAGTCCTTCATCAGTGTGCTTGGTGCTGCTCCTGGCATGCTCTCCGTTGAACCAGGGTTGATCTCTGATTGGATGACAGTGGTAGAGTGGGGAATATGCCAAGCCATGAGGTCACAACATGAACTTAGTTTGCAAATACAGTGCCAGACCACATGATAGCGGATATGCCAACTTACCGAAACTATCATGGACAGAAGCATCTATCCGGCACAGACTCCTCCACCGGCACAGGTCCTTGGACTCCTCCACCGGCAGAACATAACAACACGACGGCTGGAGGAGGAGCGCCTCATCTTCCGCCTGGGAACCCTCCAACCACAAGGTATGAATTCAGATTTCTCCAGCTTCCTCATTTCCCCTCCCCCCACCTTGTCTCAGTCGGTTCCTTCAACTCAGCACCGCCCTCCTAACCTGCAATCTCCTTACTGACCTCTCCGCCCCCACCCCACTCCAGCCTATCACCCTCACCTTGACCTCCTTCCACCTATCCCACCTCCATCGCCCCGCCCCCAAGTCCCTCCTCCCTACCTTTTATCTTAGCCTGCTTGGCTACTCTCTCTCATTCCTGATGAAGGGCTTATGCTCGAAACGTCGAATTCCCTATTCCTGAGATGCTGCCTGGCCTGCTGTGCTTTGACCAGCAACACATTTTCAGGAGCATCTATGGCAGGCAGATTGGTGAGGATGAGGTGAGGTGTGTTTTTCCCTCTTGGTTCCTTCAGCACCTACTGTAGGCATGGTCTAGCAGCTATGTCCTTTCAGAGTCAACATTTGTGATGCTGCTGAGTCATTCTTGCTGATGAACCTTTGCATCCTCCACCCAGAGTGTATTCTGTACTTGTGCCACCATCAGTGCTTCCTTTAATTCTAGCACTGTCAGAATTTAGTCAGGAGGACCATCACTGAATCAAGATGCCACTGATCCTCCGTGTGGCTGAGTCAAATCCAAAACACCTGCCAAATGGAGGAAGTATGCCTCATCTTTCACCTTGGGGCACTACAATCACACGGCATCAACATCGACTTGATCAGTTTCCAAATCTCCCTTCCCCCCACCCTATCCCAGATCCAACCCTCCAACTTGGCACCACTCTCTTGACCTGTCCATCTTCCTTCACACCTTTCTGCTCCACCCTCCCCGCTGACCTATCACAATCACCTCCCCACCTGCAACAACCTATTATTTTCTCAGCTACCTTCCCCCAGCTCCACCCCACTCCTGTATTTATCTCTCAGCCCCCTCCCCCTCTGCATGCTGATGAAAGGCTGATGCCTGAAACATTGACTCTCCTGCTCCTCAGACGTTGTCTGACCTGCTGTGCTTTTCTAGTGCCACAATTTTCGACTCTGACACTCCAGCGTCTGCAGTCGTCACTTTCTCTTAAGTCAATGTCAGGTGTTCCATTTAGTCTCATTCCTTTGGCATTTTTTTAGTGGATTTGATACAACCAAATGGCTTGTGAGGATAATACAGCAAGAAGATTCAGAGTGAATTACATTACAATGTGTCGGGAGTCACATGCTGGTGGGAGCAGGTGTGGGCAGACTTCCTTCTCTAGAGGACATTAGTGAACTGGACAGGTTTTCATGGTAATCTGCAATGGGTTCATGGCTATCATTAGACTTTTAATTCTATTTTTTAATTCATCTGCCATGGTTGAATACAAATCCAGCTCCCCAGATCATTAGGGGGGTTTCCACATTCACCATCACCTCCCCTTAACCTGACAGTGTATGCTGCCTGAGCACTGGTTGACACATTGACATTGTCATTGAATAAAATGATCTCCAGATGCAACTATCCTACCACAGTCTTTGTTGGTTTCAAATCTGATTTGTTGATATGACACCACAGTGCAGACATCGTGGCACCAGGCAGAAAGTGTCAAGATATACAAATACATTAAAATCTTTATGGCATATGATAGCTATTGTCATCTGAAAAGCCAAAAGAGGTGACAGGCCCATCACCAAAGGAATCTCTAGGAATCGAGGACCAGGATTAGGGATGCCTCATTTACCAAACCCAACCATGAATCAAAATCCAGCTGCTTTCCTCCCTGGGACCCTGAAGGAAGAGGGGAACGTAGCATTTGATTTGTTTGTTTCTCAGATAGGAGCTGTCAAAGTGGGTCAAAAACAGAATGCTGCAAGCAATTTGTCACCTGTCATTAAACCAGAATACATCCTCCTGAAAGCTTCAATCACTTGAAAAAGTAAAATGATCCATGTGGATGTATTGAAACTTGATGGCGAAAGCATGTTCTGCATCAGATCAAGATGAGGAGTTTGCCTTTAATTTGACTGAGACTGTTTTTCATCCTTTTCCTTAATTAACTTCCAATAACTTATCTATCCTAACATTGTATTTAACTTGATCAGGCAAATCAAACCTGCTAGTAACTTAATGTAAGCTCTATATTTCAAACTTTGTGAAAGAAAACAGAGAACCTGAGACACATCAGTCATTCTGCTCCACTAAACTGGGATATTATGAACACAGCAAAGAAGAGGTATAACTGTTATATATAAGGGAGGTTGGTTAGCACAATCTGTTGGATAACGGGTTTGTAATGCATTGTGATGCCAACAGCATTGTTCCACTTAGATTAGATTAGATTTCTTACAGTGTGGAAACAGGCCCCTCGGCCCAACAAGTCCACATTGACCCACCGAAGCGCAACCCACCCAGACCCATTCCCCTACATTTACCCCTTCACCTAACACTACGGGCAATTTAGCATGGCCAATCCACCTAACCTGCACATCTTTGAATTGTGGGAGGAAACTGGAGCACCCAGAGGAAATCCACGCAGACACGGGGAGAAAGTGCAAACTCCACACAGACAGTCGCCTGAGGAGGGAACTGAACCCGGGTCTCTGGCGCTGTGAGGAAGTGCTAACCAGTGGAGCAGTGCTAACCACTGAACCAACATGCTGCCCACTCCTGTGCCAGTTGAAGAACCACCTTCTCAAACTTGCCCTTCGCCTGAAATGCAACAATCCTAAGGAAAACCTGCCACTAGCTGCCTCTCTCTATTGAGGAAGCAGCTCTGGGACTATGGCAACTTTACTTTTACTCCAATAATGGTCTTCCTTGTGTCGTAATCGAGAATCATTCGCTTGTCATCTCCTCGCATGTAAGTCAACCCCTGACACCAGCCACTTGCTGCTGAAGCAAGTCTGCTCTTTGAGAGATAGGTGGCATATTGTTCGCCAATGGGGGGAGGGGGTCTTGTGGAATAGTAGTTGTGTCCCTACCTCTCAGCCAGAAGGTCCCGGTTCAAGTTCCACCTGCCCCGGATATGAGTCACAACATCTCTGGAAAGCTGATTTAAAATATGAACCATTAAAAGCCAAGTACTGGTGCCTGAAATACGAACAGGAAGCGATGAAGAAATGTGCTGGGTCTAGTAGCATCTGTAAAGGGTTAACAGCTGAAGTGTAATCCAGCTTTTTCTAACTTAAATGATGCATCATTGCAGGCGCCTGTTCAGTTCCTCAAGTCTTCACAAGTCAATTGGTGATGTGTTACAACATGGGGTAACCCCTCCGCCAATTTAAACCAGCCACACAGTAAGGATTCACCTTGTGCTGTAATCTATTCAAATTTGAAGGGCAAAGAACTATCCCAGAGGTCACTATTTAAAGTAAAAATTAACAACTATATTCTTTAAGTCCAATAGAGATTATTAAAACCAGCAACTATTTACAATTTCTTTCTATAGGACATAGATAGAACATAGAACAATACAGCACAGAACAGGCCCTTCGGCCCACGATGTTGTGCCGAACATCTATCCTAGATTAAGCACCCATCCATGTACCTATCCAATTGCCGCTTAAAGGTCGCCAATGATTCTGACTCTACCACTCCCACGGGCAGCGCATTCCATGCCCCCACCACTCTCTGGGTAAAGAACCCACCCCTGACATCTCCCCTATACCTTCCACCCTTCACCTTAAATTTATGTCCCCTTGTAACACTCTGTTGTACCCGGGGAAAAAATTTCTGACTGTCTACTCTATCTATTCCTCTGATCATCTTATAAACCTCTATCAAGTCACCCCTCATCCTTCGCCGTTCCAACGAGAAAAGGCCGAGATCTCTCCATCTATCCTCGTAAGACCTATTCTCCATTCCAGGCAACATCCTGGTAAATCTTCTCTGCACCCTCTCCAAAGCTTCCACATCTTTCCTAAAGTGAGGCGACCAGAACTGCACACAGTACTCCAAATGTGGCCTAACCAAAGTCCTGTACAGCTGCAACATCACTTCACGACACTTGAATTCAATCCCTCTGCTAATGAACGCTAATACACCATAGGCCTTCTTACAAGCTCTATCCACCTGAGTGGCAACTTTCAAAGATCTATGTACATAGACTCCAAGATCCCTCTGTTCCTCCACCTGACTAAGAACCCTACCGTTAACCCTGTATTCCGCATTCCTATTTGTTCTTCCAAAATGGACAACCTCACACTTGGCAGGGTTGAACTCCATCTGCCACTCCTCAGCCCAGCTCTGCATCATATCTAAGTCCCTTTGCAGCCGACAACAGCCCTCCTCCCTGTCCACAACTCCACCAATCTTCATATCATCTGCAAATTTACTGACCCACCCTTCGACTCCCTCATCCAAGTCATTAATAAAAATTACAAACAGCAGAGGACCCAGAACTGATCCCTGCGGAACTCCACTTGTAACTGGGCTCCAGGCTGAATATTTACCATCTACCATCACTCTCTGACTTCGACCGGTTAGCCAGTTTTCTATCCAGTTGGCCAAATTTCCCTCTATCCCTAGCCTCCTGACTTTCTACATAAGCCTACCATGGGGAACCTTATCAAATGCCTTACTAAAATCCATGTACACTACATCCACTGCTCTACCCTCATCCACATGCTTGGTCACCTCCTCAAAAAATTCAATAAGACTTGTAAGGCAAGACCTACCCTTCACAAATCCGTGCTGGCTGTCCCTAATCAAGCTGTGTCTTTCCAGATACTCATAAATTCTATCCCTCAGTACCCTTTCCATTACTTTGCCTACCACAGAAGTAAGACTAATTGGCCTGTAATTCCCGGGGTTATCCTTATTCCCTTTTTTGAACAGGGGCACACCATTCACTACTCTCCAGTCCCCTGGTACCACCCCCGTTGACAGTGAAGATGAAAAGATCATTGCCAACGGTACTGCAATTTCCTCTCTTGCTTCCCACATAATCCTAGGATATATCCCGTCAGGCCCGGGGGACTTGTCTATCCTCAAGTTGTTCAAAATGTCCAACACATCTTCCTTCCTAACAAGTATCTCTTCTAGCTTACCAGTCTGTTTCACACTCTCCTCTTCAATAATACGGTCCCTCTCGTTCGTAAATACTGAAGAAAAGTACCCATTCAAGACATCTCCTATCTCTTCCGACTCAATACACAATCTCCCACTACTGTCCTTGATCGGACCTACCCTCGTTCTCGTCATTCTCATGTTTCTCACATACGCATAAAATGCCTTGGGGTTATCCTTGATCCTATCCGCCAAGGATTTTTCATGCCCTCTCTTAGCTCTCCTAATCCCTTTCTTCAGGTCCCTTCTGGCTATCCTGTATCCCTCCACTGCTCTGTCTGAACCCTGTTTCCTCAACCTTATGTAAGCCTCCTTCTTCCTCTTTACTAGACATTCAACCTCCCTCGTCAACCAAGGCTCCCTCACACGACCATTTCTTTCCTGCCTGATAGGTACATACATATCAAGGACACGTCGTATCTGTTCCTTGAAAAAGTTCCACATTTCCACTACATCCTTCCCTGACAGCCTATGCTCCCAACTTATGCTCCTCAAATCCTGTCTTACAGCATCGTAATTTCCCTTCCCCAATTGTAAAATCTACCCTGTTGTGCGCACCTATCTCTCTCCATGACCAAGGTGAAAGTCACAGAATTGTGGTCACCATCACCAAAATGTTCACCCACTAACAAGCCCATCACTTGTCCCGGTTCATTACCAAGTACCAAATCCAATATGGCCTCCCCTCTGGTTGGACAATCTACATACTGAGTTAGAAAAGCTTCCTGGACACACTGCATAAACACCGCCCCATCCAATCTACTTGATCTAAAGAGCTTCCAATCAATTTTTGGGAAGTTGAAGTCGCCCATGACTACGACCCTGTGGCTTCTGCACATTTCCAAAATCTGTTTCCCAATCTGTTTCTCCACATCTCTGCTGCTATTGGGGGGCCGATAGTAAGCACCCAACAAGGTGACTGCACCTTTCCTATTTCTGACTTCAGCCCATACTACCTCCATAGGCAGATCCCCCTCAAACTTCCTTTCTGCAGCCGTTATACCATTCCTAATTAGCAATGCCACCCTCCCTCCTTTTTTACCACCCTCCCTAATCTTACTGAAACATCTGTAACCAGGAACCTTCAACAACCATTCCTGTCCCTCATCTATCCACGTTTCCATGATGGCCACAACATCGTAGTCCCAGGTACTGATCCACGCCTTAAGTTCACCCACCTTATTTCTGATACTCCTTACGTTGAAGTATACGCACTTGAGCCCATCTCTGTGTCCGCAAGTATTCCCTGTCAGTGTTACCTTCTCCACAGCCTCCCTACATTCTTGGACATCCTGACAAACAGCTAGCCTACTTGCTGGACTACAAGTCCAGATCCCATCCCCCTGCCAAATTAGTTTAAACCCCCCCCCCGAAGAGTGCTAGCAAACCTACCCCCCAGGATATTGGTGCCCTTCTGGTTCAGGTCCTACCTTCCCCAGAATGCAGTCCAATTGTCCAAATACCTGAAGCCCTCCCTCCTACACCATCCTTACAGCCACGTGTTCAACTGCGCACTCTCCCTATTCCTTGCCTCACTGTCACGTGGCACCGGCAACAACCCAGAGATGACGACTCTGTCTGTCCTAGCTTTTAGCTTCCAGCCTAACTCCCTGAGCTCTTGAATGACCTCCCCACCCCTCTTCCTACCTATGTCGTTGGTGCCAATGTGTACCACGACTTCTGGCTGCACACCCTCCCCCTTAAGGATTCTGAAGACACGGTCCGAGACGTCTCGGACCCTGGCACCCGGGAGGCAACAAACCGTTGAGGTAGGGGTGACCATCCTGCAGGAGGAACATTCCACTGCCTGCGCTGCCATGACTGTACACTTTGTCTCCAAAAACAAGAACACTGAGTCAATAACACTGAGTCGCTTACCTGTGGACTTTAAAGTTAGGTTAGAGGAGGAGGATGGGAGGGAGACCCTACGAAGTAGGGCCTGGGGTCTAGAACACACCCACTCAAATACCAATCACTTACCTTCCCGACCAGCTCTGCGCTCCAACCTCACTTCCGCCCAGCTCGCGCCGCTCTCTGCGGTGAAAAGGTTCTCTTAAACCTTTCTTTAACCTCCCCCTCTATAATACTAGTCCAATTTTAAAAAAGTCCCGATTAAGATTTACAAAAAGAACACGTTTCAAAACCAGTCAGCTTTGCCGTTTCTCCTTTGTAGATTTTCCTCTGTAGGTTCTCTCCAGGTTGGCCTTGATGTTCTGCTATACAGACTCCCCACAGACAGGTATCTTTCAGAGAGCTCTTCAGGTTCTGTGGCTGACGATGGGACTCCCGATGGTATGTTGCCTCCCAGGTGCTCGGGTCGTGGATGTCACCGATCGGCTGCAGAACATTCTAAAAGAGGAGGGTTAACAGCCAGTTGTCTTGGTGCCAATAGGCATCAACGATATAAGTAGAAAACGAGATGAGGTCCTGAAAGAAGAATTCAGAGAGCCAGGAGAGAAATTAAAGGGGAGGACCTCAAAGGTAGTGATCTCAGGATTACTAGCAGTGCCATGTGCTAGCCAGCGTAGAAATGAAAGAATAGGCAGGATGAACATGTAGCTTGAGAGATGGTGTAGGAGGGAGGGGTTCAGATTTGTTGGACATTGGGACTGGTTCTGGAGAAGGTGGGACTATTACAAAAGCGACAGTCTACAACTGAACCAGACTGGAACCAATGTCCTTGCAAGTTTTTCAACTCTCTTAAAGGTGCAGTATACTTCTACACCTTCATAACAAAAGTTAATTGTTTTGACTCCTATTGGGCCATTTTTGGGTTAGTAGGAATGGACTTCAACCTGGCAACTATGGATAGTGATGTGACAGGAGGGCACAAACTTCAACCTCTGCTGCATCAGTCAACCCTTCCATTTTGATGAAGGATTCATTCTCAGAAACTTGACTTTGACATGAGTACACGTTACTGTTAATCATTACTATTACTCATTGGTGATTAGCAGAATGAGAGATGATCTCAATGAAACATATGGGATTCTTAAGGAACTTGACAGGGTAAATGCTGAGAGGATGTTTGCCCTCCTGGGACAGTCTAGGACCAGAAGGTATAGTCTCAGAATAAGTTTCAGATTGAGATGAGGAGGAATTTTTTTTCTCAGAGGGTTGTGAGTTTTGGAATTCCTTGCCACAGATCGCAGAGCTCTTGTGTGCATCTAAGGCTGAGAGAGATAACTTGATCAGTCGGGGAATCAAGAGTTACTGGGAAAAGGCAAAAAAGTGGATGTGAGGAATGTCGGCTCAACCATGCTTTGATTGAATATTTGAGCAGGTTCAAGGGGCTAAAGGGTGTATTCCTGTTCCTATTCCTTATGGTCTTAAAGAAATCAGGTATGCCTTTCATGTTTATTATAGGAGCTATGGTTCTACTTCCATGTTAGAGAGAGAGAAATGAATGATGTGGTTTAACCTGGGAGTCAAGTAAGGAGAGAGGTTAAGAAGGGTGGACCTTCATGGTAATCTCAGCTGGTTTGGGAATTGAACCAGCGCTGTTGGCTCCACTCTGCATTGTGGATCAGCCATGGTGCTCCCAAACTCCACTAAACAAGGGAGCATTTTAAACAAAAGACAAAATGGCTCTCTGGTCATGAGCAAACCAAACTTAAGCAAAAATACTTTTGCAGACCGAAAGAAAATAGCATCAAGAGAATGGGGACAATGAACAATTCATCAGAAAGTAGTAAAAGGTGTCAATAATGTGAATAACAGACATTAAAGTCATACCAAAAAATTAGTATTCGATACCGTAGCAATAGTAAAATTGCTTTTAGCCATGTTAATAGTCAGAGGACTGTTTGGGACCCTGAAAGAGTTACTCAGAGCAGATTCAGAAAGACTCCCAGGACGTAGCAATGATATTGCTACATCTTCACTCCATTAGACAACATTCAGTTATCATGACTACAACGTACAGGATACATGTAGTATCAAAGTAGATGCAGAATTGATCCTGAAAAGAACCAAGGCTCTCTTATATGTTGAAACTGATAGTCCTGAAGAAGTTCGCCCAAAGCTCCTATAAAGGTGCGAGTTGTGCTAAGTGGGCTTTTCATTTATGTAATAAATAACTCACCAGATAAATGGAAGTATGAGTTAGGATTTTGAATGAGCCAATTGGCCCCTTGGGTCTATTCAGCGATTGGTCTGATTGCTCAGCATTACTGTTTGCCACCTGTAGTCTTTCCATACCTAGTTTATAAAGAATCATTCCTTCGATCCCTGACTCATCGGGAATTGAGGATGGCCAACTGTCAGCCCAGCTCTGCAGGTGACTTTGCAGTATAGGCCCTTGTTCATTTCTGGCTCAGGCCTGATAGTCTCAGCATCGGGATGGAGGAGCGTGGATCCAGGGCCACGGCTGAGCAAAGACGCAGGAGACATTCCAAAGATCACTTAACAGGAAGGAAATATAATGTTGAATTTTATTGTTTTATTCTGCCTTTTAATTTGGGTTTATTTTCTGTGTTTTAAGATGGCACCGGAGACTGGTGACACTATGCAATATTTTTCACTGTATTTGTAATAAAATGCACATGGTAATATATCAATCAATTAATCTGTCCTAAAAATGTTCAAAGACTCTGCTTCTACCAACGTTTGGAGAAGAGAGTTCCAATGGCTCATGGCACTCTGAGAGAAAAGAATTCTCCGTAACCTTTTTGAAATAGTGACATCATGCTCTAGAGTGTTCCACAAGAAACATCCTTTGTATAAATGGCTTGGATGACTTGGTTGCTAAATCCAAAGATAAATTGCAAAGTGAATTGTGAAAAAGTAATAAGAATGCCACAAAGGGATAGAGATAAGTTAAGAGATTGCTTAGATACCTCACAAATAGAACATAATGTGGGACAGGAAGAATAAAAAAGAAGCACATTATCCAAATGGCTTCTGAAATGGAGAGGAATCTACAACCCCGTGCCTGAATGCAAAGATTAGTAACCATAAGGCCACAGGATATAGGAGCAGATGTAGGCCATTCGGCCCATCAAGTCTGCTCCAGCAAACAATGAGGTCATGGCTCATCTAATAATCCTCAACTCCACTTTCCTGCCTTTTCTCATAACCATTGGTTTCCCTTACTAATTAAAAATTTGATGATCTCAGCCTTCAATACACTTAATTTTCTATCCTCAGCAGACACCTGCAGTAAAGAATTCCACAGACTAACAACCCTCTGAGAGAAGATATTCATCCTCATCTCTGTCATTAAAATGCAATCCCTCATTTTGAGATTTTCCCTTCTGGTCCTGGACTCTCCTACAACATGACAAAAACCTTTCCACATCAACCCTCAAGTTCCCTAAGAATATTACATGTTCTAAAAAGGTCTTTTCTCATCTTCTATATTCCAACGAGTTTAGGTTCATTCTATTCAGCTTTACCTCCTATAGTAATCCTTCCATAGCTGGTAACAGCCTAATGTATCTTCTCTGGAGTACCTTTAGTGCCAGAAAAGCTTTCCTTAGATAAGCGGCCCAAAATCGTTCGCACTATTCCAATTGAGATCTGACTAGTGCCTTACACAGTTCAACTAAATTTCACTGCATTTGGAATCATAGAATAGGAATTATAGAAGCATAGAATCCCTACTGTCCAGATATAAGTCAATTAGGGAAGAGCACCAAATGCCAGAGACTGCCCTACCTTATCACCATAACCCTGCATTTACCATGGATCTCTTATGAGGAAAGAATGGAGAGACTAGGCTAGTAACTGTTTAAATTTCGAATGATAAAAAATAACATGATTGAAACACTGAAGATCCTAAGATGTCATGACAGGATAAAAATGGAGATGCTTCCTCTTTTGAAAGAGTCTTGAATTTTAACATGAGCATCTGCTGCAGTGATATATTGAATCTGAGATAACTGCCTTCCTATGAACGTAAGCATCATTTGGACCTTTATAATCACACTTCCACAACACTTGTTTGGATGAATGCAACAAAACTCAAGCAACTTGAAATGTAAGGAGAAAGTGAGGATTGCAGATGCTGGAGATCAGAGCTGAAAATGTGTTGCTGGAAAAGTGCAGCAGGTCAGGCAGCATCCAAGGAGCAGGAGAATCGATTTTTCGGGCATGAGCCCTTCTTCAGGAACCAATCGACGTTTCGGGCATGAGCCTTCCTTCCTGAAGAAGAGCTCATGCCCGAAACATCGATTTTCCTGCTCCTTGGATGCTGCCTGACCTGCTGCGCTTTTCCAGCAACATATCTTCAACTTGAAATGTAATCCAGCATAAAGCAGTATTCATGACTGGCTCCCCATTTACCACTGTAAACGTTCGCTTCCTCCACCACTTGATGCATGTTGACACCAATGGATGCCACCCACAAGATGTAGTGCAACAACTCATCGAACTTCATTTGACAGCGTCTTCCAAATATGTGACTTCTGCCATCTAGAAGGACAGCCATTACATGAGAACACCACTGTTTCAAGTTCCCATCTTGCCACAGACCAACCTGTCTTTGAAATATACTGCTTCACTGCTACTGGATTAGAATCCTGGCACTCACTCCTTAATAGGGTTATTGCTGTCCCTTCCCCTGAAAGACTGCAGTGGTACAAGATGGCAGCTCAGTATCAGCATCTCCAGGTCAATTAGGGAAGAGCACCAAATGCCACTCTTGCCAATGGCGTTCACATCTCCTGAAAGAATCCGAAAACCAGACAGGTTCATCCATGGGTCTAAGGATAACTTTTGAAACTGAAAAACAAAACCAGTAAAGCAAAGACGAGGTTCCTGGGAAGTGCCAGTGCACCAGGAGTTGAATTGAGTTCTACTGGTAGATGCCACCTTTCCTTCAATAGACACTGACTGAGCGGGTACGCATGTCTAGAATCTCAAGTTTATTAAATCATAAGCTGTTACTCACCTTTGAACATGTGGTGGAATATATTTCCAACTGCTCAATCTAATAATTTTTTTGTCTATATTCAGAATTGGGGGGTCAGTTGGTTCAGTTGGCTGGACAGCTGGTGAGTGATGCCAGCAATGAGGACTCAATTCCCACACCAGCTGAGCTTACAACGGCCAACCATCCTTCTCAACCAACAGTAACTTTATTATACTCACCGTTGCCATTTCGTTTATACTGTCCCTCTCAGATTCCATATGATCTTATTTCGATAATTTATTAATTCTTTCATTCAAAGTTTTGTACATGTGTCTTTCTACTTCCCTGAATCTGTTCTGAAACTTTATATTTCAGTTTTCCAACAGATAAGTGTAAATGTAAGTTGTATTTGGGACAAACTTGTCAGAGTTAAACCTTTGACTTCAAGGAAAAGACTTGACATTTTCTATGGTAATTACAGCCTTTATGTCTGATTTCGCAATGCGTTAATTTAACTTAGCCAATGATTTTAAGGTTATTGAATGCTGCATATATAAATCATAATAATTTGATACATGTTAATTACTGAAATCAATTATGCTGAGGAATTGTAGCCATTTTATTTTGACATTGCCACGTTTGATCTATTTACCAGTAGGTAATGTGCTTCCCTGAGTATGTCCTTACAACCTGCTTTCAGAAGCTACACGGTTACTAATTTCATCAGCACTTCTCTTTATCCTAAGCTTTTACCTTCATTCTTATTACGGTAACCAACAAAGAATTATCAGTTTGATGTCTTTGATAAGCTTCATGATTGAGTTTGTCTCTGTGAAAGTCACATGGAGGTGTTGGTGAACTCATAATAACTCAACTATCTATCCTTATTCATACTAAATAAAAATCTGACAACCCTTTCAAGAAGAGAGACTAACTTACCTTGGGCTTGTGGAACATCTCATTCGACAGTTTAACCTGAATCACATCAAACATCAGGTCGATAATGGCTCAGGGCTCTTCATTTAGTTGCACCGTGAACAGTTGGAAAAATTGCTGAGTGTTCTGAAATTTATGGCAGTGTGGAATTTTGTGCAGAAAGTATATCAAAGACTTGAACCTGTCAATGAATACTGCAGCTGAAGGCATCCTGCCAACTACACGTATTCTGCTTCCGTGTCCTTCTGTGGGATTTCTAGCCTTTGAATTTGAGTTCATTAAGAGAATTCACAATTACATTTGTTTGATAATCAACCACAAATTAAGTATAATGTAGATGACCTGATCATAAAATGATTTGGCACTGAAGAAGCCATTCGGCCCAAACTAACTGTGCTGACTCGCTGACAAAGTTGGACACTTGGTGCAACCACACTTGCTCACTGAAGTGTGGTATATTTCTTAAGAAACTGGTGGACATCACCAGTTTCCTCATTTCCCCTCCCCCAGATCCTACCTTCTAACTTGGCACTGCCCTCTTGACCTGTCCTACCTGTCCATCCTCCTTCCCACTTATCCACTCCACTCTCCTCTCTGACCTATCACCATTACCATCCCCCCTCCCCGCCATCTACCTATCGCATTCTCAGCTAACTTTCCCCCTGTTCCCCCCCCCCCCAACTTATCTCTCCACCCCCTCAACTCACAAGCCTCATTCCTGATGAAGGGCTTATGCCTAAAACTTCGATTTTCCTGCTCCTTGGATGCTGCCTGACCTGCTGTGCTTTTCCAGCACCACGCTCTCGACTCTGATCTCCAGTATCTGCAGTCCCCACTTTCTCCTAAAGAAATATGCGTACAATTCTTTCTCGGAAGCTACTGATGAATCTGCTTCTGTCACCTTTTGGGTTGGTGCATCCTGGATCTAAACAACTTACCGCTTACATTTATAAAAGTTCTCTGCACTTTGCTCTGATCCTCTTTATGAAAAATACCTTACATCTCCATTCATCGGTTACTTACCTTTCTGCCGATGGACACAACTTCTCCCCATCTACTGCATTCTGTGTTCATTTCAGATCTTCTGTTTCAGCTAGTCTCAAGTTAAGCACTATGGATTTATGTGAACCATTGTCCTTACCGGAAAGAAGTCCATAAAGATATTTTCAAACTGAATGGGTCATTCAAACAAAATAACATTGTTATCTCAAACTCATGTCAAAGGGTGTTGGGATTAATATGCACACTGCTCATAAGGTCAGAAGATAGAGGAGCAGAATTAGGCCACTTGGCTCGTCAGATCTTCTCTGACATTAGATCATGGCTGATTTGTTTCTCAATCCCCATCTCCTGCCTTCTCCCCGTAACTTTGATCCCCTTCCTAATCAAGAACCTATCTATCTCTGTCTTAAATTCACTCAATGACTTGGCCTCCACAGCCCTCTGCAGCAATGCATTCCACAGATTCAGCCCTCAGGCTGAAGAAATTCCTCCTCATCTCAGTTGTTAAAGGGTCATACCTTCAATCTGAGGTTGTGCTCTCAGGTCCTAGTCTCTCCTACGAGTGGGTAAAAAATGAGGTCTGCAGATGCTGGAGATCACAGCTGAAAATGTGTTGCTGGTTAAAGCACAGCAGGTTAGGCAGCATCCAAGGAACAGGAAATTCGACGTTTCGGGCATAAGCCCTTCATCATTCCTGATGAAGGGCTTATGCCCGAAACGTCGAATTTCCTGTTCCTTGGATGCTGCCTAACCTGCTGTGCTTTAACCAGCACCACATTTTCTCCTACGAGTGGGAACATGTTGTCCGTGTCCACTCTATTTGGCCTCTCAGCATTCTCTACGTTACAATGAGATTTCCCATCATCCTTCTAAATTCTATCCAGCACAGATCCAGTCCTCAACAAATCTTCATATGATTGGCCCATCACAGAACATAGAACATAGACATTACAGTGCAGTACAGGTCCTTTGGTCCTCGATGTTGTACTGACCTGTGGAACCAATCTGAAGCCAAACTATCCTACACTATTCCATTTTCATCCATTTGTTTATCCAATGACCATTTAAATGCCCTTAAAGTTGGCAACTCTACTACTGTTACAGGCAGTGCATTCCATACCTCTATGACTTGCTGAGTAAAGAAACTACCTCTGACATCTGTCCTATACTATCACCCTTCAGTTTAAAGCTATCTTCCCTCGTGCTAGCCATCACCTTCCAAGGAAAACATTTCTCACTGCTCACCCTATCTAACCCTTTGGTTATCGTATATGTCTCATTGAAATCACTCTCAACCTTCTTCTCTCTCACGAAAATAGGCTCAAGCCACTCAGCCTTTCCTCATAAAACCTTCCCTCCATACCAGACAACAGCCCGGTAAATCTCCTCTGGAGTGTTTCCAATGCTTCCACATCCATTCTATAATGCGGTGACCAGAACTGTACGCAATGCTCCAAGTGTGGCCGCACCAGAGTTTTGTAAAGCTTGACTTCATGGTTCTGAAACTCAATCTCTCCACCAATAAAAGCTAACATGCCTTCTTAACTTCCTTATGAACCTGGATGGCAACTTTCAGGGATAAATGTACATGGACACTGAGATTCCTGATGAAGGGCTTTTGCCCAAAACATCAATTTTCCTCCTCCTCAAATACTGCCTGACTTAATGTGCTTTTCCAGCACCACACTCGACTCTAATCTCCAGCATCTGCAGTACTCACTTTCACCAATGTCTCTCTGCTGATCTACACTACCAAGAATCTTACCATTAGCCCAGTACTCTGAATTCCTGTTATTCCTTGCAGAGTGAATCACCTCAAACTCTAACTCAAGCATTAAGCTCCATTTGCCATCTCTCAGCCCAGCTCTGCAGCTTATCTATGTCCCTCAGTAACCTGCAACGTCCTTCAGCACTATCGACAACTTCACCGACCTTAGTGTAATCCACAAATTTACTTGGTAAAAACAATGACTGCAGATGTTGGAAACCAGATTCTGTATCAGTGGTGCTGGAAGAGCACAGCAGTTCAGGCAGCATCCAAAGTGCAGCGAAATCAATGTTTCGGGCAAAAGCTCTTCATCAGGAATAAAGGCAGTGAGCCTGAAGTCTGGAGAGATAAACTAGAGGAGGGTGGGGGTGGGGAGAAAGTGACATAGAGTACAATGGGTGAGTGGGGGAGGGGATGAAGGTGATAGGTCAGGGAGAGAGGGTGGAGTGGAGAGGTGGAAAAGGAGCTAGGTAGGTCGGACAAGTCCGGACAAGTCATGGGGACAGTGCTGAGCTGGAAGTTAGGAACTAGGATGAGGTGGGGGAAGGGGAAATGAGGAAACTGTTGAAGTCCACATTGATGCCCTGGGGTTGAAGAATTCCGAGGCAGAAGATGAGGCGTTCTTCCTCCAGACGTCTAGTGGTGAGGGAGCGGCGGTGAAGGAGGCCCAGGACCTCCATGTCCTCAGCAGAGTGGGAGGGGGAGTTAAAATGTTGGGCCACGGGGCGGTGTGGTTGATTGGTGCGGGTGTTCCGGAGATGTTCCCTGAAGCGCTCTGCTAGGAGGCGCCCAGTCTCCCCAATGTAGAGGAGACCGCATTGGCAGCAATGGATACAATAAATGATATTGGTAGATGTGCAGATAAAACTTTGTTGGATGTGGAAGGCTCCTTTAGGGCCTTGGATAGTGGTGAGGGAGGAGGTGTGGGCACAGGTTTACAGTTCCTGCCAGGATGGGAGGGTGGGTTGTAGGGGGGCATGGACCTGACCAGGTAGTCACGGAGGGAACGGTCTTTGCGGAAGGCGGAAAGGGGTGGGGATGGAAATATATCCCTGGTGGTGGGGTCTTTTTGGAGGTGGTGGAAATGTTGGCGGATGATTTGGTTTATGCGAAGGTTGGTAGGGTGGAAGGTGAGCACCGGGGCGTTCTGTTCTTGTTACAGTTGGAGGGGTGGGGTCTGAGGGCGGAGGTGCGGAATGTGGACAAGATGTGTTGGAGGGCATCTTTAACCACGTGGGAAGGGAAATTGCAGTCTCTAAAGAAGGAGGCCATCTGGTGTGTTCTATGGTGGAACTGGTCCTCCTGGGAGCAGATATGGCGAAGGTGGAGGAATTGGGAATACGGGATGGCATTTTTGCAAGAGGTAGGGTGGGAACAGATGTAATTCAGGTAGCTGTGGGAGTCGGTGGGTTTGTAAAAAATATCAGTGTCAAGTCAGTCGTCATTAATGGAGATGGAGAGGTCCAGGAAGGGAGGGAGGTGTCAGAGATGGTCCAGGTAAATTTAAGGTCAGGGTGAAATGTGTTGGTGAAGTTGATGAATTGCTCAACCTCCTCGCGGGAGCACGAGGTGGCGCTAATGCAGTCATCAATGTAGCGGAGGAAGAGGCGGGGAGTGGTGCCGGTGTAATGACGGAAGATCAACTGTTCTACGTAGCCAACAAAGAGACAGGCATAGCTGGGGCCCATACATGTGCCCATGGCTACCCCTTTGGTCTGGAGGAAGTGGGAGGATTCAAAGGAGAAATTGTTAAGGGTGAGGACCAGTTCGGCCAAACGAATGAGAGTGTCGGTGGAAGGGTACTGTTGGGGATGTCTGGAGAGGAAAAAATGGAGGGCTTGGAGGCCCTGGTCATGGCGGATGGAGGTGTAGAGAGACTGGATATCCATGGTGAAGATGAGGCGTTGGGGGCCAGCGAAACGGAAGTCTTGGAGGAGGTGGAGGGCGTGGGTGGTGTCTCGAACGTATGTGGGGAGTTCCTGGACTGGGGGGATAGGACAGTGTCGAGGTAGGTAGAGATGAGTTCAGTGGGGCAGGAGCACGCTGAGACAATGGGTCAGCCAGGGTGGTCAGGCTTGTGGATCTTGGGAAAGAGGTAGAACTGGGCAGTGCGGGGTTCCCGGACTATGAGTTTGGAAGCTGTGGGTGGGAGATCTCCTGAGGTGATGAGGTTCTGTCTGGTCTGGGAGATGATGGTTTCGTGATGCGGGGTGGGGTCATGGTCGAGGGGACAGTAGGAAGAGGTGTCCTCGAGTTGGCGTTTGGCTTCAGCGGTGTAGAGGTCAGTGCGCCAGACTACCACTGCACCCCCTTTATCTGCTGGCTTGATGGTGAGGTTGGGATTGGAGCAGAGGGATTGGAGGGCTGAGCGTTGTCCAGACTTGTCCTACCTGCCTATCTCCTTTTCCATCTATCCACTCCACCCTCTCCTCCCTGACCTATCACCTTCATCCCCTCCCCCACTCACCCCATTGCACTCTATGCTACTTTCTCTCCACCCCCACCCTCCTCTAGCTTATCTCTCCACGCTTCAGGCTCACTGCCTTTATTCCTGATGAAGGGCTTTTGCCCGAAACTTCAATTTCACTGCACTTTGGATGCTGCCTGAACTGCTGTGTTCTTCCAGCACCATTAATCCACAAATTTACTAACCCATCCTTCTACATCCTCATCCAGGTCATGTATAAAAATTACAAACAGATCCACTAGTAACTGAATTCCAGGATGGATATTGCCCATTATCTACTACCCTCTGTCTTCTTTCAGCGACTCAATTTCTGATTCAAACTGCTGAATTACCCTCAATCCCATGCCTCTGTATTTTGTGCAATAGCCTACCATGGGGCATCTTAGCAAACGCCTTACTGAAATCCACATACACCACATCAATCGCTTTACCCTCATCCACCTGGTTAGGCACCATCTCAAAGAAGTCAATAATGTTTGTGAGGCATGACCTACCCTTTACAAAATCATATTGACTGCCCCTAATCAACTTATTCCTCTCTAGATCATTATCAATCCTATCTCTTATCACCTTTTCCAACACTTTACCTACAATCGAAGTAAGGCTCACTGGGTCTATAATTACCAGGGTTGTCTCTATTCCCCTTCTCAGACAAGGGGGCAACATTTGCTATCCTCCGACCTTCTGGCAATATTCCTGTAGACAATGACTAGGATCTCTGGGATCATTCTTATAAAACTCCTCTAGATCCCCTGCAACCATAGCACACCCTTCCTTCAATATGGGGCCCAAAATGGCTCTCAATAGTCCAAAAGAAGCTTTATTCAGCCTCAGCACTTCTGCTGTTCAGATGGATGAAAAATTCAAAAATTAAAAAGGAAAACGTAGGAATGCAGGTTAGTGATGGGGCTTGATTGTTACCAGATAAAAAAATGAAGGGACAGAATGTATGAATGTCGCATTGTACCAAGGAACCCCAGATATGCTGGGAAACTGAATAATGAAATAAACTTCATGGCTCAGGCTACTTTGGCCCTAACTCCTGAATCCTTCTACAGGCCTTGTTCATCGTCACACCATCCCGCCCCAACCACTCAGCAAATTTGAGACTGTTCATGTCAGGAGTGTGAATGCCTCCTCAAATATCCAAACTAAATTGCCCAAAGTATTGAGTGGATCAGCCATGCGAAACGGAGAATTGGTGTGTAGATCTGGATTGGTTGGTGTGGGCTGAATGGCCTGCTTCCCCATTGTAGGAGATTCTATGACTTGGAAAGAAAGTCAGCAAGAAGGAGAACTTGATTTTAAGTCAGATATCTCCAGCTATGTGTGAGGGGAGACAAATCCGTGTAAGTTTAAAAAGTAAATACAGTGGTGTCCTCAGTGAATTCTGATGTGGCGTGTTTGACAGCACCTGAAATAAAATGATAAAATTGGCTGGAGATAAAGAAAGGAACAAGAGGCTCTTGATGAAGTAAAATGACAAAGTGCCCAGGGGTTCACCAAATGGCACGAAGGATTGGGGATCTCACCAATATGGAGGGACAAGAGAAACTGGGCTCAACCTCGGAATGTCTGCTATGATAAAGATGCAATATAAATGGGCATTTTTGCTGTTTACAGCACAGAAGTCTGAGGGGATATGCAATAGCGCTGACCATTATGAGGAAGGACTTTGGTCAAATCAATAATGAGGAAGTGTTTCCGTCAGTGCGAGGATCAGGAGCCAGTCAATACAAATTTGGGGTGAAGCAAAGAACCGAGGATCTGAACCAGACAAAATCCGAAATTGCTTGAGAAACTCAGCAGTTCTGGCAGCATCTGTAGGGAAAAGCAGAGTTAATACTTCGATTCCAGTGGCTCTTCTTCAGGAAAAAATTTCAGATCATGGCGGGGTGGGGAGAAACATGCTCTGACTGAGTAAAACAGAAAAGGCAAAGTCAACTGCTGAGACTAACAGGCCCCTGAATCTCCAAACACCACCACTGCAAGTGTGATTGAGAAATGGGCAAGTGCCAGGTCTCTCTTAATCATCAAATATTTTCGGATTTTTTTTGGAAGTGATGCATGGCTAAATCCCCTTCAGAAGCTTAATAGGATTAGCATTCTTCATGGATGAACAACGAAAAGCTTCAATAATGGTAAGCCTCTCTCCTGTAACATCTGAACACTCGATAGTCAATTAATTAATGAAAGTCAAGTGAGATCCAGCTGGGAATTTATTCGAAGTCATGGCGGGATTGCCTGGGAGTTCTGCTGACATAGTCTTCACTGAGTGAATGTGTACAGGAATTTAAAACTCACTCACAGAAAGGTGAAGGTGCTGCTGAAGATAAGTGTTTCAAGCCCCACTGAGTGTGAGGATCTCTAATGATTTTGCTAAACAACACTGCAGCATTATTAGTAATTCCAATGCAGCAGTCCCCTTTTTTAAAGGGATGTGGTTGAAGTCAAAACGGGTGCTGACTTGAATTATAATGTAAGGAGGGAGCCAGCCAGGATAACAGACTTCAGCAATACTGCTGAGTCTGCTCCTTCAACAGTACTCTAACAACAACATGCATTGATGTAGCGTAAAATATCATGTGCCGCTTCATGGAAGCTCTGTAACAAAGTGTGAAAAGCTGTTTAAGAAATATTGGATAAAGTTACCAAAGGCTTGGTCAGAAAATTAGTTTTAAGAATAGAATAGAATTCCTCCAGTCAGGAAACAGGCCCCCATTTGGCCCAACAAGTGCAGACCAACCCAGATCCATTCCCCTAACTTATGCACCAAACCTGCACATCTCTGAACACCACAGGCAACTTAGCATGGCCAATTCACCCGGCCTACACGTCTTTGGACTATGGGAAGAAACCAGAGGAAACCCACGCAGACACAGGGAGAATGTGCAAACTCCACACAGACAGTTACCCGAGGTTGGAATTGAACCCAGAAGCCTGGCACTGCCAACCACTGAGCCAGCGTGCCACCCATTTAGTTGTGCTTTGAAGGAGGAGAAAGAGGTAGAGATGTGGAGAAGATTAAGGAAGCGGTTCTAGGGTTTGTAGTACCGAGGTAGCTGAAAGCATGGGCACCAATGTTGAAGTGAAAGAAATCAGGGATGCAAATAGTGCCAGCTGGAGGAACGCCCAATTCTTGGCACGCTGCAGGGCCGGTCAAAGCAAGGCTCTCAACAGAAAACGAGAGGCTCCTGGAGATTTAGCTGGAGGGATTGCCTGTGAAGCTGCCTTTCCTAGATTAATCAGTTCTCATAAATCCAAGATTAATGATGTCTCCCATAGTTTTTTTCAGGATATGTTTAATATGCTTTAATTTGTCTTATTCCCCTATCAGACCCCTCCTTCTGATTGGTATGGTTTGTGGAAGAGGGAAGCCCAGTTTTAAACACAGACAGTCCATGAGACCACACATTTACCATCCTAGTTACACATAAACAGAAACAAAAGGAGTAGGGCAGTTAAACACTCAAGCCCATTCCATCCTTCTTTGAGATGATGACTGAGCTGTTCTCAAGCTCTCTGCATCTACCCAATACATGAATACCTTTGTTTAATGAAAATTTATCAATCCAGATTTAAAATTAGCCATTGATCTAGCATCAATTTCAATTGTCAAAAGAGTTCAAGACATTGACTGCGGTTTGTAACAAATTTCTAATTTTAGCTCACAAAGGTCTGGCTCTCAGTTTTAAAATGACTCCTAACCCTAAACTCCCCAAAACTACAGAAAAGCTTCCTGTCCACCTATCCTATCCTTTTTATTCTTTGAGATTTTTAAGCAAATTACCTCTTAATCCTTTAAATTCAAAGATTTACAGCCTACATTTGTGTAATTGTTCATCATAATTTAACCCTTGGATTCCAGGTGTCATTTTGATAAATCAATGCTGCGCTTTTTCCGAGGTCAATATCTCCCTGCTAGGATGTGGTGGCCAGAACTGGTCCTGGTTGTCCAGATGTGATTTAACCAGAGCTTGATCCCCCCCTCCCCCCACCCGCACCCCATTGGGTTTGGGACTTGCATCTGTAAAGGCCAGAATTCCATTGACCCGGAACTGAACGGGACTAACCATTTAAATAGTGCGGTTACAAGAGCAGGTAAGAGGTAAGGAATTCTGTGATAAGCAACTCACCTCCTAACTCCCGAAAGCCTGTCCACCATCTACAAGGCATGAGTGAAGAATATGATGGAATAATCTACACTTACCTAGATGAGTGCACGTCCAATGACACTTAAAAGGTTTTTGATTTATTATTCACTCATGAGGCATGGGAGTCGCTGGCTGGGTCAGTGTTTACTGAACACTTCTCGTTTCCCTGGAGAAGGTGGGGACAAGCTGCCTTCTTCAACTGCTGCCATCCATGTGCTGTATGACCATCCATGACCTACAATGCCCTGAGGGAGGGAATTCCAGCATTTGACAGTGAAGGAACAGTTCCGAGTCAGGATGGTGCATGAATTGGAGGGAAATTTGCAGATGGCATTGTTCCATGGTGCTTGACGTGTGAACATCTTCCAAACCCATCACCATTTTCATCGAGAGTGGCAAGGGCAGCAGTCACCTGGTAACACCACTACAGCAAGCTCTCCTCCTGACTT
Organism: Hemiscyllium ocellatum; assembly: GCF_020745735.1. Lineage (NCBI taxonomy): Eukaryota > Metazoa > Chordata > Chondrichthyes > Orectolobiformes > Hemiscylliidae > Hemiscyllium > Hemiscyllium ocellatum. The sequence continues at coordinate 121,445,407 of NC_083405.1, read as the reverse complement.
GGAAATATATCGCTGTACCTTCAGCGTCTCTGGGTAAAAATCCTAGAACTTCCTCTGTAGTTGGCTAACTGACCAGAGTGTGGAAGCAGAGTGAAGCCAGCTGGTTGGGTTTAGTCCCTGCACTGGCTTTGATAGTTCATAAAAGCCTGTCTCCTCATATTACTCATATCTGTAGAGTGGTTAGCCTTAAGCAATCCCAACTGCCTCTCTCTTAGAGAGTGAGATGCTGATGGTGAACTATGACTCCTTATAACTTTATGCTTCCATGTAAATTGTCAGTGTTAAACCCAGATATGTGGGACATGAATGTCACTGACTGGGCCAGATTTAATGCTTATCTCCAGTAGCCCTTGAGAAAGTGGTGATAAGCTGTTTTCTTGAACCGCTGCAGTCCATACAGTATGCATTAACCCAAAATGCCGTTAGAGAGGCAATTCCAGGATTTTGGCACAGCAACACTTAAGGCTGGTATATTTCCAAGTAAAGGTAGTGAGTGGCTTGGAGGAAGATTTGCTCCCGTGTATCTGCCACCCTCCTGCTCCTCGATGGAAGATGCTGTTTCTCAAATTTCTACTGTGTATCTTGTAGATGGAATTTATGATTATTTGTGGAATTCAGTCAACGGGGGGAGAAGAGGTGAGGTGGGGAGGAAGGTCATTAAATAATCCAGTTCCCACACCTCCATATTCAAGAATAACCCTCACAAATGCCACTTACACATCCCTGAAAAGGAAATGTCATTCCTTGAAAATAGTGTTGAGGCTGGATTTCAGCTCCAGGTTGACCCCAAGTGTTGGACACCCCAAAAACTAAATTCTTGCCCATTGAGGCCATCCCAGGATAGAGCCCTTTCTGTTAATGAAATTGTTGAAACAGCTGGAAATCCTGCCTCTAAAAGTTAGGGTCCTCCCAGTAACCCAAGGTAGCAGTAACCAGCATGGCTGAGCAATTCTAGATCCTCAATCTCTAGTGAAATGTTGCTCTGATAAAACTTTGTTTCTGAGATTAAAACGGAACTGCTGAAATGATTAACCTCTTTCACTATCTGCAATTGCAGGTGTTTTATTTGTGTTTACCATTGTTTTTCTTAATGTTTACCTGCAGTGCTGGGCAGGCTCAGTTTAGGTGCATTCCCATGATGCAGTGGGCCAGCCATATGTCTTTGGGCATGATGGTGCTCCTCTAACAAGGTTTTGTTATCCTTGGAATTTTTTTTCAAAGCAGTTGTAAAGACATAAGTTCCAAGATGTCTAGTTTTGATGGGTTTTAGGACCAATTTGATATAGCTAACAGATATTGCCTCAGGAAAACGGTTTTCACGTTAAAAACAATTATAATGAAAGGGAGTGACCAGTTTTCCCAGCTCAGCTTTTCCCTGGTTTGGTTTTGACTTGGTTTTGAGCAATCTGGCTGTTCAGGGAAAGCAGTCTGTCAGTTTTGAGGCTGCTGGTCTGAGAAACAGCTATATAGAAGAAGGTGTTCCAGGCTGAATCCCTCTGCCATCTCTCTCTCTTTCCTGTAAGACCCTGTGTTAGATGTTACCTTTTTTGTCAAAGGGTGTTTATGGGGATTGTTTCAAGTATTTGGAACAACATCATTAAAATGGGATAGTTTGTTGGGTTTTCAGATAGGTTATGTTATTCTATATTCTGTTCTCTTTTGTTTGTGCTTCATTCAGTAATCTTGTAACTAAATTCTGTTTTGTTCAAAACTAAATGGTTTGACCAGCTGCATCCCTCCTGGAATATCAGCCCCACACCTGCTTAAAACAGTTGGGGTCTGGGCTACATTCTTGAAATGATTTTTTTTTGGGGGGGGGGGGTGGTTTGGCCTGGTCCATAGCAATCCTGATTCTGCTTGGGTGAACAGGTTTGGTATTCTCAAACAGCCTCACCAGGTCATCTCTGCTGGCTTCCTGCAAGACCATGACACCTGATTCTGGAAAGGCAGGGCAGTTTTGAAGTTCTCAATGATCTCTCGCTCCAGGAACTTGAAGGAAGGTTGACAGATCAGCAGCCCGCCAGCGGTGAACCTGCTGCAGAGCATTGCACTCGGTCTGCAATGACAAGGCATCTTCACTCTGCCTGTATTTGGAGCACTCTTGGTGGCCATTTTAGTTACTAGCTGCTTGTGAGGAACTCTCCGTCTGCTGGATTTGCGCACTCTCTAATTGGTTCTGTCTATTCCTTTGACAATTGAAACAGAGACTGTCAATTGTGTGTGGTGGGGCTGGGCTGGCCTTTTCAAAGTTTGGACCTAATTCCCATTTTTTCTGTGTGCCTCCTCCTTTGTAATTCATAAAGTGCTCGAAACATTGCAAAGTATTTACAACTCAGAAACAGACCTCATCCAGCATAACAGAGTCATCTTCATGGTTATTCACTGCCTATAAGCATCTTCCCATCTTTTCACATTTAACTCAACTAAAGCACCGATCTAAATCCTTTTTTGCCTGACCTACTTACTGGATTCCTTTTACATGTATCTATGCTATATCCATCACATGATCTTTCAGTTATTGAGCTCAACATTCAAAATAACTAAATAAGGAAGATTCTGCTGAATTTCATATGAATTCCTCAGCAGCTATCTTAGGGGCAGCACAGTGACTAGCACTACTGCCTCGCAGCAGCAGGGAGTTGGGTTCGATTCCACCCTCAGGTAACTGTCTGTGTGGAATTTGCATGTTGTCCCTGTGTCTGCATGGGTGACCCAGTTTCCTTCCATAGTCCAAAGATGTGCTGTCCTAACTGGATTAGTCATGGCAAGTACAGGGTAGGGAGGTCAATCTGGGTGGGGAACTCTTTGGAAAGTTGGTGGACTGAGTGACCTGCTTCTAAAGTGTAGGGATTCTATTTTATGATTCCTGGTTTCACTCCTGTCTTCATTGACAATTTGTAATATTTTCTAATAATCTACCATCTGAAACCCATTTTTAACCTTGAATAGTTCTATCTGGTTCTATAGTCTGTTTAATCTGTCCTTTTCGAGGATCAATCAAATAAATTCTTTCTTTTGCACTTATCAGGACACCCACAAGAATACACTCACACCAATCAACCACACTGCCCCGTGGCCCAACATTTCGACTCCCCCTCTCACTCTGTCGAGGACATGCAGGTCCTGGGCCTCCTCCACCGCCGCTCCCTCACTACCTGATGCCTGGAGGAAGAATGCCTCATCTTCCGCCTTGGAACATTTAAACCCCAGGGCATCAATGTGGTCGTCACTAGTTTCCTCATTTCCCCTCCCATCACATTACCCCAGCTCCAACCTTCCAGCTCAGCACATCCTCATGATCTGCCCTACCTGCCAATCTTCCTTCCTACCTATCTGCTCCACCCTCCTCTCTGATCTATCACTTTCATCCCCACCCCCATCTACCTATTGTACTCTTTTCTACCTTCTCCCAAGCCCCAACCCCCTCCCATTTATCTCTCCACCCGAAGGCTGCCTGCCTTCAGCCCTGATGAAGGGCTTTTGCCCGAAACGTCGATATTCCTGCTCCTCGGATGCTGCCTGACCTGCTGTGCTTTTCCAGCACCACTCTAATCTAGACCCTGATTTCCAGCATCTGCAGTCCTCACTTTTGCCACAAGAATACAATGTCAATCAAAATCGACTGGCATTTTATGAATTTAAACAAACGCTTGGGGGAAATAACAATTCCCTGATGGTTTCTCAATGGAAACAGTGGAATCCACTTCCCAACCATTCAGCACACTTTTTATATAGATGCAATTGTTGCTCCTTTTGAAATTTGGTATTCTTGCAAATGTCCTGAGGAGTATATGACATAAAGTTTCTGGAATGTCTATATTTTTTCAGCAATACTCAAGTTCTGTACTACTAAATAACAACTGAAACCCTTTCTGCATCTTCTCCAGAGTCTTTATTTCCTTTCTGCGATTTGGAGACCAATACGGTTCGATTTAAACAAGGCTCGACATAGTTTTCAACACCAGCTTAATTTTGGTGGATGGAAGGAGATCTTCAAGATATGGAGAAAATAATGAGCACTTCGGAGAATTGAGTACTCGCTGCTTCTGAGGGTGAATGGTTCAGACTCCACTCCAGGAGCTGAGGCACCTAATCGAGGCTGACACATTATTTGAATATTCAAAGACTCCTTTTGTAGTTGGTGATGACAACTTTCAGTTGAGGAGTTAAACAAAGGTGTACCTTGTTAGTTGGATGTAAAAGACTTGACACTATTCGAAAATGAGTAAGGGAGCTCTCTGAATCAATCAGCCAATATTGATCTACCGACCAGAAACAAAAAAAATCATATTCTTTCATCATCATCTTATTGTTATTTGTGGAGCTCAAGTTACAGATGGGAAATCAATGCCAAGAGAGGAAAGAGCAAAAATAGAGCAAAGAAATTAAGGGGTTATTTCCCTGGTGTCAATCATACATGTGTTACTGTCAAATAGGAACTGTGTTAATGTTCATTTTGGTAGTACATTTTCCAATATGACTTAGCTCATCAATAAACTCTTATTAATAACAGAGTAAAAGGTCAAGCCATGTGTTTCTTAGTGGGCAGCTCCAATCAAATTCAGCAACCCACATTTTCTCTTACTCAATCACTGGTCCTGAGTCTGTGGTTATAATGACAGGTACGCTGTCAGCATTCATCATCATTTTTCTGTGAAATTGACAGCGATTTTTGCTGTCAGCTTACAGCATTTATATGCAGAAATCCAGTGGCTGCTGTCAGTGATTCCTTATCCCTCTATATGATGCACCGTTGAAGGCTTCTACTTTGGAAATTGCAGCATTAATGAAAACCTCAGCATTTTTTACACAATCTTCAAAATTAAAAACTCCCGCAAAATGCCCAACTTGTTGAATGAGATGTTGAAATAACACTAGTATCCCATCACGAAGTCACCCTTTATTTATGCATGAACAATCCTTGACTTTTGTACTGTTCTCTTCTGAGTTAACTCTCAGAGTGCCAGAATCTCTGAATTTTTATTGATCAGCCAGGGTTCCCTGATTGGACCAGATTAACAGCCCCAATCAGGGAACTCATATTTTATGAGGTCCACCTGGCTGACCTCATTACAATCCCTATGAATGTAACTAGTCATAAATAGTTCATTAGTTCATAATTATTTATGGATTGGCTCTGAAAGGTTAGTTCTATATTTGCAGAGTGTTAGATTTTTCTCTTCAATGATTTTAAAAGAAAGTTTTTGAAGCAATTCTTTTGTTTCCTTTTGACATTTCAAAGTCTCCTGTGGTCCTTTTTATATTATTTTTCATCAAAGGATGTGGGCATTGTTGGTTAAGTCAACATTTATCGCCCAAAGGGCAGTTAAGAGTCAACCACGTTGCTGTGGATCTGAAGGCAAATATGCCAGACCATATAACAATGGCAATTTCCTTCACTAAAGGACAGCAGTAAATCTGATGGGTATTTCTAGGCAATAATGGTCATCATTAGACTTTTTGTTAAACTTAAATTCCCCAATTTGCTGTGGCAGGATTTGAACACAGTTCCTGAGAACGTTACTTGGGTTTCCAGAATAAAAGCTTAGCAACATTACCTCTAGGCCATCGCCATCACTTCCCTAGCTAAATGTATGCCCCAGTTTTTGAATTCAGGTTCTGGGGAGTTACATTATAAAATGCAAATGTCAAAACCTGGTTGTTCCTTTCAGGTTTGTTGTCAATAGAAACTACTCATTGTGAATGACAAGGCTTACTAGATGGCATCACTGCTAGAGGTAGAACCAATGTGATGTCAAAACAAAATGAATGCTGGGAAAAGAGAACTCCATGACAGCACTTGATCGGTTTTTGTGAGCACCTTTGTACAAATCAGTCGCACTTTGACACTGACCACAAAGTGCAGGCTCTGTTGAATTATCAATAGAGTTAGTGTTAATCCAACAAACCAATCAATATACATCATATTACTGGTCTATGTAGCAAACTAAATTCAAACTGCATTTGAATTCCATTTTGATTGGGTGGGAAAGGCATTAAATGGGTGTTAATTACCTTGCCTTGCAATTCTGGCACATCTCCCAGAATGCATAAAATTACTCAGTCAATGCAAACTTTGTATAAACCTCATTGAGAGATAGAGTGCACTTCTTCAGCTTGTGATCCATAGTCACAGGCGCTGAACATCAGAGCACCAGCCCAGCTCCAGAGAGATACTGCCGACTGAAGTTCCTCAGAGTAGAGATCTTTAATGGTGACTTTGGATGCACTAAAATGACATCCAACCAAGGAGCCAGGAAGAACGTTTCATGTCTGAAATAAAAGGCCTGCCTGGATTACACCTCTTCCCACCCTACCTCTTGCAAAAATGCCATACTGTATTCCCAATACCTGGAAGGTGAGCACCAGGGATGTTCTGTTCTTGTTATGGTTGGAGGGGTGGGGTCTGAGGGCAGAGGTGCGGAATGTGGACAAGATGCATTGGAGGGCATCTTTAACCACGTGGGAAAGGCAATTGCGGTCTCTAAAGAAGGAAGCCATCTAGTGTGTTCTGTGGTGGAACTGGTCCTCCTGGGAGCAGATACGGCGGAGGTGGAGGAATTGGGAATACGGGATGGCATTTTTGCAAGAGGTAGAGTGGGAAGAGGTGTAATCCAGGTAGCTGTGGGAGTTGGTGGGTTTGTAAAAAATATCAGTGTCAAGTCGGTCATCATTAATGGAGATGGAGAGGTCCAGGAAGGGGAGGGAGGTGTCAGAGATGGTCCAGGTAAACTTAAGGTCAGGGTGGAATGTGTTGGTGGAGTTGATGAATTGCTCAACCTCCTCGCGGGAACATGAGGTGGCGCCAATGCAGTCATCAATGTAGCGGAGGAAGAGGTGGGGAGTGGTGCCGGTGTAATTACGGAAGATCGACTGTTCTACGTAGCCAACAAAGAGACAGGCATAGCTGGGGCCCATACGTGTGCGCATGGCTACCCCTTTGGTCTGGTGGAAGTGGGAGGATTCGAAGGAGAAATTGTGAAGGGTGAGGACCAGTTCGGCCAAACGAATGAGAGTGTCGGTGGAAGGGTACTGTTGGGGACTTCAGGAGAGGACAAAATGGAGGGGTTGAAGGCCCTGGTCATGGCGGATGGAGGTGTAGAAGGATTGGATTTCCGTGGTGAAGATGAGGCGTTGGAGGCCGGGAAAACGGAAGTCTGAGAGGAGGTGGAGGGCGTGGGTGTTGTCTCGAATGTATATCGGGAGTTCCTGGACTAGGGGGGAATAGGACAGTGTCGAGGTAGGTGAGTTCGGTGGGGCAGGAGCATGCTGAGACAATGGGTCGGCCAGGGTGATCAGGCTTGTGGATCTTGGGAAGAAGGTAGAACCAGGCAGTGCGGGGTTCCCGGACTATGAGGTTGGAAGCTGTGGGTGGGTGATCTCCTGAGGTGATGAGGTTCTATATGGTCTGGGAGATGATGGTTTGGTGATGGAGGGTGGGGTCATGGTTGTGGGGGCGATAGGAAGAGGTGCCCTCGAGTTGGCATTTGGCTTCAGCGGTGGAGAGGTCAGTGCGCCAGACTACCACTGCCGCCCCTTTATTTGCTGGCTTGATGGTGAGGTTGGGATTGGAACAGAGGGATTGAGGGTGAGAGGTTGGAGTGGGGGAGGGGGGGTAGACAGGTTGAGGCGGTTAATGTCCCGGCGGCAGTTGGAAATGAAGAGGTCGAGGGCAGGTAATAGGCCAGCGTGATGTGTCCAGGTGGATGCAGTGTGTTGGAGGTGGGCGAAGGGGTCCACGGAAGGTGGGCGGGAATCCTAATTATGATAGTACGCTCGGAGGCGGAGGCAGCGGAAGAAGTGTTTGACGTCACGGTGTGTATTAAAAATTCATTGATGCGTGGACAGAGGGGGATGAAGGTGAGTCCTTTGCTGAGGACTGATCGTTCGTCCTCAGTGAGGGTGAGGTCTGGGGGATGGTGAAAACTCGGCAGGGCTGGGAGCTGGGATCTGGTATGGGTGTGGAGCTGGGAGTGGGGGCGGAGCCAGTAACAGGAGTGGGTGTGATGGTGGAGAGAATGGGGGTGGAATCATGAGCAGGGTTGGTGTTCCCCTCAGGTTTCTGGGGGCCAGGAATGGTGACAGAGGGATATGTTGGTGGGGGGGGCATGTCAGCAGAATGCAGGTGAATGGAATTGGTGGAGGCAGAAGTGGTGGTGACCACGACAGTAGGGGTGGCGGAAGCCACTGAGCGTGTGACATCAGCGATGACGTAAGGGGCGGAAGTGATGTCACATGTGATGTATGAAGAATTGTGAAGGGCGGAGGTTGTTGTGGGAGTGTGTCATCAAAAGGAAGGAGGCAGCTTATGTAGGTGGAGGAAGCAAGGATCTAGCACAGATTTAGGGGATTATCGGCTAGCTAGAAAGGAACTCAGACATAGACTGAGGAGAGCCAAGAGGGGGCACGAAAATGGATTGGCAGGAAGGATTAGGGAGAATCCAAAGGCATTTTACTCATACGTGAGGAATAAGAGAATGATCAGGGAGAAGGTGGGGCCGATCAGGGATAGCAGAGTGAACTTGTGCGTGGATTCTGAGCAGATAGGGGAAGCCCTAAATGAGTTTTTTGCTTCAGTTTTCACCAAGGAAAGTGAACTTGTTGTGAATGAAAACTTTGAGGATCTGGGAAACAGTCTTGACCAGAAGAAGATTGATGAAGTTAATGTGCTGGAAATTTTGGCAAACATTAAGATTGATAAATCCCCAGAGCCAGACTGGATTTATCTTAGGCTGCTCTGGGAAGCGAGAAAGGAGGTTGCTAAGCCACTGGCGAATATCATTGCCTCCTCACTCTATACGGGAGTCGTACGGAGGATTGGAAGGGGGCAAATGGCGTTTCTCTTTTCAAGAAAGGTAATAGGGAAATCCCGGGCAATTACAGACCAGTCAGTCTCACGTCTGTGGTCAGCAAGGTTTCAGAAAGATCCCCTCTCAGTCTTCTAAACTCAAGGGTATACAAGCCCAGTCGCTTCAGTCTTTCAGTGTAAGGTAATCCCTCCATTCCAGGAATTGACCTCGTGAACCTACGCTGCACTCCCTCAATAGCCAGAATGTCTTTCCTCAAATTTGTGCGACCAGAACTGCACACAGTACTCCAGGTGTGGTTTCATCAGGGACCTGTACAGCTGCAGAAGAACCTCTTTGCTTCTATACTCAATCCCTCTTGTTATGAAGGCCAGCATGCTATTAGCCTTCTTCACTACCTACTGTACCTGCATGTTTGCCTTCATTGACTGGTGTACAAGAACACCCAGATCTCTCTGTACTGCCCCTTTACCTAAATTAATTCCATTGAGATAGTAATCTGCCTTCCTGTTCTTGCCACCAAAGTGGATAACCATACATTTATCCACATTAAACTGCATCTGCCATGCATCTGCCCACTCACCTAACTTGTCCAGGTCACTCTGTAATCTCCTAACATCCTCATCACATTTCATCCTGCCACCCAGCTTTGTATCATCAGCAAATTTCCTAATGTTATTGCTGATACCATCTTCTGTATCATTAACATATATTGTAAAAAGCTGCAGTCCCTGCACGGATCCTTGCGGTACCCCACTGGTCACTGCCTGCCATTCCAAAATGGAGCCGTTTATCACTACCCTTTGTTTCCTATCAGCCAACCAATTTTCAATCCAATCTAGTACTTTGCCCCCAATACCATGCGCCCTATGTTTACTCACTAACCTCCTATGTGGAACTTTATCAAAAGCTTTCTGAAAGTCCAGGTATACTACATCTACTGGATCTCCCTCGTCCATCTTCAGAGTTACATCCTCAAAAAACTCCAGAAGATTAGTCAAGCATGATTTCTCCTTCATAAATCCATGCTGACTCTGTCCTATCCTGTTACTACTATCCAGATGTGTCGTAATTTCATCCTTTATAATAGACTCCAGCATCTTTCCCACCACTGAGGTCAGACTAACTGGTCTATAATTTCCTGCTTTCTCTCTCCCACCTTTCTTAAAAAGTGGTATAACATTAGCCACTCTCCAATCCACAGGTACCGATCCCGAATCTATCGAATTCTGGAAAATCATCACCAACGCATCCACGATTTCCCGAGCCACCTCCTTCAGTACCCTGGGATGTAGACCATCAGGCCCCGGGGACTTATCAACCTTTAGACCTAACAGTCTCTCCAACACCAAATTCTGGCAAATACAGATTCCCTTAAGTTTAGGTCCTTCAGTCACTGTTACCTCAGGGAGATTGCTTGTGTCTTCCCCAGTTAACACAGATCTGAAGTACCCATTTAATTCTTCTGCCATTTCTTTGTTCCCTGTAATATATTCCCTTGTTTCTGTCTTCAAGGGCCCAATTTTAGTCCTAACCATTTTTTTGCCTTGCACATATTTGTAAAAGCTTTTACTATCCTCCTTTGTATTATTGGCCAGTTTACCTTTGTACCTCATTTTTCCTCTGCGTATTTCCTTCTTAGTAATCCTCTGTTGCTCTTGAAAAGCTTCCCAGTCCTCAGTTTTCCCACTTATCTTTGTTATGTTATACTTTTTCTCTTTTAACTTTATATGTTTCTTAACTTCCCTCGTCAGCCACGGCCGCCCATGCCTCCTCCTGGGATCTTTCTTCCTTTTAGGAATGAACTGATCCTGCAACTTCTGCATTATACACAGAAATACCCGTTATTGTTCCACCACAGTCATCCCTGCTAAGGTATTGCACCATTGAACTTTGGCCAGCTCCTCCCTCATAGCTCCATAGTTCCCTTTATTCAACACAAGTACTGTCACTTCCGACTGTACCCTCTCCCTCTCAAATTGCAGGTTGAAACTTATTGTATTATGGTCACTGGCTCCTTCACTTCGAGGTCTCTGACCAATTCTGGTTCATTACACAATAATTGCACATACGAACCACTCCCTTTTCAAAAACATTGCCCCTCAAATCCTTTTTAAATCTTTCTCCTCTCTCCTCACAATTATGTGTGTAGTTTTGAACTCCCCAAACCTCAGGAAAAGACCTATATGCACATGCACATACGTGCAAACATGTCCGTGCACACACACTCACACACGAGCACACGCACACACATACGCACCCACACACACATGCACACACACATAAGCATGTATACACACACGCACACAAACACACACACAAACATGCACACAAGCACACACACATGCACACATTTGCACTTGCACACACTCACACACAAGCACACATGCACACAAATGCACACACAGATACACACGCACAAACACTCACACATGCATAGATAGGCACACACACATACACCCACACGCACACATACACATGCACTCACATGCATTCACGCACACATACACATGCAGACACACATACACATGTGCGCACACACCCCCCCATGCACACACATGTGTACTCACACATGCACACACACACGCACACATGCGCGCGCGCATGCACACTCAAACAGACACGTGCTGAGAACTATGAGCATTGCTATAAACAGGGGATTTCGAATCTGATAATCAGAAATCTACCGTTCTCTAGTTTTAACATAGAGAGTGAGCTTCCACAGCCACCTTGGGGGTCAAGTATTCCAAAAACTCACAACGCTCTGAGTAAAGAAATTTCTCCTCATTGTGATCCTAAATGGCATTGTGCTCTCTGGTTCTAGATTCCCCACTCATAAAATATTACCTGAATCTACACTAAGTAGCCATTGAGACATTGTGTACATTTCAAAGAACAAAGAACAGTACAGCAAAGAAACAGGCCCATTGGCCCACCAAGACTCTGCCAACTCAGCCTTTCTAAGCTAAACACATTTTGCCTCTCCACAATCTGTATCCCTCTATTCCCTGCCTATTCATGTGTCTGTCAGGATTCCTATTAAATGTTTCAATTGTATCTGCTTCTACCGCCTCCTCTGGTGTGCATTAAAGGCAATTACCACCCTCTGTGTAAAACATCTGGCTCTCACATCTCATTTACACAGTCCCTTTTACCTTAAACTTATGTCCCTGAGTAATTGGCATTTCTACTCTGGGAGAAACATTCTAAGTATCCCTTCTATCCACGTCTCTTATAATTTTGTAAGCTTCTATCAGGTCTCAGCCTCCAATGTTCAAGGGAAAACCAAGCCGATTGCCCAATCTCTCCTCAGAGCTAATTCCCTGCAAACCTGCAAAATCCTGGTCAACCTGCTATGTACCCTTTTCAAAGCCTCCACATCCTTCTGGCAGCGTGGCAACCAGAAAAGTACAAAGTGTTCCAGATGCGGTCTCACAAAAGCTTTCGAGAATGACTTGCCAATTTTTATTATGTATGCCCTGTTCAATAAAAGCAAGCATGCAATACACCATTTTGACCACCTGATCTCCTTACAGGGAACTGTGGATCTGTACATCTCTATATGTTAATGCTTCTGCCATTTCTTGTATACTTCCCTCCTACATTGAATCTTCCAAAACGCATTAGGTCGCAATTTATCTGGATTAAATTCCACCTGCTATTTCTCTGCCCAAGTCCCCAGCCTATCTATATCCTGCTGTATACTCTAGCAATTCCTGTCACTCTCTGCAGGAGCCCAAGCACTGATCCTTGCAGAACACCACGGGTCACAGATCTCCAGTCAGAAAGGCAGCCATCCTCCGTCACTCCCTGTCTTCTAGCTCTAAGCCAGTTCTGTATTCATCTTAACAACTCTATGCTGATCCCATGTGACATCACTTTTTGCATCAGCCTGGCATGAGGGAACTTGTCAAAGGCCTTGCTAAAGTCCATGTCGATGACATCCACCACCCTGTGCTCACCAATCATCTTCGTCACTTCCTCGAAAAGCTCAGTCAAGTTTGTGAGGCATCACCTCTCCCACATGCTGCCTATCTCTAATGAGTCTACATTTTCCCAAATAGGAATAAATCCTATCCTTAAGAACCTTCTCCAATAATTTCCCTACCGCTGATGTAAGGCTCACCAGCCTGCCATTTCCCAGATTCTGCCTATTGTCCTTCTTAAACAAGGAACAACGTCAGTTATTCTCTAACTGTCTGGGACCTCTCTTGTTTAAATCAGAGGGGTGATGGAAAAGCACAGCAAGTTAGGCAGCATCTGAGCAGCAGGAAAATCGACGTTTCAGGCAAAAGCCCTTCATCGGGAATACAGCTTTTGCCTGAAACGTTGATTTTCCTGCTCCTCGGATGCTGCCTGACCTGCTGTGCCTTTCCAGCACCACTCTGGTCTAAACTCTGGTTTCCAGCATCTGCACTCCTCACTTTTGCCTGGGACCTCTTTTGTGACTAACGAGGATACAAGGAGGTACAAAGCCCCAGGAATTTTCTCCCTCAGCATTCCGGCATAGACCCTCTCAGATCCTGGTGACTTGTCTACCTGAACATTTTTTAAATTACCCAAAGCCTCCTCCATGTATTAGCTTGTGGATATCAACATTCCCCTCTCTAGCCTGACCATCCAACATGTCCCTCTCCTTTGTCAATACTGATGCAAAGTATTTATGAAGGACTTCACCCATTTCCTCGTTCTCTGTATTTAAATTCCCTCCTTTATCTTGAATGATCCTACCTTTTCCCTAGCTACCCTCTATCTCCTTATTTACTTTTAAATCGCCATGCAATATTCCTTAATCTCGGCTGCCTCCTTAAGCTCGTCTGCCAAAGACATTCCATGGACCTGTTCAGTTCTCCTAACTCCTTGTGAAGTTCTCTCCTGCTTTCTTTACATTCTTCGAGTCTGTCTGTCTTCCATTTCCTAACCCTTATGCATGTCTTCCTTCTCTTTCTGACTAGCTCAGAATTTCTCTTGTCATTCAGGAATCCTGAATCTCGCTATCCTTATCCTTCATTGTCACAGGAACATGATGGTCCTGAACTCAAAGCAATTGGCCTTTAAAAGATTCCCATATGACAGATGTGGATTTACCATCAAACACTTACTCCCTATCTACATTTCCCAGTTCCTGCTTAATATTGTGATAGTTGGCATACCCCTCAGTTTAATACTTTCACCTCAGGACTACACTTAACCATAAGTAACTGAAAGCTTATATGTTATTATGGTCACAGTTCCAAAAATGCTCCCCATTGAAACTTCGATCACCGAGTCTGGTTCAATTCCCAATACAACTTCTAGTACGGCCCTTCCCTTGTTAGACTATTTATGTATTGCTTCAAGAAATCCTTTTGGATGTACCTAACAAATCCTTACCCATCCAAGCCCCCCGCGCTAAGGGAGTCCCAATCAATATGGAGGAAGTTAAAATCGCTCAACACAACAACCTTACGGCTTTGATATTTTTCCATAATGTGTTCTTCTGTCACCTGCTGGCTGTTGGGAGAGGTATAATAAACTTTCCTATTCTTGAGTTCTACCCATATGGCTTTGCTGGATAAGCCCTCCAAGACGTCCTCCCTCAGTACAGCTGTGATAGCCTCCTTAATCAGTAACACAACTCTCCATCCCTTTTACTAATCTCCCTACCTCGCTTGAAGCATCTAAATCATGGAATGTTAATCTGCCAGACCTCTCAGTCAAGTCTCTGTAATAGCTGCAGCACTATAGATATACGTATTAATCCAAGCTCTAAGTTCTTCTGCCTTACCTGTCAAATTTCTCATGTTAAAAGAAATACACTTCAGATGCGAGTGCTGCTGTGTTCAGTAAATCTCCTTTTCTGTACTTCCTCTTAGCTATACTGGTCTTAGTCTCAGACTCCTCCTCAGTCATTTCAGTTGCTGACGTTCTGCTCTGGTTCCCACCCCTGACTTCACTAGCTTAATGCCTCCTGAGTGACACTAATCAACCTCCCTGCTGAGATTTTGGTGCCCTGTTTCAATGAGATCACCTCTCATTCTTTAAAACTCCATTGAATGTAGGCCCAATTTGCCCAATCTCTCTTCACACTACAATCCCACCATCCCCCAAACAAGTGTGGTGAACCTTTGTTGTCTCAATGGCAATAGTATCCTCCAGGTGAAGTCTAACAAAGCTTCTATGCAATTGAAGTGGGATATCACTATTCCTGCACTCAAATCCTCTGGTGTTAAAAGCTAACAACTCATGAGCCTTTTTCGTAGCTTGCTGCACCTGCATATTTGCCTTTGGTGATTTCTTGACCTCTTGGCCGTTTTGTATATGACATTTTCCAACCTCTTTTGCACAATATTGGGTAGACGCCATTGTTGTAGCTGTAACTGCAGCTGCTTGGTACGGGTATGTTGGGACGTGAATCATAAGTCTGTCGTGGTATTGCCAGAATGCTGTCAGGGCCCAAACTCTGTCTGGAATGCAGTGTCTTCAGCTTTTTCTTGATCTATCATGTGGAGCTGCAGGGCTCCCATGGAGGAGATCGGATAGATCCTGTACTTGTCACTCCTTGCTGGAGATGATTAAAGGTCACACAACACCAAGTTGGAGTCCAACAGGTTTGTTTGGAAGAGCTAGCTGTTGGATGACAACCTGTTGGATGATAAGCTGATGTTGTTTGATTTTTAACTTTCAAGATTAGAGTGGTGCTGGAAAAACACAGCAGGTCAGGCAGCATCCGAGGAGCTGGAGAAATCATGTCTCGGGCAAAAGCCTTTCGTCAGAAATGCTCCTTGGATGCTGCCTGACCTGCTGTGCTTTTCCAGTACCACTCTAATCTTGACTCTCATCTCCAGCATCTGCAGTACCCACTTCTGCCTAGTTGATTTTTAACTTTATCCACCTCAGTCCAAAATCGGCACCTCCAAATCTTGCTGGAGATAAGTGCACATATCTCAAGCTTTGTCTTTACACGTAATGCTGGGATCCTCCATCCTTGAACTTGGGGTTATTTGCAGACTTTCCAATACTTGTGATTGTTTCATTGCTGAACACCATTTGCTGTACTGAGTACAGTTCTGGTCATCGTATTATAGGAAGGATGTGAAGGTTTGGAAAGGGTTCAGAGGAGATTTACTGGGATGTTACCTGGTATGGAGGGAAGGTCTTATGAGGAAAGGCTGAGGGACTTGAAGCTGTTTTCATTAGAGAGTAGAAGGTTGAGAGGTGACTTAATAGGGACATATAAGATTATCTGAGGATTAGAAAGGGTGGAGAGTGAGAGCCCTTTTTCTTGAATGGTGATGTCTAGCATGAGGGGACATAGCTTTAAACTGAGGGATGATAGATATAGGACAGATGTTAGAGGTAGTTTCTTTACTCAGAGAGTAGTAATGGCATGGAACACACTGCCTGCAACAGTTGTGGACTTGCCAACTTTAAAGGTATTTAAATGGTCATTAGATAGACATATGGATGAACATGGAATAATGTAGGATAGATCGGCTTCAGATTGGTTTCACAGATTGGCGCAACATCATGGGATAAAGGGCCAGTACTGCTCTGTAATGTTCTATGTTCTATGGCAGGATGAAGAGCTTAGATTTCATCCATTGCCGTAGAATTGTTCAGCTCTATCACTCACTGGTTGACATATAAATAGTCTGGCTTCACAGGTTAACACCTCATTGCTGCTCCTGGCTTACCTGCCTGCACTTTACATTGAAACTGAGCTGATTGTTTTGGTTTGATGGCAATGGTAATGGGGACTTGGGAAAGGATATACCAGGCCAGGAGGTTGTAGATTGTGATTCAATTAAATTCTACATTGCTGATGACCCACAGCTCCTCGTGGATGCCTAAGGCTCAGTTGCTGACACTTGTTCAAAGATTGTCCCATTTAGCACAGGAGTAGTTCTACACAACATGATGGACGGCATTCTCAGCAAGAAGATGACATTTTGGCTCCACAGCGTCTGCAGTGATGATTCCTACCAAAACATCCTTGGGCAGGTGGGTCTGTGGCTGGCAGATTGGTGAGGATGAAATTAAATATGCTTTTCCCTAACTGCTACAGACCAAGTCAAGTAGCCATGTTCTTTTGGATTCAGTTAACTCAATCAACAGTGCTGCTACTGCTGCTGAGTCACACTTGATGATGGGCACCAAAATTACCCACCCAGAATACATTCTGTGCCATTGTACGGGATCTTCTAGTAATAGAGACCCCCTTCATTCCTATCTGCATGCCCTCCGAAGTTCACCCAGATCCCAGCTCACCCTCCTTCCTGAACTGATCAAAGACTCCCTGCCAAAACATTCCCAACTTACCTTGGCCTAGGATCCATGGCTTCCTTCCTGGTAGACCTGCCTGTAGCCCCGCATGTGTCCACTACAGAGCTCTTGATGCTGCTGTGATTGCTGGAGTTTTTGGTGACTTCTTGCCTGGTGAGCGAGCATTTAGTATTGCTGTTTGCAGTGTGGCATTATTGTAGGGTGGACTTTATCTTCCTTCACTGGCCCTTGACCAATTTTTTAAATTAGTGGTGGAGTGTGAGCATCATGCCATCCCAGTCCCTCCAGCTGCTCCCATCCGAACTTGCATCACAACTTCCTCCAATGCTCAATATTGCTGTGTGTAGCTCTGTACTGGAATCCAGGTCGTGCAGCACCTCAATCTTACAATTCTCACAATTGACTCCAAAACCTTCCAAGGCCACTCTTCTTTCTAACTTTGTAACTAGCTCTGGCTCCACATCCTCACAATGTATTGGCTTCCCACATGTGCTGGGCCTTTCTCCAGCCCTGGTTTCATTTTTTCCACAATCATGTGTTGTTTTTGTGGCCATCCCTTCCCCAACGTGGCCATCCTTCCATCTCTCCTCCTTGAAATAACTGCACTGAGGCCGGTAACCCTTCACCAAGTCACCCTTTATTTACATCTGCATGGTACATGGGCTCTGACCAGCCAGCACAAAGCCAGTCCCTAGACTGAGGAGACTTTCTGAATCACCTGTTCATAACTGTCAGCCAGGGCTCCCTGACTGGGCCAGGTTAGCAACCCCAATCAAGGATCCCATATTCAATGGCCATGGTTCTAATCACCACATTCCTTTCTAACACTCACTCGTGGTTGACAGAGCTTCCCCACCACCCCCCCCCCCCACCCCCCACGCCTATGTAGCTCTGAGGTGTGGACTGTCTACACCTCAAGGTGCTGGAGCAGTCCCACCAATGCTGCCTGCGCAAGATCCTGAGAATCCTCTGGGAATAAAGATGTGCCAATACCAGCCTCCTCAGGTATCCCCAGCAGCGAAACAGTGACCCACCCTTGACCGGCTATGATGGGCTGGGCGCATTGTCCATATGAATACCACAAAACTCCCCAAGTAGGTGCTCTATTCCCAGGTTCAAAATGGTAGGTGAGCCCCAGGTGGACAGAGGAAGTGCTTCAAGGAATACCCTTAAGGCCTTACTGGTGAAGTGTGGCATTCCTACAGGGACATGGAAATCACTGGCCGAAGAGCGTCCAAAGTGGAGGAAGAGCGTCCGGGAAGGAATCGAGCACCTGGAGGCTTGTCTTCGGGAAAAAGCAGAAGCCAGGCACAAACAGCGTGAGGAGCGCGCTGCCACACCAACACCCATCCAACCCTTCCTCTAACCACCCCTGACCCCATGGCTGCAGAAGCTGTATCAGTCTGCCCAGCCACCGACGGACTCAGAGTGGAAGAGAGTTATCCTCGTCTATCAGGGATCGCCAATGATGAGCGTTTTGACCAAATTTTTCTCCAGCTGCCCGAATGTCTTTCTGTGCATCTTGGTATCGGAACTGGTGTGATAATGCTGCTGTGAAGTGACTTGGGTCATTTGACTGCATCATGAGTGCTAGATTGATGCAAATTGTTCAAAGTTAGGAATACTCCTTGACAGGGAAATTTGAAAGAGTGACCCAAAATTTTGATAACTAAGTTTTAGTTAGAAAACAATGTGAGCAAGGCGATGATTGCATTGTGATAAAAGTCTCAATCCAAGCTTTAATGGTTCCAATTCATTTTTTTTTGGGATGGTCTACTCTTGAGAAATGATTTCAAAGGGGGGAAATTCTTCTAAATCTCTTTAATTTCATTTTAATCTGTATAGATGATTTCCAAAGAAAAATGCTCTTCTGAGTTAATATTCGTAAATTCTAAATTGGATCACAGCCGTTAAGAACATAGTTCAGCATTAATCTGGATAGAGGGTTTATTGATGCTTTAATGACCAAACAAATGAAAGAAGACTTTATTCCTCATAATAGATTGATCGGACAAGAAGACATCACCAGAACCCAAGTGGATGTCAAGGAACCACAACCGTATAATGTATTTAGTTAACATCTTCCAAACAAGTAATACATGTATTGAAATACTCCCAATTTGCCTGAATGAATGCAGCTTAACACCATCCAGGACAAAGCAGTCTGCTTGACTGCTAACAATAGCAGCAGTCTGTACCACCTCCACGATGCATTGCAGAAATTTACTAAGGCTCTTTAGACATCACCTTTCAAATCCACCACTATTATGATCAAGCAACACAAGGGCAACAGATACTTGGGAATGCTAACACCTACATGATTCTGCCTCCCCACCACGCAACCCCCCCCCACCAACATCCCCCCCCCCGGCCACCCCCACCCCACCCCCACACCAAGTCACCCACCAACCTGAGTTGGAAATACATCACAATTCCTTCAGTGTCACTGGGCCTTCCATGCAGCACTGTATGTTCACTTACAGCACATTTACTCCAGCCACTCGAGACGCAGCTTCCCAAATGCAACGAGGGACAAGCGATACCTGCTAGCCCAGCCAGTGTCACCCTCATCCTGTGGATAAATGTCTTTATTTCACTGTGCTGCCATTCTGAGGCCAAACAATGCTCTTCCAACAGTTAAGACCAGCTGAGAAACCACGTGCAGACCACTGGATTGCAAACTTCCTGAGACTATTTAATACGACTAACCATGTCAAAAGACTTCTCAGAGCACACACCTTTATCATGTGATTGATGAACTATAGAGTTTAAGAATTTCAATAATCACGATTGCATAAAGGTTAGCGATGAAAGCAAATTGTTTGGCATCGACTATCTAATTACAGTTGAGATATTCATAGACACAGCTATAAGTCATTCCAAGATCTTCGCAGAGATTGGAATTAAGGAAATAGACTCACAATTATCTTGCATCTGACATAAAACTGATTTAATGAGGGGAAAATCTTTGAACATTTTCACTTCTGTTGAAAAACATAATTTGAAAGACAACTTCATGTTGCAAGCAGGAACACTAAATTGATTCTGATGGGAAATAAATAAGTTTGCAAATGAAGTTCCTTTATTTTTCTAATTTGCAAATTAAATACAGTTAAATACATTTGTGTTATGCAGAACTTGCTAGAAAAGTAGGTCATTCAACACAGTAAGTTCCCAGAAACCTTCTCCCACCCTCCACCATAACCTTACGCTTGAGTTTAGAAAGCTGGGAATGATTGATTGAGACGTATAAGATTATTAAAGGATTGGACACTCTGGAGGCAAGAAGCATGTTTCCACTGATGGGTGAGTCCTAAACCAGAGGACACAATTTAAAAATATGGGGTAGGCCACTTAGAACAGAGTTGAGGAGAAACTTTTTCACCCAGAGAGTGGTGCGTGTATGGAATGCTCTGCCCCAGAAGGCTGTGGAGGCCCAGTCTCTGGATACTTTCAAGAAAGAGTTGGATAGAGCTCTTATGGATAGTGGAAACACGGGTTATGGAGATAAGGCAGGAACAGGATACTGATTGAGGATGATCAGCTATGATCATAATGAATAGTGGTGCTGGCTCAAAGGGCAGAATGGCCTACTCCTGCACCTTTTGTTTATTGTCTATTCATTTTCCCACTTTTGCACCTAGCATTCCCTTAACTGTATCTATACTAGCCAGATCATGTTGCAGCTTTATAAGACTTTCGCGAGGCCACACTTTAGTATTATGTTCATATCTGATCACCACATTACAGGGATTATATGAAGGCTTTGGAGAGGGTGCGGAAGAAGTTTACCAGAATGCTGCCTGGATTAGAGGGTATGAGCTATAAGGAGACAAGAAAAACTCAGTTTTTTTTTTCTCTGGAGTAGTAGAAGCTGAGGGGAGACTCGATAGAAGTCTGTAAAATTATGAGATGCATAATGGTCAGAATCTTTTTCCCAGAGTTGAAAAGGGGCATGCATTTAAGGTGGAAAGGTGAAAGTTCAAAGGAGACGTGAGGGGCAGGGTATTTTTACACAGAGAGTGGTAGAAGTCTGGAACGCGCTGCCTGGGGTGGTGGTGGAGGCAGATACAATAGGGACCTTTAAGGATCTTTTAGGTAAGCACATGAATATGCGAGGAGGGATATGGACCAAGGGCAGACAGAAGGGATTAATTTAATTTGGCGCCATGTACAGCACAAGATCATGGGTCGATGGGCCGGTGCCTGTGCTGTATTGTTCTAAGTTCTATGTAACTATCCTATGTTGTGGAGATTTCCCTGGGCTTGATGCCACATACCTCCACCAGGTGTGCTATTTGACAGGGAGGATGGCATGTAATGTAGGTATAAACCCCTACCTTCCCACTCATCCCAGAACTCAGCCCAATATTAAACTGTAGGCTGGTACCAATACCGGCAACCGATACACCATTGATAAACAAAGAAGGGGAGGTACTGATGTAGTGATCATGTTCCTCGGCTGGTAATGCTCCACTCCAGGTGAATGTTTTGCAATTATGGGTTCAAATCCTACTGTGGGAGTTGGAGACATTGAATTTAAACAAAAAAGATAGCCTTATGGTGACTATCTAATCACTGTTGATTCTTGATAAAATCCATCTTGTTCATGAATGTCCCTAGGTGAAGGAAATAGGCCATCCTTATGTGGTCTGGTCTGAATGTGATATCCAGACTCACAGCAATATGGTTGACTCTTATTTAAGAATGAGCAATAAATGCTGGCCCAGGGGTGGCACCCACATCCCGTGAACAAATTAAAAAAAAGGTCAGATCGGGACTCAATTTGGAAGCACACTGGGGGCTTGGTCAGCCCACCCATTGTGCTTTCAGGCAGCAAGGTTGTAGTGCAATGTTAATGTCATCATACCGCTCATTCACAAAGGGCTTGACCCTAATGGGCTTGAATCTCACCTCAGCAGATGGTGACATTTTAATTCAGTAAAACCCTGGAATTAAAAGTCAGTCTAAGCAAGGCTGATCATGAAACCATCATCGATTGTTGCGAAGGTCTACCTAGTTCACTAATGGCCATTAATTAAGGAAATCTGTCATGCTTACTCAGTTTGGCCTACATGTGACTCCAGACTCAGCAGTGGGGTTGACTCTGATTTGCCTTCTGGAATGGCCTAGCAGGTCACTCAGTTCAAGTGCAATTATAGATGATCGACAAATGCTGGTTGTGCCAACGAGACTTGCATCTCAGAAATAAATAAAAAAGCAGTGATTCAAATGATATTGGTCATGAGCCGGGTCTGAATCCTTTATACTGACAGTGGTAGACAATAACAGCTTGCAAGATTCTTATGAATGGACCAGGTAGACCACATTATCTATTTTGTACCACAGCTTCTAGAACAAAGGCTACCCTGCTGGGTACTCAGCTGTGATAGGGTTTGGGTTATGGTTGTGAAGAAATGTCTTGATTGCCTTTGTTTAACAGGATTGTGCTCATGAACATAACTCCATCAGACTGTGGCATTAACAAGTATTGAAGGTAGGTGACTGAAAGCAAAAGCTGTTCCCAACTATCACCATCGAGAAGGTCGTCCCACCTGAAAGGTTGTGAGATTTAATTCTGAAATTTTTAACCAAAGTTAGGAAACTGAACTTTGGCCTCCCACATAACTCCGATCTCAAGCCATCTTTTAAAACCACTCCAGACAAGCTGTGACCCAATGGGTCAAATCTCCTCCTTCGATACCAAGTTACTCTGGGACTGCACATTCATAATTTGAATGTAAGGACAGGCTGTTCTTCGACAAATGGAGGATTAGAAAAGCAATTGGATAGTAAATTCCATTTCCAAGCCTCAATGAACATCAAGAATGGTTTATCAGTTTCCAAATCAGTTGTCTCAGTTCCTGCCTCATTCTCACAGTATGATAAATTTGAGGTTGTTGCTGATTTTACAAATGGATTGAATTGGACTTACTCCAATCTGGAGACAGTAATGGCTAAAATGCTGTAAGGCAAAAATCATGTGGATACAAGAAACTTGCTTCTTCAGAATTGCAGTTATAAGACAGAAGCATTGGCTGCTAAAGCCAATGAGTGTGCAGATTAGCAAAAATGATTTATCTTATCATGTGGTAAATGTTTGCAGAAAGTCACCCACAAAGAAAATAAGTGATACAACACAGGAAGTGTTGGAAAGATTCAGCAGCACCTGCAGAGAGAGAAATAAAGTTAACATTTCGAGTCAAGTATGACTCCTTTTCAGAATTGAAGCAAATGAGTAATATTGTGCTCATTAAGGAGTTTTTAAAACTGGCACCACTTACTAAACAGAGAGACAAAGATGGCCAAATACTTCAGAGCCAGGAAAGTATCTTCTGTGACGTACGACTGGTCAGAGCTGGATAAACATCATTTATTGTGAACCTTTAAATCCATTGGTTACTGATCTTCTCATCCTACATACATACTCTCCCAAAACCATCGACATTCTTTTGAAAGAATTGAAAGCGGTATTCCTGCTGTTTAACAATTAATTATACAGGATGAACATAAGTTCTTTACATCAGAATACTATTTATAGATTAAACCAAACATCTAATATGTTTTTTTTTAAACAGCCGTCACAATTTGTTCAACCCACCTTTAAAGATTTATGTTTATAGCCCTCCAGCATTTTGTTCCTGCACTCATTTTAAAATTGCACTTGTGTTGTGAAACCTGAAAGGGTTCAGAAAAGCTCTACAAGGATGTTGCCAGGGTTGGAGGATTTGATCTATAGGGAGAGGTTGAAAAAGCTGGAGCTGTTTTCCCTGGAGCTTTGGAGGCTGTGGGATGAACTTTTCAAGGTTTATAAGATCATGAAGGGCATGGATAGGGTAAATAGACAAAGTCTCTTCCCTCTGGTGGGAACTAGATGGCATGGGTTTAGGGTGAGAGGGGAAAGATATAAAAGAGACCTCATGGGCAACTTTTTCACGCAGAGGGTGGTACGTGTATGGAATGAGCTGCTAGAGGAAGTGGTGGGGTCTGGTGCAATTACAATATTTAAAAGGCATTTGGATGGGTATATGAATAGGAAGGGTTTGGAGGGATATGGGCCAGGTGCTGGAAGGTGGAACAAGATTGGGTTGGGATATCTGGTCAGCATGGATATGTTGGACCGAAGGGTCTGTTTCCGTGCTGTACATCTCTATGACTCTATGATTCTCCTTTTGTGTTTCTAAAATGCAACACCATTTCTCATGCTCCTCTGCTCAGACAAACATCTTTAATATTGTATTTCTTCATCTGAAATAGCAGAATCTTTGTCAATCTGCTCGGGTTAGCATCCTCCCAACATTTTGAATATTCCACTGGAGTCAGTTGGAAGTAAGATCCGTGAAGGGTATAATTCAGAGATGCAATCCACACATTCAGCCAGCCCTGTATGTGAGGTCAAAATAACCCGATCACTTAGAGTCACCGTGATATTTGAGATCATTAATAAATAATGTAGGACTCTGAGCGTAGGCCGAAAGACACTGACAGGAGTTTGTTTTGACTGGAAAGATGATTGAGAATGCATTATCCTAGCCTTTAAAATAAGGAGAAGCATTAGATGTCCGAGTGAAGGACCAGCTCATAAAATTTACAACCATCAGCTGAGGCTAAAGATGAAAAGAAATATAAAAGAAATATATATGTTTATACATTAAATATTTATAGAATAGATTCCCAATGAAAAACAGTGTTGATTAAATCCATTAGAACAGGTGGGTAATGTTCAAATTGTATTTGAAGTTAAAGAAATGCGTGGACACAGATATCTAACACTCTCAACAAGCCACTGGTCATTGATGTAGAATCTTTACTGTGTGCAAGCAGGCCATTCAGCCCATAATGACCATCTTCCCAACCCTGCATATCCCATGGCTCATCCACCTCACCTCACCCATCTCTGGAAACTATAGGCAATTAGCACAGTCAGTCCACCTAACCTACAATACTTTGGGATGTGCAAGGACACCCACAGAGAGAAAGCACATAGAACATAGAACATAGAACATAGAAGGATACAGCGCAGTACAGGCCCTTCGGCCCTCGATGTTGCGCCGACCGAGTCCTACCTAACCTATACTAGCCCAATAACTTCCAAATGCCTATCCAATGCCCGCTTAAATGAACATAAAGAAGGAGAGTTCACCACTGATACGGGCAGGGCATTCCATGAACTCACAACCCGCTGTGTGAAGAATCTACCCCTAACATCTGTCCTATACCTACCACCCCTTAATTTAAAGCTATGTCCCCTAGTAACACCTGACTCCATTAGCGGTAAAAGGTTCTTAGTATCTACCCTATCTAAACCCCTAATCATCTTATACACTTCTATCAGATCTCCCCTAAACCTTCTCTTCTCCAATGAGAACAGCCCCAAGTGCCTCAGCCTTTCCTCATAAGATTTTCCTACCATTCCAGGCAACATCCTGGTAAACCTCCTCTGCACTCGTTCTAAAGCTTCCACATCCTTCCTATAGTATGGCGACCAAAACTGCACACAATACTCCAGATGAGGCCTCACCAGAGTCTTATACAACTGCAACATGACCTCAGGACTCCGGAACTCAATTCCTCTGCCAATAAAGCCCAGTACACCATATGCCTTCCTCACAGCACTATTTACCTGGGTGGCAACTTTCAGAGATCTGTGTACATAGACACCAAGATCCCTCTGCTCATCCACACTACCAAGTAGCCTACCATTAGCCCAGTAATCCATCATCTTGTTATTCCTACCAAAGTGAACGACTTCGCACTTAGCTACATTGAATTCCATTTGCCATATTTCCGCCCAGCTCTGCAACTTATCTATATCCCGCTGTAACCTACCACTTCCTTCCTCACTATCCACAACTCCACCGACTTTCGTGTCATCCGCAAACTTGCTTACCCAGCTTTCAAGTCCTTCCTCTAGATCATTTATAAAGATAACAAAAAGCAATGGTCCCAAAACAGATCCTTGTGGTACACCGCTAGTAACTGCGCTCCAAGATGAACATAATCCATCAACTACTACCCTCTGTCTCCTTCCAGCCAGCCAATTCCTAATCCAAACCTCTAATGTATCCTCAATGCCATACCTCCGAAGTTTTAGCATTAGCCTACCATGGGGAACCTTATCGAACGCCTTACTAAAATCCATATACACAACATCTACTGCTTTACCCTCATCCACTTCCTTAGTCACCTTCTCAAAGAACTCAATAAGGTTTGTGAGGCACGACCTGCCCTTCACAAAACCATGCTGGCTATCCCTGATCACGTTATTCCTACCCAGATGTTCATAAATCTTATCCCTTACCATTCTCTCTAAGACTTTGCCCACCACTGAAGTCAGACTCACTGGCCTATAGTTACTAGGGCTATCCCTACTCCCTTTCTTGAACAATGGGACCACATTCGCTATCCTCCAGTCCTCTGGTACTATTCCCGTTGACAATGACGACATAAAAATCCAGGCCAATGGCTCTGCTATCTCCTCCCTAGCTTCCCATAGGATCCTGGGGTAAATGCCATCAGGCCCAGGAGACTTATCTATATTCATCCTTTCCAATATTCCCAAAACCTCTTCCCTGCATATTTCCAGGGCATCCATTCTAATTATTTGTGATTCCATATTCACATCAGCAACAGTGTCCTGTTCCTGAGTGAATACTGATGAAAAGTACTGATTTAATGTCTCTCCAATCTCCTCCGCCTCCACACACAACTTCCCACTACTATCCTTGACTGGACCGATACCTACCCTAGTCATCCTTTTATTCTTGACATACCTACAGAAAGCCTTTGGGTTTTCCCTAATCCTACCAGCTAAAGACTTTTCATGTCCCCTTCTCGCTTTTCTTAGCTCCCTCTTTAGCTCCTTCCTGGCTACCTTATAACTCTCAATCGCCCCTACTGAACCTTCACGCCTCATCTTTACATATGCCGCCTTTTTCCCTTTCACAAGGGACTCCAATTCCTTACTAAACCACGGCTGCCTCACAAGGCCCTTTACACCATGCCTGACTGGTACATACCTATCGAGGACACGCAGTAGCTGCTCCTTGAACAATCCCCACATCTCATTAGTGTTCTTCTCTTGAAGCCTGTTTTTCCAATCCACACAACCTAAGTCATGCCTCACTGCATCATAATTTCCCTGCCCCCAGCTATAGCTCTTGCCCTGCGGCGCACGATTATCCCTCTCCATCACTAAAGTAAAAGTCACCGAGTTGTGGTCACTGTCCCCGAAGTGCTCACCTACCTCCAAGTCTAACACCTGGCCTGGTTCATTACCTAGAACCAAATCCAATATAGCCTCCCCTCTTGTTGGCCTGTCGACATATTGTGTCAGGAAACCCTCCTGCACACATTGTACAAACACCGACCCATCTAATGAACTCGAGCTATAGCTCTCCCAGTCAATATCTGGGAAGTTAAAGTCCCCCATAACAACCACCCTGCTACCTTCACTCTTTTCCTGAATCATCCTCGCAATATTATCCTCTACTTCTCTAGGACTATTAGGAGGCCTGTAGAAAACACCTAACAGGGTGACCTCACCTTTCCTATTTCTAACCTCAGCCCAAACTATCTCAGATGGCAAGTCCTCTTCCATCGTCCATTCCACTGCTGTGATACTGTCTTTGACAAGTAATGCCACGCCTCCCCCTTTTTTACCCCCATGTCTGATCCTACTAAAACATTTGAACCCTGGAACGTGCAACAGCCATTCTTGTCCCTGTTCTACCCACGTCTCTGTAATGGCCACAACATCGAAGTCCCAGGTACCAACCCACGCTGCAAGTTCACCTACCTTATTCCTTATACTTCTGGCATTGAAGTATACACGCTTCAATCCACCTTTCTGGTTACAGGCACCCTCCTTAGAGATCGTTGCATTATTCCTAACCTCCCTACACTCAAGGTCCTGTACCCTAAAGCTACAGTCCTGGTTCCCATGCCCCCGCAGAGTTAGTTTAAACCCTCCCAAAGAGCACTAGCAAACCTCCCCCCAAGGACACTGGTGCCCCTCAGGTTCAGGTGTAGCCCATCCTTTTTATAGAGGTCCCACCTTCCCCAGAAAGGACCCCAGTTGTCCAGAAACCGGAATCCCTCCCTCCTGCACCATCCCTGTAGCCACGCATTTAACTGCTCTCTCTCCCTATTCCTCGACTCTCTATCACGTGGCACGGGTAACAAACCAGAGACTACAACTCTGTTTGTTCTAACTCTGAGCTTCCAACCTAGCTCCCTGAAAGCCTGTCTGACATCCTCACCCTTCTTCCTACCTATATCGTTGGTGCCAACGTGGACCACGATCTGGGGCTGCTCCCCCTCCCCCTTAAGGACCCGGAAAACACGATCAGCGACATCACGTACCCTTGCACCTGGGAGGCAACATACCAAACGTGAGTCCCTGTCGCCCCCACAAAACCGTCTGTCTGTACCCCTCACTATCGAGTCCCCAAGAACTATTGCTCTACCTTTCTCCCCCCTACCCTTCTGAGCAACGGGGCCAGGCTCCGTGCCAGAGGCCTGAACCTCGTTGCTTGCCCCTGGTAAGTCATCCCCCCCACAAGTATCCAAAACGGTATACTTGTTCTTGAGGGGAATGACCGCAGGGGGTCCCTGCACTGGCTTCCTCCTCCCACTCCCCCTCACTGTCACCCATCTATCTTGAACTTTCGGAGTAACTACTTGCCTAAAGCTCCGATCTATGACCTCCTCTGCCTCCCGAATGATCCGCAGTTCATCCAACTCCAGCTCCAGTTCCCTAACACGGGTTTGGAGGAGCTGGAGATGGGTGCACTTCTTGCAAGTGTACTCAGCAGGGACGCTAATGGCTTCCCTCACCTCATACATGTTGCAAGAGGAACATTGCCCTCTCTCATTGCACAAACTGCACACAAACAACCACCCAAGGCTGGAATTGAACCCAGGTCCCTGGCACTGTGAGGTAGCAAGCTAACCACTGAGTCTCCAACAAATGCAGGAGGTCTTTGATGTACATTCTGTGGAATGCTTGTAATCATAAATGTAAGTATTAGGAGCCAATCATGGACGCTTAGGTTAATACGCTGATGTTTTACAAGATTATCTTTCTAGAATCAGTAAAAAGCTTCATTATTCACTTCTCTGTGTTATTTTCTGTGACAATGAAATAACTGTGACCACCCTACAGAGAACCTAATTTTGGTTTCACCTTTTTGTTCTGGATAAATACTTAAAAACCAAGTGCAGGTAAATAGGATTAGTGTAGCTGGGTGTTTATTGGTCAGCATAGATAGACCCTTCTGCATTTGTTGGTAGTGCAGTGGCTCAGTGGTCAGCATGGTTACCTCACAGTGCTAAGGACCTGGGTTCGATTCCATGCTTGGACCTGTTTCTAGGCTGCATGAATTTATGACTAATTGCCATTAGCAAGGATTTAATGGTATCAGTTAACTTACAGCCCTCCATGTGGATACTTCCCAGGCAACAACATTTTCAAAAGATCTATCACTGGACAGCACTCGTGTCCATGTGCTTCATGTGGTAACACTCTTTAGGATGTACCTATAAATTAAAAGGTCCAACGATGGTCATTTGACAACCAACTGCGTTAAGTACACTCTGATACATCCATTGTACACACTGGCAAAATGAGATAGGTAGGAAGGGAATTAGATCCTGAAAGCTGAATTTAGGGAGCTCAGACATAGATTAAGAAACAAGACCCAAAAAGTAATCAACTCTGCATTACTTCCAATGCCACATGCAAGTGGGTATAGAACATAAAACTTTACAGTGCAGTACAGGCCCTTTGGCCATCAATGCCGCAATGACCTGTGGAAACGATCTGAAGCTTATCTATCCTACTCTATGCCATTTTCATCCACATGTTTATCCAATGATCATTTAAATGTTTTTTAAAGTTAGCAAGGCAAAAGTGAGGACTGCAGATGCTGGAGAGTAGAGTCAAGATTAGAGAGGTACTGGTAAAGCACAGCAGGTCAGACAACATCCGAGGAGCAGGAAAATCAATGTTTCGGGCAGGAGACCTTCATCAGGAATCATTCAGCACCAGTCTAATCTTTAAAGTTGGCAAGTCTACTACTATTGCAGGCAGGGCATTCCACGGCCCTACTACTCTTTGAGTAAAGAAACTACCTCTGACCTATACCTACCACCCCTCAATTTAAAGCTATGTCCCCTCATGCCAGCCATCACCGTCAAAAGAAAAAGGCTCACCCTGTCCACCCTATCTAACCCTCTGATTATCTTATATGTCTCAATTCAGTCACCTCTCAACCTTCTTCTCTCTCACGAAAACAGCCTCAAGTCGCTCAGCCTTTCCTCGTAAGACCTTCCCGCCATACCAGGTAACATCCTAGCAAATCTCCTCTGACCCCTTTCCAAAGCTCCCACATCCTTCCTATAATGCGGTGACCAGAGCTGTACACAATACTCCAAATGCGGCTGCACCAGAGTTCTGTATAGCTGCAGCATGACCTCATGGCTCCAAGACTCAATCCCTTTACCAATAAAAGCTAACACACCATATGCCTTCTTAACAACCCCATCAGCCTGGGTGGCAACTTTGATGAGATCTCTCTTCTCATCCATGCTGCCAAGAATCTTACCATTGGCCCAGCACTCTGCATTCCTGTTGCTCTATCCAAAGAAATAGAAGATTAGTCCAGATGAATATGTGACCAGACACATGGGGGGAGGGCTTTAGATTTCTGGGATATTGGGACCATTTTTGGGGGAGGTGGGACCTGTACAAGGTGGACCAGAATGAGACCAGCATCCTTGTCAGAGTGTTTGCTAGTATAATGTTTGTAATTGGGGCAGCTAGGTGGGCCTCAGTGAATATGAGCTCCCTGTTTGGGGCTGTTAATCTGGTCCAATCAGGGAGCGCTGGCTGACAGATATAATCAGGAGTGTTTGAGGTTCTGTTCACTCTGAGAACTGAATCAGAGGAAGCTGGATCAGTGTCAAGGACTCTCCATCTGTAAATAAAGGGTAACTTGGTGATGGGACACTGACCTCTGTGGAGTTATTTCAGTTGTGACAAGCGAAAAGCACATCCTGTAGAAATTCACTCACAACAGTCACCTTTGAGTTGGGGTAAGCATTTCTGGTGCCATGCCATTGTTGGTATCTTGACTCATTAAATCATGCCATCGAAGACTGGTCCCAGTATGTGGAAAGAATGTGTTATTATTTTCCAGGCAAATGGTATTGGGGAAGATGAAGAGCAATGAGCAATCCTCCTGCAGCTTGTGGACCCACAGCTTTTTTGGTCATTAGGAATCTAACTTTTCCGGAGGCACCAGATACTAAAACCTTTCAAGAGTTGACGGATTGGGTTAAGGAATATTTTGACTGTGAGCCTCCTCTAACTCTGAGACACTATCAGATTTACTCGACAATTCGAGAGCCAGAGGAATCAGTATCTGGAATTTTGACGAGGTTAAATGACTGGTAGAAGCATGTGACTTTGCTTTAACCCTTAATGAGATGCTGACAGAACATTTTTTTACATGGGATTAATGACATAACCATGCAAAAGCGCCTACAAGCTGAAACCCAAGTGGACTTCAAACAGGCTCCACAACTGGCGTTATCATTGGAAAATGCAGCAAGTGGAGCAGATGAGTTGTAGGGTATTCCAATGGAACTGGACACTGTCAACAGGCTGGCTGAGCTTCGGGAACACCACTTGAGTGAGGGCAATTGCATCGCCTCACTAGGACATATCCTGATCAGAGGGAATTTCGGTCAGCCTACAGCAAGACCCCCAAACCACAGTCAAATGGTTAACATTTTCTATAAAATCCGGGCTGAAAGTTATTGTTGTATGCAGAAACTCGAGACAGCAAAAGAGTCCCATTAGGATGATATATGGCTAGAACTTAAAAACCAAAAAGGAACATCACATTGCTGGTAGCATGCTGTAGGCGAGAGATAGAAGAGCAGATAGAGTCATAGAGTTACTCAGCACAGAAACAGACCCTTCGGTCCAACTCATCCATGCCAACCAGATATTCTATATAAATCTCATCCCATTTGCCAGTATTTGGCCCAGATCCCTCTAAACCCTTCCTAATCACATACCCATCCAGGCCTTTTAAATGCAGTAATTGTACCAACCTCCACCACTTCCCCTGGCATCTAATTCCAAACATGTACCACCGTCTGCATGAAACAGTTGTCCCTCAGATCCCTTTTATATCTTTCCCCTCTCACCCTAAACCTGTGCCCTGCAGTTTTGGACTCCCCCACCCTGGGGAAAAGACTTTGGCCATATACCCTATCTATGCCCCTCATGATTTTATAAACATCTATAAGGTCACCCCTCAGTCTCTGACACTTCAGGGAAAATAGAACCAGCCTGTTCAGCCTCTCCCTGTAGCTCAAACCCTCCTGGCAACATCTTTTCTGAACCCTTTCAAGTTCCACAACATCCTTCTTATAGGAGGGAGAGCACACAATATTCCAAACGTTGCCAAATAAATGTCCTCTCCAGTCACAACATGACCTCTCAACATCTATATTTAATGCACTGACCAAGAAAGACAAGCGTACCAAATGCCTTCTTCACTATCTTATCTACTTTAATCCACTTTCAAGGAGCTATGAACCTGCACACCAAGGTCTCTTTGTTCAGCAACACTCTCCAGGACCTTACCATTAAGTGTATAAGTCCTGCCCTAATTTGCCTTCCCAAAACGCACCACCTCACATTCATCTCAATTAAACTTCATCTGTCACTTATTGATCCATTGTCCCATCTGATCAAGATCCCATTGTACTCTGAGGTAACTTTCTTTGCTGTCCAATACACCTCCAATTTTAGTGCCAGCTGCAAATTTACTAACCATACCTCCTGTGTGCACGTCCAAATTATTTATATAAATGAAGAAAAGCAGTGGACCCAGCACCAATCCTTGTGTCACACCATTCGTCATAGGCCCGTGTAGGCAAACTTCATGAATGTGTTAATAATATGGGGTAGTGATAGTAAAGGATTTCACCTTCCCCTAACATTAACTGAGGTAATCATTGTGTGAAAGGATGGAGGAAGAGAAATTCTTAACATGCGTCCAGGAGGGCTTTTTAAGCCAATATGTAGAAGGTTGTACACGAGAGGGAGGAGTTCTGAATTTAATTTTAGGTAATGAAGCTGGGCAAGTGGTTGATGTATCAATGGATCCGTACTTTGCAGATGGCAATCATAGCTCCATTGGGTTTAAGATTGTTATGGAAAAGGACAGCACAAGTTCGAAACTATGTGAAGGCTGATGTTAATAAGATTAGGTATGATGTAGTCAAAGTGGAGTGGCTGGAAATACTTTCAGGTCAACTGTCCCAGAACAGGGCGAAACATTCAACAAGGAAATATGGAGAGTTAAGGCCAATACGTTCCAATCTAGAAGAAGGGTGGGATCATCAAATCCAGAGAACCCTGGATAACAAGGGATATACAGCACCGGGTTAAGGGAAAAAGGGAGGTTTATGGTAGACACCAATGGCTCAAAACAGCAGACCTCCTAGAGGAATATAGAATGTGCCAAGAGTGACTTAATGGGGAGATTAGGACAGTATAAAGGGGATATGAAAGAATATTGGCAAGTAAAATAAAGAAAAATCCTGAGTTGTTTTACAAGTACATTAAGGGTAAAAGGATATTGATGGGATAATTAGGGCCAATTAAGGACCATAGTGGTCATTTGTGCTTGGAGTTGGGGGAGGTAGGTAGGGTTCTAAATGAATACTTTGAGTTGGTGTTCATTAATGAGGGGGACTATATGGATATAAACATCAGGGAGAAGGTCTGTGATGCAATGAAAGAAACTAGCACAGATAGACAGAAGGTTCTGAATGGTGTTGCAGTCTTAAACATAGATAAACCTCCATGGCTGGATGAAATGTATCACATGTTAACAAGTGAGGCAAGGAAGGAAGTAGCCGGGCACTTGCAAAAAATTTCAATTCCTCTCTGGCCACAGGAGAGGTCTGGAGGACAGCCATTTTTCTTTCATTCATTCATTCATCCGGTGAATGTAGATGTCACTGGCTAGACCAACATTCATTGTTCTTCCAATAATACCCAGAGGGCAATTAAGAGTCAGCCACATTGCTGTGGATTTGGAGTCAGATGTAGAGCCAGATCAGGTAAAGATGGCATTTTTCTCCACTATAGGACATCAGTGAAATACATGAGCTTTTCACCAATAATCAACAGCAGTTTCATGGTCGTTGTTAGACTTTTAATTCCAGATTGTTATTGAATTCAAATTCTACCATCTAGGTTTCAGTGCCATTTTGAGGTTTCATTGCTGACAAGTGTACCGCCCAGATCTTTTTGAATGGGGTAGATTTTTTTTTAAAAAACTACATCTTTGAAGGTAAGGGCAGGAAATACAAAAGGAAAGGGGTAATATAAACCTTGTATAACAATCTTTAACAGCAGTTATAACATTGTGACTTAGTTTGCTTTGGTCACCAGCCCATAGAAAGGATGTCAAAGACATAAACAGCGTTCAGAAGAAATCGACTAAGATGATATTATAGGCTTTTAAAAAGAAATTAATTATGGGGAAAGATTAAATTGTTCAAGGCTGTAATTTCTCACTCAGATAAACTGTATAAATTGACATAGGCTTTCAAAATCAATGAAAATCCACAAGAACTTCTTAAAAATCACAAGTTAAGACAGTTTGCCAAAATGTCAAGGTCTTGGGGCTGAGTGGTTTAGCTCTTACATAGAGCTGGCTCAGCTACAAAGGGCCAAATGGCCTCTGCTCACATTATGGAAGTCTACAGTTCCTTCAACCATAAATCTATAGATGTTTTAAACACTGAAGTAGTCTAATCCACTGATCAGAACAGTCACCAGTGCCAACTTTTCACTAAAGCACTCAGAATCCAATTTGCATGTATTGTGATCTGCTCCAAATGGTCCTTTCCTTTTCCCTTGCCTTAACTGCTCCTTCTGGAAATACAGTCTGTTCTCTAACTTCCCTGAAATGTAACTTACCCTTGCTACTTCTCACTCTCTGGTTAGCAATTTTAATTTGATTACACCTTGTCAATATCCAGCAGCAATATCCTTCCTTATATTTATCCTCAATGAAACAGATTAGTTGGTCATTATCACCTCATTAAACGTGAGACCTTACGGTATGCCAAGTGGCTATTAAATCACTATACAGGTCGTGTTGGTGTATCAGGCATGTTTCGTTAACATGGCTATAAGGCGACCGATGAACTGTGGGTTTTCTTTGGATAAGGCAAAGTTTCAATTGAATGAGTAGAGTTATCTTCTATATCAACCATCTACAGCACAATTTTCTTCAGCAGTTTTCCATAGTGCGACTTCATAGAGCGTGAGATGACACGGAAATGCAATCATCGTGTTATACCAGAGCACCCTATACTTCAAAAATGCATAATTGGTGGCTCATATTTTGGGACATCCTGATGTCATGGATGGTGCTATTTAAATGCAATTTTTTTTATTTTAATTCATCAAAACCCTTCTTCCTTTTAACCTGTCAATTAAATCTGCTTCTTTGATTCCCTCTGATGCAGAAAAGCAGACTCAGTATCACAGGAACAAAAACAAAAACAGAAATTGCTGGAAAAGCTCAGCAAGTCTGTCAGCATCTGTGGAGAGAAATCAGAATTAACATTCGGGTCCACTGACCCTTGTTACAAACCAATGGCAACTAGGATAAAGCTGGGTGATGAGAGAGATGAAGGAACAAACGATAGAGGGGGTGGAGATAAAGTCCAAGAACAGTTGGACAGACAAGAAATGAACACCAATCAGCCATGGGGAATGAATAGTTACTAATGGGGATGATTGGTGGCCGACAATGAGTTGTGTATAATAGCAGATCAAGGGATCACAGGTCCCTCCTCAAGACTGGGCTACCATCCATAACATTGTTCTTGTGAACCAATACTGTAGTGAATTGAACGTCCTTTGTCTAGTGGACACTCAAAATATCCATGGTGTACTCAGTGTAATCTAACAATTTCCACACTAGGATTAACCCTTGCCTGGTCACATTTTAAAATGGGCCAATGTTTAACTAGAATGTACTACTTAACCTGTCAATTAAATCTGCTTCTTTGATTCCCTCTGATGCAGAAAAGCAGACTCAGTATCACAGGAATACTAGAATGTACTACTTAACCAAATAAGACTTAAAATTATTTTGGAACCCACAGCCTTCTGACTCTGGTGAGATACCTTCACTAAGCCACAGTCGACATTTACAAAGCTCCAAATGTTTTAACTTCCAGATGAGCAAATGCATAACAACTTAAGGAAACAAATTGCTGTTCCTTTAGCAAGAATAGCAAGCATGTGTTCTTCATGCCTCCAGGATGTACCAAATGCTTTATGACCAGGGAATGGTTTTTGATAACAAGTTGCTGAAGCCTGGCGCACAAACAATTTTACAGGTTTTTCAAAGAAGCAATGATATAACTTGGCTTTTAATCGATTTATGATAGATTGTGGGCAGGCTAAAATTGTAGGTGGCATGGTGGCTCAATAGTTAGCACTGCTGACTCACAGGGTCCCAGGTTTGATTCCAGCCTTAGGCGACTGTCTGTGTGGAGTTTGCACATTCTCCCCGAGTCTGTGTGGGTTTCCTCTGGGTGCTGTGGTTTCCTCCCACAGTCCAAAGATGTGCAGGTCAGGTGAATTGGCTGTGCTAAATTTCCCATAGTGCTAGAAACATTAGTCAGAGGTAAATGGGTCTGGGTGGGTTACTCTTCAGAGGTGCAGTGTGGACTGGTTGGGCCGAAGAGCCTGTTTCCACACTGTAGGGAATCTAATAAATGATAAAATGGCATTGAGTTCAGGAGCATGATAAGTTTTGTGTTCAATAGTTTATTTTCCCTTTATAGCTATGTTGTCTCAATGGACGTCACTCAGCAGAACAGGCTGTGATTAGTGCTTATCAACTGCACCATAGAAAAATGTAGCTGAAAATGTGTTGCTGGTTAAAGCACAGCAGGTTAGGCAGCATCCAAGGAATAGGAAATTCGACGTTTCGGGCATAAGCCCTTCATCAGGAAAGGAAGAGAGCTTCTTCAAGGAAGGCATCCTTGCAAGAGGATTCGCAGTAGGTTAAAATCTTCGGGTAAAAAATGAGGTCTGCAGATGCTGGAGATCACAGCTGAAAATGTGTTGCTGGTTAAAGCACAGCAGGTTAGGCAGCATCTCAGGAACAGGAAATTCGACGTTTCGGGCATAAGCCCTTCATCATAGAAAAATGTATACAACATCAAGAAGAAATCCTATCTCTGTACACCAACTGGTTCTTCCAGAAGAGGTCACCAACAGCAGCATTGAGGAAGAGAGTAAGCAGCATCACAGATGGCCAGGAGAGAGGTCAGACATTGTAAGGTATTTAAGCATCTTAGCTTTCACGCCCCTTTCCCTATTATCTTTCTCAGCAAGTAGACAATGATGTGAATTGATTGCCAATCACCTCTGACCTCTTAACCCTGCGACCTTACAAGTTAAGCTCCAGCAATGGATCAATGCATGGCTAAAGGGATGATTTAGGAGGGAAAGCCTTTGATTTTTGGATCATTGGGAAAGCAGCTGGGGTAGCTGGGAACTGTACAAGCAGGACAGGTTGAAGGTAAACCAGAATGGCTCCAATATCCTTGCTGGGTGTTTTGCTTGTGCTGTCAGGTAGGTTTTAAACTGATTTGGCAGAGGCATGGGGCAGAGAGTAGATGTAACATCAGGAGCAAGGTTCAATCAGATATAGAAGGAATGCTGGGACAGTTCAGTAGATGGAAACTGCATGGGCAGGGTAAAGCACAGGGGAGGTTCAGGAAGCTAAAATGCATCTATTTTAATGCAAGGAACATGACTGACAAGATGGATGAGCTTAGAGCATTGACTAATGTATTGCAACATGATATTGTTGCAATCACTGAGACATGATTGAAGGAAGGTCAGGACTGGCAGCTCAACATTCCAGGGCATAGACATTTCAGGCCAATAGGGGCAGAGGAGGTGGATACCAGAGATCCCTACGAAAAATCCTGTGGATCTCCTGGGAAGTCAAGTGCACTAACCCTAGGGTCATGGAGGAGACCACCATAATTCAACAGCAACTCCGATGGACTGGCCGTGTCATCCGAATACCCAATCCACGCCTTCCAAAACAGATCATGTGCTCCCAGCAAAAGGAAGGTCAGAGTGCCCATCGGGGCCCAAAGAAACACATTACAGATAACATTTGGACCAAGCTCAAGAAATTCCATAGCAATGTCAACAACTGGGAGGACGTGGTGACAAACTGGAAACACTGGAGAAACGTCATCCAAGGGAGTACACCATGGAATACCCCATGGAAATGATCTCCATCACTCTACTGAACAGAAGCGACTCTTGTGCAAGGACAGACAAAACATCAGGAAGGCCCAACCATTACCATCTCTGACCACCATTACCACCCACCAATGCCTATACTGCAATTAAATCTGTGGATCCCAGATTGGATTCTTCAAACATTTACACATAGGCACCCCTGTGGATGACAATCATACTCAACCTGAGTGAACACCATACTAATCCAAGTAGAGAGTGAACACTGCCTGACTTAATCCTAGAGAATGGAACTGGTGAAATGGTTGAAGCTACAGTGAGCGAGCATTCTGTGGATAATGACCATGTAAGTTTCAAAGTCATTATGGAAAGAGATAAGGATAGTGTAGAAGTTAACTCTCTAAATTTGGGGGGAAGGCCAATTTCAATACCATTAGACAAGATCTGGCAAACATAGGCTGGGAGCAGCTAGTTGCAGGTCAGTCTACATTTGAAAAGTGGGAGACAAAAAAAGCAAAGAACTGTGAACGCTAGAAATCAGAAACAAAAGCAGAAATTGCTGGAGAAACTCAGCAGGTCTGGCAGCAACAGTGGAGAAAAGCAGAGTTGACATTTCAGGTCCAGTGACTCTTCATTGGAACAGAAGGGGCTCATAAAACTGAAGGGACCACAGTACCCTATCAAATCCAGTCATATATGTACACACCTGACATGCACCTCTGCCTCTTAAACACCTCTCTTTCATCTCTCCATTGACTCTGTGACTGTTTGACCAACATCCAATACAAGATGTGTCAGAATTTCCTTCAGGTAAACACTGGAAAAGGGATCACGGCAAACTCAGGATGCTACTTGATGCTGACCTGGGCTGCCAACCTTATATTCTTTCCATTACAAAGCCTAACTACTCCCACCGCATTGCTAGACTCTACCCCTGCCTCATCTCATCTGTTGCTGAAACTCTCATGCATGGTTTTGTAAATTCTTGACTGGATTATTTCATTGCTGAAAATGTGTTGCTGGAAAAGCGCAGCAGGTCAGGCAGCATCCAAGGAACAGGAAATTCGACGTTTCGGGCATAAGCCCTTCATCAGGAAACGTCGAATTTCCTGTTCCTTGGATGCTGCCTGACCTGCTGCGCTTTTCCAGCAACACATTTTCAGCTCTGATCTCCAGCATCTGCAGACCTCGCTTTCTCCTCCTGGATTATTTCGTTGCTCATTTGGCTGGCATCTCATTCTCCACGTTCACTTAACTCTACTCTAAGTACACTAGGTAGAATGGCATTCCACTGTGTATAATATTTGGTGCATTGACTGCTATGCTTGTCCTGTGTATGCCACTCATGTGGTCAGGCATCATCTGTGGAATGAAGTGAACATGGTTCATTTTTAACCTTGATGACCTTTGATCAAAACTGAAGTTAGCACAGAACCCAGTTCCAATGAAAGGTCATCCAGCTGGATTATCCAAAAGGCTTCATGATGCAGGTATCAGAACCAGATGTAGCTCTCAAGTCAACACCTCCAAACAGGACAATCAATGACCACTGCCACGCTCACCGTCCTTACGGTACCTGACCCAACTGAGGAGCTTGGCAGCTCCAGAGCTGCTACAATAGGAGTGATGGGTACTGCTCTGGCAGATCAGACATTGCTTCAGCATCTTAATACAGAGGCAATGAATCACAAACCAAAGCGAATGGGTGACTGAAAGTCAGCATGATTTCTTCCCAAGAGCAGCCCAAGCTTGACAATCATGGACAGACTCTCTGACATGGTAAAAACATTGGGAAAAAAGGCTAGGAGTTGCAATTCCCACCCCAAAGCATATCATCTCTTATTTTTGCAGGGACAGGATTAAAAGCGAGCTGTAGTTTGCATGTGTTATTTCATGAGGGAGTTGGCTATTGATATGACCAGCAGAAGGTTGTATGTTCCAGTTTCTAAGCTGCGGAACCCAGAATATGGAGTTTTGACCAGGTAAGAGCAGATCATTTGGTGCATCTTTTTGAGTAGGTAAGGTACTGCTTTGGAGAGATGAAGTACCCATATTGATAAGATACCAGGATATCTCAGGGGTCTGGACTCGAGGGAGTCGTGTGAATGGAGCTGTCTGATGCCTTTTAGACGGCAGGTTAGGAAGCTTTGTTTTTTTTTTCCGGCAGTTTGGAACCCTTAACTGTGCAGCAGGTTGTGCATAAAAGGTGTAAATGGCCCTTGAAACTGCCCAATTTGTCAAGATCTACCTATGTGAAAATGCCAACATGCTTTGGCCTGTCAGTGAGTGTCAACAAATATAAAAATGTGTGAATTTGAATGTGAGTGGTTTTCTGATTGGAGTTTAGTCTGTAATATATCGAACTTACCTTTGGCGTAGGTAAGGCATCATGTTGGATTGTGAAAAGGCATGTTTGTACATAAAAACAATGTAGAAACTCATTGTGAAAGTAAAATTGTCAAGAAACAGTACCAATAAAATGTGGAGTCATAAACTACAGACAACCCAGGAACCTAAACCTGTTATAGGCTTGGTACTGTCTGACCAATTATAATTTGCACAATGTGGTGGTGATAGAGGGAGAGCTCCAACTCTTGACTGAATTGAAATGTTTGCTGACATAAGGGATTGAGCATGTTAGGCGACGCTTAATCCATGGTACAACACACTCGGGTTAAATTGAGTTTATGTAAGGGATTAGTTGAAACAATTTTGACGTAGTGGATATTTTTATGAATGAGTGTGCATTTTTTCACAGTGACATCATTAATAGAGACGTAACTTTATTTTAGGTCAGGATGCCTCTGTATTAATGCCCATGCTGGATAATAGCTGGATTAGCATAGAGAAGGAAGAGGAAAGGATTAGATTAGATTAGATTAGACTAGATTCACTACAGCGTAGAAGCAGGCCCTTCAGCCCAACAAGTCTACACCGACCCTCCGAAGAGCAACCTACCCAGACCCATTCCCCTACATTCTCCCCTAACTAATGCACCTAAGACTACGGGCACTTTAGCATGGCCAATTCACCTAATTGAGAGTAGTAACGGAATGGAATGCTTTGCCTGCAACGATAGTAGATTCGCCAAGTTTAAGAGCATTTAAGTTGTCATTGGACAGGCAAATGGATGTACATGGAATAGTCTAGGTGGGATGAGCTTCAGATTAGTATGACAGGGTGGCGCAACATCAAGGGCCGAAGGGCCTGTACTGCGCTGTAATGTTCTATGTTCTATGTTCTATGCATATCTTTGGACTGCGGGAGGAAACCGGAACACCCGGAGGAAAACTCCACACAGACAGTTGCCCGGGGTGGGAATTGGACCTGGGTCCCTGGCGCTGTGTGGCAGCAGTGCTAACCACTGAGCCACCGTGGTGTATATGAGGGTCATGAGTTATACGGGGACAGAGATTGGCAGAGGCTGTAGTGTGGAGAAGTGAGGGTTGCAATACTGGTGAGTGTATGCGGTGCAGATTTTGTGTGAGGTGGAGAATGAAAGAATGGGGGTAGTGGAGGACATTGAGTAGCGAGGTTGTGATGATGTGCAAGAGAGGAGGATTGTTACCTGGACAATCAGTTGAGGTTATTGAAGTTATTTGTGCATTGCAGGCACGTTCATAAAGAGATACACCTCTGTCATTAACTTCATCTGCAAGCCTTTCTCTCCAGGCATGAAGATCTTGCCCTGAGGCATATCTGTCCAGGTATTAGGTGGGTGTAGCTAAGGAGTTGGATTTGCCTCCACGTGCTGACTTGGGTTTAATTTCTTTCCTCAGATGCCTTCCTTCCCTGCTGCTTTTAAATGGCTTCAGTGATACTTTATTTCCTGGCCACCCCCTCAATGAGGTGGTCAGTACCAATTCAGTGTGGTCTCTACGGTCATGTAAGCATGTATAGGTAGCATGCATCTCCAGCCCATGACTTCTCGCACAGTTTAAAGTGATCACGTTGTGGAGCGACCTTTGAGGAGTAAGCCTTTCAATTAAAATTGCTCCTCTTCACAGATCAAGCAGTTAATGAACGGAGGGAAAATGAAATCTCAGAAGCATTCAGGAACTAAAAGATGGGGAAGAAAGATAAAACTCAAGTGAGGAGTTATAAATGAAATGGAGGAAAGTCTTACATTCGTGTAGAAGTTGGTAAGAATATGGATATTTTTATATTTGAACAATGTTAAAAAATAGTTGCTGCTGAAAGATTCAATGTCTACAATTCATCCCACAGCGCAGCACAAACTTTACAAACATGATAGATATTAGGAAAGGTACAATATATTAAGCATGCATTTGAACATTGTGCTGAGTTTCAAAATGCATAATGTTTTCTCTCATTCACTTCTTCAACATGTAGCAGGTTTAAATCTGCCTCCTTTCCTCCTTGATTGATTTCCTCTGTCACCAGACCTGATCATTTGTTCCCTTCAGTACTTTTCTAGTCACTAAGCTTAGTGCAAGGCCAAGTTATTCTGTATTTGGTCTGTTTTTATCATCAACTTCTCTTCTGTCTGTCTGTTTTTTATGCGATAATTGCAAAGAAACGGATGACCTCCTATTTTGTTTATTCACGCATCTCCTTCTGACTTGTGAATGGACTAGAGCTGAGTAGTTT
Organism: Hemiscyllium ocellatum; assembly: GCF_020745735.1. NCBI lineage: Eukaryota > Metazoa > Chordata > Chondrichthyes > Orectolobiformes > Hemiscylliidae > Hemiscyllium > Hemiscyllium ocellatum. The sequence continues at coordinate 121,402,384 of NC_083405.1, read as the reverse complement.
TTTATTTGTTATTTCCACCATAAACAACTGATACAGTAAAAACGAGACAGTGTTCCTCCAGGACCGAGGGTGCTCCATGGACAACACAAACTACACAATCATACACGGCATAAAGTGCATAAGAAGTGCAAAACACACAGGTTACAGTGTAACAGAGGAATGATAAATAATAGACATTTTTTCTAGCAGCAATACAAAGTTGTGCAAAGCATTTCAGATGGGAAAGAGTCCGATCATACTGTGTTAAGGAGCCTGATGGCCTGGGGGAAGAAATTGTTGCACAGTCTGACTGTGAGAGACCGCAGGAGGGAGAAGGATTTGACTGAGTGCTGTGTGGAGTCTTCCACAATGCTTTTAGCCTTTCAGATGCAGCGTGTGGTGTAAATGTCTGTAATAGAGGGTGAAAAGACCCCAGTGATCCTCTCAGCAGTCCTCACGATCTGTTGTAGGGTCCTATAGTTCGGGATGGTGCAATTCCCAAACCAGACAGTGATGCAGCAGCTCAGGGTACTCTCAGTAAACCCTCTGTAGAATGTGATGAGGATGGGGGCGGTGGGAGGTGGGCTTTCCTCAGCCTGCGCAGAAAGTAGACGTAATCCTGGGCTTTCTTGGCTATGGAGCTAATGTTGAGGGCCCAGATGAGATTCTCCACCAGGTGTACACCAAGAAATTTGATGCTCTTCACAATCTCTACATGGGAGCTGTCGATGTCCAGCAGAGAATGGCCGTGCTGTGCCCTCCTGACATCAACAACCGTCTTTTTCATCTTGTCCACTGCAGAGATAGGTTGTTGGCTCTGCACCAGTCCGTTAGCTGTTGCACCTCCTCTCTGCATACTGATGCGTTATTCCTGCTAATAAGACTCATTACAGTCTTATCAATAGCGAGCTTGATGATGCATCGCTGCTCAGTCATGTGACAGCAGAGTGAACAGCAGTGGACTGAGCACACAGCCCTGAGGGACCCCTGTGCTCAGGAATGATCATGTTAAATGCAGAACTGAAGTCTATGAGCAGTAATCTGATGTAGGTGTCCTTCTTCTCCAGGTTGGTGAGGGCAGATGGAAGGTGATGAAAATGGCATCATCTGTCGAGTGCTTGGGTTGATACGTGAATGTAGGGTATCCAGTGAGGGGTTAGTAGGACCTTAATATGCCTCATCACGAGCCTCTCATTTTGATGGGTGTAAGCGCAATAGGGCAGTAATCACTGAGACAGTGAACCTGAAGAGTTCTCCGGCAAGACGATGGCAGTGGCCTTGAAGCATGTTGGAACTATGGTGCAGCTCAGGGAGATGTTGAAGGTGTCCGTGAGAGCATCCACCAGTACATCAGAGCATCCTCTGAGCACTCTGGCAGGGATGTCGTCTGGTCCAGCAGCCTGACATGAGTTGACTCTGCATAGGGTTTTCCTCACATCAGCCATGGTACAACACAGCACCTAGTCATTGTGGGGGGTGGGGGTGTCATTTCGTGCCTCAAACCATGCATAAGAGTTGTTCAATTTATCGGGAGGGAGGCTTCACCAGCACAAGCAGGTAATGCTATTCTGTGGTTGGTGATGGCCTGGATGCCCTTCCATATGCTCTGCGTATCACCACTGTCCCAAAAGTGGCTGTGTATTGTCTGTGCATGTGCAGGCTTTGTCTCTTTAATGGCCCAGGTCAGGTTGGCCCTCGCTGTTGTTAGGGCCGCCTTGTCATCTGTTCTGAAGGCGGGGTCAGGACCGGCAGTTAAACCTCCAAGGATTTTCAACTTATCGAAAAGACAGGGAGGTGGGCAGAGGGGGTGGGGTTGCCTTGTTAGTTAAGAACTAAATTAAATCTATGGCACTGAATGACATAGTGTCAGATGAAGTGGAGTCTGTGTGGGTGGAATTGAGGAACCACAAAGGCAAAAAAACCATAATGGGAGTTATGTACAGACCTCCTAACAGTGGTCAGGACCAGGGACGCAACATGTACCAGGAAATAGAGAAGGCATGTCAGAAAGGCAAGATCATGGGAGACTTCAATATGCAGGTGGACTGGGTAAATAATGTTGCCAGTGGATCCAAAGAAAGGGAATTCATGGAATGCTTACAGGATGGCTTTTTGGAACAGCTTGTCATGAAGCCCACAAGGGAGCAGGCTATTCTGGACCTAGTGCTTTGCAATGAACCAGACTTTATAAAAGATCTTAAAGTAAGGGAACACTTAGGAAGCAGTGATCATAATATGGTAGAGTTCAGTCTGCAGTTTGAAAGAGAGAAGGCAAAATCAGATGTAATGGTGTTACAGTTTATAAGTTAATTATGAGGGCATGAGAGAGGAACTGACGAAAATAGACTGGAAGCAGAGGCTAGCGGGGAAGACAGTAGAGCAAAAATGGCAGGGGTTTGTGGGTATAATTGAGGACATTGTACACAGGTTCATCCCCAAGAAAAGAAGGATTATCCAGAGAGGGATTAGACAGCCATGGCTGACAAAGGAAGTTAGGAAACGTATTAAAGAAAAAGAGAGATCCTATAAAGTGGCCAAGAGCAGTGGGAAATCAGAAGATTGGGAAGGCTACAAAAACAAACAGAGGATAACAAAGAGAGTAATAAGGAAGGAGAGGATCAAATATGAAGGTAGGCTAGCCAGAAATATTAGAAATGATAGTAAATGTTTCTTTCAATACACAAGAAACAAACGACAGGCAAAAGTAGACATTGGGCCACTTCAAACTGATGCTGGAAGCCTAGTGATGGGAGATAAGGAAATAGCAGGAGAACTTAACAAGTATTTTGTGTCAGTTTTCACAGTGGAAGACATGAGTAATATCCCAACAATTAAAGGGAATCAGGGGGCTGGGTTGAGTATGGGTTGCTGTTACAAAAGAGAAAGTGCTAGAAAAGCTAAAAAGTCTTAAAATTGATCAATCTTCTGGCCTCGATGGGATATACCCTAGAGTTCTGAGAGAGGTGGCTGAGGAAATAGCGGAGGCATTGGCTGAGATCTTTCAAGAGTCACTGGAGTCAGGGAAAGTCCCGGATGATTGGAAGATCACTGTTGTAACCCCTGTGTTCAAGAAAGGATCAAGACAAAAGATGGAAAATTATAGGCCAATTAGCCTAACCTCGGTTGTTGGTAAAATTCTAGAATCCATCATTAAGGATGAGGTTTCTTAATTCTTGGAAGAGCAGAGTCTGATTAAGAACAAGTCAACATGGATTTTGTAAGGGGAGGTCATGCCTGACAAACCTGTTGGAATTCTTTGAAGAGGTGACAAGTAGGTTAGACCAGGGAAACTCAGTGGACGTGGTCTATCTAGACTTCCAAAAGGCCTTTGATAAGGTGCCACACGGGAGGCTGCTGAGCAAGGTGAGGGCCCATGGTGTTCGAGGTGAGCTACTGGGAAGGATTGAGGATTGGCTGTCTGACAGAAAGCAGCGAGTTGGGATAAAAGGTTCTTTTTCGGAATGGCAGCCGGTGATGAGCGGTGTCCCGCAGGGTTCAGTGTTGGGGCTGCAGCTGTTCGCATGATATATAAATGATCTGGATGAAGGGACTGGTGGCATTCTAGCAAAGTTTGAAGATGATATGAAGTTAGGTGAACAGGCAGGTAGTACTGAGGAAGTGGGGAGGTTACAGAAGGATCTAGACAGTTAGGGAGAGTGGTCCAGGAAATGGCTGATGGAATTCAATGTGAGCAAATGCGAGGTCTTGCACTTTGGAAAAAAGAATAAAAGCATAGACTACTTTCTAAACGGTGCGAAAATTCATAAAGCCAAAGTACAAAGGGATCTGGGAGTGCTAGTCGAGGATTCTCTAAAGGTAAACATGCAGATTGAGTCCCTGATTAAGAAAGCGAATGCAATGTTGACACTTATCTCAAGAGGGTTGGAATATAAAAGCACCATTGTGCTACTGAGACTTTATAAAGCTCTGGTTAGGCCCCATTTGGAGTACTGTGTCCAGTTTTGGTCCCCACACCTCAGGAAGGACGTACTGGCACTGGAACATGTCCAGCGGAGATTCACACGGATGATCCCTGGAATGGTTGGTCTAAAATATGAGGAACAGCTGAGGATCCTGGGATTGTATTCATTGGAGTTTAGAAGATTAAGGGGAGACTTAATAGAAACTTACAAGATAATACATGGCTTGGAAAGGGTGGACGCTAAGAAACTTTTTCTGTTAGGCGAGGAGACTAGGACCCATGGACACAGCCTTAAAGTTAGAGGGGGTCAATTCAGAACAGAAATGCAGAGATATTTCTTCAGCCAGAGGGTGGTGGGCCTGTGGAATTCATTGCCGCAGAGTGCAGTGGAGGCCGGGACGCTAAATGTCTTCAAGGCAGAGATTGATGGATTCTTGATGTCACAAGGAATTAAGGGCTACGGGGAGAATGCGGGTAAGTGGAGTTGAAATGCCCATCAGCCATGATTGATTGGCGGAGTGGACTCGATGGGCCGAATGGCCTTACTTCCACTCCTATGTCTTATGGTCTTATGGTCTTATGGAATAATCATGGGTCCTCAGCAGCACACACACCTTCATGGTCATCCACAGCTTCTGGTTGGGATGAGAGTGATGGCCTTGGACACAGTGACTTGCTAATGCAGCAAATCACCCACGCCAAATACTTGTCGATGTTGGGCAGGCTTTGAGTAGTCAGGACGAGAGTTACTTACTGCAAGTTTCCTAACCTCTGACCTGCTTCTGGAGCTGCTGATTGGTCCTGTTCAGTGTCTGGTCAATGCTAACTCCCACGATCCTGATCATCAGGGATTCAGAGATGGTAACCTCATTGAATACGAAAGGATGGTGGTTAGATTCTCTCTTCTTGAAGATGGTCATTGTCTGGCATTCGTATGTCCTGAATATTATTTGCCACTTTTGAATCCCAAAAGTATTGTTGAGGTCTTGCTGAATATGAAACCAAAAGAGAAAATGCTGGAAAATCTCAACAAGTCTGGCAGCATTTCGAGTCTAACTGACCCTTTGTCAAAGCTGGATATGGGTTGCTTCAGTATCTGAGAATTTGTGAACAATCCTGTACATTGTGCGATTATCAGCAACTATCTCCACTTCTGATCTTATGACAACGCTTTCCATAGAATCAAAGGACCCCTACAGTGTGGAAACAGGCCTGCAGGAAATGCAGTGCCCAGCATGTAAAGAATAAAGACTCACATTTACAGTTTATATACATTCTGATTGTCTCTGAGCATTTTACAGCTAATAACATACTTCTGAAGTATAGTCACGTTTGCAATGTATGCAGCAGGTTGGCACCATGGTTAACATACTATGCCTCACAGAAATAGGCACCTGGGTTCGATTCCACCCTCAGGCAACTGTGTGGAGTTTGCACATTCTGCGTGGATTTCCTCCCAAAGACTAACGATGCACAGGTTAGGTGGATTGGCCAGCTGAAATCACTCACAGTGCTCAGCGCTGTGTAGGCGAGGTGGGTTAGCTATGACAGATGCAAGGATAGGGTAGGGGCATGTGTCTGGGTGGGATACTCTTTAAAGGGTTTGTGTGGACTCAATGTATCAAATAACCTGCTGTAAGGATTATATATGAGATCACCTGCTTTTCTAAGTTATCGTTGAAGGATAATTATTAGCTAGGGCAAGTGTTTTTGGTTGGTTCCCATTCAAATAAGAAGGCACAGGGGACCTGGATCTAATGCCTAATCTGAAAGATGGAACCTTCAAGAGTGCTGCATTCTTTCAGTGTCTTATTGAAAAGATAGGAAGCGGCAATATTGAAATGGTTTATAAACTAGCACTCTTGTAAGGTGTAGTAGCCAATAAAGGAAGTAGTAACGATCTTGAATAGGGGATCCAGATGTTTGGGTTAGGAATGCAGGTCCTTTTGAAAGTCAATCAGAACAGTTCCAGAATTGATAGAGTCATTGGATTTTGTATTTAAGAACTGCATTGATTGCCAGTGGGAAGCCGGATTCTGGAGAATGAAAGGTTCCAACAGTGAAAACTCATGTTTGTTCTGAACTATGGATTTACAATAAAACCCTTGCAAATCTCAGAAAAACTTCTGTTGCCCAATTCAATACATGGATGTCCATCTGTTAAACATCAGAAAGTCCTAACATATCTCCACATTGAAGATTTTGAGGACATGAAGTGAGATGAAGTAATGCTTCCATCACCAAATGAGGTACTCCCAGTGCATACTGAAGACAATCACACTGAAAAATTGTTCATGGTTGCTCTGGTAGCCAAGTCACCATCAAAAAGCAACATGGAGTTGAGATTGACTGTAATTGATGGCACGTTTTATTTGTTCATTTGTGGGATGTTAACATTGCTAGTTGGCCAGCATTTTATTGCCTGTCCCTTGTTGCCCTTGAGAAGGTGGTGACAAGCTGCCTTCTTGAATCACTACAGTCCACATGCTATAGGCTGACCCACAATGCCATGAGAGAGGGAATTCCAGGATTTTGGCCCAGTGATAGTGAAGGAACGGTAATATATTTCCAACTCAAGATGGTGAGATGCTTGGAGGGGAACTAGAAGGTGATGGTGTTTTCATGTATTTGTTGTCCTTCTCCTTCTAGACGGAAGTGTTGTGGAATGTGCTGTCTGAGGATCGTTGGAATTTCTGCTGTGTATCTTGTAGATAGTTCACACTGCTGCTACTGAGCATTGGGTGGAGGGGGTGGATGTGGTGCCAAACAAGCAGGCTGCTTTGACCTGGATGGTGCCAAGCTTCTTGAGTGTAGTTGGAGCTGCAGCCATCCAGGCAAATGGGGAGTGTCCCATCACACTCCTGACTTGGGCCTCGTAGATAGTGCACAGACAGGGGAGTCAGGTGGTGAGTTACTTGCTGCAGTACTCATAGCCCCGACCTGCTGTTGTTGCCACTGTGTTTATATGACGAGTCCAGTTGAGTTTCTGGTATACCTTAAGTAAGTCAGAAGTACACGAACAAGATCAACTTACACCTCTAAGAATTATCAGTGCTTTTGCTTCCTCTGCGCTTCTGGGATCATGTGTAAGCTATGCTTCAAATGTACATCATTCTCTTTAAAGTACTTTAAGAGCCCGTTTGGATTTGTGAGAAGAGATTTTATTACAAGTCTTTATTTTATAAAAGAAACTGAAATATGCTGGAAATCAGAAACAAAAACTGAAATTGCCAGAAAGGCTCAGCAGGTCATAGAGTCATAGTGTGGATCAGCACAGAAATAGTCCAAGTCATCCATGCCAAACTAAATTAATCCAGTGCCCATTTGCCAGCTTTTGGCTCATATCCCTCCCTATTTGTTTACTCATCCAGATGTCTGTCATATGCTCTGGCAGCATCTGAGGAGAGAATTTACAGTTAATGTTTCAGGTTCAGTGCCCTTCCTCAGAATTCTTGTAACAAGGAAAAGTATAGCTTTTACACAGAAGCTGGGTGCGGGGAAGGAGTAAGGAGCAAATAATAGGTGGAGATAGAGCCCAAACAGAGAGAACAGTTGAACAGACAAAGGAATGGTTAATGATCAGCCTGGCATAATGAATTGTTCACTCAGAGTTCTTCATTCTTGTAGGCTGATTGTTATCCACTTCTGTCCAACTGGTTTTCTCTCTCTCTGACCTCTATCTCTACCTATTGTTTTTTTTCCTTACCCCCCCTCCCCCCCCCCACCACCCCAGCTTCTGCATCAAAAAAACCAACCTTTTCCAAGTTACATCAGTTCTGAGGAGGGGGTCACTGAACCTGAAAGAATTAACTCTGATTTCTCTCACAGATACTGCCAGACCGACTGAGCCTTTCCAGCAATTTCCATTTTTATTTCGTTAATCTATGTCTTTAAAGAGCTCTGTTGATTTTTTTTGGGCTATTATGGAAGCTTAGGTAATTCTTTCAAAGCTGCACTTGCTCATTAAAACTTTGAAGAAATGTCACTTTACTGTATTCTCATTTTGTGTAACTCATAGCTGCTCATAAGAATATTCAGCACTTAGAATAAAAGAAAGAAAAATTCTGTGACTGAGAGGCATGACAGGTTTAGGCAATCTTTGAAAACTCATGAATTTAAAAATAAATTGTAAATAAATTGGGTCTCCGACATTTTTAGTTAATATATCATGAAGTGCTCATATAAATGAACCTCAACAATATCCTTGTACCAGGACTCGTACCAACACTTCCTTCCTAATCAAGCGTAATATTTTCTTTCAAGTAAGATATATTCGTATCTGAGCTAAAGAGAACGTTGGCTGCAGTGCACAACAGGTCAGTCAATAACTGCAATGAGAAAAGACCTGTCAGTGTGCTGGAAAAATAGATGCTGACTGGCCTTCACTTTCTTCATAGTCTAATACTCAAATGTGACTGCATATCAAAATAATTTATTGACTGTGGAGGATTTTGGCAAGTCCTGAGGAAGTGATAAAATGTAATAAAAATGTAATTTTTATTTCCATTCTTTCTTATTGCAGATTTATTGGAATTGCAGTTTTTTTTTCAGGCAGCCATTAAGTATTAATTTCAACTCCAAAATTAGTTTATTTATAAAACCTATTGCACATGCATAAACAAATAATCAAGTAATGCTTACTGCGTTGCCTACTTAATTTTGTCACTGTGATTAATAATTCATACGAAGCAACGATGGTTTGTGGTATTAAATTAATATTAAGTTGCACTTTCCCTGTGTTATTGTTACAAAAAATTACACAATTTTGTGAACTAACTTTAACTCCTATTGTTCTTTAAAGATTAACCGCTGATGGTGTATACCGGGCAGTGAAGGAATTAGCTTCTGTTTCCTGACAGTAACAGCACAATTCTTCAATCACCACTTGCCCCTATCCAAGAATAAAACTTTAATGATCTGCCCAGAGAAAGTTGCAAGCTTTCAGTTCTTGCAGGCTTCAAGTGCAGAAGATTTCCTCTTGAATTGTCCAGTCAACGTTATTGCAATGCTCAAGCTCAACTCAAAAGATCTCTCTTCCTGATGAAAGGCTTTTGCCCGAAACGTTGATTTTCCTGCTCCTCAGATGCTGCCTGACCTGCTGTGCTTTTCCAGCACCACTCTAATCTAGCCTTTTAATAATCCACAGGTCCACTTTAAAAATATAAAGAGTTATTGGCCATTCAGTGTCAATTTTAACTAGACATGAACGAGAACACAGGGTAAATTACATGGTAGAAGAATGCCTTTGTTCAAAATGGGTGTTACTGATAGGAAAAAACATTCTATTGTCCATCCCCAGTTGCCCTTGAGAGGTCAGAAATAATAATGGAGTAGTTTTCTAGATCTTTTCAGAGGCAAATATGAACCAAAGACTTTGTTTTGGGTCATGTGTCACATATAAGCTTGAGCAGGAAAGGATGGCAGCTAGCCTTGTTGAATGTACATTGATAAACGCGATAAGTTTAGTTAAAAGAATGGCTCATGAATAAGTCTGACCAAGTTCAAAGACGTTTTAAGCAGACTGCCCAGAAGGTTACGAATAAGGAATTCTTAAAAGGTTATGGGAACCCATCATAAATGCATTTTAGAATCCCTACAGTAGAGATAGAGGCTATTTGGCTTATTGAATATGCACTGACACTTCGAAGAACATGCCATCTCAAGTCACCCTGTCCCCAGAACCCTGCATTTACAATGGCTTAATCTGCCTAACCTGCACATTTCTGGACACTACGGACAATTTAGCTTGGCTGATCTACCTAACCTGCACATCCTTGGATTGTGGGAGGAAACTGGAGCACCCGGAGGAAACCCACACAGACATTGGGAGAACGTGTGATCTTCACACAGACAGTGACCCAAAGCTGGAATAAACCCGTCTCCCTGGCAGCGAGAGTTAGCAGTGCTAACCACAGTGCCACAAGGCCATCTTTTGAAAGCATCATTCTGTGTAACTATGGAGTTGGGGGTGGGAAGACAGAGAGAGAGAGAGAGACAAAGACAAAGACAGAGAGAATGGAAAGTGAATGAAGAGTTTGATTTTGTTAGCAATACCAAAGTGAAAGAGGAGTGGGTAAACCAGAAACAGTCAATGAATATGCTGTGCAAGATGTCAATGGATCATGAACCACTCAGCCTCTCGTAGCAATGAATCGGAGATGCCGGTGTTGTACAAAGTTAAAATTCACACAACACCAATTTATAGTCCAATAGGTTTAATTGGAAGCACTAGCTTTCGGAGCGCTGGTCCTTCATCAGGTGGTTGTGGAGTACACAATTGTAAGACACAGAATTTATAACAAAAGTCTACAGTGTGATGTAACTGAAATTACACATTGAAAAATACCTTGATTGTTTGTTGAGTCTCTCATTTGTTAGAATGACCACGATAGTTTCACTTCTTTCATATGTAAATCACAAAACATTTTTAAAAGTTACATTCTCAGGTTAACTGTAACAATTGGTGTCAGCCCAGATAAGATGTTGAAGGTGTTAGTCCCCGTGTTCTGTTGTCTGTGCCATAATGTTCAGAATGATTCTAATCTAAAACATGAGTTAACAGAGTTTTACATGGATTCATTCAGCAATGGATTCTTGTAGCAACGGAATGGGCCATCCTGAGTTTTAATTTGTGCTGTTGATTCAAATGCTGCATGAATTTATATCTTCAAGTTTCAATAAAAAGTAATAGAAAATATTATGTTACAAAGTAGAAATGATACTCCATTGTTTCTTGCTTCGGATTGAAACAATAAACAAACTCGATGATTTAAAACGTACAGCCATTCTCAGTTCTTGTTTTCAATGTTAATGACTTTATACTGTGAACACTTGCTGCCTTAAAATCGTGCAGCTGAACCAGGGCACTCCTATGAGGACTCATCCAGTGACAGCAAAACTCAGAAGATGTACTTGGTCCATCTCCTGTAAAATCCAATGAGCCAGGTTTTCTTGCAATTGTAAAACTTTGACAACTTGGACATTCTCAGCCTTTAGCATCAGTGCTTCATGTCAGCAGTGTCCACCACCGACAAGAATCAATGCAGCAACACACCAAACCTCCTTCCAAACCCACAACATTTACCAAAGCAAGTAGAAACACTACTACTTGCAAGTTCCCTTCTAAGCCATACACCATGCTGACTTGGAAATATATTGCTGTTCCTTCAGTGTCATTGTCATAGATTCATAGAGATGTACAGCATGGAAACAGACCCTTCGGTCCAACCCATCCATGCCGATCTAGTCCCAACCCAATTTAGTTCCACCTGCCAGCACCCGGCCCATGTCCCGCCAAATCCTTCCTATTCATAGACCCATCCAAATGCCTCTTAAATGTTGCAATTGTACCAGCCTCCACCACTTCCTCTGGCAGCTCATTCAATACACGTACCACCCTCTGCGTGAAAAAGTTGCCCCTTAGGTCTCTTTTATATCTTTCCCCTCTCACCCTAAACCTATGCCCTCTAGTTCTGGACTCCCCAACCTCAGGGAAAAGATTTTGCCCATTTACCCTATCCAGGCCCCTCAAAATTTTGTAAACTGGGTTAAAGTCCTGGAACTACATCTTTACCAGCATTGCAGGGAAGTAAAGATGATCAATAAATATCGGCTTTGCCATCGACACCCACTTTCCAAGAATGCATAAAACAAGTCTCAAAACTTGTTGTTGCTCACAAGTTAGTTCAAAATCTTGCTGTAAATCACTACAATATGCTACTGTAAAGAGCAGTTGCAAAGAAATGCAGTCATCTGATAATAGTCCTCATACAGCCATCAGGTGAATATCCACATGGCAGCCAAAAAGCAATGAATCTGATCAATAATATCATGCACTGGTCAGCCATTACTTAATGACCTAGATTGTACTGTTTGTGGGATGATAATCAATTAATGCAAATCATCTACTCAAATGCTAACATAGAATAGTTCTCAAATACCTGTGACCCTACTCAGATCAGTCAATGCGTTTTGACAGAGGGATTTAATTTCATGGTGTGAATCTGCATTACACTGTTCATAGAGCTGACATCAAGATCCGAGCGTGGTCTCTTCAGTATCATTCACCCTAATTATTTTTGAAACAACGTGTCCAATTTAAAAGGATCAGGATTTAACCATTAATGTAATGTGCAATATAATGAAAGTTGAAATTGCCTTCTTGGATCAAGTCATATACCTGATCAATTATATTCTTCAAGCTTGGTGTCCCACTTTTACTGTGTTATTGTACCTTTTCATCTTTTTTGTTCCTCGTTTGTGATATTTAACTTACATCTGAGTATCAGTAAGAGATTTACTTTCAAAGAAAATGTTACCTGGAGTCTTGATGAAGTGGGGCTGATCTCCCAAGAGCAGGAAGGTTAAAAGAAGACATGGCAGCGATGTTTGGACCGTGAAGGGTATTGATGGTATAAACAGGAGAAGCTGTCCCCAGTGGCAGAGGGATCAGTAAGCAAAGCACAAAGATTTAAGATAATTGTCATAACAACTGGAGGCCTCATGTCGAAAACCTTTTCTGAAACAGTAGGTTTCAATAATTCAAATTAACCACTTAAAAGGGTCTCCCAAAGGAAACTAGATAAATATTTCCTTCTGAATAGCTCCGTCAATGTACTTACGCCACATGGACTGCAGTTTGTCACAAAGGTGACTCACCCCTGTTACAGCCTCAGACAGGATCTCTAAATTTATGATTAGACACCAGAAACATTTAAAGTTTAAAGTAGACTAAGTTTGAAATCCCAAGTACTGACTGAGAGAATAAAGCCACAACACCCCACAGTTTTCAACAAATAAAGCAAACTTTTCTAAATAAAGTTAGAAAAGTAAAACCATGCAGAATACATAATAATAACTTCTGGTCTTTTACAACTTAATCAGGGTAAAATATGAACACCACCACAGAGCACACCAAAAAGTAAGCCAGTTAGTGATAATGTGGGTCACCAAATATTATTAATACTTCATCTCTTTTATAACAAATCCTAATTCTTCACTTTTGAAGAGTTAAGTTCTGAATATCCTCAAAAGCTGTTCCAACTTGGACTGCCTCAACAAATGTTCATCACTTTGTAGTTCAATCTCTTCTCCTGAGACTGTATTCCATGGGATTTACAAAATTGCACACTTAATTGTAGGAATTCCATGAACTCATTATTGGCCTGATTCGGGCTCTTCCACAGATATCAATCTTCATTAAGGTCGCACTGTCCCAGCACTTTTTCAAATTCTAGTCTCTCAGTTGTATTAAACAAATACTGTTCACGGTTTCCTGAGTTCCAACTTCCATTTGCACTAGATGGCACCAGAGGTAATGAATTCTCAGTAGCGCATTGGTTTGGTTGACTTGCTTCCACGGTTTCTACTCTTTCTCATTTACTGACTGGTCCTTGAAATTGCATATGCACCCCATATCTGTGTGGGCTTCTGCTGGATGGTCTGGTTTCTTCCCACAGTCCAAAGATGCACAGGTTAGGCATAGTGGCCATGCTAAATTGCCCATACTGTCCAGGGGTGTACAGGCTAGGTGGATTAGCCATGTAAAATGCAGGGTTAGAGGGATTGGGTACAGGGTGTGTCTGACATGGGGAGAATGTGCAAACACCACACAGACAGTCACCCAAGACTGGAATTGAACACAGGTCCCTGGTGCTGTGAGGCAATAGTACTAACCACTGAGCCACCGTGCTGCCCAATCTGCCCCAAAGAAGATTATATGAACTAAATTTTTCAATCTGATTTGCCCAATCTATACGTAGATTTAAATCTCCCATGACTATTTGCTGCAGACTTTTCATATGTTCCTTGTGTATACTGCATCCTAGAGTATGGTTACTGTGAGGGATGGATTAGAGTGGTACTGGAAAAGTACAGCAGGTCAGACAGCATCCAAGGAGCCTGCTCCTCAGATGCTGCCTGACCTGCTGTGCTTTTCCAGCACCACTCAAATCCAGACTCGGGTTTCCAGCATCTGCAGTCCTCGTTTTTACCTTACTGTGAGGGAGTGTATCAACCACTTCCATAAGTGACTTCTGATCTTTAATATTTCTTAGCTCTACCTGAATGTGATTTTATTTATTCAAAGGATGTAGGTGTTGTTAGCCAGGCCTGCATTTGTTTGCCCAATCCTGATTGCCCAGAGAGCAGTTAAGAGTCAGCCATGTTGCTGTGAGACTGGTGTCACATGTTGGCCAGACCAGGTAGTGATAGTGGTTTCTGTCCCAGTATTGTGGTCATCATTCCAGATTTTTGATTGAATTTAAATGCTTTCATTTGTTGTGGTGGGATTCAAACCCAGGTTCCTAGAACAGAGATGGGAAACCTTTTCATATTAGAAGGCGGATCATGTTAGTTGTAATCTAATAAGGCCACATCCAAGAAACTTCAATTATATATTCCTCAAATTTCACGTTTTTAAAATTATGGCAGTCAGTCTGTGAGGATTATTTCATCGAATTTTCTTTTACTCTCCTGTTATTTTAAATACATTCATTTTAAGATTAAAATTAAAATAATAAAGGATGAAAAAACCATATTATTAAAAAATAAAAGATTTGTTTTGCAAAATTTGGATTCATTCAAGAGGCCACATATAATGGCGTATAAGGCCGCAGGTTCCCCAGCCCTGCCCTAGAATATTAAATGGGATTCTTGACTCACAGTTTAACATTGCCTCCCCAATTCCATAGTTTGATCTTTAACCCTAAGATTATCTCTCCACCTTTTCCTAGGCTTTCTTTCTTTTTGAAATGTCATACCTCCTTGAATATTCAGTTCCCAGCCTTTGCCATGTTGCAAGCATATCTCTGTACCCTAACTTCTTAATTCGAAGATGAATAACCTCACACTTTGATACATAATGTTTGCTACCTTTCTGCCTACTCACAGAACCTGTTATATCTCCTTGCCGCCTTTGTGAATCCTCACAGCTTACATACCCACTAGTTTAGTACAATCAGCAAACTTAGATACATTGCCCTCATTCTTGTTACCTCAGGTATTAGAATGACAACTAATATATCTATAGCATCTTTACATTACAAAATGTCCAGTGCTTCACAGAAACATAATGAAGTAAAGTATGATACTAAGGCACATTTGATTAGATGACCAAAAGGTTAGTCAAAAAGGCAGGTTTCGAAAAGTGTCTTAATTGGGAATACACGAGAGGCCTGAATTAAAGGACTGCTGATATCTTGAGGAGTTTTGGGGCTAGAAGTGATCACAGTGATAATGAGTGGCTAAAGATGGAGTTTGGTCAGTCAACCCATTTACTCCATCTATAATGGGCTTGCCTATTGATTCTTTCCCTGCTGTTGTCATTTTTTCCACTTTGCAACCTCACTGCTTTTTTTTCATGAGCTCTGATGAGGTCAAAATATTACAACTTGCTCTTTCTACTCAGATGGCAGAGTAGAAGTCTCAATGTCCCACTCCTACATACATCTTTGTCTATTCTGTATCAACTCAATGAGGCGAGTTTCTGTGAGATGCTGGATTATCTTCGAAATGTCCACTTCCTTCAGTACTTTGATTTACAGAGTAAAATGCTGCTGATTTAGACATATCGCCTATCACTCCAGATTTCTGTAACAGCAATATGATTAGAATTATTGAGTAAAAGGTGACAAATGTTACCTGCTGTACACATCATTGTTTTAGCTAATAATTCACTATAGAGATCCATTCAGTGTTTGGTGGCTTCCACTCATGGTGTCTGAAAAAGTGGGTACTTGGCTCTACAAAATCATACTGATATTTACTGTTCATATGTGCTGCCAGTCCTCTTTCTCACTTGCCATTAGTCTCAGCAATGAAACTGAAAGCATTGTATTATTGACATTTACACATGGACTCCATCCCATTGTTCAATTCTTAATGAGTACACATCAACATAAATAATATGTCAATAAGGTCAACAAAAGCAGCCAGATTCAGAATACTGCTGATAAATTTTGGATTTCAGGATTTCTGATAATCTTCCTATTAACTGGCAAATATGTACTTGTCGTGGGATGAGCATATGATGGGGAAAGGTAGAGCAGGACATTGGGATCGTGGGATACTATGTGAAAAAGGCTCCTACTGAGTTAAATGTAATCTATTCCCTTCCCCAAAAAGGTAGTGGGTGGAGAATCTAAAAATATTGTTGAGGCAGAGGGAGGTAGATCCTTAATTTACACAGGGCTGCAAGAGTGTTTGCAGGGATATGCAGGAATGTAGAGTTAAGGATGTAATCAGACCGGCCTGGACCTAATTAAAATGGCACTGGATTATGGTGACTTATACACATTTCACTTTATTTTCATAAATACAAGTGACAACGAGTTACTATTCTATTCTAGTCTTATTGAATGGCGGAGGGCTGAGTGGCCACCTCCTGTTTCTTGTTCGTATGTTTGCATCGAAGTGTACGTTCACAGAATATCTGAGTCATTGATGTAAACTGAGCTTCCAACAGTACATCAGAATCATAGACAATGAACACGGGTTTAGCATTCTAGTAATATTTCACATCTGTTGCTTCCTGCACAGCTCTGTTCTTTGAAAAATGCAGCGGGTTATTGATAAAGTCGGCTGATGTATCCCTTCTTGGATGGGGAGAAAGCAGTAAATTGGACTGAAAAGATGCCATGGATGAGTCTGGCTACAGAGATGAAGGAGCAAGCTGCAGAGATAAAAGGCTCTACCCTGGGCTGAAGGCCAGCAGTGCAGTTTATTTTGTAGGCTGTCGCGTCTTGAAAAATACAAGTTACTTCTTTTACTTCAGTGCGGGAAGCAAACCATATTTGAGTGAAGTAAGCGCTTCATTATTATAAATTGTCCTCAAAAATTACAGGATTGAACCAAAGAAGAATTAATACCTGCCAATACCTCACCAAATGTTTAACTGGACTGGCTTTGCAAAGATTGATGATGCACATGTTGGCGAAAGGTAGAAATACCTGGTGAAAATCACACAGGGCTTCATTTGTATTATTGTGAAGGAAGAACTAGGGCAGTGACAGTAAACATCTATAAAATAAAATGTTTAGGCATTTTTATAGGAGTGATTATGCCATTGAACCTGAGATATTGTCTATAAGAATACATAATGTTATAGTAATCAACATTTACCACAGCCAACTAGCAATCTAGAACTCATGAGTTGTCACCCTGCCGTATCAAGTTGGATTCAATAAATTTGATAAATGTATCACTAAAATTGTTGAAAAAGAAGCAAAAAATGGCAACAGGGCTTTTGGGAATGGAAACCTGCTTTTTAATCAACAATGTGTGGTGCACGGACATTGCAGCCATTGCTCCCCAAACCACAAATTCCCTACCATCAAACGCTGCCCCTTCTATCTACCAAGGGAATTACCGCTGCTATACTAACTGCTGTGTACATAACGCCACAAGCAATGGTTGAGGAAGCTCTGGATGTGCTATACTCCACCACTAACACCCTGGAGACAGAACACCCCGAGGCCCTGTTTATTGTGACTGGCGACTTCAATCAAGCAAATTTAAGGAAGATGTTGCCCAAGGATCGCCAGGACATTACCTGCCCCACCAGGGGCCCGAACATTTTAGACCACTGATACATCACTGTGAAATATGTCTTCCACTCCATCCCCCTCCCTCATTTCAGGAACTCCAACCACAATGCCATGTTTCTTCTCCCGCTTACAGGCAAAAGTTCAAGCAGAAGACCCCTCTCGCAGATATAGATCCAGTGCTGGCCGGAGGAGGCAGAGGATCAACTCCGGGACTGTCTGGAATCGGCTGATTGGGCCATGTTCAAAAAGTCCACAAGTCCCTTGGACGAGTGCGCCACCACCGTCACAGACTTTATCAGCAAGTGTGTGGAGGACTGCATACCGAGGAATTCAATCTGGATGTTCTCCAACAGGAAACCCTGGATGAATGAGAACATATGGAATCTGCTAAAAACCTGGTGTGAGGTCTTCAGATCAGGAGACCCACTCACATGTAAAGAATCCAAGTATAACCTTCGCAGAGCCATTAAGACAGCCAAGGACCAATACTGATCCAAACTAGAGACTCAGACAGACACCCGATGACTATGAGGTAAAAACAATGACTGCAGATGCTGGAAACCAGATTCTGGATCGGTGGTGCTGGAAGAGCACAGCAGTTCAGGCAGCATCCAAGGAGCAGCGAAATCAACGTTGTTCTCAGAACCCGACGACTATGGCAAGGACTGAATGACATCACAAGTTCTAAAAAGAGATTGTCTGCTATCTTGAACTCCCAGATCGTCTCAATGCCTTCTATGCTTGCTTTGAGCAGAATTTCGGCAGAGAGGTAACACCTATTCCAACAAGTCCTGACAAACCTATCCCAAATGTCACTGCATCAGAGGTTAGATTAGTTTTCCTTCGTGTGAATCCAAGGAAAGCAATGGGACCAGACAGGGTACTAGGCCATGCACTCGGAGCACATGCAAATCAACTGTAAGAGGTTTCCTTGGACATCTTCACCCTCTCCCTGCAGCAGGCCACTGTCCCTGCCTGTTTCAAGAAGGCCAACATCATCCCTGTGCCTAAGAAGGCTCATCCAGCATGTCTCAATGACTGATGCCCAGTGGCCCGAACTTTGGTGGTCATGAAGTGCTTTGAAAGGCTGATAATGGCATGAATCAACTCCAGCCTCCCCACTACTCTTGACCCACTCCAATTTGCCTAACTGACCAACAGATCCACATCAGATGCCATATCACTTGTTATTCACTCCTCCCGAGAACATCCTGACACCAAGAACAGTTACGTAAGAATCTTACTAATTGACTACAGTTCAGCCTTCAACACTATGACTGATTACTAAACTCAATGATCTCGGAGTAAGCCCCACTCTCTGCAACTGGATCCTTAGTTTCCTTACCCACAGGCCACAATCAGTGAATATTGCAGACAATATTTCATCCTCACTAACACGCAACACTGGAGCCCCCCATTGGTGTGTACTCAGCCCCCCATGTATACCCATGATTACGTTGCCAAATACCAGACTAATGCCATTTACAAGTTTGCTGACAACACCACCAAAGTCGGTTGAATCTCAGATGCCGATGAAACAGATTACAGATGGGAGGTGGAAGACCTGGAAAAATGGTGCATTGAGAACAACCTAGCTCTCAATGCCACCAAAATCAAGGAACTCCTACACATTAACAGCACAGAGGTGAAACAAGTGGAGAGTGTCAAGCTCCTGGGAACTTTCTTGGACTCTTCATGTGGACGGACTGATTACAAAAGCCCAATACCATCTCTTTTTCCTCAGGCAGCTGAGGACATTTGGCATGATGGCAAATACCTTTGCCAACTTTTGTAGGTGCATCATTGAGAGCATTCTGTGGATATATCACTACCTGGTATGGCAACTGTACCTTCAAGATCTGAGATGGTTACAGAGAGTGGTGAACTTGGCCCGGACCACCACAGAGGCTAACCTCCTATGTGTAGAATCCATCTACCAGCCCCGATGTCAAGTAAAAGGCCACCAGCATCTCAAAGATCCATCCCACCCTGGCAATGTTTTTAGATTAGATTAGATTTCCTACAGTATGGAAACAGGCCTTTTTGGCCCAACCAGTCCACACCGACCCTCCGAAGAGTAACCCACCCAGACCCATTCTCCCTAACTAATACCATAAGACCATAAGACATAGGAGTGGAAGTAAGGCCATTCGTAAGAGTTAAATTGCCCACTTAACTCTACGGGCAATTTAGCATAACCAATTCACCTAACCTGCACATCTTTGGACTGTGGTGGGAAACTGGAGCACCCGGAGGAATCCCACGCAGACACAGGAAGAATATGCAAACTCAACACAGATAGTCACCCGAGGCTGGAATTGAACCCGGGTCCCTGGCGCTGTGAGGCAGCAGTGCTAACCACTGTGCCACCGTTTTCTACAACCTCCACCATCGGGGAGAAGGTACAGAAGCCTGAACACATGCATGAGCTGGTTTTTGAAACAATTTCTACCCTACTATTGTTAGAATACTGAATGGACTCACAAACTCTTCACATTCGCCTGTATCTGTGTTTACATTTTTACTGCTGTCTACCTATTATTTATTTATCTATGCTATTTAACTCTGTGATATGCCAGTATTGCTCGCAAGACAAAGCTTTTCACTGTGCCTCGGTACACGTGACAATAAATTCAATTCAATTTAATTCAATTCAACCAACCAGCTTGGTCTGGCCTCCATCCAGCCTCATAAAATATAGTTATCTTCGCTTTCACTTCCACTGCAACTGATATTATTACAGTATTGTAAACACTGTTGATTTTACACATTGCAAAAACCACTAGTTGATAGTTGGGATTTGGAAAATGGATTACTCCAGCAGCCAGGAGTAGGCAGAGCAGATAGATTAATTGACAGTATGTGTGGTGTCCCACCAAGTATCAATATTGAATCTTAACCAGTTATCATATTTATAAATGACATAGATGATGGTCTAGAAGGGGGAGATCTTGTGGTGCACTGGGGAGCATTATTACCTCAGCCAGGTGTTCTGGGCTTGAGTCCCACTCTAGAGCTTGTTGGTGATTGAATGTGCATTCACGATGCGGACAAATAGTTTAACCATCAACCTGTAATTCTTGCCAAACTGCCTGATGTTTGGCGGTGAGAACAAAAGGGTCTCCTGGTCAGCCAACTTGCAGAGAGCAATGGCAAAACACTGCAATACTTCACCAACAATAACCATGGACATAAGTTAAGGATAAAATCAGACCAGCCATGATCTAATTAAAATGGATTATGGCGACTTATATTCTTTTCACTGTATTTTCATAAATAATTAAATTAACATTCTATTGTATCTCTATTGATGGGCTCAGTCCATGGTTGCCAATGCTCTCTTAGGACATAGTTAAGATCTTTGAAGAGGTGCCGCAGGCAGTGGACAAAGGTAATGCTGCTGATGTTGTATATTTGGACTTTCAGAAAGCATTTGATATGGTGCCACATGGCAGGTTGGTTAGCAAATTCAAAATGTTTTGGATTGATGGGTCCTTGACAGCATGGATTTGAAGTTGCCCAAAGGATAGGCAACAGAGGGTAGGTATAGATGGAATTTCTCAGATTGGAGATGAGTTGTAAATGGTGTTCCCCAGTGATCGATGTTGAGACACTTGCTTTTTCTGATTGGCACAAATGAATCAGAGATGGATAATAAGAGTAAAACAGCTGATGATCCTCAGCCAGGGAGAATAAAGAATTGCAAGGATGATTCTGAGCGACTTTCAACGAACTTTGACAAGCTGGCCGAATGGACAGGCACCTGGCAGATGGATTTCAAAGCATGTTTGGTAGAAGAAACATGGAGTGAAAATATAGGCTCAATGTTCCCACCTTGGAGAGGAGTGGTCAGCCAAGTTATTAGGAAGGCTTATAGAATCATTCAGTTGATGTATATTGGCATCGAATATAAAAGTAAGGAAGGGACACCACAACTCTACAAAGCTTTGGTCAGACCACTTTTGGAGTATTGTGTTCAGTTCTGGGCACCTTATTTCAGAAAGGATGTTAAAGACCTGGAGAGAGCATAAAGGAGATTTACTAGAATGATACCAGGAATGAGTGATTTTAGATACAAGGAAAGGTTGAGAGGGATTGAGCTTATTCTTCTTGGAGCAGAGAAAATTAAAAGGTGACCTTCCTGAGGTGTTCAAAATTATGAACAATTTTGACAGGTGAAAGAAAAACATTCAGGTTCCAGTAGTTGTTATGTCCATAATTAGAGGTCACAATTTCAAGATTGTCAGCAAGGGAGCCAAGAATGAGATGAGCAGGACTTTCTTTACTCAGAGGATTGTTTGGATTTGAAATGCGCTGCTTTGGGGACTGCTGGAGGTGGATTACATAGGAGGTTGCAAAAGACAGCTGGATATATTTGAAAGTGATTAATTTAGAGAGCTATGGAGATAGAGCTGGAGAATGGGACTAACTTGGTCGCTTTCAGGAGCCAGTACAGCCACGATGGGTCAAACGATGGGCCTCCTTCTACATTGTAAAATTCGATGGTGTCTTGAGTAACAGAGAGAGAGATGAGATGGAAAGCTACATACCACATTTGAAAATAAGGTAGGAGGAAGCAGAAATGAAAAGATAAACAAATAAAGGAATGCTAATGTGTTAACTAAATGGGAAAACAGTGGTAAGTGAAATATCTATATCAACAACCATGTGGTCATCCAAATTAGAACAAGAAGATGACGACAGGGAATTTTCTAAATGGCAAAAAGCTAGAAACAGGGAGATCCAAAGAGGGTTGGGGTCCAGGTACATAAATGATGAAAGTGTCACAAATAAATACATAATGCATTTAATTGAAATTATGTCAAAAGAATCAAAAATTATACCTCTGCTGCACATTGTCCTGGATAGATAGCACCTGTAGTACCATGAACAATTCTGGAACTGTCCTTGAACATCTTTGGAAGGACGTATTGCCCTTGTACAGCCTGCATTATAGATTTACTAGAATGACACCTAGACTCAAAGGCTTAAATTATGAGGAAAGATTACATGGTTAAGCAGTACCTCTGTCCTTCTCTTCACAGGTGCTGCCTCCCTGCTGAGTATTTCCAATATTCTCTGTTTTTATTACATACATAAAGGCTGTATTCCCTGGAATTTAGACAATTAGCCATTGTTTTGATAAAGGTTCTCAAAATACTTGATGAGAACAGGTTGGCTGGATTGAATGCAACAAAGAACTGCAGATGCTGGAAATCTGAAACAAACAAAAACAAACATTTCTTGAGAAACCCAGCAACATCTGCGAGGAGAAAACAGTTAATGTTTCAAGTCCCAGTGACACATCTTCAGACTTACACCGATCCTGGCAATCTGAACATTAGAGCCAAATCTTTCAGGGGTGAAGTCAGGGATTATTTTTCCACAAATCTCTTCCACAGACAGAAATTGGCATGAGACAAATTGTTAATTCTGAAACTGAGATTGATAGAATTTGTTCACCAAAAGTATTTAAGATATGGATGTTGATGGGTCAGAAGAATGCACCAGAAGCTGGCAGACGGAGTTGAATGGGGATAAATGCGAGATTGTTCATTTTGGCTGGAAAAATGAAAAGGCATATTGTTATTTAAATGGGAAGCAGATTCAAAGTGCATCAGTGCAGAGGGATCTGAGTCTCCTTGTACATGAATCACAGAAAGTGGGTGTGCAGGTGCAGCATAAGATAAGAAAGGCAAATAGAATCTTGGCATTTATTGCAAAAGGATTGGATGATAAAGGTAATGAAGCATTGTTCCAATTATTTCTTTATTTATTAGAGTATTGAGTACAGGAGTTGGGAGGTCATGTTGCGGCTGTACAGAACATTGGTTAGGTCACTGTTGGAATATTGCATGCAATTCTGGTCTCCTTCCTATCGGAAAGATGTTGTGGAACTTGAAAGGGTTCAGAAAAGATTTACAAGGATTTTGCCAGGGTTGGAGGATTTGAGCTATAGGGAGAGGCTGAACAGGCTGGGGCTGTTTTCCCTGGAGCTTCAGAGGCTGAGGTTTACAAAATTATGAGGGACATGGAATGGATAACTAGGCAAAGTCTTTTCCCTGGGGTTGGGGAGCACAGAACTAGAGGGCATAGGTTTAGGGTGAGAGGGGAAAAATATAAAAGAGACCTAAGGGGCAACTTTTTCACACAGAGGGTGGTACGTGTGTGGAATTAGCTGTCAGAGGAAATGGTGAAGGCTGGTACAATTGCAACATTTAAGAGGCATTTGGATGGGTAGATGAATAGGAAGGGTTTGGAGGGAAATGGGCCAGGTGCTGGCAGGTGGGACTAGATTGGGTTGGGATATCTGTTCGGCATGGACAGGTTGAACGGAAGGGTTTGTTTCCATGCTGTACATCTCTATGACTCTATATAAGGCATTAGTGAGACCACACCTGGAGTACTGTGTCCAGTTTTGGTCTCCTTACTTAAGGAATGTTTTTGTAAATCGTATTCAATGATGGGATGAGGGCTGGCCAGGCCAGCGTTTATTGCCCATTCCAGATGTTGGCCAGACCAGGTAACGATGGCAGCTTTTTTCCCTAAAGGACATTAATGAGCCAGTTGGGTTTTTCCTAACAATCAACTCATGATCACTATCAGACTCATAATTCCAACCTTTTTTAAATTATTGAATTCAAATACCACCATCCGCTGTGGTGGGATTCAAACCAAGGCCCACAAACCATTACCTGGGTCTCTAAATTACCAGTCCAGTGGAAATACCACTAGGCCATTGCCTTCCCTTGCTCCTTATGGCACTGGAGGCAGGTCAGAGGAGGGTCATCAGATTGATTGCAAGGATGAAAGGACTGTCAATGAGGAGTGGATAAATAGCTTGACCTGAGCTATCTGGAGTTCAGAAGAACAAAGAGGGATCTGATTGAGGTGTACAAAATGGTAAAAGGGATTTATAAGGTGGATGTTGAACAGATGTTCACTATTTAGAACAGTTTTGTACAAGAAGGCATAGATATAGTGTGAGAGGAGGGAGGTTCTAAACTCTACTGAGGAGGAACTACTTCTCTAAGGTTAGGAGAATGGGCAAATAAATGGCAGTTGGAGTACAATATGGGAAAGTGTGAGGTCATGCACTTGGTCAGAAGAATAGAAGCATGGACCATTTTCTAAATGGGAAGAAAATTCAGAAATCTGAAGTGCAGAAAGACTTGGGAGTCCTAGTCCAGGTTCCTCTTAAGGTAAACTTGGAGGTGGAGTCAGTAGTTAGGAAGGCAAATACAATGTTGCCATGCATCTTGAGACAACGAGAACATAAAAGTAGAGATGTACTCCTGAGGCTCTATAAGGCTCAGTTGAGACCACATTTTGAATACTGTGAGCAATATGGGGCCCCATACCTCAGGAAAGATATATTGGTCTTGGAGCGGGTCCAGAGGAGGTTCACAAGAATG
The DNA here is from genome assembly GCF_020745735.1 of Hemiscyllium ocellatum. Taxonomy (NCBI): domain Eukaryota; kingdom Metazoa; phylum Chordata; class Chondrichthyes; order Orectolobiformes; family Hemiscylliidae; genus Hemiscyllium; species Hemiscyllium ocellatum. The sequence continues at coordinate 121,377,524 of NC_083405.1, read as the reverse complement.
ACCCCAGGAATGAACAGCTTAACATATGAGGAATATTTGAGGACTCTGGGCCTGTACTCAATGGAGTTTTGAAGGATGAGGGGTGATCTGACTGAAACTTACAGAATATTGAATGGCCTGGACAGAGTGGGCATTGGGAAGCTGTTTCTATTGGCAGGAGAGATGAGGACCCGGGGGCACATCCTTAGAGTGAAGGTAAGACCTTTTAGAACAGAGATAAGAAGAAATTTCTTCAGCCAGAGTGTGGTGAATCTGTGGAATTCATTGTTGCAGAATGCTGTGGAGGCCGGGTCATTGAGTGTATGGCCAAGGGGATCAAAGGTTACAGAGAGAAAGTGGGAATGTGGGGTTTGAGAAACTTATTAGCCACGATTGAATAGTAGAGTAGACTTGATGGGCTGAATGGACTAATTTTTGGTCCTATGTCTTATGGTCTTATGGTTGTGAATCTGTGGAACTCACTACCCAGAGTAGAGTGGGGGCAGAATCAATCAACAGATTCAAGAAAAAAAGAAAGGTTTCTGATGCAAAACAGAATAAAGAGCTATGACGAGCAGACAGGAAAGTGGAATTGACAGGATAAGATCAGCCATTATCATGTTAAATAGCAGAGCATGTTCGAAGGGTTGAAAAAATGGGGCAATGGTGGGTATATAGAGTTAGGTTGCTGATCAGCCATTGAGCTACCTCATTGTAGATATTTTCTAATTAACCTGTCTCAGCAATATTCCAGTAAAAAATTAGGTCTGCAGATGCTGGAGATCACAGTTGAAAATGTGTTGCTGGTTAAAGCACAGCAGGTCAGGCAGCATCCAAGGAATAGGAAATTCGACGTTTGAAGGGCTTATGCCCAAAACGTCGAATTTCCTATTCCTTGGATGCTGCCTGACCTGCTGTGCTTTAACCAGCAACACATTTTCATCAGCGATATTCTAACACACCTTTGAAGTAGGGACTTAGAGTTGTACAGCATTGAAACAGATGCTTCAGTCCAACTTGTCTAATCTGGGTCACCTTGGTCAGAGGTAAGGACACTACCACAGCACCACAACAGCCCGAATGACCTCACTCCATAACTCAAGGAGCTAAATGAACTATTCAGTTGCTATGATATCAATCTGTGGGTGATGCTGCTTTAAAGACAGTGGTGGTGCCACTTTATAGCTCAGAGGTCCAGCTAATGCCCTCTCTTAAACTGAGAAATATCAGGCAATCAAAGTACTCCCCATCAGTGCAATTTAAAGTGATTGCTCCTTAGCTATTTGCTTATTCCTTCTGACCAGGACCACAATTCCATCTTTGTTTGAAAACATCCACTGGGAATGATGCAGCAGGTACTGTGGAACTTTTTGCTGACAATAAGGTTTCTGCACAAACCAGGATTTTTTTCCTCCCCCAGGAATGGGTGCCCTTGTAGGCCTTTGTTTTGGGAGACAGCATGATTTAAAGAATGAGTGGACACCACATATAGGGGGACAAGCTATCAGCAAAGTGAGGAAAACCAGGCGCAGGACTCTCAACAGAAACAATACTCCCCCGGGGTGATTTGGGAGCAATTGTGCTTCTGGGATCTCAGCAAGGCATAATGTGTGAAATCTCTGCATTTCAAAGGACAGAAATCCATCACCTGCAGTTACAACTCAGAACAGAGCAAGGACCACAGTGCCACTGATTGTGCAGACAAAATGTTGTGCATCTGATTTCAGATCGGAGCTGGAGATCTTTGCAACAACTTGCAGTTTGTTGTCCATTATTAGAAAAAGAGAGGCTCTTTATCAAGGAGAACAAATGCCATTTCAGCCTCTCTTCCAGAACAAAGCAGGCAGAGTGAGCCCTCAGCTTTGTTAGGATTGCAGACTGTCCCATGGTACAACCCTTAAAATAACAACTTCTCACAGGTTAACCAGCACCCCGGTCAGACACTGCAACTAAAGCAACAAAAGGGTTAATGCAACATTATGGAATGGAAATTTATCAAATCAAAGTGACATTGTCTGGGGTGATGATGCATGCCAGCCTCTGTGGTGCCCATCAGTCTCTAAATACCTCCATCATGCCAGCAGAAACTACATGCTGCCCCTCAATAGCCAGCCTAGAGTGGATGTAACTGTGAAGGAGGGACAGGCAGTCAAGCATTATTACCCCCCACAGCATGCTGCTTGAACCTATTAATGGGTACTTTGTCCAAGCCTAGTAGTGGGCCCCATGCGACCCTGCACTGGATGTCCATACATTAGGAGCATGGGCTGATATCTCATGCTGACTGTGACTGTACACTTATTCCTTTACCATCATGGCATTTCAAGTCTCTCCTATACCAGAAGTCAAAGGGTTCTTCAACATCCAGCTGATGTTTAACTGCATGTATGTCAACCCCCAGTGTTGTAGCAGTAACTTTGCCGCCTTCATTCTGTGGCAATTCGCTATGCTAATTCAATTTGGTACAGCACAGCAAACCAACTGAATGTGAGTGGGCAATAAGGGCAAACTTCATAAATGCATTGTTTGTGCTTCTGGTGTGCAATCCTTCCATAAGTGTATACTGTGCAATACTTGCATGTAAAAGGTAATACAGTAGGCCACGAGTATACAGAAACAAAGACCACTCTGGAGGAGCATTGCAATGCTCAATAGCACGGGAATCAAGATTTGAGGTGGTGCGCTGTAATTTGCACAATTTTAATAATGTGAAGGGACAGCCCTTGCTTACCAATTATGTAGCAAGCGTCTGAGGGGAGGAGCATGATGTGATGGGTGAGGAACAGGACCATGAGAAGAAGAAATAAGAAGAGAGATAGAGAGAGGGCTAACTTAGATTGCTTATTCTATTCAGTAGTCAATGAAGAACTCATCTGAACGTGATACTGGCAATTTCCGATTCATCAGCAATCCACACTTTACCCCCTCTCTGTCACTGACTGTCACAATGCTTGGCCATAACACAAAAGTAAATGCCACCACAAAATACACATTTTGTATTAAATTTATAAATGATGACATGTTATTCTGTAAACAAAAGCCATTTCCTCAGTAAATGCCCTCTGTGTACCATAGCTCATCCTTAGAACATAGAACATAGAACATAGAAAACATAGAACATACAGCACAGAACAGGCCCTATGTTGTGCCGAGGATTAATCCTAATTTAAAATAAATTAGCAAGTCAGGCAGCATCCAAGGAGCAGGGAAATCAATGTTTTGGGCAAAAGCCCTATTCCCGATTAAGGACTTTTGCTCGAAACATCGATTTTCCTGCTCCTCGGATGCTGTCTGACCTGCCGTGCTTTTCCAGCACTATTCTAATCTAGACTCTGGTTTCCAGCATTTGCAGTCCTCACTTTTGCCTAAAATAAATTAACTTAACCTACATACCGCTCAATTCACTGATATCCATGTGCATGTCCAGCTGTCACTTAAATGTCCCTAATGACTCTGCTTCTACCATCACAGCTGTCAACGCATTCCACACGCTCACAACTCTCTGTGTAAAGAACCTACCTCTGATGTCTCCTTTGCTCCTAACACTTCAAAATTATGAACCCTCGTGGCAGTCAATCCTGCCCTGGGGAAAAATCTCTGGTTGTTGTCTCTATCCATGCCTCTCATTACTTTTACACCTCGATCAGGTTACCTCTCTTCCTCCTTCTCTCCAGAGAGAAAAGTCTGAGCTTAGTCAACCTCTCTTCATAAGTCAAGCTCTTCAGTCCAGGCAGCATCCTGGTAAACCTTCTTTGCACCCTCTCCAAAGCCTCTCCATCTTTCCTATAGTAGGGTGATCAGAACTGGACACAATATTCCACATGTGGTCTCACCAAGATTTTGTAGAGCTGTAGCAAAACCTCACATCTCTTAAAATTGATCCTCTTGTTAATGGAAGCCAAAACACCATATGCTTTCTTAACAACCCTATCCACTTGGGTGGCAACTTTGAGTGATCTATTTACTTGAACACCAAGATCCCTCTGTTCCTCCATACTGCCAAGAATTCTGCCTTTAATCCTATATTCAGCATTCAAGTTCAATCTTCCAAATACACCACTTTGCATTTATCCAGGTTGAACTCCATCTGCCATTTCTCAGCCCAGCTCTGCATCCTGTCTAAGTCACGCTGCAGCTTGCAACAGCTCTCGATACGACCAATAGCACCTACAACCTTTGTGTAATCTACAAATTTACTAACCCACCTCTCAACCTTCTCATCTAAGACATTTACAACAACTACAATGAGCAGAGGCCCAAGAACAGAGCCCTTTGGGACACCACTCACCAATGACCTCCAGGCAGAATACTTTCCGTCTACAACCATTCTCTGCCTTCTGCCAGCCAACCAATTCTGAATCCAGGTGGCCAAATCTCCCTGTATCCCATACCGCCTGACTTTATGAATGAGCCTACCATTGGGAACCTTATCAAATGCCTTGCTGAAGTCCAGATACCCCACGTCTTCTGCTCAAACTTTGTCAACCTGTCTTGTCACCTCCTCAAAGAACGCAATAAGATTTGTGAGGCATCACCTGCCCTTCACAAAGCCATGCTGACTGCCTTTGATCACGTTATGCTTTTCCAAATAGTCATAACTCCTATCCCTCAGAATTCTTTAAAACCTACCTGACCACAGACACAAGACTGTCTGGTCTGTAATTGCCAGAGATTTCCCTATTATCCCTCTTGAAAAGAGAACAACATCCACCTCCCTCCAATCCTCCCGCACGACTCCCGTAGAGAGTGAGGAAACAAAGACCCTTGTGCTCTTGATCAATGGTAGCCATGAGGTGGTGGTGCTGCTGTGGAACTGCAGTGGAAAAAATTAAAAATCACACAACATCAGGTTAAATTCCATAGGACTGACAAAGGAGCACCACTCTGAAAGCTTATACTTTCAAATAAACTTGTTGGACTTTAACCTGGCATTGTGTAATTTTTAACTCCAGATCAATGCCACTCCAGTTATATCAGCACAGTTTCTGCAATACCTTTGCAGGAGGCTGAACATAGGCTTGCAGATGGGCCCTGAGATGCTTTGTGCCAAGACATTCTCCCTGTGTCTGTGTGGGTTTCCTCCCACAGTCCAAAGATGTGCAGATTAAGCAGGTTAGCTTGGGTAAATGTGGGATTATGAGATAGGGTGGGGTGCTGGGCCTGCGTGAGATGCTCCTTGGAGGGTCAGTGTGGACTCGATGGATTAAATGGTCTCTTTCTGCACTGGAGAGATTCTATGATTACTCCATATCATCTAATCAACCAGTTCAGAGACATTAATGCACCACTGGACTCGGTGGGACTTGAACTCAGACTGCACCATCTCTGCAGGGACAGCAGTCTGGGCTGGCTGGTGGATAGGCAACTGCAAGTGCAGTGGTGTGGGAATGGTGGGAGAATTAATGCTGTCTCCCTGAGAGAGGTCATCACATCTGTGCTCGATGAAGACTCTGCCACCCTCCTGGGCAGTGAGTCAGCCATATGGTACTGAACTCTTGGAGGACAGATTGCTGGAGGGCTGTGACACCCTGCAATCTCCATTGCACTGTAATCCACAGCCACAAACGAGGAGCAACACATAACAGCAAAGCACTCAGTGTCTACTGCACACTCAGATGCTGGGTGACTGGCGTGGAATCTATTTAAGTGACTATGAGATGCATCGTGGTTTGGTTCAGCTGTGTGAACAGAGTTAGTTATCCCTTCTGAGTTGGACAGAATGGGCTCTTTACCTGCACAGAATCTTGTGCCAGACCTCTCTACGTCCTTTGATATTGAGCACAGGCTTTCTGACAGCTGCAATAAATGACTCTTGTATTTTTCAACAGCAGGTTACCCGCATTCTAGTTTATGTTATGAAGGATAACATAAGCATTGCTGCATCAGCTAGGAGGCAAAATGCACATCAGCCATAATTTGCCCATCCCTTGTTGCCCTTCTTAAGGTGGTGATGAGCTGTATTCTTCAGCCTCTGCCGTCCATGGGTATACAGTTGAAAAAGTTGGCAGAGTAGGCAAGGTATGAGACATGACTGGGTGGATTATACCAGCGGTAAGTGTGCGAGGAGAAGCTAAAGTATGTGTTAGGTATGAGTTGTGACTGGTAAATGAGTTGAGGATAGTAGCATAGCTGGTAGGATATGGCGTTTCAAATCACATTTGCTGACACCAATCAATCACCTGACATCATTGAACGTCTTGTGTCACTGCAGCCAGAATAAGTCTCCTCTCATTGACCCCCATCTGCTCCTACTGTTTGTTTTGAGTATGTGGCTTGTTGGATGGGGGTGGTGTCAGTGAGCTCCCTGCAGATTTAATGCATCTCTACCATTTTTTAACTTCCTGCACCAGCAGCCTTAGAAATTGCTGGAGCCCACATTCACTGCATCATTTCCCATTATTTCCCAGCTCAGATTATATTACTCTTTCCTGACCAACCTGTTCAGAGATGTCATGACAAATCTCTGGAGCTGATGGGATTTATACCCAGGCCCCCTGGCCCAGGAGTACAAGTGCACCCCAGCAGCCTTTTCTCCCAGCTCAGATTACTTTTTTTAAAATGATGAGCTAACATACTTGATGGCATGGTGGCACAGTGGTTAGCACTGCTGCCTCACAGTGCTAGAGACCAGAGTTTAATTCCCGCCTCAGGCAACTGACTGTGTGGAGTTTGGACATTCTCCCCTTGTCTGTGTGGGTTTCCTCCCACAGTCCAAAAATGCGCAGGATAGGTGAATTGGCCATGCTTAAATTGCCTGAAGTGTTAGGTGAAGTGGTAAATAATTGGGTCTGGGTGGGTTGCTCTGCGGAGGGTTGGTGTGGACTTGTTGGGCCAAAGGGCCTGTTTCCACACTGGAGGTAAACTAATCATACTGAGTTTCAGATTAGATAGTGACGTGGTGGCTCAGTGGTTAGCACTGATGCCTCACAGCACCAGGAACCCAGGATTCGATTCCAGTCTTGGTCAGCCGTGTGAGCATTCTCCCTGTTTCTGTGTTGTTTCCTCCCACTGTCCAAAGATGTGCAGGCTAGATGGTTTAGCTTGGGTAAATGTGAGGTTACCAGATAGGTAGGATGCTCTTTGGAGGGCCAGTTTGGACTCGAAGGGCTGAATAGGCTCTTTCTGCACTGTAGGGAATTCTGTTACATTAATAGACCTGTGAACTCGGGTCCCGTGGCTCAGGGGTAGCGACACACTACCACAAGAGCCGTTGTCCCAGCTCAGAGTTACTTCCAGCTCAATCACCAAGCCTTTAAAGTTCTGACTGGAGGCAGCTAGTATATGTACAGGAATGGTGAAGGGGTTGGTTGTCCCTGCAAACTGAACAGGCAATATGAAGCTGGAAATCTGAAATATCAATTAAAAGAAAGAGCTGCAGGAACTCAGCTGCTGTTGGCAGCATCTGCAGCGAGACCAACAAGAGTCAATGTTTCCAGTCCAGTGTGACTGCTCTCCGGAGGCTGGCTGGCAGGGAGCCTGGATTGCATTGAACTATCCAACTTCCTGGGAATTGTCCAATCTTGCCCATTTCATGAGGTACGGACGTGCTCCTCCTGCCAAGTTGCTCCTTCCAATATTTCCATTTGAGGCCATTTTGCAGATGATGAGAACAGTTCGCTTATAAACTGTCCTAGTCACGGTCCATCTCCATCCACCCCCTCCCAACTTGAACCGATTCCAACCACCTTCTGCGGCGAGAGGTTAACGAACGCTAGGGATGTGACACATTGGAGTCAATGGTGTTCCGCCTCTATTTTACAGGTTCGCGCTGGGTCCTAGCCCAGCTGGAGGCAAAACGCCCAGTTTTCAGTTTCATGAATTCGTTCGGTTTCCGGCTCCTTTCGCCCTGATCTGAATCCGCTGCTGTGCGGGACCGTTTTGCAGTTGCTGGCCACACCGGGGCGTGTGAAATTCAGCAAAACTACAACAAGTTTCGGCGGAGGGCTGTTTGGTGTCGGTTCACTTTATTCAATAATGTGCCTGAGCAGCATCTTTGAAACTTTTCAAAGACGTTAAAATATCTGAGGCCGCTTCATTGTCCCCAAACACACTCACCTGTTCTCAGCGCTGTATCACTTGGGACAAGGTGCATTGACACTGCCGCAAATTCCAATACACCTGGGCACTGCTGGCAGAGTTTACCTGGTCAATGTACATACAGGTACACCTGGGCACTGCTGGCAAAGTTTACCCAATGTGTGTACAGGTACACCTGGGCACTGATGGTAGAGTTTACCCAGTCAATGTACATACAGGTACACCTGGGCACTGCTGGCAGAGTTTACCCAGTCAATGTGTGTACAGGTACACCTGGGCATTGCTGGCAGAGTTTACCTAGTCAGTGTGTGTACAGGTACACCTGGGCATTGCTGACAGAATCTACCTGTGTAATGTTTGAGCAGACACACCTGGGCACTGCTGGTCGAACATATAATAAAATAAAATGAAGTGGTACAGATGCTGGAAATCTGAAACAAAAACAGGAATTGCTGGAGAAATCCAGCAGTCTGACAGCATCTGTGGAGAGAAAGCACAGTTAGCATTTCGATTCCAGTGACTCTTGATCAGAACCTACCTGCTCAATGTGTGCACAGCCATAACTGGGCAATGCTGGGAGAACCTATCTGAGCAATATATGCAGACACATTGACATCACCCATTTGGGGCACTAACTGCATGCTGAGTACTTTTCCCAACTGCTTTGATCTCCATTGTCCTGTGGTTGTAGGTAGTGTTGGTGGAGGTCTATAGTTGCATTATCTCTTCAGCAATACCCCACCCCATCCAATCCTTCTCCTTGCAGTGAGGTCTGAGGCAGGATTGCAGGTGAAGTTTCCATTTTTTCACTGGCTGCCCATGCCATCCTCGAGTGGGAGATGATGTAATCTATTTCAGATGTCCTGATGAAGGATCTACGTCCGAAACGTCGATTCTCCTGCTCATCGGATGCTGCCTGGCCTGCCGTGCCTTTCCAGCACCACTCTCCCAACAGACAATCTACATAACGAACCCTCTCTCAAAATAAACCTCCTCCCCAAATAAACCATCCCCTCTTCACGGGGTCACCAAACCCTGTCCAAAATGAGCCTCAGAATATGGCGGCTGATGGGTTTGCTGTTGCCGTTGACTTTTTCACCTTTTCACCACCAATTCATAGAAACTTTCTAGCACAGTAGGCCAGTTAGTTCTTCAAATCCAATTTACCATTCAATATTATCATGGCTGATTCTCAATTTCAATGCCTCCATCTTAATGCCATTGGCTAGCTCTCCCCTCATTTCCTTTTCTGATTCAGGTGTTCCTGCTCATCCCCCACACCTTGCCTTTCTCCTGTCTCCCCCTCCCCAGTCACACCCTTCCCTATCCTCCTCCTACACCCCCTCCAAAGTTCACCTGGGGAGCAAGTTGTAGGTCAAAGCTGCTGCTTCTGACCTTTTTAATCCCCCCCCACCACTTCCCATACACTCCCACAAAACCGTAAAAGAAACAGGAGGAAACTCGGCCATTCGACCCATCAGTGCTCTTCCCTCTCAGATATTCCTCTTCCTCAAGCTCACAACACCAGCAAAAGGGTTGACCACAGGGACCAGGGCACGAACATTGCTGTCCTCACGACCTCCTTATTCCCCCAACCCCCTTCTCTCCCTCGAGCCAACTTCCCTGGCCAATGTATTCCCATCACCCCTCCCCCCACGACCTCCCATGGCAGCGGGAGCGAGCGCCGGCCAGGAGCGCGCATTCACCACCCCACCTGACCCTCCCGCGTCCCTCCTGAACCCCCCCTCGCCTTAACCCGAGAGCCTGGCGCGTCCTCGCTCGCGCGAGCCAGGTCGTGCGGGAGCGCGCGCGCGCTCTCTCTCTTTCCCTCTGTGAGTGTACGTGTGCGGCGCGCGCGCGCGCAGCTCCCGGGGCCCCGGCTCTTGCTCCTGCAGCAAAGCACCTGGAGCGAGAGAGAGTGTGTCCCAGACACTGTGCACCTTCAGCACCTCCTTCCCAGGGTCAACTGGTCCAAACTCCAGCGAGCATTGCCCTGGGAGCTCTGAAGCAAATCATCAACCAACCTTAGTTTTTATTGTTTTTTTAATGTAAATTCAGTCTTCTTCCTCAAGTACTAACTCCGCTGTACGAGCATTAGTGGAGAATGGGAAATTAATTTTAAAAAGAAAAAAGCAACTCACACTCTCTTGACTGACTGAGTGGAGAGACTGCAACCTCGCGGATTCCCTCTTCTCTCTAGTTTTGGCGTTTTCGAGCAGTTGGGAAAATGAACCAAACCGCGGGCGCTTCCAATAATGTCAAATGTTCATCCAGCAAAGGCGTGAAGGTAAGGCAAGCAGAGTTTATTTCTGAGGGAGGGCGAATTTTAAACAAATATTTTTAAACATGCTTGGGGGGGGGGATTCAAATAATGACTAACAATGTGTGAGATCACAACTTCGAAACATAAAGGGGCGATTCTGGGAATTGTTTGTTGTTGGTTTGTGTGCGGTTTTATATTTTTGTTCATTGTATTATCTTCCTTAAGTGCTTTTTTGGCTTTCTGCAGCGTTCGACTATGTTCTTTGCGCGATTAATGGGTCCCTTCAGCGCGAAAGGAAAAAAAACCCCAAACTGTCTGTTTGAACATCCTTTTTTTATTGTCTTTCGCCCATAACATATTCTCAGCTGCTTTAAGGACAGGATGTCAAGTCGTAGCTTTCCAGAAACTTAAACAGGGGACGGGGCTGATGAAAAAAAAACAGAACTTGTTCCATCTAGGGCCCCTTGTGTATTTAAACAGTAGAAGCATCTACCTAACTTTCAGCTCCTTGCCATGTCCCTTGCTCGTTTGCAAATGAGTCAGATCGTGTGTGTATTTGAGGAAGGGTCAGTGCGAACATGGAAGCTGCAATGAATGCACTAAAATTGATGTTAACTTCCGAACACCTCCTTTTCAGCATCTATAATCACAGTAACTTTTGCACTGTGGGAATTAATGCAGGGGGCGACGCCAGTGGATTGCAATTCAACTGATACATTTGAGTGTGTGTGTGTGTGTGTTTTAAAGGAAATGTTCGATCCAGATCCGAATTGCGTTAAAGTTAGCTTGCCGCTGTCCAACCCAATTGCTCACCGTCTCGATGTTGTAAGGCGCATCTCCGGGCGTGCGCTTCACATAAATAAATAAATTACTGGTGCTTCTCCAGTAATGGTATGTCAGCATCAGCCGGCAGGATGCTATTGAACATTTGAAAACGAGCAACGCGTTGACAAATGAGGCACGCTGCAAAATTCAAGAGCAAGCCGATTTTTCTTGTAAACACATTGCTGTTAAATCAACGGGCTCTGCACTCAGGCGATGTTAAGTAGGGGCTCTCCTCCAACATGTGGAAGAGTTACTCCAGAATGCACAAAATAAAATGCTGCAAAGCCTTGGAGTGTTGTTGGTTATGTATAGGGCCTGAATTGAGTAGTTTAAACTAAAAGAAGGGCTCTTACTTTGATACACCAGAGACTTTAAGCAGTAATGACTTGATATTAAGACCTTCAAAACTTTTCTTTATGTCTTGAATAACAAAAAAAACTGAAGATGCATCAGTATCTTTCTAAGTCCTGAGGAAGCTGTGTGGCTGGATCCAGCACAGTATACAAGGCATCTTTTAGAGGTGATATCAATAGAGGGGGAAATGGTGTAAACAAAGAGGTAATTGGTAAGGAGATTTGCAGCTGGGATTTTGAAAGTGTGAAGTCTGTAGGAGGAAGTGACAATTGGGGAGGTTAGAAGAAGTTGCAGGAACTTGAAGTTTTGTGAAGAAGTAGCCGGCGCGGTGGCACAGTGGTTAGCATTGCTCGGGTTCAATGCCAAGCCGGAGCCAATGCCAGAGACCCGGGTTCAATTCCTACCTCAGGCGACTGACTGTGTGGAGTTTGCATGTTCTCCCCGTGTCTGCGTGGGTTTCCTCCCACAGTCCAAAGATGTGCAGCTCAGGTGAATTGGCCATGTTAAATTGCCCGTAGTGTTAGATTAGGGGTCAATGTAGGGGTATGGGTGGGTTGCGCTTTGGCGGGTCGGTGTGGACTTGTTGGGCCGAAGGGCCTGTTTCCACACTGTAAGTAATCTAATCTAGCCATGGCAGGAAATTATAACCCCTCTGATGTTAACACAGTTAGTGTGCAGTGAGCAAGAAGAGTCTAGGGCTGGTCAGGAGGGAAATTCAAAGCCATTACTACATACAAAGAGTTGGAGCACTCTTCCACTGAAAGAAAGTAGCGTTAGATGTAAGGTGAACCTTTTTCACTAACAAGGTTATTGAGTGATTATGCAGCCAATATGGCTGAATGGAGATGGGATGTTCTAAACCATGATCTGTGAGTAGACATGAACAATCCCGGCTGCTACTTGGTTCTGAAGAATATTTACATCTGTCAGTTAGGAGTAGTAAAATATGAAACCAAGGTGAAGGCTGGCCATTGTAGCAACATGAATTTGTTTGACTGAGAGGCAGTGCCTTAGAAGAGTGAGAAATGAAAGAGCACAGATAATAAATGGATCAGCTTTCAAATGACTTTGTCTTGAGTTCTTCCCAGCAGTTGGGCAGAAAGTTTTGAGGAGCCACTCCAGATACAGAAACTTTATTTAAGCCTTTGACAGGTTTGCACTCTACAGAGCATTGGTGTTTGTTGAGGAGGAAGTAAGTGTTAAGCACAAAAGAAGAAAGCAGAGCTCCTGGGGGTAGTTTTACAAACAGAATCAGAAGGTAAAGTTATGAGGGAAAAGTTTCAACTGAAGAACATCCCACCCTTAGTCTTGCTCTGAAGGTAAGCAGTGTCAGCTGCTGATTGAACTTGTAAGCAATGTGAAGAAATCACGTCTCTTGAAAGGTAAATGTATTATTGGCCCATTGAAGAGTACAGAGGAGTTCCATATTGGAGCAGTTCAGCCATTATCTTGCAAAAGCAGTGGAACCCAAGTAGATTAAAGGCTTACAGATGGAAAGATGGTGTACTAGGAGAGGTAACACCCACCAAGAATCTAAAGAGTTGGATGGTGTGTGGAGGAAGTCACTGTTTGGGGTGGCATGGTGGCTCAGTGGTGAGCAATGCTGCCTCACAGCACCAGGTACCCAGGTTCAATCCCAGTCTTGGGTGATTGTGTGGCGTTTCCACATTCTCCCTGTGTCTGTGTGGGTTTCCTTTGGGTGCTTTGGTTTCCTCCCACAATCCAAAGATGTGCGGGTTAAGTGAATTGGCTATGCTGAATTTTCCATAGTGTCCAGGGATGTGTTGGTTAGGTGCATTAGTCAGGTGTAAATATAGGGTAAGGGAATGGGTCTGAGTGGATTACTCGTCGGAGGGTCAATATGGACTTGTTGTGCCAAATAGTCTATTTCCACACTGTAGGGATTTTAAGAAGGAACAGAATGGTTGAACAGAAGGACTATTGAGTTAATGAAAAAAAGCAGCAAGGGTGAGCAAGCAATTACTGTATTGTTAGTTATTTGTGATCACATTCAACAGAACAGGTTGCCTGTTAAAGCATATATGTAATTTATAATTGAAGGAAAGACCTACTGAGGTCATATCATACCACATTTAAATATAACCTGTAGGTTTGTGGTAATTTCAGAGACATTCTTGCACTGATGATTTCATATTACAAATTATGCTTGCATTAACATTGCTTCCATAACTAATTGGGAATGGAACAAGTTATTTGTCTTATTTTAGAAGTCAGCTTACAAAGGATGATTAGAGTAGGAATAGGGCCAGTCAAAGAAAGAAGTGGGAAGTTGAGTGTGGGCCCTGTGGAGATTGGAGAGGTGCAAAACAAATGTTTCTCATTGGTTTTCACTCAGGAAAAGGAGAATATTGTAGAGGAGAAGAATGAGGTATGAGATATTAGACTAGAAAGGATCGAGGTTAGTTACGAAGGAGTGAAAGTAGACAAGTCCCCTGGGTCAGATAGGATTTATCTGAGGATTCTCTGGGAAGCAAGGGAGGAGATAGCAGAGCCTTTGGCTTTGAATTTGACTTGTCATTATCTACAGGTTTGGTACCAGAGGACTGGAGGATTGCAAATGTTGTGCCTTGTTCAACAAGGGCAGTAGAGATGACCCTGGTAATTATAGATCAGTGAGCCTTACTTCTGTTGTAGGAAATGTTTTGGAAAGGATTATAAGAGATAAGATTTATAATCATCTAGCAAGCAACAATTTGATTTCAGATAGTCAAAATAGTTACATCAAGGGCAGGTCATGTCTCACAAACCTCATTGAGTTTTTTGAATAGGTGACCAAGCATGTAGATGAGAGGAGGACAGTTGACGTGGTATACATGGACTTCAGTAAAGTCTTTGATAAGGTTCCACATGGTAGGCTGTTGGAGAAAATGCAGAGGCATGGAATTGAGGGTAATTTAGCAGTTCGGATTAGAAACTGGCTTTCTGAAAGAAAGTGGTGGTTGATGTAACATATTCAGCCTGGAGTCTGGTTACTAATGGTGTCTCACAAGGATCTGTTTTGGGACCTCTGCTGTTTATCATTTTCATAAATGACTTAGACACAGGCATGGGTGGATGGATTAGTAAATTTGCAGATGACACTAAAATCGATGGAGTAGTGAACAGTGTGGAAGAGTGTTACAGGGAAACTTGGATAAACTGCAGAATTGGGCTGAGAGGCGGCAAATGGAGTTTAATGCATTTAAATTTGAGGTGATGCACTTTGGGAAGAATAACAGGATGGTAGAGTACTTGGTCAATGGAAAGATTCTTGGTAGTGTGGATGGGCAGAGAGATCTTGGAGTCCATGTACATAGGTCCCTGAAAGTTGCCATCCAGGTGGATAGTGCTGTTAAGAAGGCATACGGTGTGTCATTCGTAGAGGGAGTTCCGGAGCCGCAATATCATGCTGCAAATATAAAAAACGCTAGTGTGGCCACACTTGGAATATTGTGTACAGTTCTGGTCCCCATATTTCATGGAGGATGTGAAAGCGTTGGAAAAGGTGCAGAGGAGATTTATCAGGATGTTGCCTGGTCTGGAGGGAAGGTCTTATGTGAAAAGACTGAGAGACTTGGGCCTGTTCTCATTGGAAAGACGAAGGCTAAGAGGGGATTTGATAGAGACATACAAGATGATCAGAGGATTAGACAGGGTAGACAGTGAAAGTCATTTTCCTAGGATGATGATGTCAGTTTGTACGAGGGGGCATAATTACAAATTGAGGGGTGACAGATTTAAGACAGATGTCAGAGGCAGGTTCTTTACGCAGAGAGTGGTAAGGGTGTGGAATGCCCTGCCTGCTAATGTAGTCAACTCAGCCACATTAGGGAGATTTAAAAAATCGTTAGATAAGCACATGAATGATGATAGGATAGTGTAGTGGGACGAGCTGAGAATAGTTCACAGGTCGGCGCAACATCGAGGGCCGAAGGGCCAGTTCTGCGCTGTATTGTTCTGTGTTCTAAAGTTTATATATCATTAAAAATGAATATGATGATTTGACCTACTGGCACCTTTCATAGCTTTTAACGTTTTAATTGGTTTTGCAATCTTTGTGCAATCAATTCACTCTGCTTCCCCTTTCATCACTTTTGGTAAAAAAGGAAGCCAGCTTTAAAAAAAACACTTGGACACTGTATATGAACCACATATGTACATGCACTATAAATAACATATATTTGAGTCAATAAATAAGCTGTGAATGATGTGTTGTTAGTTTGATTTATAACTACATTAATTTTGAAATTCATCCTAAACAAATATGCATTCAGAGAATGCAGTGCAGAGAAGTTAATTGTGTCATTGCTTGTACTATATAACTGGACAATCAGTGTATGATTCATTATCATAATCAATATAATCTAAATAACCTATTTATATCTGTAAGCTTGTTGACGACAGCTTTTTTTCTTATATTGTGATTGAATTTTGACTGACTTTTAATGGTTATCACTGGTCTACCATTTTTAAAAATATGATCAAGGAATATCTGTTGGCACTCAATGGATTTTGATTTTACTTTCTATTTCACTATTGCTTCCTAACCTAATTTGAACATTTTGGCACAACTTTACATTGATCATGTTACTTTGTAATCACAAAAACAGTGTAAATTGCCTTGCAAATGCCTCACAGCTTTCATTAACTCTTCATTTCAGGAATTGAATATACATGTTTCAAGAATTAATGCACCTCTAGTGCAACTTTTAAAATTATAACTCCCAGTGCTAATGTTTTACAGCCAAAAGCTAATTCACATTTTATTTTGTAAATTCATGATGTAATATTGAAAAAGCTATCCAAAATCATCTGTTTTGAGTTATTGCCATGTCGACTGTACTTTCTATAAAGAAGTGCTAATGGTTTTTAGTTATTACCAGTTTATTTGTTAAGTTTTAAGTATAAATGATACGATAAATATTCAATGCTTACCATATTCAAATAATATCTATTGTGAAATACTAATTGAAGAGTAAATTGTATCATGAATTGGTGGAACATTATGTACGGGTTTTGCCATAACGTTTAGAGTATTGTATTGCTTGTAATGCTGAAAACAGCTGTTTGCTCAGGAATTGCAAATGTATTGTGATATAATTTGTCAGTTGTCTCCTGTCATCACAACTTCTTAATTCACTAAGATCTGAGAGAACAATGGTCATTTCATTGTATTGTCACCTTCCATAAGGTGATACAGTTTGATAAATTATTTTCTTTTAATATCAACTCCGAAAGGATAGAGCCAGAATTTTTGGAAGAAAGTATTTTGAGATGTAGATGAATCTCATTAGAATGAGTATCAAATCAAAACTACTCCATTTTAGGTCCAAGATTTAGTAGTGGCATTTCTTACCTTTCGCAGGTAGAATATTACATTTGTTTAGAATTTTGATCTTACTTGTTGGACAGCATTGTGTAGTCAACCTGTTTATGTAACTTGATGGTATACTCTATATTCAAGCATACTACATCGAAGTCTGAAGTGGAATCATAGTCACAATCATAATGAACATCTTTAGTGTTTTAATGCACAAACAAACAAAATTTGACATGAACAACACAAATGCTAGGGTAGGTGACCCAAAAACTTGATCAAGAAGAGAGTTTCTAAGGCGAATCCCAGAATAGTAGTGAGGTAGAATGGTTTAGGAGGAGATTCCAGAATGTGGGACCAAGACAGCTAAAAAGTCAGCAGCTTATGGTGGAATAAAGGAAATTTGGAAAACTCAAGAGGCCAGCATTGAAGGAACAAATATCACGAGAGGATTATAGGATTAGAAGAGGTTACAGAACCAGTTGAGTTCATATTGGGATTTGAAAGCAGGGGTTTTAAAAAAATCTGTTGCCAGACTGCAAAACATCAGAAGTCGTTTTGACCATGTGTATGATTCCTTTGATTCTTTTGATGCTCAACCATGAGAGTCCTTGAGCCAAGACATTCAGCGAAGACTCAAAGAGAGAGCTGCGAGCACTGAACTATGATTCCCAATTTCCAGGAAGAAAGAACTTGTATTTCTACTGAACTTACCATGAGCCAAAGGTATTATATGATAGAGCAGGCTCGAAAGGCTAAATTGCCTACTCTTGCTTGTAGTTCTTATATTCTCATTGACAAGTGAATGGACAGGAACATGATGACATAACTCTGTGTCACACTGTGCTGTGATTTTTCTTTTACTACGCAAATGGAATATGGGAACTTGGTATCATTTGGTATAGTGAGCAATTCAGCAAGAAACACAGCTTAAGAGCTAAGCTAAATTACCCATAGTATTCAGGGATATGTAAGTTAGCTTCATTAGTCAGCGGAACTGTAGAGTAATAGGGTAGGGGAATGGGTCTGGGAAGGTCAGTGTAGGCTTGTTGGGCCAAATGGCCTGTTTCCACACTGTAGGGATTATAGAAATTCTATCCATTAAAGTGTTCTGTGCGAGGAGCAGCAAAGATTTATTCTAAACTACAATTACATTGGAAACATAATTTCAGGGGTTTTACAATGATTATGGAAAAATAGGGAGAGAGAAATGTTTTGAGATATGGTTTGCCCTTTTTATTTAAATAAAATTTCCTACAAATGCTTAAAGATGTGACTGCAGTAATCTGTATCCCTTGTGGTTATGTTATAAAAATAGCCCATGCATATAGGTGTTCGAATTGTTTGTACATGAATATATAAGTTCATCAGATTAGACTGTCATCCAGACACCAATATCATAATAGCTTTTACCTTGAATTTTCCACCTATCTTAATTGGTTAATTTTTCAGCCAAAGGGTTGGCTGGTTTAAAACCAGATGCTTATCTGCCAATGAGTCACCAGACTTAGCAGTTGAATCAGCAGGTTCTGTCTGCTTCTTGTTTCTGTGAATCAGAGGATTTCTGTTACCTTCTTGCTGGATCAGTAGATGCCCTTGTCTGGATCGATGCTGTGAAAAGCTCAGATAGCTGGCACTTGTTCTACTTAATAAAGGACAGGATAACTTGGAATGTGTATTGATGTACTTCGTGTGATTCTTGTGATTTCTTTTTCTTGTTGCAGAATCTGAACCTGTATTTGTGTCGAGGTATAACACAAAAAAGCTGAGTACCACAGCTGCCAATAATTCCAAAGCAATTTCTGCGTTCCGCACTGTGGGGTATGTTTCTAATTTCAATGGCTGGGTGGTGAGCTGGCAGTGCAGGTCACCCATCCTGTTGTAGTGCCTTCCCGGTTCATTCCATTGATTTTAAAATGACACATTATCACCCAGGCAATGATTTTGAAAACATGCACCACCATATGATTTTGTGAATGTGGGCTCTGGACAATAGTTGACTTTCAGGTTAAAAAGGCCTTTCATAGTTTTTTTTGGCTTTGATGGATGCCAGCTTTGACACCAGTACAGTATGCACTGTAATATCATTTAGGAACATGAGATATATGCGTTTCCAAAGCAGAAAGATCAAAGAAACTTCAGCTGCATTCACCCAACAGCATGAGGGAAATTTTACTAAGTTGCTCATAGCTTACATTAAGATGAAATACAGGAAAAGTAATGGAATATATATTTGATCTTTGAGCAGCCAATCAATGAGTTGATATAGCTTAAAATGTTCAAATGTCTATATAATCAGTTTTCTTAAGATCAAAATTCTTATAGTAACACCTTTCGCAGTCTCAGAGCATCCCACAGCTTCAGAGGTGGTGAAGTATCACTGAGCTGTTCACTGTTGCAATGTAGAAAATACAATTGCCAGTTTCTGCTCATCAAACTCCTGCAAACAGCTATAAGATGATGTCCAGAGGTCTGTTTTAGTGGTATTAATTCAGGGACAAATATTTATCAGGACAATGGGTGTAGCTATTCTGCTGTTTTTCAACCTACTGCCATTAGATCTTTCACATACACTTGAGACGGTAGACAGGGCCTTGGTACAATATCTCGGAAGGGTCAGCACCTTTGACAGCGCTCCTTTCCTTCAGTACTGCATTGCATTATCAACCTTGATTCTTGTGCTCAAGTCTGTGGAGTGGGATTTTAACCACTAATCTTCTGGGCCGGAAATGACATTGTTACCAGTTAAGTTGTGATAGAATCATTTGGATATTTCCGAGGGACCTTACTGTCTAATGTGGCAAGAACCCTCATTTTCAATTTTCCATTGATTTCTATCCCAGATGCCAAGAGGTTATCCATCTTTTAAGAGTTCAGTGAGCGATGTATTTTGTGCCCGCTGTCCGCGATGTTGTTTCCAGACCATTAACAGGTGGTCTTCTTCGAAAATTAACTCTCAGGACATAATTTACTGACGATACGTAGTTGGCTTTGAGAAGGCGCCAGTGAATTTTCGATGGGGAAAACTGGTGGTTGATATTGAGGGAAAATGCAGCCAAAGAAATCTCAGTGATTATTTTTCTGATCAGGGCTGGGCCAGCATTTATTGTCCACTCCTAGTTGCTGTTGAGGAGGTGGTGGTGAGCTGCCTTCTTGAACCGCTGTAGCCCACACGCTGGAGGGAAACCCAAAATACTGCAGTGGAGGGAGTTCCAGGATTTTGACCCAGCGATAGTGAAGGAACGGTGATGTATTTCCAAATCAGAGTGATACGTAGCTTGAAGGGGAACCTACAGATGGTGGTGCTCCCATGTATTTGCTGGCCTTGTCCATTGAGACAATTGTAACTTTGGAAGGTGCTGTCGTAGGAGCATTGCAAAATTTCTGCTGTGCATCCTGTCGATGATACACCCTGTTGCTACTGAGCATTGCTGGTGGAGTTAGTGAATGAATTTGAATAAGCAAGTTTTTATATCCCATAAGGTGTAAAATTGCTTGAGTGCTGTTGAATTGAATCAAATTGAATGAGTTATTGTCACTTGTATTTCACAGTGAAGAGTACAATAAAATACAATAAAAAGCTTCAACTGTCGCCAAATTCCAGCACCGTTTTGAATTGTTTAAGAATAAAATGGATAAAAGGATATAGCTGATAGAAAGTCAATCTTCATCCCACCACATCCACCATAGATCCTGAGTCCCGAACCGGCTTACCTGTGCCACCTTCACCACCTCACTGCCAACCTGCACTGGACCCACCAATGTAAGAGTAACCACTCTTCAGGTGCCAACTCTTCATCGCTGGGCCAATATCACTGATGCTGATGCTGAACTCACGCTTGCCCTGGTGATCTGGACTCTGCTGCTGTCACCTTGTCGATAACCAGGAGTTCCCGCTTGGAGCCTACCGTGATCACAGCCAGGAGTCCCTGACTCCACTGTTGTTTCCCTCACCAAGTCTCCCCCACCTCCGGGCAGAGACCACACTGCAGCTGCTGCCTCACCAATGCCGGAGTCCAATCTCTGAGCCTTCCGCAACCAGGGGTCCCTGGCTCCGCCGCTAGGCTAGGCCACTGCCGCCTCAGCAGGAGACCTGCTCCGGCTGCCCTCTTCCAAGGTGTCGCCTTCTCCGGAAGAAGATGAAGAAAAGAAGAAAAAGTAAAAGAAAGCAGACGAGAAGGGTGAAGAGGAAGGAAGGAAGCAG
Organism: Hemiscyllium ocellatum; assembly: GCF_020745735.1. Lineage (NCBI taxonomy): Eukaryota > Metazoa > Chordata > Chondrichthyes > Orectolobiformes > Hemiscylliidae > Hemiscyllium > Hemiscyllium ocellatum. The sequence continues at coordinate 121,356,545 of NC_083405.1, read as the reverse complement.
CAGGTCTAGAGCAGACAGGTTCAGGATGCTGCCTACCTTGCCAGTGCCATTACCTTGGAACAGGTTTTCCCTAGCACTCTTCCAGGCAAGTAAGAAGCATTTCATCACACTCCTGACTTGTGCCTTGTTGATGTTGAGTAGACTCTGAGGAGTCAGGAGGTGAACTGTCAGCTGCAGGATTTGTAGCCTCCAACCTGCTCAAATAGCTACCTATATCGCGAGTCCAGTAAGTTTCTGGTCAATGATAACAACCAGGATGTTGATAGTGGGTGATTCACTGATGGTAATGCCATTGAATGTCAACGTAAAATTATCTCTTTTTGGCGATGATCATTACCTGACACTTGTGCAGCAGGAATGTTCCTTGCCACTTGTCAGCAATATTGTCCAAGTCTTGCTGCAGTCAGACATGGACTATTTTAGTATCTGAGGAGTCATGAATTGTGATGAATATTATGGAGCCATCAGCAAACATTCCTACTTCTGGAGGGAAGGTCATTGATGAAGCAACTGAAGAAGATTGGGCCAAAGACACTACCTTAAGGAACCTTGTAAAGATGTTCTCAAGGTGAGATGACTAACCTCCACAAATATTAAAGCCTTCAAGGTATTAGCAGTAAAAGATTATTTCAATAAAGATAAAGTACTTTCACTATTTGGAGATTCTAGATCTCAGGAGCACAGACCAAAACATTAAGGATAGATCACTCAGGAGAGATGTTAGGAAGCACTTGTATGCTCAAAGAGTGGTAGAGATTTGTAGCTGTCTTCCACAAGCAGCAGTTAATGCTCAATCAGTTGTGAATTATAAATCTGAATTGGAAAAATTTTTGTTAAGCAAGTGTGTTAAAGGATATGCTCAAAGGCAGGGATCTGGAATTTGGCCACAGATCAGCCATGATGGGACAGGCTTGAGGGGTTTAATGACTACTCCTATTCCTATCTTCCTATCTTCCTTTGTGCCAGGAAAGACTTCCACCTGATTCCCACTGACTCCAGATTTGCAAAGGCCCCTTGATGTCCCATCCAGTCAAAAGAGGCCTTGATTATCAAGGACAGGACATGTACTTATTCCTCTGTATCATGTACATTGCGTACATGATAATGGAGGGAGTGATTGTTTGAGCTAATGGATAGGTTCTTAGTGAAATATATTGATTGACTTTGTCCTGGATGGTGCTGAGCTTTTTGTATGCAATAATTTGAAAGCCCCTTGTCCAGTTTTTCTTTATCCTGCAGAGAGATGCCTGCCATCCACTCTGCAAGGTCGAGCAGTTAATTCAAACATTTGCTATTTGAAATTCAACCAGATGGCTTATCAAACAAAGTATGTTGTCCAACCCTGCTCCACCCAATTCCCTTAATTCTTCATCCACTTAGAGATTTAGCCTGTGTATTCACTACAGTTCTTGGTAAACATTGTTTTGACTTCAAGTATAGCTGTCTTCTGTCATATTGGTTTTATACTTAATCTGATGAAGGGCTCTGGCCCGAAACGTCGAATTTCCTGTTCCTTGGATGCTGCCTAACCTGCTGTGCTTTAACCAGCAACACATTTTCAGCTTTATACTTAATCAGCTTTACAGAGAATTTTTGATCCCTCTTAATTCAACAAAACATTGTTCATCATATCCAAATGAGTGATTTCACTCGGGAACTAAGCTTTCTAATCTAATTGACTGCATTTTAAATTTAAAAACATGATTTGTATAATTGTTAAGGAACAACAAGGGAAACTAATTCACTTTGGTGAGTGGAACAGGAGATCAATTAGAACACGTTGCTCCATTCCTAGTCAGGGGTGATCTAAATGCAATGAATGCCAAAGGAGCACGGCTGAGTCAGATGGGAGTCTTGCGTTTTTACCCAGCTGAAGGCCCTCTATGTATATCTAAACAACTTGAGTGGGGTGTTCTATCTTTGAACATTGACAGCCAACACATTATGTGTGAATGTCTATCTCTAGGGATGTAGACAACATGTTTAGCATCATTTGGGTTTCCTGCTGCTTTTTAATCGGTCAAAGGCTTGTCAAGCCTGAGTTAAAATTGTCCCTGAAATCACGTTTTGAAGCTCTTGTTCAGCCAAATAAAAAGTGCTGCTCAAAGGACAGGAGATTTACGGTGGGTTAAAATGAATCATCTCTGGATTTTCAGTCTGTGCACAAAATTTATTGTGTTTCAATTATGTGGAGGCAGTTGAATGCTTGTAGAAATGTTTCTGTATAGATGCAACTTGGAATGTTTGGTGATCAGATCGATGCAAGTCATGCAACCTTAAATACAAGCACTTTATGACAACAGACACCATGATTCCCTGTAACCTTAGTGACACACACTGAGTTTGTGCTGCAAATCAAACTTAATAATATGAGGTAGAACAGCTTATCCAGTACCATGAACATTCTTCATTCACTCCATGAGTTTCTAAACAATTTATTTATACCTCCTAATTTACATATCTTTCAAGTTACCAGTACTTTATTTGAAAGGTGGTAAAGTCAAACCAGAAGAATCTCTGAATCTGTTGAGATTCTTAAAATGGGACAATCTCAAATCTCATGAGATTAATATTTTCTGAATTTGTATTATGCACGCCATCTTGTCAAAAGTGTAGGGACAATATTGCTGTACCAGCTATAGCACAGCATTCACACTTTGAGGTTCCTACATTAAAATGACTCCACTGATTCTGCTAATGGTACAGCCTCTTAAACTATCTGCTTCTGCTCTGACCTCTCAGTGTTGTATTAGAGCAGCATGCTTTGTCAGACGCCTTGCTTTCAACTGAGGCTGTAAAGTAATTTTGTTTGGGAGGTGTAAAAGATATAGTGGCACTATAGTAAGAAGAGCAGGTGACTTGCAGGACATTTAGTTACTTGATAGTACAGAGCTTGACTATTGTTGAGAAAAGAAATACGTTGTTGAAGATGTTTGTCTTATGCTCTTGGACACTCAAGGATATTAATTTCAAACAAAATCAACAATCTGTGTCCTGAAGGAGAAATTACTGATTAGTTTGGAGGTTGGCGCTGATTGATTGAAGTGTTGCAGTGGAGTATGCATCTTGACACTGTTTCTTCTCATGGCTTTGTTTATAATTTATGTGATTGGAACAAGGACCTGGTTGAGCTCATTGACAATGTGATCCTTGATTGGATTTGTTAACCTGGGCCAGTCCGGGATCCCTGGCTGACCGAGATTAACAGGCGGTTCAAAGATTCTGCTCACTCAGAACTAGCTGTGTACATGTAAATAAGGAGTGACTTGGTGATAGGACACTGGCCTCTGTGCAGTTATTTCAAATACATGAAAGGGCCCACAGCTGGAAACATATTGTCTTTCTGCAGTGGAGAAGTCCCTGTATGTATGAATTTAAAATTATAATCTAAGATTATCAGTTATGCTTGCAGTATGGCTAATTTGTGATGATAATACTGGGCAAGTCAAATCCGAGAGTGAAATCTTGCTTGATAGACCATAAGTTTATTTTCCTTTTCATTTAATGTGGAGATTAATCACCAAAGACTTTCACAAGAATCTGCCAATACCCTTTTAACAGAAGAACATAGAAGTTATTTGAAACAAAACAAAAACAGAAACTACACAAGAAGTATTGAAATAATCTCATTACTGTCATTAGACAGAAAGGTTCATTCCTTTTATTCTAGTTGATCCTACAGGCACTCAACCCCAATAAGAGTCACCCATGTCTCCACATTAAAGCTTCTTGCTCAGTTATAATCTGCTTACTGTTGCCATGTTGCTTCACAATCACTCATTGCTATTTTCTGAAGTGCATGTCATTTCCTGAAACCCTTCAAACAAACTGCTAGCTCAGTTCACTATTGCTTAATGTGAGTTGTCTAACCAGTGTCTTCAACAGTCTTGTAGTCTTCCCCTTTGAGAATAGACGCAGCCTCCTGTTTTTGGAGCTAGCATCTCACTGACTCGGGAATTCTCCTGAGCTCTGACTGCTTGGGGATTGTTAATAATAACACCTCTGCTGTTCTGGGCCTTTCACCTCTGATTAAAGCTGCTTCGGGTGCCTTTTTTTCTCTCTCGCTGTGCTTGTAAAACTCAAACACCTTTTAGCAAACATTTCCCGAGGTGACTTATTGTAAATATTCTTTTGAACTCTGTATTCCAAATGACGTTCTGACCTTCTGTTTAAAAACAAAAAAAAATCTAAAATCCATGTTCCTCCACTTTAAGCCCTGTTTTCTCAAATAGTAGATTATGAACCTTTGTGACAAGAAGCTAGATACATTCATTCACTGGGACTTGTGCACTGCAGGAGAAAAAACATGCCCATTATACCTATTTAGAATTAAACAAAAGGATGGGAGATATTGGTTCCACGCTGCCTCTTCAATGACAATGATAATCAATCAAATAATCAATCAGAACTGATGCACGAACCAATCTGCATCCTTTTTTCAGGTGGAATAATGTGTTGCTATCTTTGAACTTTAGTTTTCTTGTATCTGACCTGATAGGTGCTAGACAAAAAAGGAGGGCTCACATTTGTTATCAGTTATCACAGACATATTGGCTCATCGCTGTCATCCTATATGTGATTTGGCAGCCATTTTTGCCTCAATGGTAAAGCTTATCTCTGCTAAGAAACAGCTCATTGGCTATATTGTGCTTTGAGATGTCTTCTGAAGGCACAATGTTATACGTAGATGGAAGTTCCTTTGGTAAACTTTCATCACACCAACAATAACATGTTCCAGTTCCAGAAGGGGCCATCACTTAGTGATAAGCTGTGTCACAAAGATGGGGAATATTGTGAACTGAGGCAAGGAGTGATGGACTTGAGTTGGTGGAATGAGTAGCCGTGTGACTGATGAAATTTAACAGAAAACCTTAATACTTTTTTTTTGAAAGGAAAAATCAGAGGAAGTACAAAATGAAAGGTGCAATTTCAAAGGGATTGCGAGAGCAGAGGGATGTGAGTCCATGTTTGTAGGTCAGGTTTGGAGTTTAGTGAACAAAGCAAAAATAGACGAAAACTTGTTGAAATATTTGGCTCAACTGGAATGTCATACCCAATTCCTTTTTCGCTTTAGGAAGGGTGTGAAAGCATCACAATGTGTATTTTTAAAAACTGTTCACTGATGTGTACATCACTGGCTGGGCCAATATTTATTGCCCTTTCCATATTACCTGGAGAAAGTATTGTGGAGTTGCCTTCTTGCAAGTTTTGCAAGCCGGGCAGTGTTGGAGAGATTCGCAAAAGCATGAACCAGCTATATGAAGGAATGGTGATATAGTTCTAAGTCGGGATGATGTGTGTGGCTTGGAAGGAAGTCTGCATGTTCTGATATTGCCATACGTTTCTGGGTTGAAAATTGGCAAGTGGTAGCATTTGCAACTCACAAGTGCCAAGCAATGCCCACCTCCAATAAAACACCATCTAACCATCATTATTATTACCATCACTGAATTGCCCACTTTCAACATCCTGGGAGTAACCGTTGACCAGAAATTGAACAAGACTTGCCATTTAAATACAATGGCTCCACCAGAAGTCAGAGGCCTGGAATACTGTGGTGAGTAACTCATTGCCAGATTCTCCAAAGCCCAGAAGGCATAAGTTAGGAATGTGATGGAATAGTCTCCACTTGCCTAGAAGAGGGCAGCTCCAACAACAACTTCAGAAGCCTGACGCCATCCAGGACCAAGCAGCCAGCTTGATTCGCACCATGCCCAAAAACATTGTCACTCTGCCACTGGTGCTCATTAGCAGCAGTGCATGGTATCTACAAGATGCACTGCAGAAATTCACCTGCACTCCTTTGATAGCACACTTCAGTCCCATGACCACTTCCATCTAAAGGGATAATGGCAGCAGATACATGGGAACACCGTCACCTGCGAGTCTTTTTATTCATTCACAGGATGAGGATATTGCTGGCTAGACCATAATTTGTTGCCCATCCCTAGTTGTCCAGAGGGTAGTTAAGAGTCAACCACATTGGAGTGGGTTTGGAGTCACAGATAGGTCACACCAAATAGTGTTGGCAGTTTCCTTCCCTAAAAGACATTAGAGTTGTTGCTGTAGTGGGTGATTGTAACTTTGTCAATATTGTCTGGGACTCCCTTGGTCACGGGCTTAGATGGGACAGAATTGGTTAGGTGCATCCAGGAGAGTTTCTTGATACAGTATGTAGATCGTCCAACTTGGAAAGAACCATACTGGACCTTGTACAGTATTGGGGATTGAACCTAGCCAGGTGATCAAAGTTTCAGTGGAGGAGAGTTTTGGGAACAGTGGTCATAATTCCATGAGTTTTAAGATAGTTATGGATAAAGATAAGACTGGTCCTGAGATGAAAGTACTAAATTGTTGCGGGCCAGAAGGCTAATTACAGCAGTATTAGGCAAGAACTGAAGAAATTGGATTGTGAGTGGCTGTTTGAGGGTAAATCCACATCTGACACATGGGAGTCTTTGAAAGCCCAGTCAATCAGAGGTCAGGACCGTCATGTTCTTCTGAAGATGAAGCATAACTATGGCAAGGTTTAGGAACCCTAGATAACAAGAGATATTTGAAATTGTAGTCAAAAAGAGAAAGAAAGTATGTGTAAGGTTTATGAAACTGAAATCAGACAAGGTCCTTGTTGAATCTAAAGGATGGAGGAAAGAACTTAAACAAAGAATTAGGAGGGCTAAAAGGGGCCATGAAATGTCCTTGGCAAATAGGATTAAGGAGAATCCTAAGGCATTGAGTATGATATTCGAAGCAAGAGAGTACCAAGGAAAGGGTAGGTCCCGTCAAGGACATAGAGAATTTATGAGTGGAGCCAGAAGTGGATGAGGTCCCTAATGAATCCCTCACATTGGTGTTCACCGAGGAGAAGAACCTGATGTTAAGATTAGGGAGGACTATGTTGATATTCTTGGGCGTGTTGGTATTAAGAAGGAGAAGGTGTTGAAAAACATTTAGGTAGGGCCTGACAGGATATAACTGAGGATACTGAAGGAAGCAAAGCAGGAGATTGCTGGGGCCTTGACAGAGATTTTTACATCCTCTTTAGCCACAAGCGAGCTCCCAGAAGACCGGAGAATAGCCAATCTCATTCCTTTAGTCAAGACAGACGACAGGGATAATCCAGGGAATTATAGGCTAGTGAACCTTAAATCAATGGTAGCAAAATTATTGAAGAAGATTCTTAGGGACAGGATTTCCTTGCATTTGGAAAAGAATGGACTTACGATGTTTGCATTTGTGTGGATGAGGTCTTACAAAATTGATTAACTTTAGTGAGAAAGTGACATAGATATTTGCTGAGGGTAGTACAATGGGTGTGGTCTACATAGACTTTACTAAAGCATTTTACAAGCACCCTCATGGTAGGCTGGGCCATAGGATTAGTCACATGGGATTCACTATGAGTTGGTTAGTTGCATACAAAATTGGCTTGGTCAAAGGAGACAGAGGATAATCATGGAGGAGTTTTTTTTCCTGACTGGAAGTCTGTGACCATAGTATTCTGCAAGGATCATTGCTGGGACTTCTGTTTGTAATATGTATTAATAATTTGGAAAAAATGGAGGTGATCTGATGACATGAAAATTGTTAGAGTTCCGGATCAGAAGGAAGGTTGTCAAAGAGTACAGCAGGATATACGTCAGTTAGAAAATTGGGTGGAGAAATGGCTGATGGAGTTAATCCTGGCAAGTGTGAGGTGATGCATTTTGGGAGGTCAAATACATGAGGAAAGTATACTGGAAATGGCAGAACCCATGGAGTGGTGATATACAGAAGGATCTAGGAGTACAAGTCCACAGTTCCCTGAAATTTGCACCACATGGATAAGGTAGTAAAGAAGGAGTACAGCATACTTGCCTTCATGGCACAGTGGCCCAGTGGTTAGCACTGCTACCTCACAGCACCAGGGTCCTAGGTTTGATTCCAGCCTCAGGTGATGGTCTGTGTGGAGTTTGCACATTTTCCCCCTGTCTGTATGGGTTTCCTCCGGGTGCTCTGGTTTCCTCCCACAATTCAAAGATGTGCAGGACAGGTGAATTGGCCATGCTAAATTGCCCATAGTATTATGTGCATTATTCAGAGGGGAATGGGTCTGGGTGGGTTACTCTTCGGAGGGTCCATGTGAACTGGTTGGGCCGAAGGGCCTGTTTCCACATTGTAGGGAATCTAATCTAATCAGGCAGTGCATTGAGTATAAAAGTTGGCAATTCATGATTTGGATGTGAACATAGGAGGTATAAGTAGTAAGTTTGCAGATGATACCAAAATTGGAGGTGTAATGCACAGCGAAGAAGGTTACCTCAGATTACAAAAGGGATCTTGATTAGATGGGCCAATGGGCTGAGAAGTGGCAGATGGAGTTTAATTTAGATAAGTGTGATGTGCTGCCTTTTAGAAAAGCAAATCTTAGCAGGACTTATACACTTAATGGTAAGGTCCTGGGGAGTGTTACTGAACAGAGACCTTGGAGTGCAGGTTCATAGCTTCTTGAAAGTGGAGTTGCAGTTAGAGAGGATAGTGAAGAAGGCATTTGGTATGCTTTCCTTTATTGGTCAGGGCATTGAGTACAGGCGTTGGGAGGTCATGATGCAGCTGTACAGGACTTTTGGAATACTGCATTCAATTCTGGTCTCCTTCCTTTAGGAAGGATGTTGTGAAACTTGAAAGGGTTCAGAAAAGATTTATAAGGATGTTGCCAGGGCTGGAAGTTTTGAGCTTTAGAGAGAGGCTGAATAGGCTGGGTCTGTTTTCCTTGGAGTGTTGGGGGCTGAAGGGTGACCTTATAGAGGTTTATAAAATCATGAGGGGCACAGATAGGTAAATAGACAAAGTCTTTTCCTGGAGTGGGGGAGTCTAGAACTAGAGAGCATAGGTTTGGGGTGAAAGGGGAATGAATTAAAATTTGTCACTTTGGTCCCTTTTTCACACAGTGGGTGGTACGTGCATGGAATGAGCTGCCAGAGGAAGTGGTGGAGGCTGGTACAATTACAACATTCAAGAGGCAGTTGGGTGGGCATATGAAGGAAGGGTTTGGAGGGATATGGGTCGGGTGCTGGCAAATGGGACTTGATTAATTTAGGAAATCTGGTCAGCATGGACAAGCTGAACCAAAGGGTCTGTTTCTGTGCTGTGCATCTCTATGACTCTATGTTGCAGTTGTATGAAAAGTTAGGTCACATTTGGCATATTGTGTGTAGTTGTGATTGCCATGTTATAGGAAGAATGTGGAGGCTTTGGAGAGGGTGCAAAAGGGGTATATTAGGATGTTGCCTGGATTGTAGGGTATTAGCAGTTGTATAAGACTCTGGTGCGGCCTCATCTGGAGTATTGTGTGCAGTTTTGGTCGCCATACTATAGGAAGGATGTGGAGGCATCGGAACGAGTGCAGAGGAGGTTTACCAGGATGTTGCCTGGTATGGTAGGAAAATCATATGAGGAAAGACTGAGGCACTTGGGGCTGTTCTCATTGGAGAAAAGAAGGTTTAGGGGAGATTTGATAGAGGTGTACAAGATGATTAGGGGTTTAGATAGGGTAGACACTGAGAACCTTTTACCGCTAATGGAGTCAGCTGTTACAAGGGGACACAGCTTTAAATTAAGGGGTGGAAGGTATAGGACAGATGTTAGGGGTAGATTCTTTACACAGCGGGTTGTGAGTTCATGGAATGCCCTGCCAGTAGCAGTGGTGAACTCTCCCTCTTTATGGTCATTTAAGCGGGCATTGGATAGGCATTTGGAAGTTATTGGGCTAGTGTAGGTTAGGTAGGATTCGGTCGGCGCAACATTGAGGGCCGAAGGGCCTGTACTGCGCTGTATTTTTCTATGTTCTATGTTCTATGTTCTAGCTGTAAGGAGAGTTTGGACAAAACTTGGATTGCATTCACGGGAGTGTCAGAGGCTGAATGGTGACCTGATAGAGTCAGGGTTAAAATTATGAGAGTGGAATTGTGGGAAGGTGGAAATGTCAAATACTAGGGGACATGGGTTTAAGGTGAAAGGGGAAGAGTTTACATGATATTTGCAAGGCAAGATTTTACACAGAGGATGGCAGGTGTTTAGTATGTGCTGCCATTCAAGGTGATAGCATCAGCTGTGAAGACTGAGGCATTTAGACAGGCACATGAACAGACAGAGAATAAAGGGATAGACCAAGCAGATAGAATTAGATGGCATTGTGGTTGGCACAGATATGGCGGTTGGAACAGCATGTTCCAGTGCGATAGTATTCTGTAGCCGTAGTTGTGGGTATGTTTGCTGCGCTGAAAAGTTGGTTTGTGGACATTCCATCCCCTGTCTTGGTGACCTCTTCAGTGCTTCTTGTGAAGCTAATGTTCTCTGTTCTTCTTCTCTGTTCCTCCCTAAGCCCCTCAGCATCTTGACTTGAAAACACATTGGTGTTCCTTTAGTCTTGCTGGGTCATAATCCTAGCATCCCCTCTCCAATAGCACTATGAGTCTCCTTGAAGGACATGGGCTGCGGTGGTTTAAGAAGACAACTCAACACCACCTTCTCAAGGGCAGTTAGGGATGGGCAGTAATTGCTGGCCCAGTCAGTGACACCCAAAGTCCCACAAGTGTCCTTTGAGGCTGTAGAGGTCACTGCTTTGGAAGGTGCTGTCATAGGAAGCTTGGTGATTTGCTATTGTGCACTGTGTAGAAGGTGAATATTGATGGCACTTGGCGAAGAAGGGATTGAACATGGAACATAGTGGATGGAGTACCAATGAAACAGACTGCTTTGGCTTGAATGCTGTCAAGCTTCTTGAGTGTTGTTGGAGCTGCACTCATCCAGGCAAGAAACATGTTCACCCAGAGAGTGGTGAGCCTATGGAATTCGCGACCAAATAAAGTACTTGAGGCTAAAAACATTGAGTGGTTTCAAGTAATAATTGGATGTAGCACTCAGGGGCTAAAGGCTTCAAAGGATAGAGGGAAGAAACGGGAACAGGCTATTGAGTTAGATGATCAGTCATGATCATAATGAAGGTTGGAGCAGATGCGAAGGGACTAATTCTACACTTGTATTTGATGTCTCTGTGTGTATTCCTCATACTCCTGACTTGTGCCTTGTAGATGGTGGACATGCTTTGGGGAGATAAGTTTCTTGCCACAGAATTCCCACCTTTTGTATTACTTGTATGCCTGGTCAGTGATAACTCCAAGGCTGTTGAAAGTGGGAGATTCAGCGATGGTAACGCCAATCAATGTCAAAGGGTAATAGTTTGATTCCCTCTTGTAATTGGCTCACATTTGTATGACACAAGTCTTACTTGCCATTAATCAGCCCAAGCCTGATGTTTAACATATTTTGCTGCTCATGCACATTAACGTCTGAGGAGTTGTAAATGGTGCTGAACACTGTGCAATTCTCAGTGAATATCCCCACTTCTGACCTCTGAATGAAGGAACGGCCATTAATGAAGCAGCTGAAAATGTTTCAGCCATGTGCACTACCTTGAGCAACTCTTGCAGTGATGTCCATCTGACTGAAATGACTGACCACTGACAACTAACTCTATCTTCCTTTGTGTTGTGTATGACTCCAATTATTCCTCTGGGAGAGACAAAACTCCATCAGAGCCAAGAAGCCGTGACCCCAGACTCTCTGGCAGGAGCAGCCTCCTAAATGCTAAGCCCACATATGTCCTCACTTCCCATTGACTTCAGTTTTGCTGGGGTCCCTTGATGCCTCACTCCATCAAATGTGGCCTTGATGTCAAGGGCAGTCATCTCTGGAGTTCACTTATTCTGTCCATGTTTGGAACAACACTTTGTTGAGATCATGAGCCAAGTTGCCCTGATAAATTCCAAACAGTGCATCAGTGAGCAGCGTAATCTGCAGCTTGATAATGCTGTTGATGACCCCCTCTGTAAAGTAGACTGATATCATGGTAATTGACTGGGTTGGATTGTCCTCTGTTTAGACATTGTCAGGTGAATGCTAATATTTTTGCGATATTGGCACATCTTGGCTAGGGATGTATCTAGTTCTGTGGCAAAATCCATCATTACAATTGCCAGAGTCCTGTTGGGGCACATAACCTCTACAATTGCCAGTGCTTTCACTTTTCTCTTGATATCACTTGGAGTGAATCAAATAGGCCCAAGCCTTGGATTTGTGATGCTGGTGATCTCTGGATGAGGCTGTGAGGGATCATCCATTTGGCACATATGGCTGAAAATGGATGCAAATGCTTCAGCCTTGCCTTTTGTACTAATGTGTTGGGCTCCTCCATTGTTGAAGATGAGGGTGTTTGTGAGCCTCCACCTTCTGTCAGGTTAATTGTCCTTCACGATTTATATCTGGACAGAACTGCAGAGCTTCAGCCTGATCTGTCGATGATGAGATTGCTTAGCCTTGTCTACTGCATGCTTCTTCTGCTATTTGTTATGTAAATAGTCATGTTGTAACTTCAGTAGGTATTTGGCTCCAGTGAACGTGCACAAACCTCGCAGCTTGTGAAGAATTGCATTTAAGTGGTGCTGCACATTCCATGAGATTTTGAGAACAGGCTCTCCTGTCTGATCATGGCCTAGTGATATTATTAGTGGACTGTTAACCTCGAGTCCCAGGTTATGTCTTGGGGAGCCAGGTTTGAATCCTGCCACAGCAGATGGTGGAATTTGAATTCAATATGAGTCTAATGATAATCATCATTTTTTTGTTGGAAAAATCTACCTGGATCACCAATGTCTTTTAGGGAAGGGAGCTGTCATAGTGTCTCAGTGGTTAGCACTGCTGTCTTACAGCACCAGGAACCTGGGTTCAATTCCTGCCTCGGGCAACTGTCTGTGTAGAGTTTGCACATTATCCCCGTGTCTGTGTGGGGTTTCCTCTGGTACTCCAGTTTCCTCTTACAGTCAAGGTCAGGTGAATTGGCTGTGCTAAATGTGGGGCAATGGGTCGAGTGGGTTACTGTTTGGAGAGTTGGTATGGACTTGTTGGGTCAAAATGGCCTGTTTCAACACTGTATGGATTCTTACTTGGTCTGGCCTCCATGTCACTCCAGACCGACAGCAATGTGGTTGACTTTTAACTGCCCTCTGGGCAATAATTGCAGGCCAGGCCATCAATGCCCTCTGCCTGTGAATGAATAAAACAAAATCAATTTTCAATAGGTGGAAGAGATCTGTTGCTTTATTTCTGTATGCACTGCTATTTGCACATCTTGTTATTCTATTTTCATCATGCTGGTCATATCTGGTTTTCCAGTTATGAATTCTAGTGTTCTTATGTACTGTGGATTTTATCTATCTAAATTTACAGTTTGGTCAGTGAGTTCCCATAATTCTATCAAAATACTTTCTGAAATAAATTTCAGCTTCTGTTTTCTTCTGTAATTAAAAATTCTAAAATACGAGTTAAGTATAATTTTAAATTTCATATTAAGTATTCCACAGTATCATTAAATTTCCTGTTTAATTGCCTTCCGTGTATTAAAACAGCTCATCCTCTCTCAAAATCTTGGGTCTGCAGCTGATATATTTGCCTAGAGATGAAAGGATGTGAGCTTGATCATTTTCTTCAGCTCCAACATTTCCTCCTTGGTCCTTTTTTAAAATTAATTGAATAAAAGTGCGCATGAAATTTTAAAGGCTTTCATTAGAATGGGTGAGACTATCTATGTGGAGTTTGCACATTCTCCCAGTGTCTGTGTGGGTTTCCTCTGGGTGCTCCGGTTACCTCCCACAGTCCAAAGACGTACAGGTTAAATGGATTGGCCATGCTAAATTGCCCAGCATGTTCAGGGATGTTGAAGGCTAGGAGGATTAGCTGTGGGAAATGTGGGGTTACAGGGATAAGGTAGGGGAGTGGGTCTGGGTGAGATGATCTTTGGAGGGTCAGTATGGACATGATGCGCCAAATGGACTGCTTCCACACAGTAGGGTTCCTATAACTCTATATTGTCTTTTGTTATGATGGTGGATCAGACTGTTAAACCTGTGTTACAATCAGGCCAGTGGTTAGTGATTTTTCTTTACAGTAGACAGTTTGAGAGAGCAGGGGAGGCTGGGTCAGGGTTGCATTAGGCAGATATTTGAGGAGAAAGTGAGGACTGCGGATGCTGGAGGTCAGAGGCAAGAGTGCGGTACTGGAAAAGCACAGCAGGTCAGGCAGCATCCGAGGAGCAGGAGAATCGATGTTTTGATCATAAGCCCTTCATCAGATTCTCCTACTCTTTGGATGCTGCCTGACCTGCTGTGCTTTCCCAGCACCACACTCTTGACTCTGATCTCCAACATCCGCAGTCCTCACTGTCACCTAGTTGATTGCAACCCAGCTGTGAAGCTTCTTCCAAGGATGCCTACCTTGAAGAAGTTCTCCTCCTGTCTCTGCAAGGATCTCAGTGAGTCTCTGTCTCACTGCACCACACCCCCCCTCATCACCCCCCCGCCCCCCCCCCCCCCCCCCCCTCCCCTCCAGGTCATCTCCTCTGCTCTGAAGCTCTTCAGCCACATCCTGAAGCAGATTCACTACCACAGATGTTTGCTTGACACTGAAGTCATGGGACAAGAGACATTTAAGCAAGAAAGAGCTGTGAAGGTCACAATCAGATCAGCCATGATCTCATTGTTATGAAATTGTGGATAGTAATCATGAATTGGAAGATAGGAAGCTGGAATTTGTTTGTAAAAAGGATGATGGGAGGAGGAGTATGTGGTTCCTTTAAGAGGTAAAATGCTTTTCTAAACTGAGAGATTTATACAGAAAAAGTGTCTGCAAGTAGCTGCAGATTACAGAGAGTTCTGAAATTGAAATACTTATCAATTGGCTGTGTGATTGGAAACCTTAGGCTTGTTTTGATGTTTTGGCAACTGCAGACCCTTTCCTCCCCAGCAAGGTTACAGAGGAACACATCGGTCGCGTTATGTCAGAACGACCTGTAGCTTGAATCAGCCAATTAATTTAAACCAAGCACTTAGAGATCGAAAGTCAATTGAATTTAAAACTGATGGTTTTGACAACCTTCGATCAATGCTAATGTACGAATATTGATAGGTCATCCAAGGTATATGAGGAGATGGTTTTTGAAAATCCGGGGGAGAGCGACCTGCCACCTGAGAAATAGAAATCCAACTGTCACAAGAAGTCTCTCAGCTCTCTAAGCTCTTTCAGCATCTATCAATAAAAGGTACCACAACAGTTCTAGCTAAGGGTCCTGACAGAAGAAATCACAGTGAAAACATGGCTGACAGCAGGATCAGCGGAGAAAAAGCATTCGTGACTTGAGAACAGCAGAAGAAGGGTTTTTGGGATTGGAGAGATGGAGAAGGCAGAGCATTCTGGATGACACTCACCGCGTGGACTTTGAGAGCCTAAGTTGTTTTTCTTATTACTTCAGTTTAAATAAGTAGGACTCGTGTTTATTGGAACAGCGTACCATCAGAATTCTGGATGAAGAGCTTTTGCCCGAAACATTGATTTTCCTGCTCCTCAGATGCTGCCTGAACTGCTGTGCTTTTCCAGCACCACTCTACTCCAGAACCTAGTAATACTATTAATTTGTTCACTGTTAGGGTTAAATCAATAAATTGTTAGCTGTTGCTTATAAAGTGAAAATCAGAGATTTTCTTTCATTCAACCACTCTTTTTAACAGATTATAAAAGGGAGGCAAGCTTCTCTGGGTGTTTCGCTTTTAATTATCAAAGGTGTTTGACTTTTCCCCTTTCTCACATTATTGAATGGCAGTACAAGCTTGAAGGACTGAATGGCCTCTTACGGCATCTGTTCACCTCCCACCCGAAAGAAGGTAATGAAATGAAGAAAGAAGGCATTTACCGAGTGAATTGAGTTAAGGGGGAAAAGTGAAAGGCAATAAAGAGCAAAAGGAGAAGAATGAAGCTTGAAAAGCATCATTTTTTAGTAAAATGCTCATATTCAGAAAGAGATCTGTAAGCGTATTATTTACAAGCAACACATTGGTATGCACTGCTACCTCTATCTGTTAGAAATTTCCACTTTCACACTTGGAATATAAGCATGCCGTGCTGCAGCACCAGAACTGGTGGAGTTATGCAATTGTAAACTGCCATTTACACAGGGATTGTCCATTACAAATGTGGATTTAGTCATATATATAAATGGAAATGTAATTTAACTCAGTATTGTTGTTGTTATAAATTTGGCCATTGGCTCAGGAATCAGTGTAGCTCAGTTGGCTGGATCGTTGGTTTACAGAGCACTGTGATGCTAGCAGTGTGGGTTCAACTCCTGTGACCAGTTTAAGAGCTTTCCTTCTCAACCTCTTTACCCTACCTGAGAGCTGGTGACCCTCAGGTTAAATCACCACCAGTCACTTCTCCCTAATGTGAGAACAGCCCCTATGTTCTGGTAAGACTATGGTGATGACATGACAACAACTGTTGCCTTGAGAAGGCCCACTACCAGTTTTGCATAACTGATTGTCATTTTAGGACATTTCAGAAGGCTGTTAGAAATTGACCACTTTAATGAGAGGGTTCGAGAGGGCTTTTGAAGTGGCCTATTGGTGAGGCCAGTGCAGACAGAATGAACGACTTAACTCTGTACCCGGTCAGCAGTGTCAGGCTGGTACATTTCCTTGTTAGTTATCTCCAGCTGGGACTTGGCTATCAGAGGATGCCTTTCATTCCCTCTACAGTTGCGTGCCTTGACTATCTCTCAGTCGAGTTAGAAGGCCAGAGTCAAGGTTTGCTGGTGTATTCTTGTTGTTTCTTGCAATGAAAATAAGGGACGAGCGACTAAGGAGTCATTGGGATCACGTTTTCTCGTTGTTCGTACACGTACTCTACAGTTATATTCCTTTTAAGAACCGACAGCCAACAAGTACTGGAAGCAGCAAGTCATAAAGAATTTTGATAACTTTTTCATTTCACATATCATTCTAAAGTTTCAATTTGTGGGATGAGTCAAGGATCTCACTCTTTTAGTTACTTGTAGCACAGAACAACCTGTGTTCTAAGTATAATTGCATGAAGAGTTATTGCCTGCATTTTATAGCTACTTTAACACTGTTTTATGTCATTCACTATTTTATTGAACATACCCACATAACATTTTTCGGTACCAGTTGAAACAAAGTATCTGCTTCCATCAGCTAAAGGAAATACTCAGGAGAACAGAAAAATACATTTGCAATTGGCAGGATGGCTTTGTATGCAGCATTGCTTTGTTTTCATTTGAGGTTATAAAGAGAGTGTCCCATGCACTGTCTTTGCCTTTGGTGCAAGAAGATTCTGTGTATTCAGCTTGCATTCTTGACCATATAGTCCACCTGACAGCCCAGTGCAACACTGAGATAGCACTGCATTGTGGGAGGTGCCCTCCCTTGGAGGGAACGTTAAGGCAATATCCAATGGAGCTATCTCGAAGGAAGACAGGGAAAGCTGCCTTTCCCTCATCCAATGACACTGAAAGAGCTTGCCTGGCCTTTGTTACATTGCTATTCACGGGACCTTACTGTTCACAAGTTGACTGCCAGTCTTCCTACACTGGCAACAGCGATACCGTTTCAAAAGTACTCGCTGCCCGTGAACTACAGAGGTTGGGAAAAACGAAATGTGTATGCAAAGTCTTTGTTACTCATTATTAGTCGATAAACTTTGTGAAAAGGAAATGTGTAGTTGAAGTTTCTCATCTTGCACTGGTCAAGACTGATAGTCAGGAAAACCAACTTAGAGAGGAAGCAATCATTCATAAAGACGAGAAGAGGGTGCTGATTTGTTGGACTTTGGTTGTCATGGGAATGCAACAGGAATTGCTAACGGTAATAATTAACTGGTCAAATTCAAACCAGGACAGTCAATTGATTGGTCGAGGCATTGCTTTGGGGATGGAGCAGGGATTGGGTGTCTCCATTTCCACAGTAAGAAAAGGGTAATGTGTGGAAATACTCTTTCTGCTAACACAGAACCTGTGTGTAAGCCTTTTCAGACTCTTAAGACACTATTTCACTTTTTCTGTAACCACTGCACCTCGAGAGCTTTGCATCTTGCCAAAAGAAATCCATCACCTAAGTGAATTCAGTCTTGTTTCAATTGTCCTCCTATGCCTACCCTCACTTGCTCGTAGAACTGAGAAGAATCCAGATATTTCTAATCTCCAGGAGGTCCTCAAGAGCAGTAATATCTGGATTATTCCCAGTGCTATGAACTAGTGAGGGTAGGAATAGGAGGATAAAGTAGATGAATGCATGGCTGAGGAGCTGGTGTATGGGAGAAGGACTCACATTCTTGGATCGTTGAAATCTCTTCTGGGGTAGAGGTGACCTGTACAAGAAGGGTGGATTGCACCTAAATTGGAAGGGGATGAATATACTGGCAGGGAGATTTGCTGGAGCTACTCAGGAGGATTTAACCTAGTATGGTGGGGGGTAGGAACAAGGGAGATAGTGAGGAAAGAGACCAATCTGAGATTAATACAGTTGAGAAAAGAAGTGAGTCAAACAGGGCAGGCAGGAACAAAGCAGAGAACAAGGTATGACTGATAGATTAAACTGCATTCATTTCAATGCGAGAGGCCTGACAGGGAAGGCAGATGAACTCTGGGCATGATGTGGAACATGGGACTGGGATATCGTAGCAGTTACAGAAACGTGGCTCATGGATGGACAGGACTAGCAGCTTAATGTTCCAGGATACAAATGCTACAAAAAGGATAGAAAGGGAGACAAGAGAGGAAGGGGAGTGGCGTTTTTGATAAAGGACAGCATTACAGCTGTACGAAGGGAAGATATTCCTGGAAGTACATCCAGGAAAGTTATTTGGGTGAAGCTGAGAAATAAGGAAGGGATGATCACCTTATTGGGATTGTAATGTAAACCCCCTACAGTCAGAGGGAAATTGAGAAACAAATTTGTAAGGAGATCTCAGCTATCTGTAAGAATAATAGGGTGGTTATGGCAGGGGATTTTAAATTTCCAAACATAGACTGGGACTGCCGTAGTGTTAAGGGTTTAGATGGAGAGGAATTTATTAAGTGTGTACAAGAAAATTTTCTATTCATTTTGTGAATGTGCATACAAGAGAAGGTGCAAAACTTGACCTACTCTTGGGAAATAAGGCAGGGCAGGTGACTGAGGTGTCAGTGGGGGAGCACTTTGGGGCCAGCGACCATAATTCTATTCGTTTTAAGATAGTAATAGAAAAGGATAGACCAGATCTAACAACTGAAGTTCTAAATTGAAGAAAGGCCAATTTTGATGGTATTAGGCAAGAATTTTTAAAAGTTGATTGGGAGCAGATGTTCGCACGTAATGGGACAGCTGGAAAATGGGAAGCCTTCAGAAATGAGATAACGAGAATGCAGAGAAAGTATATTCCTGTCAGGGTGAAAGGGAAGGCTGGTAGTATAGGGAATGCTGGATGACTAAAGAAATTGAGGGTTTGGATAAGAAAAAGAAGGAAGCCTATGTCAGGTACAGACAAGATAGATCGAGTGAATCCTTAGAGTATAAAGGCAGTAGGAGTTAAGAGGGAAATCAGGAGGGCAAAAAAGGGACATGAGATAGTTTTGGCAAATAGAGTTAAGGAGAATCCAAAGGGTTTTTACAAATACATAAGGACAAAAGGGTGACCAGGGAGAGAATAGGGCCCATCAAAGATCAGCAAGGCGGCCTTTGTGTGGAGCCGCAGGAGATGAGGGAGATACTAAATGAGTACTTTGCATCAGTATTTACTGTGTAAAAAGACAGGGAAGATATAGAATGTAGGGAAATAGATGGTGACATCTTGAAAAATGTTCATGTTACAGAGGAGGAAGTGCTGAATGTCTTGAAACGCATAAAAGTGGATAAATCCCCAAGACCTGATCAGGTATAGCCTAGAAGTCTGTGGGAAGCTGGGCCTCTTGCTGAGATATTTGTATCATCGATAGTCACAGGTGAGGTGCTGGAAGACTGGAGGTTGGCTAACATGTGCCACTATTTAAGAAAGGTGGTGAGGACAAGCCAGGAAACTACAGACCAGTGAGCCTGAGGTCGGTGGTGGGCAAGATGGTGGAGGGAATCCTGAGGGACAGGATGTACATGTATTTGGAAAGGCAAGGACTGATTAGGGATAGTCAACAAGGCTTTGTGCGTGGAAAATCATGTCTCACAAACTAGATTAAGTTTCTTGAAGAAGTAATAAAGAGGATTGATGAGGGCAGAGCGGTAGATGTGATCTATATGGACTTTAGTAAGGTGTTTGACAAGGTTCCCCATGGGAGACTGGTTGGCAAGATTAGATCTCTCAGAATACAGGAGAACTAGGCATTTGGATACAGAACTGACTCAAAGCGAGAAGACAGAGGATGGTGGTGGAGTGTTGTTTTTCAGATTGGAGGCCTGTGACCAGTGAAGTGCCAGAAGGATCGGTGTTGGGTCCACTACTTTTAGTCATTCATATAAAATTGGGATGTGAGCTTCAGAGGTACAGTTAGTAAGTTTGTAGATGACACCAAAATTGGAGGTGTAGTGGACAGCGACGAGGGTTACCTCAGATTACAACAGGATCTGGACCAGATGGGCCAATGGGCTGAGAATTGGCAGATGGAGTTTAATTCAGATAAATGTGAAGTGCTGCATTTTGGGAAAGCAAATCTTAGCAAGACTTATACACTTAATGATAAGGTCCTAGGGATTGTTGCTGAACGAAGTGACCTTGGAGTACAGGTTCATAGCTCCTTGAAAGTGGAATCACAGATTGATAGGATAGTGAAGAAGGCATTTGATTTGCGTGCAGTTCTGGTCGTCTCCTTATCGGAAGGATGTTGTAAAACTTGAAAGGGTTCAGAAAAGATTTGCAAGGATGTTGCCAGGGTTGGAGGATTTGAGCTATGGGGAGAGGTTGAATAGACTCGGGCTGTTTTCTCTGGCGTGTCAGAGGCTGAGGGGTGACTCTATAGAAGCTTACAAAATTATGAGGGGCATAGATAGGATAAATAGACAAGGTATTTTCCCTGGAGTCGGGAAGTCCTGAACTAGAGGGCATAAGTTTAGGGTGAAAGGGGAAAGATATAAAAGTGACCTAAGGGACAACTTTTTCACGCAGAGGATGGTACATGTGTGGAATGAGCTGCCAGAGGAAGTGGTGGAGGCTGGTACAATTGCAACATTTAAAAGGCATGTGGATGGGTATATGAAGAGATTAGATTAGATTACTTACAGTGTGGAAACAGGCCCTTCGGCCCAACAAGTCCACACCGACCCGCCGAAGCGCAACCCACCCATACCCCTACATATACCCCTTACCTAACACTACGGGCAATTTAGCAGGGCCAATTCACCTGACCCGCACATCTTTGGACTGTGGGAGGAAACCGGAGCACCCGGAGGAAACCCACGCAGACACGGGGAGAACGTGCAAACTCCACACAGTCAGTCGCCTGAGGTGGGAATTGAACCCAGGTCCCTGGCGCTGTGAGGCAGCAGTGCTAACCACTGTGCCACCGTGCCGCCCCTAGGGTTTGGAGGGATATGGGCTGTGTGCTGGCAGGTGGGACTAGATTGGGTTGGGATAGCTGGTCAGCATGGATGAGTTGGACCAAAGGGTCTGTTTCCATGCTGCATACCTCTATGGCTCGATGGTGAAAAAGAGATTTTGAGTATAGCTCTCATTGGTTTTGATTTGGCTGAATAACGTTAGCATTAAGTGTTTGTCGTGATTGAAACCAGCTAGATCTTGTTGACTACAAGATCCTTGATTTGGAATTGTTAACCATGGGCCAATCAGGAAGCCCTGGCTGACCAACATAAACAAGGGATTTAGAATCTCCTCCGTTCTGTTGACTGACTGTGATCTGGTTGGCTACAGCTAATGTGCTGTGCACAAGTAAATAAAGGGTGACTTGGCGATGGGATATGGGCCTTTGTGCAGTTATTTCAGTGTTGAAATGAATTCATCCATGAAGTAATTGTTTGCAATGGATTGTTTCTACTAAGCATACAGGTAATTGCTAAGCTTTGAGTCCTCCCTCTTAATTAACTTGAAGTGCTGCTAATTTATCATTGGGACTGAAAGTCAGAAAAGGACAGTAACTCGTTTTGATTTTGATATCTGCTCTTTGGCAGAGTACATATAATAAGTGCATAATGAAAGGATTAATATTATTGGTTGTGAAATACTTGCATTTTGATTTAATAATTGTGCGTTGCCATGAAATCTCCAGCACATTGAGTAGAAAGTCATCTTGAATTGTGGGACATAGCAGACTGCCTGTCTGCTACACATTGCACCTGATATTTGGTTATGTTCCAGTCAATAAAATTAAGCATCAAGTACTTTAAATGTACTGCAATGCCTTTTAACACATTCCACTGTTATATCTCAGTTGCATCGGGACATGGTAAAGTGGTGATGTGAAAAAGCTTGAGGTTTCTCTTAGAGCAGAAGAAGTTAAAGGGAAATGTGGTGGAAGATAAAAGGAAAAGACCCTGAAAGCAAAAACAGATGCGGGCTAAACTGGATGACTATGTGAAAGAGCTGAAACAGATTTGTTGTGCTGAGTTGCTTCCTTCTGCGATGTAACTTTTTTTATGATTCTGTAGCTTTTAAGTCATGTTTCCCAATGTGTATTGTTATCACAGACATATATTAACACATAATACTGGGGAAAGGCAAAGTACATTGATGCAACAAAATAGTAATTGGTCTTCCTGACCCACCTGCTGTACGCTTCTATCATTTTTTGGTTCACCTTTTCAAATTTCTGGCAATGGCAGTTTTTTTTAAATCTCTGCATCACTACCTGTTTAGTTGTTTGACAGAATATTACCATTTATGAAATTGAATTGCCTGCATGTCGGAGTCTGCTGTCTCTCACTACACTCATGGTTGCATCAAGCAGGAAAGCCTCAAATTCTTTATTGCAATGTATGATCAGCTTCTACTGGAGTATAAGTCAGGAACAGATTTCACAGCTAACTAGCATTACTTGACTGCTGAAGTTTTGATTTGGTGCTTTATAATGTTTTAAGCCTGTAAGTAGCTTGGAATCCTGCAATGTACTGCATTCTTTTTAATATTTAATGGAGATCACCTGATGAAACATAGACAAATCTCTTAAAGATTGACATTAGCTTAGAAATCCCAATATCTTAGCTGTTTGAAATTGAAGTTTTTTTTGCAGTCAGCTCTGTGGCCAAAGCCATCTGGATGCTTTGGTTTCCTGTAGGATCTTTCAAAGAATGAAAGCTGAACCTGATGCTATCCTCAATCAGCATATCCATCTGCATGTAAGGCAGCTGTCCTTTGGGCAGCCAGGTCAGTTGTACTGTCCTTGTGGTTTCTCTGACAGGTCTGGCTAACTTGGCACTGATGACATTTGCTCGTGATACATATGGTTTGCTTTCATCGGAGAGGTGGCTCAGTGGCTAGCACTGCCACCTTGCAGTGCCAGGGACCAGAGTTCCATTCCAGCCTTCGGTGACTGTGCGGAGTTTGGAAATTCTCCCTGTGTTTGTGTGGCTTTCCTTCAATCAGCCTGATTTCCTCCCCCAGACCAAAGATGTGCAGTTTGGGTGGATTGGCCCAGCGATGTGCAGGACAAGTGGATTAGTCATGGAAGATGTAGCGTTACAGGGATGGGGTGGGGATGCTCTTCAGAACGTCAGTGTGAGCTCGATAGGCCAAATGGCCTACATCCACACCATGGGGATTCTATGAATCGTGTCGGACAATCTTTTGGAGGACTGATACCTAAAATTTACACGGGTGTTTTCTACGAGAAGAACCCTTTTGTACAAAAAAGGCATAAATAGCTAAACAATGCCATTTCAAGTCTAATTATTTACAGTTTATATGAATGACCAGGATGAATGAAGTGAATGTACTATCGGCAAGTTTATGGATGATTCAAATGCTTTTCCCACCTGATATTCGATCTATGTTTTTGTGCACTCTCTTAACCTGGTTAGAGACACATAATCTGCAGATGCTGGAATCCAAGATAGACCAGCAAGAGGCTGGAAGGACACAACAAGCCAGGCACCATCAAGAAGCGGAGATGTTGACATTTCTGGTGTATCCCTTCTTTAGGACTGGGGGTGGGTGTAGGGGGAGCTGTAGATAAAGGGGGTGGCAGGGGCAGGGTGGTGAAATGGGGATACGTGAAGACAGAGGGTATGGCCTGGTTGGTCAATGGGAAGAATGAATCCGGTTGGTGGAAGGGAGGGGGAGAGACTGGGCAGGGAATCAGGGGATGGGGAGGGGGGTTTATTTGAAATTGGAGAACTCAATGTTGAGTTCTCTGGGCTGTAGACTGCCCAGGTGGAAGATGAGGTGTTGTTCCTCCAATTTGTGCTGTGGCTCGTTGTGGCAATGGAAGAGGCCAAGGATGGTCATGTTGGGAAGGGGAATTAAAATGGATGGTGACTGGGAGGTCTGTTCAGCTCCTGCTGGCCTGCTGAGATGCTTGGCGAAATGACCCTCGAGTTTACGTTCAGTCTCCCCAATGCCGAGAACATTATGTTGGGAGCACCTGATACATTTAAACCCGGTTGGAAGAGAGGCAGGTGAACCTGTCCTTCGCCTGGAAGCATGTGTGGGGCCCTGGATGGAGGTGAGGGTGGTGATGCGCGGTAGGATTTGCATCTTAACTTGTCTGTATCCCTCTGCAGACTTAACGGGCAATTCTCGACACTTGCCTCCCCATCTTCTCTTGTGTCAACTGAGCATAAAACATTAGGGGCTTGGTAGGGTAGGTGCTGAGAGGTTGTTTCTCTATGGGGAGCAGTTGATGACCTGAAGGTATAATTACACTGTAAGGTGCTACTGGGGTAAGACAGAGATGAGGAGGATTTTCTTCTTTCATAGGTCAGTAAACCTGGGGATTCCTTTGCTACAGAGAGCTGTTGAGGATAGGTTGAATATATCAAAGATTGAGATAGATCAGTAAGGAAATCAAAAGTGAAGGGAAAAAAGGCAGGAAGGTGGAGGTTGGAATTATCGAGTCAGCAATGATCTCATTGAATGGCAGAGTAAGTTCAGTGAGCTGAGTGGATAACTTCTACTCCAGTGTCTCCTGAGCTTTCTCTGTGGCTGGCTGATGGCGCTGCTGGACTGTTCTCCCACTCAGTTTATGGTCGGGGCTTGAAAAAAACTTCAATGCTTTAGTTACTTACTTCGAGATGGGAATGTTTGTTGTCTAACCACAAGAATAAGTAAACTAACAATTGTTGAGGAGCGACAATCAAATGTTCAGCATGGGCTTGATGCATTTGGAAGGAGAGTTACAAATGTTGTAGCATCAAAAATCATTAGGATGCTTATGAAGAGATCACACATTGGGGGACATTTTTCACGATGTAACAATATGACAGCCAGTTTATGATATCACAATATCCAAAATGTAAAACAAATTTTCATCTTCAACTGAAACATTAAAATAATTAGCAATGAAGTAGATTATAAAGCATGTTTTAGTTCCTTTAGCCAAGCTGTTCCAATACAGTTGCAGCACTGACATCTAACCGATAATGTGGAAAATTGCCTAGGTACTTAAAAAGCAGGACAAATCTAACATGGCCCCATCTCGATCATCAATAAAGTGATTGCAAGTGTCATCAACAGCCATCAAGCAGCACTTGCTCAGTAATAACCTGCGCAATGATGCCCAGTTTGAGTTATTCCAGGGCCGCACTGCTTCTGACCTTATTACAGCCTTGATATATCATGTACAGGTGAGCTGAATTCTCAAGGTGAGGTAAGAGTGACAGCCCTTGACATCAAGGCTACATATGACTGAGTGTAGTGTTATGTAGCCCTAGCAAAACTGAAATCAACTGGTATCTGGATAAACTCACTACTGCTTGGAGTCATCCTTGGCACATAGGACAATGGTCGTGGTTGTTGGAGCATCCTTGTCAAAATTTTCTAAATTCTTTCAGATTTAACAGTAATCTTTCCTATGGCAAGAAGACCAGAATTCAACACAGTATTCTAAAAGTGGCCTAACTAATGTCCTGTACAGCCAAAACATGACGTCCCAACTCCTCTCTCAGTGCACTGACCAATGAAAGCAAGGATACCAAGTACCAATCACCTTCGTCACCACCCTGTCTACCTGTGACTCCACCTTCATGGAACTGTGCACCTGTACCCCTTGGTCTCTTTGTTTGGCAATACCCCCACATCCTACCATTAACTGTTTCAGTGCTGGTCTGGTTTGCCTTACCAAAATGCAACACCTCCCATTTACTTAAATTAAACTCCATCTCCCACTCAATCTATCAGCCCTTCTGATGAAGGTACTGTTGTAAGCTAAGAGAACCATCTTCACTGTCCACGACACACAGACAACCTAACCACCATCCCTTGATCATTCAATGGTGGTTATCACCACTGAATGCCCTGATGTGAACATCCTTGGAGTTACCATTGATGAGAAATTCAACTGAAATCGCCACATAAACACTGGCTACAGGAGCAGGTCAGAAGCTAACAATAGAGTGGTGCATAACCTGCCTCCTGACTCCCGAAAGCCCATCCACCAATCACAAGGTGCAAGTCAGGAGGGTGAGGAAATATTCTCTACTTGTCTGGATGAGTGCAACTCCAATAACACTCATGAAGGTTGACACCATCCAAGAGAAAGCAGACTGCTTGATTGGCACCACACCCACAGGATTCCGCTCCCTCCACCACTGATGCAGCAGTATGTACTATATACAAGATGCTTTGCAGAGACTTACGATAAATCCTTAGATAGCACTTTCCAAACCAATGGCCACCTCCACCTCGAAAGACAAGGCCAACAGATACATGCCAACACCACCACCAGCAAGTTCCCCTCCAAGCCACTCACCATCCTGAATTGGAAATATATCTCTGTTCCTTCACTGTATCTGAGTCAGAATTCTGGAATTTCCTCCCTAAAGCAATGGGAGTCAATCTAAAGCATGTGGAAAACAGCTCACCATCACCTTCTCAAGGGCAATTTGGGGCAGACAATAAATGCTGGCCAGCCAGCGACGCTGCCAACCCATGACTGAATGTTTTAAAAAGCTGAAGAATTAGAATGTAGAAAAGGCATCTTGGCTTATTGTGTCTCAGCCTTTTGAAAGAGCTGGGATTTAGTCCCACCCTCCTGCTTTGGTCTCATTGCCCTGCAGCGTTTTAATTTTTTTCTGAAACGTGGAGTTACTCTTGTGTTTTGAAGGTTATTATTGAAGCTGCTTCCACTGTGCTTTCAGACAATGCACTCCTAATCATAACCTGTTGAGTAAAACAATTTCTCCTCTTCCCCCGCCTGGCTTTTTTTGCAAGCTATTTTCAGTCCCTGGTGTCTGGCTACAGACCCTCCTGCTAGTGGAAAGCATGTCTTCCCACCCACTCAGTGAAAACCACTTATTATCCTGAGTGTCTCTATTATGCACCCACCCCCCCCCCCCCACCCCCCAACCTTCTTACCTCCACAGAGAACCCTCTGAGCTACACCAATTGCAATAACTGTTGTCGCAGTGCTTCCAAATAAACCTGGTGTTGTGTGATCTTTTAATTTTGTCCACCCCAGTCCAACACCAGCTTCTCCACATCGTCCCAATCACCAAATTCATCTCCACTCCAGTCCACAATACTTTTATGGGAATTTAACCCATGCTTTTGACTTTACTTTGCATCACATCCAACTGTCCAGCTAACTGGCCCCAGGGTGAGAACCAGTAATGATTAGAAACTATGTCACGAATTTTATTTTGCTGTGGTTAGTCATTGCAACTTGGTTGTAACAACCAACACCAACGTGCTGATGAATTTTTAACCTGCAGTACTGTTTTGGGAAGCCTGAATGTGATCCTTTCTCATTGTCCAATAAATGTTTGGATGTGCTGAAATAATTTTCTCACAGTGCGCAGCCTTCTCCATGGAATGGAGTGAGAGAGTGGAAACAATGAATCAGTCGGTGTCCAAGTTGGCTATATTACTCTGGCGTGATAACTTGATGAATGGTTCAACGTTTTTTTTAATATATATATATACACACACACACACACACTGGTGGAAAGCAGTGTTAAATTATCTAATATGACTGGATTAAAATGGGATAATGATAAACAATGCAGTTTACATACACATCCTTTTGCGGTAAATTGTAAACAATAAAAGACCTGAACTATTGGCCTACATTTTCCATCTCAAAGTGCTAGGCCTTCCCACTTAATCATCATGATGTAAAATTTACCTTCATTTGTTGCACAAAAATCACATGTCCATTTGTCTTTTTAAAAAGACAATCCTGACTGCATGGGTATCAAACCTCAGGTGTTTTTCTATTCATTTTCATACTTTGGAATGGTTTTGTTTAATTTTAGATAAAGCGTAATATTTTAGTCACCTCAATAATTGTAAAGCAGATTCTTATGAAGATACATTGAATTATGATTTGCAAAGGGCTAAATATTTGAAGGGGAAAACTTGTCAGGCTGTATTGTGAGGAGAGAAATGGGGGTTGAATTAACTGAATAGTTCTTTGGAAGAACCCTAACAGGAGCATGATGTGCTTACCTCCTTTTTGTGTTGTTGGATCCTATTACTGACATAGGATCTGAGGCAATGTTGGGAAGGCAGTGACCGAGTGGTATTATCACTGGACTGTTAATCCAGAGGCGAAGAGTGTGGTGCTGGAAACGCACAGCTGGTCAGGCAGCATCCAAGAGTCAACCTTTCGAGCATAAGCTCTTCAGCATTCCTGATGAAGGGCTTCTGCCCTAAACGTCGATTCTCCTGCTCCTCAAATGCTGCCTGATGTGCTGTGCTTTTTCAGCCCCACTCTGTTCGACTCTGATCTCCAGCATCTGCAGTCCTCACTCTTTCCCTGTTAATCCAGAGACCCAGGAAATGTCCTGTGGACCTGAGTTCAAGTCCTGCCATGGCAGATGGTGTAATTTAAATTTAATGGAAAAAAACTGGAATTAAGAGTCTAATGATGACCGCAAATCCATTTTGGGGAAAAAAAAAGCAGTCTCTTTCACTAACATCTTGGGACCTCTTACCCAGTCTGGCCAACATCTTTGATTTATTTCCATGTGTACCTAAGTACAGTGAAAAGCAGTACAGGCAGATCGTAGTAATCAAGGACATAAAGGTAATAGGGTAGAAAAAAAAACTTGGACAGAGTAAGGCATACAGGCCACACTGCGCAGGACATGCACTAGACAGGATCAATATTAATGAGATCAACATTATTTGAAGTTAGAGAGTCCATTTATCAGTCTAATCATGGCCGGGAAGAAGCTGTTCTTGAACTTGCTGGTGTGTGTGTGTTCAAGCTCCTGTAACATCTGGCCGGTGGAAGAGGTTGTAGGAGAACATTGTGACCCAAGAAATATTGTTGACTCTTAACTGCCCTCTGGACAATTAGGGATTGGCAATAAATGCTGATCTAGCAAGTGACACCCTCATCCCATGAATGTATTTTAAAAAAAAGTTTAGTAATAGTTGATAGGGTTCTCTATATCTGTTGATGGACATGACCGAAAATAAAAAGGATTGTTATCATTTCTGAAACTTTGAGATTGATGGAATTATTAGGAGAAAGTGAGGACTGCAGATGCTGGAGATCAGAGCTGAAAATGTGTTGCTGGAAAAGCGCAGCAGGTCAGGCTCATGCCCGAAACATTGATCATCCTGCTCCTTGGATGCTGCCTGACCTGCTGCGCTTTTTCAGCAACATATTTTCAGCGCCGATGGAATTATTATCCATTTCTTGAATCAACATAGTCTTTGCATGTGGAGCAGTTTTTATACTTAATAGGACAAACATCTGATATTGTCTGATTTGATGTTTTCTTTGCTGGATGATTAACTTTTACTTCGTTGTGGTTGTGAAAATTGCCCAGAGTTGGGTGATTTTGAAACGTTACTGCAACATGACACTGCTGTTCTTGTTTTTAGCATGGGATTGAAATTTAGCATTTTTTGTGATTTGTACATCTTTTTTCTTGGAGTTAGAAAGAAGCATAGGATTTGCAAACCCCGTTGCTTCTCAGCAAACAGCGGGTTAAATATGAATATATACCACACAAAACGTACCTCCAAGATAAAGTGACAGTAAATCTAGTCCTCACTTTCTGTTCTCCCTGTTCCCTTACCCTTGAATACAACGGCTCGGTCTTGATTTAGTTCTGGAGCTCCTGGGTAGTACCTTTTATTCAAGTGGCCTCCATTAGTGCACTGAGGATAGCCTGTTTGATCTTGTGCTTGCAGCTGAGTCTGCTTCTATTCTTAGCTGCCCTCTCCATTTGCATACTTACTAATGGGAGTTACTGGACAGCAGGGGCAGGAATTCTGGCAGAAGCACTCGAAGCAATGATTAAAGGAAAAAGGAAAGAACTTGCATCTCCACAAACAGGTAATAATAAACTCCTCCGGGTGGGCCAAATCATTTCAGATGCTTATTTGAGGATGTTTATTTAGGCAGATCAATTGACAACTAAGAAAGGCCAGCAATCAGAACAGGTAACACAAAAAAAACAAACAAAATGTCCAGTTTGCAGCAATGTTTAGTATTTTCCTCCCTTGCTTCTGTTCGCTGCACTGAATGAAGAGCCTGGGTATGAGACCTGTTTCACTCTGTCTTCCAGGAATCGAGCTTCTAATCTTTCAGGATGATCCTGAGGTAGTAGGAAACACTTTTGAGTCCCAATAATTAATTGAAATTTTCACCTAGCTACCAAGTAACACAAGGCCACAGCTGGCAAACCTAAAGAAAGGGGAAACAGATTTGGGTTGGGGATGGGACAGACTCAGCTGCTGGCATTCCTGTTACTGAAGCATAAGGTTCTGAGTTCAAGTCCCACTCCAGGGCTCAAGAGCATAAAGTCAAAGCAAACACTCTAGTGCAATACTGACAGGGCACTGCAAAATTGACGGTGCAGCTTTCAGGTGAGATTTCAAACCGAGGCGCCATCTGCCTGTTCAAGTGCACGTGAAAGATTCAGTTGGGAGCATTTCAAAGGGCAGTGACATTATCCCCGGCCAATATCTATCCCTCAATCTGCATCACAAAAATAGGTCATCTGATCAATTATCATATAGTTAAACATGTTTGTAAAGCTCTGCGGTTAAAGGTCATGTGATGTTGATACAACTAAGTTGGTAGCCCATGTTTTGAAGGGGGAGGAATGCAAAATATTATTTCGCTGAAGAGAGATTGGACTGTGGAATGCCACAGTCAGATGGCATCTGGGATTTCTTGTGCATGGCCACCAAACGTTAGCATATGGGTACGGTAGAATGGAGGGTAGCAAAGAGAATACTGGTTTTTATTTCAAGAAGGTTGAAGTATAAAAGATTAGATTATATTCCCTACAGTGTGGAAACAGGCTCTTCAGCCCAATAAGTCCACACTGACTCTCGGAAGAGTAACCCACCCAGTCCCATTTCCCTCTGACTAATGCGCCTGACACCATGAGCAATTTAGCATGGCCAATTCACCTAACCTGCACATTTTTGGATTGTGGGAGGAAACAGGAGCACCCGGAGGAAACCCACGCAGACACAGGGAGGACGTGCAAACTCCACAGAGACTTTCGCCCAAGGCGGGAATCGAATTGAACTCAGGTCCCTGGCGCTGTGAGGCAACAGTGCTAACCACTGAGCCACCATGCTGCCATGAAAAGTAGGGGATCTTATTGCAAATGTACTGTACAGGACATTATTGTGACCACACTTAGCATAATGCATAGTTTTGGTATCCTACTTAAAACAAGGATTTATTTGCATTGGAGGCAAATTTACAAGAAGGTTCACTCTGTTGATTTCTGAAATGAATGGATTGTCTTGTGAAAAAGTGTTGAGCAGGTTGGGCCTACACTCCTTGGAGTTTAGAAGAATGAGAGTTGATCTTGTATAGGATTTAGAGGGGGCTTGACAAGGTGGATGCTGAGAGAATGTTTCTCGTCATAGGCAAACCTAGAACCAAATGAACAGCCTCAAATTAAGGTGTCTCCTATTTAAGGCTGATAGGATTAATAAGAACTCTTGAGCACTGACTCTTTATTGAACTGTAAGGGACTTGATTGTATCTAACCACTACAAAGTTGCACAGAAAGGAATGAAACCAGATAGACCACCCAGCATTGACTTAGGCACTGGAAATGGCAATGGCCAACATAGCCATGTCAACCCTCTGAAGTTCCCCTTTGTTCACGTCTGGGGATTTGTGCAAGAATTGATAGAGCTGTGCCAGAGGTAGTCAAGGAACAATCTGACATAGTCATACTCAATAATTCAAAGCTTTGCATGCAACCCAAACGTGGTCATCACCATCTCACACTATGTCCTGCCCAACTAATGAGAGACCCTACAGAGTTGGCAACATGGTGGTATACACATCGGAGAGAGGTGCCCTGAGAGTCTTCAATGTTGATTTTGGACTCCATGAAGTAAGTCTAATATGGGCAACAAAATCACCTGCTGATTACGACCTACCACCCCTGCTCCCATGAATCGGTGGTCCTCCATGTTAAGCACCACTTGGAGGAAGCACTGAGGGTAATCTAAAGAAGGTATCGATCTTCAACGGTGGCTTGTAATCCTTACATGAACTGCAACCCTGACAACTATTTGTTAAGCTGGATAATTACCCAGGTCAACAAAACTAACTACCTCAATTCTCATCAGGGTCTGTTTCTATGCTGTACATCTCTATGACGTTAATTGATCATTAGCAAAGAGATGGAAGGGGTTATTGACAGTGCTATCAAGTAGTACGTGCAGTGCAATAACCTGCTGAGCTATGCTCAGGTAAAGGCCACTTGGCTTCTGACCTCATTGCAGTTTTGTCTAAATATGGACAAAACAGCTGAACTGTTCAGGTGTAATATATGATAATTAGATTAGATTAGACTTACAGTGTGGAAACAGGCCCTTCGGCCCAACAAGTCCACACCGACCCGCTGAAGCGCAACCCACCCATACCCCTACATTTATCCCTTACCTAACACTACGGGCAATTTAGCATGGCCAATTCACCTGACCCGCACATCTTTGGACTGTGGGAGGAAACCGGAGCACCCGGAGGAAACCCACGCAGACACGGGGAGAACGTGCAAACTCCACACAGTCAGTCGCCTGAGTCGGGAATTGAACCCGGGTCTACAGGCGCTGTGAGGCAGCAGTGCTCTCAGGTGGGGTCTGAGGGACTGCCCTTGACACTGCAGAATTTGACTTGTGGGATATAGGTAAAGTAGTGTTACTTCTGCAATTATAATTACTTATACAAAGTAAATGAACTCACACCAGTGTGTAATTGTTTCAGCCAAGAGCTGAGTCAACAAGATTGGAAACTATGTGGAGGAAATGTATAATTTTTTTTTGTATTAGCTAAAAATGTATGCAAGAAAGAAACGGGACTGCAAAACAATGGTAGATATTACAGGCGACTAGATAAGATGCTGCGAGGAGAGGCAGTTAAGCTAGATACGCCTGTACAAACAGTAGGTATAAACATCTGTTTCCCACTTTTACAGAAACACAGGTGACTAGATAAGATGCTGAGGGGGGAGGCACAGATGGAGGGAGTAGATAATGGAAAGGAAAGGATATGCCTAACAATGACCCACAGCAGGATGAAGTCAGATGGCCTTGTGAGGCCAGAAATAAGCATTTTGTTACAGACAAGGCTGGATAAGGCAAGAGATAAACAGGAGTAATGGGTGCCGTTCTTAGGGAAGTGGAAGATGTAAACAGGGGAGGGTCAATGAAATAAAAAAAATAGAAACCAAATTATATAAATGTCGAGTATTTGTTGAATTCGGTATGTGAGTCCCTTCCTTTATCTCAGTTCCTTTTTCTCTTACTGATTTTGCAGCACTCAGAGTGAGAGAGATTTCCCTTTAGGCTGTACGGTTATACTGGGATAATTAGGGAAAGTTCTTTGAATGTGACCTTTACAGTGCACTAAAGTTCAAACACAGGCTGGTACACAAGAGAGTTCAGTCCCACTAGTGAACTCCAATAAAGTTAAAATTGGCATTTTAACCCTGTCTTTGTATTATCATCAAGAGGAGAAGTGTAAAATATGCGTGCAGTTTGAGGCTTAATCTGCAGTGGGGTGGCTTTTTGTTGAGCAGGGTTTTGTTAGCTTCTCATTATCTTGATAACCAAGAGAGATCCCAGTTCAGGATGATTTACAGCTTCCTTAACTCAAGGTATAGACACAACATCCCATTGTCTGAAACAAGTTCATTTTACACCTGCCGTTATGGGCTTCATTATAGTCGTTTTTAAGAAGTGCATTTTGGACTTGAGTTAAAAATGGCCACAGTATGTCTGGGCCATGTATCAAGTGCCAGCAATGGCCATCTGCAGCAACAACAACAAATCTGAGCATTGTTGTGTGGTGTTCAATGATAATATTGTTGTTGGATCCCCCATTGTCAACGTGCCAATGTTTAGCATTGACCAGTAACTGAACTACGTCAAAAAGTGTGGCGCTGGAAAAGCACAGCAGGTCAAGCAGCATCCGAGGAGTAGCAGAGTCAACGTTTTGGGCATACACCCTTCATCAGGAGCATTTCTGATGAAGGGCTTATGCCTGAAACATTGACTGTCCGCTCCTCGGATGCTACCTGACCTGCTGTGCTTTTCCAGCACCACACTTTCTGACTTTGACTCTCCAGCATCTGCAGTCCTCACTTTCCCCCAGGAACTGAACTAGACCAGCTATGGTAAATACTGTGGTTGCCCAGAATGCCAGGAGCTAGGAATTCTGTGACGGGTGACTTTCATTCTATTTCCCCAAAGTCAGTTCACCATCTACAAGGCACAAGTCTGGAGCGTCATGGAATACTCTCCGCTGCCTGGATCAATGCAGGTTCAACAACCTGTTTGACATAGCAGCCTGCTTGTTTGTCACCCAGTTCATCATCTTCAACATTTACTCCTTTTAGCAGACTGCACCATCTACAGGATACACCTTGGCAGCTTACCAAAGCTCCTTCAACAACAGTTTCTAAACCAGCCATCTCTGCTACCTGGAAGAATACGAACAGTAGATGCATGGGAATACCACCACTCTCAAATTCCTTTCCTAGCCACATGCCATCTTAACTTTGAATGATATTGCCATAGCTCACTGTTGCTGGGTCAAAATACTCGAGCTTTTTTCCTAAATGCATTGAGACTGTAATGGTTGAAGAAAGCAGTCCAGCGCCACTGTCTCCAGGGAAATTAGGGTGGATAATAAATATCAGCTTAGCCAGCAGCGGCGACTTCCCACAAATGAATTAAAAAACAAAGAATCTCTTCTGTGAGGACCATTACCTCATGGAATTCTCTCTAAAAGAGTATAGAGACTTGGTCATCGAATGTGGTCGAGGCTGAATTACAGAATATTGATGTATGGGGAACCAAGGATTATGGGGCATGACCAGTAGGTAAGTGGAGTTAAGGTGACAGATTGGTGAGGTAGAGCATATTGAAGACACCAAATGGTCTACTCCTCCTCCTATTTCTATGTCCTCATTTTGATTAATGTTGTTGACATGGCAAAAGTCAATATGTTTATATTTTGTCAAAAAAAAGACTGGGAAAATCCTGGAGAGAGGCTTAAAAATTAACAGTGGAGCTTGGACAATTGATGCTATTGCTTTGTGCCCACATTTCTGAATCCTTTTCTGGTTTATCTTGCTGTGGGTTTTAACCTTCCAGCTTAGGTCAAGTCAGTAGATGCCATGGCTTCTGATGAAGGCAAGAAATGGTTGCCTTGGCAGGCAATGATTGAGATAATTTGTTTAAAGTGACGCAACTTTGGCTAGACTTTGCTGAAGCTATAACAATGAACAGTCCATGCTAGTCCCAATGCACTAACAAGGATAGTGCTTCAGGAGAGCTTGTAAATGATAACAAGAGATTAAGTTGTCACAGCTCTTCATATAACTGCCAAATGAACATCAAGCACAATGAGTTCTGAAATCTCAATGATATTTAGCACATTTCTTTCAAATGGATAAATGGTTTAGGATTTTCAGAATAAGTACTGGTACATTTCATTTTGAAACAGTATGTCATGGTAGTGTGTGCAGTAGGAGTGTTCTGATCATTGGATGTGCTATAAAATGGTGAGCATTAAATAAATACCTTCATTAGCTATGCCTTTTATTGATATCAGCAATGAAAAATAAATGTGTAGAATTAACAGAGTAGGTTCTATCAGCAGAGGCACTGCATGTCAATAGCACACCCAAGTGGTTAATGGAATTCTGCAATGTCACAAGTAGATTGTACAGTTTGTGATCATTAGTCGCATAAATAATGGTATATCCAGTTCATTTAAGCAAAGGCAGCAGATAAGTGTTCCATATGTTACAAATTTAATTTGGAAATTGTATTAAATTATTATGTCCATCTAAATAGCAATTAAATGCAGTGCAGTTGAATCAGTTGAGCATTTGATGCAAATCCAACAATTTCTGGGCCTGAATTTCGAATGGGATTAACTCTACTTTTCTTCTTTTATGTCTGGAGGGAGAGCAAGATCTAAGAATGCCATCACTAGAAAAAGTATGGATATTTATAGAGCATCTTTAACAATGAAACATCCCGGAGTGCATCACAAGAGCATTACAAAACAAAATCTGACAGTGAATCATCTAAAATGATATTAAGACAGATAATCAAAAGCCTGGTCAAAGAGCTAAGGTGAAAGCAGAATTATGAAAGAGAAAAGGGACAGACAGGCAGAGCAAAAGATGGAGCAGTCATGATTGGAATTCACAAGATGGCAGAATGCATGGTAAGCTGATACCTCGAGAGGTTTGTGATGTTTGAGCAGATTGGAAGGGATGAGGTCATGGAGGAATTCAAAAACAAGAATGAGAACTCTAAAATTGAGTTCTGGCTTAACCACCTATTAAGGTAGACGAGGAAATATGGAACCACATAATTTTGGGTGATCTGGAAGATAGCTCTTATGGAGCACGTGAGGTGAGAATGAGAGTAGGAAAGAAGCCATTGCAGGTGGTTTTCTGACTACAGTTAGATAAGAATAGAACCAGGTGACTGCAGTCCTACACAATTATGTCAAAGATTGCAGACAGGTTAAGGGGAATAAGGAGAATAAGTTTACATTTGCCACAGGCACTACTACTTAGGTGCCAAACAGCATAAGCAGCAAGTGATAGATGGAGCTAAGTGATCCCATGACCAATGGTTGAGCCCTGTAGTCTTACCATGTCAAGAATGATGGTGGACAGTTAAACAACACAGAAAGAGGAGGTTCCACAAATATCCCCCGCATTAATGAAAGAAGAGCCCAGCAGCTAAGTGTGGAAGATAAGGCTGAAGCACTCACAACAACCCTCAGCCAGAAGTGCCACTTGGGTGATCCATCTCAAAGTCTTCCAGATGCCAATCTTCAGTCAATTCGATTCACTCCGTGTGATATGGAGAAATTGTTGGAGGTGCTGGATACTGCAAAGGCCAAGGATCTTGACAACATTCTGGCAATAGTACTGAAAACGTGTGCTCCAGAACATGCCAAAGTGTTCCATTACAGCTATAATACTGACATTTACCCGACACCATGGAATGTTGCCCAGATATACCCTATACCCAAAAGTCAGGAACAATCCATCCTGGGCATTTTCCTGTCCTAAGAGTGTACTGTCGATTGTTAGTGAAGTGATGGAACGTGTCATCACAGTGCTATCAAGCAGCACTTGCTCAGCAATAACCTGCTCAGTGATCCCATCCAGTTTGAGTTCTGCCAGGGCCACTCAGCTCCTGACCTCATTACAGCCTTGGTTCAAATATGCAAAAAAAAGATGAATTCCAGAGTGATGGGAGAGTGACAGCCCTTGAAATCAAGGCTGCGTTTGACCAAGTGTGGCATCAAGGTGCCTGAGCAGTACTGGAATCAATGGGCATCGGGGAGCAAACTCTGTACTGGTTGGAGTCATACCTGACACATAGGAAGATGGTTGTCATTATTGAAGGTCAGTCAACTCTGCTCCAGCACATCTCTGAAGGAATTTCTCAGAGTAATGTCCTTTTGCCTAACCATCTTCAATTGCTTCATTTCTACCGTAAGGTCAGAAGTGGGGATGTTTGCAGGTGATTGCACAATGTTCAGTACTGTTCATGATTCCTCAGATAGTGAAACTATTTTTGTTCAAATGTAGCAAGATCTAGACAAACTCCAGGCTTGAGCTAATAAATGGCAACTCACATTCAAGCCACACATGACAGGCAAAGATCATCTCCAGTAAGGGACAATCTGACCACTGCTTCTGACATTTAATAGTGTTACTGTCACTGAATTCCCCCCATTTCAACATCCTAGGAGGTTACCATTGACCAGGAACTCAAGTGGACTCACCATACAAACACAGTGGCTACAAGAGCAGGTCAGAGGTGAGGAATACTGCAGCAAGTAACACACCTCCTGACTCTGCAAAGCCTTGTGTCACCCTCTATAAGGCACAAATCATGAGTGTGATGTAATACTTGCACTTGACTGGATGGGTGCAGCTCCAAAGCACTCAAGAAGCTTGACACCATCCAGGACAAAGCACTTTGATTGGTTGCTCATCCACAAACATCCACTCATTGTAACACCAAGTGTCAGTAGCAGCAGAGTGCACTATCTACAAGATGCACTGCAGCAGTTCATCGAAGATCCTGAGACTGCACCTTCAAAATGCATCGAGAAGGACAAAGGCAGCAGATACATAGGAAAACTGCTACCTACAGAGTTTCATCCAAGCCACTGACGATTGAGAATTGGAAATATCTCGTCCTTTCTTCACTGTGGTGGGGTCAAAATTCTGGAATTGTCTCCCTGAAGGTGTTGTGAGTCTACCTACGGCACATGGACCACTGCGGTTTAAGAAAGCAGCTCACCATCACCTTCTCAAGGGCAACTAGGGGCAGGCAATAAATGCTGGCCTAGCCAGCAGTGCCCATATCGCACAAGTGAATGAAAAAAACTCTTTCTTTGTGGCTTTTAAAGGTGCTGACTTTGTTTCCAGGGTTGGAAAGGCGTATGTGTATTTGGGAGCTGACAATACATTTAAGGACTTGAGAGCGGTGAGGGAGATTGGAGGTGGGTTGGGAGATGGCAAGGATGAGGGCTCAACACTTTATTTCACAAGGAGGGATTGATGTTGGCAGATTGGAAGGAGAGAGGGACAGAACTTGAGGATGGAGCAATACTGGCTAACACTGGACCCAATTAGGACAAGGTGCATGATTGAAATAGAGTTCAGGGAGCAGGTGGATCGTGTGGGCAAATGCACTTTGAGTATTACAACAGGAGATATGACAATAACTAGAAAAAGTTGCAACTTCGGGTCTGGGGCAGTGGGGGAGGATTCAGAGGTAATTTTGGCTTGTGACCTAGACGAAAGGGGGAGTGCAGCTGACCAAATGGTCTCCATCCTTGAGACAAGTCCATGATCTCCTCACAGTTGTTCAAGGCCTTATTTCTTTCTGAGATGACAGTGTGATCCAGTGCCATAGTATCTGTTGTATGAATATGCCAGTCATATCAGCTGCTGCTCATGATAAAGGTCACTGCTACCACCCTCTTGAACTCCAGAACCGACAGGTTCTGCTGTGGTAGAGGAAACCTCAATCCTGGTCTAACTGGAAGAGTTTCTTGTAGCTAACAAGATTTAGCTTGTCCAATTTACTACACGTCAGCAACTAATTACAGATTTCATTGACGTAATAGACATAGTTTGAGAAATATTTGGGGATCACCATACATTTGGTCTCACACCTTTTGAGATCTGAAATTGTTCTGCCAAGGAGCCCACAGAACCTCATCATAGTGGGTGGTGCGTATGGCACTCCTTGGTTTTAACCCTTGCAGACCCTTATGCAACACTCTTCAATATATGTCTCTGGGTACAGGAATCGGCAGCATACTCAAAGACTATCATGTCAGATATTCTCTCTGCCTCTTAAATAGCGAACAGCCATTTCCTGGACTTTTTTTTTTACCAGAAACAGCATGCGAAAGGACAGACATTTTAGTCCATGAACCCTCAAATCAGTTTGAATTTTCTTTGCAGCAGATGAGAGTTTACATTTACCACGTGATTAATATCCCTGATCTGATTTATTACTGGGTTTGGATTATGTCAGGGTGGTTGTTCATAATCTCTTAAATGCTCCCAATCTAAGCACTTCCAGCTTTTAAATTCACACACACTGTAGCTGCATTGGAGCTTCATACAAATTTGCTTGTGGATTGAAGAGAGACTGAGTATATTTGTTTTGGATTATTATTTTCATAATGATAGCCAAGATATTACTGAAGGCAGGTTTTGAGATGCCAAGGGGTTGATCTGCCATTGGATATTGATTCATTAAAGCTCCTGCAAAAACTAGCTAGATAAAGAAATCTGTGGTGACAGAGAACCTGAAATGAACTTAAAAATTGAACAAGTAATAATTCATTCTGAAAAAATAATTGGCGGAAATATGGTGATTTCTCAAAAGGTTGAG
Organism: Hemiscyllium ocellatum; assembly: GCF_020745735.1. NCBI lineage: Eukaryota > Metazoa > Chordata > Chondrichthyes > Orectolobiformes > Hemiscylliidae > Hemiscyllium > Hemiscyllium ocellatum. Next base: position 121,316,132 of record NC_083405.1, on the reverse strand, counting down.
AAGAGTTGTAACCACATAATTCAGATATGGAAAAGCAATGTGAAACTAATAATTGGTGTGAAAAAGGCAGACTCTGACATTCATTGTGAGTGTTAACAGAGAACAGTGTCTGAGAGCTTCACCATTTCAGCAGAATTTAATTGATTTTGAAGTTTTTTTTTAAAAAGAGACCTTATTCTGAGTGTGACAGTGCTAAACTAATGGAGGTATGACACTCCTTTTGTTATTTCTGTAAAAAATTCAATCTTAATGCAAAAGCTGAATTATGTTTTATTCAAAGAATTCTTGTGCAGGTACCTTTTTTTTTCTGCAGCCATGATTCCTACAGGTTTCCAACAGACAGAAATGATGTTTTGGATTCAACTTGCTGACCAGTTCCTGTGCAAGTCCTTGTTCTCCTTTTCACATTTCAAGGCTAATTCTGTTGCCAGGAAGTCTCTCCCATATTGCAGATGCCAAGGGAACGCCTCCCTTTTCAGTTTTCAACCACAGTTGAAGTCAGGGACAGTTTTGATGATTAACAATAACTTGCATTCATGTGGCATCTCCAGCATAGCAAGACATCCCAAGGTGTTTCACAGGTATGTAATTTGATTTTTAAAAATATTGTCAGCAGGCCAAAACCGGGAGACATTACAATGGATGACTTGGAGCTAAATCAATGATGATCCGAGGGCGTTTCCTTCTCAAAAGCATATTATTCCTCTCGACCGTATTTCTTCCTGACCAAGCTTCCAAATAAGTATTTGAGAATGCAACCAATCAGTTTTTTTTTAAACAAGTAGATCTTCTCCTCACTGCATTAGTTACTTTCCCATTGTGAATAACAGCTTCATGCAATGTCCCATCCCCAAAGACATGACCCACTCCAGGCTGGCACATTGTTCTGCGTGCACACAGAATCTCAGAGAAGAAGCAGGCCGTTCGGCCGAAATAGTCTCGGTGCTGCTCAACCTCCGGAAATCCTGCAGTAATCCCCCTGGTGAGGGTTCGGCACTTTGTGGGCTCACCTGTCTGTGTTACACTTCTATCCCAGCCCCTCAAAATTAAGCCCCTCAAACTACCCATAGGACACCAATCAATATTTTAAGTGACATTCAAAGAAATATACAATGACTTCTGAATAGTAGTCATTGGACTTGTCTCACTGGAATTGTCATTTATATTTATTTGCAATGTTTTTTTCAGCTGAAGTAATGAGTGTCCAAGATAGATAGGTCATGGTGATCTCTCAGTAATCGAGTGACATTACATTTTACCAAGTGCTTTATTCTGCAAAAGAGTGATTGTGTTCCTTGAATAGCATGGTTTCTTCCATTTTGAGTGTGGTGACCATGGTAACCTGCTTTGCAAGACTCTGTTGCAAATTTGTAATTTTTAATGGTGTTTTAATCTTGAAGCACTACAATAGCATACCAAGTTGAGGAGATATGCAGACTGTTTTAACACCTTAATTGCATGAAAGACTTTAACTGTCAGAGACTTTTCAGTAATATAGAGCTGTAGAGTTATACAGCACTGAAATAGACTTTTTGGCCCCACTCGTCCATACCAACCAGATGTCCCGACTAAACTAGTCCCATTTGCTCATCTTTTGCTGGCTTATCGAGAGCTTTGTATGTGTCTTGTAGAGGTGTTTGATTGTGATCATTCAGTCTGATCATTGGATGGCTTGAGTTTCTGCAGTTTTCAAAAAAACGCAGTGGAACAGAAAGATCACCAAGTACAGAGGACCCTCGATTATCCGAAGGACACAGGCGGGGAGTATTTCGCTCGGTTAATTGAATTCCGGGTAATGGAATCCTGGATAACATAGTTTAGCCAAGCGTCAGGACCTTGCGATCTTGATGGATAATCCGATATTTGGATTATCAAATGCTGGACAATCGAGGTTCCTCTGTATTTACAGCACGGATGGGGCCAGAAGGTCGACATCAGGTTTGCTGTGATGGGTGAGTCCCGAACCAGAGGGCACAGTTTAAAAATAAGGGGTAGGCCACTTAGAACAGAGTTGAGGAGAAACTTCTTCACCGAAAGAGTGGTGGGTGTATGGAATGCTCTGCCCCAGAGGGCAGTGGAGGCCAAGTCTCTGGATACTTTCAAGTAAGAGTTGAATAGAGCTCTTAAGGATAGTGGAATCAAGAGTTATGGGGATAAGGCAGGAACAGGATACTGATTGAGGATGATCAGCCATGATCATAATGAATGTTGGTGCTGGCTCGAAGGGCAGAATGGCCTACTCCTGTACCTATTGTCTACTGTCTATTGTCTAATGTTTCTGTTCCATATGAACTTCCTGCCACTCTCCTTCATTAGAACCTCACATTATATCCTTCTTTTCCTTTTTCCCTCATCTGCTATCTAGCTTTTCATGAAATGCATCAATGCAGTATGCCTTAAAATCTCTTTACAGGAGCAAGTCTGCATTCTAACTACTCAGTAGCTAATCAAACAACCTCCTTACATGCCAAACAGCATAAGCGGCAAGTGATAGACTGACCTAAATGATCCCACAACCAACGGATCAGATCTAGGTTATGCAGCCCTGCCACATACAATTGTGAATGGTGATGGACAATTAAACAACTCATTGGATGAGGAGGCTCTACAAATATCCTCATCCTCAATGATGGAAGAGCACAGCACATCAGTGCAAAAGATAAGGCTAAAGCTTTAGCTGCAATCTTCAGCCAGAAATGCCAAGTAGATGATCCATCTCGGCCTCCTCCAGTGGTCCCCAGCTTTACAGATGCCAGTCTTCAGCCAGTTCAATTTAATTTATAAGATATCAAAAAATAGTTAGAGACACTGGATACTGCAAAGGCTACGGGCCCTGACAACATTCCAGCAATAGTACTGAAGACTTGTGCTTTAGAACTTGCCGCTCCCCTAGCCAAGCTGTCCCACTGCAGTTACAACACTGGCATCTACTAAGCAATATGGAAAATTGACCAGACGTGCCACACAAATAAATTCAGGACACATCTAACCCAGCCAATTATGCCCCATCAGTCCACTCTCGATCATCAGTGAAGTGATGGAAGGTGCCATCAACATGCTATCAAGCAGCACCTGCTCAGCAATAACCATTTGATAAGGTTCCCCATGGTAGGCTCATTCAGAAGGTCAGGTGGAATGGGATACAGGGGAACTTAGCTGTCTGGATACAGGCTGGCCAACAGAAGACAGCGACTGGTAATAGAAGGAAAATATTCTGCCTGGAAGTCAGTGGTGAGTGGTGTTCCACAGGGCTCTGTCCTTGGGCCTCTACTGTTTGTAATTTTTATTAATGATTTGGATGAGGGGATTGAAGGATGGGTCATCAAGTTTGCAGACGGCACAAATGTTGGAGGTGTCGTTGACAGTATAGAGGGCTGTTGTAGGCTGCAGCAGGACATTGACAGGATGCAGAGATGGGCTGAGAGGTGGCAGATGGAGTTCAACCTGGATAAATGGGAGGTGATGCATTTTGGAAGGTTGAATTTGAAAGCTGAGTACAGGATTAAGGATAGGATTTTTGGCAGTATGGAGGAACAGAGGGATCTGGGTGTGCAGGTACATAGATCCCTTAAAATAGCCACCCAAGTGGACAGGGTTGTTAAGAAAGCATATGGTGTTTTGGCTTTCATTTACAGGGGGATTGAGTTTAAGAGTCGTGAGATCTTGTTGCAGCTCTATAAAACTTTGGTTAGACCGCACTTGGAATACTGCGTCCAGTTCTGGTCGCCCTATTATAGGAAAGATGTGGATGCTTTGGAGAGGGTTCAGAGGAGGTTTACCAGGATGTTGCCTGGACTGGAGTGCTTATCTTATGAAGAGAGGTTGACTGAGCTCGGACTTATTTCATTGGAGAAAAGGAGGAGGAGGGGGACCTAATTGGAGTGTACAAGATATTGAGAGGGATAGATAGAGTTGATAGCAAAAGACTATTTCCCAGGGCAGAAATGACTAACACGAGGGGTCATAGTTTTAAGCTGGTTGGAGGAAAGTCAGAGGCGGGTTCTTTACACAGAGTTGTGAGAACATGGAATGTATTGCCAGCAGCAGTTGTGGAAGCAAGGTCATTGGGGACATTTAAGAGACTACTGGACACGCATATGGTCACAGAAATTTGTGGGTGCATATATAAGGATCAGTGGTAGGCACAACATCGTGGGCCGAAGGGCCTGTTCTGTGCTGTACTGTTCTATGTTCTAACCTGCTCAGTGACGCCCAGTTTGGGTTCTGCCAGGGTCACAGCCCCTGACCTCATTACAGCCTTGAGTCAAACATGGACAAAAGAGCTGAATTCCAGAGGTGAGGTGAGAGTGACAGCTCTTGATATCAAGGCTGCATTTGACCCAGTGTGGCATCAAGGAGCCCGAGCAAAACTGGAATCAATGGGCATTGGGGGTCAAACATTCCGCTAGTTGGAGACATAACTGATAGATAAGAAGGTAAAATCATAGAATCCCTATAGTGTGGAAACAAGTCATTTGGCCCATTAAGTCCTTCCCAGAAGAATGTTCCACCCAGACTCGACTCCCTATCCTATCTCTCTAACCCTGCATTTCCTGAGGCTAATCCACCTAACTTGTACATCTTTGGACTGTGCGAGAGAACTAAAGCACCTTGTGGAAGGTCCACACAGACGCAGGGAGAATGTGCAGACTCCACACAGACAATTACTCTAGGGTGAAATCGAACTCAGGTCCCTGGCACTGTGAAGGAGCAAGGCTAACCACTGAACCATGTACTGACCTATGGTTGTGATTATTGATAGTCACTCAAGAGTTCCTCAGGATAGTGTCCTAGGCCTAACCATCTTCAGCTGTGTCATCGATGACCTTCCCTCCATCATAAGGTCAGATGTTGGAATATTTGCTGATGATTACACAATGTTCAGCACCATTCATGACTCCTCAGATGCTGAAGTAAGCCATGTTCAAATGCAACAAGATCTGGACAATGTCCAGGCTTAGACTGACATGTGGTAAGTAACATTCATACCACAGGCTATGACCATCACCAACAAGAGACAATCTAAGCACTGCCCCTGGACATTCAATGGTGTTACCATCACTGAATCTTCCATTATCAAAATTCTAGATGTTATCATTGTCCAGAATCTCAGCTGGTCTCACCACATTAACATAGTGACTGTAAAGGCAGGTCAGAGGCAAGGTTTACTGCAGTAGGTAAATTACCTCCTGACTCCTCAAAGCCTACCCACCATCTACAAGATACAAGTTAGAATTGTCTTGGAATACTCCCCATTGTCTGGATAAGTTCAGCATCAAAAAGGGTGGTGCTGAAAAAGCACAGCTGGTCAGGCAGCATTCGAGGAGCAGGAGAGTCAACGTTTCAAGCATAAGCTCTTCATCAGGAATGTAACCAGTATTTATTAACCATCCCTTATTGCCCTTGAGAAAGTGGTGGTGAGCTGCCTTTCTGAACCGCTGCAGTCCGCCTGCTGTGGGTTAACCCGCAGTGCCTCTAGGGAGAGAATACCAGGATTCCTGATGAAGAGCTTATGCCTGAAACGTCGATTCTCCTGCTCCTCTGATGCTGCCTGACCTGCTGTGCTTTTCCAGTGCCACACTTTTTGACTCTGATCTCCAGCATCTGCAGTCCTCACTTTCTCCTGAATGAGTGCAGCTCCAAGAACACTCAAGATGCTTGACGCCATGTAGAACAAAGCAGCCCACTTGATTGGCACCACATCCACAAACATCCAATTCTACCACTATTAATGCTCACTTGTACTATCTAAACAATGCTCTGCAGAAATTCACCAAAGATCCTCAGACAGTACATTTCAAACCCACGGCCACTTCCACATAGAAGGACAAGGGCAGCAGATGTATGGGAATGCCACCACCTTGAAGTTCCCAGATCAGTCACTCATCATCCTGACTTGGAAATATATCACCATTCCTGGGTCAAAATTTTATTGTTTTACAGGATAAGAGCATCACTGGCTAGGCAGCATTTATTGCCCATCCCTAATTGCCTAGAGGGAAATTGAGAGTCAATCACTTGTTGTATGTCTGGAGTCATACGTAGGCCAGACCAGATAAGGATGGCAGTTTCCTTCCCTCAAGGGTGTTAATGAACCAAATAGGTTTTTCAGACAATTGACTTATAGTAGTTATTAAACCCATAATTCCAGATATTTGTTGAAATTGAATTCTGCCATCTGTCATGCTGGGAATTAAACCCAGGTCTCTGGATTAACAGTCTAGTGACAATGCTACTAGGCTATTATCTCCCTCTAAAATACTGGCATTTTCTCCCTGAAGGTATTGTGGGTTAACCCACAGCAGGTGGACTGCAGCGGTTCAAGAAGGGAGCTCCCCACCACCTTCTCAAGGGCAACTAGGGACGGGCAATAAATACTGGCCAGCTAGTGACATTCACGCCCTACAAATGAATATAACAAAATTCTCCTGAATTGTCGATTGGATTTGTTAGAGGCACGCTAATGTTTATGGTCCCTAGTTTTCCTCTTGCCTGTAAGTGGAATTATCTCCTCATCTTTTTGTTTGACTTTCAAGGCAAAGTTGAACCTGTTCATTATTTGGGGTCTTAGGGAGTGGCTACGCAGGTAATAGCTGAGGCTGATCTACAATCAAGTTCTGCTGCAAATAGGACAGGGTACAGCAGATTATTCCACTTTGGATGAGTTGCCAGTTCAGGTTTTCCTCTCCATGTGCTTTCTCTCCACCTATAATATGCTCTAGTTTTCAAAGGAGCAGGTATAGCAGTCCTGAGCAAGCTTCTCTCAGGACTCAAAATCCACATAAGAAGTCCTTTGTTAAGCCTTTGTTCTTTCATCGCCTGCTTTAGCACCATAGAACATAGAACATAGAACAATACAGCGCAGAATAGGCCCTTCGGCCCTCAATGTTGCGTTGACCAATGAACTATTCTCAGCTCGTCCCCTTACCCTATCCCAAAATCATCCATGTGCTTATCTAAGGATTGTTTAAAACTCCGTAACGTGGCTGAGTTGACTACATTAACAGGTAGGGCATTCCACACCCTTACCACTCTCTGCGTAAAGAACCTGTCTCTGACACCGGTCTTAAATCTATCACCCCTCAGTTTGTAGTTGTGTCCCCTCGTACATGCTGACGTCATCATCCTAGGAAAATGGCTTTCACTGTCTACCCTACCTACTCCTCTGATCATCTTGTATGTCTCTATCGAATCCCCCTTTAGCCACCTTCTTTCCAATGAGAACAGACCCAAGTCTCTCATCCTTTCCTCATAAAACCTTCCCTCCATACTAGGCAACATTCTGATAAATCTACTCTGCACCTTTTCCAAAGCTTCCATATCCTTCCTGAAATATGGGGACTAGAACTGTACACAATATTCCACGTGTGGCCGCACCAGCATTTTGTATAGTTGCACCATGATATTGCGGCTCCGGAACTCAATTCCTCTACCAATGAAACCTAACACACCGTATGCCACCTTAACAGCACTATCCACCTGGGTGGCAACATTCTCCATTGAAGATTCACTGTGCTAAGCAAGTGTTAGTATTCTAACTCCAGGACCAGTCTAAATCAATGATGACTGACTAAGTTAGTTGTGATGCTTCTATATCTCCCTGATGTCCAGGCTATCAAACTGTCTCAATATTCTTGAAGACCTCTTTCTGGAAAAGAGGGCGATGAGAGAAGAATTGATTGAATGGTGTAAGATTGAGGCACCTGGATGTAGATGGGAAGGATCCATTTCAGTTAGCAGAGAGAAATCAATAACTAGCGGGAGTAGATTTAAAATGATTGAAGGATTAGAACAGACTTGAGCAGAAATGTTGTCCCCCATGTTGAAAGAGGGTAGCTTAGATCAAGGAAGCAGTGAGCAGCCAAATGATCCCAAGTGTATTTAATTACAGGGTCAACTGTAGGATTTGAGTGATAAGGAGAGGCTGAACAGACTGGGGCTGTTTACCCTGGAGCATCGGAGGCTGAGGGGTGACCTTACAGAGGTTTACAAAATTATGAGGGGCATGGATAGGATAAATAGACAAAATCTTTTCCCTAGGGTGGGGGGCCCAGAATTAGTGGGCATAGGTTTAAGGTGAAAGGGGAAAGATATAAAAGAGACCTAAGGGGCAACTTTTTCACACAGAGGGTAGTACGTGTATGGAATGAGCTGCCAGAGGATGTGGTGGAGGCTGGTACAATTGCAACATTTAAAAGACATTTGGAAGGGTATATGAATAGGAAGGGTTTGGAGGGATATGGGTCGGGTGCTGGCAGATGGGACTAGATTGGGTTGGGATATCTGGTCAGCATGGATGGATTGGACCGAAGGGTCTGTTTCCATGCTGTACATCTCTATGACTCTATGACTCTGAGTGTGGCATCCAAGTTTTGTCTGGATGGGTGGAATTAGGTGGTTTTGCCTGATAGACCATGCAAGGGAAGCCCTTTCCCATCCATCATGGACCAGTAATGGCTACTGGCCACACCCTTGTAGAGTTGTCCCTCCACATTAACAGTCAGATAGCTGTGACTATACAATAAGTAAGGAGTTAAGACCATTAAATATAGGAACAGAATTAGACTATTCAGCCCATTGAGTCTGCTCCACCTTTCAATCATGGCTGATATGTTTCTTAACCCCATTCTCCTGCTTTCTCTCTGTAACCCTGACCCCCTTACTCATCAATAAGACTATCTATCTCTTTCTTAAATACACGCAATGACTTGGCCTCCACAGCTCTCTGCAGCAACGTGTTCCATAGAGTCACCACCCTCTGGCTGAAAAAATCCCTCCTCATCCTTTCCCTTCCCTTTTCTGGTGCCCCTTCAGCCTCTATTTTGAGATTGGCAACATCTACCTTGTCCGATCCTTGGCTTTGTACATTGAAGCACCATAACCTTGAGCTGTGAAGCTGGATTCACTGGTCAAATTTTGCTTTTGGTTGGCATTAACATGACCAGGCCAAATGGCTTCCTTCCATGTTTCTTTCTGGTCGATCTCTGAGTCTTGAGAAATGATTTTCAGACTGTTCAAAATTTAAGACAAAACCTTTCAATCCTGGTATCATTCTAATAAATCTATACTTTTTGTAAATTTTCCAGTGTCTCTATATTTCTTTATATATTCATGCATGGTCAGTCAATTTGATGCCAGATAATGTATTTTTATACTGAAGAAGATTCTGAGGAAGGGTCACTGGGCCCAAAACACTAACTCTGCTTTCCCTCCATAGATGCTGCCAGACCTGCTGAGTTTTCTCTGCATTTTCTGTTTTCATTTCTGATTCCCAGGCCATGACTTCTGTTCACCTCAGTCTGAACAGACACATAAATTGTTGGAGAAACTCAGCAGGTCAGGCAGCATCCGTGGAGAGAAAACAGAGTTAACATTTTGATTCCAGGACCCCTTTTTCAATGATAGATAAATTTGGGAATTTTGCACATTTTGAATTTCGAAAAAGTCTTTAACTTTTGTGATGACTTCGGGAATAGCGGGGCTTGATTTCCGGAGTGCTTCCTCAATGAGAGATGACCTTATCATAGCCATGACTGAGAGTTGGCTGAACGATGGGCAAGATCCTCAACTCAACATGTACTGGATGAAAAGCATTCAGATGAGGTAAAGCCGGAAGATTAGAGGATGGTGGGTTTGCAAAATTGCTCAACAAATCAGCCATTGCAGTGAATGAGGGATGATATCTTGGAAGGATCATCAAATGAAGCCATGTGGACAGAAGAGGGGTGAACAGATTCTTGAGGGGGTCAAATATGTAATCAAATTTTAGAGATCTTTAAGGATTGTAAGACAGTGATAGAGGATTTTAACTACTCAAGTATTAACACTTAGCCAGAAGGACTGTAAAACAACATTTTTTCAGCCTTTATATTCTACTTTTTGGTATTTTTTTGTGACTTAAGATGGCACCAGAGTGGTGACATTATACAACACTTTTCACTGTATTGTGTAACAAAATACATGTGACAATAAATAAAACAAATCTCAAATCAAACTCTTCAAGCTGCACATATTAGTGACACCTTGTGGCAGAAGGAATAATTTAATCCTTCTGCTTTTGCGCTTAAACAGCGGTGTGAATTTTCCAATGGCTGTTATATAGTAAATGGAAATATGCCAAAGATGTTCCCATTCTGTACCATTTCACACCCTTTTCCCTTCTCTTCCCCATTCACAGGTGCCTTGAGACTTGGGGTTCCTGTGTTTGCCCAACAGCACAAATTTAACTAGAACTCAACACCAAAGGCTGTTTCCGAGCTGATGTCTTGAAAGGACTACTCTCAAGATACCCTACAAACCTTATGGGCACTATTGAGCAACAAAGGATTTGGTCTGGGGTGGCACAGTGGTTCACACTGCTGCCTTACAGCATTTCATTTCTACCTTTGGGTGACTGTTTGTGTGGAGTTTGCATGTTCTCTGTGTGGGTTTCCTCCCAGAGTGTAATGATGTGTGAGTTAGGTGGATTAGCCATGGGAAATATGGGGAATGGGGGGGGGGGGGGGGGGGGGGTTGTTCTGAATGGGATAAGTTGAGGATAAGTGATAAGAAACATTTCCACCATACAAGTGTTATGAAATGACTATGATTCTCTGTTATTGGAGATAGTCATTTTCATAACACTTGTATGGTGGAAATGTTTCTTATCACTTATCCTCAACCTAGATGTTATCTGCATCTTGCTATATTTGACCATGACCTGCTTCAGTATCTGACCAGTCACAAATGGAGTTGAACATTATGCAGTCATCAGTACACTCCCACTTTTGCGGTTATGATGTAGGGAAGGTCATTGATAAAGCAGCTGAAGATGGTTTGGCCAAGGACATTACCTTGAGGAATTCATACAGTGATGTCCTTGGACTGAGATGATTGCTATCCAGCAAACTCAAACATCCTTCTCGGTGCTTCAACTAATAGACTTTTCCATTGGCACTAATTTGTCAGGTTTCCTTGATGTTATACTTGGTGAAATGTTGTCTACATGTTGAGGGCAGACTCTCTCCCCTCTACCCTAGAGTTGAGCTCTTAATTCAGTGTTGGGATGGTATTTGGGTTGTATTTGTCCTGGTTTTTGTGGACAGGACATACTTGATATTGTCAGGTCGGTGCCAATGTTGTAGCTGTGTTCAAACCTCTTGGTGGAGTTACAGCTAATTTTGGAACACAAGTCTGCAAGTGTCCAATATGTTTCCAAAATATTGTTAAGTTACATAGCCTTTACATCATCCGGTGCCTGCAGCCACTTCTTGATAACATGTGGAATGAATTGAATTGGCTGAAGACTGGCCTCTGTAAGACTAAGAATGTCTGGAGGAGGCCAAATTAGATATCCACTTGGTACTTCTAAGTGAAGATGGTTTCAGCCTTGCCTTTTGCCCTTGCACTGGGCTCCCCCATCATTGCCAATTGGGATATTTGTGGAGCCTCCATCCCTTTTTAACCGCCTGCTACATTCACAGCTGGATGTGGCAGGACTGCAAAGTTTAGATCTGATCCTTTAGCTGTGGAATTGCTCAGTACCGTGTGGTGCATACTGTTCCTGCTGTGTCTCAACCGAAAGGGTTTAGTACATTGAAACCAGCGAGCTTCTGACCCATGTCATGAGGCCTCATGGGGTTTGCAGTCAATGTCGAGGACTTTTGTCCATATCGTTCCCAACTGTATAAGCCTGTGCCACTGATTTTGATGAGTCTGTCTTGATGGTGGAGCAGGTACAGAATCCAGTTACGGTGGTGTCCGGGACCTTGTCTGCAAGATATGGCTTTGCGTAAGAAGGATTGATTTTGCCAGGCAGTTTCCTGTCTAGTCTGTTGGACAGAACTCCCATTTGTGGCCCAAGTCCTAAGATGTTAGCAAGGGTTAACAATTGATTGGGTGCTTGGTCTGTGCTTTGGACAGAGCCAGCCAATTGTCATTCTGTAACCAGGATTCCTAAGCAACTGAGATGGACAGCAAACATAGAGAATGCTGGGAGGATCTTAGCTCCAGTCCCTGAACTGAGGTGAGAGCTACTAAGAACGGCTTCAAGTCAGCAGCCTCAATAACCAGTCAGGTATGGATGGACACGGCTGAGGAAATTGGTAGGAGTGTGCTCCCTTCAATGTGGAGATAGTTTATTCTGAGGATCTCGGACCAGAAGAAAGCTTTGACCAAGTGAATGGAGTTTAATTCTAGCCAAGCACCCCCCCCCCCCCGCCCAACCCCCCACTAACTCTGGCAAGCCCAGTGTTCTCCTCCAAAGCATTCCTCAGGTCAGTACACTTTATGCTTCATGTAGCCACCTCTGAGCCAGTCAGCACTTGTGCCACCACCCAGCCTCCCTCATCTTGGTATCCTTTTGTGCCCAAATCTCACTCTGACCCTCCACAGATGGCGCCCTTCTCTCATTTGTACGTAAGTATGGATACTTGTCCTTTCACTAAGTGTGTGCTGTTGTCTCCTGCAAGGAGAGAAAGCAGAGAGGTACGAGACCACGAATCACCAATTGCAGATGCTCTGTTGCCAATATCAGTTCATGCCCACCTGGTCTACTGTTAAAGAGGTAGTGTTTCAAGTGAATACAGATTTTGCAGAGAACTCCCATGGCAATCATAGCCTATTGAGGCACATTGTTCAAACATTGATGAGGAAGCTAATCCTGTGCTTTTCGGTTTCACTGCAAAAACTCCAACCTATCAGGCATTTGCCTTGATGACCCTGTTAAGTTGCAGTCAGATCTGAAAACAAGTAATTGAGAAATCCAGAATTCAGGGAGAAAACAGTGAATGATTGGATGAAGAAATTCTACTCATCTGTCTATAGTTTCAAAGGGACATCCTTGCTCACTTTCACTCTCACCCTGGGGAAGCCTAACATAAGGCAGGATCTCCTTCAGTACAACATTGAAAGCTCTGACCAGTAGTGGCTGCTGACTACAATTGACCAGTAAACAGGCAGTTGTATATGTGCTTAACTAAGTCAATGTTTCACCATGTCAGTCAATTCTTCCAGTTCAATTCTATCACCAACTTTGTAAGTTGTATGTTATCCTTCTGTGACTTAATTATTTAGTCCTTGTTTTATTTGCATTCTGGCATGGAATATTGAACCTCTGACTCACACAATTATTTTATGTGTTTTTCCAGTTGATTTTCTGGTTATGAATATCCATGTTCATTCAGTGTGTTTGTGGGGTAATTCATAATTGATGAATAAGTTGCAGGTGATACAGAAATTGGTGGAGTGGTAAATGGGGAGGAGAATACTCTTAGACCACAAGGTGGCTGCCTGGTGGGGAATGGAATTCGATTCTGGTAACTGTGGGGTGACGCAGTTGCACACAACACTCTGGGAAGCACTGAGGGTTTAGGGACCTTGGTGTGCATGTGCACCAGACCCTTAAGGACAAATAGATAAATTGTTACTTGCCTTTATTAGTTGATACATAGCGTTTAGGAGTAGGGAGGTTACACTGGAACAATGTAAAACCACGGCAAAAGTGCACATTTCTGGAATCCATATAGAGTCATAGAGATGTATAGCATAGAAACAGGCCCTTCGGTCCAACCTGTCCATGCCGACCAGATATCCCAACCCAATCTAGTCCCACCTGCCAGTACCTGGCCCATGTCCCTCCAAACCCTTCCTATTCATATACCCATCCAAATGCCTCTTAAATGTTGCAATTGTACCAGCCTCTACCACTTTCTTTGGCAGCTCATTCCATACATGTACCATCCTCTGCGTGAAAAAGTTACCCCTTAGGTCTCTTTTATATCTTTCCCCTCTCACCCTAAACCTAGGCCCTCTAGTTCTGGACTCCCCCAACCCAGGGAAAAGACTTTGTCTATTTATCCTATCCATGCCCCTCATAATTTTGTAAATCTCTATAAGGTCACCCCTCAGCCTCCGACACTCCAGGGAAAACAGCCCCAGCCTGTTCAGCCTCTTCCTGTAGCTCAAAACCTCCAACCCTGGCAACATCCTTGTAAATCTTTTCTGAACCCTTTCAAGTTTCACAATATCTTTCCAATAGGAAGGAGACAATATTCCAACAGTGGCCTTACCAATGTCCTGTACAGCCGCAACATGACCTCCCAACTCCTGTACTCAATACTCTGATCAATAAAGGAAAGCATATCAAACACCTTCTTCACTATCCTATCGCCCTGCAACTCCACTTTCAAGGAGTTATGAACCTGCACTCCAAGGTCTCTTTGTTCAGCAACACTCCCTAGGACCTTACCATTAAGTGTATAAATCCTGCTAAAATTTGCTTTCCCAAAAAGCGGTACCTCACATTTATCTGAATTAACCTCCATCTGCCACTTCTCAGCCCATTGGCCCATCTGGTCCAGATCCTGTTGTAATCTGAGGTAACTCTCTTCGCTGTCCACTACACCTCCAATTTTGTTGTCACCTGCAAATTTACTAACTGTACCTCTTATGCTCGTATCCAAATCATTTATGTAAATGACAAAAAGTAGAGGATCCAGCACCAATCCTTGTGGCACTCCACTGGTCACAGGCCTCCAGTCTGAAAAACAACCCTCCACCACCACCCTCTGTCTTCTACCTTTGAGCCAATTCTGTATCCAAATGGCTAGTTATCCCTGTATTCCATGAAATCTAACCTTGCTAATCAGTCTCCCATGGGGAACCTTGTCGAATGCCTCACTGAAGTCCACATAGATCACACCTACTGCTCTGCCCTCATCAATCTTCTTCGTTACTTCTTCAAAAAACACAATGAAGTTTGTGAGACATGATTTCCCACACACATAGCCATGTTGACTATCCCGAATCAGTCCTTGATAGGAGGGATGTCATAACACTGGAGAAGTGGCAGAGGAGATTTACCAGGATGCTTCCTGGGATGGAAAGTTTGTTGGAGAGATTGGACAGACTGGAGTTGATTTCTTCAGAGCAAAGGAAATTGTGAGTGGACATGATTAAGACATATCAAATTACGAGGGGCATAGATAGAGTAGACAGGAGGAAACATTTCCTCTTATTGGAGAATCAGTGACCAGGGGCACAGTTTGGAGGGAAGGGTCAGAAGGTTGAGTGGAGAATGTGAGGAAAAGCTAATCACCCAGAGGGTGGTGGGGATCTGGAACCCCCTGCCTGTAAGGGTGGGAGGGGCAGAATCCCTCAGAGCATTGAAGAAGTATTTAGATGTGCACTTACAATGTCAAGCCACACAAGGCTATGGACCAAGTGCTAGAAAACGTGATTAGAATGTTTAGCTTGTTTTTGACAGAGTTGGGAGTGATGGACTTAATGGCCTTTTTCTGTGCTATAGATCTCTATGAAAAATGTGAAACAAAGTGAGTTTTGGGATGGCATGGTGGCTCAGTGGTTAGCACTGCTGCCTCATAGCACCAGGGTCCCAGGTTCGATTCCAGATTTGGGTGACTGTCTGTGTGGAGTTTGCACATTCTCCCCGTGTCTGCGTGGGTTTCCTCTGGATGCTCCAATTTCCTCCCACGGTCCAAAGATGGTGCTGGCCAGGTGAATTGGCCATGCTAAATTGCCCCTAGTACTCGGTGCATTAGTTAGAGGGAAATGGGTCTGGGTGGGTTGCTCGTCGGTGTGGACTGGTTGGGCCAAAGGGCCTGTTTCTACACTGTAGGGAATCTAATCTAAAGCAGTGCACCAAAATATGTTTGCTGATCCCCTGTATTGTTACCTGATATTGCCTCATATACCAGTATGACTTGTAAACTAAAGCTTGGGCAAAACTTAACATGACTTTTGGAAGGATGTGATTGCACTGAAGAGTGGGTTCACCAGGATGGTGCCTGGGATGAGAAGTCTCAGTTATGAGGAGAGGCTGGGTTTTGTTTTCCTTGGAGCAGAGGAGGCTAAGAGGGGATCTGATTGAGGTGGACGAAATCGAGAATAGTTCTGAAGAATCATCACTGGATCTGAAACGTTAACTCTGATTTCTGACCACAGATGCTGAGATTTTCCAGCAATTTCTGTTTTTATTTAAATTGGCAGCACCCACAGTTCTTGTTGTTTCTTGTTATCTTGATCTCACCTTTGGCTGTTTGGCTCATCTTTTTAAAAATGTATTCTGTGGTTATTGACCCTTACACACTGACTGGGAACAGTTTCCCCTTATTTACTACATTAGCAGTATTTTGTTCTTCCTTATCTGAGCCTGTCCTGAGATATTGATTAAAAATACAGAAGAGCGCTGGTATATTTACTTTATTGGCACAATGATTGAATTTCCCATAAATGCCACATTCTGATCTCTGAGTGAATCTATCAATTAACTACCAACTCATGTTTGGATATCCATAGCTTTAAAAATGGTTTGAAGTTACTTAAACTATACCAAACATTATCAAAACAGTCAGAGCCTGTTAAGATTCATCTTAAGATTCAAAATAAATTTAAGTGAACTTGAGGAGCACCACTCTAACACATTGTCCAACTCAGTCCTCCCTTTGTTCATTGAATTTTTGATGTAGTTTAATTGAGGGCTAGAAACATAGCTATCAAATGTGCTGCAAGAATAAATTTGTATATTGATATGTTTAACCATCCCAGACAGACTGCTGGCATGGCTTACTAAGTCTGGAAGTAATAACTGCCAAGAAATTTAAAAAGATACTTCCTTCACAGGATATGGATTTTGTTGGTGAGACAAGCATCATTACCGATCCTTAATTGCCCTTGAGGAGGTGGTGCTGAGCTGTCCTTATGAATACTGGGGTCCACTGATGAAACACATTCAGATAAGTGTTCAAGGATTTTGACTAAGCAACAATGGTGGATCTCCAAGTCAGAATGTTTTGTGATCTACTGGACAAGGCGATGGTCCCGTTCCTGTGCACTTGCTCCCCTTGTCTTTCTGGGTAAGTGGATGGAGTGCCAGTCAAGCAGGTTGCTTTGTCCTGGATGGGGAAAGCATCAGGAGTATTGTTGGAGCTGCATGCACTCAGGTGAATGAAGAGTATTCCATCACACTTGGATCCTGAAGGTGTTGGGATGTCAGCTATTTCAGAATGCATTGCGTCAGGCTTGCTGTTTCTCCCAGCTAAGTTTCTAGTGAACCCATAATGCATCCTTCCCAGGGGATATGACAATTCCTTGGAATGTCATGGGGAACTGGTCAGGCTATCTCCTGCTTAGAGAGATGCCTGGCACACATGTGGCATCGATGAAACTTGCTGCTTAAGAATCCAAGTTTGTCTAGGTTTGTGCAATTTACAGGTGTAATCTGCTCTGTTATTTCAGCAATTGCAAAATGGTACTGAGCACTCTGCTATCATCGAATCCCTACAGTACGGATGCAGGCCACTCAGCCCATCAAGTCCACCTAAGAGCATCCCACCCAGCCTCCTACTTGATCACGATGCGTTTCCCATGGCTAACCCACCTAGCTCGCACACCCCTGGACAATTTAGCTTGGCGAAACCACCTAGCCTGCACGGCTTTAGACTGTGGGAGGAAACCTAGCAATCCTGCACAGATAGGGGGACAACGTATAAACTCAGCACGGACAGTTGCCCGGGGGTGGAATTGAACCCAGGGGCCCTGGCACTGTGAGGCTGTGGTGCTAACCACTGGGCCACCTGTGCCACCCAGTTAGCATTCTCAGTTCTGACCATATCACTGAGGGGAAAGTGACTGAGTTCGCTGAAAATGGTTAGGCCTCAGACACTATTCTGAGAAACTCCTGCAACAGTCTCTTTGGGTAGAGATGATTCATTTTCAACAATCGATCGTATTCTCGGCGTAACTCCAACCAGTGCAGTGTTTCATAACTGTTTTGGATCAGACCTGTTTTACCAGAGCTTCTGCATGCCACACTAGGTTAACCACTACCTTGGCATGCTTGGCAGCCATTCACCTTACCTCAGCAATTCAGCTGTTCCGTCCATGATTGGACAAAGGCTGAGATGAATTTGGGACTCAGTTTATCCTGGTGGAACCCAGTGAAGCACTGCTGAGCAGATTCTGCAGCTCAGCACTGAGTAAGCTCTGCTCACTAGCGCTATTACACTTTCCATCCCTTTGCTGAACGAGTGCAGACTAACAACCAGGGTAGGATGGCTTCCTTCTCCATGTTCGGACACAACAGTAATTTCACAAAATTGCTGGGCTTGCCAATTCAATGAGTGTTTAACTGTTTAACTACTGTGACTTTAAAATGCAGGCATGTTTTCTTTAAAATGAAAAGAGAGAAAGAGAGACAGCTCATTCTCAAATGCAACCTTCATTTCTTACGTTAATTGTTAAGTTCAATTCTCAACAAGAATACAGTCTGGAAAAGAGCGTAACGGCATTATGAGCCGACTTGCAGCACATGGACTGTGGTCATTCAAGATGCCAGCACAGCACCACCTTCATAGAATCCCTATAGTGTGAAAACAGGCCATTTGGCCCAACAGGTCCACACTAGCCCTCTGAAGTGTATCCCACACAGATCCCTCTGACCTACCCACCCCTGAACACTATGGGCAATTTCGCTTGGCCAATTCATCTATCTTGCATAGGTTTGGAATCCAGAGCACCCAAGGAAAACCCATGCAGACACAGTGATTTGTGCAAACTCTACACAGATAGTTGCCCAAGGCTGGGATTGAACCCAGGTCACTAGCACTATGAGGCAGTAGTGCTAACCACTGAGCCACCTTACCACCCATACTCTTCTCCAAGGTAAATAGGGATGGGCAATAAATGCTGGCCTAGCCACAAACCTTGAATGAATAAAAAAAATTCTGCTTAAGCTAGTTAAATAAAATAATTTTAAAAAGTTCCAATCCCCATGTGTACATTCAGTAAGTACACTCTCTGTCTCACTCTCATACATGCATATACACACACACGCACACATACAATGCAGACAGAGATTACGGTGTTTAGAGGGTTCCTTGATGGCCTTTGTCTAGGCGTTCCTTCAGGTCAACCTTCCATGACCAATGTTATGTCCCAAGAACATCACCTCTGCCTTCGCGAATTCTGTTCTCTTTAAGTTTATTACCAGTTTTGCTTCTCGTCATCATTCAAAGAGCTCTGTGAACTGTACCATGTGATCTTTCCATGACTCACCAAAGATCACGATATCATCCAGATAAACAGCACAGTTTGGTAATCTGGCCACAACTCTTCATGAGTCTTTGCAATGTGGCTTCATTCCAAAGGGCATCACTTTGAATTGGTACAGCCCGTTTGGGGTCACAAATGCAGAAACGTCTTTCGCTTTCTCTGATAAAGGTTCCTGCCAATAACCATGCAGTAAGTCCAACTTTGTCATGTGAGTGGCTTGTCCAGCTTTCCCTATACTGTCCTCCAATCCTGGTATTGGGTAGGAGTCTGGTTTGGTTAAGGCATTGAATTTCTGATGGTCCACACAAAGTCTTTCAGTCCCGTCAGGTTTGGGAACTAACACAATTGGCGAACTCTACTCACTCTGAATCACTTCGATGATATCTTCACTGAGCTTCGCATCCGCTTCCTTCTGAACCTGTGTGGCTTTGAGAGGAGTAAGTGTTGTAGGGGTGTTGTTTTATTGTAACAGCATTCCCTACTTCTACCTCATGCACAATAGTATTAGTCCTCCCATCTTATTCATGTATATGTCCTCCTACTGCAGTAACAAACCTTTCAACTGGGTTCTTTAGTCTTAAGACAGATAGTTCACTCATCATTTAACATATTTTGAGGCACATCAAGCTCCGCGATATCTGGATTTGATTCCTCACTCTGTGCGGCAATAGCTAACATCTGTTTCTCCAGCTGCCAGTCTTATTGTAGTGAGGTTTCACCATATTCACATGACACACCCGATTCAGTTTTTTTCTCTATCTAGTCTTTACCAGACGGTTCACCTGACTCAACTTTTTCTCACTTTGACATGGACCACTAAACCTGGCTTTGAAGGGATCTCCTAACACTGGTAACAATACTAATACATCATCCCCACAGGAAAATGTCTGAATTTTAGAATTCTTATCTGCCACCTGCTTCATTCTATGCTGTGCTAACTCATCTATCTGATTTAATCTCTCCCCCACTTCAGATACATAATCCCAGTGTGAGATCTCTGACGTTGGTCCTGTCAATTTTTCTTGACTTAATTTCAAAGGCCCTCTCACTTCATCTGAATATTAATTCAAAGGAAGTAAACTGAGTAGATTTGTTTGGAGCACCTCTATTGGAAAACAATACAAATGGGATACCTTTATCCCAATCATCCGGGTAACGTGGTCTTCAGGGTCTGATGCCACCTGTCCAAAGTTCTCTGAGATTCAGGATGGTACACACTTGATTTAAAGTGCTGTATGCTTAAGCTAGCTATGACTTCCTTAAACAGCCCAGCAGTAAAACTATACCCATGGTCTGACTGAATCTCTCTGGGTAGTCCATACCGTGTAAAGAAAGCTACTAACTCCTCTACCACCCTTTTTGCCTTGATACTCCATAATGGAATTGCCTCCGGAAATCTGGTAGACACATCCATGATGATTAGCAAGTATTAGTACCCACTTTCAGTTTTAGGGAGGGGACCTACACAATCAATCATAACACATGTGAAAGGTTCTTCAAATGTGGGAAATGACAACAAAAGTGCTGACTTTATTACATGTTTGACATGTATGGCAAAATGTAACCACATCCTTGTGCAGTCCAGGCCAAGAGAAAAGCTTTTGTACTTTCGCCTGAGTCTTCGTAGGTGACCTCCTACAGGTAGTTCATGTGCTACCCATAACACTTCCTGTCTGTATGTGACAACACAATTTGGTACACTTCCGGCCATTTCTCCTCTACACTAACCTGCCGTGGTCTCCATTTTCATCTTGGGATTGTATCTTTAAGATAATAACCTTCAGGAATACATTCTGATTCCTTTTCTGAGTATGTTTCAATACATACATCTTTTATTGTCTCGTCTTTCTGTCGTAGGTCCATGAACCTTTCAGGAATAAATATTTCTGTCTGACCCTCTGCCTGTTCAGGTTTTTCCTGCACCATTATATCAAACAGGATGTCAGCTAACTGAACCTCAACTCCTTCATCTTTCTCTTTAGTTTTTGCTTCTTGCTGAGTCTTGTGATAGTGGGATCTTGTTGCTACACAGTCTGGAAAAATTCCAGGGTATTTTTCTTTTAATTACTCAGTTCCCTGGTCTTCCTTGGGCTTCTGCACAACGAGGGGAGTCACTTGTGATAGGGTTAGGGTCCTGCTAAATCATTCCCAAGAACAAACTGTATTCCTGGAACTGACAGTCTGTCAATCACTCCCACTGTTACTTTCCCAGTTTTGGTTTGGCACTCCAACCTGATATTACACGGGCAGTTGCTAAATTCCTGTCCATCTATTCCACAAATTACCACTCTCTTAGGTAACATGTCAGAAAGAGTACAAACACATTTGTCTATTAGAGACTGATTAGATCCCTTATCTTTCAAAATTATAATTTCTTTCCTTCTCCCCTGTTCTTCCTGAATAAACTTTACCCACAGAGTCAAATTCTTTATAGAGGTCAGGCAATAACTCCAGACCCAGCCCCTGCCGAGGCTGTGCACTGTCCTGCAGCTCCTTGGCTTTTCTTGGGGTTTCCTTTACTACTTTCACTAAATGCATTGGCTTAGCCTCTTTTGCCACATCGTTTCCTACAGTGCCTTTCTTTAACAGCCAGCACTATGACTTTACATGTCCCACCTTCACACAGTGAAAACACCTTCTGAAACCACCGGCGCTGTAATTTCCGGTGTCCCACTCCATTACAGTGAAAACACCTGAGGCCTTTCACCTCCTTTCCACCCTCTTGGGCTTCTTTTCCCATCTGTAGTAAACTATTACCAGCCTGCTTTACTCTTCATTTTGTACTAAGATCTCCCCTTCTCCCAATTTCTATTCCTTACAGGATGAAATTCTTGTCAGAAACTAAATTTTGCCTTCTGCACCAATATATATTAATCTGCCATCTCTGCTGCTCTTCTCACTTGTTGCCCTTACTCTGTCTTTCTAAACTTTCTTGGCAAATTTGAGAAACATCTTCAAACCCCAGAACCTCTTTTGTAATCTTAAGAGCCATTTCACTCACATTTAATTTAACCAACCACAAGTAACTGAAATTAAATATTTTTTTTCACCTAGTTTTATTCACAGATTTAGGACAACAATTGGCAAGTGTTTAAATCTGCTGGGGCCTTTAGTACCCTAAGTCTGTTCAAATCTGTCCAAATCTCTGACTGGATCTGTCTAAACCTATCCAAATCAATCCAAATCTTGGACCTAAGCCCCCAAACAGTTACAACACAGTGGTGAAACCCGCTGTACATTAAACCAAACACCCAGATTACCTTGTCTCATAATTTGTTAAATATAAGTGACAGAGAACTCCCAAATTCCACTATTTAAAGAAAATAACTTCAGTTTTTTTAATCTCTAAAATTGAACATTTAAACGACAGTTATTCACAACTCTAAGACCCCTAAATCTTAACTGCTTATTATCTGCCCCCAGCTCTATAACAGTATGTTTTTCCAATAAAACACTTATTAAACTTGATTTCAAAACCACACAGCAGCTGTCATCTTTGGTGTGTCATCTTCCGGCTGAAGATTTCCCTGGGTCGTCTTCTTTCTTTTTATTGTGAATAGGTTTCATATGCAAAGGTACCTTTGATAGAGGGTGTTTCCTAATTTCTTGGCCCTCTCTCGATGGCATTTGATCTCTCTGCAGTTTTTCAAAATGTCAGCATTTTTATATACCCAACATCAGATTGTCTTATTGGTTTGATATTGGCAAAACAGTAAATTCTAACTTGATTGGGTTTTAGTATCCTGGGGTATAATTTAAACTAGTTAAATTTGAATTGATATCAAAACAGCAACCAACTCAGATATTCACTTCACAGCCAAATGTTACGTATTTTCAAGTTTCTAGTAAACCCTGGGACTGCCATTTATAATATACACAGGTGCTTGTACTCTCTAAACTCAGAACAGCATTCACTCTCTCTCTTAAAGGTACAATACGCACCTTCAACTTCATAACAATATATTAGCCAATTTAAAACCCAGTTATGTTAATGTGATACACAGATTGTGTAGGTTGATGACTTATCTGACTTAAGGCTGAATTCAGTGACTCCTCTGCATTTGTCATCAAGGTAACGAAGGTGTTGATGCTTAATTTATCTTTTCAGGAGACAGAAGCTGCTCGGTTCATAATTTACTGTCTTCCTGTACATATGGGTGGACAGTAAAACATCACTGTATGTGCCCTTCTGAAGGACTGCAGTGGCTTAAGAAGGCTGCTCACCACCATCTTCCCCAGAGGAAATAAGGATGGGCTCAAATTTGTTTTGAGGAAGAGGGAAAGGCAGGTCTTTCAGTTCTTGCTGCTTTGGTGTTTAATTTGCTTGTGCATGGAAAAGAGGTACTTACGACCACTAAAGCTGAGATTGCCTCACGACCCTTTCTCTTCAACTGCCCAGTGTTTTAAATATGGTCATAGCTAGTGAGTTCAAGTTGCTTAGCTCAGCTGATTAAAATATGACTGGATACATTCCTTTCATAGGCCAGAGTTTTGGAACTGGAAGCAAAAGTAAGCACTTCAGACCCTCGAGCCTGCTCTGCCATTAAATATGATTATGGCTGATCTTATCTTGGTCTCAGCTTCACTCTCCTACACAAACCTCTTAACCCATGATCACCTTATGAATTAAAAACCTGTTCATCTCCTTCTTGCGTCCGGGCATCCATCACACACTGGGCTACTGACTTCCCCAGATTCCCGAACCTTTAAGAGAAGTAGTTTCTCCTCATTTCTTTCTTTAAATCTACCAGCCCTGATTCAAAAATTGTGGTCTCTGATTCTAGATTGGAAAGGGTTATAAGAGATAGGATTTATAATCATCTAGAAAAGAATAATTTGATTAGAGATAGTCAGCATAGTTTTGTGAAGGGTAGATCGTGCCTCACAAACCTTATTGAGCTTTTTGAGAAGGTGACCAAATAGATAGATGAGAGTAAACTGGTTGATCTGGGGTATATGGATTTCAGCAAGGCATTCGATAAGGTTCCCCACAGTAGGCTATTGTGGAGGAATGGGATTGTGGGAGATATAGCAGTTTGGATCAGTAATTGGTTTGTTGAAAGAAGACAGAGGGTGGTGGTTGATGGGAAATGTTCATCCTGGAGTTCAGTTATCAGTGGTGTACCGCCAGGGTCAGTGTTGGATCCATTGCTGTTCGTCATTTTTATAAACGACCTGGATGAGGGCGTAGAAGGGTGGGTTAGTAAATTTACAGATGACACTAAGGTCGGTGGAGTTGTGGATAGTGACAAAGGATGTTGTAGGTTACAGAGAGACATAGATAAGCTGCAGAGCTGGGCTGAGAGGTGGCAAATGGAGTTTAATGTGGACAAGTGTGAGGTGATTCACTTTGGTTGGAGTAACCAGAATGCAAAGTACTGGACTAATGGTAAGATTCTTGGCAGTGTAGATGAGCAGAGAGATCTCTGTGTCCAGGTACACAGATCCTTGAAAGTTGCCACCCAGGTTACAGGGTTGTTAAGAAGGCATGCAGTGTTTTAGCTTTTATTAATAGAGAGATCAAGTTCCGGAACCATGAGGTTATGCTGTAGCTATACAAAACTCTGGTGCGGCCGCACTTGGAGTATTGTGTACAATTCTGGTCACCACATTATAGGAAGGATGTGGAAGCTTTGGAAAGGGTTCAGAGGAGATTTACGAGGATGTTGCCTGGTATGGAAGGGAAGGTCTTACGAGGAAAGGCTGAGGGACTTGAGGCTGGAGAAAAAAAGGTTGAGAGGTGACTGAATTGAGACATAAAAGATAGTCAGAGCGTTAGATAGGGTGGACAGTGAGACCCTTTTTCCAAGTATGGTGATGGCGAGCACGAGGGGGCATAGCTTTAAATTGAGGGGTGATAGATATTGGAAAGATGTCAGAGGTAGTTTCTTTACACAGAGTAGTAAAGGTATGGAATGCTTTGTCTGCAACGGTAGTCGATTCACCAACTTTAAGTGCATTTAAGTCATCATTGGACAAGGATATGGATATACATGGAATAATGTAGGTTCGATGGGCTTCAGATTGGTATGACAGGTCGGCGCAACATCGAGGGCCGAAGGGCCTGTACTGTGCTGTAATGTTCTATGTTCTAGATTCCCTCAAGGGGAAACATCTTCTCTACATCTACCTTGTCAGTCCCTTTTAGCATCTTACATACCTCAATTCGACATGCTGTCATCCTTCTGAAGTCCGGTAAGTACAGGCTCAAACTGCTCAATCTCTCCTCATGAGACAGACCTTTCTGGAATTTCTGGAATTAATCTTATGAACCTTCTCTGAACTGTCCCCAATGCAATTACATCCTTCTTTCAGGGAACCAACACGGTATGCAGTATTCCAGGTGCAGTCTCACCAATATTTTGTACAGTTGCTAAAAAAACTTCTCAACTTTTATTTTATGCTCCATTCCTTTTGCCAATAAATACTAAAATTTTTGTGCACTAACTTCTTGAGACTCACGCAAGAGAACGCCCAAATTATCTGATCCAGAGCATTTTGCGATTTTTCTCCATTTATATAATAAATGACCTTTTTTATTCTTCTGACAGAAATGGATAATTTTTCACTTATTCTCATTAAATTCCATCTACCAAATCTGGCCTTTCACCTAGCCTATCCATATACATTTGTAAATATGTTCTTTCTTCATTGCAACGTATTTTCACACATTTTTCAATGTCATTTGCACATTTTGGTTATGGTACATTTTACCCCTACATCTAAATCATTAATATAGAGAGATTGATTAACCTTCCGTGCGGCACTTTATCAAATACCTCCTGGGAATCCAGTACGTGCATCTGCAGGAACCCGTTATCTATTTTGCTTATTACATCTCCAAAGAACTTGCCTCTGTTTTAGTGCCTTTGGAATGTGGACGGTTCAGTGATGTAAATATTCATCCATTTTGAGCCTGAGATTTCAAGACATTGAAATGTGGCTTCATGTTTTTCTGAGAAAAAAATATTAATTGGAAGTATTCAGCCAATAAATGCACAAATCATTTTTGATGTAAAGGCATAGTTTCACAACAAGAATGATGCTGTGAATGAGTGGATTGGATTTATTTTACTTTTATTGTAGGCAGGCTTACCTGGGCAATTTTCCATATTGTTAGGTAGATGGTGGTGATATACCTGTACTGGATCAGGTCGGTTAGAGACGCAGCTAGTTCTGGAGTGAAAGTCCTCATTTCTAATTTTAGTTGTCTGGTTGAACTGAATTCTCAATGTGAAACGTGATTAAATATTATTTAACATAATACATCTTACTTTCTGTAATTTGACTATTTTATCAGTTTGACTCAATGTCAATCTTGCCTCTGAGTCAGAGAATCCTAATAGAATCCCTACAGTGTGGAAACAGGCCATTTAGCCCCTTGCGTCCACACCAACCCTACACTATTCCTTTAACTCCGCATTCCCCATGGCTAACCCACCTAGTCTGCACATGTTTGGATTGTGGGAGGAAACCAGAACACCTGCAGGAAACCCACACAGATGCGGGGAGGATGTAAAAACTCCATACAGCCTGAGAGTGGCACCAACCCCAAGTCCACGGCACTGTGAGGCAGCAGTGTTAATCACTGAGCCCACCGTGCCCCACCCCCACCACCCAACCAAAAGAGCATCACTTTGAAAGCATAATCCAATCTGATACAGTTCCTAGGGAATGCTGCATTTCAAGAGGTCCTGTCTCTCAGGTCAAATGTTAAATGTAGCATTAGCTTGCCTCTTATTTGAATAGATTATCGTTTATGAATTATACAGCCTTTTCCATTGAGTTTTGTCAGAACGTAAGAAATAGGAGCAAGAGTTGGCTACTTAGCTCATTGAGCTGACATATTAAGCAAAATAATGGCCAATCTACTTACGTCCGATGACTGAGCTTCCAAAACTATCTGGGATAAACCATCCAAAGTTTCACAGTCCCCAAATTGAAGAAATATTTCCTTATCTCAGTCCCAAATGGCTATCACCTTTATCATTAGGTTATAATCCACAGTTCTAGATGTTGGAAATTACTCTTCGCGTCTCTGCACCTGTCAAACTCTCTAAGGATCTTATACATTTCAATTAGATCACCTCAAATACTTCTGAATTCAGGCCGATTCTCTTCAATCTTATCCATCTTCAGATGACCTTCCCTTCATCATAAAGTCAGAAATGGGGTTGTTTGTTGATGATTGCAAGGTGTTCAACACTGTTTATAATTCTTAAGATGCTGAAGCAGTGAATGTTCAAATGTAGCAAGACCTGGACAGAATCAAGCCTTGGGCTGAGAGATAGCAAGTAACTTGGCTTTACATTTGTGTAGAATTAAAAGCCATCTTATAAAAGAGAGAATCTGGCCTTCAAACCTTGAGGTTCAAAGGCATTACTATCAACATCTTTGAGGTTACCCTTGACCAGAACTGAACTGGATTAACCATATAAATGCTGTGGCTCCAAGAGCAGGTTGGAAGCTGAGAATCCTGCAGCAAGCAACTTAAGTCTTGATTGTTGAAGGCCTGTCCATCATCCACAAGGCACAAGTCAGGAGTGTGATGGAATACTCCTCACTTGTCTGGATGAGTGCGGCTCCAACAACACTCAAGAAGCTTGATACCATCCAGGACAAAAGAGCCTGCTTGATGGGGACCACATTGACAAGCATCCACTCTTTCCACCATTAATGCTCAGTAGCAGTAGCCTGTATTTTCTATAATTCCAAACAACATTGTGGGTCTACTGAGTGCACCTGGACTGCAACGGTTCAAGAAGGCAGCTCACCACCACCTCCTCAAGGGCAACCAGGGACAGGCAATAAATGCTGGCCTAGCCAGCCATGTCCACATCCTGTCAGTAAATTAAAGAAATGATGCACTGCAGAATTTCACTAAGGCTGCTTTCATTTTGATCATTGTCATTTTGACGGACTGTTGTCATGCTTTCACTCTTCATCACATTACACTCCATTTTCCACCTTGTTGCCTGATCATTTAACTGGTCCATTTCCCTTTGCAGCCTCTTTGTTTTCTTCTTGGATTACTTTCACCCCCAGTTTTGCATTGGGAGCAAACATGGCTATTTGGTATTTGAATTTCATCAGGCACGACATGTAATGGTTGACAGATTAGCTTCCATCTGTTTGGCACCCAGTTGAATATTACAGTTTGACAGTACTGTTTGAAGAACAGTACTCACAGCATTAATAAAAAAGTTTCCGTCAAATAAGTGGAGCTGCAGGACAAGAATCTTCTATTTAAGTCCAATAATCATGAACAAAATGATGACTTTTTTTTTACGAAGGTAACCTCAAGGATGTGAAAGCGATGGAGTAATGGAAACCATAGATGAACAGGAAGGTCTGTACTGACATCCAGGTCTGAGGCGTAGATGCTGGCCTACATATGAAATTTAGGTATGATCTTCGTAAAGCCATAGGGACACCAAGAGACAATACCAAAGTAAACTAGAGTCCCACATTAACCTCACAGCGCCTGAGACCTGGGTTCAGTTCCCGACTCAGGCGACTGACTGTGTGGAGTTTGCACGTTCTCCCCGTGTCTGCGTGGGTTTCCTCCGGGTGCTCCGGTTTCCTCCCACTGTCCAAAGATGTGCGGGGTCAGGTGAATTGGCCATGCTAAATTGCCCATAGTGTTAGGTAAGGGGTAAATGTAGGGTATGGGTGGGTTGCGCTTCGGCGGGTCGGTGTGGACTTGTTGGGCCGAAGGGCCTGTTTCCACACTGTAGTAACCTAATCTAAAAAACTACGTGTTGGCTGTGGCAGGGCTTACACAATATAATGGGACTACAAAACAAAGTCAAGGAGAATGGTTGACAACAATGCATCCTTCCCCGATGAGCTCTTGTGTTTCATCCTGGGAGTGGCAAATAAAACCTGCTTGGTAAGGCACTAGCATCTATTTTCATCAAGCCTCACTATCATAAATCATCAGAGGCATTATCAGTTCAATAACTTCCCTCAAAGCTACCCAGAAATGTTCATGTAAATCAAGCACAAGTCAGCCTCTTCCAGTTCCTGAGCATGTCCTTGCAACAAACCATTTAAAGGGCCTGGAATTAAAACCAAAAGATCCCGTGCACATTTTTTTAAAAAGAAATATCAAGTAGACCTGATCAATATTCATCCCTTAACCAGGAAGTTCAATTGATTGTTCCTGTCAGTGCTGTTTGTAGCATCTGCTTTCCATTAAAGAGTTTAAGTGAATCTTAAATGATTAGTGGTTTGCCAATGCGACAGTAGTCTTTCTCAGTAATGTACTGTAAAGCATGTTAGAAGAAGTAATAAGGAAACTTACAAATGAAAGTCTTTTTAAAACTTTTTTTTAGTGTGTCACATCAGAGATTTTCTTTGGATATAGAGCTATCATTGAGTCGGTACCTTAATTTAAAATGAAATCATGGCTATCACTGCCAACACATTTTGAAAATGCTTCACTCAGTGCATATAAACGATGTTTGCTGAGAGGAATGTGAGATTATTCATCACTTGTGTATTATTCTGTTCAATAAATGTAATAAATCCGTAATTTTCTTTACAGTCAATACATTATTTTGATAGGAAGTTACATTTACACCTGCATAGGAGATGAGTGTGCATTACAGAAAGCAGGATTGGCCTCTCTTTGTAAAATGAAGATACTCTCCTTCCGAGCTTATGGCTGAATCCAGTAATCAGTTTATATAATTTTTAAAATTTCACAACAATTGTTATACATAGTTCATACATTCTGTCCTTAGTAGGTTATATTAATGGATAACTGCCTCACATGAATTATATTTCTCCATGTCATTCTGCAACATGAACTTTACTGGGACCAGTAGATATTGATCATTGGAATAGGAGCATGTTACTCAGTGAGCCCACGTCACCATTGAGTGTGATTAGGGCTGTTTTTCTCCCCCAATGTCATTCTCCTACTTTTTCCCCATGTACCTCAACACTTTTTGCCTACTGAATATCTCTTTCTTAAACAGATGTTGTGGAAGGTGGGAACGCTTGTAAAACCACAGTCAGCTATGTTGAATCAGCTACTCAGTAGGCTCCCTGTTCCAGACCTGTTGACAGCTGATCATAGAGAGGGTATTTATCAATTGTGGGATCAGCATCATGGAATCATAGAATTTTACTGTCCAGAAGGTGGCCATTCAACCCATCATTGGTTCGAGACAAAAAAAAACTGCTGCTGATGCTGAAATCCAAAGTAGACAAACAGAGATCCTTTGGAAGAAAGTTTATACCCAAAACAGTGATTTCTCCATTCCTGATGCTGCCTGGCTTGCTGTGTTCTTCCAACCTCCTGTTTATCTACAACCCATCGTGTCTCCACCGACTCCTGAAGGAGCTACCCAGCTAGTCCCACTCTCCCGCCCTATCTCCATAGACCTCTAAATCGTTCATTATCAAATATATCTCCAACTCTCTTTTTGAAACCCCCTATGGAATCCACTTCATCACTTTCCCAGGCAGCTCCTTCCAACTCCTAACAACACTGTGTAAAGAGATTTTTTTGACTTGTCTCATTCTTAGCTCTCTTGCTGACAATCTTGAAATTGTGGCCCCAGTTACTGACATAGCAACTAGTGGAAGCAGAATATTTTTCCTTATCCTGTCAAAATTATTCATAAATTCTAGTCCAAGGAGAATAAGCCCAATCTCTCTAATCTTTCCTTTTATGTAAAATCCCTAATTCCTGATTTCATTCTCGTAAAACTCCCTTTGTGCTCTCGCCTGGCCTTTAACATCCTTTGTTAAGTAGTTAAAAATCACACAACACCAGGTTATAGTCCAACAGGTTTAATTGGAAGCACCCTGGCTTTTGGAGCTAGTAGAAAATTCAGGTAGAAAATTCGTCAGGCCCAGATGGGATGCATCCTAGATTGCTGAGAAAGATAAAGCAGCAAATTGCACAGCTGTTGACAGAAATTTTCAAGGCCACTCAGGACACAGGATTAGTCCTGAGGAGCTAAAGGTTTGCAAATGTGATGCCATTGTTTAAGAAGGGATGAAGTATAACCCAGGAGACTACAGATATGTCAGCTTGAAGCACCTATCACTTTATTGCTCAGTTACTCAACACTCACATTTTCAACTGGACCATTATCACCATTTTCCAATGTTGGATAGACTTTGCACACTGAGCTGGAGGACAGCCAAGTTTCATAATAGAAGACTAAATTAGAGGCTCTTTGGCATTCTGCTCTTGGTAATTTAACCGACACCACAAAATCTACATGCTCCACTGCATATACCCTGCTTTTCTGCTATATGTGGTGATGATGTGTGAAATGAAGATGATGTGGTGTGATGTTGAAATGACACTCTGCTGCCCACCTTGAAACCAGCAGTGGATATAAGTGCCAGCACTAGATACTTGTAGTGTGTGGAAATTAGGTATTTTTACATACAACACTGAAACATATAACATAAATATGAATGCAGCCCCAGAAATTGGCATAGATCTGCATGATCCCTTGCTCCTGATGATGGTCCACCTGAAAATTTGAAGCTCTGCAGTTCATTAATGGCAAAAATCGTGTGTAGAAATCCACAGGACCCAATTTTGTTCCATCAGTTAGCCACTTAATTTTGGGATGGTGACAGGGATGTGAGCAAAGGGCAGGAGATTAGCAATGGATGATACAGCTAGTAGAATAATGAGATGAATGGCCTCCTCCTGCACTGGATGAATTCTATGGTTCTGTGGGGAACGAGAAGAATTTCAGTGCCCTCACATTCTAGGATTGCTTTTCCATAAGAAAATTGGTTATAGAATCCCTATGGCGTAGAAGCAGACCATTCGAGCCAGCAGGTCCACACTGACCTTCCAAAGAGCATCCCACCTGGTCCCATGCCTCCACCCTATTCTTGCAACCCAGCTTTTCCCATGACTAATTCACCTGGCCAACGCACAACACGCAATTTAGCAAGCCCAGTCTACCTAACCAGCACACGTTTGGAGTGTGTGAGAGAACCCACACAGACAGTCACCCGAGGGTGGAATCAAACCCAGATCCGTCGCACTGTGAGGCTGCAGTGCTAACCATTGCGCCACTAATGAATGCCTTTCTTCTCCAAAATGAAACTCTAGTGTCCTGCTTCGGACATCTGGGTTGTATTGATTGATGTATTAATGTTTCTTTGAGCAGCCTAGAATGAGCTTTCTGATGCAGAGCTTATGCTCGAAACATTGACTGTGCTGCATTTTGGATGCTGCCTGACCGCCTGTGCTTTTCCAGCACCACACGTTTTGACTCTGAATGTGATTCTTATCTGCCAAAAAACAATACCTTGTTTGGCAAATATTAGATACCAGTTGTTTTCCAGGGTGGCACAGCTTTGCAACTGGATCTTTGATTAACCTCAGCATGAGAGAATGTCCTTCTTTGATCAAACCTATTTAGGTGTGCCCAGCGTATTAGCACAGTCAAAGGGACAAGAGTCGTAGCAGAGAAGTTGCCTTTGCTGTGTATAAATCGCTGTGCTCCCTCACCAATGCGCCTCCAAAACTACTCTGTTGCTATTTCTTATGGTCTTACTCTGCCCTAGAGAAGACCTGAAAGATCTAGCCTCCCCCCACCAGCCCCATCCCTTGTTCACAATCAGGATAAGAATTTCTGTGTTTCACAGGTGTGGTTAAGATTCATAATTTTAAACTTAAATAAAGCTAGCAAGTTTTGAGAATATTTGTAGCTCAGGTTGAAATTCTGGATGTAGGTTTGCTTGCTGAGCTGGAAGGTTCATTTTCAGGCATTTGGTCACCATACTAAGTGACATCATCAGTGAGCCTTCAGTGAAGCACTGGTGTTAGTGACCCGCTTTCTGTTTCTCTGTATAGGTTTCCTTGGGGTTGGTGATGTCATTTCTCATGGTGATATCATTTCCTGTTTTTTTTCTCAGATTTCTTAAATAAAGTGAAGTATGAGGTGAGAACTGGCTCAGGTTGATTTGGTCAATTGACCAAAAGATGTGGAATTAAATAAACATTGGGAAAAAAAAACAATTCAAAGTTCAGTAATCATTGAAAAGCATAAAATCGATAAGAAAAATCTGTCAATGGCTTATGCAGAAAGTTAATTGTAGTGTTTGATTGAGAGAGCAAACAAAAATTAAAGTAAGCCTGAAGATATAG
This sequence comes from Hemiscyllium ocellatum, assembly GCF_020745735.1. Taxonomy (NCBI): domain Eukaryota; kingdom Metazoa; phylum Chordata; class Chondrichthyes; order Orectolobiformes; family Hemiscylliidae; genus Hemiscyllium; species Hemiscyllium ocellatum. Next base: position 121,282,942 of record NC_083405.1, on the reverse strand, counting down.
AAACCAGCAAAGTGCCATTAGGAAAGGGGGGGGGGGGCGGGGTAAGTAGACTCAGAATAAACTACTTCTGCTTATAAACACTTGTAAAAGTTTCAACATGTGCAGAAAAAGACAAAGCAGCTAAAGTATATATTGGTACCTTAGAAGCAGAGATAGAAGACATTATCATGGGGAATGGGAAAATCACAGTTATTGAGTAAATCTTTTGTCTTCACAGTAGAAGACCCAAGTTATGTGCCAGAAAGAGAGGGTAAACAAAAAAGTAGTCAGAGTGTGGAAACAGAGGTTACAATGGGTCACTGTTAACAGTATGAGATCGCCCATTTAAGCCAAAGGAAGATGACATTTTTTTTCCTCAATGAGGATTGAGAGCCTTTGGGACTTTCTTCCACAAAAGGCAGTTGAAGCAGGATCTCTGAATGTTTTTAAGTTAGATGGAGATAGATTCTTATTAAGTGGGTGAAAGTTTATAAATATTAGGCAACATTATGGAAGAATTAAGCTCAGCTATGATTTTGTTGAAGTGCAGAACAAGCTCAGAGGACTGAATGGCTTGTGCCTCCAAATGGATAGATTCATTTGTAAGGTAATTGGAGTCAGCAGAGAAAGAGTACTCAAAAAACTCAAGGGATTAAACACTGTCAGATGCATAAGGCATTTCCAGCTGCAGAGATGGTGAATGCACTCACCATGCTTTTACAAATTGCTGAGATTCTAGAACAAATGTAATACGATAATCAAGAAAATAAGGACAGAGAGAAAATGGGCACGTCGGTCATTAGTGAGTGCTGGAATCTATTATTAGACAAGGCTAAACTTAGAAATGCGCAGTATGATTAGAACTTCTTGCCAACATATGGTTATACAAAACTTGTGTCCAGCAAATTCATGAGAGGTTTTATTGAGTACTGAGATAATTTGTTAAAGAAAGCAAAAGTTCAGGGTAAATACGAATTTCCAAGTTGTCAGACTGTGAATGGTGGAATTTGCAAGGGTCGGCCCTAAGGTATTTAGAATCTGTATAAATGACTTGGATAAAGAGACGGGGGATTGTATGTAAATTTTCTGATGAGCAAAGAAGATGGGCATGTAAACTGTGGGTGGGTGCAGAGTGGTGGCATTGTGATATGGACAGGTCAGGCAATTGTGCATCAAACAGGTAGAAGGGGTATAATGTGGGAAAGTGAAAGCTTATTCATTTTGGCAATCAGAATAGAAAAACAGAATATTTTTAAAAGGCATAAATCTTCTAAGTGTTATTGTCCAGAGGACTTGGGTGTTCTCATATGGGGATAATAGGCTTTCATTAAAAAAAATACTGCAAATGATTGAAAGCTGAAATAAAAAAGGAAATACTGGTTAAACTCAGCAGATTTGGCAGCATCTGTGGAGAGACAAACAGAGTTAATGTGTAGCGTCAAATATAACTCTTCTTTGAAACTGATGGCAGGTAGAACCATTCGTGAAGGATAACAGAGAGATACCGCAAAAAATTAGGAAAGAAAATGGAGCAGCATAATGATTCAGTGTTCAGCACTGCTACCTCACGGCACTAAGGACCTGGGTTCAATTCTAGCATTCAGATGATTGTGCAAGCAGGGGGAATGACTGTGCAGATTTCCTCTAGGTGCTACGGTTTCAGGCTAAGAAGGCAATCATTTTAAGATTGAGATGAGGATAAATTTCTTCACATCAGAGCTTGTACATCTTCTGCATTCTGCACCCCACAAAGTGGATGCTCCATTGTTGAATATATTTAGGGTTACGTGACAGAATGTTTTATTTTAGGGAATCAAGGAATGTGGGGAGTCAATGAAAGCGTGAATTTAAAGCTGAAAATCAACCATGTTCATGTTGCATGGCTTGATGGGTCCTCTGGTCAACTTTAGCTCCAACTGCTTCCATTTTAACAACGTAGCCAATCAAATCCAATCATATGAAAGCACGATGTGTCAGGAATTGGCATTGCAAAATTCCACTAATGTTTAAATACACAAAGTTCTTATGTCGTTGTATGAGTTCACTTTCGATCTTTTAGAATCTTCCTGATGATCACTTCTACGCCAGAAGCTAAAGTAGTGAAATATACTATTTACAAAAATTGATCCCTGTCTGGAGTGCTCAGCTGACACCAGCCATAGACAATTAATTAACCAACATGTGCATTGATTTATTGAGAATTCATATTCTTCACAAACATGAGCCTAGCCAAAGCCATTATATGTTAGTTAAGTAACTAATGATTTAGTATATGCCTGCACAACGGGAAAGAGTAACATGCCTATTGCATGAGCGAGTCAAAAATACAATCCGGACCACTGCTTGAGTAGTGTATGGAGAACTAATTTGACAGACTCTGTGCACTCCAATCATTGAAACAATGAGCATGTCCTTTCTGCATGTTTCTGACAAGCACAGGAAGCAGTCAGATAGAAGGATGATGGCAAATGAGATGTCCCACAGCTTACAGAGTTTTACTTAAATATTGGTGTTGAATGTTATGGGATAGACAAGGAAGAACAGAAAGTTGGTGAGGGGCTAGAATTGAGTGATAAAACTTGGGATATTCTGTGGGATGTCGTACAGCAGAGGAGGGTAGTAATATTTTCAGATCTGACCCCTCCTGTTTTAGTTCACTTGCTGCATACATGTCACGTGGAGAAGGCACAGAAGAGATGCTGCCAATGACGATGCTGTGTTCTGATGAGGAGGGACCTGTGCACTTGGCTGTCCTTTCTGTGTTAACGCTGCCCAGAGATAACTGCTACCAATGAGAGCTCGTGCGTCCAAAGTGGGAAACACGCTCACTGTTTTTAGCCACTCATCAGCTGCAGCGTGCCAACCTGTTGACTCCATTGTTTGATTGTTGTCATATTTGCCGGGATACAGTGAAAAGTGTGGCTTTGCGTGCTCTACAGGCAGATAGCACCATACAAAGTGCATCAGGGTAGCAGAATAGAGTGCAGAATACAGTGTTATAGCTGCAGAGGAGGTGCGGGGAGAGCGATCAGAGTTAACATTTGAGAGGTCTGTTCAAAAGTCTGATCGCAACGGGGAAGAAGCAGTTCTTGAATCTGCTCGTATATGTATTCAAACTTCTATATTTTTTTGCCCGATGGAAGAGAAAAGGTTGTGGTCTTTGGTTATGTTAGTTGCTTTTCGGAGGCAGCGGGAAATCATAGTTCCTTCGAAATAGTGGCTCAGAGTTTCCACGTCCACCTTCGGGGCAGTGGAAGTCAGCGCCTCGAACATTGTAATGCTCACTCCAAACCTCAGTGGACCATCAGTCTTGATTTGTGTGCTTTTGTCAATGGAGTTATGCACAGCTTGCATACTCACTTTAAGACCTAGCTTCTTGCATGGGGGATTGTGGTGGATGCTTTGGATCTGTCACGGGCCTGATGCCCAGAAATGCAGGGATCCTGTGCCTGGAGCATTCCAGAGCGTTGCATACCTGCTGTCAGCTTTATTTGCTTCTCCAATTTATTAATCACAAATAGAATCTGTGAGAGTGTCCAATATTAACCTTAGCTCAGGGTTTTAGTAATGGCTAGAAAGCCGTTTAGCTTTGTGAAGTGAGGCATCATTACTGCCCTATCAGCAACTCCAAATTTTGGTTATTTCCTATTTCTTCTGAATAGTTAAGAGACTTTTAATTAGAAAGAACAAGAATGGGAGATACGAGATTAATTCGTATTGAGAGGTTAATATTTCAAAGATGTAGCCATAAAGTTACAGATATAAAAATCTGGAATTATGGGCCGAATGCTGACCATGAATCAACTGCTGATCATAGGGAAAACTCATCTGGTTCCCTGATGTCCTTTAGGGAAGGAAACTGCTGTCCTTACCTGGTCTGTCTGTACATGACTCCAGACCCACATCAATGTGGTTGACTCTTAAGTGCCCTCTGGGCAATTAGGGATAGAAAATCATATCTGGCCTAGATGTCCTTATCCCGTGAATGAATGAAAAAAGTTGGGAACTGGTGAAGTATTGTGGTGGAACTCGCTCACCCAAAACATTAACATTACTCTGTGCAGTTATTATTTTTTAGAGCAATATTTATTATGATGTTGATGTTGCTAATTTCCAGCGTTTGTAATTTCTCTTGTCAGTGGGAAGCTTGTTGTTCCCTTCCGACAAAAGAAGCACAAAGCTCTCTAGAGAACTTTATGAATATTTCACCTCTTTGCATATCGGTCTGCTGATCCTTGCAAATAAAGACGAAGGGTGCTGCAAGTGTTCAGTAGCACAGGCACCATCGGTGGAGGTTCAAAGATAGTATAGGGCTGAAGTTTGTTTTGGCAGAAAATTGCCGGTGCTGACATGGTTCGGCATGCCATGTCAGACAACATTTTGATCATCTTACCAAAAGGAGGAAAGGGTCTGGTGGGAAATTAGGATGACGGTTCTGAGTTGGATGATGAGCCATGATCATATCAAACAGTAGACCCGAAGGGCCGAATGGCTTACTCCCATTCCTGTTTCATATGTTTCCATTTTTGTGCCTCTATGTTTGCTGGTGGTGACCAGTTAACAGACCTTTGTCGACTGTCACTACCCCGTTCCCTCTCGCAGCCTGTCCCCGGGAGGTACAGGCCAGCTCAGCAACGTCGGCAGCAGCAGCTCCAGCAGTTTGGGGGGGGAGGGGGGTCTCGGGTGGAGGTGCTCTCAAAGACACAAGTTATTTTCAAACAGTTGGGACCAGGCAGGCGGATCTCATTGGCCAGTTGAGTAGGATGGGTGGGTATGTGATGCATGAGGTGTTGGAGTGAGGAGAGCAGGGGAGGGCCTGTGTTGGGATGACCATTGCTGCTGGAGACCCCGTTTGTATGTCATGGAGCACCGTTTGAGGAGGACCCTCCTCCCTTGGCACACATGAGCCACAAGGGCCTTCCCTATGTGTAGTTTGCCAGGACAGATGAAAGATAGCAGGCTTCATAGTGAGAAGATTTGAGTATCAGAGTAAGGATTTCTTGCTGAAGTTATACAGTGAGAAAGTGAGGACTGCAGTTGCTGGAGATCAGAGTCGAGAGTATAGCGCTGGAAAAGCAGTCAGTCGGGCAGCATCCGAGGAGCAGTAGAGTTGATGTTTTGAGCATTCCTGATGAAGAGCTTATGCTCGAAATGTTGATTCTCCTGCTCCTCAGATGCTGTCTGACCACACCTTGAGGATTGCATGCGATTTTGATCTCTTAGTTTGAGGAAGGACATTCTTACTATTGAGGGTATCCAGCGAAGGTTCACCAGACTGATTTCCAGGATGGCATGACTGACATGTGAGAAAAGAGTGGATCAACTGGACTTGTACTTGCTGGAATTTAGAAGAATGGGGGGAGGGGTGGGAATCTCATAGAAACATATAAAATCCTGATGGGACTGGGCAGGCTAAATGTGAGAAGAATGGTCCTGATGTTGAAGAAGTCCCGAACATGGGGTCACAGTCTAAGAATAAAGGGTAAGCCATTAATAAGCCAATTGGGGTCAATTTGTACTTGCAGAATTACATTTTAATTTGCTCAAAAACTGCATGAATCCATGTAAGATTTTGTAAATCCCTTTGTTAGAAATAGAATCAGTCTGAATATTGGGGCACTGACAGCATCACACAGGGCACGTCACACATTCAATGTATATCTGGGCCGACATGGCACATATTGTTAAAATTCACTTGAGAATGTAACTTTAGAAAAGTTATGGGATTTACATACAAAAGAACTGAAACCAAAATGGTCATTCTAAAAGATGAGAGACTTAACAAACAATCCAGGTCTATTTCAATATATAATTTCAGTTACGTCACACTGTAAACCTTTGCTATAAATTCTGTGTCTTATGATCTTAAACTCCACAGCACCTGATGAAGGAGCAGCGCTCCAAAAGCTGGTGCTTCCAAATAAACCTGTTGGACTATAAACTGGTATTGTGTGATTTTTAACTTTCCCTTTTTCAGGACCAATTGTTTTACACATCTAATTTCAGACAAGACTTCTGCAAAGTGCCCAAACTGAAACAATTTTCTTACCAAAAGTTATGGGTATTTCACTTAAGCAAAAGAAAATCTTGAAACCAAAACATTGTAAACTGAAAATCTAATGTATAACTGTTTAACCTTTTCATTTGTAAAGTCTTCCAAATGTAAACACATTTTCATTAGCCCCTTTGATCTATCCCTCTCGGCCTGCATTAAAACAATAAATCACCATGGCAACAGAAATATGACAAGTTCATCATTAAGCCCCCTCAGACACACAGCAAACTAATTCAAATTTCAAACTCTAACATAAATGATACTAAAATATATATAAATCACACACCTTACATTGTACCTTCCTACGTTTTTGTTGCACCTGTGTGTAGTTTTCAATGGCATGAACAAGGCAACTCACTGTGACAATACTATGGCTTTAAGAGGTGTAATTTGTCTTGTTTTTTTTAATGAACAGAGGCTGAAATAGAGGTACTGAATGGCCTGCTCCAAGTCAATAAAATAAACAGGTTGTGAGACCCAGGATATTTTTTTTTCTAAAGTTGGAACTTTAGAAGCAGCATGAAGGGATGGAGGCAAATTCCTATAGAATCAGGATTTTAGTTAAACTTTCAATAGTTGTTGGGATTTGGAAGCTACCTTACATCTCTCCCTGCTACAGCAAAATGCTTGATTTTTCTCTCTCTCTCTCTCTCTGAGTTTTCTTTCGATGTTCTTTCCTCCTGAGCTGGAGAATTATATGTGAGACAATTTATTTTATTGAATTTGTCTTTGCCAAGGGTGTGTTTATGAGATGTTACAATATTGAAACAGTTGCCACTTAGTAGTTAAATAATTCATTATTTCATTAGGTTTTCAAATACAGTTAAATTATTCCAATTCTTCTTTCATTTATTTCTATTTTAACTAAAGTGTAAAAGTAAAGTGTGTAATGCTTCAATTCTGGTAGCTTGACCAATTGAATTGCATCCAGAACATAGTGCCTTACATTTGCCTTTTAAAAAATAAAAATAAATTTTGGAGTCTAGGCTATCTTAATATATTTAGAGGGAGTGTTGTCTGCTCTATAACACCAGATCATTTTTCTTGTAAGCACTTTTCAGTCTTCCAAAATTTAAGAAAAACTCTCTTCTTCTTTTCAAAATGAACAACCTCATACTATAACCCTGTCAACCTGGGTGGCAACTTTCAAGGATGGGTATACCTGGACACCAAGATCTCTCTGTTCATCTACACTACCAAGAATCTTACCATTAGCCCAGTACTTTGCATTCCGGTTACTCCAACCAAAGTGAATCACCTCACACTTGTCCACATTAAACTCCATTTGCCACCTCTCAGCCCAACTCTGCAGCTTATCTATGTCTTTCTGCAACCTACAACATCCTTCATCACTATCCACAACTCCACCGACCTTAGTGTCATCTGCAAATTTACTAACCCAGCCTTCTACACCCTCATCCAGGTCGTTTATAAAAATGACGAACAGCAGTTGACCCAACACTGATCCTTGCGGTATATCACTAGCAACTGGACTCCAGGATGAACATTTCCCATCAACCACCACCCTTTGTCTTCTTTCAGCAAGCCAATTACTGATCCAAACTGCTATATCTCCCACAATCCCTTCTTCCGCATTTTGTACAATAGCCTACTGTGGGGAACCTTATCGAATGCCTTGCTGAAATCCATATACACCACATCAACTGGTTTACTCTCATCTACCTGTTTGGTCACCTTCTCAAAGAACTCAATAAGGTTTGTGAGGCACAACCTACCCTTCACAAAACTGTGCTGACTATCCCTAATCAAATTATTCTTTTCTAGATGATTATAAATCCTATCTCTTATAACCTTTTCCAACACTTTACCAAAAACCGAAGTAAGACTCACTAGTCTATAATTACCAGGGTTGTCTCTACTCCCCTTCTTGAACAAGGGAACCACATTTGCTATCCTCCAATCATCAGGCACTATTCCTGTAGACAATGACGATTTAAAGATCAATGCCAAAGGCTCGGCAATCTCCTCCCTGGCTTCCCAGAGGATCCTAGGATAAATCTCATCTGGCCCAGGGGACTTATCTATTTTCACACACTGCAGGATTTCTAACAGGTAAAAACAATGACTGCAGATGCTGGAAACCAGATTCTGGATTAGTGGTGCTGGAAGAGCACAGCAGTTCAGGCAGCATCCAAAGTGCAGCATAATTGACGTTTCGGGCAAAAGCCCTTCATCAGGAATAAAGGCAGTGAGCCTGAAGTGTAGAGAGATAAGCTAGAGGAGGGTGGGGCTGGGGAGAAAGGAGCATAGAATACAATGGGTGAGTGGGGGAGGGGATGAAGGTGATAGGTCAGGGAGGAGAGGGTGGAGTGGATAGGTGGAAAAGGAGATAGGCAGGTAGGACAAGTCCAGACAAGTCATGGGGAGAGTGCTGAGCTGGAAGACCTCCTCCTTGTGAACCTCAATCCCACCTAGTCTAGTAGCCTGTATCTCAGTATTCTCCTTGACAACATTGTCATTTTGTAGACTGAATACTATTGAAAAATATTCATTTAGTGCTTCCCCTATCTCCTCTGACTCCACACACAACTTCCCACTACTATCCTTGATTGGCCCTAATCTTACTCTTGTCATTCTTTTGTTCCTTAAATACCTATAGAAAGCCTTAGGGTTTACCCTGATCCTATCTGCCAACAACTTCTCATGTCTCCTCCTGGTTCTTCTGAGCTGTCTCTTTAGGTCTTTCCTGGCTACCTTGCAATCCTCAAGCACCCTAACTGAGCTTTCACACCTCATCGTAACATAAGCCGCGTCTTCCTCTTGACCAGAGATTCCACTTCCTTCGTAAACTATGGCTCCCGTTCTTTACAGCTTCCTCCCTGCCTGACAGGTACATACTTATCTAGGACACACAGGAGCTTTTCCTTGAATAAGCTCCCCATTTCTAATGTGCTCATCCCCTGCAGTTTCTTTCCCCATCCTATGCTTCCTAAATCTTGCCTAATCACATCATAATTGCCTTTCCCCCAGCTGTAACTCTTGCCCAGTGGTGTACATCTATCCATTTTTATCACTAAAGTAAACATAAAAGAATTGTGATTGCTATCACCAAAATGCTAACCTACTTCCAGGTCTAACACCTAACCGGGCTCATTACCCAGTACCAAATCTAATGTCGCTTCGCCCCTTGTTGGCCTGTCTGCATACTGTGTCAGGAAGCCCTCCTGCACACACTGGACAAAAACTGACCCATCTATGGTACTCGTACTATAGTGATCCCACTCAATCTTTGGAAAGTTGAAGTCCCATGACAACTACCCTGTCTCTCTCACTCCTATCGAGAATCATCTTTGCTATCCTTTCCTCTCCATCTCTGGAAGTATTTGGAGGCCTACAGAAAACTCCCAACAGGGCGACCTCTACTTTTCTGTTTCTAACCTCAGCCCATACTACCTCCGTTGACGAGTCCACAAACATCCCTTCTGCAAGTGCATTACTGTCTTTGACCAACAATGCCACACCTCCCCCTCTTTTACCATCTTCTCTGTTCTTCCTGAAACATCTAAATCCTGGAACCTGTAACAACCATTCCTGTCGCTGCTCTATCCATGTCTCCGAAATGGCCACAACATCGAAGTCCCAGGTACCAACCCATATTGCAAGTTCACCCACCTTATTCCGGATGCTCCTGGTGTTGAAGTGGACACACTTCAAACCAATGTCTTGCTTACCGGTGTCATCTTGCGTCCCTGAAACTTGATTTCGGACCTCCCTACTCTCAACCTTTTCTACACTCGAACTACAGTTTTGGTTCCCATCCCCCTGCTGGATTAGTTTAACCCCACCCCAATAGCCTTAGCGAATTTCCACCCTCCAGTTCAAATGAAGACCATCCTACTTGTAGAGGTCTCACCGACCCCAGAAAGAGCCCCAATTATCCAAGAATCCAAATCCCTCCCTCCTGCACCATCCCTGTAGCCATGTGTTCAACTCCTCTCTGTCCCTATTCCTCGCCTCACTAGCACATGGTACAGGCAACAAACCAGAGACAACAACTCTGTTCGTCCTAGCTCTAAGCTTCCATCCTAGCTCCCTGGATTTCTGCCGTAAATCCCCATCTCTCTTCCTACCTATGTCGTTGGTGCCTATGTGGACCACGACTTGGGGCTGCTCCCCCTCCCCCTTAAGGATCCCAAAAACACGATCAGAGACATCACGAATCCTGGAACCTGGGAGGCAACGCACCAACCGTGAGTCTCTCTCCTGCCCACAGAACCTCCTATCTGTCCCCCTAACTATGGAGTACCCAATGACTACTGCTCTGCTCCTCTTCCCCCTTCTCTTATGAGCAGCAGGGACAGACTCTGTGCCAGAGCCCTGTGCCCCACTGCTTTCCCCTGGTAAGGTTCACCCCCCCACCCCAAAAACAGTATCCAAAACGGTATACTTATTGTTGAAGGGAATGGCCACAGGGGATCCCTGCACTGCCTGCCGGTTCCATCCCCTGTCTGTAACCTATCTGCCTTTTCCTTGCACCTGAGGAGTGACTACCTCCCTGTAACTCCTCTCAGTAACCCCCTCTGCCTCCCGAATGATCCGAAGTTCATCCAGCTCTACTCCAGTTCCCTTTACTTCCCGCAGATGTAGTCAGCAGGGACACTAGTGGTAACCCTCACCTCCCACATTCTGCAGGAGGTACATTCAAATGCCCTAACCTCCATTCCCACTATTCTAAATTCCCAAAGAGACTGTTGAAAAATAAAAATAAAAAATAAACTCGTTACCTTATCAATCTGGTGCACAGAACCTTTTTGTTTTGGTTAGAGGAGGAGGATGGGTGGGAGACACTACCCAAGTAGTGTTTTGGGTAACGCAACCACACAAATATATGACTTCCCAGAAGTCCTTTGCTCCTCCCTCGCACCTCTCGACAAATGCCGAGTTTCTTTGTCCTTTTTGTCTGTTTCTTTGTCCTGTTTTGCTGAGTTCTAAAATGTTCCCAGTCATCAAGCTTATCACTCATCTGGCAACTTTACAATCTTTTAATGCAATCTTGAACTTCTTTTGTTTGTCACAGTTGTATAAATTTTCTTGTTACATTTTTGGCTTTAAAGGAATCTGTTTGTTGTAAACATCAATTGCTTAATCCCTAATTAACCATAATTTTACAATACGATTATTAGACCTTTGACATTGGATAAAAGTGATTCATCATATCATAGATCCCCACAGGCCATTTGGTCCAACAAGGACTCACTGACTCTCTGAAGAGCATCCCACCTAGACTCACGCCCCTACCCTATCCCTGTAACCCAGCATTTCCCATGGCTAATCCACCTAATTTACACATCCCTGGACACCACAGGCAATTTAGCATGGACAATCCACCTAACCTGCACACCTTTGGATTGTGGGAGGAAACCCATACAGACTCAGGGAGAATGTGCAAACCCCACACACACACAGTCGTCTGAGGCTGGAATTGAACCCAGGTCCCTAGTGCTGTGAGGCAACAGTGCTAACTGATGATCCTCCACCATGCTGCCTTTTTTTGGCAAAGATGGGATGTTTGTTACTTGGTCCTCAACATACTATCTAGAAAACCACCTTGTACATACTCCAGAAGGCTGTCCTACACAGCATTGGTATTTGTTCGATTTACTAATTTCATATAGATTGAAGTTACTCAGGATTACCACTTTACCTTATGTCACATGCAAATCTAGTTTCCTGATTTATCTTGTCCCTGACATTACCACAAATATTTAATGACATTTAAGGAACTCCTCTCAATGTTAATACCTTCCTGTTTCTTCATTTCACTCAGATTGTACACCTTGTTCTTCCAATGTTCCAATCCCTTTCAGTCTTCCTCCACTCCCCACTCTCAAACCCCACCGTCCTGTATCCCACCTGTGCAACTAATGGGCATAGATAAGGTTTTTTTTCCCAAAGGTGGGGAACTTCAAAACTAGGGGGCAGAATTTTAAGGTGAGAGGGGAAAGATTCAAAAAGGACACGAAGGACAAGTTTTTTACACAAAGCTTGTTTTGTGTGTGAAATGAACTGCCAGAGGAAGTGATGGACGCAGGTACAGTTTCAATGTTTAAAAGATGTTTGGATAAGTACATGAATAGGAAAGGTTTGGAGGGATATGGCCAGGAACAGGCAGGTTTAGTTTGGGAATATGGTCAACCTGGACTGGTTGGACCAAAGGGTCTATTTCCATGCTGTATAACTGTACGATATCATTCTCTTGGCTGTGACGACATTCCTCTGTAGACCTATCACCATCGTCAGTATCCAAATTGGAAAACTAGCTCTTGGGCAGATAAACCTGGGAACTCCTGCATTACTTTCTTGGTACTCTAGACTGCTTTGCAGTCACCCATTTCCAATTTCCTTTTCTCCCTACACACTGCCATTGTCAAGAGTAGCTTTATTTGTCATTTCCACTATTTACAACTGATACAGTAAAACGTGATAGCGTTCCTCCAGGACCAAGGTGCTACATGGACAACACAAGTTACATGATTGTACAAACGGACACAGGGCAGTATAAGAAAAATGCAAAACATGTAAGACAGCAGGGTAATTCAGACAAGACAGGACAATAGACCTGGCGGTGGATAAATTACAGTGTAATAATGAATGATCATTAATAAGCCATTATTAATAATTCCTCATTGTAGATATTAACTAATGATAACACCAACTGGCAGTAAATGGGGATCACTGATCAATTGGGTTTGCTTTCAGTTAGGTTCTGATCGGGAGTCACTGGACCCAAAATGTTAGCTCTGGTTTCTTTCCACAGACCTGCTGAGTTTGTTCTGTTTTCATTTTTGTTTCTGATTTCCAGCTTCTGCAGTTCTTTTGTTTATTTTTTAATGTGGGGATGTTATCACATCCATTCCCAGTTCTGTTGATGATGACAGGGAGCAAGTGAGGACTGCAGATGCTGGAGATCAGAGCTGAAAAATGTGTCGCTGGAAAGCGCAGCAGGTCAGACAGCATCAAAGGAGCAGGAGAATCGACGTTTCGGGCATAAGCCCTTCTTCAGGAATGAGGAGAGTGTGCCAAGCAGGCTAAGATAAAAGGTAGGGAGGAGGGACTTGGGGGAGGGGCGTGGGAGTGCGATAGGTGGAAGGAGGTTAAGGTGAGGGTAATAGGCCGGAGAGGGGGTGGGGGCGGAGAGGTCGGGAAGAAGATTGCAGGTCAAGAAGGTGGTGCTGAGTCCGAGGGTTGGGACTGAGATAAGGTGGGGGAAGGGGAAATGAGGAAGCTGGAGAAATCTGCATTCATGTTGATGATGACAGCCAAGCAGTATCTCAGCAGCACATCTACTCATAAGAATGTAACCAAGGCTGCTTTAATCTCAAGAACATCGCTTGCAGCTTGTTTTGAATGTGCACGACTTTGACCAATATAGAGAGTGGGTGTCTCATTTAACCGCAATTACTATGGATGAGAGGTTTGCTCAATTAAAACTTGCTGCAAAATGCAGCTTATATCCTCAACTATAGACACATATGCACGTTGGCACCATGTAATTAATTTGCTTTATGAATGTCACACTGTTATTTTAAGTCCATTTATAATGTGCAGACTTTTCTGAACTTGCAGCTGCAGATGATGAAGGATATAATTAATATTGTGATACAATCAACTAACCAAGCCCGTAATAACATTTCAATAATAATTTCACATGACTGGACTTGGAGAAGTCAAACCTGCTTTAATTATCAGCAGTCGACTTAGATTTCGGACTTGGGGAAGAAGGGAATGACAGTGTGACAGTCCTTTCTTTGTTAATTTTATCCACAAATTAGATTTAGTATTATGCCTGCACGGAGCACATAGATGATTCATTTGTTCATTCAAATAGAGAACAGCAAAGGAAAATAAAGATAAAGAAAAGCCCAAAGCTTACTTTTTTAAGGGCCAATGAGAGGTTACAGGTAAGTTGGGATTTTCATCTCTGTTCTTGCTTTGCCCTGAGTTCCTTGACCCATCCCACCCACTTCAATTTGGATGGACAGGAACAGCAGATGCTGGATAGAGCAGAGCATTGAACAAAATGGTTTGTAAGGGAAATGATTTCGAGATGTTGTCCCCAGAGCACAGATGTGCCTTCCTGATCACCAGTAGGAATATTGCAAGGAACCAGAAGCAGGCAGGAGAACGTGAAAGAACATTTTGTGGATCTCAACATTTGTGTTACAGGCCCACTGCAGTCATAGAGACATGCAGCACAGAAACACACCCTCCGGTCCAACCAGTCCATGTTGACCATAATTAGCAAATTGTTTCTGTTAGGCGAGGAGACTAGGACCCGTGGCCCTAAAATTAGAGGGGATCAATTCAGAACAGAAATGCGGAGACATTTCTTCAGCCAGAGAGTGGTGGGCCTGTGGAATTCATTGCCGCAGAGTGCAGTGGAGCCTGGGACGCTAAATGTCTTCAAGGCAGAGATTGATAGATTCTTGTTGTCTCGAGGAATTAAGGGCTACGGGGAGAATGCGGGTAAGTGGAATTGAAATGCCCATCAGCCATGATTGAATGGCGGAATGGACTCGATGGGCCGAATGGCCTTACTTCCACTCCTATGTCTTATGGTCTTATAATCTCAAACTGGACCTACCTGCCTGAGCTTGGCCCCTGTACCTCCAAGTATCTCTTGTTCATGTACTTAGCCAAACGTCTTTTAAACATAGTAACTGTACCTGCATCCATCACTTCCTCTGGAAGTTCATTCCACACACGAGCCACTCTCTGTGTTTAAAGAAAAGTTGCACCTCATGTCCTTTTTAAATCTTTCTTCTCTCACTTTCAAAATATGCACCGTTCTTCCCCCCTCCTCGCCCCAATCTTCAAATCCTGCCATTTATTTTATCTGTACCCCTCATTATTTTATAAACTTCTTTAAGCTCACCTCTCAACCTCTTGGACTCTAATGAAAAACATCCCAGTCTATTCGGCCTCTCCTGATGACTCCTTACACTCAGTCATCAGCTACCTAGCCACAACAGAGGAGCAGTATGTGCAGACACTAAGATTAGGTCTCACTTCATAGAGTCATCGAGGTCTACTGCACAGAAGATGGCCATTATTTTTGACCAGCTCAGTCTCAATGACTTAGCTGTTCAGAACCGTTTTTCCAGCATGTCCCTCAGCCTTGTATGCTTTAGTTTCACAAGTGTGTATCTAAGTACAAAAAACAGAAACTGCTGGACAAGCTCAGCAGGTTTGGTAGCATCTGTGAAGGGAAGTCAGAGTTAACGTTTCTGGTCTGGTGACCCTTCATCGGGACTAGCTCCTCAATTCTGAGAAAGGGTCACTCGACCCAAAATGTTAACTCTGACTTCTCTTCACAGATGCTGCCAAACCTGCTGAGCTTTTCCAGCAGTTTCTGTTTTTGTTCCTGACTTACAGCATCGGCGGTTCTTTCCGTTTTAATTTTGCACATTTAAGTGCATTTAAATGTTCCTTTGCCAGTCCTTTAATCCCAAGATCGTTTCATCTTAACCTTGGTCTCCAGAGGAAAGATGTCAGTGATAGAATGTCAGGGGGCAGTATTTGAAAAGTAAATTGTGAACCACAACTTGTTTATGCCAAGTTCCAAAACAATCTCGCGAGAAAGGTAATAGGCAACAGAAAGCTTAGAGAACAAAATTCTTCTAAAAACACAACAGAAGGCACAGATGTGGCAAACTGGGTGGATGTAAGCAGCAGCATAGAGTGGAAAGGCAGAGCCTCAAACAGGTAAATGAAAAGGCTTTGTAAGGGAAACCAAACCCAATGAAGCAGTTTTACAATCATATTAGAAGAAAGAAGCTGGTCATGTGCAATCTACATCCCATGCGAGTTGATTATGGAGATGATCATAAATATGGCAGAATATGGTAGAATAATTATTTTGCGTTAGTTTTTTCAATAGAGGATAACTCAAGGAAAATTGTGAATTAGGAACAGGAACTCAACAAATAATAGTAATGAAGAACATAACAGCATTGAAGAGTGACAAATCCGAGGTTTTTTTGGGGCAAGATATATTTACCTTTAAGGACAATGTGGGAAAATTGGCAGATATGGAATGGTTTGGGCATTTTCTGGATTGAAATGGCTTTGCTGTGTGTTTTTGTCAAGGAGTTAAGTCAGCACCTTGTGTGTTGTAAGCATCTTCTGTTTACAGAATTGTCAGGTAACTTAGAAGAAAAAGTGAGCAGAGCTTCCAGGGAGATAAGAAATGGAATTTATGGCTTTTAATTACTGGAAGACCTGGTTTTGAAAAGACTAAGCGAACCTCAGTGCTAATGGCTGCAGTCGGTCAGGCAAGGTCATCAGCAATTTCTTCAAAATATCCTCCAAATCCAGTGGACCAACCACAGGGTCTCCTCCCTGCCTTTTTCTCCCCATCCTAAGCCAGTATGCCCACTGCTACAGCTCCAGATCACTTGAAGCCACCTCCAATGAGATGCTTTAGGGATGTCCTCAAAGCATCTCTGAGGAAGTCAATCATCTCCAGCAACTTATGATGATTGACCAACGAATGGAAGAGAGTTCAGTTGGGCTCTGAGCTGCACACAGCAAAGACTTCAATGGGCTTAGTCAAAGTGGTGGAGTGAGTGCAAAAACTTTCAAGCAATTCATCCAGCTGACCTCCGAATAACACCAGAGGCTGGCGTGTGAACCCACCAGTCATCTCCGAACCAGTTGAGTCAGAGTGAATGCAAATTATACCAGATCCTAACTGACTGTATCAGTGAGGAGAAGGTGAGGACTGCAGATGCTGGAGATCAGAGTTGTGAGTGGGTTGCTGGAAAAGCACTGCAGGTCAGGCAGCATCCAAGGAACAGGAGAATTGATGTTTCAGGCATAAACCCTTCATTAGAAATGGTTGAAGGGCTGATGCCTGAAACGTCAATTCTCCTGCTGCTCAGATGCTGCCTGACCTGCTGTGCTTTTCCCGAACGCACTCTAAACTGTGTCAGCATTATTTAGAAGATCAGAAGACATATGAGTGGAAGTAAGGCCATTTGGTCTGTCAAGTCCATTCCGCCATTCAGTCATGGCTGATGGGCATTTCAACGCCACTTACCCACACTCTCCCTGACGCTCTTAATTCCTTGCGAGATTAAGAATTTATCAATCTCTGTCTTGAATATGTTTAATGTCCCGGCTTCCACTGCACTCGGCAATGAATTCCACAGGCCCACCACTGTCTGGCTGAAGAAATGTCTCCTCATTTCCATTCTAAATTGACCTCCTCTAATTCTAAGGCTGTGCCCACAGGTCCTAGTCTCCTCACCTAATGGAAACCAATCCCCAGGGTCCACTCTTTCTAATCCATACATTATCTTGTAAGTTTCTATTCGATCTCCCCATAACTTTCAAAACTCTAATGAAAACAATCCTGGGATCCTCAGCTGTTCATTGTATGTTAGGCCTACCATTCCAGGGATCATGCGTGTAAATCGCTGCCCGACATGTTCCAGTGCCAGTATGTCCTTCCTGAGGTGTGGGGCCCAAAATTGGACACAGTATTCTAAATGGGACCTAACCAGAGCTTTATAAAGTCTCATCACTGCTTTTCCATTCCATCCCTCTTGAGATAAATGACAACATTACATTTGTTTTCTTAACCATGGACTCAACCTGCAAGTCAACCTTTAAAGAATCCTGGACTAACACTTGCAGATCCCTTTGTACTTTGGCTTAATGGATTTTCTCACCGTTTAGAAAATAGTCCATGCCTGTATTATTTTTTTCAAAGTGCAAGACCTTGATTTTGCTCACATTGAATTTACATTTCCTCAGAACTACCTGCCTGTCAGTCTAACTTCGTATCTTCAGTGAACTTCATCAGAATGCCCCTGTCCCTTCATCCAGATCACGAATATATAATGTGAACAGCTGCTGCCGCAACACAGAACCCTACGGGATACCACTTGTCACCAGCTGCCATTCCGAAAAAACCCTTTTATCCCAACTCTCTGCCTTCTGTCATACAGCCAATCCTCAATCCATGCCAGTAGCTCACCTCGAACACCATGGGCCCTCACCTTACTCAGCAGCCTCCCGTGAGGCATCTTATAAGGCCTTTTGGAAGTCTAGGCAGATAACATCCACTGTGATTCCCTGGTCTAACCTACTTGTTACCTCTTCAAAGAATTTCAATTTGAGTCTATACTCTACTTTTATATTTAGTGACCTGTTTTCTTTCCCAAGTTTTTTTTTCAGCTGAGAGTGCAAGTGTGGCACAGAATTTCAGCCTGTGCGTTAGTTTTTGTGGGTGTGACATCTGCAAAGGAACCTAACTCCGTTATTTCCAATGATTCTTCTGGGAACAGTCTGGGAATACAAGTGGAATAAAGTTATGCCACAGCTGCTAAAAAAAAGTAATGTTTAGTCGACATCCAGGATACTCTGAATGAGGGCTCATTCCTGATGAAGGGCTTTTGCCTGAAACGTCGATTTTCCTGCTCCTTAGATGTTGCCTGACCTGCTGTGCTTTTCCAGCACCACTCTAATCTTGACTCTGATTTCCAGCATCTGCAGTACTCACTTTCATCTTCCTTGGAAAATAGCTTGAAATAATCAGAATTATATCCTATTTCCAAGGGCTGGTAATATGGGGGAGGCAGTGGCCTGGCAGTATTGTTACTAGACTATTAAACCCCAGAAACCAAGGTAATGTTCTTTGAATCCTGCTAAAGTGGATGATGGAATTTGAATACAAATAATATCTAGAATTAAGTGTCTAATGATGACCATGAATCGATTATCAATTGTTGGGAAAAACCCATCTGGTTCACTAATGTCCGAGAGGGAAGGAAACTGCCATCCTTACCTGGTCTGGCCTTCATGTAACACCAGACACACAGGAATGTGGTTGACTCTTAACTGCCCATGGGGTAATTAGGGATGGGCAGTAAATGTTGGTCTAGCCAGCAACATAAATAATAATGAAGTTATTCGAATAGAGGAATGTATTTCCTGGAACATTGCAGGCAAAGAGATGGTTTGATCGAAGTAATCAAGATTTTAAGGGAAACAGTAGGATTGATGGACAGCTTTTGGTTGGGTGTCGTTGGGCAGAGAGACATAGTATAAAAATTAACATTAAGTCTTTGAGGAGTGGACTGAGGAAACAATTTCAGACTCATAAGTGATAAAAGTTCCGCACATTCATCTGAAGTTGGTAATCGATGTTAGGTCATTGTTAATTTTAATACTGAGATCAATGGATTTTTGCTAATCAGTGGTAATAAGGAATATAGGATAAAGGTGGGTGTTTTGAGTTAAGTTGTTGACAATTCACAATCTCATTGAATGGTGAGCAAGCTTGAGAGGCAAAATGGCCTACTCATGGTCATATGTTCCTCCTTTAAGATGTGCCTGATTGCCTATCTTTTCAAACTCAACTTTCGGCCACCCCTCCTCAGACTGCTTTATAATTGTCTTTCTGTTTTCCTCATATGTTGTGCTTTTTCATGTGTTTCAATGTGAGAAGCAACTTGTTATGTGCGTAACTAAATTAGTTTTAAGCTCTGAATCAATGCTTTCCTGAAAAATGCATGATTTAATAGCAAGTGAAATTCTGTGCCAATTCAAGGAGAAATTTCTCATAACTTATACTCAGGAATGGCACCCTCTGGTGGTTTCTGTTGTGTTACTAATCACAGTCTCTTCCCGGAATACCTGGCCTCTGCCAAGCTTGAGGCATAAGTCCCAGCAGTCTGCCTTATTTTTAGATTCATAGAAGGTTGCAGCACAGAAGGTGACTATTCAACACATGGGCCATCACCTGTCTTGTTTAGGATTGCATAAGGTTAAAAGAAAATTTGTATGAAGTGGCCAGAAATGATAATTGGGAAGTTTTAAGAATGCGGCACGGTGGCACAGTGGTTATCACTGCTGCCTCACAGCGCTAGGGTTCAATTCCCGCCTCAAGCGACTGACTGTGTGGAGTTTGCACATTCTCCCCGTGTCTGCGTGGGTTTCCTCCGGGTGCTCCGGTTTCCTCCCACAGTCACAAAGATGTGCGGGCCAGGTGAATTGGCCATGCTAAATTGCCCGTAGTGTTAGGTAAGGGGTAAATGTAGGGGGTATGGGTGGGTTGCGGGTTGGTGTGGACTTGTTGGGCCGAAGGGCCTGTTTCCACACAGTAAGTAATCTAATCTAATCTAATTTTTTTAAAAAACTGATAAGAGGATCAATATAATACTTATGCAATATGCTGGAATAGACTGCAAAAGCTTGGACAGATAGACAGTCAGGAGACATTTGGCTGACATGAAAGTGGGTCCATTAAAAGGAGAGCTGAAAATGTGTTGCTGGAAAAGCACAGAAGGTGAGGCAGCATCCAAGGAGCAGGAGAATCGACGTTTCGGGCATGAGCCCTTCTTCAGGAATTCCTGAAGAAGGGCTCATGCCTGAAACATTGATTCTCCTGCTTCTTGGATGCTGCCTGGCCTGCTGCGCTTTTCCAGCAACACATTTTCAGCTCTGATCTCCAGCATCTGCAGTCCTCACTTTCTCCATTAAAAGGAGAGTCAGGTGAATTGATAATGGGAGAATAGAGAAATGGCAGGGAAGATAAATGGTTGCTTTGTGATTGTTTTCACCCAGAAGTGTAGAAGCAACCTCCCAGAATTAGATATCCAAGGAGGAGAGAGAATGAGAAGTTGAAGGAAATTAATATTAGCAATTATACATGAACAGTAATATTGCACTGGGCAAATTAATAGGGCTGAAAGTTGATAAATTCCTGGGACTTAGTAATCTACATCCCAGAGTATGGAAGATGTTGGCTACAGAGATAGTGAATACATTGGAAACCATCTTCCAAAATTCCGTTCATTCTGTGATGATTTCTATAGATTGGAAGCTTGCAAATGCCACCCCACTGTTCAAGGGAGCAGGAGAAAGAACTAGGAACTACAATAAAAGGTGTCATAACTTAGCACTAGGATAAAAAGAATCTAATTGGACAAAGCGTGGATTTGCAAATGGAACATGATGTTTTGTCAGTTTGGAGTTTTTTCAGGATGTAACTAACGAAACGGATAAAGGAGAGTCGATGGATTTAGTGTTTGGATTTTCAGATGGTTTTTTTGTTCTTTAAAATGCTGCTCAACCCTCCCTCATTGCACTGCCGGACTATCTGCAGCAAATGAACTTCAGAAGTTCGAGAAAAGGTCTTAGAGTAATAGAGTCATAGAGATATACAGCACGGAAACAGACCCTTCGGTCAAACCTGTCCATGCTGACCAGATATCCCAACCCAATCTAATCCCATTTGCCAGCACCCGGCCCATATTCGTCCAAACCCTTCCTATTTAGATATCCATCCAAATGCCTTTTAAATGTTGCTATTGTACCAGCCTCCACCACTTCCTCTGGCAGGTCATTCCATACACATACCACCCTCTGCGTGAAAAAGTTGCCCATTAGGTCTCTTTGATATCTTTCCCCTCTCACCCTAAACCTATGCCCTCTAGTTCTGGACTCCCCACCCCAGGGAAAAGACTTTGTCTATTTACCCTGTCCATGCCCCTCATAATTTTGTAAACCTCTATAAGGTCACCCCTTAGTCTCCGATGCTCCAGGGAAAACAGCCCCAGCTTGTTCAGCCTCTCCCTATAGCTCAAATCCTCCAACCTGGCAACATCTTGTAAATCTTTTCTGAACCTTTTCAAGTTTCACAACACCTTTCTGATAGGAAGGAGATCAGAATTGCATGCAATATTCCAACAGTGGCCTGTACAGCCGCAACATGGCCTCCCAACACCTGTACTCAATATGAGTAAAAACAATGACTGCAGATGCTGGAAACCAGATTCTGGATTAGTGGTGCTGGAAAAGCACAGCAGTTCAGGCAGCATCCGAGGAGCATACTGCCTGAACTGCTGTGCTTTGACAGCACCACTAATCCAGAATCCTGTACTCAATACTCTGACTGATAAAGGAAAGCACACCAAACACCTTCTTCACAATCCTACCTACCTGCAACTCCACTTTCAAGGAGCTATGAACCTGCACTCCAAGGTCTCTTTGTTCAGCAGCATTCCCTAGGACCTTGCCATTAAGTGTATAAGTCCTGCTAAGATTTGCTTTCCCAAAATGCAGCACTTCGCATTTATCTGAATTAAACTCCATCTGCCACTCCTCAGCCCATTGGCCCATCTGATCAAGATCCCATTGTACTTTAAGGTAACCTTCTTCGCTGTCCACTACACTTCCAATTTTGGTGTCATCTGCAAACTTACTAACTATACCTCTTATGCTTGCATCCAAATCAATTACATAAATGACAAAAAGTAGAGGGCCCAGCATTGATCCTTATGGCACTCAACTGGTCACAGGCCTCCAGTCTGAAAAACAACGCTCTCTCTTCTATCTTTGAGCCCGTTCTGTATCCAAATGGATAGATCTCCATGTACTCCATGAGATCTAATCTTGCTAATCAGTCTCCCAAGAAGAACCTTGCCTTACTAAAGTCCAAATAGATCACATCTATTGCTCTGCCCTCATCAATCTTCTTTGTTATTTCTTCAAAAAACTCAATCAAATTTGCGAGACACAATTTCCCACGCACAAAGCCATGTTGACTATCCTGAATCAGTCCTTGCCTTTCCAAATACATGTACATCCTGTCCCTCAGGATTCCCTCCAACAACTCGCCCACCACCGCTGTCAGGCTCACTGGTCTATAGTTCCTCAATCTAATCTGTTCTTTCTTGTGCCATACTCTGACAAGTTGTATGCAATGATCTTTTAAGTGGTCATCTAAATATTGCTTAAATATCAAAGATTCCTGCCTCTACCATTTAGTGAGTTCCAGCATAGGTTGGGTGCATTAATCAGGGGCAAATGCAGAGTAATAGGGGAATGAGTCTGGGTGGGAAACTCTTCAGACAATCAGTGTGACCTTGCTAGCCCAAAGGGCCTGTTTCCACACTGCAGTTCCCCCTCTTAAATTCCACTGAAGGGTCACTGGACCTGAAATGTTAACTCTGATTTCTCTTTACAGCTGCTGTCAGATGTGTTGAGCTTTTCCAGCAATTTCTATTTTTGTTTCTAATTTACAGCATCCGCATTTCTTTTGTTTTTTTTTATTAAACCTCCTACCCCTTACCTTAAAGCTCAAACAGACATACCAACAGATTCACAAACAGCTTCGTCCCCATTGTTATTAGACTTTGGAATTCATTGCTGCAGAGTGCAGTGGAGGCTGGGATGCTAAATGTCTTCAAGGCAGAGATCGATAGATTCTTGTTGTCTCGAGGAATTAAGGGCTACAGGGAGAATGAGGGTAGGTGGAGTTGAAATGCCCATCAGCCATGATTGAATGGTGGAGTGGACTCGATGGGCCGAAGGCCTTACTTCCACTCCTATGTCTTATGGTCTTACGGAATGGACTTCTCAAATTTTAAATTTAACATTGATCACACTGTTTGGGCATCTTCACTGCAACTGTAAAATTGTATTCTTTACCTAATGCACTTTATATGATATGACCTACCTGTACAGTACTGCACATAAAACAAAACTTATCACTGTACCTACACACATGTAATAAAAATTAAAATTAAAACTGTGATCCCTCTACTAAAGGAGGGATTTTCCCTCTGCTGGGAAAAATATTCCCAGGACAACAAATATCTTTGTAGGGTTTGTTTGCACAAGCAGAACAGTGCGAGACGAATTGCAGTAACATGACAATGACAGAGAGCAATGACAATCCAAGGATGGATTAAAGTAACTCCACTGGCAGTCAGTCCTGTACTGTACCTGTACCCTGCTCTGGGTTGTAAGTGCTCTTTATTGTACAGAGTGGACTTTCCCTTCCTGAGCCTAACAGTTTCTGAGGCTGCAGCGTGTCTACCCAAAAACAGTTTTCTGCGGAGTGTATCCATTCTGTCTGTTGCACTTGCTGTCGTCTAAGCACAGGAAATAAATTAAGCCCCAGCCACCAGCACCCTCATCCCATGAGTGAATGAATACAAAAGAAATTAAACGCCCACACAATGAGGCATTCTGGTCTGATTCCTCTTGTACACTTTGAAATGAAAGACTAGTTAAAAAACACACAGAACTGTGGATGCTGAGCACCTGAAACAAACAGAAACAAATTGCTGGGGAAACTCTGGCAGCGTCAGAGGAGAGAAAACAGAGTTCACATTTTGAATCCATTAATCCTTCAGAACATTCTGTGGACCGGCTGATTTTCTCCAGCAATTTATATTTCTGTTTTGTGACGTAGTGGAATGCACACTGCCAATTATTACTGTTTAATCCCTCTCAGTTAGGATATATCCTATAATCTAAATCATTTTGCATCCCTTATTTCTGATGTGGGTGAGTGTCACTTTCAGATCCATGTCTCAAATTGCACTGTCCAGTCATAATGAGCTGGAACTCTGCCTGAAAGATCAGGAGCATACAAACAAGGATCAAGAGTACGCCACTCGGCCCTTCATGTCTGTCCTGCCATGTAATAACGGTTGACCTGATTTTAATTTTAACTCTGTATTCCTGCATACCCCCAGTATCCCCATTGCATTCAATAATCTATCTTCCTCTACCTCCAAAATATTTAAAGATTTTGCATCTACTGCCTCTTAAGGAGGGGAATTCCAAAAACTAACAACTCTCAAAATAATTTTTTAAATTTCTCTTCTCTGCCTTAGAGGGGCAATCCCTTATTTTAAAATTCTGACCCCTCATTGTAGATTCTCCCACAGGATGAAACATCCTTTACCCAATCAAGTCCCTTCAGGATGTTATGACTCTTCTAAACTCCAGAGGGCTACCTTCTCTCTTAAGACAGCCCACCCATTCTAGGTGTTAGTCTAGTAAACCTTCTCTGAACTGCTTTCAATGCATTAACATCTCTCCACAAACATGGTCACCAGTATTGTACTCAGTACTCCCAGATGGGATCTCACCGATGTCCTGTAAAACTGAAGCAAAAAATCCCGATTCTTGCATTCAATTCCCCTTGGAGTGAACCAGAACATTTTGTTTGCTTTCCTAATTACTGGCTGTGCCTGCATACGAACCTTCTGCAATTCATGTCCAAAAAGAAACCGATCACTCTGCTAGCTCTCACTACTTAGATAAAATGCTTCTGTTTTCGTCTGTCTGCTAAAATGAACAATTTCTCACCGTACTCCATTTGCTAGATCTCTGCTTGCCCTCTTGGCCTATCTGTATGCCTTTGTTGGATCCTCTTCACAGCTTACTCTCCTCCCCATCTGTGTCATCAACAAATCTAGCTCCCAAGTCAAGATTGATGGAAGTAGATTTGGTCATAAATTTGAAAAAAGGAATTGGATATACACTAGACTAAGAAGCAATGACACAGGAAGACTGGAGAGATGGAATTTGTTGCATGGCTCCTTCAGAGAGCTGTTGAGGCAAATTGAACTGAATATGCATCTTCTGTGTTCTATGATCCCGCTCTATGATGTACGTGTGGTCATGGGAAGCTCTAACAACATTTTGTAATATTTATGATGCTGTTACTTTAAGTAATTTTACATTATTTTCTTCTTGATCCTTTCTACTTTCAAAAACAGCAGCACTGACATAGCAACTGTCAAGACTTCAAAAAAAAAGAAATTGCGCAAAGCTGTGGACTGGCTGCATTGATTCTCAAACAGAATTTCATGTCGTTACTGAGATGCTGCATGTGATTTTGTTGCTGATGATAAGCCCACTCTCAGT
Source organism: Hemiscyllium ocellatum (assembly GCF_020745735.1). Classification (NCBI taxonomy): domain Eukaryota; kingdom Metazoa; phylum Chordata; class Chondrichthyes; order Orectolobiformes; family Hemiscylliidae; genus Hemiscyllium; species Hemiscyllium ocellatum. The sequence continues at coordinate 121,257,210 of NC_083405.1, read as the reverse complement.
CCTTTTCATATCTCCCACAAACATCCTTGTTTCTAAAATTGTGTTTCTGAGATTATTTCTGTCAGTCATCAGCTGCCGTCTCTTTCTGTGCTCGCTGCTGCACACATGATGTCGGATGAATCCTTTCGGTATTTTGGAGATCAGGTTGCTGAGGTGGCGTTAGAAAGTCCCATTGGGATGACTCGACAATGATGATCCACTTCCACGCCAGGTCTTCCAGGGACAAGCTGCCAATCAAATTAAGGCCTCAGGCAGGGACAGTTGTCACTTGCCGAGGGAACATTGTGGCTTCAGGTGGGCTCACCCCTGAGTCCAGAGCCCACAATAACTTTGGATGGCTTCCCAGGGGGCAGATTAATCATAATCTCCTCTCGAATTTCATGGGTGGAGCTGAAAGACAGAAACAATCGCAACTGTGGTCCCAAACATAGATATAGAATGCCTCTCCCTACTGGCAATGTTAAGAGATCGCGGCCTGTTTATTTCATAAAGGTTATTTTTGGGGATATGGACAGTGTTGGCTAGGACAGCATTTATTTCTATCTTTAAATTCCCTTGCAATAGTGGTGGTGAGCTGCCTTTTTGAGGGGTTTGAGTGCTGTTTGGACAGGGATTCCAGGATTTTGACCCAAAACAGGGTGAATCACTGGTGATATCGAACATAAAAGAAAACAGCACACAAACAGGCCCTTCAGCCCACCACATTTGTGCTGACCTAATCCCATCTGCCTACATATCATTTGTGACCCTCTGTTCCCTGCCTGTTCATGAAACAGTCCTGAGTTAGGATGGTGTATTGCTCGGAAGGGAACTTGCAGGCCATGGTTCAGACCAGCGCAGTTTTCTCCTTGTCCTTCTGGGTCAGGCTTGGGTTTCTATGTGGCCCATGAAGCATAGAGTCATACAGCATGGAAACAGACCATGCCGACCATAATCCCAAACTAATCTAGTCCTACTTGCCTGCATTTGGCCCATAACATTCTAAACCTTTCCTATTCATGTACTTATCTAAATGTTTTTAAATGTTGTAGGTGTACCTGCATCTACCACTTCCTCTTCGGTTCATTTTACATCTGAACCACTCCCTGTGTAAAAACGTTACCCCTCGTCCTTTTTTCAAACCTTCTCCTTTCACCTAAAAATATGCTTCCTAGTTTTGGACGCCTCCATCCTCGAGAAAAGACCCTTGCTATTCACCTTGTCTCTACCCCTCATGATTTTATGAATGGCTATAAGGTCACCCCTCAACCTTCTACAGTCCAGTGAAAAAGTTCCAGCTTATCCATTCTATCTTGATAACTCAAACCCTCCATTTCCAAAAGCCTGGTCAATCTTTTCTGAATCCTCTCCAATTTAATAATATCCTTCCTATAACAGGGTGACCGGAACTGTACACAATAATCCAGAATAGGCCTCATCAATGACCTGTACAACATCAGCATGACATCTCAACTTCTATACTCATTCCTGATGAAGGGCTTTTGCCCGAAACGTCAATTCTCCTGCTCTGCGGATGCTGCCTGGTCTGCTGTGCATTTCCAGCACCACTCTGATCTTGACTCTGATCTCCAGCATCTGCAGTCCTCATTTTCTCCTATACTCAAAGGTCTGAGCAATGAAGGCAAGCATGCTAAATATCTTCTTACTCACCGTGTCTCCCTGTGACATTGTTCAGAGTACATCTAAATATTCAAAATAGGAGCAAAAGGAGACCATTCACCCCTTTAAGCTGAGAAACAGACTCAGTGGACTTGATCTTAAATTCTCTTTTTTTAAAAAAATCCTTTTCTTTGTTAAATTATTGTGGAAAGTCTGTTAATCTGAATTTTTTATTAATATGCTTTCTAATTTATTACTATGATTTTTTGAAGGTCAGTAATGCTGGAGATTTCATTTATTTTTAAAATACTTTTCCTAAGAATTGTTACTAAAGAATCTGTACCTCGGTACTTTCGTTTCCAAGATGGTCCCTAAGCAGCAGATTGTAATCTTTTCACTCAACTCACGTGAGAACAGTGACAATAAAGCTATTTCAATTCAATTCGGCTCCTCACGATCCATTAAGATCCATGACACATCTGGAAGATTTTGAAAAGAGCAGCCCCTCCTATCAGAGGCCAGTTCTGACAGATTAGTTTCTGACAGAAATTGTTAATGAGTTGGTTTTGTGTTTGGAGCAGCAGCAAGCAAGCAGCATAAGAGAGATTTAACTCAGTCAGAGTTGTGGGACCACTATTGGGAGTCAGCATGACGAGAGGTTTTCAGGCACACACTGGCTTCAGGTGAAGAGAAGTTAAGTGGGGTGGTGCAGGGTGCCTGGAAATTGTAGTGTTCAGGGAGGGGTGTGCACTCGGGTGGGAAGGGACAAGTGGAGGCATATAACAGATCTGTGGGTTCAAGTTGGTGGGTCCGTGGCTGACAAATGGGGAGTTGAGGGAGTGAGTAACTGGGGTTACAGGGTTAGTGAATGGGACTGTGAATGTGCACACACATGCCCTTCCAACATCCAACCCATGCCACTTTTTGTACCCACTTCAAAGTGAATTCCACTGGCGTGTGCTTAGAGAGTGCTCCACCAGTAGTGAGCCAAGGTCTGTGTTAGCTGTTGAGTCCTCAGGCCTTCCCTTGGTAGTCAGGACAGGGGACCCACTCATTTTCTTCCTCAAGCTGGGCTTCTTAACCAACAATGTGAACATAAGATTTTATTGCTGCTTGCATCTATTAATGGGAGTTTTCATTCGTAAAACTCTTTTTTAGACTTTTTTGTTTTTGTTGTGGCACTATCATTCCAAAATTTGCTTACCCACAGTGAGAGAAAGATTAAAAAGTGATCTGGCTCTGTAAAACTGCTAGCACCGTCCTAGGTGGTAAAAGTCGCAGGTTGGGAATGTGCTGGTGAAGGAGTTTTGGTGTGACGCTGGTGTGCCTCGGTGATGGAGGAAGTGAGTGGTTACTGTAGTGAATAGGATGCCATTCAAGTTAACTGCATTGTCTTGGATTATTGTCAACCCTAGAGTGTGGTTGGAGTTGCATTCATCCAGGTCAGTGAGAGTGATCTCTCACACTCCTTGGTTGTGCCTTCTTGTGGATGAACAGGCTGCAGGCAGACAGGAGATGAGCTACAGAATTGCAAACCTCTGACTAGTTGATAGATGGCTCATCCAAGTTCAGTTGTTCCCTGTGGCATTCCACTGGTTATTGCTTGCAAACTGAAAATGATTCCTTTATGACTACTCTGCTTCCTATTAACGAATGAATCTTCTGTCCACGGTAATGTTATCTCCTGCAGGGTGATCCCCAATCTAGTGCAGTGAACTTTGATGTGGCATTCTATTAAGTGCTTACTGAAAACCCAGTCACGCCATATCCACAGGTTCACTTGTCCAGGGTTGTGTGCTTCCTCAGTGAACCCTAAAACATTAATCAATATGATTTCCCTTTACACAACTATATTGTCTCTTCCTGATTTCATGGAGATTTTATGAATGTCTGGCTCTAACCTCGATAATCGTTCCAGCATTACTCCCATTATAGATGTGTTATGCTAACTGGCGTGCAGTCTGCTTTCAAGCCTTATATTTTCTTGCACAGAGGAGTTACAGTCACTCAGTGAAACCATGTAAGTTATCCCTGACGCTTTGGCCAAATCAATCTATCAAAACAGAGACAGTATATTACTGTCAGGGTGAAAGGGAAGGCTGGTAGGTATAGGGAATGCTGGATGACTAAAGAAATTGAGAGTTTGATTAAGAAAAAGACGGAAGCATACGTCAGGTATAGACAGGATAGATCGAGTGAATCCTTAGAAGAGTGTAAAGGAAGTAGGAGTATACTTAAGAGGGAAATCAGGAGGGCAAAACGGGGACATGAGATAGCTTTGGCAAATAGAATTAAGGAGAATCCAAAGGGTTTTTACAAATATGTTAAGGACAAAAGGGTAACTAGGGAGAGAATAGGGCCCCTCAAAGATCAGCAGGTCAGGCAGCATCCAAGGAACAGGAGAATCGACGTTTCGGGCATAAGCCCTTCTTCGGGCTCATGCCCGAAACGTCGATTCTCCTGTTCCTTAGATGCTGCCTGACTTGCTGCGCATTTCCAGCAACACATTTTCAGCTCTGATCTCCAGCATCTGCAGTGCTCACTTTCTCCCCTCAAAGATCAGCAAGGTGGCCTTTGTGTGGAGCCAGAGGAAATGGGGGAGCTACTAAATGAATATTTTGCATCAGTATTTACTGTGGAAAAGGATATGGAAGATATAGACTGTAGGGAAATAGATGGTGACATCTTGCAAAATATCTAGATTACAGAGGAGGAAGTGTTGGATGTCTTGAAATGGTTAAAGGTGGATAAATCCCCAGGACCTGATCAGTGTACCTGAGAACTCTGTGGGAAGCTAGAGAAGTGATTGCTGGACCTCTTGCTGAGATATTTGTATCATCGATAGTCACAGGTGAGGTGCTGGAAGACTGGAGGTTGGCAAACGTGGTGCCACTGTTTAAGAAGGGCGGTAAAGACAAGCCAGAGAACTATAGACCGGTGAGCCTGACCTCAGTGGTGGGCAACTTGTTGGAGGGAATCCTGAGGGACAGGATGTTCATGTATTTGGAAAGGCAAGGACTGATTCGGGATAGTCAACATGGCTTTGTGCGTGGGAAATCATGTCTCACAAACTTGATTGAGTTTTTTGGAGAAGTAACAAAGAAGATTGATGAGTGCAGAGCAGTAGATGTGATCTATATGGACTTCAGTAAGGTCCCCATGGGAGACTGGTTAGCAAGGTTAGATCTCATGGAATACAGGGAGAACTAGCCATTTGGATACAGAACTGGCTCAAAGGTAGAAGACAGAGGGTGGTGGTGGAGGGTTGTTTTTCAGACTGGAGGCATGTGACCAGTGGAGTGCCACCAGAATCTGTGCTGGGTCCTCTACTTTTTGTCATTTACATAAATGATTTGGATGCAAGCATAAGAGGTACAGTTAGTAAGTTTGCAGATGACACCAAAATTGGAGGTGTAGTGGACAGCGAAGAGAGTTATCTCAGATTACAACAGGATCAGGACCAGATGGGCCAATGGGCTGAGAAGTGGCAGATGGAGATAAATTTAATTCAGATAAATGCGAGGTGCTGCATCTTGGGAAAGCAAGTCTTAGCAGGACTTATACACTTAATGGTAAGGTCCTAGGGAGTGTTGTTGAACAAAGAGACCTTGGAGTGCAGGTTCATAGCTCCTTGAAAGTGGAGTCGTAGGTAGATAGGATAGTGAAGAAGCATTTGGTATGCTTTCCTTTATTGGTCAGAGTATTGAGTACAGGAGTTGGGAGGTCATGTTGCGGCTGTACAGGACATTGATTAGGCCACTGTTGGAATAATTCATGCAGTTGTGGTCTCTTTCGTATCAGAAAGATGTTGTGAAACTTGAAAGGGTTCAGAAAAGATTTACAAGGATGTTGCCAGGGTTGGAGGATCTGAGGGAGAGGCTGAACAGGCTGAGGCTATTTTCCCAGGAGTGTTGGAGATTGCGGGGTAACCTTTTAGAGGTTTACAAAATTATGAGGGGCATGAATAGGATAAAGAGACAAAGTCTTTTCCCAGGGGTCGGGGAGTCCAGAACTAGAGGGCCTAGGTTTAGAGTGAGAGGGGAAAGATATAAAAGAGACCTAAGGGGCAACTTTTTCACACAGAGGGTGGTACTTGTATGGAATGAGCTGCCAGTGGTGAAGGTTGGTACAATTGCAACATTTAAGAGGCATTTAGATGGGTATAAGAATAGGAAGGGTTTGGAGGGATATGGGCCTTGTGCTGGCAGGTGGGACAAATTGGATTGGGATATCTGGTCGGCATGGACGAGTTGGATCGAAGGGTCTGTTTCCATGCTGTACATCTCTATGACTCTAAAATCCATATCACAAGAGCAGTTTGCCAGAATGTTGACTGATATAGAGGATTTTAGCTATGAAGTAAAGTTGGATAGACTGGGTTTGTTCTCAGTGGAAGGCAAGAGGTTGTGGGACAACCTAATAGACATTTATAAGATTATGAATGGCATGGATAGAGTGGAAAGTATGAGGCTTTTTCCCAGGCTGGAGGGGTCCATTAACTAGGGGGCACTGGTTCAAGGTGTAGGTGTTGGGGATGGGGGTTGAGCAGGAGTCGGGCGGGGGGGGGTGGAAGTGGGGGGGAAGCGTTGGTAATGATGCTTAAATGAGATGTGCGTGACACGTTTTTCATACAAAGGGTGGTGAGTGCCTGGAATGCACTGCCAGAAGAAATGGTGGAAGCAGACACAATAACAGCATTCAAGAAACACCTGGACGAATACATGAAAAGGAAGGGGATAGAGGAATCTGGATCCAGTAAGTGAAGACGTTTTAGTATGGGAGGGCAAAATGCATTGGCGCTATTCCTGTGCTGTATTGTTCTTTGTTCAGATTACCTGGTCATTTTCACATTGCTGTTTACGGATGCTGGCTGTATACAAACTGGGTGCCACACCACAAAGGTGACAAGAATCTAAAAGTCCTTCATGGCTGTGATGGTCCACAGGACAGTCTCTGGTCATTGAAAGACATGATATAGAACACTTTCTTTCTTTCTTTCTTGAACATGGCGTGAAGGAATGAGTTGCCCGGTCTGCTTGTTCTGAAATGGTTATCCATAGCGTGACAATCCCTGAAAGTTTCTTAGTCAGGTATTCCTGGAACAGCATCCATAAAATGTCCTTCTAGTGAATCTCTCAGGTATAATTAAAGGATCAAGGCTGTCTTTATCCCTCCACTTAATAAAAGTTACACTGTAATGAAGAATTGAATCATTGATTATGTTGCACTGTACACTGGCATCCACCCATTTGTGAATTATATATTTTTTCTCATCTAGAATAACCCAGTGAGTAGTATTGCTGGTATTATATCCTCCCATATTGGTTTTAATGTTTTTCATTCCTCTTTAGGTTATCTCAAAACTCCCTTGAGGAGCTAAGCAAATACACATCCTGACTTTCAATAACACTATGACATGTAATAGCTTGTCTCTGACTCAGATTATTGGGAACAATGTAATTTCCCCCCTTTTCAAACAAAAAAGCATGTGCTTTCAGTTTCATTCTGGTAGCTTTAGGAATGATGAGTTTAGTGATTACTTTGATGTACTATGATTCACTGTCAAGGCAGATAACCTTTAATCAATGTAAACAAATCCATTTCAAATCAAATTGCAGAAGTTGTGAAAATTTGCTACTCTTTTGAATAAAGGTAATTTTCTACTTTGAATTTCATATATTCCAGTTGAGCTGCTGTCATATAAGTTTCAGTCGTTTGAAGAGAGATAAACTTTGTGGATTTTATTGCAGAGATAATATTTCTATCTATTATTCTTTACTTTTGGATTGTAGACCAGAACGGGAAAGCGATACTCCTTTAAACCAGGGAAACTGAGGGAAAACAAAAGCAGATATTGCTGGAGAGACATAACTGGTCTGGCAGGGTCTATGAGGAGAAAACAGAGTTAGCATTTCAAGTCCAGTGACTCTTCTTCAGAACTGAAAGAGTTTCTCCAGCAGTTTCTGTTTTTGTTTCAGATCCTCAGCATCTGCAGGTCTTTCTTTTATTAAACTGTGGGAGAAAATGTTGCAGTCCTAAAACAAGTTACCGAAACTCATTGTGAGTTGTATTTATATTTCTGATTTCTTCAAACATTGGGAGAAGGTGCTGGAGATTTGTCAACACTGTTGGGTGTGTGTTTGGGGCAGCTTTGGCCAGAGGCATATTGTTGATTTGGGTTTTCAATCAGGACAGTTGTCATCAATGTGACAACAATTCCCTGGCTCCTGGTCAGATGGACAGCCATTGTTTGACAGAAAATCTCCAGACTCCAAAGAGACAACATTTCTTTCCTAGCAGAGAAACAGCAAAGTATTGGAAAAAATTGTCTATTCTTGTGCACTGCTTAACTGTTAGCTGCTGCCTCTAACCGATGTCTGAGAGTCTGGCTTATGGTTATATCAAGTGACTTGTGTCTACTCTGAGAGTGTGTGTGTGTGTGTGTGTGTGTGTGTTTAGTTTTAAACTGATAATTCATTTTTTGTTTGTCAGTTGGTATAAGTGATTTGTTTGTAATGAATAGTTTCTTGTTAAGTGCAAAAGCCTAAGCTGGGTGTTTTCTGTTACTCCATGTTCATCAGATTAATTCTTTAACTTTTGTTATGTCTCTAGGAAAAATGAGGCTCAAATATGAGTACACTTTCCAAGTCATGCCATTATACCTACATTGAAAAATATTATTGATATACAAAAATTAGACCATTATGGGATTACCGTTACTGAAGCAAGGTAGCTCTAGGATTTTAGGTAGCTCTGTGATCTCCAGCATCTGCAGACCTCATTTTTTACTCGAAGATTTTAACCTACTGCGAATCCTCTTACAAGGATGCCTTCCTTGAAGAAGCTCTCTTCCTCCCTCTACAAGGATTTCAGTGAGTCCCTCTCTCACTGCACCCCCCAGGTCATCTCCTCTGCACAGAAGCTCTTCAGCCACGTTCTCAAACAGACTCGTTACCACAGCCACATCTCCTTCCTCAGCACCTGCCTAAGGAACCGACTGATCCCACACGGACTCCGAGCTACATTCCAACCAACAAAATTTGGCAGATTTCTCCAGCTTCCTCATTTCCCCTCCCCCCACCTTGTCTCAGTCGGTTCCCTCAACTCAGCACCGCCCTCCTAACCTGCAATCCTCTTCCTGACCTCTTCGCCCCCACCCCACTCCGGCCTATCACCCTCACCTTGACCTCCTTCCACCTATCCCACCTCCATCGCCCCTCCCCCTAGTCCCTCCTCCCTACCCTTTATCTTAGCCTGCTTGGCTCTCTCTCTCTTATTCCTGATGAAGGGCTTATGCTCGAAACGTCGAATTCTCTATTCCTGAGATGCTGCCTGGCCTGCTGTGCTTTGACCAGCAACACATTTGCAGCTCTAGGATTTTAACCCAGCAATACCGAAGAAAAATTATGCATCTGTAAATGAGATAGTGAGAGGCTTGGAGGGGAACTTGCAGGTGGTGACAGCCACCTTCCAGATGGTAGCAGTCATTAGTTTGGAAGGTGCTGTCTAGGAAGCCTTGGTGAATTTCTGCAGTGCATCTTGTAAATGGAACATGCTGCTGCTATTGAATGTTGGTGACAAAGGCAGTGGAAGTTTGGGGTGTGGTGCCAATCAGGCGGGCTGCTTAGTCTTGGATAGTGTCAATCTTCTCTAGCGTTGTTAGAGCTGCACCATCCAGGCAAACAGGGAGTATTCCATCGCACTCCTGACTTGTGCCTTTTGGACAGGATTTAGGGAGTCAGGATGTGAGTTACTCACTGCAGCAGTCTGACCTGCTCTTTCAGCCGTTATACTATATGGCTAGACCAGTCTAGTTTCTGGTCAGTGGTAACCCCAAGGATGTTTCCAATGGAGGCTTCAATAATGGTAATGCCATTGAATGTCAGGGGCCTACAGTTGAATTCTCTCTTGATGGGGATTGCTGTTGCATGACACGTCTATGATGTGAATGTTAATCGCCATTTGTCAGCCCAGATCTGGAAATCTTGCTGCATTTAGGTGTGGACTGCTTCAGTATTTGAAGCGTTGCAAGTGGTGCTGAGCATTGTGCACTCATGAGCAAAATCCCCCACTTCTGACCGTATGATGGAGGGAAAGTCATTCATTGTGTTTTCTTCAGGTTTTAATCTTGCACATGGTTTCATTCTCCTACTTTTGCCTTATATCTACATGTTGCAGCCTGTTTGTTTAAGTGCCTGTAAGGTTTTTGCCACAGTCTGTTTGCCTGTTTTAAAAAAAAGGGATAAATTGACATTTAGTCCTGGACTTCTGCTGGCCTTTAAAAATGGCAGATGGAACTCAGTTCCATGATTCTCAATGTCCCCAGTTCTCAGCAGCATGGTATAAGGGAATCCTGGAGTCACGTCTTCTAGCCCCTATCTCTCTCTCTCTTTCTCTTTCTCTGTCTCTGCTGAATATTTTAGAATATGTTCAGTTTTCTGCTGTGGTGCTGTTTGTCACAGCTGTCAGAATGTCAGCAGAGTTTCCAGCGATGCTTGTTGGCTGTGGGTTGGCCAGAAGCCTCCTCAGTAAAATGGAAGCTTTGAATAATGCTTTACTCTCATCTCAGTTATTGCATCAATATCTAATTTCATGATGCATACACTCTCAAAATGTACTTTTTCTTTGGGATCTGAAGTTTTAAATGTAAGATAATGAAATTTTGAGAAATTGGTCAATAAATCCAGGGTAATTGTAATTCATTGAATTGGTATGATATTATTTCACTGTTTTTGATTATGGACGGATTTGAGGAGAGAGCTGTTTTACGTCAAAGAATTGAGAAAGAAATTGCTGTACTTCTAAAAAGTAAGTTACGGAAACTCATTGTAAGTCATGTTTACACTGTTGTTTTGCGAGAAATGTTTGTCTCTAAGGATCTGTGTATAAAAAGAGAATTGCCCAGAACAGGTTGCTGTTAGAATTGTTCAGCTCTGACCAGTTGTGGATGCCAAATGCCATAACAACAACTATCTGGTAGGCCCCTGGGTACCTGAACAGCCTGTTAGTGTGACTGACACAGGGAAAACCCCTTGGACTTCGGGACAGGGAGCTGGTGGGACCCTGTCTCTCTCTCTCTGTAGCAAAATACCTGAAGATAAAGAAAGTCAGTTGTTTGCTCCAACTAGTTACTTAAGCTGTTAGTTTTAACTAATTATTCAGAGACCTCATAACTTATGAACCAGTTGCTCTGTGCCTCCTGTGAAGAAGTGAAAGAATTGAAGGGTTTGAGAAACCAAAGGGATCCATCCATCGAGTCCTGGTGACTGGTGCCATTGAACTGCTTCCCTGGTTTTGTTTTCCTTCATTCATTACACCATTTGTTTTTGTCAGTTTGTAGAAGGTCTTTAGAAATGGATTAAGTTTTTAATTATTAGAGTTAGATTATTTATGGATGGTTAGAATCTATTTATTCACAATAACTAGAAATTCTTGATAAGTACAAAAGCCTGGTGAGTGTTTTCTGAGTATGTTGGACAGATATGTTAGGAATCTTGCATTGTAAAATCATTAACGTTTGTGATTACTCTGGCAATAGTGGGTTATGATTTCGAGTACACTAGCCCTGAGGCTTAATGCTTACTTGGAAATGGGAAAACCTGGAACAATGGGAGACAAGAATTTGTTGCCTCTTTATCTGATGTCATAGATCAAAGTTAATCAAGCATTGTCTTCTCTTGGGCACTGCTATTTTAACAGATTAATGGATGTTTGGTTCTCGGTCAGGGATGATTCTTTACCCGATACCTGATTGCATGGAAGAACTGATTACATTTTGGAAAGAAAGTGGATCTGAATCCTGGAATTGTCTTAAAGGATCCATTACAGTTAGGACATGGGGTGAATTAACTTACATTGTGGCCTGTTTCATTGAGAATTGCTTTCCTAAAGGTTTCAAACAATAGAATCTGCCGCCGCTGCACTAGAACAGTACATTCGGGTCCCTGATGTTATTGTTGTCCACGCTGCTTGTTGCAATTCTCTGTTTGACTCAACATCAGTGACGGGCAAGTTGCTGGGGTGTATCCTGAGGGACACAATTTGCATGTATTTGGAAAGGCAAGGACTGATTAGGGATGGTCAACATGGCTTTGTATATGTCTCGTGAACTTGATTGTGTTTTCTGAAGAAGTCACAAAGAGGATTGATGAGGGCAGAGTGGTAGATATGATCTATATGGACTTCAGTAAGGCGTTCAACATAGTTCCACATGGGAAACTGGTTAGCAAGGTTAGATTGCATGGAATGCAGGGAGAACTAGCCATTTGGATACAGAACTGCCTCAAAGGTAGAAGGCACAGGGTGGTGGTGGAGGGTTGGTATTTGAGGTCTGTGATCAGTTGAGTGCCACAAGAATCTATGCTGGGTCCACTACTTTTCATCATTTAAATGAATTCATGTAAATGAATTAGATGTGAGCATAAGAGGTACAGTTAGTAAGTTTGCATATGACACCAAAATTGGAGGTGTAGTGGACAGCGAAGAAGGTTACCTCAGAGTACAATGGGATCAGATGGGCCAATGGGCAGATGGAGTTTAATTTAAATAAATGTGAGGTGCTGCATTTTTGAAAAGCAAATTAGGCCAGGACTTATACACTTAATGGTAAGGTCCTCGAGAGTGTTGCTGAACAAAGAGACTTTGGAGTGCAGGTTCATAGTTCCTTGAAAGTAGAGTTGCAGGTAGATAGGATAGTGAAGAAGGTGTTTGGTATGCTTTCCTTTATTGGTCAGAGCATTGAGTACAGGAAATGGGAGGTCATGTTGCGGCTGTACAGGACATTGGTTAGGCTGCTTTTGGAACTTGCTTGCAGTTCTGGTCTCCTTCCTATTGGAAGGATGTTATGAAACTTGAAAGGATTCAGAAAAGATTTACAAGAATGTTGCCAGTGTTGGGGGATTTGAGGTATAGGAAGAGGCTGAACAGGCTGGGGCTGTTTTCCCTGGAGCGTCGGAGGCTGAGGGGTGACCTTTTAGAAGTTTATAAAATCATGAGGGGCATGGATAGGATAAATGGACAAAGTATTTTCCCTGGGGTCGGGGAATCCAGAACTAGAGGTCTTAGGTTTAGGGTGAGAGGGGAAAGATATAAAAGGAACCTAAGGTATAAAGAGGTATAAAAGGGGGCAGTTTGGTGGCTCAGTCGTGAGCACTGCTGCATCACAGCACCAGGGACCTGCGTTCAATTCTTGCCTCGGGCTACTGTCTGTGTGTAGTTTACACGTTCTCCCCGTGTCTGTGTGGGTTTCCTCCGGGTACTCCGGTTTCCTCCCACAATCCAAAGATATGCAAGTGAGGTGAATTGGCCATGCTAAATTGCCCACAGTGTTAGGTGCATTAGTCAGGGTAAATATCGGGGAGGGAAATGGGTCTGCTTGGGTTACTCTTCGGAGGGTCGGTGTGGACTTGTTGGGCCAAGGGGCCTATTTCCACGCTGTAGGGATTCTAATTCCAACTCAGTCAAAAAAAGCGGCAACGTTTTCACATAGAGGATGATGCATGTATGGACTGAGCTGCTAGATGAAGTGGTGGAGGCTGGTACAATTACAGCAATTAAAAGGCATCTTGATAGGTATATGAATAGGAAGGATTTGGAGGGGTATGGGCCAAGTCCTGGTAAATGGGACTAAATTAGATTAGGATATTTGGTCAGCATGGATGAATTGGACCGAAGGGTCTGTTTCCATGCTGTACATTTCTATGACTCGATGACTTGCTTTCCCCTCTCTCACTCCCCCTGTCTTTCTTGACCAGCTACCATCCAGCCAGAAACCAGGCAGCAGGTGATGCAATGAGGACGCAAAAGCTGGGAGTGGGGCAGAGAACGGGTCAACAAGAGGAACAGCAAGTGGGAAATGAGCAGGTTACTGAGTGAGGCGATAAGAGTTTGGGGGTGGGACAGCGATCAACAGCTTCCAAACCCGATCACAATCTTGAGTTGAGTTGAATAGGCAGCACGTATTTTTTCTGAAAACCTGGGGTGAAGGAATTGTGGTTGAGATTGCCAGTGATGCTGTAGATGTTCACAGCATCTTTAACTGAAAAAAAAAACCCTGATATCACAGGCACCATGACTGCATGTGCACTGCCTGTGGCTTTGGAATTGTGGTACCAAGAGTTACAATCAATTACTGATGTGGTTTCCCCAAATGAAGAGAGTGTTTGCATGTGAGAGATGATGAAGTTGAAATATTCCTGTGCGAGTAAATGATTGGTATATAGTTTTCTCAGTTTTGTTTTTATCTGTGTGTATTTTCACAGACCAGGCCCTGCAATTAGAGCAAAGCAGGAGCTGAGACACACCAAGAGAAAGTATTCTGCCAGGACCAATATACCAGAATCAAAACGACTATCAGAAACCAAGGTGTTTTTTTGACATTGGAGTCACTGAACAAGTGAGGGCCAGGCTTCTGCTGGGAAATCCTGAATCATGAAATCTGTTTGATTAATTTCTTTAATGTTCCACTTTTAATTTCAGATGCGGTCATATCATTTCACATTTCTTCTTAAGATGTCACAGTGCATCTCCCTTATTATTACTCAAACAACAAATTATTTCCAAGGGAAGAAATTTGCTGAAACCATGTCATTTTTTGAAATGGATCTGATTTTCTTATTTTAAATACAACCAGCTTCATTCTATCCCGAGATTACATAATTCTATTGAGAGGTGGAACACATTTGAGAAACACATTCATTGTCTGACAAAATCAAAGTTTGTCATAGTAATCCCTGAGAAGAAAGATAAATATATAAAACCATAAGGTGTTGGAGCAGAATTCGGTCATTCACTCCATCTAGCTACACAATTCAATCACAGCTGATATGTTTCTTAACCCCTTTCTGTTGTTTTCTCCCCATAACTGTTAATCAACTTACTCATCAAAAGCGTACCTATATTTATCTTAAGTACACTCAATGTCTTGGCCTCCACAGTCCTGCGTGGCAATGACTTCCACAGAGTCACCACCCTCCAGCTGAAGGAATTCTTTCTGATCGCTGCTGTGAAGGGTCATCCCTTCGCTCTGAGGCTGTTCCCTCTGGGTCCTAGCCTCTTTTGCTTCTCTGCGTCGACTTTATCCGGGTGTTTCAGTATTCCATTGCCATCCTTCTAAATTCTGTGGAGGACAGAGACAGAGTTCTCAATCACTCCTAATATGACAAGCCCTTCATCCCAGGGATCATTCTTGTGAACCTCTTCTGAGCCCCTTCTAATGCGGGCATGTCCTTCATTAGGTGAGGGACACAAAACTGCTCACAATATTCCAAACGTGGTCTGACCAGATCCTTACAAAGCCTCAGCAGTACATCTCTGCTCTTGTATTCTAGCCCCCTTGAAATGAATGCAAGCATTGCATTTCCCTTCCTGTCAACTGAACCTGCCTGTTTACCTTCGGAGAATGCTGAAGTAGGATTCTCTGGGCTTCAGATTTCCGAAGAGGAGTAAAGGACATGCCCCTGTCTGTATCAGTGGGGCAGAGGTAAATATCACTAATGATCTGTGCTGGTTCATCCACATCAAGAAAACACACTAACACCTCCTTCCTCATAAGGCTAAGGAAATCCAGCATGTCCACAATGACACTTACCAATTTTTATACATGCACCATAGAAAGCATCCTATCTGGATGCATCACAGCTTGGTATGGCAACTGCTGTGCCCAAGACCACAAGAAATTACAGAGTTCTGAATGCAGTCCACTCCTTCACACAAACCAGCCTTCCACCCATTGACTCCATCTCTACTTCCCACTGCCTGGGGAAAGCAACCAACATAATCAAAGACCCCCTCACACCCCAGTTATACTCTCTTCCACCCTCTTCCTTTGGGCAGAAGCTACAAAGATTTGAACACATGTACCCACAGATTTAAGAACAACTTCTTTCCTGCTGTAATTAGATTTTTTTGAATGCATCTCTGATATATTAAAATTGATATTTCTCTGCATTTTCTCTGTAGCTTTACATTATATTCTGCATTCTGTTGTATTACCCTAATGTATTTAAGTAAGGGTTGATTTGCCTGGATAGCATGAAAAACAATACTTTTCACTGCAGCTCAAGAGATGTGACAATAAATCAAATCAAATCAAATCCTTTCCCAATTTGGAGAATTGTCCATTCTTCATAGCAAAATATATAACTTTATACTTTCCCATATTGTATTCCACCTACATTTCTTTGCCCACCTTCCTGGCCAGCCCAAGTCCATGTGCAGTCTGTCTGTTTCCTCAATATTACCTGTCCCTCCATATATCTTTGTATCATCTCCATACGTCGCAACAATGCTGTCAGTTCTTTCATCCAGATCTTTAATGTATAACATGACTGGGTGTGGTCCCAATACTGATGCCTGTGACACTCCACCACTCATTGGCTGCTATCATGAAACAGACTCCTTTATCCTCACTCTCTACCTTCTGCCAATCAGCCAATCCTGTTATGCCAATACCTTATCCCTACCTTACCTCCTCTTCTCTTAATTAATAGCCTCCTGTGTGACACCTTGTCAAAGGCCTTCTGGAAATTCAAACACACCATGTCCATTGGCTGTCCTTTGTCTAACTTGCTCAGTATGTCCTCAAAGAATACTAACAGATTTGTCAGGTATGGCCTCCACTTGATGAAGCCGTGCTGACTCAGCCCTATTTTACCATGCACATCCAATAACCGCAATCTCATCCCTAATAGTGGACTATATAATCTTACCAATGATAAAGGCCAGACTAATTGACCTATGGTTTATGTCTTCTGCCTCCTCCCTTCTTAAACAGGGGTGTCGCATTCTCTGGGATGCTCCCTGACTCAAGTGATTCCTGGAAGATTTCCACCAATGGCTCTGTACTCTCCCCAGCCATCACCTTCAGAATTCCAAGACACTGAAACAAAGAATATGGTTTCTGAAAAAATCTCTTAATTCCAGGCTTTGATCTTTATGTCGCCATTGTCTACAGGAATAGTGCTGGAAGACTGCAGGCTAGCAAATGTTGTTCCCTTGTTCAAGAAGGGGAGTGGAAACAACCCTGGTAATTATAGACAAGTTAGCCTTACTTCGGTTGTGGGTAAAATGTCGAAAAAGGTTATAAGAGATAGGATTTATAATCATCTAGAAAGGAATAATTTAATTAGGAATAGTCAACATGGTTTTGTGAAAGGTAGGTCATGCATCACAAATCTTATTAAGTTCTATCAGAAGAGGACTAAACAGGTGGATAAAGGTAAAGTAGTTGATGTATGTGGATTTCAGTAAGGCGTTTGATAAGATTCCCCATTATAGGCTATTGCACAAAATAGAGGCATCGGAATGAGGGTGATTTAACATTTGGATCAGAAAGTGGCTAGCTGAAAGAAGACAGAGGGTGATGGTTGATGGGAAATGTTCATCCTGGAGTTCAGTTATGAGTGGTGTACCGCAAGGATCTGTTTTGGGTCCACTGCTGTTTGTAATTTTTATAAATGACCTGTGTGAGGATGTAGAAGGATGGGTAGGTAAATTTGTGGATGACACTAAAATTGGTGGAGTTGTGGGTTGTTCTGAAGGATGTTGCAGGTTACAGAGGGACATAGATAAGCTTCAGAGCTGAGCTGAGAGGCAGCAAATGGAGTTTAATGCAGGAACATGTGAGGTGATTCACTTTGGAAGGAATAACAAGAATGCATAGTACTGTGCTAATGGTGAGATTCTTGGTAGTGTAGATGAGCATAGATCCCTGAAAGTTGCCACCCAAGTTGATAGGGTTGTTAAGAAGGTGTATGGTGTATTAGGTTTAATTGGTAGAGGGATTGCGTTTCAGAGCCATGAGGTCATGTTGCAACTGTACAAAACTCTGGTGTGGCTGCACTTGGAGTATTGTATACAGTTCTGGTCACAGCATTACAGGAAGGATGAGAGGAGATTTACCAGGCTGTTGCCTGATATGGAGGGAAGGTATTATGAGGAAAGGCTGAGGGATTTGAGGCTGTGTTCATTAGCGAGAAGGTTAAGAAGTGACTTAATAGAGACATACAAATTGATTAGAGGATTAGATAGGGTGGAGAGTGAGAGCCTTTTTCCTCAGATGGAGATGGCTAGCATGAGGGAACATAGCTTTAAATTGGAGGGTGATAGATATAGGACAGATGTCAGAGATTGAGTAAAGAACCTGAGTAGAAAATGTGTTGCTGGAAAAGCGCAGCAGGTCAGGCTGCATCCAAGGAACAGGAGATTCGACGTTTCGGGCATAAGCCCTTCTTCAGGAATCCGCCTCCACGATCGCCATCAGCCACGTTCTCATAAAGAACCTGAGTAGTAAGGACATGGAATGCCCTGCCTGCAACAGTAGTAGACTTGCCTGCTTTAAAGGTATTTAAATGGTCATTCAATAAATATATGAATGATAATGGAATAGCATAGGTTAGATAGGCTTCAGATTGGTTTCACAGGTCAGCGCAACATTGAGGGCTGAAGGGTCTGTACTGCGCCGTAATGTTCTATATTCTATGCTCAATTCTAACATTGCTACATCTGATCCCAGCTTCTTCTTTTCAAACTGCGGGGTGAATTCTATCATATTGTGGTCATTGCCCCCCAAGGGTTCCTTCACCTTGAGTTCCCTCACCAAGTCTGCTTCATTACACATCACCAAATCCAGAGCTGACAGTTGCCTAGTAGGCTCAACTACAAGCTGCTCCAAAAAACCATGGAGTATACAGTCCACAAATTCCTTTTCTTGTGATTTGCTCCCAACTTAATTTACCCCGTCCACATGCATATTGAAGTCCCCCATTATTATTGAAAGATGTCTTACCTGAATGCTCTTTCTAAATCCAGATTTATTTGTTTCTCCATATCCTGACTACTGCGAGGAGACTTGTACATAACTCCCATCTGGGTCACTTTTCCTTTGTAGTTCACCAACTCCACCCACACAAATGCTATGCCTTCTGATTCTATTAACCTTTGGCCATAGAGAGCCAACTATAACATTGCTGTCAGCACAGCTGTGGTTTCGTCATCTGTACAAACATCATTAACTTTCACACCCAAAGCAACAAATGAACAAATCTTGACCAAGGTGACAGTAAGTTAGGCAGATTCCAAGGAACAGGAAATTCGATGTTTCGGGCCAGAGCCCTTCATCAGGAAGGGCTCTGGCCCGAAACGTCGAATTTCCTGTTCCTTGGATGCTGCCTAACCTGCTGTGCTTTAACCAGCAACACATTTTCAGCTCTGATCTCCAGCATCTGCAGACCTCACTTTTTACACAAGGTGACAGTAAGAACATGATGGTTCAGCTGTGTATCCCTTCGTAATCAATGTCGCTAATTGGGTAGTGATCTGCCAGGGTCCCCATTGCCTAGTCCCAATTGTTACAATACAGAGGTCAAACCCCTCTGCTAATTAAAACCAAACACTCAGAAAAGTTTGCCTTGTCTCGTAATCTGCTAGAAGCCTATCCACTCGCTCTTGCTCCTTATGTACATATAAAAAACTTGGGATTTTCCTTAATCCTGTTGTTGTTTCATGGTCCCCTCTAGCCCTAGCTCCTTGTTTGATTTCTCTCCTGCTCCAGGAATATAAAGGGAGAGCTCTGCAATCTTCAATTTCCTAAATCTTATGTATACCTCGTTTTTCTTTTTGACCAAGCTCACAAATTCTTTTGTCATCCAAGATTCCCAACCCTTGCCGTCTTTCCTTCACTTTCACGTGATCATGTTGGTCCTGAACTTGAATCTTTAAAAGATTCCCACAGATGTGGATTTTCCCTCAAGCTGCTGGCCCCAATCTGCTTTCCCCAATTCCTGCCTCATATTGTCATAGTTAATCTTCCCTCAATTTATTTCTTCCATCCAAGGATGACTCTTATCCTTATCCATAAATAACTGATAACTTAATGAATTATGGTCACTGTTCCTGAAATGCTGCCCCACTGAAACTTTGAATACCTGGTCGGGCTCATTCCCCAATATCAGGTCTAGTTTGGCCCCTTCCCTTGTTGGGCTATTTACATATTTCTTCAAGAAACCCTCCTGGAAGGAGCTAACAAATTCTCATCCATCCAAGCCCCTAGGGCGATGGGAGTATATTCAAGACGGTGCTGACAACATGCAACTCCTTGCTAGTCCCTCCAGCAGATCTAACTCTAATGTTTCTTCTAACCATTCTACAGTTTTAAATGTAAATTCTGAGTTTTTTTTCCACCTAAGATCTGTACTTCCTTGCTTACCATGATCTGCCTATACTGCTAGTAAACAAAGGTTTTCACTGTATTTAGGTACACATGATAATAAGTCAAATCAAATCAAACTCAGCCAATATAAGTGAAGTAAAAATCACCCACCACAACAATCCTCTTGTTTTAACATTTTTTTCTGTAAGTATCCATATGTTAATTCCTCATCTCCCGCTGGCTGTAAGGACATCATCTAAGTGCTTGCACTTATCCTGTTCCTGAGCTCTACCCTTGGTGAGCCCTCCTCTGTGTCCTCCCTCAGTACAGCTGTGATATTCTTCCTAATCAGAAATGTAACTCCCCTTCCTCTTTTACAGGCTTTTCTATCTTACCTGAAACATTTAAATCCCAGAGCATTCATCTGCCAGTCTTATCCATCTCTCAACCAAGTTTCTGTAATAGCTAACTGCATAAAGTCTTTGCAAGCAGGTTATAATGTTCTTAATATTCAAAAAAGTGTCTTTTGGATAACTATCAAACTACAGTTAGATAGTATGTGATAATATGAGATTAATAGCTTTTAGTTTTTACAATTAAGTGACATTCAGAAAAATGTAGACTCCTAATCCATAAGTGATTCTGTGAATGCAATTTCCTAATGCTATGGTGTTCATCTTAATCAGATTTTCACAGATTCTTTTTCCAGACAATTACTTTGAGACAAGAAGTGATGGAGGAATCTTTGTGCTTATTTCATTGATTTTTAACATTCAGTTTTTAGTTTAATAATAAACATTTTGGGATAGATTCGCATGTTTCCTATTTGTGTGTTTTGTGTTATTTGGTTGGAATGCAGAATGAAAAGTGCCTGGGAAAAGATGATCCATCACCCTTCAGAGAACCCGACTAATTTTCCTTCCATTGAAATTGCAGTGTGGGTCAATTAATTTGATTTACAGTGTATCCTTGATCTAATTGAATGGCAGAACAGGCTTGAGTTCTTGAGTATTCCAGACTTATGCTCAGGTTTTTCTCAGCATGGAATTTGTTCAGCTTCCCTACTGTACATATCTTTCATTACATCTCAGACTGTTCTTTGATGGTCTGATATTTCCTGTCATTTAGTTTTGACCTATTTGCTTCCTCCTTAACTGATGAAATGTTTTTCTAGCTTTGACTTTTTGTTTTTTTTTAATCTGTCTCTATTCTGTGATGATGATTTCCACTGGAAGCTATTTAGCAATTCTAGCAGTATCTCACAAACCAGGAGGAGTAAGCAAGTGAAAATGAACTCAGCATGAAACCTCCTTTAATAAAATAAAATGATAATCAGCTTGTCTTTAGTCATGTATTTGTTTATTACTTCCAGGGTGCCACATTGGAAGAAAAGTTCAAAATAGTCACAGAGGGACATGATGGCATTGAGTTGGTGTCAAACCTATTAAAACATAAAAACATAAAAACATAAATACACAGTAACACTGTCAGCATTTGTAAAGATAAACATGTTTTGGAAAGAACCCTTTGTCAAAACACAGGAAACATCAGGCAGATTTTGATTCTGGATTGTTTGTGGACCTTGCCATTGCACGTTCCTGTTCCATCTCTCACTTACCCCAATCACTGGGGGAAGATGGTTGAAATTACCTGCCTAAAGCAGCAGTTAAAATTTCTGTTAGAAGGAACGCTGGTAGACTCATCATGGCAAGAATGGAGCAACAATGGAAAATGTGCGTGTACAAGTGTCAGAATGTGCAGAGGTATTCAGTACCATGTGGAAAGCGGAGGTGTCCACAATGGCCAAGGCAGTTGTGCTGATGACCACTCCCATTAAAAGAATGGCCAGCCTGAGGGAAAGTTAGAACATAGAACATAGAAAGATACAGCGCAGTACAGGCCCTTCGGCCCTCGATGTTGCGCCGACCGAATCCTACCTAACCTACACTAGCCCAATAACTTCCAAATGCCTATCCAATGCCTGCTTAAATGACCATAAAGAAGGAGAGTTCACCACTGCTACTGGCAGGGCATTCCATGAACTCACAACCCGCTGTGTAAAGAATCTACCCCTAACATCTGTCCTATACCTACCACCCCTTAATTTAAAGCTGTGTCCCCTAGTAACACCTGACTCCATTAGCGGTAAAAGGTTCTCAGTGTCGACCCTATCTAAACCCCTAATCATCTTATACACCTCTATCAAATCTCCCCTAAACCTTCTCTTCTCCAATGAGAACAGCCCCAAGTGCCTCAGCCTTTCCTCATAAGATTTTCCTACCATTCCAGGCAACATCCTGGTAAACCTCCTCTGCACTCGTTCCAATGCCTCCACATCCTTCCTATAGTATGGCGACCAAAACTGCACACAATACTCCAGATGAGGCCGTACCAGGGTCTTATACAGTTGCAACATGACCTCAGGACTCTGGAACTCAATTCCTCTACCAATAAAGCCCAGTACACCATATGCCTTCCTCACAGCACTATTTACCTGGGTGGCAACTTTCAGAGATCTGTGTACATGGACACCAAGATCCCTCTGCTCATCCACACTACCAAGTAGCCTACCATTAGCCCAGTAATCCACCTTCTTGTTACTCCTACCAAAGTGAATGACTTCACACTTAGCTACATTGAATTCCATTTGCCACATTTCAGCCCAGCTCTGCAACTTATCTATATCCCGCTGTAACCTATCACTTCCTTCCTCACTATCCACAACTCCACCGACTTTTGTGTCATCCGCAAACTTGCTTACCCAGCTTTCAAGCCCTTCCTCTAGATCATTTATAAAGATAACAAAAAGCAATGGTCCCAAAACAGATCCTTGTGGTACACCGCTAGTAACTGCACTCCAAGATGAACATAATCCATCAACTACTACCCTCTGTCTCCTTCCAGCCAGCCAATTCCTAATCCAAACCTCTAATGTATCCTCAATGCCATACCTTCGTAGTTTTAGCATTAGCCTACCATGGGGAACCTTATCGAACGCCTTACTAAAATCCATATACACAACATCTACTGCTTTACCCTCATCCACTTCCTTAGTCACCTTCTCAAAGAACTCAATTAGGTTTGTGAGGCACGACTTGCCCTTCACAAAACCATGCTGGCTATCCTTGATCACGTTATTCCTATCCAGATGTTCATAAATCTTATCCCTTACCATTCTCTCTAAGACTTTGCCCACCACTGAAGTCAGACTCACTGGCCTATAGTTACTAGGGCTATCCCTACTCCCTTTCTTGAACAAGGGGACCACATTCGCTATCCTCCAGTCCTCTGGTACTATTCCCGTTGACAATGACGACATAAAAATCCAGGCCAATGGCTCTGCTATCTCCTCCCTAGCTTCCCATAGGATCCTAGGGTATATGCCATCAGGCCCAGGAGACTTGTTTATTTTCATCCTCTCCAATATTCCCAGAACCTCTTCCCTGCATATTTCCAGGCCATCCATTCTAATCATTTGTGACTCCATATTCACATCAGCAACAGTGTCCTGTTCCTGAGTGAATACTGATGAAAAGTATTGATTTAGTGTCTCTCCAATCTCCTCCGCCTCCACACACAACTTCCCACTACTATCCTTGACTGGACCGATACCTACCCTAGTCATCCTTTTATTCCTGACATACCTATAGAAAGCCTTTGGGTTTTCCCTAATCCTACCAGCTAAAGACTTTTCATGTCCCCTTCTCGCTTCTCTTAGCTCTCTCTTTAGATCCTTCCTGGCTACCTTATAACTCTCTATCGCCCCAACTGAACCTTCACGCCTCATCTTTACATATGCCGCCTTCTTCCCTTTCACAAGGGATTCCAATTCCTTACTAAACCACGGCTGCCTCACAAGGCCCTTTACACCATGCCTGACTGGTACATACTCATCGAGGACACGTAGTAGCTGCTCCTTGAACAATCCCCACATCTCATTAGTGTTCTTCTCTTGAAGCCTGTTTTTCCAATCCACACATCCTAAGTCATGCCTCACTGCATCATAATTTCCCTGCCCCCAGCTATAACTCTTGCCCTGCGGCACACACTTATCCCTCTCCATCACTAAAGTAAAAGTCACCGAGTTGTGGTCACTGTCCCCGAAGTGCTCACCTACCTCCAAGTCTAACACCTGGCCTGGTTCATTACCTAGAACCAAATCCAGTATAGCCTCACCTCTTGTTGGCCTGTCTACATATTGTGTCAGGAAACCCTCCTGCACACATTGGACAAACACCGACCCATCTAATGAACTCGAGCTATAACTCTCCCAGTCAATATCTGGGAAGTTAAAGTCCCCCATAACAACCACCCTGCTACCTTCACTCTTTTCCTGAATCATCCTCGCAATATTATCCTCTACTTCTCTAGGACTATTAGGAGGCCTGTAGAAAACACTTAACAGGGTGACCTCACCTTTCCTATTTCTAACCTCAGCCCAAACTACCTCAGATGGCAAGTCCTCTTCCATCATCCATTCCACTGCTGTAATACTATCTTTGACAAGTAATGCCACACCTCCCCCTTTTTTACCCCCATGTCTGATCCTACTAAAACATTTAAACCCTGGAACCTGCAACAGCCATTCTTGTCCCTGTTCTACCCACGTCTCTGTAATGGCCACAACATCGAAGTCCGAGGTACCAACCCACGCTGCAAGTTCACCTACCTTATTTCTTATACTTCTGGCATTGAAGTATACACACTTCAATCCACCCTTCTGTTTAGAGGCACCCTCCGAGATCGCTGCATTATTCATAACCTCCCTACACTCAAGGTCCTGTACCCTAAAGCTACAGTCCTGGTTCCCATGCCCCGGCGGAGTTAGTTTAAACCCTCCCAAAGAGCACTAGCAAACCTCCCCCCAAGGATACTGGTGCCCCTCAGGTTCAGGTGTAGACCATCCTTTTTATAGAGGTCCCACCTTCCTCAGAAAGAACCCCAGTTGTCCAGAAACCGGAATCCCTCCCTCCTGCACCATCCCTGTAGCCACGCATTTAACTGCTCTCTCTCCCTATTCCTCGACTCTCTATCATGTGGCACGGGTAACAAACCAGAGACTACAACTCTGTTTGTTCTAACTCTGAGCTTCCAACCTAGCTCCCTGAAAGCCTGTCTGACATCCTCACCCCTCTTCCTACCTATATCGTTGGTGCCAACGTGGACCACGATCTGGGGCTGCTCCCCCTCCCCCTTAAGGACCCGGAAAACACGATCAGCGACATCACGTACCCTTGCACCTGGGAGGCAACATACCAAACGTGAGTCACTGTCGCCCCCACAAAACCGTCTGTCTGTACCCCTCACTATCGAGTCCCCAAGAACTATCGCTCTACCTTTCTCCACCCTTCCCTTCTGAGCAACGGGGCCAGGCTCCTTGCCAGAGGCCTGAACCTCGTTGCTTGCCCCTGGTAAGTCATCCCCCCCACAAGTATCCAAAACGGTATACTTGTTCTTGAGGGGAATGACCGCAGGGGGTCCCTGCACTGGCTTCCTCCTCCCACTCCCCCTCACTGTCACCCATCTATCTTGAACTTTCGGAGTAACTACTTCCCTAAAGCTCTGATCTATGACCCTCTCTGCCTCCCGAATGATCCGCAGTTCATCCAAATCCAGCTCCAGTTCCCTAACACGGGCTTGGAGGAGCTGGAGATGGGTGCACTTCTTGCAAGTGTACTCAGCAGGGACGCTAATGGCTTCCCTCACCTCATACATGTTGCAAGAGGAACATTGCACTGCCTGCACTGCCATCCCTCTAAAAAGCTAGCTTTCTTTAAAAAAAATGTAAAGAAACCAAACAAGCAAAACGCAGCACTTACCTGCTTGCCGCAACGGGTCTTATTATTTAGGTTAGAGGAGGAGGGCGGGTGGGAGGCTCTTCTGCTGAAGTGCCTCAGGTTACTCGCCTGCGCGTTTAAATAGAGAAAAAACCCTACCCAGGTAACCTAGCAACACAAGCCTCCGGGTCTACCCGGCGTTTTTTTAAAAAAAAACTTTTAAAATTTTTAGTTTAAAAAAAGTTAAAAAAAAAAGTTAAGTACTGGAACTTACAACTTAAATTTTTAGGTATGGGGCCCACTGGGTGCATGCTGGCCCACTATGATGGCTTGTACCGTGGATGACAGATAGCTCAGCTTCTCTCAAGCAATTAAGGAAGCAAACTAAATTATGCTCATATCCCATAGTTATAATGTCTATACAGGTCAATAATCTTTTAAAAGAAGCATGGCAAACTTTCGTCTTTATGACTTTTACTGTAACAAACAATTTAAAATCAATATTGGTCAAATAGTACTTCATTGGTAACTAATACAGTAAACTATAGAAAAGGTACTTCGCATGAGCTGCTTAACAGAATTAAAGATGCCACAAAACACATATGTATTATAGTGGACTGTCGGCAGAAATGTAGTTGTAGACAACTTCCTAAGCTCTCCAGTTTCAAAAATGTCTCTATTCCCTCCCACAGTGGTGTGAGTCTCCCAGCATCCTTTTCACAGAAGTCCCTTAGCTCAATCTTGGAAGCACAGTTGACTGCACTTCCGGTAGCAACGCAACCTCTGGTTACTCCTTATTCTACCAATCTCCACGAGTCTTGTCAAATGGGAAACCCATCCTTGTCAGCACTCTGTTCAGTGGTTAACACACAAAACCGTCCTTTGGCTGAGATCGGTATGGCAGCACCTGGTTTTGGTCACCTTCCAAACTTTTCTCTGTCCGACGGACTGAGAATCTGTAAGCAGCAAGACCAGTTGCCTCCTCCAAGTGTCCAACAGTGGGAGGGCGAATGTGGGGCAGCAAGGGTTTAGCCTTGGAAAGAACAGAGTTTATGATTTGAAGAGGTGTTTAAACTTGGGACCAGGAGACTGTGAATTGCCTAATTGAACGATGAGTTACTGCTGTTTTGAGATGCATTGAGTTTCTTTGGCACACTGTAGCAAGCTGAGGACAGTGATTTCAATGGAAAGCAAGCTGGTGAATTAAAATGGCAAGCGACCAGAAGCTCCACAAGGTGCACCTCAGGGTATTTGTACACAAATTGTTGAAGGTGAAAAGGCATGTTGAGAAAGTAGTTAAAAGGGCACACTGGACCCTAGTATTTGTAAGCTGAGGTGCAGAGTGCAAAACAAGGGACTGTTACAGAATACTGATTTGGCTTCAAATGGAATATTGTGTCCACTTCTGGGTACCAAACATTTGGAAGAATGTCTATGCAATGGATAGGATTAGACCTAGAATTGTACCGTTGTACCTAAGATGGCACTGTAAAGCAACTCCTGTAAACTTTTCACTGTACCCATTTGAGTACATGAGACAATAAAGCTAATTAAATTCAATTCAATTCAATTTATTAGAATAGTTCTAGAGATACAGAACTCCAGTC
The DNA here is from genome assembly GCF_020745735.1 of Hemiscyllium ocellatum. Classification (NCBI taxonomy): domain Eukaryota; kingdom Metazoa; phylum Chordata; class Chondrichthyes; order Orectolobiformes; family Hemiscylliidae; genus Hemiscyllium; species Hemiscyllium ocellatum. The sequence continues at coordinate 121,230,079 of NC_083405.1, read as the reverse complement.
TCTTTCCAATCTCTTCCAATCAAATCTCTTTCCAATTTTCACTTCTCCAGTCCCTGTCTACATAACTGAAGTTTCTACAGTTTCTGCAGTTGTTTTTGGAGAAGTGAAAATTGGAAAGAGATTTGATAAAGGTATTCAATATTAGAAGGAGTCATGACAGTGCAGCTGGGGAGAAGCTGTTCTCTTTCACAGTGAGATTGAGAATCAAAAGATACAAAATCAAGGCGTTTGGAAAAAAAAAGCAAAGGCAACATGAGGGAAATTATTTTGCACCCACTGAGCTGTTGGCATCTGGAATGCAGTACCTGAGGGGTTGGTGGAGCCAAATTTCTCTGTCTTTCAAAACCAAATTGGATAAGCTGGCAAGAACAAGGACTTTGCAGAATGGTGGCAGAGTAGAATTGCAAACTGCTCTTTCAGACACGGATTTGACAGGCTTAATAAGCCTCCTCTATAAATATTTATTATTTTTCTGTAATTAAGCAAAATTTAAGAAATTGAATAATCAAAGGCATGATTTCATGGTATCAATTCTGGTGAGATCCAGAAGTTTGTATACACAAGTCTCTGAATTTGATGAGGCTTTCAAAAGAGTATATTGTTCAAAAGCAAAAAAGTTATGCTAAACTCTAAACCATTGTTTGACAGAACTAAAACACTATGGTTGGTTTCGGACCCCACATTTTATGAAGGCTGTTACGTTGCAGGGTGTGTGATGGTGTAGTAGTTATGATGCTGGGTTAAAAATTCAGAGACTCAGGCTAATGTTCTGGTGTTGTAGGTTCAAGTCCTGGCAAATGGTGAAATTTGGATTCAATAAAACCTGAGCTAATGGTGGCCACAGTCAATTCTCAAAAAAGGTCATTTTGTTCACTAAAATCAATTGTCCTGACCTAGCTGTGACTCAAACCCCACAGCAATGCAGCTGACTCTTATCTGCCCCATGGATAGTTAAAGATAGCAAGAAACGCTGAGTTAGCCATTAATGTTCACATTCAGTGAGCACTTTTTATTCTGTTTAATACGTGAAAGATATCAGGATGAGGTATAAAAGCAGAAAGTGCCGGAGTACCTCGGCTGGTCTGGCAGTGAAGCAAAGTTGAGCTTTGGAGTCCAGCATAACTGTCCTTCATTCTGACTGTGGTACCAGACCAGCTGAGTTTCTCCAGCACTTGCTGTTTTTATTTCAGATCTCCAGAATCAGAATTACTCCGCTTTTATTTCAGGGATGAGTAAATTGAGTTGCTTTTAGTGTTCAGAGAGTGTATTTCCAAACTTTTGGCATGAAGAATTTAAAGAAATCATGAATCTTTTGAATGACAAATCCATCTCAGACTTAAACTTCTTTTCAACTGAGTAATAGAATCCTACAGCATGAGAGCAGGCCATTCAGCCCGTCAACTCTTTCCTGAAGAAGGGCTTATGCCCGAAATGTCGATTCTCCTGCTCCTTTGATGCTGCCTGACCTGCTGTGCTTTTCCAGCAACACATTTTTCAATTCAGCCCATCAAGTCCAGATTGACTCTCTGAACAGCATCCCACTCTACAATCGTACATTTTCCATGGCTTATCCAGCTAACCTGCACATCTTTGGACAGTGAGAGGAAACTAGAGCACCCAGATGAAGCCCACGCAGACATGGGGGGAATGTACAAACTCCATGCAGGCAGTTGGGATGGTGGCTCAGTGGTTAGCACTGCTGCTTCACAGGATCAGGAACCCAGGTTTGATTCCAGCTTTGGACGACTGACTCTGTGGAGTTTGCACATTCTCCCTGAGTGGGTTGCATTCAGATGCTCCGGTTTCCTCCCACAATCCAAAGATGTGCAGGTTAGGTGAATTGGCCATGCTGAATTGACCATAGTGTTCAGGGATGTATAGGTCAGGACCGTTAGTTTGGGGAAATGTAAAGTAATAGGTGTAGGGGAATGGTTCTGGCTGGGATATTCTTTGGAGGGTCGGTGTGGAACTTGTTGGGCCAAATCACCTGCTTCCACACTGTAGGGATTCTAATTCAAAGAACAGTCATCCAAGGTTGGGATTGAACCCAGGTCCCCTGGTGCTGTCAGGTGGCAGCGTTAAGCACTGAGCCACCATGCCAACCACACACACCCCCTCCCTCAACCTGAGCAAATAGCTTCCTGGATCAAAACATTGTGGTATGAATTAAGGACAGAGATATACTACTGAAAGGTACAACATCTTCTAAGGTATACAACCATAACACGGAGTTATCGGTTTTTGCAAAGGGATGCCTAAAAGTGGCATATTTCACAGAATGAGGTCACCACTGGCTAAGGGCTAGCATTATTACCTGCTTCTGATTAGCCCTGAGAAGATGGCGAGCTGCTTCCTTAAACCATTCAGGTCCATGTCATAATCTTAAACTTAAACCCAACGAGCTCAGTGTGAGGGGAAAGCTGGCTGAGGTGGATTGAGTGTCTCAACTGAAATATATATGTGGGGGGAGGGGTGCTCATTAAACAGATGGAAATATCGAAGGAAATAGTTTTTTTTTCAACAAGCATCCGTTTCATTAAAGTAAGAAATCTTGGCAAGATGCAGTAGCCTGTGGATTATCAAGCAAATCATGGACAAGGTTTGCAAGTTTTGAAGAACCTGAGGTGGAAAATGGCACATGAGAGCAAACTAGCAAGGAATATAATGTTAGATTATTCAAGTTATTGGGAGTATATTTAACACAGAAGTGAATTTGAGCACAGGATTAATCACATGAAAGGAAATTCTTGCGTGCAACAGCAAATTCAAGTATAAAAACGTATCGTTAGTGTACTGGAGATATACAAGGAGTAGGAGGTTCTTTTTGACTCGTGGGGTGTGGGCATTGCTGGCTGAGCCAGCATTTATTTCCTAGAATTAGAATTCCTACAGTGTGGAAACAAGCCCTTTGGCCCAAGTCCACTCTGCCCCATGGAAGAGTATCCCACCCTACACTCCCCTGACTAATGCACCTAACTTACACATCCCTGAACACTATGGGCAATTTAGCATAGCCAATTCACCTAACCTACACATCATTGAACTGTGGGCAGAAACCAGAGCACCTGGTGGAAACCCAGGCAGACACTGGGAGAATGTGCAAATTCCACACAGACAGGCGCCCTATGCTGGAAACGAACCCCGCTCCCTAGCACTGTGAGGCAGCACTGCTATCCACTGAGCCACCATGCCACCCCGTCCCTTGTTGCCCTTGAGAAGTTGGTGCTGAGCTGCCTTCTTGAATTGCTTCAGTTCATGTGCTGTGGGTTGACCCACAATGCCCTTGGGGAGGGAATTCCAGACTTTTGACCAAGTGACAGTGAAGGAATGGCAATATATTTCCAAGTCACGATGGTGAGTGGCTTGGAGGGGAACCTGCAGGTGATGGTGTTCCCGTTTAACTGTTGTCCTTGTCCTTCTAGGTGGAACTGGTTATGGGTTTGGAAGGTGCTGTCTGAGGTTCTTTGGTGAATTTCTGTTGTGCATCTTGTAGATGATACACACTGCTCCTACTGAGCATCGGTGATGGAAGGAGTGGATGTCTGTGGACGTGATGCTAATTAAGTGGGCTGGTTTATCCAAGAAGGTTTTGAGCTCCCAGGCAAGGGAAAATACTCTATCACACTCCTGACTTATGCCTTGTAGATGATGAGGAGTCAGAAGGTGTGTTACTCACAGCAATATTCCTAGCCTCTGATCTGCTCATGTAGCCACTGTGTTCATGTGGCAAGTCCAGTTGAGTTTCTGGTCAATGGTAACTCCAAGGATGTTGATAGTGAGGGATTCAGTGACAGTGATACCATTGAAAGTCAAGGGGTGGTCGATAGATTGTCCTTTATTGAAGATGGTCGTTGCCTGAGGCAAATATTACTTGCCACAAATCAGCCCAAGGATATTGTCCAGATCATGTTGTGTTTAAACATGGATTTCTTCAGTATCTGAGGAGTTGTGAATGTAGCTGAATATTGTGCAATCATCAATGAACACCCCTACTTCTGACCTTATGATGGAGGGAAGGTCATTGATGAAGCAGCTGAAGATATTTGGACCAAGGACACTACCCTGAGGAACTCCTGCAGAGATGCCTTGGAGCTGACCTTCAGCAACCATGACCATCTTCCTCTGTGCCAGGTCTGACTCCAATCAACAGAGAGTTCACCCCCGATGCCTTTTGACTCCAGTTTTGCTCAGGCTTCTTGATGCCACACTCAGTTGAACGCAGCTTTCATGACAAGGGCTGTCACTCCAACCTCACCTCTGGAATCTAGCTGTTTTGTCCATGTTTGACCCAAGGCTGTAATGAGGTCAGGAGCTGAGTGACCCTGGCAGAACCGAAACTGTGCGTCACTGAGCAGGTTATTGCTGAGCAGGTGCTGCTTGATAGCACTGTTGATGACACCTTTCATCACTTTACTGATGATTGACAGGAGACTGATGGGGCAAAATTTGGTTGGGGTGGATTTGTCCAGGTTTTTGTGTACAGGACATAGCTCAGCAATTTTCCACGTTGTTGGGTAGTTGCCAGTGTTGTAACTGTGCTGGGACAGTTTGGCTGGGGCAGCAGCAAGTTCTGGAGCACAAGTTTTCAGTACTATTGCTGGAATGTTGTCAGGGCCCATAGCCCTTTCAGAATCCACTGCATCCAACCATTTTCTGATATCACGTGCAGTGAATTGAATTGGCTGGAGACTGGTATCTGTAATGCTGGGGACCACCAGAGGAGGTTGAGATGGATCATCCACTCAGCACTTCTGGTTAAAGCTTCAGCTTTATCTTTTGCACTGATGTGCTGGGTACTTGCTTCAATATGGAGGGGAATATTTATGGACCATCCTTCTCCAGCGAGTTGTTTAATTGTACCCCACCTTTTATGACTGGATGTGGCAGGACTTCCGAGCTGAGACCTGATCCGTTGGTTGTGGGATCGCTTAGCTCTGTCTATCACTTGCTGCTTATGCTCTTTGGCGTGCAAGTAGTCCTGTTTGGTAGCTTCACCTGGTAGTATGTGACAATGATAGAACCAGAAGATTTTGGACCTCTAAAAGAGAAGGTAGTGTTTCTTCCCTCCGTAAAAAGAATCTACCCTGAGCCTGAAGAAGTTCCATTTATCTTCCCTCACTGGTTGCTACAAATTGCTGCATTTAACCAATAAATCAGATACGTTATAGGTTGTGACCTAGTCACTCTATACCTCCTACAAGCAAGTCAAAATACCTGGTTTTATTCCCAAGATGGTGGCATCAGCCAGAGCTCGTTGGCTCCATCTTTTTTCTGGTTTTTCTCCTTTTCTTCTCTTTTGTGATTTCTTTCCTTCTTTTCCCTTCTTGCTTCTCAAATTTGGACTCCCTGCCTGAGGGTGGGCTCGGACTTTCTGTCTTGGACATCCTGCTTTAGGACACACCTGGGTGAGGCGTCCTCTTGGCCCAGCACTAGGATCCCACGTCCCAGCGTGATGGTCTCTCAGCAGCTGAGCGTGGTGGTCCCTTGGCCTGGAGTGGTAGACTCTCGGCCCAGTGTGGTGGTCTTTTGGCCTGGAGTGGTGGTCTGTCAGCCCAGTGTGGTGGTTTCCCAGCATGGTGCGGTGGTCTCTTGGCCCAGTATTGTAGTCTTTCAGTGGCTGATGGCAGTCACTTGGCCTAGATTGGCATCCACTTGCCCCGGCGCATGGTCTTTCAGGGGCCCAGTGTGGCGGTTTCTTGGCTGGGCGTGGTGGTCTCTCGGCTCAGCGTGGTGGTCTTTCAGCAGCCCATCGCAGTCACTGGGCCCAGCATGATCTCAGAGTGGATATCTGGTTGCACAGTGAATCTAGAACAGTCTCCTGGCCTCAAGAACCTCGAGGTGAAGCCTGACACATTCTGGAGTCGAGGCTCAGTGTGGACTGGAGGCTGGTACTGGGGTGCACTAGTTTGGAAGGACAGTTGTTTTGAATATTTTATTTCCCTGTTTTCTAATTTATTCCCACAATCTGCAATGCTGGACGTTTTATTTCTTTACTTTCTATTTCTTTTCCAAAGAACTTGTACTGAAAAATCTAACTTGGTAACTTTAAACCTCAGATGGCGACTTGTAAACTTTTCACAGTACCCATCTGACTACATCTCATAGTAAAGCAAATTCAAGTTCAAATTGCTGATTCAGAAGAGAGATGGAGGAGCAGAGTCCAGACAAACCAAAAGGATCACCTCGGTGATCCCTGTAAACATCGTCTATTGAACTGCCTTCCCAGTTTTCCCCTGCATCCAGTGTTTTTCTGTTTTTTTTTTGTCTTCATCTGTCTGCCTGTATGTGTTGGGAGTGTATTCGAAGGGGATTAGGATTTTAACTAACTGGGTTGTACATGGACAATTCATAGTTGTTTACCAGTGGTCAGAATCTATTCATTGGTAGTAAATACTCAGTCTTGTTAAGTAGAGAAAGCTAGTCTGTACTTTCTGTCAGACAGGTAAATTTTGCATACTTTGATAAATTTGTTAATTTTTGTGATGATTCTGGGACCAGCAGGGATCGATTTCCATTTAGCTACTCCCATGAGGTGTGACAGTATTTCTGTTTTGACCAGTGGAGTAGTGGGGCTAGAGAAAGAGGGAGAGCAAAGAGAGCAGACTCCTCCAACTTGGTCATTTATACTTTACCTTGTTTGACTTCATTAGATGCATTATCTCACAGTTCTCAAGGTTGGGGATTCCATTTGCCACTTTTCTGCCCACCTGACCTGTTAGCTTCTGTGGAGACTGAAGCAGGAGAAAAGGTTATGAATTAGGAAATTACAGAGAGATTGGGCAAATATTTTACATCTGTCTTCACTGTAGAGAGTTTAGAACATAAGAACCAGGAGCAGCAGTAGGACATATGTCCCTTCAAGTCCTCTTTGCCATTCACTGAGATCATGGTTGATATTTTCATGGCCTCAGCTCAACTTGGAATCCCTAACAGTGTGGAAACAGGCCCTTTGGCCCAACAAGTTCACACTGACTCTCTGAAGAGCAACCCACCCAGACCCATTCCCCTACCCAATAGTGCTCCTCACTAGGGCACCTAACCTACGAATCCCTGAACACTATGGGCAATCTTGCATGACCAATTCAGCTGGCCTGCACAGCTTTGGACTGTGGGAGGAAACCGGAGCAAACGCACGCTTACACGAGGAGAATGTGCAAACTCCACACAGACAGTCGCCCGAGGCTGGAATCGAACCCAAGTCCCTGGTGCTATGAGGCAGCAGTGTTAACCACTGAGCCATTGTACCTGCTGTACCCACCCTCGCACCATAACCCTTAATTCCTTTACTGTTCAAAAAATTATCTATTTTAGCTTTAAAAACATTCACATTACAAATCCAATGTAGAAAGAATAAAGGCTGTGAAGTAATTCAAATAAACAGAGAAAAGGTATTGGGGAAATCTAGAGAATTTCCTTGTGAATCCTTCTAAGCCTGTGTAACGTCTCCAGTGGCCGGTCTACTGCAAGGAATTTCTTCTCGATGCACTTAGGTTTAATTTGTTTTCAATATTTCAATGAGGTAACTTTAGTCTCTAATTCCCAGTTGCTTTAGTTAATTTCTCTGTCCCTTTCAGAGCCAATCTGCTTATTTGTCCCCAAATCCCTCCTTTGCTCTGCAGCTTGACATTTCTCTTTCTGCTTTTCAACGGGCTCTTTCCTGAATCCTTCCACCCACTCTCTGAATGTACTGACTGAAGAGGCAGTGGAGCAGATTTAATAATAACTTCTTTAAAAAAAATTGGATTGTTCAGTGGAAAAAGAAAAATGTCCAGTGCCATTGGGTGAGAGCAGACAAAGTGGACTAATTGGATAGATAGCTCTCTCTCTCAAACAGCAAGCTCAGACACAATATACTGAAGAGATTCCTTCTGTTCTCCGAAATCCTTAAATTACCTCTGATAATGATGTTCTGTACTTCTGACTTTGCTGTCAATCTCGATGATCAGAACACTGTGAAAGCTCACAGACCAGAAGCACTAACTCTGTTTCTCTCTCCACAGATGTGCCAGACCTACTGAGCATTTCCAGCTTTTCATACTTTATATTTCACATGTGCTTGGTAAATAAGTGCATCTTTTGCGATTCTTGGGCATTTGCATTGTTCACATCTGCTGGAGAACATGAATTTTAAATGAATTATTAAACAACACGTAAGCCTATAAATTTGCGTTTACATTGGACAGGTGACAATTATGGCCACATGAAGAATTCACACATGGCATTATATTCTGAAGTTTCAAGATAGTTAGTATTGTTCATACATAATTCATTAGCTTAGTGGCACCAGTCAGTTTTATGCACATTGAGTATTACCAGTTAGACAGTGGGGCATCAGATGAATATGCCTATCATAAAATCATGTGAAATACTAGCAAAGGTAGTCCATTCAGCCCATTGAACCATGGCATCATTTCGCCAAGTGGTGTTTATGGAGCACAAACTACTCTTTTACCCAACTACACCTTCAATATTCATGGCATCTAATCTAATTTCGAATAGTTAGTGTACAGTATCTTTTCTGAATCTCTTCAGGATTTTATGGAAATGACAGCCATCAGCATGTAGACAATGCTATTTGCATTGAAAAGAAATAAAACTAGAACAAAAAAGAACCAATGTGGTGTGTAATGATTTTATTAAATATTATTATTATCATTCACCGAAGTTTTAACTGAATATTTTTCAGAGGACTCTGCTGCAGCAAGGTCTGATTTTTTGGTTATTGATATACCTTACATTGACAAATGGGCTAACAATATGGAAATTGTTTGCAGTTTCCCAATTTAGAAAGTGAAATTTTCTTGAAATTGTCAGTTGGTTACGCCTCATGTTTCTGCAGGAACTCATTTGCTTGATCACAAACTGAAAATCTTCCATGAATGAGCACAATTGGGTAACAAATGATATTTCTCCTTTCATTAAAACATACTCATTGTTATATTTAACAGGTATAACCTAGAGCTCTTTCATTATTATGGATGGAAAAGGGTTTGTCAAACATCAACATTTTTAATGTGGCTATCCCATTGTTCACCTGAGTCACTCAATGTAAAAGCATTGAAAATGACAAAAGATACTGAAGTGGTTAATAATTTGGGTAATGTTCGGTCATTACTTCCTTTGTAAGTTAGATGTCACTTAATATAAAACAGCATTTAAAACCTGCTTAATGGCATCTATGCGCTTAAGAAGGGGAACACAATTCATGGAGCTTCCCAAACCAATGTCATAGAAACATTTCGCAGCTTCGGCTTGAGAATGTCACAGAACTATTAGCAAAACCACAGTCGACTGAGTTGAATCATGAGCCTATACTCAAACGCGATGGGAATGATGACTTTTTGTGATTTTATAGACAGTAGAAGGAGGAATAGGTGACGTCACCACGAGTGGATTCCTCACTCCCTCTACCTTTGTCTCAAAGAAGTCTTTCTGATCTGTTCCACTTGCTCCCCCTCCTTCTCCCACAGCATAAAACCCAATATTTCTCCATCTTCATTCACTTCTAAAGGACAGCCTGTTGGAATCAATGTTGACCCCATTTTCTCTTTCCACAGGTGCTGCCAGATCTGCTGAATTTCTGCAGCACCTTCTCTTTTGATTTTAGATTTCAAGCATCCACAGTCCACAGGGTATTTATACCAACAGTTCATACCTTTTAAAATCCAAGTTCCTGTTTTCTTCTCGTGAATTTCCTCAGCTTTTCCCAATTTGGACTCCATCCACCATCTTCCTGCTTGCTTATGAGAGGCATTGATAGGGTAAATAGGCAAAGTCTTTTCCCTGGGTGGGAGAGTCCAGAGCTATAGGGCATAGGCTTAGGGTGAGAGGGGAAAGATATAAAAGAGACCTATGGGGCAACTTTTTCACGCAGAGGGTGGTACGGGTATGGAATGAGCTGCAAGAGGAAGTGGTGGAGACTGGTACAATTGCAACATTTAAGAGGCAGTTGGATGGGCATATGAATAGGAAGGGTTTGGGGGGATATGGGTCGAGTGCTGGCAGGTGGGACTAGATTGGGTTGGGATATCTGGTTGGCATGGACGAGTTGGACCGAAGGTCTGTTTCCATGCTGTACATCTCTGTGACTCAATGACTCTATGTCCCTTTGCAGACTCTTACATCCCTCAACCCAGCCTCTCGAGCTTAGTCCACCATTTAATACAGTCCTGGCTGATTTCATCTCAGCTTCAACTCCACTTTGCTGCCTCCTCCTGGTAACCCTTCAACCCATTACTAATTAAAGATCTGGCTGTCTCCTCCTTAGATGTACTCAATCTCCTGGGATCCACAGTAAACATGTTACCATTCAATACCTTTATCAAAGGATGGTGAACAGCTGATGTCTCAGCATCAATCCTTGCAGTATCCCTTTAGTCATCACTGGAAAAAAAAACATTTATTCCTATTCTCTGATGGTAATCAATCCAATTTCATGCAATCTAATGAGCCCTAGTTCTGTGTAATAACATCCTTTTCAGCACCTTCAAATGCTTTCTTTATTATACTACTGATTTCCTCTTTATCTATAGTGCTGTATCTATCCTTGGAAGAAGTGTGGTTGGTCGCACATAATTTTCTATTCACAAAACCATATTGTCTGTGCCTATTCACAGTGCACTTTTCCAAGCATATCGTGACTGTGTCTTTAATAGTGAATTCCAGCATTTTCCTGACCACTAATGTCAACTGAATGGTGTTGTTTCATGTTTTCTCTCCCTCAGATAGGGGATACCTATTTGCTACCTTCTATTCCATTGAGACCAATCCAGAATTAGGAATTTTTGGAAAGTTAGAATTCGCTGACTCTGTAGCTCTCTGTTTTGGAACCTTAGGTTGTATGCAGTCAAGTTCAAGTGTTTTATTGGCTTTTGATCATGTTAATTTATCCAGTACTTTTCCTTTGCCAAAACTAATTACTTTCGTGTTCCTGATCCTCATTCGAAGAAAGTGAGAACTTCCTGATGAAGGGCTTATGCCTGAAACGTTGATTCTCCTGCTCCTCGGATGTTGCCTGACCTGCTGTGCTTTTCCAACACCACACTCTCGACTCTGATCCTTGTTTGACACTTAGTTCCAGCGATGAAACCGACTGCTGGTAATCCTGGAAAAGTCAGACTCTACAGTGAAAGCTGGCTTGTAGACCAGATTTTTCTTTTGTAATTTGGTTACCTTAGTGGTCACTCGCCGAACACATTCAGACCAAGCTGCCAATATATTTTTAATAAAAGAACTTAAGCTTATTACGCAGCTTATTCCACATATAAAAAAAATCTTAAAAACCCTTGAAACATGAAAGACAATTTGGAAAGAACTCACATAATAAAAGGGAAGATTCAACCCTTTTTCCCAGAAACATTCTTTACAGAAACTCAATCCGAGTGAAATATCACTTCTATTTTCATTCTTAAAATAATTAGCCAACTAATAAGATTGCAAGTACTTCCTCTTGGTGGTCCTCTGCACATTCACGAGATGTGATTCTCCCTGTTCAGAGATGAGGAGGAATTACTTCTCTCAAACAGTTTTGAATCCGTGGAATTCATGACTCCGGAAAGTGGTGGATGCTGGAACACAGATTAAATTTAAGAAAGGGATAGGCAGATTTTTAATTAGCACTGGCTTAAAGGATTGTGGGGAATGGGCAGCAAAGTTGAGCTGAAGCCAAAATGAGATCAACCATGATCATATTAAATGGCAGAGACGGCTTGAGGAGCTGGAGTGCCTACTCCTGCTCCCGGTTTTCTTGTTGCTGTTCTCTGACTCCCTCAAATGCACACAGACAGACTAACTCACTATCATTTCCTCACTGAGCTCTACGAAGAGCTCTGGGCTTTTTTTCATCCCCCGCAACATGAAAGACTTCTTCCTAGCTCTGATGCTAAAATGTTATCTGTCCTGGATCTAGTATGAAGCTTTTATTCTTATGAACTCAGCCTACTTGTGGCCTCCTTTTTTCTGTTGGTCATCACAAAATCAACTTTAGAAGCACCTCAGCAATTGTCTCACCAGGTGACTCATCTGGTCATTTATCTGAGGTTTCCTCCCACACTCCAAATGTGTACAGGTTAAGTGGATTGGCCATGCTAAATTGCTCATAGTGTCCAGGAATATGTAAGCTAGGTGGGTTAGCCATGGGAAGTGCATGGTTACAGGGATAAGATTGGTGGTGGGATTGGATGAAATATTCTTCGGAGAGCCAGTGTGGACTTGATGGGCTGAATGACCCGCTTCCACACTGTAGGGATTCTATGATAGAGCTTTCTTGGAAATGCTGTGTTGAACTCACAGCTGAAAATAATTTGATGACTGTTATTTTTTTAAAAGTCACTTTCACAGAATTCAAATCAAAAATGCACCTCTCTGCACTTTCAAATCCCGCTTCCCAAACAATAATATATTTTAACCTTTATCTGCTCTTTCCCATGTGAAATGAAAAGATATCTTTGAAACATTTTAATTTTCTAACAAAATGACCTTATGGCTGTTTCTGCTTTACTTTGACAATGGTAACACAGATATAAATATATATGCACACAATAAACTTTGAAGAGCTTTCATAATGATATTCTACATGAGTCCATTTTGATCACAACATTCATTTTCTTACATATTTGTTTTTGATAAAATATCCTCTATAATGTTATCTTTCCTTGTGACATGACTGACTGACTTTGAAATTATATTGTGTAACATGAAACTCGAATGAAATCTTCTCATTCTTGGTTCAAAAAATTGCGAAGGAAACAAAAGGATTGTGGTCCCTGTTAAATAAAAAGGTCCCTGCAGAGTTGTTGCATATGTAAACTTAAAAATCTCAAGGTTTCTTTATACATCGTTGACTATTTCCGAAGTATGAATTTGGATTTCTACAAAAATAACTGACTGGTTATTCTATCCTCATCTCATCCTGAAACAACACGGCACTAGCACTGGTGCTACTGGCATTAACAGCCAGTCTAAATGATTTATTATTAATTTGGTGCTGCTAAAACTGGTTTAGTAGTCAAACAGCATTTGACAACCTGAAAACTAGATGACAGTATTTTGTCTATTTTAATTTCTTGTCCTCAACAAGCTAGTCAAGGGAGCCATTGCAGTGGTGAAAATAGAACTTACATTAATTTTACTCACGCTGCTATACATCAGAATTTTGTGTTTTTAGTACTGGAAAATTCAAGATGGCAGCATGGCGGCTTAGTGGTTAGCACTGCTACCTCACAGCAACAGTGACCTGGGTTCATTCCATCCGAATGCAGCTGTCTGAGTGGAGTTTGGATATTCTCGCTGTGTCTGTCTGGGTTTCCAATGGGTGCTCTGGTTACCTCCCAGAGTCCAGAGATGTACACTTTAGGTGGATTGGCCATGCTAAATTGCCCATAGTGTTCAGGGATATGCAGGCTGGATGAGTTAGCCATGGGAAATGCAGGGATAGGGTAAGGGAAGGGTCTGGGTTGGATGCACTTGAGAGGGTTGGTGTGGACCTGTTGGGCTGAATGGCCTTTTTCCACACTCTAGGGATTGTGTGGCTTTTAGTTTTGCTTCTCGAGGTGCTACTTGGCTTTGTCCCACTTTGTGGCCCAAACAAGTCACTATGAAGAACTGAAAGGTTATAGAACATAGAAAAGTACAGCACAGAACAGGCGCTTTGGCCCATGATTTGTGCCACGGTTTAATCCTAATGTAAAATATAATAACTTAACTTATGCACCCCTCAATTCACTGCTGTCGATGTGAATGTCCAGCAGTCGCTTAAATGTTCCTAATGACTCTGCTCCCACCACCACAGCTGGCAACGCATTCCATGCATTCACAACTCTCTGCATAAAGAACCACCTCTGACGTCTCCTTTATACCTTCCTCCTAATATCTTCAAACTATGACTCCTCATGCCAGTCAATCCTGCTCTGAGGAAAAATCTTGGGCTAATGACTCAAACTATTCCACTCATTATTTTATGTACTTCGATCAGGTCTCCTCTTTTCTTTCTTCTCTCCAGAGAGAAAAGTACGAGGTTATTCAACCTCTCTTCATAAGGCAAGCTCTCCAGTCCAGGCAGCATCCTGGTAAACCTTCTTTTCACCCTCCCTAAAGCCTCTGTATCTTTCCTTTAGTAGGACAACCAGAACTGGACACAATATTCCAAGTGTGGTCTCACCAGAGACTTGTAGAGCTGTAGCAAAACCTCGTGGCTCTTAAACTCGATCCTCCTGTTAATGAAAGCCAAAACACCATATGTTTTCTTAACGACCCTATCCACTTGGGTTGCAACTTTGAGTTATCTATGTACTAGCACACCCAGATCCCTCTGTTCATCCACTCTGCCAAGAATCCTGTCTTTAATCCTATATTCAGCATTCGAGTTCTACCTTCCAAAATGCAACACTTTGCATTTATCCAGGTTGAACTCCATCTGTCATTTCTCAGCCCAGCTCTGCATCCTGTCTATGTCGTGCTGCAGCCTGCAGTAGCCCTCTATACTATTGACGACACCGCCAACCTTTAGCAAATTTACTAAACCACCCCTCAACCTCCTCATCCAAGTCATTTATAAAAACTACAAAGAGCAGAGGCCCAAGAACAGAGCCCTGCAGGACCCCACTCAACATTGACCTCCAGGCAGAATACTTTCCATCTACAACCACTCTCTCCCTTCTGTCAGCCAGCTAATTCTGAATCCAGAGAGCCAAATCTCCCTGTATCCCATACTTCCTGAATTTATGAATGAGCCTTCCAAAGGGAACCTTATAAAATGCATTGCTGAAGTCCACATACACCACAGAGAAGAAAGTGAGGACAGCAGATGCTGGAGATCAGAGCTGAAAAATGTGTTGCTGGAAAAGCGCAGCAGGTCAGGTAGCATCCAAGGAGCAGGAGAATCAACGTTTCATGCAAACGCCCTTCTTCACATACACTACATCCACTGCTCGACCTTCATCGACCTGTCTTGACACCTCCTCAAATAACTCAATAAGATTTGTGAGGCATGACCTACCCCTCACAAAGCCATGCTGTCTGCCTTTAATCACACTGTGCGTTGCCAAATAGTCATAAATCCTATCCCTCAGAATTCTTTCCAAAACTTTGCTGACCACAGACGTAAGACTGACTGGTCTGTAATTGCCAGGGATTTCCCTATTACTCTTCTTGCAAAGAGGAACAATATTTGCCTCCTTCCAATCCTCCGGTACGACTCCCGTGGAGAGTGAGGAGGCAAATATCCATTGATTAGATTAGATAACTTACAGTGTGGAAACAGGCCCTTCGGCCCAATAAGTCCACACCGACCCGCCGAAGCGCAACCAACCCATACCCCTACATTTACCCCTTACCTAACACTACGGACAATTTAGCATGGCCAATTCACCTGACCCACACATCTTTGGACTGTGGGAGGAAACCGGAGCACCCAGAGGAAACCCACACAGACACGGGGAGAACGTGCAAACTCCACACAGTCAGTCGCCTGAGGTGGGAAATGAACCCGGGTCTCTGGCGCTGTGAGGCAGCTAACCACTTTTAGCTTAAATGGGGCTTTCCCTGAATGTTTTCACTACCTTATAAGGCTTTTGATAAGATGGTGGTGATTTTCTGCCTCAGTTACATTTTCCCAGTTGGTGGCCACATCACTTTGTTCTCATTAGGTCCAAATAACTCCAAGGTCACACCTTAAAAAAAAGGTCAGGTATCACACTGAATGCATTTATATTAGCCTCACGTGCAGACTAAGTCACTGGCAGGGGAACGTACATCACAAATGTGCAATCAAGCTACATGTTATCCAACTTCAGAAGTGGCAGATAGTAAACCTGACAGTTTTGTGCTCTTTAAGTTTAATGGATGAAATGTACTGCCAGGCCTTTGAGCTATGGACCAGTGTTTCACATACATGTCTCTGGCAACTCAAGTTCTATATGACAGTTGAACATGAGTAAAGCATACCATGTTCTATACAGCAAGCAGGCATTAATTACTAAGAATTAAGTGTTGCTGAACACAGAGACCTAGGAGTGTAGGTGGATAGTTCCTTGAAAGTGGAGTTGCAAGTAGGGTGGTGAAGGTGGTGTTTGGTATGCTTGCCTTCATTGGTCAGTGAACCGAGTATAGGATTGGGGACGTCATGTTGCAACTGTACAGGTCATCAGTGGGGCCACGTTTAGAATACTGGTCGCCCTTCTATAGGAAGGCTGTTGTTAAACTTAAAAGGATGCAGAAAACGTTAACAAGGATGTTGCCAGAGTTGGAGGGTTTGGGCTATAGGGCGAGGCTGAGTAGGCTGGGGCTATGTTCTCTGGAGCACCTGATGTTGAGGGATGATCGTATAGAGATTTATAAAATCAGGAGGGGCATGGATAGGGTGAATAGTCAAGGTCTTTTTCCCAGAGTAGTGGAGTCCAAAATTGGAGGGCATAGATTTAAGGTGAGAGGGGAAAGATTTAAAAGGGACCTGAGGGGGCAACTTTTTCACCCAGAGGGTGGTGCATGTATGGAACAAGCTGCCAGAGGAGGTGGTGGAAATTACACATTACAATGTTTAAAAGGCATTTAGATAGGTACATGTACAGGAAGGGTGTGGAGGGATATGGGCCAGATGCAGGCAAATGCGACAAGATTAATTTTGGGTATCTGGTTGGCATGGACAAGTTGGAGTAAAGTGCCTGTTTCTATGCTGCACAATCTGTGATTCTATAACAATTGCCTAGTACATTATGTTAAGCAATTGTAAATTAAGTACGACAGTGTTCACAAGTGAATAAAGTGAGGTTTGATTAAAAAGTTTAAAACTTACTCAGGAGGATTGCCTGTTATAACTGAAACACAGAAATGCTTTGATTTTAAGTAGAAAGCAAAGAAGATTACAGTAAGAATGGTTACATTAACTATATTATTTTAGATTGAGTTTGCCCCCTACTGGATTGACATGTAATGCCATCACATCGCTTGGCAACAGGAAACATATTACAAATGCTGGAAATTTGAAATAAAAACAGAAGAATCACCGCAGACTGCAGCATAGACGAACTTTGGAAAACAGAGGAGAACCACCTATACAACGTATTCAAGAAGAACGGACTCTAAAAAAACACAGTGCGCAGATTCCTCAAGAACAAACCACGACAAGAAGACCTAACACAGCCAGAAACCCTAACCACCTTACCATACATCAAAGAAGTCTCAGAATGGCAGCCAGATTACTAAGACCACTCAGAATCCTAGTAGCACACAAACCCAACGACACTCTCAAACAAAAACTAACAAACTTAAAAGACCCAGTACAACCTATGGACAAAACCAACGTCATCTACAAAATTCCATGCAAGGACTGCCACAAACACTATGTAGGAAAAACAGGAAGAAAGTTAGCCACCAGGATACATGAACACCAGCTAGCCACAAAAAGACACGACCCTCTCTCCCTCGTAGTCCTACACACGGATGAAAAAAAAAATCACCATTTCAACTGGGACAACACATCTATCCTGGGACAGGCTAAGCAAAGACATGCCAGAGAATTCCTAGAGGCCTGGCACTCCAACCACAACACCATAAACAAACACGTAGATCCAGATACCATCTATTAACCCCTCAGAAAATGAACCGGAAATGACATCACCACAAGCCCCAGAAACCCCATCCAGGACAAACATATAAATAGAAAGCAGGAGACAACAGCTTCGCTTCACTTGGAGGTCGCCACTGATGATGTTACCTAGCCAGGTAATGAAACGTCTGGATATCAAACCTACAGCTCAGCGAGCAAACCTACACCTTAGAAGAATCTCAATATACACATTAGGATCCTTGGCCTCTTGAAGAAAAGAAAACCATTTGAGATTTTGGCTTTGGACGTTTTGCAGAACCCATGGGAAAAGGTCCTTACGAAAGCAACAAAATTTCCTCTACACAATGATGATTCTCTGTTTTTGCCCTCAACATGGCAGTCACTCTGTCTGAGAGTCATTCCACTGAAATACAAAATAAGCTGATGTACTGAAAGTACATCAGATAGTTGGGAAGAATCTGTAGTGACATTTTAAATATATCCAACTTGACAAGATTTCTAGCTGTAGCATTATTCCCCTAAACTGATAATCACCATTCCTTAATTGAGCAAGGGTGATTTCATACATTAATTTAACTTAAATTAATTTGGACAGCATGATTTATTAACTAGTTTCCTTCTGATTATCAGCACTAACCTTTGCATGGAAGGCACCCTTGATGGGTTGTCTTTGCTTTCACATCTGATCAAGGGGAGATTTACCACACTTGGCTGAATTGAGAATGTTGTTTTTTTAGATTACTTACAGTGTGGAAACAGGCCCTTCGGCCCAACAAGTCCACACTGACCCACCGAAGTGCAACCCACACAGACCCATTCCCCTACATTTACCCCTTCACCTAACACTACGGGCAATTTAGCATGGCCTGCACATTTTTGGCTTGTGTGAGGAAACCAGAGCACCCGGAGGAAACGCACGCAGACACGAGGAGAATGTGCAAACTCCACACAGAGAGTCTCCTGAGGCTGGAGTTGAACCTAGGTCTCTGGCGCTGTGAGGCAGCAGTGCTAACCACTGTACCACCGTGCCGTGTATTTTGTTGTTGAGTGAAGCTGGTCAGCAGTCTATTTGCATGACTAACCTGCTTTCAGGAATCGCCATTTTTGTCTTTGAACTTATGCAGCACCCAAATCCAGGAAGGGGAAGTGGAAATTCAGTCAGCAAGTCCAAAATCTTGCAAACATCAAACTTCAAGATGAATTCTTGTTACTTGTCAATTTTTGGTCCTGGTTATGTAGGAGACCAGAAAAGTACAGGATGTAAAGAATGACTGAATAGAATGTAAGTTTATTGTCACATGTACTGCTACATGAAACATACAGAGAAAGGTTTTAGAAGTTGCCCTGCCATGGTGCCAAAGTCTTACGTAATTAAAACAAGTAAAACTAAGACAAAGTTCATGACAGTTCAGTTAGTGGTTGCTGGGCTCTGGAAAGCTGATGTGGAATGATGGATTATCCAAAGGATGTAGCCAGGGTGAGACTGCCACACCAGGCGACTGGATACTAGGCCGAAAGCCTCCGCTATAAAAGACCGCCATACCAGGCCAAGACTGCCACTACTGGACAAGACCCCACCAACTGGGCCGCTGGAATATCTGCACGCTGAAGGCAAAGAAGACCTCCACACCAGAGTAAGACCGCCTTTCACCTCATTCAGACACTCGGGCCCAGCTGTGAGTCCAAGCTCGGGAGTGAGCTCAACCTAGCTCACTGTTGCTGCTGCTGGACCTCTCTTCCTTCACCCGCTAGTCTCCAGGCTTAAAAGAAAGGAAATAGAAAAGAAAACAGCAAAAACAAAAAGAAGTGAAGTAAAGCCGACAGGAGTAGACGAGCCCAGGCTTCACCTCCCCCCTCCAAACCCCCGACACAACTACTCCATTACCATCTTGAAAGTGGTGAGTGAAATTCCAACGTGTAAAATCAAAATGGCTTCTGTGGACAAGTGATGGATTGTTGGCTAAATGAAAGTGCAGCCATGTGAGATGGGTTGCGGTATTTATACTGAGACTTCCCATTCCAAGCAGTCGGTGCTAAACAGGTTTCATTTGTGTACAATACTGTAAACCCGTGTAAGGAATATCGAAGACAGTAACACTTTTGAAGAGAATATGACCAGGAAAGATTAGTGAACGATGTCATGCGTGAGGAGCGGCTGAGTGCCTGCCAAAGTAGCACCAGCTGTACTCAAAACGAATGATTCTACAACAAAGGACATGCACGCCAAATAGCAGAAGCAGCATGCAATAAATGGAATTAAGAATTCCCTTGACATACTAATTATATCAAAGCTGTGCAGTCCTGCCATATCCAGTCATGAATGAATTAGAATTAAACAACTAACATCTCACAATGGTGTGGGGGGGGCAAACAAATCAAGGCAAAAGATTTAAATCTATCTTCATCCAGAAAGACCAAGAGAGCAATCCAACTCAGCATTCTCCTGAGGTTCCAGTGTCAAGAATGGCAGTCTACGGCTAATTTGATTCAGTCCACTGGATATCAAAGAGGAGCTGCAGACACTGCAAAGGCAAAGGACTCTGATGATATTCCAGGAATATGACTTGTGCTTCAGTACTCGCCATGTCCTTAGGATACTGCGTTCAAATTCTGGTCGCCCTCCTACAGGAAGGATGTTGTGAAACTTGAGAGGATGCAGGAAAGATATACAAGGGTTTGATGTGTACGGGAGAGGCTGAATAGGCTGAGGCTTTTTTCCCTGGAGCACCAGGTGCTGAGGGGTGATCTGATAGAGGTTTATAAAATCATGAGGGGTATGGACAGGTCTGCTCCAGTAAAGCTGCAATAATGGCATCGAACCAACAATGTGGAAAAATGCATAAAAAGCAGGAGAAGTCTGTGGACAGTCATTGCAGGCATGATGGGCCGAACGGCCTCTGCACTGTAATGATTCTGTGATTTTGAAACTCAATCTCGCCAGATCCCAGTCATCACTCTGCTCTCGAATCATCTGCAAAGAGATGGAGGGTGTTGTTATCAGCAACACTTAATGAGTAATAACCTGTTCCCTAGAGCTCAGACTCGGTCCTGCCAGAACCACTGCCAAAACAGCTGTGTATCATGTGAGGAGTCTGTACCCAACTGTTGTCTACTTAAACTGCTGAATGTTCCAGCCAGTGGCTGGGTTATATGTCAGAATGATTAAGCTTCAGCTTGATCATAAGTTAACTCTTTCGTATTCAGTATCACATACAAACTCTTCACCCCCCCCCAAAACCATTTTTCCACTTGTACGCCTCTATCAGGTCGTTCCTCAACCTTCGCTGCTCCAAAGATAACAACCCGATCTTATCAAGACTCACTTCCTCACTGAAATGCTCCATCCTGGGAATTCCGTCAATGTCCTTCATGGAAGAACATTGCGCTGAAGGAAGTAATAGTTTTGTTTTCAGCACCGTGTACCGGATGCGATCTCTCTCAACAGGTTGGACATCTTTTACTCAGAGAGTGGTAAGGACATGGAATGCCCTACCTGCCAATGTAGTCAATTCAGCCACATTAGGGAGATTTAAACAATCCTTAGATAAGCACATGGATGATGATGGGATAGTGTAGGGGAACGAGCTGAGAATAGTACACAGGTCGGCGCAACATCGAGGGCTGAAGGGCCTGTTTTGCACTATACTGTTCTATGTCTTTCACCTGTTGTAGCTCTTTTCTTGTTCCAACTTTGACAGTGATATTGACTGTTCTGGGTCAGCCCTGTGTACAGCAGATTGCTGTGCTGTCACTATGAGTTTGATTAAAAGTTCGCCCATGATCTCAGGTGGACTGCATTACTTAATGTTAGCTACAGCAGTTGGTAGTCGTCTTAAATCTTGCTGATAGTTATCCTCTCAGGACTCTCCACTGGTTTCAAAGATGGAAAACATTTCCTGTAGCCCAGTTAAATCAGCACCTTCTTCCATTCTGATAATGTGAAATAAATGTCGGACTCTTCATTTTTACTGGTCAACACTTCTTCTTGCACTCAGTCATTAATCTTGGAAAAAGTGAGGACTGCAGATGCTGGAGACCAGAGTTGAAAAATGTGGTGCTGGAAAAACACAGCAGGCCAGGCAGCATCCGAGGAGCAGGAGAATCGACGTTTCGAGCATAAGCCCTTCTTCAGGAGTCATTCCTGCTGTGTTTTTCCAGCACTACATTTTTCAACATTAATCTTGGAAGGCCTACACATTCTTCCTTCCACTGGGTGTGTTTTCCTAGGTCAGACAATGGTAGCTTTCCTATGAAATAGTTGAACTAAATCCATGAATCACAGAATGTTGAGGGTAAAACATGTTTCCTGACTCAAGTAGGGTTTATTGGCCTGGATGATGGTATTCTCAAACATCCAGTATTCTTTATGTTGTAGTGGCACTGTAATAATCCTTTAACTGTAAGAGTCACTGCACCTGCAGCACATATCTTTTGGTTTGTAGGTTATACTTGTGTTTTAATCCAGGTGTTCAGTCAGGTTAGACCATGACACCCATCCCCATAGCAAACTTAAATTTCATTGCATACCCATTGACGTGAATATATTTGGTCATTTCTGATTCTGACCAATCACCAATTCCTCCTCGGGACACACAGGACTTTTCTCAGAAGGATGCATATCTTGCATATCAAATAACGCTGATCTTGTAAACGTTGACCTTGTCTAGCACACATCCTATGCCGTGTAACGTGTATGCCTTACTCAACATTGCTTACTATGATCCACCTGTAATACTTGCACACAAAGATTTCCACTGTACTGAGGTACATATGATAACAAATCAAATCAAATCATAAATCCTAAACCAGAGTTTAGACAGAGTGGTGCTGGAAAAGCACAGCAGGTCAGTCAGCATCCGAAGAGCAGGAAAATAGACGTTTCGGGCAAAAACCCTTCATCAGCAATAGAGGCAGGAAGCCTCCGGAGTGGAGAAATAAATGGGTGGGGGGTGGGGATGGGGGGGGTCAGGGAGGCGTTCTGAAGAGAAGGTAGCAAAGAGTACAATGGGTGAGACAGATTATAATCTGCTGCTTTGCTCCCATTTGATGTCGGCTTATCAAGAGGTTGTCCAAAATATTTGCATTTTATAAAGTTTATAGATTATTTTAGTCTTTCGGAGTACAGCTGTTCTTCACCTGAAAGGATTTGTTGATGATCTTTCCCAGTCTCTGCTTCCAAAACAATGTGGATAAGTTATTCCAAAATTAATCACCCTTGAATTATGGATGATCAAATTAAGATTGATCATAAAAGGCAAGAACAATTCTGTCTCTTATCAATTCCACCTGTAAAACTGCACATTCACATGTTTTAACCTTAACTCATTTATAAATTTGTCTACAGACTCAACCTGAAGGTTCACTTTTCTATATCATCTTGCTCATTAATTCTAACTGTTCTGAAACTAGTTGTCAAAGACTTTTATCACATCATTGAAGGTATCTGTGTGTCTTATTTTTTCTAGTGAGTGATAATGTCATCTACCAATGGATTAAGTTTAATGATGTATTATCTTATTCTGCTTCTCATTTGACGTTTGGCTTCTATATCTCAAATTGTTTCCTCCATAACATCCTTTGTTTCTCCATCAGGAATTTCTCTGATATGAATCTGACTGGAAGTGTACTGTCTTTCTTGATTTCTGCTTCATATCTTGATGAAGCTAATTATTTTAAAGTGCTTTGAATCTGAATTGTTCAATAATCTCAACGTCATATTCAGAAATACTGTTTCAATTTAAGTTATTGTAAAGTCTAATTAAATCTTCAGAGTTATTTTTATTTTCCAGTCTTTAATTGATTCTTCATAATTGTTGATTACGTATGACTATTGTAATAAAGTTTTAATTTGTATTTGCTGGTTGTTCTGAAATGATTGACTGCTTTCAATCTTCTTAAAATCTCTTGACTTGTAAAAGCTGTTGTAACTGTCTCATCTTTTACAGTTCCTTATCCTTTAACTTTTCTTGTATCTAGAGTTCCTTGCTTTTTAAATCACTTCTCTTTTACATCTCTCTGCTTGTAATAGCTCTTGTTGTAAAATCCCCCAAATGATGGGAGCATTTTATAAAAAGAGTTTGGGGAAACTGGATTTATATTCTCTCAGAGTTTTGAAGAATTAGAATATCTCTCATTCTAACTTAAAAGGTTCTTACAGGGTGTGTAAGGGTTTTTGTAAGTAGGCTGTTTCCTCTGGCTGGAGAAAGTGAGGACTGCAGATGCTGGAGATCAGAGCTGAAAATGTGTTGCTAGAAAAGCGCAGCAGGTCAGGCAGCATCCAAGGAGCAGGAGAATTGACGTTTCGGGCCGAAACGTTGATACTCCTGCTCCTTGGATGCTGCCTGACCTGCTGCGCTTTTCCAGCAACACATTTTCAGCTCTGTTTCCTCTGGCTGGCTAGTCAATGTAACTAATTTCACAGATCCTTTGGCAGCTATGTCTACAATCCCAGCTAATAGGATTTCTTTAAGGAAGTTTGAAATTCAGACAAGCATTCACAATGAGATTCCATTCAACAATCATATCTCCAGAGCTGAATACATTACAGCAATTGAAGTCAGCCAGAAGCTTAGTTATTTGTTCAGGCTTTGAAACAGTCGGTCAGATGACTGACTTAAATTTAAATAAAACTGTAGAATGAAATAGGCCAAACAATACATTCAAATTTAAGTTGTGATATTGTATAATGCAGAATATTACTTTATCAGTGAATAATGCATCTGAAGACTTTTCCACCTTCATAGTGTTATTCAATGTAAAGTAAAAATGCACAAAGCCCTAAATTCATTGACTGTAATAAAAAAGATATATAATTTGCACAGCATTTTATTATGACATATGAATTTGGCGACATCTTTTAATTTACTCATCCTAAAGTTTTTGACCGCAAGTCAACTTTCTCCCTTGGTTTTCAACACCTGTGAGTTGGTGTGAACCACATCACCTTCAGTTCTGATCCGGTGTCACGAAACTACCATTAAATGTCTAAAATAGCCATTTCCACCATGTAGCAGACAATTTCAGGCCATCTGTACCTGGGCTTTTGACCTGCCCACTGTGACCCCATTTGCTGATGATGGGAACAGAGCTGGCAATCTGACGCCAGCTATTTTTAAGGTGCTCTTGAGGTGAGTCAGCTCCACTTTGGCGGAGAAATCCAGAAGGTGGACTTTCATCATACGGTGTTCAAGTGGAGCATGGTTCCTCATGCAGCAGAGTTTGGTTAAGTGAACAGATGGAGAAGAATTGGCCAAAGAATTCAGTGGATAACCACCAAGGGAACATGCACAAAGGTATTAAAACAATATTTTTTAAAACATAGGATCAGTCAGAGCTTACTTCGCTAAATTTTTGGTTCCCTTAAAGAGTCAGGCATAATTTTCTAAATCTGTTTTCAAAGCAGATCAAGATAAAAGATTTGTGCTTCATTTTGAAAACTCTCACAAATCCCATGTGCCTTAAGGGGAGCAGAAATTTATTCAGGTCGCTTTTCAAGCTGAGAATGGGCACAAACCTGACAGGTAAGTTGTCAAGTGGTTGACCTTCTCATCATAACCAAATGGAGAAAATATTGTAATGTCACATGGAGTGATTGGGTCAACGCTCTGCTTCATTGTTATAACTTGTGTGTATTCTGGTTTTGTTGTATTGATCCTCAGAATTTCCGAGAGTAAGCAAGCCAGCATGTCCGTGCTTTCTGATTGTTTTGTAATATGATTCCAAATGCCATCAGCAGTATCTACTTTTGAAAGATTTGATTCCAATCAAAGGTTATATATTCGAACATTATCAGAATAATCAGAACCCATGTTGACATAATTGACAATGTCACACTGGTGCCTGGAACAAACAATGTAAATTTATGTTCTTGCTGAATAATTTGAATATAGATGTTATCATTCAAGTGTATTCAAGGACTTGTATCATGTTAGAGCAGCTGTCTAGACTTTCTTTTTAAAAATAGTAAAACAGTGATAGTATACTGCCAAGTAAATACTTCCCCTTTAACATTATTGCTCCATGCAGTGGTCTATTAGCCATGACAACGCAGCCTGCTTCCATGGCACCCCATCCACCAACTTAAACATTCTCACTGTCTCTCTCCACCGACACAAAATGTCAGCAGTGTGCACCGTATACACTATTCACTGTAAGAACAGCCAAGGCCCTTTTTACTAGTATCTTCCAAACCTGAAACTTTGACAACTTCTCGAATGGCAAAGGCAGCAGATGGATAGGAACACCACTACCTGCAAGTATCCTTCCAAGCTAAACCCTGCCCTGACTTGGAACTGTGTTGATGTGCCTTCACAGTTTCTGGGTCTGAATCGTTGAACTATCTTCCAAACAGCAGCATACTACCATCTGAGGACAACAGTTGCTCAGGAAAGCAGGTTGCTATAAACTCTTTAAAGGCATTTAGGGATGAGTGACAGGTGCTGGCCTCGTCAATAATATTCACACCTGTGGAAAAAAATGTAGTCAATGGTTCAGAAGATTTTTGATTATCTACACTCCAAGGAAGTCCCTTTACTCTTCCCTTTGCATTATTGAAGATCACAGCTTGTTTACTCATGCATCAACCCCATGTTGGCTCCTGTTTCCCAAGCCATTGCCACAGTTAGAACTTAGTCCTGGAACACAGAGAAAGATTCCAACATCTATTGGACACTAAGCAAGAACTAACGGTGAGATGCCTGTGGGAAAATGGCCATGTGAAGATGTTATGGGACAGAGTTCAACTTGTAAGTGACTGACGCCTGGAGACTCTGACATTAGTAGTGCAGTAAAGATAGGGTTAGATGGGGTTGCTAACCTGGGCTAAGTAGGAAGCCCTGGCTGACCCATATAAACAAGAGATTTAGAATCTCCTCAGTTCAGGAAACAGTCTCTGAGCTGGCTGACCACAGCCAATGTACTGTGCATAAGTAAATAAAAGGATACTTGGTGATAGGATACCAGCCTCTGTGCAGTAATTTCAATTGGAATGCTTCGTGTTATGACCAATATCTATTCCTCAATCAACCTGGTGTGAGTCAGTATAATGAAAGAAAGTAAAAAATCCATGTGATGGATTTAATACTCCCAAAATGGATCTCATTGGGAACCAGTAGAAACCCTGTATTGTCTCAGTGGGGGAGGTACGACCAAATTAAGTGCCTGTCGGGCACTTGACTGGCCAACATCGGACCTTCCCTGGTTCTTGGGATCACAGCAGCAGAAAACCTGCCCACAGAGAGGTGCCAGTCAGTTTGAGGCCAGCAACTCTACATTACACCCAGGGTCAATGGGAGCAATGATTGCTGCCACTGGTACCACCGTGAGCTAAAGAACAAAGAACAAAGAAAGTTTACAGCCCAGGAACAGGCCCTTCGGCCCTCTGTGCTGATCCAAATCCACTGTCTAAACCTAACGTTCAGTTTCTAAGGATCTGTATCCCTCTGCTCTATACCTACTCATGCATCTGTCCAGACACATCTTAAATTAATCTACTGTGCCTGCCTCTACTACCTCTGCTGGCAATGCATTCCAGGCACCTACCACCCTCTGTGTAAAGTACTTTGTGTGTGTATCCCCCTTAAACCTTTCTCCACGTTGAATGCGTGACCTCTTGTTGTTGAATCCTTCACCCTGGGAAAAAGCTTATCTTTATCCACCCTGTCTTTATCCTTCATGATTTTGTAAACCTCAATCAGATCCCCCCTCAATCTCCTTTTTTCTAATGAAAACGATCCTCACCTACTCAACCTCTTTATAGCTAGCACCATCTATATCAGGCAACATCCTCGTAAACCTTCTCTGCACCCTCTCTAAAGCGTCCACATCCTTTTGGTAATGTGGCGATCAGAACTGTACAGAGTATTTTAAATGCGGCCAAACCAAAGTCTTGTACAATTTTAACATGACCTGCCAGCTCTTATACTCAATACCTTGTCCAGTGAAGGCAAGCATATCATATGCCTTCTTGACCATTCTATCCACCTGTCCAGCAACCTTCAGGGTACAACAGACCTGAACTCCCAGATCTCTCTGCTCATCAACTTTTCCCAAGACTCTTCCGTTTACAGTATAGTTCACTCAAGAATTAGACTTCCCAAAATGCATCACCTCACATATGCCTGGATTGAACTCCATCTGCCACTTCTCCACCCAACTCTCCAGTCTATCTATATTCTCCTGTATTCCTTGATAGTACCCAATGCTTTCTGCTACTCCACCAATCTTCGTGTCACCTGCAAACTTATTGATCAGATCAACAATGTCCTCTTCCAGATTATTTATGTATATCATAAACAACAGTGGCCCCAACACTGATCCCTGTAGAACACCACTGGTCACCTTTCTCCATTTTGAGAAACTCCCTTTAACTACTACTCTCTGTCTCCTGTTGCTCAACCAGTTCTTTATTCACCTAGCTAGAACACCCTGCACACCACGTGACTTCATTTTCTCCATTAGTTTACTATGGGGAACCTTATCAAATGCCTTACTAAAGTCCATGTATATGACATCAACAGCCCTTCCCTCATCTATCAAGTTGACCACTTCCTCAAAGAACTCTATTAAGTTGGTAAAGCTCGATCTCCCCCGCACAAAACCATGTTGCCTATCACTGATAAGCCCATTCTTTTCCAAATATAAATAGATTTTATCCATCAGTATCTTCTCCAGCAACTTTCCCACCACTGACGTCAGGCTCACTGGTCTATAGTTACCCGGAATGTCCCTACTACCATTCTTGTACAGGGGGACAACATGAGCAACCCTCCAGTCCTCCAGCACCTGACCTGTATTTAAGGATGCTACAAAGATATGTGTCAGGGTCCCAGTTTATTCCTCTCTCAACTCCCCCAGCAACCTGGGATAGATCCCATCCAAATCTAGGGATTTGTCCATCTTAATATCCTTTAGCCTACCCAACACATCTTCCCTACTTATGTCAACGTGATCCAGAGTAAACAAACTTCTATCTCTAATCTCAACATTCAACATGTCCCTCTCCTCAGTGAACACTGATATAAAGCAATCATTGAGAATCTCACCCATTTTCTCAGGTTCGACACACAACCTTCCTTTCTTATCCTTTAGTGGACCAACCCTTTCTCTAGTTACTCTTTTATTTCTTCTATATGAATAAAAGGCCTTATGATTCTCCTTAATCCTGCTCGCTAAAGTTATTTCATGACCCCTTTTAGCGTATAGGATTTGATTCCGTGTATAGGATTTGTCCTACTCTCTCAATATTCCTCCAAGGCCCGTTCTGTTCTTAGTTGCCTGGCCCTAATGTACGCTTCCCTTCTTGGCTAGTCGCACGATTTCTCCTGTCATCCATGGTTCACGAAGCTTGTCCTTCCTATCCCTTGTTTTCAAAGGGACATGCCTATCCTGCACTATCTTCACCTATCTTTGAAAACCTTCCACATATCAAATGAGGACTTGCCTTCAAATAGCTGCTCCCAATCCACATTTCCCAGCTCCTGCCGAATTTTGATATAACTGGCCTTGGCCCAGTCTAGTACTCTTTCTGTAGAGCTTGAATTACAAAAGGCTAGCTTACAGTCCAACAACTGGTTAGAAAAGCTTACAGAATGTATTTATTGTTAGGGGAAATGAAAGTAAGGAGGTGATGCTTCAGTTACACAGAGCATCTGTCAGAGTGTATCTGGAGTACTGCACTGTGTTAATCACCTTACTTAAAAAATAATGTTACTATTTTGGAGGGCACAAGACCATAAGACATAGGAGGAGGAGTAAACCATTCAGCCCATTCAGTCTACTGCACCATTCAATGAAATAATGGCTGATCTGATATCCCTCAACTTCAGTTTGCAACCTTTTCCCCCATTGCCCTTGAGTTTCTTACTGATTAAAAATCTGTTTATATCAGCCAGGAATAGACTTAACGACTCAGCCTCAACTGTCCTTAGTGGTAAAGAATACCTCAGATCTACTACCCTCTTAAAAAAAAGTACTCCCCATGTCTGTTTTAAATGTGCGACTCCTTTTCTGAGATTATGGTCCAACACTCTTCCATAGGGGGAAGCAACTTTCCCATATCTAGCCTTTTAAGTCCTCTAAGAATCTTTTATGTTACCATCAGGTTGTCTCTCATTCTTCTATGTTCTGAGTACAGCCCGACCTATTCAACCTGTCCTCATAAAACACTCCCTCCATACCTGGGGTCAGCCTAGTTAACTACCTTTGAACCGCTCCCAATGCCTTATACATATTTCCTTAGATAAGGAGCCCAAAGCTGTTCTCAGTATTCAAGCTGTGGTCTGACTAATGCCATTTTTATTAGTGCAGTTTTAGCAAAACCTCCATACTTTCATATTTCATTCCATTTGAAATGAGGGCCAACATTCCATTTGCCTTTCCCATTACCCACTAAACTTAGATGCTAACATTTTGTGAGTCATAAACAAGGAGTCACCAAATCCCTCTGTTCTCAAGCTTTCTGCAGTTTTTTTTTCTCTATTCAAATGCTATTCAGCTCCTCTATTCCTCCTGCCAAAATGCATAATCTCACATTTCACCACCACCGCCCCCCCACCCCCATTATATGCCATCTGTCAAGTTTTGGTCCACTCACTTAACCTGTCTATCTCCCACTGCAGACGTGTTGAGTCACCCTCACCACTCCCTTCCCCTTTAATTTTGTGTCATGCACAGACCTGGCTACAGTACATTCCCTTCTCATCCAAGCCACTCATCGTTGTTGGTAATGGTTACTGGATGAATGTCTGGAATGGGTTGGTTGTTTATGAGGAAAGGTTGGATAGGCTGAGCTTGCATTCACTGGAAGTTAGAAGAGTAAGAGGCAACTCAATTGAAATATGCAAGATCTTGCAGTATCTTCAAAGGGAGCATGCTGAAAGCAGGTTGCCTAGAATGAGGGGACACTGTTTAAAAGGTGAGAGATCACCGATATGTTTGTTGGCATTCTGCAGATATTAAGAATTACTGTCATGTGTAATGTACCTTGAAAGTCACTTATTTGGGATTTTGGCTCCCATCTGACTTGTGCTTGATTTTTGGGTCAGGATACTTTTGTGTGCTTATCAAGATGAGAAAGATCAATGCTTGAGAGTGAGTAGATATCCCTTTTTTGAATAATATGTATCAATATTAAGCATGTAGCTTAACAGAAGCTTCTTGTCTGATTCATGGACACCCAGGCACGGATGTGACCGTGAAAGAGAGGCAGATAGTCAGGCATAAAGTCTCTGTCTGCTGCCTGGACCTGTTAGTGACTATTTTAGCCAGTCCCAGAAGCAGACCCATGGACCAGACTGAGGGTAATCAAGACCTGGAGCAGTCTGTGTGTAGGACTATAATGCTGAAATTTACATGTCGTTATTTTTTGAAGTTATTCCTAAGCTCCTGTACTTAGATACCTTTTACCGAAGCTGGTGCCATAAGTAGCAACTTTGAAAAGCTGTTCACTGCACTCGTGAGTACATGTGACATTAAACTTAATTCTAATATGAGACGGAAAAGAAAGTCTGCTCTCACAAGGAATTGTCAGCCTTTGGAAACTCTTCCTCAAAAAGTAGTGGGAACAGTATCTTTGAATAAGTTCAATGCTGAAGCAAATTATTGGTAAACAATAGGATGAAAGGTTATTCGGGCCTGGTCAGAATGTGAAAGAATCCATCAGTCATTGTTTTATTGAATAGTGGAGCAGAATGGCCTAGCTCTCATCCTGACTCCTATGTTTCTACATGTTCATAGAAAACCTTTACAATCCTAACAGCATTAGACTAAACAGGGTAAACGAAGGAAGGATGTTTCTGATGACCAAAGGGTCCAGAAACAGGGGGTCAATCTAAGGATATGGGATTGGTCAGTTAGGACTGAGATGAGACCTTTCTTCACCTGGGCAGTGGGAAGCCTGTGAAGTTCCTTGTCACTGAAAGTCGCTGAGACCAAAATATTGAATGTTCCCTCGAAGGGGTTAGATGTAGTTCTTGGGACGAAAGTGATCAAAGGGTATGGAGAGGATGGAGGAACAGGGTGCTGAGATGGATGAGCAGGAATGCTATTGAAGGGCCGAATGGCCTGGTCCTCTAGTTTATGTTTCCACTCTTTTAAACTTTAACAAAATTGGTTTAAACAATCTCTGCTGGGGCACTGTAAACTAAATCACAAAGTAATGGTCAATGGAAGTATGTAAGGGAATGGAAACTTGCTCAATGAGAATAACCTTATGGTGGTGATGACCCATCCCAGCCCATACAGTCTCTAAAAGGCCTCTATCGTACTGGTGAGCACTGTGTGCTGCCAATTCATGGACACCTGAGCACAGATATAACCATGACACAGGCACAGTCGTCACAAAGATCCTAAATGCTGGCCCACTTCCCCTTAATAAGGACATACTTTGGCCAGACCCATGAGGAGGCTGTCCATGTCCACTTGCCTGTGTCTACGTTCTCCTTGCGAAACACTGCAGTCAACTGGAAGAATCTCTCTCCAAAGCATTAGCTCACCTGTGACCTTGACTTCTCTTGTTCTCCCCTTCTACCTATGATCTGGTCACTTCGCAGACAAAATAAATGAACATTGTCAGTGCTGGTGCAGGGAGTCGCCTGGAGTGTTACTTCTGCACACCCTTTTATTCCGTCCCTTGGGTGGGCATTGAAGAATTTTTCCCAGTGATGGGTGGTTTCATTTTAAAGGTGGCCCCGTTGACTTCTCAACCTGCTCTCGCGGTTCAAGAAGAGCGAAGCTTCGCCTAGATTGTTTCCAAACTAGACGTGTGTTTTTTAATGAGGAATGCAGCTGGGAAGGCGAGCAAACTGGGAAGGCGAGCAAAGAGGTATACACACACACACACATACACAGAGCCCTGGACAGAGACAGCTGCCTAGTGTGACCTATAAGGGGCGCTTGAGTTACATTGGAAAACACAATCACATCTGGGCTGGAGGGGTTTCTGTGAACCGGCGCCTGTTGGTTGCAGATGGGATTATAATTGAATTGCAATCAAACATACACAAGCAAGACAGCCGCCAGAGACTCGTGCATCATTTTGGAAAACGAGTCAAAGTTTTTTTTTGCACAGTGAGACGGGGAGAGTTCTGTCTTGATTCGAGGCGTCCAGTGTCTGCGATCATTAGGCGGAAAGAAAATGTTTTAAATGTGGTGGCGGGGACTGCCTGCAGTTTACAATTTCCACAATAAATTGTTAAATTGAGACGGCACAGCCTGTCCGAGGGGGGCGGGAACTGGAGACGTGAGACGGTGTGCTGAAATACAGATCGCTGCCTGAACAGGACAAGAGCTGGCAAGTGACTCGGTCTGTCTCTGAGCAGAAGAGCGGTTTGTATTAAGAAGGTGATACATCATGCAGCTCAGGAAAGGTTACAGTTGCATCGGGCTTGCAGCAAGCAGATACAAGCAATAAAAAAAACAAGTTATATTAATGAATAATACACAGGGAAGCGGAACGTGTCTTTGAGGATTTAATCTTCAAAGGCACTAGTGCACAGTGATATTATAAGAAAGAAAAAACACACTTGTGTTTAAACGGTGCCTTTCGGTTGGCTATTGCAATGGAGAAGATGAGACGGTCAATTTATGTACAGCAAGCTCTCTTTAAAGACATGACCTCCCCGGGAGTAGGTACTGAGGGTGTTGAGCCAGGGGAAATTATTGACCGGGGCAGCTCGTTAACAGCTCTTCATTTTTCTCTGATTCACTCCTGGCCAGGCTAGCATTTCTCACTGAAGGCCATGTTGAGCTGTTGACTTGTGAGACCAGGTCGGTGGCAGCTTTGTCCTTTTCAGAACAGCACTGCCGTAGATCTGGAGCCATTTGGGACCAGACCGGGCGAGGACAGCAGCTTTCCGTTCAGCAAGGGCGTTACTGAACCACATATTTCCTTTCTTTCTCTCTCTCTCTCTCAAAGCACAACACTGTAATTCGTGCCCCCCATTATTAACCTTCCCGTTTTATTCCCAAAGGCAGACCTGACTCACAGCACCACAACCTCCACCATGGATAGGAAGCACAGGAAGGAAAGAATAGGAGTAGGCCATTCAGCCCTTCCAGAGCTTGCCCCATCATGCAATGTGATCATGGCTGATACATCACTTTAATGTATTTTGCTCACCGCATCACCACAACCTTGTATCTACTGGTATTATACCGATTTCTACCTTAAACATACTCAGAGATGGAGGTTCTACAGCCTTCTGTGGTAGACAGTTCCAAAGCTTCACAATCCTATGAGTAAAACAAATTCTCATAATCTGGGAGCTAAATAGCATTCCCCTTCTTTTTAACTTGTGCCCTCTGCTTCCAGACTCCCAAACCATGGGAAACATCTTACCTGCACCTACCATCTGTTCCCTTTCAGTATTTTGTAAATTCCAATGAGATTACCTCTTCAAAACTGGGGAGAATACAGACCCAGTTTTCCCAATCTCTCTTCTTAGGACAGTCCCATCATTCCAGGAACAAGTCTTGTGAGCTTGCATTGCACTCCCTGTATGGCAATAATATCTTTCCTGAGAGATGGAGACCAAAATTAAGGACAGTACTTTGCATGTGCTCTAACCAATCTCTTTCACAATTGAAGTAATGCAGACAAGGCCTGAAGATACTTTCTAATCAACCCATTGAGGGATGCTACTACAAACATCTGGAGCAGATGGAACTTGAATTGAGGCCTCCTGGCTCAGAGATTGGGACATTATTACAGTGCTACAAGACCTGAATCTATTTGAACCAGAGAAGGATTGAATGTCCTGTTTTCTGGACCAATTTGAGCCACACTGACCTTCCAGCCAACTTAGAAACACCCAAAGAGTGGGGATTGTTGTGACAACATACATTTTCACACTCTTCTTGTAACATGGATCTATGGTTAGTGAAACTATGAGGCCTCAAAGTATTATTGTGACACCAAACGGCAACACACCTCTTATGCCCTGCCATTGGCATACGTTGGGAGATTGTACAAGTTGCTGCTAGTTTGACTGGGTTATGAATGGTCCTTCCTTGACCTTCAAGTCCTGGAATGGGATTTGGACATAGACTTTCTGGCTCAGAGGCAGGTGCAGTCTCTTGAAGTGATGTCCACTCTACATCAGATCAATCCTGCATTCTCTCTATACCACCTACCATCACCAGTACTGTCAATTTCTTCCAGATCTGTTGGATAAGCCTTGGATCCATAAGTTGCCATTGTAGGACTTTAACTGGTGTGTTCAGATCAGCTGCATGGGGTGTGTTCAGTTCAGAGTACAATAGTGCTGTTCTCCTGCACCTCGGAGTGGTACCATAGACATTTCATGTCCATGAGAGACAGCGTCTTAATGCAACTTAGGTCTGAGAGCCAGCAGTGTCGGGCTCCCTCATGGGAAGCCCAGATTAAATGTTGTGATGACGTTCTTGCGGGACCTGACCCTGCCTCCTGCTCTGACGATGAATTCGCTACCACTGACTGAGAGGAAACTTGCATATTGTTGCCGATATGATGATTGGAATTAATGCATCAGCTTACAATGAAGTAAAACAAAGAGCAAATAGATCTATCATTATAAAAAATAAAAATCGATGGTCTAACAACTGTTTTAATTGTAAACCTCACAACACCTACACCTTTACAAAATAAAACCATAACATGCAAAACCCATTCGGCCCGTCTAAATGGACTGTACCAAAAACAGTAGCGTTCTCATCTCCCGGTGCAACTAATAAGCAAGTTGAACAAACAAATCAGAAAACTTTTTTTTAAATGTTTCAAGGACGCAATTTTGCTTTGCCTACAAAAGGAATACAGGTTTGTCTGTCGGGGTTTTAACTTCAAACCGATCGTTAGTCCGAGTATGTACCACTGGCCTTGCAGGCTCGGCTGTTCATTAGTAGTCAAACCATTTCACAAAGGAGCCATTAATCAAGCGTCTGACAGCTCAGTTCAGCACTGACTGAATGCTGCCGGTAGAGGCAAGGTTTGGATAGATGTAGATGCATATTTTCTTTAAAAAATGTAATTAAAATGATAATAACTGGTGTTTCTGGCGGTGGCCGCGGGCTGTGTTCCATTATGATATCCTAAACGCTTAATCGGGCAGAAAACCCCAAATAATTAAAATCGTTTCCCCTTCATGAGTTTCCTGTAATTACAGAGGCGCATGACTCGGCTGTTCCTTTTGGTCCCGGTGGATTGTGGACCCCCTTCAGTGCACTGGGAACATCAATCCCCCTCTCCCCCCCACCCACCCCCGCGCATTTTCAAACCCCAGCTCCAACTTGAGCAGCAATTGCCCAGAGCCAGTCACAAGTGGCAGAAACACTGCCAGCCCACATTCTGTTCAACAAAAATAAACCCACCGGTCAACCCCCAAACTCACGCCCCCCCCCAGCTACCCCGCTGTCCTCGACTTTCCAGGCTATCTCGAGGTGAAAGTTTCACATTATAAATGAGAACGGACCAACCCACACAGAAGGGAACCTCTCCCACCAATGCAATTTCACCAAAACAAAATCCAGGCACCTTATCTCCCCCCACCTCAGAAAGCTTTCTTATCCGGGCTCAGAATCGAGCAGCCGAACCCAAGAAAGCAAAAGGGACAACTCTCATGGCGATTCCTGTATCCAATTCAGGCCAAATTGAAACAACCATAGAAACGTTCTGTGTGTGTGTATGGTAGTAAATTCATTCATTTCCATTGACGCTGGTCCAAGCCATCTCTCAACCTCCCCCTACCCTGTCAGAGAGCTCTTTTGCTTTTGTAAAATAAATGCACTTGTCACTTGCAGGAATTGAACGCTAATTCCGGTGACTTTATCGCCACTCACTTGTCCGCTCCCACCAGCAACAAAACCCAGAAGTGGCTGGACATGGGTGACCAGCCCGTTTTCCAATTCGGAGTGCATTGGTCCTCGCCACCTCCTGATTCTTCCCTCCACGTTAGATGAATCCTCCATCTTCCCGGAGGCTCAGTGGAATCCAGCCGCTTCTAAAGTTCGGACCCGGCGCCAGGAGCTGTGATAGAAACCCGGACTTTGACTGGGACGTCCCTCAAAGCTCTGCTGGTGCACCGAGTCCGTCTCTGGGTTGGGGGTTGGTAAACACAGAGAAAGCGAGCCAACGAGGCAACTGCTCCCCTCAGGAAAAGAAAAGGCGAACTGAGGCAAAGAGGAAGCATGAGAAAACAATCCATGATCAAAACGGCCAAAATGCAGGGCAACGTGATGGTAAGTGAGAGGAGGGAGGGCGAGGGGCGTCCGAGCGAGCGTCTGACTGAAGTAACCGGTTGTGGTTTCAAAATAAAATACAATCACTACAGCTCACAAGAGCTAAGTGGGAAGTATCAAGCGGTCCTTGCTTCTCTGTGGAAAGGGTGAGCTGCTAACATGCAATCAGTGGGTGAAGTTGCAGAGGGAAAGTGAACAGGTCTGTCTTCGTTTTCCGCCTGTTTCGATGTAGGGAACTGAGAGTCGTTTGTAACCATGAACATTGACTGGAATGAAAGCTTGGTTCTGTGTTGTGTGCTTGTCTTAGTCAACAGAAGCGACCAGCGGTTGAATGTGCACAGGGTGTGAGGAAGTGCAAAACTTATCATCAGTTTTTTTTTAAAGTGTTTTGTTTTTGCGGCGGGGGGTGGTTTGGATAGTTTACAACAAACTCTGAATCAAAAGCAACTCTGAAGATATGATCAGTCCAAGGAGGGCGTGTTCTTGCTAAATAATGTTACTGTCAGTCAAATCCAATGCAAAAATTAAAAACAAGAGGGCTGTTGTTTTGGTCTGATCTTACCCTAACCCTGATTGTCATGTGCTCTCAGTGTACGGGGGCTATAAATGCGTGGGACAAACAGATCCCGATTCTTTAGGGAGGTTTCCGCATGGACCTAACCCAGCCACTGTGCTGATTCTCTCCCCTTGACCAAATTGATCGGATTAATCAAGGCATTATGTTCAAACAGAGACTGCTTTTAAAAAAAGCCATGCCTGATTTCTGCTGTAAATTCCTAAAAGGTCACGTGTAATGGGTTTACGGTTTATCTCTGCCCCCTTGTTAACGCCTGTCATTTTTTTTTCTGTGTAAATCCGCTTTATTTTATGAGATTTCCAGATCGTGCCTGAGAAACCCTCAGGAAATCACTGATGCTGCACAGAAAAAGACAAAGGCTGAAATTACAACAGTGCGCTTTCTCTCAGTCTTCCCCTCCTGAGAAAAAAAAGTTTGTGCAATTCCTTTTCTGTAAAACTGCACTGAGATGTATTTTAAAACTGTTTTCAGGGTCTTCCCTGACAACACACACTGATGCAGGAATAACAGCTTGGACTGAGAGGAAGGTGAGGTACAACTCCAGAACAAAAAGTCAGGACCAGATCGCGTGTTGTGCATCTGGCAGCGACCACTGAGCCCTGTAGATTGAGTTGAGTGGGGTTCCACATGGATGGAAATGGACTGAGATGATGGGAGTCTCACCTGCAGTCTGCAGAGTTATCAACTCAGTTTGGAAAGGACCCTCCCTGTGTATTCAGGGTCAGTGAAGAACTTGTGCAACTAATAGCAGGTCCTTCCCAGGATCACGAACCTGGGGAGACAGACAGGGAGCTCAGACAAATGGCCAAAGGCCATGCGCTGGGGTACCAACCAACCACCTGCTCACACCCCACCCCCACTCCCCGCTACTTAGTTCTCTATGTCAATCCATTGATCGGGCACCGAGTGTCTTTCCACAAAAGACCTGGGTGCTGTGGTTGGTTCAGTGGGTAGCTCTGCTCCTCACAGTACCAGGGTTTAATTCCCGCCTCAGGCGACTGTCTGTGTGGAGTTTGCATATCCTCCCTTTGACTGTGTG
The DNA here is from genome assembly GCF_020745735.1 of Hemiscyllium ocellatum. NCBI lineage: Eukaryota > Metazoa > Chordata > Chondrichthyes > Orectolobiformes > Hemiscylliidae > Hemiscyllium > Hemiscyllium ocellatum. Next base: position 121,191,691 of record NC_083405.1, on the reverse strand, counting down.
CTCTGGTTTCCTCCTGCAGTCCAAAGATGTGCAGGTTAGGTGGATTGGCCATTGCTAAATTGCCAGTAGTGTCCAAGGAGGTGTGGGCTGGATGAGTCAGCCATTAGAAATGCTGGGTTACAAGGATAGGGTAAGGGGTGGGTCTGAGTGGGATGCTGTTGGAGGGTCAGGATGGGCCAGATGGTCTGCTTCTGCAGTGTAGGGATTCTATAATCCCACTCCCAGCACACAAATAACGCTTTAGAGGTTTTAAATCCTGAATCTCCTATCTGCCCATGACTGGTCGAACATCAGTGGCAGTGGGAAGAGCCCCTCAGGTGGTCATTCTTTGATGGGCCCCAGTTGACATCAGGATGGGAAAACCTGGGGTGGCAGAGCAGCTCAGTGGTCAGCACGGCTGCCTCACAGTGCCAGGAACCCAGGTTCAATCCCAGCCTTGGGCGACTATCTTGGGGAGTTTGCATGTTCTCCCCATGTCTGCATGGGTTTCCTCTGGGTGCTCTGGTTTCCTTCCACAGTCCAAAGACATGGCAGGTTAGATGAATTGGCCATGCTAAATTGCCCGCAGTGTTCAGGGATGTGTAGGTTAGGTGAGTTACTGGGGGGGGGGGGGAGGGGGGGATGCCAGGGAATGGATCAGGCTGATTACTCTTTGGAGGGTCAATGTGGGCTTGTTGGGCCGAGTGGCCTGTTTCCCATGTAGGGATTCTGTGATTCACTTAATTTAATCAGACTGAGGCAGAAAGAAGTGGGAGCCCTCACTCTGCAGCCTCCAGCCCAGTTTAATGTCCCCTTATCTTCAGTCTTACCTTGGGAACAGTGTTCAATTCTGCCCCATATTATCTTCTGGCGGGATAGAACTTAGTGGGCCTTAATAGCTTGCTGAGATATCCTGAATTTCCCTGAATCATAACCCCCAGATCATTGTGCAGAGTAGCATATGTAAAATTCATAAACAGGTTGCCCCTATAAGTTGTCGTAAAGTTAATCATATTAAAATATATTATATTCTAGTTCAAATGACAAGGACCCTTTCACATAGCCCTTACAGACTTGTTCAATAATAAGACCTTGTTAAAGAGATTAGTGGCAATAAGGTCCTGGAACCAAATCACATGAATCCAAATCTGTTGTCTTACTGTCATTTATTTTGTCCGTTATGAATTCCCACCACCATGTTGAAAATTGTAACTACCGACACAAGGTATGCTCAAAAATGCAATCCTCTGATGGTGATTCCTGGGTCATTTCCCATCAAGATCCTGTTTAGATGTTATAGGAATCAGAAAATGCATGAAAATGTAATTTAAAGAAATAACAAAGGAAAATGGTTGAGTGGCTTGCAATGTTTCATTTTAAATTTAATAAAAGGTTGTATACCATATCACCAAGATTTGAAAATGCATTATGAATCGTTCGTTTTCCTGCAGTAACCTTTATGTCTTGAGCTGGCACTATGTTTGCCATTTGCCATGTCAAATGTCTGTCACAATATGAAATGTAAAGGTCTCCACAATACTCAGTTTTGAGGGTGAAACAGCACATCAAGCTTCATTATATAGACTCTGTTTTTATACAATGTCTGGCTAATACTATCAGTATTTTCATGCAAGAGCGACAACTTTATGAAAGAAATCATCACTTTGTCCTGTCAGTGCTGAAACTCCTGATGTTAATCATTCACAATGCAATCTCCCAAAACATTGCAGGCATCTTGAGCACTGTCATCATCAACTAAATGTGGAAAACATCCACCATGCTCAGAATGTGTATAAAAAAGCAACTGTTTCATGCAGAATGCACCACATCGAAATCAGGCTGAATGCAGTAACTTAAGTTTTCAGAAAGTGGCCTCTTCCTGACTTAGAGACAAAAAAAACTGCAGGTGCTGAAATCCAAAGTAGGCAGGTAGGAGGCTGGACAAACACAGCAAGCCAGGCAGCATCAGGAGGTGGAAAAGGTGACGTTTTGGGTGTAATCCTTTTCAGGACTGGGGAAGGGTGTGGGGGGAGCTGTAGATAAAGGGGGAGTTAGGGGCAGGTTGGTGAGGTGGGGTTAGGTGAAGACAGAGGGTACAACCTAGTTGCTCAGTGGGAGGAATTAATCCGGTTGGTGACAGGGAGGAGTGGAAGGGAGGGGGAGGGGCTCGGAAGGGAGTTGGGGATGGGATGGGAGGTTATTTGAAATTGGAGAACTCAACGTTGAGTCCTCCGGGCTGTAGGCTGCCCAGGCGGAAGGTGAGGTATTGTTCCTCCAATTTGTGGTGTGGTTCATTGTGGCAATGGAGGAGGCCAAGGATGGTCATGTCGGAAACGGAGTGGGAAGGGGAATCAAAATGGGTGGGTGACTGGGAGATCTGGTCAACCCTTGTGGACCTAGCTCAGATGCTCAGTGAGCCATTCCTTGAGTTTACATTCAGTCTCCCCAATGTAGAGAAGAGCATATCGGGAGCACCTGATGCAGTAAACTAGGTTAGAAGAGAGGCAGGTGAACCTCTGTCTCACCTGGAAGGACTGTTTGAGATCCTGATGGGAGTTGGGAGTTGGGGGGGGTGGTGACCAGCAGGTTTTGCATCTTTTCCGGTTGCAGGGGAAGGAACCTGGCAGTTTGGGCTGGGAGGGGGGGGGGGAGGGGGGTGGGGGGTGGGGGGAGGAGGTGGGTGGGGTTCGGTGGGGACAGTGGAGCAAACCAAGGACTGTCAAAGGGAATGGTCCTTGCGGAAGGCAGAGAGAGTTGGGAAGATGTTCTTGGTGGTGGAATCTGATTGGAATTGTAGGAAGTGTTTAAAGAGGATGCGTATGATGTGAACTCTGGTGGGGTGACAGATGAGGACAAGGGGGACCCTGTCTTTACTGCATGGGAGGGGCTGTTTAGAGCAGTGGAACGGGGAATGGACGTGGTGAGGTGGAAGGCTGTCTGGATGACAGTGAGAGGAAAAGCACATTGTTCCTTATAGGTGGATACCTGGGATGCTTGGGAGTGGAATGTCTCCTCGTCCGAGCCACTAGTCCCAAACAGTCCTTCCAGGTGGGACAGAAGTTCACCTGCCTCTCTTCCAAACTAGTTTACTGCACCAGGTTCTGCCGATATGGTCTTCTCTACGTCGGGAGACCAAACGTAATCTTAGCATCTCAACCGGGCCCGCAAAGGTCACCTGGACCTCCCAGTCACCGCCCATTTCAATTCCCCTTCCCACTCCCACGTGACCATCCTTGGCCTCTTTAATTAAAACAGCGAATCAGATCGCAAATTGGAGGAACAACGCTTCATCTTCTGCCTGGGTAGTCTACAGCCAAGAGGACTCAATGCTGAGTTCTCCAATTTCAAATAACTTTCCTTCCCATCCCCTGACTCCCTTCTCAGCCCATCCCTCATCCCTTCCGCTGCTCCCTGCCACCAACCGGATTCATTCCTCCCATTGACCAACCAGGTCGTACCCTCTACCTGTCTTCACCTGTCCCCACTTCACCACCACCTCCCCCTTTATCTGCTGCTCCCCCTACACATAGCCCCAGTCCCGAAGAAGGGTTACACCCGAAACTCCTGATGCTGCCTGGCTTGCTGTGTTCTTCCAGCCTTCTGCCTGTCCTCCTGACTTAGACATGGAGGCATTTCCAAGTCTTGTCACCTTTGGAGCAGTAAAAGAGCATGCTTTCTTGTCTACATCCATGGCTAGTTTTTCCTGGAATCATGGACCAGGTTTTTGCCAGAGGCTATAGCTTGAGTAGCAACACTCCCCCTCAAACAGGGATAACCAAGGTACTGTCCTGCTCTTACTGATTGCCTAGTCATAATGGAAGGAGGCAATCAGACACATTGCCAGAGGGAGCCTTCAGCTATTGGATTCCCAGCAAAGGATGAAATCATAAGGAAGAAAATGAGCAAATGATGAAGTTCACCCCACATTAAGTAGGGTAGCGTTTGTGGTTGTATGCTTGGAGTTTTAAAATCATGTGTCTTAACATTTTAAACTCATTCATTTGTGGTTTCTTAGGATCTGTCTGTCAGTGCTCAGTATTTACATGAATCCAAAATCTCAACTTTGATTTCGAAATGGATCTACTTCCACTTGAAGATACTGTGGTTAACATAGCTGTGAATTGCAAGATGATCAAAGTTCACTGGAGACTCAGTTTGAAAAAAAATCTAAAAATGATTGAACACACAAACCCTCATGGAAAGCACCTGTTTCAAAGGGATGCCTCTTAGGTGATTTGGTTAGAGTGTTTTTATGTCACTGATTTTAACATTCGTTTCCATCATATGATTTCTTTTTCTTTCTCACAATTAGATTGAAATATATTTCCAGCAGCTGGCTTATCTTTTGTGCTCTCTAACTAGGTTACTTTCCAGTGATGCTGATTAGTAGCTTCAAGGTTTTGAACTGAACATAATAAAGACTTTTGCAGTGCAAATTACCTCCTCGAACATCAAACGTGACAGCTATGGTTTTCTCAGATCATAGTTCTTACTTTGCAACTGTGGACAGACTCTGACGAACAAACCCTTGGTTTAAAGTTCTTGGAATTATTTAACTTGCCTGACTCTTGCACTGACAGAAATATGATGAAATGTCATGTTATGGACACAATGTCAGAAATATTCTTACTTTTGCTCTAACTGCTTATCCAAGATACATTAAATGAATTTGCAAGAACTGCCTTAAGCAAATGAGAATTTTTAAGTAGCTGCAAATGAATTTGATGGGTTCTTCTCATACTGAGCTTTCTGAGATCTTATTGGAAAATTTCCATCAAACTGTAACAGCTCTGAGCTAACGTACCTTGTAATGGCAAACCTTCAGAAGAAAGCTTCCTTTAATGTCATTTTTCAGCAGTCAAATTGATGTGGATTTCCACTGTAGAGATTCGCAAAGTGTGCTGTCCTTTAGAAAGCTCACTCAACCTTATTAGGGAAGGGCTTTCAGAAACTTGATTCCATATTATTGGCAGATGCACCTGAACTATTCCAGATTGAAACAGAAAGCAGACCTGAGTCCTGTTTTAAATTGGCAACTGTGCTAAAGGGATCAATGGTAGAACGTCAACTTTATTTATAATATGTGTAAATTACTTGGTCAAAGAGGTCAGAGGTAAGGTTGCTAAACTGGCTGATGACACAAAGCCAGGTTAGAAAATAAGTTGTGAAGAGGACAAAAGGAGGCCACAACGAGAGGTTAGAAAGTGGGAACAGATCTGGCAAATTGAGTACAATGTGTGAAACTGTGAAATTGTCTATTTTGGCAAGAAGAATTAAATAAAGCATATTGTCTGAGATTTTAAATCTCTGAGATGTAAAAGTATTTGTGTGTTCTATTGCGTGAATCACAAATCGTAAATTGGTGGGCGGCATGGTGGCACAGTGGTTAGCTCTGCTGCCTCAGCGACAGAGACCCGGGTTCAATTCCCGCCTCAGGTGACTGACTGTGTGGAGTTTGCACATTCTCCCCGTGTCTGCGTGGGTTTCCTCCGGGTGAATTGGCCATGCTAAATTGCCCGTTGTGTTAGATAAGGGGTAAATGTAGGGGTGTGGGTGGATTGCGCTTAGGCGGATCGGTGTGGACTTGTTGGGCCGAAGGGCCTGTTTCCACACTGTAAGTAATCACAGTATGTAATTAAGAAAGCTAATAGAATGGTGTCATACAGTGCAGGGGAGGTTAAATGCAAAAGTAGAGAGGATATACTTCAGCTGTTCAGGAGGCCGCTAGGATGGATGGACCTTAGGAAACATGGGAACACCTTGAAGGCAGGGGAGAGAAGGTTTACTAAACTAATTTCTGGAATGAGCAGATTGACGTATGAGTAGATGTTGGATAGGCCAGGTTTGTATTTGCTCGAATTTAGAACTTGATTGAAAATCTGCAGAGTCTTGACAAGGGGGAAATGGAAAGGATTTTTACTCTTGTAGAATTTTCTAGAACTGGGAGCACTGTTCTTTGATTTTTTTTCTCTCACAGAGGTCATGAATGTTTAGAATTCTCTTCCTAAAGAGGTAATATAAGTATCTTTCATTTTACTCATTCATGTAAGGGATGTGGGCATCGCTGGCTGGTCAGCATTTATTGCCCACCCCTACCTAGTTGCCCTTGAGAAGGCAGGGGTGAGCTGCCTTCTTGAACTGCATTAAAAATCACACACACCAGGTTATAATCCAACAGGTTTATGTGGAAGCACTAGCTTTCGGAGCGCTGCTCCTTCATCCAGTTCTTGAACCGCTACAGTCTACCTGCTGTGGGTTGACCCACAATGCCATTAGAGAGCGAATTCCCGGATTTTGACCCAGCATCATTGAAGGAACGGCGATGTATTTCCCAGTCAGGATGATGAGTGACTTGGAGGGGAACTTACAGATGGTGTATATATGTACAAAATTATACATTGAAGTTTAAAGTTTTATTGAGGGGTCAATGCTGAGAGGATATTTGGCCTCATGTGAGAATCCAGGACCAGAGGGCATAGTCGAACAATAAAGGAGAACCAATGTAAGACTAAGATGAGGAGAAATTTCTTCTATCAGAGGGTTGTGACTCTTTGGAACTCCTTGCCTCAGGGAGCTGTGAGGGCAGAGTCCTTGTGTATGTTGAAGGCTGAGATCGATAGATTCTTAATCAATCGGGGAAGCAAGGGTTATGGTGACCAGGCAGTAAATTGGACATGAGGAATGTCTGTCAGTCATGATTCTATTGAATAGTGGAGCAGGCTCAAGGGGCTAAACAGTCTATTCCTATTCCTATTTCTTATGGTCTTCTGGTAATGTAAATAATGTCTTTGAATCTCTTTGAGGCAATAGTAGAAAGATTGTGGGTAAGCAAAGGGGAAAAATGTTACCTTGCAAATGGGATTGTGGAGTTTTCAGTGCAGCCATGACTTTGTTGCATGATGGAGTAGGCTCCAAGGGTCAAGTGGCTGACTCCCACTCCTAATCTGTATGTTCATATATATTGAAAATTTCCAATTACTAGCTATCTGTGTGAAATCTGGCAGGTGTTTATAGTTCATAGTGAATTCATCATCTCATACCAAAGAGATATACTGAAATTAAGGTGCTGTTTTGGTATTTCTTTTTCAGGGTAACCTTATACTAATATTTCTGTGTCTCAGTGTCAAATATTGTTTCCCCTTTGTGAAGTGCCTTGGCATTTTTCATTGTGTTAAAAGCACTTCCTGAAAATAAGTTATCATTGTTGCTAACATAATACTTGATCTCTAAAATATTAGGTTAATATTTACAGATCACATCTCATTCAAAGTGTTGTTTTTGAGTAAATTGGTTTACAAATTAGAATGACCATTGGCTAGATAACCTTTATCGATCTCAGTTTTCAATACTGCTGCACTATATCATCAAACCTATTCATAGGTCCCTCATCTGAACTTCCAAAACAGCTTAATGCCTAGAATAACTACTCAGCCAAAGAACTGGTGCAAGTTTAGAGGCTGAATGGGTTTTATCATTACATGCCAACATCGGTTCAATACCAGCACTCTTAACTGGAAACAGAACCCGCTTTGATGGTAATCCATTTTTTAAAAAATCACTTTTTAATAAGCATGATTGATTTGAGATTTCAGTCTGACATTTAGACTATGTGTTCAAGCCCCACTGCAGCAATTTAGCATGTAATTCAGATGGATACTAGAATGCAACATGAGGGAGATGATTAGATTAGATTACTTACAGTGTGGAAACAGGCCCTTCGGCTCAACAAATCCACACCGACCCTCCGAAGAGCAACCCACCCTGACCCATTCCCCTACACCAAACACTACAGGCAATTTAGCATGGCCCATACACCTAACCTGCACATCTTTGGACTGTGAGAGGAAACTGGAGCACCCGGAGGAAACCCACGCAGACACGGGGAGAATGTGCAAACTCCACACAGACAGTTGCCCAAGGGGGGAATTGAACCCGGGTCTCTGGCACTGTAAGACAGCAGTGTTAACAACTGTGCCACCTTGCTGCCCATGAGATGTTCAGTGATGCACACGAAATGACATATAAAAGATTCCATGGGTCTATGAAGGAGAAGTTCCCCTCTTGATATTCTAGGCAAACTATTTTCTTCAGTCAACCCAAAATAAGATGGATTATCTGGTTATTTTTCTAATTGTATTGCTGTACAATTGGCTGTACAATATTTGGCAATATGCTAAGAGCCTAAAGGTACAAATAAGCTATTTCAATATATCTTCTTTATATTATGTCAAGTCTTTAAGCATTCAAATGCCACCAGATGACAATGTAATTTTAAAAACTGCTGGCACTGATTTATTTAGGTTGCTGCACTGAAATGATTTTAATCAAATGAGAACTTGCAAATCTCATCTCCAATTAACCAAAAGCTAACTAATTATATATAATTGCGAAACCAATCCATCTTACAGCATACAACTCAGAAACAAGCTCATTCATCCAACAGAAATTCAAGTCTGTACATTTTTAACTAGGATCAGAAACTGCAGTGATAGTCATCTCTGACTTTTCTCCTGACATTGTTGTCAGGTGTTGGGCTTCCATTAGATTGGTACATGCTTTTGAGCAACTTGCTTCAGTGGCTTTCCATTGCCTTTGCAGGCTGACTCAGCAGGCTGCTGCCTTTTGTCATGCGTATTGTAAGGACTTACAGGATGCCAATTAGTTTTTTGGCCACATTGCTAGTACACCCTCCATGGCCAACAAATCCTGACTTGGGACCCAAAGCTGGACCTTCTGGCCCAGATATAGAGACACCACCACTACACTGCAAAACCTGTTGATGGTAATCTGTATTCTTTCAAAGCATAATATGCCCCGGTGCTGTTTTCCATCTCACTTGTCAGGTGTGGGCATCACTGCCTGGGCCAGAATTTATTGCCCTTGAAAAGGGAGTGGTGAACTGCAGTGCATGTGTAAACGGGATTGTTTTGGGATTTCTGTCTGGAGCTAATTATTATCGCAAGAAGCAATCATTTCACACCAGATCACCTCAACACAAAAAACCGAGATCAAATGAAAGATCACAGGCAGGGGTTTTTAAAGGGTGCATATTGCAACTTGCAAAACATCAATTGATGTGATAATTATCAGCAATGTAAGGCTGGCTTATTTAAAATGTTATGTGGAATATTATTGTAAACTAAAATAGTACATGTTAAGCAAGCACAAATTTTCCTTCCTGCGGAATAGAATCAAAACTAGTAAAGTTAAGCCAAACCTATCTCCAACCTTGACCAGAACACACTTGCACTTACTGTATGCAGTTCCGATTAATGCAGTTGTTACTAAGTCCGGGGTGTCAATAAGTTATGGTTAAATAGGTACATTCCCCCTTTCTTCTGAAAAATAGCAATATAAACTTGCTGAAATGAAAAGTTGTTGACAGGGGAATTGACAATGCTGAGGTCTGCTGCTGGATCCAGTCAAACTATAAACGCATATGTAAAAGGCAGCAGGTCTGGCAGTATCTCCTTCAGCAGATGTAAAACTGTATTAAAGCATTAAATCTGTATGTCTCCAGAGATATTGCCAGATCAGCTGAGTTTTTCCAGTGGTCTCTGTGTTCGTTTCAGATTTCCAACATTTGCAGCATTTGGCTTTCATTTGAGTGGAAAAGACACTGATTATTTTTATAAATCAGTTACAAACACTGCCACTAAAGTACCATTTGGATGTTTACCATTTTGTCATCATGCAAGAATAAATATATATATTTTAGCCAACCTGTTCAGAAATATTATTACACACCTCTCAGTAGGTGGGACCTGAACCCAGGCCTCGTAGTTCAGGGGTACGGATACTACCACTGTATCACAAGAGAGCCCCTTAAGCAATGCATGTATTATGGTGGCTCAGTGGTTAGCACTGCTGCCTCACAGTACTAGGGACCCAGGTTTGATTCCAGCCTTAGGCGACTGTGTTGGTTTCCTCTTGGTGCTCTGTTTTTTTGCCCACAATCCAAAGATATGCAGGTTAGGTGAATTGGCCGAGCTAAATTGCCCATTGTGTTCAGGGATGTGCAGGTTAGGTACATTAGTCAGGGGAAATGTAGGGGAATGGGCCAGGTGGGTTACTTTTCAGAGGGTTGGTGTGGACTTGCTGGGCTGAAGGGCCTGCTTCTACACTGTTGGGATTCTAACATTTGAAACAAGCTGACTACAGTTGTGCCAGCTTAACAAGAAGCTTCAGAATGGAGAGAGGATGATCCTCTGTGGGCGGCACGGTGGCACAGTGGTTAGCACTGCTGCCTCACAGCGCCAGAGACCTGGGTTCAATTCCTGACTCAGGCGACTGTCTGTGTGGAGTTTGCATATTCTCCCCGTGTCTGCGTGGTTTCCCCCGGGTGCTCTGGTTTCCTCCCACTGTCCAACGATGTGCGGGCCAAATGAATTGGCCATGCTAAATTGCCTGTAGTGTTAGGTGTAGGGGTATGGGTGGCTTGCGGGTCGGTGTGGACACTGTAAGTAATCTAATCTAAAACCCTACACTGAGATTTGAGTATCTGTAAAGATTGTTGTTGAGGATAAAAGGGTCAATTCTCCATTTTTGATATTCGTAATCAGACTGTAAGTGTTTCTTATATTATATGATATTGAGTTTTTCTTTTGTGCAAAAATATTTTGTGTCCTTTTGATAAAAGTACTTTGGAAGTCTCTTGTGAGTATGTTCAGAGACTGACCACGACTGTAAAATAATTGGAAAAATAAAGCTTACGGTTTATCATTCCAGGGATCTGACTTGCTGAATATTATCATCACCTGGAGTTGTAATACCAGATGTGAGTTTCATTTGCTGTAACCTCAGCTGATATTCTGATTAGACATGTTGGATCCCAGGTCAGATCTATCTGCCGTGATAGATCTTTGTTTTTCTTTTAATGTGACAGTCTTTCACTGATTCACAAGCACACAAAACTACAGGTTTGGCTTTACACAAGAAAATAACTTTTCTTGACAATTACTCTGAGATGTGAGGAACACGAAACTGAGGATTAATCCAATATAGTTAATATTCTGAATGGTTACTTTCTCCCAGTTATTTGTAGGGAAGTCATGAACAATGTGCCTTCCCAGAACAGTAATGAAGAAAGTAAAATCAATGACTTTGATCTAATGAGACAGAAGTCCTCAGCAGGCTTAAGTAGCTCAAAGCAAGTAAATCACCAAGGATAAATGGTATTTATGCCAGAATTCTGCAAAGAGGAGATTCAGGAGGAAGTGTCGAGCATTGTAATAGAGTCACTGGACACGAGGGAGTTACTTTAAGATTGCGAACAAGCTATTGTGGTGCTCATATTTATTAAGGCAAATGAACAGACACAGGCAATTGGAGTCTTATTAATTTTTCCTCTATTCCATCTGCAATGATGGCATTGATTATCAGAAGGATCTGTACAGCATCACCAGCTGCCAATGGTGATATTCCCAGCTACAATGGAGATGATTAGACAACTCCCCCATCAATCGTGTCTGCAAGTGACTGGGATTGAATTCATGCACTTAATATGTAGATAACTACCTTCCACTCATTTCATTTTGTAAGTGAAATCATCCTGCTTTTATCAGGAGACTGCTGTGAGTTTTCTTTTCTTCACAGAGACTTGTTATAAATCAGCCAGCCTGTTTGCTGTTACACATCTGATTAAACAAGGACTCAATTTTCTGAGTGAACACATTTTTTAAAGGAGTCTGTGAATCTGGTTCTAAGTCCCATCATTGCCAACAACTCATTGTTTCAACCAATGGTGGCAATAGGCACTCCGATTAGTAACCCACTAATCAATAGCCAACATAGATTCAGAAAGGGTGGGCTCTATGGCACAGTGCTAGTGTCCTTTTCTCTTGAATCATCACAGTTAGGTTAAGGAAGAGGAGGTGCATGATGGCTGAAAATGTGTTGCTGGAAAGGCGCAGCAGGTCAGGCAGCATCCAATGCGCAGGAGAATTGATGTTTCGGGCATGAGCCCTTCTTCAGAACTCAGCAGGAGAATTGACGTTTTGGGCATGAGCCCTTCTTCAGGGCATGAGCCCGAAACGTCGATTCTCCTGCTCCTTGGATGCTGCCTGACTTGCTGCGCCTTTCCAGCAACACATTTTCAGCTCTGATCTCCAGCATCTGCAGTCCTCACTTTCTCCAAGGTGCATGATGGGCCAACTTCAGTGTCTCCTTTGACGAGGTAATCTTGCACATTGATTGTAGAAGTCCATATGCACATATTGTACGTGGAATTCTGAAGAATATTTGGCAGGATCTTACATAAAGATGAAGGAGTAAGACTTGAGACTGACTAAGAAGCTATTGACGAATGAAAGCTGATGGCTACTCTGTACAGTGTCGTAGTTGTATTCCAGCATGTGTAGAGAATTACAGAGCATGATGCCGCTAATGTAAGAGCAGGTTATCCATACTGTGGGTTTCTAATGGAGCCATGGGATTAGGAATTGGCATTGTGAGCTCCACAGCAGGAAATGTTGGCCGTGGAACAGTGTCAGAGCTTTGATTGACTGCCAGCAGCCTTTAAATATGCACTTTTCTATTGGTAGGGGCAAGACTTAATGCTCTATGCTCTGAGACCTGGTCAATGGGCTTGGACGGGGGTTGAGGGGGGTGCAGTGAGCGTTGAGGATAGATTTTGGGAGCAAAATATAAATAGTCCAACTAGTGAAGGGGCCGCATGAGACCTGGTATTGGGGAATGAGCCCAGCCAGGTGATCTAAGTTTAAGTAGAGGAGCATTTCGGGAATAGTGACCATAATTCTGTAAGTTTTAAGTGACTTATGGATAAGAATAAGAGTAGTCCTCGGGTGAAAGTATAAAACTGGGGGAAAGCTAACTAAGACAATATGAGGAGTTCAGAATTGCAGATTGAGGCGGCTATTATAGGGTAAATCCACATCTGGTATGTGGAAATCTTTGAAAGGCTAGTCGATTAGAGTTCAGAACCAGCATGTTTCAATGAAAATGAAGGATAATGCTGGCAAAATTCTGGGTTCCTGGATGACAAGAGAAATTGTAAACTTAGTCAAAAAGAAAAAGGAGGCATATGTAAAGTTTAGGAATCTGAAAACAGAATCATAGAGTCATAGAGATGTACAGCACGGAAATAGACCCTTCAGTCCAACCCATCCATGCCGACCAGATATCCCAACCCAATCTAGTCGCACCTGCCAGCACCCGGCCCATATCCTTCTAAACCCTTCCTTACCCATTCATTACCCACCCAAATGCCTTTTAAATGTTGCAATTGTAGTAGCCTCTGGCAGCTCATTTCATACATGTGCCACCCTCTGTGTGAAAAAGTTACCCCCTAAGACCCTTTAAAATCTTTTCCCTCTCACCTTAAACCTATGCTCTCGAAGAAGACAAAGAAAGCAGGAAAGAACCAAAACTAGGAGTAAGGAGAGCTAAAAGGGCCCAGGAAATGTCCTTGTCGGACAGTATTGAGGAGAATCCCAAGGCCTTTATTACATATACAAGGAGCAAGGCAATAACCAGAAAAAGGGTAGAGACAAAAAAAACTGCAGGTGCTGGAATCCAAGGTAGATAAGCAGGAGGCTGGAAGAACACAGCAAGCCAGGTAGCATCAGGAGGTGGAGAAGTCAACAGCTTGGCTATAACCCTTCTTCAGGACTGGGAGTGGGTGTAAGGGGAGCTTGCAGATAAAGGGGGTGGGGGAGCAGGGTGGTGAGGTAGTGATAGGTAAAGACAGATAGAGATCTGTTGACAGATGGGAGGGATGAATCCGGTTGGTAGCTGAAAGAAAAGGTCGATCAGAGAAATGGAAGAGAGGGGGAGGGGCTGGGAAGGGAGGTTATTTGAAATTGGAGAACTCAGTGTTTGAGTCTTCCAGCCTGTAGTCTACGCAGGTGGAAGATGAGGTGAAATTCCTACAATTTGTGGTTTGGTTCACTGTGGTAATGAAGGAGGACAGGGATGACCATGTCAGAAAGGGTAGGTCCATTCAAGGACAAAGGAGGGAATTTATGCATGGAGACAGAGGAAGTGGGTGAAGTCCTTAACAAATACTTTGTATCAGCATCCATAAAGGAGAAGGACATTATGGATGGTGAGTCTAGAGAGGGGTATGTTGGTATTCTGGGGCACGTCAACATTAAAAATAAGGCGTTGTGTGTTTTGAAAAACATGAAGGTAGACAAGTCCCATGACCTAATGTGATTTATCACGGAATGCTGAGGGAGGCAGGTAAGGAAACTTACTTTTATAGACATTTTCTAAATTAATGTAACATTAATGTAACATTATTTAATACTGTTTATAGCAAATAAAATTCTATTATCATCTCGACCCACTCCCTTCTACTTCACCATCCATCTTCATTCTTACACTCTTAAATTTTGCTCAAGGTAAGAAATAATTGTAATACTTTAATCTTAACTGATTATTATATTCTGGCTGCAATGTGAACCAATATGGTAAATGTATTTACAAATATTTCAATTGTTTTTATGGAAACGTACTTTTAGGTGAGAGAATGCTTGAAATATTTACAATTGCATGTACAATATCACCACGTATACTTGAACAAAAGCCTATGCTGTTATTGTTAAAATGACATTGACTTCTTCGGCATTACCACATCAACAAAACAATCATTCATCTACATTGAATAGTCTATTGAGTTGGTTCAGAACATTCTGATTTAAAATTGGAATAGGTCTGTTTGCGTGTACCAGCCATGTAGCTGCAGAGATGTGAACTCTTAAAGAAAAAATAAAGTTGCACTTATTTAAAATATTTCAGAGCTTCATGAGGGTTTTAAAGGACCTTTCAGCCTATTAAGGTATTTTAGAAATGTAGTCCCTGCTGTGATGGAGGAAACATGACTGCCAATTTGCACACAGCAAAGGCTCGCATATATGAGTCAAATGGTCAAATAATCTGGGGTGATGATGTTGATTGAAGGAGAAATATAATAAAGAATTTTAATAACTACCACAATATGAGGAAAGGAACTGAAGATTGCAGACAGAAGGCAGCAATTTCAGAGTAAATCCACATCTGACATGTGGGAATCTTTGCAAGGTCAGTTGATGAGAGTTTCGGACAAACATGTTTCTGTGAAATTAAAGGATAACGAAGGCAAGATTCTTCTTTTAATTCTTTCAAGGGATATGAGTGTCACTGGTAAAGCAAGCAGTTGTGGTCCATCCCTATTTTCCCTTCAACCGAGTGGCTTTCTAGGCCATCTCAGAAGCAGCAATGGCTTCTGTAATCTAATTGTCAGAATTTGGTCCTATGTGGATAGGGACTAAGCAAGACAGATCCTAGGATTTAATGAAGCTTCCTTGTTTCATATTTTTAGCACGACAGGGAATGGCCCTTGGTAGCTTCGTTCCAAACATTAGTCCTGTATCTAGTTTGGCCTGGATACCACCTTCTGTCTTCCAGTTGAAGATAAATTGCTGTTTCACAATATCTCTCCCATGATGTTCAGATAGTTCTCCCTAAATGGTTTTACAAAGATACACGAAAAATTCAAATTTCCAGATTTGTATCAACTCTGTTAATCTTTGGCGCCACTGCCTAACAAAATTCTATCTACCTCCACCTTAAGAACATTCAATGACATTTTCTTCACTGCCCTCTAAGGCAGAGTTCCAAAGTTGCACAACCCATTAAGAGAAAGAATTTCTCCTCATCCATGTCCCAAATCGTCAACTCCTAATTTTAAAAACAATGCCCTCTAGTTGTGGACTGACCCACAAGTCAGAACATCCTTTCCACATTTACCTTCTCAAAACCATCCCGGATCTTTTTACTTTCCCCCTCACTCTCCTAAACTCCAGTGAAAACTCAGTCAGTCCAATCTTTCCTCAGATGAAAACACACCCATTTTCAGAATCATCCTCAGCCAGTTTTTCCTCGTGGTTCAACACAATCACCGCAAGATGATAATATGGATGAATTAATAGCCAATTATGCTGCAGTTCCTTCATCTTCAATCTCGCACTGCAGGAGCTTTAAGTCTTCACAGCTTTTGAGGTTTTAGTGGGCAATCATGGAATCCTTGATTTGTGAAATCACTCTTTTTGATTGATTGTTAAGATCTCACAGTCCTATTGTTCACCTTGGCTATATTGAATCCACAAGAGAAATTATGTGCTTTTCAGGAGCTATTTTTCAGACTTCTTGAGTTCACATTAAATACAGATTAGCATATTTTACAAATATATCCCGTAATATATTTGTATGATAATATATAACATAATTAATTCTGTAATGTATTTGTCAGAGTTTGGTCTAATGCAGATAGGGACTAAGCAAAACAGATCCTGGGATTGAATGAAGCTTCCTTGTTTCATATTTTTAGCACGGCAGGTTGTGGCCGTTCGTTCTGAACATTAGTCCTTTATCTGGTTTGGCCTGGATGCCCTCTTCTGACTTGCTGTTGAAGATAAATTGCTGTTGCACAATATCTCTCCCATGACTTTTGCAGAATGGTTTGATGACAAATTCCTCTGGCTTTTACATTCAATTGTTCTGAGTATGTAGTTTATATTATACTAGATTTGACGGTTTGATGTCTTTGTTTGAATTCACCTCAGAAAGGAGGATACAATTCTTCATCAATCTTTGTTGTACCATTCATAAATATAGTACATGCATTACATCTTTTTCCATCCCAGGAGCAGTACTTTGCATTTGTCTGCATGAAATTGCAACTTCTATTAATCTATCCACAAATTTATTGCATCCCTCTGATTTTGGAGCTGCTTTCTCTAATTCATTTGTCCTCCTTATCTGGTTTCATTGGCAAATATCTGAACTCAGGTCATGTAAAGGAGTGACAGGAGAGAACAAGATTTGAAAAGGATGTGAGGGGTAACATTTTCACATAGAAGGTAATCCATGTATGGAAGAACTAGTGGAGGCAGGTAAAATTACGACATATAAATATCATCAGGATGGGTATATGAGCAGGTAGGGTTTAGAGGGATATGGGCCAAATGCTGGCAAATGAGAGCAGGTCAGATTGGGAGGTCTGGTTGGTACAGACGAGTTGGAATGAAAGGTCTGTTTCTGTGCTGTATGACTCCATGACTGTATAGACAGTCTCTATATCCTTCTGGTAGTCTGGCGACCAGAACTGTACACAATATTCCAAATGTAGCCTAACTACAGTTCTATACAGCTGCAATATGACTTGCTCATTTTTATACTCTGTGCCCCAGCATAGAAAGCAAACATGTCATACACATTCTTTACCATCTTACCCATTTATGTTGCCTCTTTCAGGAAGCTGTGTATGCCTAGATCCCTCTGTATGTTGATGCTACTAAGGGTTCTGACAATTACTATATTTTTCCCATGGATCTTCCCAAAATGCATCACCTTGCATTTATCTGGATTCAGCTCCATCTTGATTAATAGGGTCATAGAGATGTAGCTGAAAATGTGTTGTTGGAAAAGCGCAGCAGGTCAGGCAGCATCCAAGGAACAGGAAATTCTACGTTTCGGGCATAAGCCCTTCATCAGGAATCCTTCATCAGGAAGCCCTTCATCGTAGAGATGTACACCACAGAAACAGACCCTTCAGTCCAACTCATCTATGCCGACCAGATATACTAAATTAATCCAGTCTTATTTGCCAGCACTTTGCCCATATCCCTCTCAAACCTTCCTATTCATATACCCATCCAGATGCCTTTTAAATGTTGTAATTGCACCAGCCTCACCACTTCTTCTGCAGCTCATTTCATACACGCACCACCCTCTGTGTGAAAAAATTGCCCTTTAGGTCCCTTTTCCATCTCATCTTAAACTTATGCCCTCTAGTTTTGGATTCCTCTACTCTGGGGAAATGACCTTGACTA
Source organism: Hemiscyllium ocellatum (assembly GCF_020745735.1). NCBI lineage: Eukaryota > Metazoa > Chordata > Chondrichthyes > Orectolobiformes > Hemiscylliidae > Hemiscyllium > Hemiscyllium ocellatum. Next base: position 121,173,878 of record NC_083405.1, on the reverse strand, counting down.
TTTCCCCCTATCATGATTTAATAAAGCTTTCTTCACCCAAATCTCCAACCTATTTATAGCCTGCCATACCCTCTGGCATCCTCCTCACTTTCTGAGCTTCCCCAATAACTGTGTTATGTGTAGACGTCCTTAATGAGATGATCCACATCCTCCTCCAAGTCGTTTGTATACATTGCAACAATGGGGGTCCCAGCACGGATCCTTGTGGAACACCACTGGTCACAGATCTCCTTCCGCAACTACTCTCCGCCTTCTATCACTAAGCCAGTTCTGTATGCATCTTCACAGCTCTATGCTGATCCCATGTGATGTCACCTTTTACATCAGCCTGCCATGAGGGATCTTGTCAAAGATCTCAGTAAAATCCACGTAGGCAACAGCTACTGCCCTAACCTCATCAATCATTTTGGTCACTTCCTCAAAACACTCAATCAAGTTTGTGAGACACAACCTTCCGCAGACAAAGCCAGGCTGCCTATCACTAATAAGCCCATATTTTCCCAACTTAAGTAAACCCTATCCCTAAGACCCTTCTCCAAACATTTCCTGTCTCTAACATAAGACTCAATGGTTTGCAATTTCCCAGATTATCCCGATTGCCCTTCTTACACAGAGAAACAATGCTGGCTGTTCTCCAATCCTCTGGGACCTCTCTTGTGACTAAGGAGGATACAAAGATTTCATAGCAAGCCCCAACAATTTCCTCACCTGCCTCCCTCAGCACTCTGGGATAGATCACATCAGGTTCTGGGGACTTGAAAGCAAACCACACAATAATAATGGTAGCTGGATTGTTTGCTGTGCTATCTGGAGGATGGGCAAGGAGATAGACTTTAACATATTCTCAAAATGATAGGCTTAGTGGGATGGTCTTTATTGAATGGGAAAATTTAGAGTAATAATTAACATTAAAGGCACTGTAGAAATGCAGTAAAACACTATGAGGTGCTTCACAGGAGTGCTATCATGTAAAATCTGAAAAAGCTGCAAAATGAGACATTTGGACAGATGATAGATGAGGCTAAAACTTGGCCAACAAAGGAAGAATGATGATTAGATCCGTATTGCACACAAGAAGTGGAATACTGCTATTGAAATGGGGACTACATGTTTGTGCAGTTATGCTGCATGAAACGGATTCATTTAAGATTAAGAGTAATGTTCAACATGCAGAGAAAGTGTAAACTAAGATACTGAACAATGTAAGTGAAAAAAAGTTTGTCAAATGATGTAACACTTGAAAATATTAGTTGGAGTCTTCTTTGTTCCAGCACTTAATTTCTTACAGATTTCAGGATGCATCCCATCCAACTCTGCTCCAGACATTTAGTTGGTTGAGTTAACTCATACAACAAGCTTCATTAGATTTCATTGAAACTTAAAACAGGAGATTAGACAATTAAGAAAGATAGTAAGTTGAAATATTAACAAGCAATATCTAATGCAAGCCACATTAGATTAGAAACAATTGGTTAAAATTGGTACACTTAGCTTTAAAAAGAAAAGAATATAAAAGGCGTAGATCGTTCAGGCAGTGGGTTGTGGAGGGTGTCGAACCAGTGGACTGTCTGCTCTTCTTCCATGGTTCCATTTGTGCCTGGGTGTGCTTGGAGAGGTGGGCACCAGGATGGAAGGGTAGATACAGAGCTTTATTTCCCCGTTCAGCTCCATCCTTTTAGTCCCTTCCCTCTCTCTTGACCTCTTCGATAGTTGGCACTGCCCATAGTGGGCTTTGTACATAAATGTTGAATTGGCTACATGGATGATTACTTGTGTAGTTTAAGGGCGGCACGGTGGCACAGTAGTTAGCACTGCTGCCTCACAGCGTCAGGGACCTGGGTTCAATTCCCACCTCAGGCGACTGACTGTGTGGAGTTTGCACGTTCTCCCCGTGTCTGCGTGGGTTTCCTCCGGGTGCTCCGGTTTCCTCCCACAGTCACAAAGATGTGTGGGTCAGGTGAATTGGCCATGCTAAATTGCCCGTAGTGTTAGGTAAGGGGTATATGTAGGGGTATGGGTGGGTTGCGCTTCGGCGGGTCGGTGTGGACTTGTTGGGCCGAAGGGCCCGTTTCCACACTGTAAGAAATCTAAAAAAAAAACGTGACAAAGTAGTCACAGTGGTTTTGGTGGTGGGAAAGTCACTCAGCTGTGTGTAATGGCACTTCTGAGTACATTAAAAAATAAAAAAAAATAGATCAATGTGTCACTAAGAAATACCTGAGATCAGACAAGGCAAGGTTTGAAAAAGAAGCAAGTTGTTAAAAATGGCCTAAATTAAGAAAAAAACAATGGACACACATGACCATAGATGAATCTAAAACCTGGAAAGTTAGCTTGCCTACTTTCTCCCCCAAATGTGAAAAGATTGCATTGTATTGCACTGAGCTGTCAATCATCAAGCAATGACTTAAGGATTAAGTCTTGGAATGAGAGGATCCAAAAAATGTTTTTAGTTGTGGAGTCATAGGCAAGGGAGGTAATCACTATTGGGTCTTCTGTCTCTCTGGAATATATAGCAATGGGCACTGCATGCAGTAAGTTACTGGAGAAAGCCAGTTCCAATTCACATTTGCCCATACTAAATTACCTCCTAAAACTCACCAATGACCCGCCTTCCCTCATACTGCTCCACATGATTTAACCCATCATTTCAAGGAATAATGGTTTTGAAAAGTGTGGAGCTGGAAAAGCACAGCAGATCAGGCAGCATCTGAATGGCAGGAAACTTTTCAGGCATAAGCCCTTCATCAGGAGTAGCAATTGACATTCTTTGATTGGAGAAATCATTCACTAGAAGCCACTTTCTATTCCGAAACCATACTGTTATCCACCCAGCTTTGCTCTCCAGCGAATCAGGTAACATTGATGGAGAGAGAGCAAACTGACATTTCGAGTCTAGATGATTCCTCATTAAACCTCTGATGAAGAGTCATCTAGACTTGAAACATTAGCTTGCTGTCTCTCCATGAATGCTACCTGACCTGCTGTGACTTCCAGTACTTTTTGTTTACAGTACAGTTTCCAGCATCTGCAGCAATTAGCTCCGATAACTTTGATCTCCCACAGCAACACAGTTTTTCAAGATGTCTATGCAGCCAACCAACATCACTAGAGGTGTGAAAACTGCAGCTATGGTGCTCTGCAAGCAATGTCTCACATTGTCAATGATTTAATTTGATGTATTATTCTTACATATACTGAGATAAAGTGAAAAGTATTGTTTTGTGTGCTAACCAGACAAATCATACCTTGCAAAAGTACATCAGGGTAAGAGAACAGAATGCAGAACACCGTGTTACAGCTTCAGAGAAGGTGCAGAGAAAGACCAACGAGGAGAAAGTGAGGACTGCAGATGCTGGAGACCAGAGTTGAAAGATGTGGTGCTGGAAAAACACAGCAGGCCAGGCAGCATCCGAGGAGCAGGGGAATCAACGTTTCAGGCATGAGCCCTTCTTCAGGAATGAGGCTGGTGTGCCAAGCGGGCTGAGATAAAAGGTGGGGGGGGGGGAATTTGGGGGAGGGGCTCAGGGAATATGATAGATGAAAGGAGATGAGGTTGATAGGCCGAGAGGGGGTTGGGGCAGAGAGGTCGGGAAGAAGATTGCGGGTCAAGAGGGTGGTGCTGAATACAGCGGTTGGGACTGAGATAAGGTCGGGGGAGGGGAAATGAGGAAGCTGGAGAAATCTACATTCATCCCGTGTGGTTGGAGGGTTCCTAGGTGGAAAATGAGGCATTCCTAGGAAGAAGATAAGGAGGTCCACACCCCCCACCAACCCAACCTCCACTCCTGGCACCTTCCCCTGCAACCGCAAGAAATGCAAAACTTGCGCCCACACCTCCCCCCTCATCTCCCACCAAGGGCCCAATGGATCCTTCCATATCCATCACAAATTCACCTGCGCCTCCACACATATCATTTACTGTATCCGCTGCACCCGATGTGGTCTCCTCTACATTGGGGAGACAGGCTGCCTACTTGCGGAACGTTTCAGGGAACACCTCTGGGACACCCGCACCAACCAACCCAACCGGCCTGTGGCTGAATACTTTAACTCCCCCTCCCACTCCGCCAAGGACATGCAGGTCCTTGACCTCCTCCATCGTAAGACCCTGACTACATGACGCCTGGTGGAAGAGCGCCTCATCTTCCGCCTTGGAACCCTCCAACCACACGGGATGTATGTAGATTTCTCCAGCTTTCTCATTTCCCCTCCCCCCACCTTATCTCAGTCCCAAACCCTGGATTCAGCACCGCCCTTTTGACCTGCAATCTTCTTCCTGACCTCTCCGCCCCCACCCCCTCTCTGGCCTATCACCCTCACCCTCACCTCCTTCCACCTATTGTATTCCCAGCGCCCCTCCCCTAAATTCCCTCCCCCCCCTACCTTTTTATCTCAGCCTGCTTGGTACACCAGCCTCATTCTTGAAGAAGGGCTTATGCCCGAAGTGTCGATTCTCCTGCTCCTCGGACGCTGCCTGGCCTGCTGTGTTCTTCCAGCATTTTTCAAAAACAGAGAAAGACTAACTCCAATATACGAGAGGTCCGTTCACACGTCTGGTAAATTGGTTGTTCTTAAATCTGTTGTGTTCAAATCTTTTCATCTTCTGCCCAATGGAAGAGGGAGGAAGAGAGAATAACCAGGGAGGGAGAGGCCTTTGATTATGCTGGCTGCTTTCCTGAGGCAGGGGATTGTCCCCTGACTAAACTGGAAGCTGGATTGTAAAAGCACTGACACAACCTTTTGCTTGGCTCCATGACTAAACAAAGTGAATATGCTGAGCATGCAAATTTCCTTGTTTCTCCTCCACCCAGTAGTAGGTATCATTTGGACCAGTTGGAATAGGCAGCCTTAAGGTTTTTGAGGAATTGAATGGTGAAATAAGTGGCAGTGTTATACTTTCCATAATTTAGGAACTGTAGCTGAAGACTGGGTGATTACTTGTGACATCCCAGTATTTTCAACAAGAGTGAAGCATGAACCCAGTAATTATGGACCATGTAGGAACATTCTGGAGGGTCTTATATTTGTTACTGGTGACTATTTAAAAAGTATTTAGCTAGGAACATGGAACAATAGATGGAAGGTCACAAATATTTTGAGATGGTGACTATGTTAGTGAATGAAGAATATAGGATATCGTGACTGTGTGATTATTTGAGGGAGTCATGTTCATGAATAAGACAGATGTTATCAAAATAATCTCCAAGCATGGAAGGTTTTTCTTGGAGATTTGCACCCACTTACCTTGGAGACTTTCACCCAGCTCTGTCACATGCGAGCCAGAAGACTGAAGGGTGGCACAGTGGCTCAGTGGTTAGCACTGCTGCCTCGCAATGCCAGAGACCCGGGTTCAATTTCACCCTCAGGTGACTGTCTGTGTGGAATCCACACATTCTCCCCATGACTGTGTGGATTTCCTCCCTTTGCAGGTTATGTGGATTAGCCATACTAAAATTGCCCACAGTGTCCTGGGATGTGTAGGCTAGGTGGATTAGTTATGGAAATGCAGGATTATACGATAGGGGGAATGTGGGTCTGGGTGAGATGCTCTTCAGAGGGTTGGTATGGACCCGATGGGCCAAATGGCTTGTATCCACACTGTAGGGATTCTATAACTCCTATGATCAAGTCCCACTCCAGAGACATGAACATAAAGATCTCGTTTGAGATAGTGCCCAAATTGCAGCACTCCAGAGGAGACATTAAACAGTAGTTCTGCTCCCAAAAGCCAAACGTAAAGCATCACATGGAATTAGGACTTGCAGAATGATTTCACAAACTCGGACGTCCAAAAGTAGTTTACAATCAATGATGTATTTTTGAAATGTAATCACAGTTATAATACAACCTCCTGCATTCTGTATACATTTGGGGAGAAGTTAGTTCTGGTTCATTGAACTTGGAAAGAGTCAAGTGGTTGGCAAATGGGGTTGGATATTATGGAAATAGGTTTAAGCTCACGTGATGGAATTGCAATGTTCTGTGTTATTCAAGGAATGAGAAGAACAGTGAGAGGTTACATTTTAAAAAGTTACCTTCTTTAATGTCACCTTCCAAAGGAAAGATTAATTAGATTGGTTAGAGAGCGTAATTTTGCAATTTCGACATTGAAGCATGTGGACTCATCAAATCTCTGCCATGGTTGCTTCTGTTTTAAAATCTATTTCTGGATTATGGTAGCAAGGATTCAACTGAACAATTGGATTTTGATTGTAATATCTGAAAGGGGTGGTCTGCATATCTGAGTTGACATGGCTTATAACATACATTGTAAACAAAGTGATTAAAATAACAACTGCAAATACTGTATAAGCAGTCATCCATGTTGCAATTTTAAATAGTTAGCTGAAGCCTATTAGACTGGTTAGTTTGAAGAGTATACTCTGAAATCCTTACTGAAATTGATGCATCTCACCTTAGAATGCACAAAAGGATAGAACCCACATTAGATACAGGATAATAAAAATTTATGCACTGCAATGAATTGAGCTGTTTGCATAGTAATGTGACACATTTGTAGACTCAATGCTCAATATGTCTAAATGATGCAGAGGAGCAATCAATATATCCAATAGAATCTTAAACGGCATGAGTAAATTAGAAGAATATAAATCAGGTGAACTTGCAATCAAACTGTATTGTGCTGTGGTCAGGTTGCCTTTTGCTCTGGTTGCCTTGATATAAAGGAGAGAGTCAAAGACCTAAAACTGGTATTTGGAATAGGCAGAAAGGTGATCTTTATAAGTTTGGACATGTTATGGCAGACCCCCAGACATGCAGGATTTGAAAGCAGATCATCCAGCTCAGATGGAAGGAAATGGCGCATATGTCATAAGAGCTCTTAGGTGATCTTTATAAAGAAGCAATTTTATTCTAGTCATTTAAACAGGAACATGGGGTGGCATGGTGGCTCAGTGGTTAACATTGCTGTGTTCAATTCCAGTCTTGGGTGACTGTCTGTGTGGATTTTGTACATTCTCCCCGTGTCTGCGTGGGTTTCCTCCCATATTCGAAAGACGTGCAGGTTAGGTGGATTAGCCATGGGAAATTCTCAGTAGTGTCGAGAGGCTGGATTAGCTATGGTGTTATATGTGGATAGGAGTTGGGGCTGGTTGGGTTGCTCTTTGGAGGGTTGGTGTGGACGTGTTGGCCGAATGACCTGTTTCCATACTGTAGGAATTGTATGATTTAAACAGGGAACCGATGTTTTTGGGAGCAAAGCTGATTTACAGCATGCCCAATTTTGAAGCCGATGGAGATGAATGTAGGGCAGGCTATGAACTTGGTCATGCACCCAACAAGTTGATCCTTGGTAATGAGCTAGGAGTTGGAACTGTGAGAAATGACTGGAGAGTCCTTAGGTTTTGTTACTTGGACTGGCTGAAACTAATTTTGCTTAGATGTACATCAAGTTATAAACTTAATGGTAAGGAGATTCAGGATATTACTTTAAAATAAATGTTGAAAGGATTGCATTTTGGACAAGAGGCATCCATTCCAACAAATAAAAGACAAATATCACATTGACTGCTGAGAGATGCTCCAAGCAAAAAAAAACTGATGAGCATGTGATAGGCTCCCAAACACAGCAGTGGAGGAAGAAACACAGATTGAAGAAGTGCATCAACGATCTGGAGGAGGAGCCTTTCATCAGATGAATGGATGAGTGAATGAAAATGGATCAAATAAATTTTACCATCTCCACTTAATATGCGGTCTTCTGTTTTATGACCATTGAAATGCTTACTTGCTTCCAACGATTTTGCCAATTTTGACAGCATGTGCAGTTGGGAATATGAGAACAAGAGAAGGCCATTCAACTGGATCATAGCTGGTCTAACTCTATTTACCTGTCTTGCAGGTGGGTATGCTGCTCCAACACAAATCTCTGTGTCTCAGCCTTGAAAACCTCTCTGTGCAAATTCTATATTTCACTGTTTGCGAAAATGCTTCCTGTTTTTTTTAAATAGCTTGGATGTAATTTTAAAGTTTGTGTCCTTTCATTCCTGATTTCCCCATTGGAGCAAATAGTTTTTCTGCATCTTCCCTATTGAATTTCTTTGTTATTTTAAGTCATCAAATAGAACACTTGTCCAAGGAAGACATCTGCATATAGTAAATGAATATTTATGTTGGAGATATGTTGGTTGTGATGGGCTGGGGGTACATCGTCCACATGGCCAACATAAGGCTCCCAAGCAGGTACTCTAATCCCAGCTTTCAGATGGCAGGTGAGCCCCAGGTGGACAGAGGAAGCACTTCAAGGATATCCTCAAGGCCTGAGTGGCGTAGTGTGACATTCCCACAGACTCCTGGGAATTACTGGCTCCGAGCACTTCAATACTTGCCATCAGGAAAAAAGATGGAAGCCAGGTGAAAGGAGTGTGCAGCCACACCAATGCCCCAACCACACCTTCCCACAACTACCTCTGCCCCAAGTGTAACAGAACCTGCGGTAGCCGTATCAGTCTATACAGACCCACTCTGAGAGTGGAAAAGAGTCATCCTCATCTGCCAGGGACCACTGATGATAAAGATTATGTTGGAGATAGCTGTGAAGAAGTTCTGGAAATTAAATGGTTTAAACTATTGAACAATCACAGAGGAGAGATTTTTGCTTTATTCCTGATAATTATCCTGTAGACAACAATGTGGTTTTTTTTAACATGAACACAGAAGTTTTTGCTTGTAGACTCAGAATTATTACAATTTTGATTATTGTTTTTGCAGATGCAGAGTTCATAAGTTTTGTAAAGATGAAATCAGGAAGCACTTTGTTACACATTGGCATGTGCAAAACACTGTGAATATAGGGCCAACTGAAATTTTTAAGACAGAGGTTGATAGAATTTTATTGGGAATGTAGATCAAAGATAGTTAAATGGATTTGAGACTAAAATCTGCCATATTCCAATTCAATGATGGGACAAGCTCAAACTTCCAAATGCTCTTCTATCATGGAAGGTTAGAAATTAGATTTAGCAATTGGTAGAGTGCCTTCATGGGAGATTGTTTTCAATGTCCCTTCATGATTAAAATGGACTGCTCCCACAGAGTCACTTTCACTCGATTGAATTTTTGCATTCATAGGAGCCCTTTTCATTCCTCCATGCCTGTTCCACAATTCAGTCAGATCATGACTAATCTGCAAATCCCTTTATTCTTCTTGATTATGTGACACTAGGTGCAACGATCTAAGAAATATCTTTCACTCTCAGCATTGAATGTTTCAATGCATCCATCAGCCTTGCTGTCTGGGGGTGTGCTTCCTGATTCCCAGACAATATAGTGTGAATCTTGGAAATCGGTAATACCGATAGAACGTGCTGGAAATACCCACTATGTTAGTTGGTGTGGAGCATTTTGATGTAAGGTTAACTCTTGTTTCTCACTCCACAAATTAGATTAGATTAGATTACTTACATTGTGGAAACAGGCTCTTCGGCCCAATAAGTCCACACCAACAAGTCCATACTGACCCTCCGAAGAGCAATCCACCCAGATCCATTCCCCTACATTTACCCCTTCACCTAACACTATGGGCAATTTAACATGGCCAATTCACCTAACCTGCACATATTTGGACTGTGGGAGGAAATTGGAGCATCCAGAGGAAACCTACGCAGACACTGGGAGAATGTGCAAACTCCACATAGATAGTTGCCCGAGGTGGGAATTGAACCCAGGTCTCTGGTGCTGTGAGGCAATAGTGCTAACCACAGTGCCACCATGTCGCCCAATCCTACATATTTTTTCTAGAATTGTACCTTTTTGTTCCATATTTCCTCTCTCAAATCCTAAATAGCCCATATCTCCTTTGTCCCCATGTAGCTTCTTCCACACATTTGGTCTATTTCCCTTTGTAACTTGCTTCTTCTCCACACAATTCACTGTGTTATATCTTAAGATATCTGTCACATTGTATATGCAGCTATCTTTTTCTATAGTGAAATAAAGAAAAGCCAAATCTTCAACACATATTTCCTGATGAATATCGTTAAACTAGCAATCCGTGTAGAAACCCTGTATTCCTTCTTGTAGAATCCAATCAATTGCAACCGATGTCACAAGGTTACCTTCATGCTTTACAATGTAATCTTATTTTTGCTCATTATTTCTTGTGTGGAGCTTCCCAAATGCCTGCTGAAAGGCCTGGCAAACACTATCCATAAACATTTCTCTGTCAACTATGACCTTCTAAAAACAATGCAGTTGGATTAGGTAAATATGATCTACCTTTCACAAGTCCTTCCTATCTTTAATAAACTAATACTTCCTGTGGTATTCAGTCTGTCTCCAATGATGGGTTGCAGTCACCTCCGCATTTCCCAGTTGTCTGTTATCTCTTTCACCCTCTTAACCCATGTAAATATATCACTTTTCCTTTAGTTTGTCAGGTCAAAATCTTTCTCTCTCTAATGGTATTGTGGGTTTACCTACAGCACCTGGACAGCAGTCGTTCAAGAAAGATGTTCGCCATCACTTACTCAAGAGTGACTAGGGACAGGCAATGCATGCTAGTCCAGCCAGTGAGACCTGTATCTCATGAGTGAATTAAAAATGAGGAGCAGGGTTTGTAGTTTATTAACCCAAAGACAAAATTTGGTTGCAACATTCAGGTAATTAATACAACAGTATAAAATTTCTACATGGTAATGTTTGAACTCACTAATTTTTCATTACTTTTATTTTATTCTTCTATCAATTTTGCTTTGGTGCTGTGAACTGAGGATTGTGACATGAAGATGAACTTTGGACTGTGAGCTGCAGTTTGTGTTAAAAAATATTCAGAACAAATAAGCTTGTAACAAATAAGTATGTGAGGCCACACCTGAAAGGTAATTGTAGGTTGGATCTTGATGAAAAGGCTTTGACTCTGGGTGAGAGCAGTATGTACAAACAGATAGCAGGTCATAGGGTCATGCAACATGAAAACAGACCCTCCAGTCCAATCAGTCCACACTGATCATGTTCCTAAACTAAACTAGTTCCATCTTCCTGTGCTTGGCCCACATCCCTCCAAATCTTTCCTACTCATGAACGTATCCAACTATCTTTTAAACATTGTAACTATGCCTACATCTATCACTTTCTCTGGCAGATCATTAAACACATGAACCACACTCTCTATAAAGAAGTCCTTTTGAAATCTATTTCATCTCACCTTAAAAATATGCCCCCCTAGTTTTGAATCCCTCCCCCCCCAACCCCCATGGGAAAAGACGTTTGATCATTCACCTTATCTATGTCCCTCATGATTTTATAAACGTAAATAAGGTCATCCCTCAACCTCAGCAGGTATCGGACATTAATCAAGTCAGTACCTGAGAATTGGTTCCAGTACGTGTGGGAAGGACCTTATGCTCTGGCAGATGGATGATGTTTAATGGTAATGAACACTTTGTGGGAAGACTGTCAGTTGGATAGGGAGAGACCAGAGTTTTGACCTGGGTTTTGGACTGTATTATCTGTGAGGAGTTTGGCTATAATTGCTACAACATGAAGATTTGAAAGCTCCCTACCTAACCTCCTATTATCCGCAGTTGGTAGTTCAGAGAATATAGTTATGTAGTTATCATTATCATTGACTTCCACTGAGGGCACTGATTAACACAGTGAGGGGTGGCATGGTAGTTAGCACTGCTGCCTCACAGCGCCAGGGTCCCGAGTTCAATTCCTACCTTGGGCGACTGTCGGTGTGGGCATTCTCCCCGTGTAGTTTCCTTCGGGTTCTCCAGTTTCCTCCTGCAATCCAAAAATGTGTGGGTTGGATGAATTGGCCATGCTAAATTGCCCATAGTGTTATGTGCATTAGTCAGGGGTAAATGTAGGGTAGGGGAATGGGTCTGGGTGGGTTACTCTTCGGAGGGTCAGTGTGGAGTTGTTGGGCCGAAGGGCCTGTTTCCACACTGTAGGGAATCTAATCTAAAATCAACCAAGAAAGAAACATATAAGCATGTGGAACAAAACATCATGAAAACCACTTATGTAATCTGGCCAGTTTTAAATTTTATTTCTTTTGTCCCTTAACTATGTTTGTTTGTCTGTTTTTTTTGTGCAGGGTTGAACATAGATATCAATTAGATTGCCTTGTTTAATTTTTCTCTCTTAAAATTACTGCATTGTTAATATCTTAGCAAGTTTTTTGTTGAAGCTACATTCCGATATTGGGAATTGATTATTCACAGAGTATGGGATTGGTTACTTTTAAAATTCTGGTTAGGAACCACTGGGTTCAGTTTTGAGGGCCTTTTTGTGGCGGCATGGTGGCACAGTGGTTAGCACTGCTGCCTCACAGCGCCTGAGACCCGGGTTCAATTCCCGACTCAGGCGACTGACTGTGTGGAGTTTGCACGTTCTCCCCGTGTCTGCGTGGGTTTCCTCCGGGTGCTCCGGTTTCCTCCCACAGTCCAAAGATGTGCAGGTCAGGTGAATTGGCCATGCTAAATTGCCCGTAGTCTTAGGTAAGGGGTAAATGTAGAGGTATGGGTGGGTTGCGCTTCGGCGGGTCGGTGTGGACTTGTTGGGCCGAACGGCCTGTTTTCACACTGTAAGTAATCTAATCTAATATTGTAATTTTACTGTTTTTCGAGTACAGAGTTAGAAAATCTGATTTGGTTTGGCTGACTCCCTCCATGTTGAAACAGTAATATTGTAGTTAGGTTAAGGGACTTGGCTCCCAAAAATGTTCCACCATAGATAGAGTCTGTTCCAAAGGGATCAGATTTAATTTCAGCTGCACCAAATATAGTGGGAACAATGGACTCACCCATGATTGATTACACTTTTTACTTGGCAGACATGGGAGAAATAAACCAGCCTTCTAGAACAACTGAAGCTTCTGCAGCCTTTGATTAATGCACTATCTGGGGATAGAAAGAAGATACTTAACTCGTTTGAATTTTCATCAAGTGTAATTAATTAATGGTGCTTCATTCCGTGTCTTCCCACTTTTGAATTCTGAAGACACGCGAGCAGGTACAGCATGACTTAGCAATTGACTTAAATATACAGGGAAGTCATTATTTACTCTGTAGGAAACGCCTCCGACGAGTTATGCAGGAATTTAAACTCTCGGGGTGATGGGGGAGGGAGAGAGATGGCCAGTTGTAACCCTAGTTAGAAGGTTCAAGTCCATCTGCAGAGACTCGGCAAATGATCCTAGGATGACCTTTTTGACTTTTGGCAAGGTATTGCAAAATCAGTGCCATCTTCCAGATGAAATACTAAACCAAGATCCTGCCTGCTTTCTCAGAGGAAGTTAATCCAATGCCATAATTTGGAGGTGCCGGTGTTGGACTGGTGTGGACAACGCTAACAATCACACAACAGCAGGTTATAGTTCAACAGGTTTATTTGGAAGCACTAGCTTTCAGAGCGCCGCTCCTTCATCTGAAGAGGCAGCGCCCCTACAGCTAATGCTTCCAAATAAACCTGTTGAACTATAACCTGGTGTTGTGTGATTTTTAACGTAATCCAATGTGATACTGAAAAATAAGGAAATTCTCCCCAGTGTTCTGCCCAATTTGTGTCCCTCAACAAGACTCATTGGAAAACAAATTACCTGGTTACTTAATAACAGAGGGTGCTGGAGATGCTCAGCCGATCTGACAGCATCTGAGATAAAAACCGATCAGACATCACGGGTTCATAGATCTTTCATCAGATTTCCAGCATCTAGAGTTCTTTGTTTTATTACCTGATTGTTTACCCCATTATTGCCTGCAGAATCTTGTGCGTAGTGTTTGCTTTTTGATTATCTACATTATTAGAGTGGCTACAGTTTAAAAACACTTAATCCACTGTCAAGCACGCTGGAGCATCCTATACTCATGTAAAAAGTGAGGTCTGCAGATGCTGGAGATCAGAGCTGAAAATGTGTTGCTGGTTAAAGCACAGCAGGTCAGGCAGCATCCAAGGAATAGGAAATTCTACGTTTCGGGCCTTCATTCCTGATGAAGGGCTCTGGCCCGAAACGTCGAATTTCCTGTTCCTTGGATGCTGCCTGACCTGCTGTGCTTTAACCAGCAACACATTTTCAGCATCCTATACTCATGAAAGGTGCAATGAAACTGCAACTATATATTATGTATATTCTTTACATTGCATTTGGTTTTGTTGCTGATTACAAATGGGGAGCATTTAGTTTCCTGAGGCATGCTTTGGTAGTCGAAATTTTTCAAACTCTGAAGCAAAATACGCTGTGTTAAAATATTGCTGTGTGAGACAAAATTAATTCAATTCAAAGTAGTAAACTGGAATTAGGTGGAGGAACAAAATACTGCAGGTGCTGGAATCTGTACTGAAAACAACAAATACTGGAGATCAGGCCGGGTCAGACAGCATCCGTGGAGAGAGAGCAAACTAACAGCTCGAAACATTAGCTTGATCCCTCTGCATGGAATTGGGTAGTTGCTGGTTCATTCGTGCGCTGTCCAGCGTGCTGAAAGTAAAGAAAAACTGCCATTTTCTTTAGTACCGGGATTGAAGTAGGACCATGTTTGTTCTGTATGACGGGAATAATAACGCTCCCTGTCTGTGAAAATGCAGATAGTCATAACCTAGTTATCTATGGTCACACTGGAAAAAAGAACACCTGTATTTTCGTAATTAGTGATAATTTAATTCAAACTGGATGGTTAATGTGGCAAATATGGAAATGATTGCATTTCTGTAATATGATTTCTTCTGAAGTTCATGTGAAATTGTATTTTAAAGATTATATTAAATTGCTGTATCTCTTCAGTGACCTGGTGTAGCTCCATTAGAGAAGCTGCAGAGAAAAGATGTTTCTCATCCTTCTCTGAGTACGAAAGATTAGATTAGATTATTTACAGTGTGGAAACAGGCCCTTCGGCCCAACAAGTCCACACCGACCCGCCGAAGCGCAACCCACCCATACCCCTACATATACCCTTACCTAACACTACGGGCAATTTAGCATGGCCAATTCACCTGACCCGCACATCTTTGGACTGTGGGAGGAAACCGGAGCACCCGGAGGAAACCCACGCAGACACGGGGAGAACGTGCAAACTCCACACAGTCAGTCGCCTGAGGCGGGAATTGAACCCAGGTCCCTGGCGCTGTGAGGCAGCAGTGCTAACCACTGTGCCACCGTGCCGCCCCCAGGCATGCAGGCAAATGAAAGGATGAGGAAGGCTTCATCTACCTCAAAGTTTATCAATGTAGTTCATCCTCCATTTGAAAACAAAAACCTTAAAGCCAGTAGATGCTGGAAATCAGAAACAAATTATTAATCGCAGGATAATTCAACAGGTCAGCTAGCAATTGGGGAGAAAAAGCTGAGTAAACATTTTGGGTCCAGTCTTCAGAACGTGGATCTCAGAATGTAGTGAGAACGGCTGTCTGAGGAACCTTGCACATCACAGCGATACCTGGGATCCCATGTGGATTCAACTCCACAAAGGATGGAACTTGAATTGGAATGCAGGTGGGGTGAATCTGTGCTGGAGGCAGTCACTGAGGAATGTGATGTAGAAGCATGTTTTGGCAAATACTTCGTCAAACACCAGGAGTGAAAAAGAAATTAAAAGTGGTGAATAAGAAAGAAGATTGAAGTAGAAATCCTGATGAAGATCTGAACTCCCATTGTGGTCTCTCGGTTCCACAATCGGTCAATAAACACTCGCAATCAGTCTGGCTGTTAAGACTTCACTTTTTATTTCCAATACGGTCAGGTACAGAACAGTCCGGAAACACACAATTTATTTACTTCAGTATCCCTCAGAGGAACTGCACACACAGGCTTAATACAGAGGCTTTTTAAAAATACTTTTCTTAAAGCAGAATATAAGGCATGATCACATAGTATATTCAGACAATTCCCAATTAATACATGATATCACTTCATTGATAGTTGCTTGATCCAATGATATTAACTGGTAAATAACTTAGGTCATTACGGTTAGGTCTTTTTTATCTTGTGATGCAATGACCTGCGGCTGTGCAGAGTGTGGTTAGCATATCCTCATTTTATCAGTCTGCTTCTGCATTCTAGTGGTTAGTTATTCTTGTAGCTTTCGAAGCGAGCTGCACCTAGTCATGCACGTGTAGGGAACCATTTTGTCTCCAGCTGCAATAGACACATAGGCATAGGTCATGAGTCTCCATGTTCTAACTCAGCCTGTATTCAGGTTTCAGACTCTCACTGTCGAGAGTGGAGCAGACCTTCAGCGCTGCAAAATTGGAAGATTTATGATTGAAACTCTAAAAGAACCCCTAAAGAACTGAAGATGCTGGATATCAGAAGCAAGATCATAAACTGCTAGAAACATCTCAGCAGGTCAGGCAGCATCTGTTGGAAAGAACACAGAATTAACATTTCAGGTCCAGTAATGTTTCCTCTGAAGTTCTAAAGAAGGGTCACTGGGCCCAACAGGTTAACTCATCCTCCATTGATTTCTACCAATCCCTTGTTTTGGACAGAACACTGCATTCACAACATTTACTGTTTCCAATGTTTCAGGGTTTAGAATTAAATGTTAAGAACAGGAATGTAAGTTCACCAAAGATCCTCAGATAACAGCTTCAAAATGCCTGACCTCTTCCGTCCAGAAGGACAACGGCAGCAAATACTTAACAACACCAGCAACCATCCCAACACACACAAACAAAGCTGTATCAGAACACTATTCCAATGAGCCACCACACACTGCAGCACAGACGAACTTCGGAAAACAGAGTAGAACCACCTATACAATGTATTCAAGAAGAACGGATACTCAAAGAGTACAGTGCGCAGATTCCTCAGGAACAAACCACGACCTAACACAGCCAGAAACCCTAACCACCTTACCATACATCAAAGAAGTCTCAGAAATGACAGCCAGACTACTATGATCCCGCGGAATCCTAGTAGCACACAAACCCATCAACACTCTCAAACAAAAACTAACAAACTTAAAAGACCCAGTACAGCCCATGGACAAAACCAACGTCATCTATAAAATTCCATGCAAGGACTGCCACAAACACTACATAGGACAAACAGGAAGAAAGTTAGCCACCAGGATACACGAACACCAGCTAGCCACAAAAAGACACGACCCTCTCTCCCTCATAGCCCTACCCACAGATGAAAAAAACCCATCATTTCGACTGGGACAATTCATCTATCCTGGGACAGGCTAAGCAAAGACATGCCAGAGAATTCCTAGAGGCCTGGAATTCCAACCACAACGCCATAAACAAACACATAGATCTAGATACCACCTATCAACCCCTCAGAAAATGAACAGTAAATGATATCACCACAAACCCCAGGAACCCCATCCAGGACAAACATATAAATAGAAAGCAGGAGACAACAGCTTCGCTTCACTTGGAGGTCACCACTGATGATGTTACCTAGCCAGGTAATGAAACGTCTGGATATCAAACCTACAGCTCAGCGAGCAAACCTACACCCTAAACATAGGGACACTACCAGCTCCAAGCACCCCTGCAAGCCACTCACCATCCTGAACTGGAAATATATTACCTTTCCTTCACGGTCACTGGGTTAGAATCCTGGAATTCCCTCCCTAATGGCATTGTGGGTCAAAGCACAGCAGGTGGACTGCAGTGGTTCAAGCAGATCTTAATTATATTCATTTAATTCTGGTATGTATGCTTATATAGTGACACATAACAATTTCTTTGCCTTCAGATGTACATTATTTCAGATGACTCCTCATTTCTCCTGGTTCTATTTGAACTGCTTTTTTATTAGCAGAACATTTGCAAATTTGCCTTGAAACTGCTTTGCCAAGTGAGACAAATAATTGCTCTTCAGTAAGTATCTCCAAATAAATTTAGCGCAGTGTAATGTAGAGTGGCTCTGCAGCGCCTTCTCAAGGGCATTTAGGGATGGGCAATAAGTGTTGGCCAGTTAGCAATGTCCATATCCCACAAAAATGATTTTTAAAAAAATAATTCAACCCCTTCAAGCTGTTTCCTCGTTCAATTGGATGATGTCTTATTTGTGGTTCAATTCCATTTCACTGCCTTTTAACCAGATCCCCAATAAAAATCTCTCAATTTCTGTCTTAAAAATTCAGTTGGCTCTCCATCCGTAACCTTTTCAGGGACAGAATTCCATTTTTTACACTGGTCTGTATGTAGTGTAATCTAGCTGTAGTTTTACAGTTATTCAGATTGCTCTGAATTCTCCCCACTAGAGGGCTTAGATTTTTAAAATCCACTGTATGGAATTCCATTATCACTGTAAACATTGCAATCAGGTCACCCCCTCAAACTTTTAATCTCAAGAGAAATGCAAGCCAAGTTTATGTAATCAGCTCTCCGAATGAAATATTTATAGATGTAAGATCAACTGTTAGCAGTTTAAGGATTGAGAGAATAGTTTTTTTTGTTTTGCAGCGATCAGGTCAATATTTAAGAAATGTTAGATAGTGGAGTTAAATAGAATAGAGTACTATAGGAACGCTTAGCACTTGAATTAAGGACTACAGTCATGTGGGAGATAAATGCCAGGACAAATAGAATAGGTCAAAATGTTTATTTTTCATATTGGGTTCTGTGTATAATTGAACATCTTAGACTAAATGTTCCAAATCAGAAAAAGGTATAAAATTACCACTTCACAATTTTCAAATGTTATTGTGAAGTAAAAAAATAAGAATGTAAGAGAAGGAAATCTCATTTAATTAAATATGAGAAAAGTAGTTTGAATCAGTGTTCCCTGAAGCTGATATGCTTTCTATAACCGAATGCTCATTTAGACAGTCTATATAATGATAAAGCAACTAATAAGATACCACATGTTCAGTCAATGTGTCATTACAACTGGAGTAAAACCTGTGTGATCTTAATTATAATCATTTAATTCTGGTATGTATGTTTATATAGTGACACATAACAATTTCTTTGCCTTCAGATGTATATTATTTCAGATGACTCCACATTTCTCCTGGTTCTATTTGAACTGCTTTTTTTATTAGCAGAACATTTGCAAATTTGCCTTGAAACTACTTTGCCAAGTGTGACAAATAAATGCTCTGCAGTAAGTATCTCCAAATAAATTTAGCACAGTGTAATGTAGAGTGGTTCTGCAGTGACATTAAAAATAATTTAAACGGCTCAGTATCTCCAGAGATTTTGTTTTAACATGGATTGCATTTCCAAGTATTTTCTGTGTTATAATTAAACAATATTTAAATTGACCCTAAGCAACTTGAAGATGAATATCATCTAATGAATTCTGCAGTTTGTTCTGGTTCTGTGCTTCAATTTTAACAGCACAGGATGTAATACTTAGGATGGTATAGTTCAGTGTTGTCTTGGTGGTCGGGCATTAAAAAGTGGATCTTTCTGATTCTAACCATAACCATGTTTCTATCGCTACAAATAGAGAATCATCCCCTAACTAGAAAATTTACTGATAATGTGAATGGACTTTGGTTGTCAAATTCCATAATTGCTTGCGCCAAAGTGGTTTTCAACAGCAATTGATCAGGTGTTCATTTGAGCTTGCATTATACAAATCTAGGAACAATGGTGGACAGAGGAACCTTTTGGAAGATCCAGCTGTCTGAAACATTTGTGATGTCACATGTATTCTCCACCTCACCTGAAAGCATGTGGCTTCCAGGGAAAGGTGAGAAATCTGTTGAAGCCATAGTCTAATTCCAGGGTGAGGGAGAAGTGAGATGGTCTTGGGATATTGTCTAGGAAATTATAGAGTCATACAAAATGTACAGCACGAAAACAGACCCTTGGATCCAAATCATCAATGCTGACCAGATATCCTAAATTAATCTAGTCCCATTTGCTAGCATCTGGCCCATATCTTCACTATGGACATCCAGTCCCTCTACACTTCCATCTACCATGGCCAGGGCCTCCAAGCCCTCCGTTTCTTCCTCTCCCGACGTCCCCACCAGTACCCTTCTCACTGACACTCTTATTTGCTTGGCTGAACTGGTCCTCACCCTCAACAATTTCTCCTTCGAGTCCTTCCACTCCCTCCAGATGAAAGGAGTAGCCATGGGCACCTGCCTGGGCCCCAGCTATGCCTGTGTTTTTGTCGGCAATGTGGAACAATCTATCTTCCATAGTTACACCGGCACCATACCCCACCTCTTCCTCCGCTACATTGATGACTGCATTGGTGCCACCTCATGCTCCCACAAGGAGGTTGAGCAGTTCATCAACTTCACCAACACATTCCACCCTGATCTTAAATTCACCTGGACCATCTCTGACACCTCTCTCCCCTTCCTGGACCTCTCCATCTCTATCAATGGTGACCGACTCAATGCTGACATTTTCTACAAATCCATCTACTCCCACAGTTACCTGGATTACACCTCTTCCCATCCTACCTCCTGCAAAAATGCTATCTCCTATTTCCAATTCCTCCGCCTCCGCAGTATCTGCTCCCAGGAGGACCAGTTCCACCACAGAACACAGCAGATGGCCTCCTTCTTTAAAGACCACTATTTCCCCTCCCACATGATTGAAGATGCCTTCCAATGCATTTCATCCATGTCTCGCACCTCTGCCCTCAAACCCCACCCCTCCGACCACAGCAAGGACTGAACCCCCTGGTCCTCACCTTCCACCCCACCAACCCCTGTATACGTTGCATCATCGTCCGCCATTTCCACCACCTACAAATGGACCCCACCACCAGAGATATATTT
The DNA here is from genome assembly GCF_020745735.1 of Hemiscyllium ocellatum. Classification (NCBI taxonomy): domain Eukaryota; kingdom Metazoa; phylum Chordata; class Chondrichthyes; order Orectolobiformes; family Hemiscylliidae; genus Hemiscyllium; species Hemiscyllium ocellatum. The sequence goes on along the minus strand of NC_083405.1, from coordinate 121,153,206 downwards.
CCCTCCACACTCCATTCACTTTCCGTAAAGACCGTTCCCTCTGCGACTCCCTCATCATGTCTACATGCCCCACCAACCCACTGTCCCCTCCCGGCACCTTCCCCTTCCACTGCAGGAATTGCAAAGCCTGCGCCCACACCTACCCCCTCATCTCCGTCCAAGGTCCCCAAAGGAGCCGTCCACATCCATCAAAGTTTCACCTGCACTTCCACACATGTCATTTATTGTATCCGTTGTTCCTGATGCGGTCTCCTCTACATTGGGGAGACCGGACGCCTTCTTGCAGAACGCTTTAGGGAACATCTCTGGGGGACACTTGCACCAATCAACCCCACCACCTTGTGGCCGAACATTTCAACACCCCCTCCCACTCTGCCAAGGATATGCAAGTCTTGGGCCTCCTCCGTTGCCACTCCCTTACCATCCGACACCTGAAGGAAGAACGGCTCATCTTCCACCCCGGAAACCTTCAACTCCAGGGCATCAATGTGGACTTCACCAGTTTCCCCATTTCCCCTCCCTCCGCCTTACCTCAGTTCCTACCTTCCACCTCAGCACTGTCCTCATGCTCTCCTCTCCAACCTAACAAGAGAAAGTGAGGTCTGCAGATGCTGGAGATCAGAGCTGAAAATGTGTTGCTGGAAAAGCGCAGCAGGTCAGGCAGCATCCAAGGAACAGGAGATTCGACGTTTTGGGCATAAACCCTTCTTCAGGAATGTTTCGTCTCCAACCTAACACCTTTACCACCACCTCTATCCACCTATTGCACTCTCAGCTACCTTCTCCCCAGCCCCACCTCCCTCCCCCCTCCCATTTATCTTTCCATCCCCAAGGCTCTCATCTTCATTTCTGAGGAGGTGTTTCTGCCCGAAACATCGATTTTCCTGCTCCTTGGCTGTTGCCTAATCTGCTGTGTTTTACAGCACCACTCTAATCTTAAAACTATGCCCTCTAGTTTTGTACTCTCTGATCCTAGGAAAACAACCTTGGCTAATCACCTTACCCATGCCCGTCATGATTTTGTAAACCTCATTAAGGTCCCCCTTCACCCTCAAATGCTCTAGTGCAGCATCTCCCGACAGCTGAAACCCTCCTTCGAATAAAATGACCCTTAGTGGAGTCAGAAACAGGTCTTTGTTCATTGAGCGAGCTCAGCAAATCAAAGCTCAGCAGCTACATTTACAGAAGTTGCTCTACCCCAATCCACCTCAGAGTTTTTGAGTGTGGCTACCAAAACAAGGAAAAAGTGTTCCACGAGGAACCTGATCACAGGGAGCACGTGCATGTCTCCCCATAATGGACAGAAAAGCAGATGGAGTCATGTGCAAAATCTGGGCATAATTCCAGTGGGTCGCCCTCCATGTAATTTGGGAAAATCAGATACACAGAAGTGGGTGAGATTCATCTGCACTAATGTGCCTTCCCATCACAAGGAAAACGCTCAAGACGTGGATTGATGGTAATACATAGAAGTTGCAGGAATGTATTTATCTTAGAACAAATTCACCACAAATAAATTACAGACATTGACTTCATTCACACGATATAACTTGCAAATTATAATTTGTCGTTTTCCTGTGGGATAGTAGATTTGTTCACTGTCGCAGAAACAGATTAAATATTCAAAGAACAGTTGGTTCTCATCATGTGTGTAGGAAATTCTGCCGATCAGTACTATTGTTATCACTCTGGTACAGAAGATATCTTTACAAATGTATAGTTGCATCTTCCCTAAAGCCGTTCCTAAGAGTTTGATACGAACAATTAGTCTATAGTTTCTTTCCTGAGCACTACTTAATAACCAAAACCGGTATTTTGAGCAAAACAGTTCAAGTTTGTGAATGGCACCAGAAATCAAAACTATTGATGGACCACTCTCAATCTGACCCTTTGACCTATGATTGGTGTGTAACTGATTGCAGATTGTGCTTATTAAAGTGGCTGAGTTACAGTCTTGCAAATCCCAACTGTGGAAAAGAAGTTAGGAATGAAGAAAGACCTGGAATATCTGAAAGCACACACAAAAACACACACAAAAGCATTAACCCAGTGCTAATTTATAGAATTCGAAACATATGATGCCAACTCTATGAAACATCCTCCAAAACTGATATTCAGTAGCGAATCCGTGTCTCGGATACGGCTCATACAAGCTTCCTGAATATCTGTCAGTTCACTGTGATACAGACTGCAGGGCACTCTACCCAGACTGGTTCACTGTGATACTGACTGCAAAGAACTCTTCCCAGATTGGTTCACTGCGATACTGTCTGCAGGACACTCTACCCAGACTGTTTCGGTGCGATACAGACTGCAGGGCACTCTACCCAGACTGCTTCACTGCGATACTTTGTGCAGGGCACTCTACCCAGACTGCTTCTAGTGCAATAATGTGTTCCCAAAGAATGGCAGCTCGAACTGTGCACAGTACTACAATTGTGTCCTAATTACCATTGTACACAGCTCCAACAGAACCTCCTTACTCTTGTATTCAATGCCTTGACTAGTAAAGTCAAAAATCCTGTATGTCTTCTTAACATTATCTCCCTGTCCTGCTGCCTTCCAGGATTTACAGACATGCACACCTCTGTACTTTCTATGGCCCTGTCATTCATTACATCCTTACCTCAGTTGTCTCCTCAAAATACATCACCTCATACCTTTCAGGATTAAATCCCATTTGCCACTTTTCAGTCCATCTGACCTGCCTATCTACACCATCCTGTGGTTTAAGGCTTTCCTCCATGCTATTTGACACACCAGCAATTTTCATGGCAACTGTGCACTAACTGGCCATGTCTCGTACATTCATGTCTATGTCACTAGGGTACACAACAAACTTCAAGGGACTCAGCCCTAAACCCTGTGGCACACTACTGCACACAGGCTTCCAATCATAAAACAACACTTCAGTCATCACCCCTCTGCTTCCTGCCATGAAGCCAATTTCGAATCCAACTTGCCAGATTGCCCTGGATCCCATTGGCTTAGCTTCTTAACCAGTCTGCTATTCATAATCTTGTCTAAAGCTTTTCTGAAGTTCATGTAGATGACTCCAACTGCTCTATCCTTACTTAAACACCTAGTCACCTTCTTGAAAAATGCATGAAACTGGTTTGACATGATCTCCCCCTTACAAAGCCATGCTGACTATCCTTGATTGGTCCTTGCCTCTCCAGGTCAAGAATAATTCTGTTTCTCAGAATTTTTTGCTATAGTTTCCTGGACACAGATGCTAGGTTCACTGGCTTGTGATTTCTTGGGATAACTCTACCACCCTTCTTGAATAATGTTACCTTAACTGTCCAATATTGCGCTAGAGAAGGTGCAGAGGAGAGTCACAAGGACGTTGCCTGGGATGGAATGATTCAGCTATAACTAGAGACTATGGAGGCTGCGGTTGATTTCCTGAGAGCAGAGAAGGGTGGGGGTGGTGGTGGTGGTGGGGGGGGGGGGGGGGGAGGTGCGGGGGGGAGGGCGGAGGATGCGGGGATCTGATTCAAGTGTACAATGTTCTGATGGGCATAAATGGGGTGGAACATTTTCCCTCAGTAGAGAGGCAATGACTTGGATGGGGGGATGCATTGAGTTACAATAAGGCGCAGGAGATTTAGAGATAATTTAGAAAGGAAGATTACCCAGAGGGTTATGGATATCTGGAACTTCTTACCGAAAAAAGGGTTATAAAGGTGGAAACATTAATACTTTGAAAAAGTATTTAGATGAGCAATTGATATGCCACAGCCAGTAATGCCGAGATTACGAGCCAAGTACAGGAAATGGATTCAGAAGAAATGGATATTTACTGACTAGCATGTACTTGATGGGCCAAAATGCCTCATCCCATGCTGTAAAACCTCTATGGTTCTATGACTGTTTGTTCTCACAAATTTGAGATTCTCACCACATAGATTTTGTTAACATGGTTATTCCTTAACCCATAAATTCTCAATTTTCCCCTTGGTGTCCAGTGAATACACAATATTGCTTCATTCTGTTAGCATTGATTGATAAGGTGTCAAAAGAATAATTCTGCCAAAAAATTCTCATCAATGGATTAGGATGAGCATGTGATATGGCAAGTGGTGCTGCTCATATTCAGCAACTTTCACCTGTCAGTAGAAACTACCTGTATACTTTTGTCTGTATCTGGCATCAAGAACCATTAGTGGGGAGCTATTTGCCATTGACTTCTCTTTGATAACCAACATGTGCAGCAGTTTGCTCAATGCGGTAATGATCCAAAAACAGCATTATCATCTTGACTTGAAGTTAGCTTGCTTAAATCACTCTGAACCGCCAGTAGTCAACCTTCAGCTTAATTTATGTTTCCATGTTTGGACAACACTGACCAAGCTGCATTCACAGTTGGCGACAGTAGTCATCTCCTTGAAGTGCCACAATCATTCTGGTAATAGAGTCCCCATGATGGTGTTGGATAGGGAATTTGAGGAAATTGAACGCATCAATGATGGTGCCACATGTTCACCTCAGCGTGGTTTATGACTTGAAATCCTCATTCGAGTTGCTGGTGTAGGTCGCAGGGTTGACAGGTGTTGTCGATGCAAATTTGGTGAGTCACTGCAGCCATTGCACACTGGTGGTAGAGAGAGTAGCTATTGATTTGATAGTGGTGTACCAATTGAGCCCACAGCTCTCTCTTCTGGCAAGGTATTGAGTTTCTTGAGTGTTGTTGCAGCTGCATCCTTTCATTTCAGGTGAGTGGTAGGTATTCCATCATAGTGACTCCAATCACATTGATTTATGCACAGTCTCTGTGCAGTTGCTTGCAATGCAAGATTCTTTTTGCTTGGTATCAGCTAGAGTAATTACTTTGGGTATAGAAATCTGGGCTGTAAAATTAACGACATTTTGAGCTCTCTGCAGATAATGACTTATGGCAATTTCCAGAACTAGTTGTTATGACATGCAGTCAGCAGGATTATCAGATCCACTGTGATTATAAGCAATCATGTCATAATATTGGACTTCCAGCAAAGAGTACTATCTCCTACAAGATTTTGATTACAGCTTGAAGAATATGTAATTGTGATCTGTAAATATCATGTAATTTCATTCTTAGATGGCTGGAGTTTTTTTTTTAAAAACATGCATTAGTTGCCAATCTTTCTTACTTACATGGGCTATAGCTCAGAGAAATTGAATAGTTGACTAACACAATGGAGACTGAGTTAATCTGAACTGTAATCGACATATGTAAAAATACGCCATCAATGAGTGACAAGATAATTATTGTGAGGTTTGAAACATGGAAAAAAAAATTAACGTTTACAATGGGGGTCATTGTATATTTTGGGTAGGTCTGCCATATTAAGTGTTCTTCAGGCACTATCTGGACAACAGTTGGCTAGGTAGGAGTGCGGTTGCCTTGCTCCCTAACAGCGCCCCGGTTAATCAGCTGTGGCAGCTACCAGCAATGTGCCAACCAGAGGCACAGGATCAACAAGGATCTGAAGCCAAAGATGAGGGAGTTGCAGGATGGGGGTCATGGCAGGAGGAATGTGTGTTAGAGCCAAGAGCAGGCTAGTGGCATTCCATGGCATTCAGGGTCCTCCACATCCCTCAATCAGGTACTGAACGTCTTTGAACAACAGCATTCTCTGGAGACCTTCAGGAATACCTGAGAGAATGTGTTTTTTTTATGATTCCATTGAAGTGCCCCCACAGGCTAATGGAATGCCAGTGCCAGCGGGATAAGGCCCTCAAGAGAGGCATTTGGTACCCTTACTTTTATTGGTCAGTGCATTGAGTGTAGGAGTTGGGATGTCACGTTGCAGTTGTACAGGGCATTGATTAGGTGACTTTTGGAATTGTGATTTCAATTCTGGTCTCCCTGCCTTGAAAGGATGCTGTGAAAATTGAAAGTGTTTAGAAAAGCTTTACAAAGATGTTGCCAGGGTTGAAGAGTTTACATTGTAGGGAGAGACTGAATAGACTGGGGCTGTTTTCCATGGAGTATCGGAGGCTGAGGGATGTCCTTACAGAGATTTATAAAATCATGAGGGATATGGCTAGGCTGAATAGCCAAAGTCCTTTCCCCAGAGTGGGGGAATCCAAAACTAGAGAGCATAGGTTGAGGTGACAGGAAAAATTTAAAAGGGATTTAAGGGGCAGAGGATGGTCCATGTATGTTGGAGGAAGTGGTGGAGGCTGGTATAACTACAACATTTAAAAGGCAACTGAATGGGTATATGATTAGGGAGGGTTAAGAGAGAGTTATGGGCAAATATTGGCAGATGGGACTAGATTAATGTTGAATATCTGATCAGCTTGGACCCAAGGGTCTGTTTCTGTGCTGCTCTCTATGATGCTATAAGAAGGCCTCTCTTGGCAACTGTCTGAGTATGCAATCTACAATGTTTCCCATTTAGACCTAAATAAAAGTCCCTAGATAAATGCACTCAACCTCCAAACCTTTCTGTGAGAGATGGGGGATTAAATTATCCCCATGGTGAGGTCATACTCAGTTTTCCACTTGAATATGCCATCGTTAATTGTTACCCACTACCATGGCTCTATAATTGTAGTTGGATTGGGATTGTAATGAAAACTGAAAGCAAACCAGCCTGGAAGACCGTGGACTTTTGATAATTTATTTTGGACTTTAGGAGTGTAAATTACTTTTATCAACATGGGGTGTGGTAACGTTCCTATCTCTGTGGAGTCCAATCTAAAATAACTTAAGTGTTCCTTGTAAAATTTGTATTCTTACATGGGTGGCTCTTTTTCCATCTGCAAAGAGCACTGAGATACACATAAATCATGTTGTAAATGGTTTGGATGAAGATATCAGGAAGCCCCATTTATTTATTCAAGACCTGACAGGTGATATGTTGATATACGTTTGCTGTTGCACACATATGAAACACTAACCTTTTTCTGTCTCACTTCAGATCAAAATATGTTGCAACCAATGTGAAATGACTCTACAGAGAGGTTGATATCCTGTCACTAGATCACTCTTTATTGAGAACTAAACAATCTTTGACTGTAGTACTGCCTCTTATTGAGTCAGGCACTACAGTGTCCGTACCTATGTCAAAGGCTATGACACTCAAGCCTTTTTGTGTCAGTCAGGGCTCCTGGATTGGACCAGATGAAAAGCCAATGAGGTTTGGCTGGCTGACAATCACTACACATTCACTCATGGTCGTGGCAGAGTTGCGTTTGGGCTGGTGGCCTTGGTGGTGTCTGCATTGGCAAGGTCCAGCAAGGACTCATGGTGGTGGGGGCATCTTTGAAGGTGAGATGGTGCTGGTGAGTGGCGACTTTCATGGTAAAGGGACTCATACCCAGCAGAGCAATCAACAATAAGGGCTATAAAGTTGATCACTTTTTCTTAATTTGTTTATTCTTCTGCCTTTATCTTCTGTGTTTTGATTTATTTTCTGATGTTTTCAGATGGTGCTGAAGAGTGGCGACACTATGCAACATGTTTTACTGTTTTTTGTAGCAAAATACCCATGACAATAAATCAAATCAAACCAAACCGAATCAATTCATTGTATGACAGTGACCCTCTTCACTGAGCACTAGCTGCTGTTTTTCTTCAGTTTCCTGTCCATCTCTGGCAAAAAACTTATCCCTAAGATGGTGTCCTCCTGAACTGGAGTACCATGCTTTACAGGCTCAGCTGCTTATTTTGTTCCTTGCTTGTCAATATAACGACTTGAATTGTTAAGAATTTTATGCTTTGGGACAATTAACAGAGATAAAAACAAAGTTACCAGGGTACTGGCATCTATTATTGCCCTTCGAAGTTTCCACCTCAGCTTTCCTCTTCTTTTCCAACAGTTTCTAAATTGAGCCCTGATGTAGTGAACTAAACCCATGACCATTGATAAGGACAAGAGCAGCAGATACATGGGAACATCACCCCCTGCAAACTCCTCATGAAGGCACTCAGCAACCTGACTTGGAAATAATTCACCCTTCCTTTAGTGTTGCTGGGTCAAAATCCTGGAACTCCCTTTTTGACAGTATTGTGACTGTAAAGACCAAATTGACACCAGTGGTTCAAGAAGGCAACTCACCACTATGTTCTCCAGGACATCTAGGGAAAAGCGATAAGTGCTGGCCAAGTCGGCAAAATCCACATTCCCTAATGAATGTATTAAAATAGCCCAAGATATGTAAGAAATCTTGCGTTGCTGTGGTGATGATCAATGTTGTAATTTGGTAATATGCAGTTTAACTTGCATGTCCTTCAGCTTGCTGTTGAATACTTGAGAGCTTCATTGCTGATGACATCCTTATTGTTTATATTCTTACTGCTGAGAATAGTGTGGTAATTTGTTGTGCTTGGTGCTTGTGTTGCATTCAAACTGAATGTGTGTGTGTAAACCTTCCACCCTACTAACCTACGCATAAACCAAATCATCCGCCGACATTTCCGCCACCTCCAAAAAGACCCCACCACCAGGGATATATTTCCCTCCCCACCCCTTTCCGCCTTCCGCAAAGACCGTTCCCTCCGTGACTACCTGGTCAGGTCCACGCCCACCTACGACTCACCCTCCCATCCTGGCACTTTCCCCTGCCACCGCAGGAACTGTAAAACCTGTGCCCACACCTCCTCCCTCACCTCTATCCAAAGCCCTAAAGGAGCCTTCCACATCCATCAAAGTTTTACCTGCACATCCACTAATATCATTTATTGTATCCGTTGCTCCCAATGCGGTCTCCTCTACATTGGGGAGACTGGGCGCCTCCTAGCAGAGCGCTTTAGGTAACATCTCCGAGACACCCGCACCAATCAGCCACACCGCCCCGTGGCCCAACATTTAAACTCCCCCTCCTACTCTGCCGAGGACATGGAGGTCCTGGGCCTCCTTCACCGCTGCTCCCTCACCACCAGAGGCCTGGAGGAAGAACGCCTCATCTTCCGCCTTGGAACACTTCGACCCCAGGGCATCAATGTGGACTTCAACAGCTTCCTCATTTCCCCTTCCTCCACCTCATCCTAGTTTCAAACTTCCAGTTCAGCACTGCCCCCATGACTTGTCCGGACTTGTCCGACCTGCCTAGCTCCTTTTCCACCTATCCACTCCACACTCTCCTCCCTGACCTATCACCTTCATCTCCTCCCCCACTCACCCTTTGTACTTATGCTACTCTCTCTCCACCCCACCTTCCTCTAGCTTATCTCTCCATGCTTCCAGCTCACTGTCTTTATTCCTGATGAAGGGCTTTTGCCCGAAATGTCGATTTCGCTGCTCGTTGGATGCTGCCTGAACTGCTGTGCTCTTCCAGCACCACTGATCCTGAATGTGTGTGTGTGTTTACCGTGGAATGTGGGCATGACTGATTAGGTCAGTAGTTATTGTTCTCTCATTGTTCAGAAGTCAGTAAAGTGTCAACCACATTGCTGTAATAATTACATTTCTGTGATTCTGGTTGACATATTTCCTTCCTGAAGAAACATTAGTGAACCAGATAGGTTTTAACAGCAATTGACAGTGCTTGCATGATGATCATCAGGCCAACTTTAATTCTAAATTTTATTGAATACAAGTTTTATAGAGTTGAATAGCATGGAAACAGACCCTTCAGTCCAACTCATCCATGCCAGCCAGATATCCTAAATTAATCCAATTCCATTTGCCAGGATTTGACTCCTATCTCTCTGAATCCTTCCTATTCATGTACCCATCCAGATGCTTTTTTAATGTTGTAATTGTACCAGCCTCCACCACTTCCTGTGGCAGCTCATTCTATGCATGTACCACCCTCTGCTTGAAAATGTTGCCCCGAAAGCCTCTTTTAAATCTTTCCTCTCTCAGCTTAAACCTATGCCCTCAAGTATTGGATTCCCCTACCCTGAGGAAAACACTTCGACTATGTACCCTACTGCTGTGATTCATACCCATGTCCTGAGATTGTTACAAAAAAGGAACTCAAGGAGCCTGCTCTGCCATTCAGTAAGATTTGGTTGAGCACTTGAAATATCCTAACATTCAAAGATATGGGGCAAGTGCAGGAAATTGGGATTAGTATGACTTTAGTGGTAGTCATTGTTGGTGCAGATTTGATGGACTGAAGAGCCTTTGCTGTGCTGTAAGACTCATTGACTCGAAAGAAAACCATGGCTGATTTGTGGCCTAATTCCAATGCGCTTATCCCTTGATATCCTTGCTTAATAAAAATGTATCTACCTCATATTTAAATTTGACAATGGAATTAGCGTCGACCACTATCTTATTCTCCTCAGTGTGTAGAAGTGCTTCCTAATATCTCTCTTGAGTGGCCTGGCCCTATTTCTTAGACTGCACCCCCTGGTTCTAGAATCATCAAACAGTGTAAATAGTCTATCTACCCTGTTGTAGCTTGGGACTCTGAGTATCCGTCCACTGACATTGTCACTATGTCAATGCTTCTTCATCAAAAATGCAAACATGAAAATCATTCTGGATTCGGAACTGAAACAACACTTTGATTGGCTGATAGCATTCTGTAAAAAGCTAAAACACCAGACAGGAGCAAAAACAGAAAGTGCTGGGGAATCTCAGCAGCTCTGACAGCATCTGTGGAGAGAAAGAGTCGAGAATGTGGTGCTGGAAAAGCACAGCAGGTCAGGCAGCAGCTGAGCAGCAGGAGAATCAACGTTTTGGGCATAAGCCCTTCATCAGGAATGAACCACATCATCGTCTGTTAATTCACTGCACTCATTTTGTTAGAAGGTAAAACGGACGCTTCAGAGTAGTGCAGCTAATGAACCAGATCATTTGAACCTCTTGGATGAATCAATCAGCAAAGGGGTTCTGGAAGACCTTGTGACTATAGGAGGGCACTGTAGAACAACTAGAATTCAGCAAATCAATCTGTGTCGTGAACACTAAGTTACATGAATGTGTCCATTAACCCATGTACAAACTCGTAGAATGGAACCTGAATGGTTGCAGCACAGAAGGGAAGTGCCCCGATTATGCAGGTAATGTCCTTTCTGCTTTATTCATAGAGCAAGGAGAACTCTGTAATTTGCAGAAATGAAAGAAAATCACCACATGTCATGCATCAGAAATTACAACCCACACTTGAAGCAAGCACCAGGATAAATAAGGACCTTTTGAAAAAAACGATATTGCAGGGGTTAAATCCATTTTTGTTATCTTAAGGACCTGAATATTGAAATCACTGCAAGATTGTCAGATTTGCATATGATAAAATAAGTGGAGGAGTAAAAGCTGAGTATAGTGGCTGGGGATTTGCAGCGGGATTGTTCATATGAGAAGGTACAAGCTCAGAAAAGACTGCAGTTCATCTGCAATAAGGAATACCTTTCAATCGCTCACTGCCTGAGAGGCTTATCCAATTTTCCCTTAAAGCTGTGGGATGTAGAAATACAGACCACCTATGTAAAAGGGAAAGACAGAGGTATATTCGGGTTACTCAGTGGTGAGCTAGCATCTTTTGTTGAAATGAGATAAAGCAGTAGAAATAATAAAGGGCATACAGAAACCTATAGGATCCACAGAGATCCATTCCTATTGTATTTGAAGTCATATAGCCCAATTTATGATTCTGTTTAAATGTGCTTAACATTGATAGCCTTGTTTTGCCTCATTTATTCCAAATATTTGGCATGAGTAAGTTTGGTCTTTTACCTACATGACTAAAATATTACTTCTCAATTATTAAATATTTAATCTAATGTTCCCCGTATAATACTCAGAAATGTTTTCATCTTACCATCTAGAAAACACACTAGACAACACAATTCAAATTGGTTCTTCTCCAGGATTTTCTTCTCTGAACATTAGAGGTTTAGGACAGGAAACCCCTCACAACTGCTTCGTTAGAAATGTGGCAGGGACAAGCACACTTCTGCTAAAGGAACATCAACAGGATAAGATTTGTCGGCTGCAGCCCAGTTGGTAACATTTTTGCCTCTAAATGACAAATTCTGGATTCACATTGCATTCCAAGATTTCAGTGCAAGCCATCAGGCTGACACTCCATGCAGTACTGAGGGACTACAGCAATGTTGACGATCCAGTATCAGGTGAGCTGCACCTGCTCAGTCATCTATAAAGTACAGCAGTGAGTATTTAGAGTCATAGAGCTGTACAGCACGGAAACAGACCCTTCAGTGCAACTCATCCATGTTGACCAGAAATTCTAAATTAAACTAATCCCATTTGCCAGCATTTGGCCAATATCCCTCTAAATCCTAAGTGTTCGTGTACCCATCCTTTTAAATATTGTAATTGTACTAGCCTCCACTGCTTCCTCAAGAAACTCATTCCATATGCGCACCACCTTCTGCATGAAAAAGTTGTCTCTTAGGTTGTTTTTGTACCTTTCCCCTCTCTCCTTAAACCTATGCCCTCTAGTTTTGACCTCTCCTACCCTGAGAAAAAGACCTTGGCTCTTCACCTTTACCATGTCCCCTCATGGTTTTATAAACCTCTGTAAGGTCACCCCTCTGTCTCCGACACTCCAGGTAAAATAGCCCCAGCCTGTTCAGCCTCTTCGAATGGCTCAAACTCTCCAACCTTGGCGACATCCTTGTAAATCTTTTCTGTACTCTTTCAAGTTTCATAACATCTTTTCAATAGCAACACAGACCTCTGCAGGTCAACAAAAGTCCTGGTGCATAGAGTAGTTGTCGTCCCCACAATTCTGTGCTGCAGTGAGATCTGCACTGTGTATTAGTGGTACATAAGAGTGCTCAAGCACTTCCATGATCAGATTCAGCAGGAAGACTGTTGAGCAAATGTTAGTATCTTTGAAAATTGGCCTGTTCGTTCACACAAAACACAGTAGCAGTAAATCAAAAGTAGGTATTATTCTTGAAGTGTGGTGACAACCATCTCTTGATGTTAGACTAAACCGTAACGGTTCCATCTGCCTTAATGTGGTACCATTTCTAAGAAGATTGGGGAATTATCCATTGTGTCTTGAACAAACTTTATCCCTCAACCAACACTACAAATTGCAGTTAATTTGATCATTATTACTTTCCTTGTAACGGGAGTTTACTCTCAACATATTGCCAACTGCATTTCTTACATTGCAACATGTAAACATTTCAAAATGTACTTCATTGACTACAAACAGACATCCAATGTTCATGAAAACTGCAGCATCAATGCATATCATTCTTTGTTTGTTCTGAGGAATTTCTTATCCTCATTTTCCTAGGTTTTTTTTCTTTATTGCCTCATTTTTTTCATTCATTTGTAGCATGCTAACTAGATCTGTGCCTACGATTCTCAAGTGTAGTCACCTCAATGCATTGTATCTCTTCCTGTTCTGAGGAAGGGTCACTTGATCCAAAATATTAACTCTGATTTCCGTCCACAGCTGCAGCCAGACCTGCTGAGTTTTTCTAACAATTTCTGTTGTTTTTGTTTCTGATTTCAAGCATCCATAATCATTTCAGCTTTTTGTATCTCATTTGACTTATATTCATTTATTTATATATGCTTGAATTCTGTTAACTTCTTTGATTTACCTTATATCATTGGCTAGACATTTTAACAAAAATTATTTTCAGGCTGCTTTCCAAAAATTTGTTGTGCCTTGCAAATATTACATTCAACCTTTTTCATTTGTACCCATCACTTATTCAGCCAATGACAGTTTGCAATTGTCACTGGTAAAATTCCATCCTGGGTCTATTTCCTGATTTACATAAATGATTGAACTTTGCCTACAAATCTCCAGCTTGCACTGTCAGCCTTTGCTTGCCTGCCTATTTTTTAATATTATGTGTAAATCTTGCAGTTGGTTTCAAAATCTGGGTAATTTATACTGTTAAGAAATATCAGAAGCCCAAACACTAGCACTTGCAGAACAATCTGTCCCCACTCTGTGAGCACATTTTTGGCGAGAACTTACACCCAAATTTATATTCAATCGCAAGTTGCACATTTTCACTATGTGGCGAATCTTTCATGGATAACTTCAGTTTTCTTGCATGGGATACGGGTATCGCTGGCATGGTCAGCACTTGTCGACCATCCCACATTATCCTTGAACTGAGTGGCATGCTTGGTCACTTCAGAGGGCATTAAGAGTCAACCTTATTGTTGTGGTCTGGAATCACATGTAGGCCAGACATGGAAGATTTCCTTTGCAGGAGGGCATTTGTGAATCAGATGGGTATTTATAGCAATTGACAATAATTACACAGTCACCATTAGAATCATAGAATCCCTAAAGTGTGGAAGCAGGCCATGCGGCTTATCAAGTCCACACTGCTCCTCCAAAGAGGAGAAAGCGAGGACTGCAGATGCTGGAGATCACAATCGAAGAGTGTGGTGCTGGGAAAGTACAGCCAGTCAGGCAGCATCCGAGGAGCAGGAGAACCACATTCCTGATGAAGGGCTCATGTCCAAAACATTGGCTCTCCTGCTGCACCTTTCCAGCACGACTCTCAACTCTGCCCCTCCAAAGAGCATCTCACCCAGACCCACTCTATCCCTGTAATCCCGCATTTCCCGTGACTGATCCAACTAGCCTGCCCATCGCTGGACATTATGGGCAGTTTAGTATGGCCAATCCACTTTACCTGCACATCTTTGGACTATGGGAGAACACTGGAGAACCCAGTAGAAACCCGGGGAGAATGTGCAAACTTCGCACAGTCGCCCGAGGGTGGAATTGAACCTGGATCCCAGGCACCATGAGGCAGCCTTGCTAACCACTGAGCCACTGTGCCACCCCTGTTAATCTAGGTTTCAATCCTCGATTTAAAAAATATTGCATTCGCATGTCCCCATCTGTCATGGTAGGATTCACACTCATTTCCTTGAAGCATTAGCCCAGAGTTCCAAAACATCAGACTAATGATATTACACAACACCACAATCTCCCCAGCTGAAAGAAACACATGAAAGTTATTATTTGTGATCACCAATGAGGTTTGTCTTGCCCTCACTTCCATGTTTAAGTAATCCAAGTAGAACACTCAGCCTCATCCACATTGAGTAACACTGAACTATGACTTGGTTTTTGCTGCTACCTGTACTGTTTCCACAATCCCAATTACTTATGTTTTTAATCTTCACCCTTATTTTGAAATGCTTCTGCAGCCTGTCTCTACAAACCTTTCCAGCTCTGCCACCCATATCTCAAACACTCTTCTTCATCTTTCATCACCTTTTTTAGCACCTTCCCTCCCTCCTGGGTAGACATTCAGAGGTAGAACCCATTTCAGAAACAGTATAAAACCCCAGTGGGGAAATGGAGTGATTAGATTAGATTACTTACAGTGTGGAAACAGGCCCTTCGGCCCAACAAGTCCACACCGACCCGCGAAGCGCAACCCACCCATACCCCTACATTTACCCCTTACCTAACACTACGAGCAAGTTATCATGGCCAATTCACCTGACCTGCACATCTTTGGACTGTGGGAGGAAACCGGAGCACCCGGAGGAAACCCACGCAGAAACGGGGAGAACGTGCAAACTCCACACAGTCTGTCGCCTGAGTCGGGAATTGAACCCGGGTCTCAGGCGCTGTGAGGCAGCAGTGAGTGTTTGAATCATTCTGGTGAAAGAACCAACAATGATGCAAAATCATCGTCATGAACTTGTGATTGTCATTACACTTCCAATGCAGCTCCGAAACTTTGTTCTCCTTTAAAACATGTTCTTGTTTGCAAACTTCCTGAACTTATCCATTTGCTCAAGATTTACATCACTCTTCACAACCTGTGCCTCTTTTGCTCATTGTCCATTTTTTTCAGATATTCTTTTGTGCTGTCGGTACGATGCAATTAAAAGTTATAAACTTATGTTGAAAATTCATACAAAATAGCAAATTTTACTGACAGTAGATAGTGTTCTGCACTGCAGTCTTCCACCAGCATTATTGATACCTTAAGCAATAATCTCAAATGTGCATGACTTTTAGGAATGCAATGTGCACTTCAGTGACAAGATCAGTATTACTGCTCATCTTTGATTATTCTTAAGAATGAAAGAAAAGGTGAGGTGCATTCTTGAACATTTTCAGTCTATGTAGTCTAAGTATTCATATTTAAATTTTCTGTCGTGATTTGATAAATTTTGTGGCACACTAGGTCAATTCTTAGAGCAGTTAAGCATCAGATGTATCACTGTGGGTTTGGTGTAGCTCAAGCGAGGGTGGCACAGTAGATCAGTGGTTAGCACTGTTACCTCATAGCGCCAGGGACCTGGGTTTGAATCCAGCCTTGGGCAACTGTCTGTGTGGAGTTTGCACATTCACCCTGTGTCTGCGTGGGTTTCCTCCCACAACCCAAAGATGCGCAAGTTAGGTGACTTGGCCATGCTAAATTGCCCGTAGTGTTCAGGGATGTGAAGGTTCAATGATTAGTCGGGGGGGAATGGCTCTGGGTGGGTTACTCTTCTGAAGGTCGGTGTGGACTGGTTGGGCTGAGGAGTGCTGTAGGGATTCTATCCTCTCTATATATAAAGACAATAGGTTTCTTTGCACTAAAAGAAGTAAAGCCCAGATATGTTTTTGACAATGCAGTGGCTTTCAGAAGGATAAATTAAAAACAGAACGTGCTGGAGAAATTCAGCAGGTTTTACAGCCCCTATCCTGATAGAGAGAGAGAGAGACAGTTAGTGATTCAAGTCTACTGTGACTCGTTTTTTGGATGAGTCCTTCCAGACTTGATGAGGTTTCCAGCACTTTCTGTTTTTATTTCAGATTTTTCGACATCCACTGTACTTTGCTTTCAGTCTCAGGACTATCATCATTATTTAGACTAATTTTTCATTCCAGGTTTACGAACTAACTGAATTTAAATTCCCTGCCTGTCTTTATGGGAGTTAAACTTAAGTGTCTGGAACTTTAGTTTATGTCCCTTGATTATCAAACCAATAACAGTATCACTCTACTATTATTCCCTGTCAGATTCATGTATTCATCACCCATTACTGCTAATGAAGCTTAATTACCTAGACCCCAAGAATAAGGAAAGAAAACTATTATCCTTACCTCATCTGGCCTATACTATGCATCAAACCCCCAGCAATACATCTGATGCTAATTGGCCTAAGAATAGACCTAGTATGCAATGAAGTTTATCAAGTGATTACAGCAAAGTTAACTATAAATATGTTTTCACTACACAGACTGGAAATATTTAAGAATACAGCTTGCCTTTGCTTACTTGAGAAAAATTAAGGATAGGTAGTAATACTGACCTTGTCACTGACAAGTACTTGGGCTCCTATTATGTCATGCGCAATTGAGATTACTGCTGAAGATATGGTTAATTCAAAGAACAGGGAGAATGGGTACAGTTAAACAACATTGATAAAATCACTTTTGGAATATTGCGTGCAATTCTGGTCTCTCTCTCTCTCTCTCGCTCTCTGAGAGGAAGAATGTTGTGAAACTTGGAAGATTTACAAGGATGTTGCCAGGGTTGGAGGGTTTGAGCTGTGGGCAGAGGCTGAGTAGGCTGGGGCTGCTTTCCCTGGAGCATCAGAGACTGAGGGGTGACCTAATAGAGGTTTATAAGATCATGAGGGACATGGATAGGGAAAATAGACAAGGTCTTTTCTTCCAGAACTAGAGGGTGTAGGTTTAGAATGAGAAAAGAAAGATTTTTTTTAGATTAGATTACTTACAGTGTGGAAACAGGCCCTTTGGCCCAACAAGTCCACACCAACCTGCTGAAGCGCAACCCACCCATACATTCACCTCTTACCTAACACTACGGGCAATTAAGCATGGCCAATTCACCTGACCCGCACATCTTTGGACTGTGGGAGGAAACTGGAGCACCCGGAGGAAACCCATGCAGACACGGGGAGAACATGCAAACTCCACACAGTCAGTCGCCTGAGGCAGGAATTGAACCCAGTCTCTGGTGCTGTGAGGCGGCACTGTGCCACTGTGCGGCCCACCATGGGGACCTAAAGGGCAACTTGTTTATACAAAGGGTGGTGTGTGTATGAAATGAGCTGCCAGAGGAAGTGGTGGAGGCTGGTGCAATTACAACATTTAAAAGGCATCTGGATGGGTGTATGAATAGGAAAGGTTCAGAGGGATATGGGTCAAATGCTGGCAAATTGGACTAGGTTAATTTAGGATATCTAGTCAGCATGGACAAGTTGGACCGAAGGGTCTGTTTCCATGCTGTACATCTCGATGACTCTGACTATATGACCACTGACCACTTCAAGAGATGCCAAGTGTAGAGTGTTCATTCAGCTGACTAGGGCAACGTGAAGAGGTGCCTTCTACCAAAAAACTATATGGTGGTCAGTCATGTTTGTGGCAGCATTCTGCTCTTACACAGCCCTGAAAGACATCACATTTGACATTGCCTGTCATTGCAAAAGTGACTCTGGCAAGCAAAGAACACTGGCATGGAGGATGATAAAGGAAGAAAAGGAAGGCAGAGTGTGCTTGCCATTAGTACCTTTCGGATTTTCAAGTTGCACCAAAGTGATTCACAGACAATTAAGTATTCTTGAATAAAATCTTAGAATCTTTGCCCCCAAGTTATGATTTCGACTTCTTATCTTCTTTGTTATGGAGATTACTTACTTTGCCTCCATAACATTGTACCATCTCCACCCCCGCTTCATCTGATTCACTGCTGAAACAGTTCTTTCATGTTTTTGTTTGTCAGTGTTGAGCTGGTTTATACCATTGTGCTGCTGGACAGCTCCACATCACCCATCCTCCTTAAACATAAGCTCATCTGAAACAGTTTCCATTTCCTGTTTTGCACCATCACCCACTGACCCACCATCCTCCTGACCTACTTGCAAAATTTCCCTCCCTCATTTGCAAATGCTTCCATGATTTCTCCCCTTCTTATCACTGCCATCTTTTCCACTTTTACTTCTGATGAGAATATAATTGGCAGAAGTGTCACCAGACATCTAGTATTTTCTTTTCGCATTCCTTCCTCAAAACCCTCCATCTGTCTCTCTTGCTCTCTCTCTCTCTCTCCTTTTATAATGTTCCTTAACACCTGCCTTGCTGCTCCAAGTATTTAGTTGCCTATTCTATTATCTACTTGTTTGGTATGAACTTCTATAAAATCATGCAAAGATGTTTGCTACGCTAAAGGAGGCTTTTCAACCCATCACATCCATTCTGGTCAACAAAGACCTGACTACACTAATCCCATTTTCCAGTAATTGGTCCATTATCCTGAAGACTATAGCAACACAAGTGAATACTTAAATATAGATAAAAATATCTTTTGCCAACTTACACTCAAGGTATTTGTATTCTTTCATGAGATTGCTGGCTAGGATACCATTCATTGCCCATCTCAAACTGCTCTTGAGAAGGTGCAGACTTGGAGGAGGAGGTAGATAAGTCCACAGTACTGTTAGGATGAGAGTTTCAACATTTAGGAGAGCTCCTGGAATACCCTCCCTAAGGCTATTGTGGGTCAACCTCCATCACATGAACTGCAGTGGTTCAGGAAGGCAGCTCACCACCACCTTCTCAAGGGCAACTAGGGATGGGCAATAAATGCTGGTCCAGCCAGTGACACCCACATCCCGCGAATGAATAAAAAGTTATCAGCTCCAGCGACTGTGAAGGATTGGTAATGTATCTACTTTGGGATGGTGTGTACTTTGAAGAGAAGATTGGAAGTGTTTGTGGAACAATTGCAACATTTAAAAGGCATTTGGATGGGTATATGAATAGGAAGAGTTTGGAGGGATATGGGCCGGGTGCTGGCAGGTGGGACCAGATTGGGTTGGGATATCTGATCAGCATGATTAGATTAGATTCCCCACAGTGTGGAAACAGGCCCTTCAGCCCAACCAGTCCACACCGACCCTCCGAAGAGTAACCCTCTGACTAATGCACCTAACCCTATGGGCAATTTAGCATAACCAATTCACTACGCATACTTTGCAGGAGGAAACCGGAGCACCTGGAGGAAACCCACGCAGACTCAAGGAAAATGTGCAAATTCCACACAGACAGTGAACCAAGGCTAGAATTGACCCTGGGACCCTGGTGCTGTGAGGCAGCAGTGCTAACCACTGAACCACCGTGCTGCTCCCCATGGACGTGTTGGACCCAATGTTCTGTTTCCATGCTGTACATCTTTATGACTCTATGACTCTATATACCTGCTGCTCTTGGTGACAGAGTTTAGTCAGTGCTGTCAGAGGTGCCTTGGTGAGGTACTGCTGTGCATTTTATAGATGGTTCACCCTTCTGCCACAGTTGCTGGTGGAGAGAGTGACCATTTATGTTGGTACATGGGTTCCAATCAATTGGCCCACTTTAAGTTGGTATTTCAATGGTGTTGAGATTCTTGAGTGGTGTGGAGCACCTTGGCACTTGCTACTATGGTGTAGGCACTATATAAATGTAAGTTGTGAAGGGTGCAGACACTTGAGGGATCTGAGGTGTATTTTTTTCTCCAGTTTGCTTTCACCAGTGTCATTTTTCATCTTTTTTTGAGTTTCTTGGCTAAATTAACATGTTTACCTCTTTATTTTGCTTCCAAGCCCAGCTTGGCAGACTGGATAATTTACGATACAAGAATGAGACGGAATAAATAAATGCAGTGATGTACTACTGCACCAGACTAAAACTGATTAAAGAGGTGTCCACTGTCAAGCTGTGAAAGAACTATCAGAACTGGAAATCTATGTGTATCTATAAGATTATATTATAAAGCAGGAAAAAGCAAAAAAAAATCCAACTTTTTCGATTTTTTTTCCCCTGGTTGTCTGAACAGCACCACCCAATGCAGTTTAAAACTGCACTCGTTGCCATAGATCCATAGTATTGAGCCCACACAGCACCTCCCGAGAAAGGAGGGAATCGCTAAAAGAGCTGAGCCGTTCCATGGTACATCTTTCTGAAAGAAAATGGTTTGGTGGGAATGATACCCCTGCCGAGATACTTGTGACAGTGCCCCATCCCGGAGCCGGTTTCCTCACATCACGGTTGCCAGGGGTCTCGGTGAACGGCTTGTCTTCAGGGAATGATACACTCCAGCGGATCTCCTTTGTGAAAGGATTTCCTCTCTCTCCCTGCACCAGTGATGATAGCGACGCATCAGAAAGTAAACACGCAAACCAGCAGCCAGGTAAGCAAAATTGTACGTATCGTACCCCAGAAGCTATTGTTATTGTGCTTTAGAAATCAAAAAACAAATTCACCATCTTGCTCTGCGTGAATTGGGAATCAACTTTCACTGCTTTGAACTCCCGGGACGCCGAAGGGAGGTGAAAGTTGCCACTCTGTAAACTCGTGGACTCTTCAGCTGTGTTCCTGTGTGGTGTGTGTGTGTGTGAGAGAGAGAGACGGGCAATGCCACTTATCCCAATCCAACCCTTGACAAAAGCGAGCATGCGGATGCTGAATTGAAGTGTAGTTTCCCTTCACAATGACTAGAGACGAGAAGCCCAGTGGTTTGATGGGGGCTTTGGACGTGTGGTGGCGGGGGTGATCTTTCAGTGAAGTTCGTGAACGGTGCAAAAGACCATCCTCACCCGGAGAGAGAGGGGGGGCTTGGTGAACGCCTTGGGGTGATGCAGGCGAGAGCTGACGGTGCAGTAAGGGGGAAGCGAGTTGAAGTACCTGCCGGAGAAAAGATAGGATGGGAGGATTGGATAATGTAGCCAGCCGCTCTGGAGCACGCAGAGAGAGAGCTCCTTACCCGCAGATTGGTGACAAATTCCTTCCTTTAACCCGGTGCCCTCTATAGGAGATCTGTCCCCTGTATGGGTTTGTATCAGTTTGGTTTCAACACAGTCTAATCCAGGAGAAGACAAGGTCAAGAGCTGTCTTTTTAGGCTTAATCTTTATTATAACATTGATGATTATATGTGAATACAAAATTATTATGTGCATGGTATTTGGAAATCTACATCATTACAAGAGGACTCTCTGAACTCTACTGCCTAATACTAGTCAGTCTACCTTGTATGTTCTTCAGCATGTGTTTCAGACATTCAACTGGCTAGACTTCAGACTTCCGCCTTGATGTCAGTGTGTGTTGCCTAACTCCACCTACACTGTGCTATTTATGCCCAGTGAGTAGCAGCTCCTTGACATCATTGCAAGCTTCAGGGTCCAAAAGCCCTTGCACAACCAGTACCTCCTTCACTAATCTGAAGAATTTTTACTAAGATAGACAGTTGGAATCAGGACGTGTAAAGAATAAACTGTTTAACAGTATCAACAAAGCTGTGCCTAGGTATTTCTGTATCTAAGGTGGTGCTGTAAATGACAACATATAATTACTCTACTTGTTGAGAATATGTGACAGTGAAGGCTATTCTATGTTGTTCTATCAATCTATATAAAGGAAGCAAAACAAGGAGGACTGCAAATGGAGAGAAAGATAAAGAACCAGAAAAATATTACAGTACTTTTTCTAAGTCTCCAACAGTAAGTAATTTGAAGTGTCAGTGGTTGTTTAACTGTAATTAAGACTACCCAAGCTGTTAGCAATCCACTTAAGTAGTGACAGACAAACCTTTATTTACTCTGGAAATTTGGGTGTCTAATGGGTAAGTAGAAATATGGAACATATTCCATGCATTTTTAACAGTCAGTCAATTAAGCGAAACGTCAATACCTTCTGTCGGAGTAGGGTAGCTCAGAAGTCTCTTCATTTTCACATCCAGAAAATGGCGTCCAGTTGACTCTTTCCACGCGAGTTGATAACTTTGCCGTGACTTCTTCCACAAATTCTGGACGTAGGTGTGTGCATCTATGAATGCAAATACAGTCATCAGCTTCCATGACAAAACTATGTCTCAAACTCACATTTGCAATGATTGAGCTGTTAGAGACCCAGACATTGCGAAATAGAGACACCGAGTTGAAACTTTTAATCTTGCACTGACCAGGACTTGGACAGAAGAAACCAAACTTAGAAAATGAGCAACAATTTGTCCAACATGAGGAGAGGGTTTTGATTAATTGCATGGTAGTTGGCAGGCAGATGCAGCAAGAACTGCCAATTTTAATAATATGATTGAACTCGAGCTGGGAAGGTGGACTCTGGCCAAGACCTTACAGTGAGAATTGCAGCAAAGATTGACGGGATTCACAATGCCTTTCTCAATGAAAAAAGATGCAATGTACAGATATATTCCTTTTACCTGCAAAGGGCAGGGTTCTGCCCATGAATGTATGTAGCCTCCATAGACAATGAATAAAAATCACATTGCAAGGTTAGTTGATAATTTTGCTTTGGTTGCTGGTGTAATTTTTAACATGGTCAGGATGACTTAATAAATGTTTTCCAATTGCAGAATCACATCTGATGTCAGAACCAGTGTTGCGAGTATTTTACCACTTGGTGGGAATGATACGGCAGAAAATAATTGTAAAGAATTACAGAGAAGTGTGACTATGATAGAACAGTTATAATGAGAATACAGATTGGTGATGTTTTAGTGTAAGGAACAGAGAGGGGCAAGAATTTCTAAAGCTTAGGAGATTTTTCTACACCAATGTGTTTTCAGACCATTGAAGAATGAAGGATATCTAAATCGGGTTCTGGGGATGAGGTAAATCAAGTGAATTAAGTATTAGATGGGAACATTTAGGAGACAGTAATCATTGTATTATTAGGTTTAGGTTAGCTGTGGAGCAATCCACAGCACCAGTCTGGTCCATTGAATTGGAAACAAAGATTGGTCGGGCAAAATTGGAACTGTGCCTTTATAGTGGAAATAATACTGGTATAGGTGAGGTCCGTTCTGACAATGGGAAAAAGAGGGCAATCAAATGCAGATCTCCCTAGATAATGAAAGAATTAAAGAATGAAATATAGGTAGGAGGGTATAGACAAGGTGAATGACAGGTATGTTTTCCCGAGGAAGGGAGATTTTAAGGCGAGAGAAGAAAGGTTTGCGAAGAAAGGTTTAAAAAAGACAGGAGGGACATTTTTCTTTTACATAGACAGTGGTTCATGTGTGGAATGAACTTCCGTGGAAGTGGTGGATGCAGGTGTAGATGCAATATTTATAAGACATTTAGATAAGTACATGAATAAGAAATATTGGGATGGTTAAGAGCCAAGGACAGGCAGGCGGGACTAGTTTAGTCGGCATGGACAGGTTGGACCGAAGGGTCTGTTTCGTGCTGCATGTCTTGATGATTTCACAAGTCTATGACTCTACATAAAAGAGAAAGGTAAAGAATAATGCTCAGGTGGTTAATAGAATTGAGATGACAGAGAGTTTGAGGGGGATGTGAAGAAACAGTGAGGGAGAAATAGAAAGGGGAATATAAAAAGAGACTGGCAATCACAATCCAGACCAAGCTTTGGGTCCGCTATGTGGATGACACCTTTGTGATCATGAAACACAACAAATTAGAAGAAACCCACAAGCACATAAACATTAACCTGACCCTGTATAAAGTTCACCAAAGAACAAGAAAACAATAATAGAACCCCTTCCTGGATGTCACAGTAGAATGAGAACTGCAGACCAGCGTCTACAGGAAAGCCTCACACAGTGACCAGATAGGAAAAACTGATCACTGCAGATGCTACAGATCAGAGTCAAGAGGTGTGGCGGTGGAAAAGCACAGCTGGTCAGGCAGCATCCGAGGGGCAGGAGAGTCTACGTTTCAAGCATAACCTCTTCATCAGGAATGTAGGGAGTGCACAAGAGGGGCTAAGAGATAAATCAAAGGAGGGTGGAGCTGGGGGAAAGGTAGCTGGGAATGCAATAGGTAGATGAAGGTGGGGGCTGATGGTGATATTTTGGAGTGGCGGGTGGAGTGGACACGTGGGTAGGAAGATGGACAGGTAGGACAGTTCAAGATGGCAGTGCCAACTTGGAGAGTTGGATCTGGGATAAGGTGGGGGGGAGGGAAGATGAGGAAACTGGTGAAATTGACATTGATTCCATGTGGTTGCCACAACCCTACCGCCCTGTGGCAGAATACTTCAACTCTCTCTTCCACTCCACCAAGGACTTGCAAGTCCTGGGCCTCTTTCACCGCCAAATCCTTGCCGCTTGATGCTTGGAGGAAGAATGCCTCATCTTCCACCTTGGGATCCTCCAACCACACAGAATCAATGTTATTTCACCAGTGTCTTCATTTCCCTTCCCCCAACTTATCCCAGATCCAACACAGCACCGCCCTCTTGATCTATCCTACCTGTCTTTCTTCCTTCCCACTTATCAGCTCCACCCACCATTCCAGCCTATCGCCATCAATCCCCCACCTTCACCTCCCTATCGCATTCCCAATTACCTTCCCCCAGCTCCACCCTTCTCTGGTTTATTTCTCAGCCCCTCTTATCCGCACCTCACCCCCAACATTCCAGTTGAAGAGCTTATACTTGAAAGTTGATTCTCCTGCTCCGCGGATGCTGCCTGACCGGCTGTGCTTTTTCAGCGCCACACTCTTTGACACTGATGAGATAGTCAACTACAGGAGCAATCATCCCATCACCCACAAAAAGACCTGCATCAGGACATTATTTAAATGAGCCACAATACACTGCAGCACCCAGGAACTACAAGAAGCCAAGGAAAAACACCTGCACAATGTATTTAGGAACAACAGTAATCGCATAAGCACAGTATGTGAATTCCTGCACAATAGACCTAAACTAAACAAGAAGACATAACATGCCCAGAAACTCTAACCACCCTACCATATATCAGAGACATCTCAGAGATGATGACCAGACTATTCTGGCCCCTAGGGATCATGGTTGCCCACAAACCTACCACCACACTGAAACAGGTCCTGATGAATTTAAAGGTCCCCATACCATCATGTAGCAGAACAAACGTCATATACAAAATACCCTGCAAGGATCGCAATGAACATTACATTGGATAGATGGGTAGGAAACTAGCTACCAGGATACATGAGCACTGACTAGCCCCCGAGAGACATGACCAACTATCACTGATATCCAGACACACAGATGAAGAGGGACACCAGTTCGGCTGAGATAATATATCCATCCTGGGACAGGATAAACAAACAAATGCACAGGAATTCTTAGAGGCCTGGCATTCAAACCAGAACTCCATTTACAAACATAACGATTTGGACCCCATTTACCAACCACTCAGAAACAGAACCGGAAGTGACATCACCCACCACAACAAACCAAGACAGATAAATAGCAAGCTGGACAGAACACCAGCACTTCGCTGGAGGCTGACTGATGATGTTACCTGATATGGTCCACCCTCAGACCCCACCCCTCCAACCGTAACAAGAACAGAACACCCCTGGTGCTCACCTTTCACCCTACCAACCTTCACATAAACCAAATCATCTGCCGACATTTCTGCCACTTCCAAAAAGATCCCACCTCCAGTGATATATTTCCCTCCCCAACCCTTTCCACCTTCCGCAAAGACCGTTCCCTCTGTGACTACCTGGTCAGGTCCATGCCCTCCTACAACTCACCCTCCTATCCTGGCACCTTACCCTGCCACCGCAGGAACTGCAAAACCTGTGCCCACACCTCCTCCCTCACCTCCCTCCAAGGCCCTAAAGGAGCCCTCCACATCCATCAAAGTTTTACCTGCACTTCCACCAATATCATTTATTGTATCAGTTGCTCCTGATGCGGACTCCTCTACATTGGGGAGACTGGACGCCTCCAAGCAGAGCGCTTTAGGGAACATTTCGGGACACCCGCACCAAAAACCAAACCGCCCTGTGGCCCAACATTTCAACTCCCCCTCCCACTCTGCCGAGGACGTGGAGGTCCTGGACCTCCTTCACTGCCGTTCCCTCACCACCAGACGCCTGGAGGAAGACGGCCTCATCTTCCGCCTCGGAACACTTCAACCCCAGGGCATCAATGTGGACTTCAACAGTTTCCTCATTTCCCCTTCCTTCACCTCACCTTAGTTCCAAACTTCCAGCTCAGCACTGTCCCCGTGACTTGTCCTACCTGCCAATCTTCTTTTCCACCTATCCACTCCACCCTCCTCCCTGACCTATCACCTTCATCCCCTCCCCCACTCACCTATTATACTCTATGCTACTTTTTCCCCACCCCCACCCTCCTTTAGCTTATTTCTCCACCCTTCAGGCTCTCTGCCTTTATTCCAGATGAAGGGCTTTTGCCTGAAACCTTGATTTTACTGCTCCTCGGATGTTGCCTGAACTGCTGTGCTCTTCCAGCACCACTAATCCAGAATCTGGTTTCCAGCATCTGCAGTCGTTGTTTTTACCATGGTGATGAAATGTCTGAGAGTGAACCTACCAGCTCAGCGAGCATGCGTTCAACCTGAGACTGGGAACTAACATAAAAGAAATTTGCGAAAGTTCTTTTTCAGCATGTAACAAGTAAAAGGGTGTTAGAAGGAGGAATGTGGCCAATTGGAGGATGGAGGCATGGAGCACTGCTGGAATATTAAAACAAAACCTTCCATCTGCCTTACTCAGATGCCACAAAGAGGAGGGTAGTTGGGATGCTGGATAGCTTAAGATTGATTTTAAAAATGGTATTGGTTAGGACGGCTACACTTAAAGTTGATAAGATGCCAATAATAGATAAAATGGTTCCGAGAGCATTAAAGGAATTAAATTAATAAACTCTAGGGGCACTGTCCGTAATCCTCCTCAGATACAGGGATGATGGCTGAGAAATGCTGAACTTTTAAAAAATTCGTTCACAGGGTGTGGGCATCACTGGCTGGGCCAGCATTCATTACCTACCCCTAATTACCCAGAACACGGTTCAATTGAATTATTTATTGTCTCTTATATTTAACAAATAAATATAATGAAAAGTATCTTATGTCACCATGCTCCTGCGCCATTTTGACTTACAGAAGATATTGAGATATAAGTCAGACATTAACATATAAGAGTGTCAACCGCATTGCTGTGGGTCTCGAGTCACATGTAGGCCAAACCAGGTAAGGATAATAGATAGGCAGGAGGCTGGAAGAACACAGAAAGCCAGGCAGCATCAGGAGGGGATAAGTCGACGTTTAAGGTATAATTCTTCTTCAGAACTGTAAGAAGGGTTTCACCCAAAGCATCAACTTCCGCCCCCCCCCCCCATGCTGCCTGGCTTGCTGTGTTCTTCCAGCCTCCTGCCTGTTCCTCCTGATGCTGCCTGGCTTGCTGTGTTCTTCCAGCCTCCTGCCTGTTCCTCCTGATGCTGCCTGGCTTGCTGTGATCTTCCAGCCTCCTGCCTGTCTGGTTTGGATTCCAGCATCTGCAGTTTTTTTCTGTCTCAGGCCAGGTAAGGATGGCAGTTTTCTTCCCTAAAGGACATTAGTAAATGAGATTGGATTTTCTTAACAATTGACACAGCTTCATGGTCATCATTAGATGTTTAATTTTATAGCATTCAAATTCCCCTAAATGTTATGGTGGAATTCAAATCCAGTGCCCAGAGTGTTCGCCAGGTCTCCAGATTAATAATGCCTCTCGGCCATCGACTCCCCATTAACATTACAAAAGTTTTACCATTGTTCAAAAGATGGTGTTAAAGATAATGCCTGAAACTGACAGTCAGTTTGTTTAATCTAAAAACAGAAAGAACTGCAGATGCTGGAAATCAGAAGCAAAAACAGAAATTGTTGGAGAAGCTCAGCAGAAGAAATCAGAGTTTACGGTTTGGGTCGAATGAGAACTTTGTTTGCTTAATCTTGCTGGTTTGTCAGCTTTTAGATATGAAAGTTCAAACAAAATGAATAGGTACTTGGGCAACTTTGGAATAGCTGCAATTTGTTACAGTCAAATTGTTTTTCAGCAATTTGCTTAAGTTTTGCTGATGTGTGTCAGATTTGATGAGGGTATGGGGTTGATTTAGTGCACACAGACTTGATAAGGTGCCGTGTAACTGGATGGCCAACAAAAGCTGAGTCGATGATATAAAAGTAGGAACATGCTGTGAAATTCACTGGCTGATAAGATTCTAAGAGAAGTCAAATGAGGATTTGGTTTGATTTGATTTATTATTGTCACATGTACCTAGATACGGAGAAAAGTTTTGTTTTGCACGCAGTACAGGCAGATCATACAATACAAAGATTTTTGGGTGATTGATCAGAGCGGGGAATACAGAGTTATGGCTTCAGAGAAGTGCTTAAAAACTAAGATCAACATGAAATTTGCAATTTCAGAGGTCCATTTAAAAGTTGAATAGTAGCGGGGAAGAACCTGTTCTTGAACCTATCGGTATGTGTGTTCAAGCGTTTGTATTTTTTGTCTGATGGAAAAGTTTGGAAGAGATTATGACCAGGGTGGGAGGTGCCTTTGATGATGTTGGCTGCCTTTCTGAGTGTAGGTGGAGTCAATGGATGGAAGGTTAGCTTGTGTGATGGACTAGGCTGTGTTCACAACTCTCTGTAGTTTCTTACGGTCCTGGGCAGAGCAGTTGCCATCCCAAGAGTGGTACCTGGAGAGTGATGTGAATGTGGACCTCATTGCCATGTGGAGTAATTGAGGCAACTACTCTAGACTTAATAGTCTAACATTCAAAGCTTACAGCTGATGTAGAGCTTGGACTATATGACTGAGATAGAAACATTTTGTAGTGATTGGACAGGGGAGACAGGAAGAAAGCTTACTCCTGATGGAGGGATGAATGACCGGGGGAAACCACGCTTAGAGGCAGAACATTTAGAGGAGATGTGAGGAAAAACTTTTTCACCCAGAGGCTTGTGGGAGTCAGGAGCTCACTGCCTGTAAAGGTGGTAAGGCAGAAACCCATGTAATCTTTAAGGAGTATTCAGATGTTCAATTGCAATACCAAAACATACAGGGCTATGAGCCAGGTGCTGGAAAAATGAGATCAGAATAGTTAGGTGATTGGTTTTGACCAGCACAGATGAAGGGTCTTTTTCACGGCTTTCAATCTCTATGACTCGATGACCACATGGTGAAATGAGCAGCATAGTAATAAACTTCAAGAGGGTGCAGACAGGCTCACTGAATAGGCAGAAACATGCAGATTAAATTGAATGCAGAATCATAGAGGTGGAAACAGCATGGAAACAGACCCTTTAGTCTAACATCCATGCCGACCAGATATTCTAAGCTAGATTAGAGTGGTGCTGGTAAAGCACAGCAGGTCAGGCAGCATCCGAGGAGCAGGAAAATTGACATTTCAGGCAAAAGCCCTACCTAGTCCCATTTGCCAGCACTTGACCCATATCCCTCTAAATCCCTCCTATTCATATACCCATCCAGATGCCTTTTAAATGCTGCAATTGTACCAGCCTCCACCACTTCCTCTGGCAGCTCATTCCATACATGCACCTACCTCTGCATGCAAAAGTTGCCCCTTTGTACTCTTTTATATCTCTCCTTTCTCACTTTAAACCTATGCCCTCTAGTTATGGACTCCCCCACCCCAGGGAGGAGACTTTGTCTTTTTATCCTATCCATACCCCTCATGATTTTATAAACCTCTATAAGGTCACCCTTCAGCCTTCGATGCTCCAAGGAAAACAGCCCCAGCCTGTTCAGCCTCTCCCTTTGGCTCCAACTCTCCAAACCTGGCAACATCCGTATAAATCTTTTCTGAACCCTTTCAAGTTTCATAACATCCTTCTGATGGGAAGGAGACCAGAATTGCATGCAATATTCCAACAGTGGCCTAACCAATGGTCCTGTACAGCCTCCCAGCGGCTTTGCTCAATACTCTGACAAGTAAAGGCAAGCATACCAAATGCCTTCTTCACTATCCTATCTAACTATGACTCCACTTTCAAGGAGCTATGAACCTGCACTCCAAGGTCTCTTTGTTCAGCAACACTCCCTAGGACCTTACCATTAAGTGTATAAGTCCTGCTAAGATTTGCTTTTCCAAAATGCAACACCTCACATTTATCTAAATTAAACTCCATCTGCCACTTCTCAGTCCATTGGCCCATCTGATCAAGATTCTGTTGTAATGTGAGATTACCTTCTTCGCTGTCTACTGCACCTCCAATTTTGGTGTCATCAGCAAATTTATTAACTATAAATCTTAAGCTCACATCCAAATCATTTACATAAGTGAAAGTAGTGGACCCAATACTAATCCTTGTAGCACACCACTGTTGATAGGCTTCCAGTCTGAAAAACAACCCTCCAACACGACCCTCTGTCTTCCACCTTTGAGCTAGTTCTGTATCCAAATGGCCAGTTCTCCCTGTAATCTATGAGATCTAACCTTGCTAACCAGTCTCCCATGGAGAACCATGTCGAATGCCTTACTGCAGTCCATAACGATCATGTCCACTGCTCTGCCCTCATCAATCCTCTTTGTTACTTCTTCAAAAAACTCAATCAAGTTTGTGAGACATGATTTCCCACCCACAAAGCCATGCTGACTATCCCTAATCAGTCCTTGCCTTTCCAAATACATGTACATCCTGTCCTTCAGGATTCCCTCCACCAACTTGCCCTCCACCAATGTCAAGCTCACCGATCTATAATTCCCTGGCTTGTCCTTACCACCTCTCTTAAATAGTGGTACAACGTTAGACAACCTTCAGTCTTCCGGCACCTCACCTGTGGCTATCGATGATACAAATATCTCAGCAAGAGGCCCAGCAATCACTTCCCTAGCTTCCACAGAGGTCTTGGGTACACCTTATCAAGTCATAGAGATGTATAGCACAGAAACAGACTTTTCAGTCCAACCCGTCCTTGCCGACCAGATATCCCAATCTAAACTAGTCCCACCTGCCAGCAGCCGGCCCATATCCCTCCAAACCTTTCCTATTCATATACCCATCCAGATGTCTTTTAAATATTGCAATTGTACCAGCCTCCACACTTCCTCTGGCAGCTCATTCCATATACGTACCACCCTCTGCGTAAAAAAGTTGCCCCTTAGGTCTCTTTTATATCTTTCCCCTATGCCCTCTAGTTCTGGATTCCCCCAACCCAGAAAAAAGCTTGTCTCTATTTATCCTATCCATGCCCCTCATGATTTTATAAACCTCTATAAGGTCAACACTCAGCCTTCATTGCTCCAGGGAAAACAACACCAGCCTATTCAACCTCTCCCTACAGCTCAAATCCTCCAACATAGAACGTGGAACGTTACAGCGCAGTACAGGCTCTTCAGCCCTCGATGTTGCACTGACCCGTGAAATTGTTCTGATGTCCATCTAACCTATACCATTCCATTATTATCTATATGTCCAATGCCCATTTAAATGCCCTCAACGTCGGCGAGTCTACTACTGTTGCAGGACGTCCATTCCATGCCCTTACTACTCTGAGTAAAGAAACTACCCGATATCTGTCCTAATCTATTACCCCTCAATTTAAAGCTATGTCTCCTTGTGTTAGCCTTCACCATCCAATGAAAAAGGCTCTCACTGTCCACCTTATCTAACCCTTTGATTATCTTATACGTCTCAGTTAAGTCTCAATCTTCTTCTCTCCAACGAAAATAGTCTCAGTTCCCTCAGCCTTTCCTCGTAAGACCTTCCTTCCATACCAGGCGACATCCTAGTAAATCTCCTTTGAGCCCTTTCCAAAGTTTCCACATCCTTATGATAATGCGGTGACCAGAACTGTATGAAATACTCCAGGTGCGGCCGCACCAGTGTCTTGTACAGCTGAAGCTCTGGAGCCCAATCCCTCTACCAATAAATGCCAACACATCATCTGCCTTCTTAACAACCTTATCAATCCGGGTGGCAACTTTCAGGGATTTGTGCACTGGACACCGAGATCCCTCTGTTCATCGCCACTGCCAAGAAGTTTACCATTAGCCCAGTCCTCTGCATTCCTCTTATTTCTTCCGAAGTGAGCTACGTCACACTTTTCCCACATTAAATTCCATTTGCCACCTCTCCCCACAGATCTGCATCTTATCTATGTCCCTCTGTAACCTGTAACATCTTTCGACACGATCTGCAACTCTGCCTACCTTAGTGTCATCTGCAAATTTACTAACCCATCCTTCAACACCCACATCCAGATCATTTATAAAAATGACAAACAGCAGTGGCCCCAAAACAGATCCCTGCGGCGCACCATTGGTAACTGAGCCCCAGGTTGAACATTTCCAAAATGCAGCACCTCGCATTTATCTAAATACACCTGATCAGGTCCTGGAGATTTATCCACTTTCATGCATTTCAAGACAGAGATGTATGAAGTTATTAATTTTGGGAGGAAGACTGAGGAACGATGATCTAAATTAGAAGGATTAATTCCAGAGGAGGGGGTGCAGGTGGAGGGAGCTGGGGGTACACGTGCACAAATCAGAGAAGTAACAGTATATCTTTCCAAAGTAATTCATAAAACATTTGGGATATTGAACTTTTATGAGTGGAGCCGTAGTACACAAACGGAAGAAATTTAGGTTCGGCCTTTCCAAAAAGGCTAGTGTGACCACGTCTGGAGTGTAGCATGATGTGGAAGTGCTGGTGTTAGACTGGGATAAGTCACATGACATCAGGTTGTAGTCTGACAGGTTCATTTAAAATCACAAGCTTTTGGAGCGCTGCTCCTTTATCAGGTGTGAGGAAGGGCCGGCACTCTGAAAGCTTGTGGTTTTAAATAAACCTGATGGACTATAACCTGGTGTCATGTGATTTCAGACTGGAGTATAATACATTTCGGGACAGGTGCGAAGGCATTCGAGAAACTGCAAGCAAGAGTTGACAGAATGTTCTCAGTGAAGAGAAACTTCAGATTTTTATGTGAATTGGAGAAGCTGGGCTGAAGAGAAGATTGAGAGGAGTGATCAAAGTGATCAAATTCGCGAGCGCTCTGGACAGACCAGAGGGGGAGGAACTGTGTTCCCATTGGTGCGAGGAGCACAAACCAGATCTAAATTGTTTGCCAATAAAATGCACTGGCAACGTGAAGACAATCTTTTGTTTGAGGCTGAGAATGTTGGAGAGGTAGATTCAGTCACTGGAAATTGGATGGGTAAGAGAAAATTTGCGGCATTGGGGGAAAAGGTTGGGGGGTGTGGTATTGATGACAGGCTGACTGTTTGTTGTGACCATTCTATGTTGGTTCTTCTATTAAATGATGTGGAGGTGCCGGCGTTGGACTGCGGTGGACAAAGTCAAAAACCAATCGACACCAGGTTAGAGCTAAACATGTATTTGAAAATCCAGGATTTCTGAGCACTACCCTGTCGTCAGGTAGCTGGCGTGGCAGGATACATGGGACACAGAATTTATAGTAAAAGATCAAAGTCGAATATATTTCATCAATTATAGGAAGGATGTTTTGTTACAATTAAGTTTGAACAATTAGGATGCTTTAACATGTCAAACATCTTACTTAAGCTTATATTCCAAAATACCAGTATTTTTTCTTCCGACCAGTGCATGTTCAAACACAGAATTAAACCATCCCATATAGATATTTTAAATCAGCCTGTTATGACACATCTGGAGCTGGTGAGGATTGGAACAAAAACAGGAATTTCTGGAGAAAGTCAGCAGGTCTGTGGGGCGAAAGTAGAGCTGAAAATGTGTTGCTGGTTAAAGCACAGCAGGTTAGGCAGCATCCAAGGAATAGGAAATTCGACGTTTCGGGCATAAGCCCTTCATCAGGAATGAGGAGAGTGTGCCAAGCAGGCTAAGGTAAAAGGTAGGGAGGAGGGACTCCACCGAGGACATGCAGGTCCTTGGACTCCTCCACCGGCAGAACATAACAACACGACAGCTGGAGGAGGAGCGCCTCATCTTCCGCCTGGGAACCCTTCAACCACAAGGAATGAACTCAGATTTCTCCAGTTTCCTCATTTGCCCTCCCCCCACCTTGTCTCAGTCGGTTCCTTCAACTCAGCACCGCCCTCCTAACCTGCAATCTTCTTCCTGACCTCTCCGCCCCCACCCCACTCCGGCCTATCACCCTCACCTTGACCTTCTTCCACCTATCACATCTCCATCGCCCCTCCCCCAAGTCCCTCCTCCCTACCTTTTATCTTAGCCTGCTTGGCACACTCTCCTCATTCCTGATGAAGGGCTTATGCCCGAAACGTCGAATTTCCTATTCCTTGGATGCTGCCTAACCTGCTGTGCTTTGACCAGCAACACATTTTCAGCTCTGATCTCCAGCATCTGCAGACCTCATTTTTTACTTGGAGCGAAAGTAGAGTTAACATTTTGGATCCAGTGATCCTCCTGAAGAAATGGTCACTGGACCTGAAACGTTAACTCTGCTTTCCCTCTCCACAGATACTGCTAGACCTGTTGAGTTTCTCCAGCAGTTTGTACCCTTGTTTCAGAATACCAGCATTTGCAGTTCTTTGGTTTGTTTTTGTCAGGTGGGGATTGAACCCAGACCTTCTGGCTCAGAGATAGGGACAGTAGCGCAGCACTACAATGATCCTACCCCTCCCATCTATTCTCTCCTCAACAATAATAGGATTACCCAGTTGGGAATTTGATGATTTGGCTCGGACTGTTGATTAAGGGAAATTTCTCTGCTGGTTGAGAGGCCAATCAAAAGACTCTATTTATGAAATCATCTAAAGGAGAAGATGCCACTGTGTGGGTGCACTCGCTGCCAGATTGTAACAAAAGGGACTTGATCTTCAGCTGTATGGGGCTTTCAGAAATAAGACAGACTCCTATGATCTCTCAACAGGGAGAGGAGCTTAATGACAGTAAAGAAAAAGCATAATGTGGAAGTCTTGTTTTCCCTGCAGTTCGACCAATGATATGTTTAATTTTCATAAAGCTACTGTATGAGGGATATAGGCATTGCTGGCCAGACTAGCAGTTATTGCCCAGAGGGCAGTTCACAATCAGCCATGTTGCTGTTGGTCTGGAGTCACCTATAGATCAGACCAGACCAGACCAGACAAGGACAGCAGATTTCCTTCCCCAAAGACATTAGTGAACCAAATGGGTTTTTACAGACAATCAACAATGGTCACCATTAGACTAACGTTTGGGGTTGTACAGGATGTTGGTGAGGCCTCTTTTGGATTACTGTGTCCAGTTCTGGTCTCCCTGTCATAGGAAGGATATTATCAAACTGGAGAGCGTTCAGAAAAGATTGAGTAAATTGTTGCCGGGAATGGAAGGTTTGGTTATAGGGTGGGGCTGGATAGGCTGGGACTTTTCTCACTGGAGCGTAGGAGGATGAGGGCTGACGTTATAGAGGTTTTTAAAATCATGAGAGGAATAGATAAGATGAATGTCTTTTCCCTATGGTGGGGGATTTCAAGTCCAGGGGGCGTATGTTTAAAGCAAGAAGAGAAAGATTTAAAAAGGACATGAGTGGCAATTTTTTTATACAGGGACTGGTTTGTGTGTGGAATGAACTACCTGAGGATGCGGTGGATGTGGGTACAGTTACAACATTTAAAAGATGTTTGGATAAGTACTTGAATAAGAAAGGTTTGAAAGGATATGGGCCAAATGCAGGCAAGTAGGATTAGGTTGGGATTATTGTCAGCATGGACTGATTGGACAAAGGGTCTGTTTCTGTGTTGTATGGCTCTATGCGAAGGCTGAGGGGTGACTTTATGGAGGTTTACAAAATTATGAGGGGCATGGATAGGGTAAATAGGCAAAGTCTTTTCCCTGGGGTCGGGGAGTCCACAGCTAGAGGGTATAGGTTTAGGATGAGAGGGGAAAGATATAAAAGAGACCTACGGGGCAACTTTTTCCACACAGAAGGTGGAATGTGTATGGAATGAGCTGCCAGAGGAAGTGGTGGAGGCTGGTACAATTGCAACATTTAAGAGGCATTTGGATGGGTATATGAATAGGAAAGGTTTGGAGGGATATGGGCTGGGGGTGCTGGCAGGAGGGACTAGATTGGGTTGGGATATCTGGTCAGCATGGATGGGTTGAACCAAAGGGTCTGTTTCTATGCTGTACATCTCTATGAGTCTATGACTATGACGTTTTATTCATTGAATTCAAACCTCACCATCTACCATGGTGAGATTTGAACCATATTTTCTAGACTATTAAGCTGGGGTCCTTGATTATTAAAATATAATAAAGACTGCTGATGCTGGAGATCTGAAGCAAGCAAAGACAGAAATTGCTGGAGAAGCTTTGCAGGTCTGGCAGCAACTGTGGAGAGAAAACAGAGTTAACGTTTCGGGTTATTCAGCTTGGAAAATGTCGGATTTGTGCTGATGGTGGGGTGTGCAGGAGGAAAAGAAGTGAGCACGTGCATGGAGACGGAGTCCAGGAAGTCAGAGAAAAAGGGTAAGACAGACAAAGGGATTGGTAATAGTCAGCCAGGCAAGAAGAGTACCTCGATAGGTGATTATCCCATCATCCCATTATCGGTTTGGAAACCCTATGAAAGAAAAGATGATGTACAGGAAGTCTTTTAGGCTCATGCAGCCCACCGTAGTGTGGGAGAGTTCTGAATAGGATTTTTGAAGCTGTCTTGCAGCATTTCTGTCACTGCCTACAGGAGTCACTTTGAACTGATGTGAATGTTGCTGTTGATCAGTAATTATTCCCAGCGCCACAAAGGAGGCTAGCTGGTGTTAATTCACACATCCCACATTCCCTGTCTACCAGGCAGCCCCATTGGAATGATAGCACATACCTGACAGTGAGCAGGGAATGCAGCAACGAGTTTGAAAATGAAGCAGAAGAGAAAAGGAAGCTGCTTCCACAGTGAGGAGGATGGGAGAACAGAATGAACAGTGGGGGACTGCACAGGGGGAATATTAGAATACTTTTGAAAGCTGATGAGAGAAGCAAATCCTACAAAGAGCAGCCAGGTAAAGCAAGATTATCGGCTGGAGGTGGAGAATCAATGAAGGGACATCGATTTCAATGTAAAAGTTTATTCATTTAGAAGTCAATTTCCCTTGCGGGTAAGGGTTGACTTCAGGCCATCTTTACAAGTAATGTTTCCAAGAAATTACAAAAGAAGACACAGTGGGATGAAATGCTGACCAGTAGAACAAAGCAGGGTGTAGGATCCCAAATGGGGCTGTGTGCTGAAACTTCAGGGCATCATGAGGTGACAGGAGAGGAGGCAATGGCCTAGTGGTATTATCACTAGACTGTTAATCCAAAGATCCTGGTAATGTTCTGGGGACACCGGTTCAAATCCCACCAAGGCAGATGGTGGAATTTGAATTTGAATTCAAGAAATATCTGGAAGTCAGGATCTAATACTATAAATCCATTGCCAGTTGTTGGAAAATCCCATCTGGTTCACTAATGTCATTTAGGGAAGGAAATGTAATTCCAGACCCACAGCAATGCAGTTGACCCTGAACTGCCCTCTGGGCAATTAGGGATTGGCACTAAATGCTGTCTAGCTAGCAATGCCCTCACCCTGTGACAGAAGCTGAGGCAGCAATTACCCAAGCCCCTCCTCCCTCACTGTCATTGACACCTTTCTCTCTCTCTGTCTGCCACCCAATGCTTACCAAGGGACCACAACAATCTGCAAACCTCGAAATGGGGTCATAATGGAAAAATGTTCAGGAAGCACTGGACTTGGGTCTTCAGCTTTTCAAGTTTCATTGTCAACGTAGTTAGAGTTTATTCATAATATAGATGACATGTCGCATTTGACTTTTTGTTTTAATATTTGTTAATGAGATGTGGGCGTTGTTAGCTTCGTCATCATGTATTGCCCATCCTTAATTTCACCTTGAACTGAGTGGCTTATTCGGTCCATTTTGTTGTGTATATTAGCTCAGGATTTGGAGATGCTGGTGTTGTTCTGGGTTGGGCAAAGTTAAAACGTCAAACAACACCAGGTTATAGTCCAACAGGTTTATTTGGAAGCACTAGCTTTCAGAGCGTTGCTCCTTCATCAGGTCAACCACCTGATGAAGGAGCAACACTCCGAAAGCTAGTGCTTCCAAATAAACCTGTT
Source organism: Hemiscyllium ocellatum (assembly GCF_020745735.1). Classification (NCBI taxonomy): domain Eukaryota; kingdom Metazoa; phylum Chordata; class Chondrichthyes; order Orectolobiformes; family Hemiscylliidae; genus Hemiscyllium; species Hemiscyllium ocellatum. The sequence continues at coordinate 121,114,485 of NC_083405.1, read as the reverse complement.
GGACTATGACCTGATGTTGTGTAATTTTTAACTTTATGTGAGCTCAGTTAGTTGATTTGAGCTTCATAGCTGGTGGGCACAAAGCTGGTGGGTTACAAGTCTTGAAATTTGGCAATCCATAGTATCTCTCAAAAGAGTGGGAGAGTTGATCAAATCTGTTCTCAAGTGTCTCCGCCTGTAATCTTGCAGGGTGCTGTCATAATTAGAGCCAAGAATGACTTTCCAAATGTTTTTCAGAACATTTCCAATGTTTTTGGATTGACCATACAAGTACTCATATTCTGAACATGAGTCAGACTGGACTTGAAACATTAACTCTGTTTCTGTCTCCACAGATTCTGCCAGACCTGCTGAGTTTCTCCAGCGTTCTCTGTGTTTGTTTCTGAAATATCTGCATAGAGGCTGGTTTCCCGTCATCAAGTTGCAAGCCATGTAAAACCCCCTCACCTCCATCCCAGGCCCCAAAGGATCCCTCCACATATGGCAGATTTTTCTGCACATCCAAATTCCTCATTTACTATGTCCATTGCTCTCGATGTGGTCTCCTCTACATTAGGGAGACAGAACGCCAACTTGCAGAATGTTTCAAAGAACATCTGCAGGACACGCGCACTAGACAACCTATCTGCCCTGTGGCCAACCACTTCAACTCTCCCTCCGCCAAGGACATGGAATGGAATCCCTACAGTGTAGAAACAGGCCCTTCAGCCCAACAAGTCCACGCTGACACTCTGAAGAGTAACCCACCCAGACCCATTCCCCGAACCTGATACTTACCCTGACTAATGCACCTAACCTATATATTCCTGAACACGATGGGCAATTTAGCACAGCCAATTCACCTGACCTGCACATCTTTGGACTGTGGGAGGAAATCAGAGCACCCAGAGGAAACCCATGCAGACATGGGGAGAATGTGCAAACTCCACACAGACAGTCGCCCAAGGCTGGAATCGAACCTGGGTCCTTAGTGCTGTGAGACAGCAATGCTACCATTGAGCTTCCTCCACTGCCAAATCCGAGGTACCCAATGTCTGGAGGAAGGACTCCTCACCTTCTGCCTTGGGACCCTCCAACCACACGGAATCAATGTAGATTTCGCCAGTTTCCTAATTTTCCCTCCCCTGACCTTATCCCAAATCCAACCCTTCAACTCGACACCACTCTTGAACTCGGCTCACCCTCCAACTCTTGAACTGTTCTACCTGTTCATCTTCTTTCTCACCTAACTGCTCCACCCTCCACTCTGACCTAACTCCATTACCCCCCACCTCCATCTACCTATCGCACTCCCTCACCGCCCCCCTCCCATTTATCTCACAGCCCTTTGACTCTGATCTCCAGCATTTGCAGACCTCACTTTCTCCTCCTTTATTTTTATGTGCACAGTATATGGGCTCTGACCAGCCAGCTCAGAGCCAGTCCTTGGAATGATTCCCCTGTTTATATTGGTCCGCCAGGGCTCCCTGATTTGTCCAATTAACAGCCCCAATCAAGGATCTCACAATCAATGAGATCCACTTGGCCCTCGTTCCAATCACTGCTGTTTCATTGCCAGTGTCTGCAGTACTTTGCTTCTATGCCCATATTCTAATACAGGTTGAATAAAATATATACATATGGCTTGAGAGGGAATGGTACTTCCCTCTTCTGAAGCAGGTTATGACAACTGTCAGGTTGTTTAGCAGGACAACTGGTGTGGACATCCCACTTTAAATCTGCTTCAGTAAATGTACCTAACAATATAACAGTGTCATGATGTTGGATTGTGATGTCAATCCTGGTTAGAAAGGAGTGGTTTATTTTGAGCAAAATCCAATCCATTCATTGAGCAGAAACCTAGCCATGCTTCTTTGCTGTCAGATTTTATTAATTGCTCAGGATCGAACTTGTTTCGTACTCCAGTTCCATATATTCCCTCTTTATATCCATTCTGTCAATCCAGTCCAATTTACCTCATTATATTACCAAATTAGATTATTGCAGCCTTTTTAAGGTTAAGGTACACTCTGTTTACTACAGACCAGTCATTAAGTTATTCAGAAACATCAGGGTGCCATGATGGCTCAGTGGTTAGTATTTCTGCCTCAAAGCACCAGAGAGCTGGGTTCAATTCCATCCTCAGGCCTGCGCGTTCTCCCTGTGCCTGTGTGGGTTTCTGTTGGGTGCTCCAGTTTCCTCCCAGTTCAAAGATGTGCAGGCTGGGTGGAGTGGCCACAGTAAATACCCATAATGCTCAGAGGCGGGCAGGTTAGGTGCATTAGCCACGGAAAATGCCAGAATTAAGGTAGAGGGATGGGTCAGGGTTGGATGCTTTTCAGAAGATCAGTGTGGATTTGTTGGGCATCTTTCCACACTGTAAAGATTCTATTCAATCTAGCATGTGTTATTCAGCGTTGATGCTGCACTTTTTGATATATTAAATATGGTGAATTCCATTGTTACATTAGCCCAGAATCATTAATCATAACAAGGAAAACAATGAGCCCAACCTTAGTTCTTTGGGATATGTATGTGAGTTCGCTTAGAACTTTATTGGCAAACTTGACACATCACAATTTGAAATGAAATCACTTATCCAAGAAACAAGAGAAAAATCTATTCCCGTATGTTTGAATTTTGAGATGGTGATTGATGTGATTTAATATTTTGAAGAAATCTATGCCTCATCATTGATCCCAACAGATCAGCATGGTCATAGAATGTGTGCAGGGTGCTGATCAGGCAATGTGTAGTTGACTCACCTTTAACTGGCCTATGGAAAATTTATTTAAACATTTGTGTAAAGGAAATGTGGTGCTTGAAAGAAAAGCAAGACAGAGGCAACAATGAATGCAATTCCAGTTGTGATGGGCATTAATTGATGCACTTGTTGGGTTGAAATGTGCTGTTGGAGGTGTTTACATGCTTTTAATTACCTTATCAGAATGTATTAGCTAACAGGAATGCAGCAAGAGTAGAAGAGGGCCAGAAAACTAAATATTTTAATGCCCATTTGTTGATGTCACAAAGCTAGACATTGAGGTTCAATGCATCAACAGGAAGATGTAGCTGTTAATATTGCATGTTTGTAATTCATGGCGAACATCCCGTGCTTGTAGTGGCATGGTGGCTCAGTGGTTAGCACTGCTGCCTTGCAGCGCCAGGGACCTGGATTCGATTCCAGCCTTTGGTGGCTGTCTGTGTGGGGTTTGCACATTCTGCCCATGTCTGCATGGGTTTCCTCCAAGTGCTTGGGCTTCCTCCCACAGTCTGAAGATGTGCAGGTTATGTGAGTTGGCCATGTTAAATTGCCCATAGTGTTCGGGGCAGTGTAGTTTAGATGCATTAGTCAGGGTGAAATATAGAGGAATGGGTTTGTGTGGGTTACTGTTTGAAGGGTTGGTGTGGACTTGTTGGGCTGAAGGGCTGTTTCCATACTGTAGGAATCCTAATTCTTACACAAATCAAATTTGATGATTGAATAAAACAAATGTTGGAGATAAAAACTTTGGCCAAAAGTGATCAGATGGTTGGAAATTGCAATTTATGCTGAGGGTTGTGATACTTAGTGTTCCATCGGTTATTATGCAAAGAACAATAAAACTGATTAAAGTTCAGGAATGTTTCAGACCTGTTACAACAGGTAATGGAACTGCATCTGTCATCAGTTTTCACTGCTGTTTGAGCACAATGGTAAAATAATGTTTTTTTTGTTCCCAATAGTCAATGAGGAACATATCCCCATCAAATTTGCCTGCCTCATTTACTTAACACATTTACAGAGCTGCAAGTGAGATGCCGCATTCATTCAGGATGGTCAAACACATTATATATGGTGGAGTAGGAACAAGTGGTCTACATAGAAGATAGAACATAGAACAGTACAGCACAGAACAGGCCCTTCAACCCATGATGCTGTGCTGACCATTGATCCTCATGTATCCACCCTCAAATTTCTGTGACTATATGCATGTCCAGGAGTCTCTTAAATGTCCCCAGTGACCTTGCTTCCACAACTGCTGCTGGCAATGCATTCCATGCTCTCACAACTCTCTGTGTGAAGATCCCGCCTCTGACATCTCCTCTATACTTTCCTCCAACCAGCTTAAAACTATGACCCCTCGTGTTAGCCATTTCTGCTCAGGAAAATAGTCTCTGGCTATCGACATTATCTATGCCACTCATTATCTTGTATACCTCAATTAGGTCCCCTTTCCTCCTCCTTTTCTCCAATGAAATAAGTCCGAGCTCAGTCAACCTCTCTTCATAAGATAAGCCCTTCAGTCCAGGCAGCATCCTGGTAAACCTCCTCTGAACCCTCTCCAAAGCATTCCTATAATAGGGCGACCAGAACTGGACGCAGTATTCCAAGTGCGGTCTAACCAAAGTTTTATAGAGCTGCAACAAGATCTCACGACTCTTAAACTCAATTCCCCCTGTTAATGAAAGCCAAAACACCATATGCTTTCTTAACAACCCTGTCCACTTGGGTGGCCATTTTAAGGGATCTATGTATCTGCCCACCAAGATTCCTCTGTTCCTCCACACTGCCAAGAATCCTATCCTTAATCCTGTACTCAGCTTTCAAATTCAACCTTCCAACATGAATCACCTCGCATTTATCCAGGTTGAAATCCATCTGTCACCTCTCAGCCCATCTCTGCATCCTGTCAATGTCCCGCTGCAGCCTACAACAGCCCTCTATACTGTTAACGACACCTCCAACCTTTGTGTCATCTGCAAACTTGCTGACCCATCCTTCAATCCCCTCATCCAAGTCATTAATAAAAATTACAAACAGCAGAGGCCCAAGGATAGAGCCCTGTGGAACACCACTCATCACTGACTTCCAGGCAGAATATTTTCCTTCTACTACCACTCGCTGTCTTCTGTTGGCCAGCCAATTCTGTATCCAGACAGCTAAGTTCCCCTGTTTCCCATTCCTCTTGACCTTCTGAATGAGCCTACCATGGGGAACCTTATCAAATGCCTTGCTGAAGTCCATATACACCACATCCACAGCTCGACCCTCATCAACTTTTCTAGTCACATCCTCAAAGAACTCGATAAGGTTTGTGAGGCATGACCTGTCCCTCACAAAGCCGTGTTGACTGCATTTAATCAAGCCATGCTCTTCCAGATGGTCATAAATTCTATCCCTCAGAATCCTTTCTAATACCTTACTGACGACAGACGTGAGACTTACTGGTCTGTAATTGCCGGGGATTTCCCTATTTCCTTTCCTCTCTCCAGTCCTCGGGTATGACTCCAATGGAGAGCGAGGATGCAAAGATCTTCGCAAGTGGTGAAGCAATCACATTTCTCGTTTCCCAAAGCAGCTGAGGACAAATCTGGTCCGGGCCTGGTGACTTGTCAATCTTAATGTTTGACAAAATTTTCAGCACATCAGCTTCCTCTATCTCTATCCATTCCAGCATGCACACCTGCTCTTCAAAGGTTTCATTCACTACAAAGTTTGTTTCTTTCATAAAGACAGAAGCAAAAAACTCATTTAGGGCTTCCTCTACCTCCTCAGACTCCACACACAAGAATACTCTTTCTTTGACCATTCTCTTATTCCTCACATAAGTGTAAAATGCCTTTGTGTTCTCCCTAATCCGTTCTGCCAAGCCTTTCTCGTGACTCCTTCTGGCTCTCCTCAGACCATTTTTGAGCTCCTTCCTCGCCTGCCTGTAATCCTCTAGAGCTGAGCTTGACCCCAGCTTCCTTCACCTTATTTAAGCTACCTTCTTCCTTTTGACGAGAAGCTCCACCGCTCTCGTCATCCAAGATTCCTTTATCTTACCCCTTCTTGCCTGTCTCAGAGGGACATATTTATTCATCACTCACAACAACTGTTCCTTAAACAGTCTCCACATGTCTGTAACACTAACAAGATTTATTCACAACCAGCTCAAGGGTAAAGAGGCCAAATATCTGGAATTGAGTCCGATGATAACCGTGAAATGATTGGCAATTGTTGGAAAAATCCATCTGGTTCACAAATATCCTTTAGGAAAGGAAACTGCCATCCTTACCTGGTCTGGTCTCCTCCTTGCAACTCCAGACACACAGCGATGTGGTTGATTCTTAACTGCCCGCAGGGCAATTAGGGATGGGTAATGAATGCTGACCTGGTCAGTAATACCCCTATCCTGTGCATGACTCAAGAAGAAAAGGGAAAAGAAGTTAAACAGCAATCTCAGCAATGTTCTGTATATTTGAAGCAACTCAATTAATGAACATCAATCCTGACAAAGTCAAACCCAGTTGATTTTCTAATAGCTTGTTGCACTTGCGTATATGCTTACATTGACTTATGAACAAACATGCCATGGTCCTTTTGGACATCAACACTTTCCAATCTCTCATCACTTGGGAAGTACTCTTCTGAGTGTCTGTTTCTCCTGCCAAGGTGGATAAATTCTCACTTTCCCTCGTTATATTCCATCTACAATGTCCTTGCCTATTCACTCAGTCTGTCAACACTTCCTTGAAGCTTCTTTGCATCTTTTACACATCACATTCCCTGTGAGTTTGGTAGTATCCACAAACAAGAAAATATTACAGTTAATCCCCACATCCAGATATTTTCCTAATCAACCTGTTCAGTGATGTTATGACACACGTCTGGAATAGTTGGGACTTGAACCCAGGCCTTCTCCAGAGGTAGAGTCACTACCACTGCATCACCTTACAATCTCCCCACATCCATTTTTTTTCAACTTTACAGAAATGCTTTCACAGACAGCTAAACAATTCTTTTCCATCAACAAGTTACTTGTGTCATTTTCATCTTTGTCCAGCACCACTAAATCACCCACTTTTTCAAACAGTCCTCACATCCAAATCATCGATATAGATTGTGAACAATTGGCACCCAAGCATTAATCCTTGCTGAACCTCATTAGTCACAAACTATCAACCTGAAAATGACCCACATGTTGCGATTCTGTTTTTTTTCTTCTAACCAATGCTGAATCAAGCCAGTGTATTATAACTATCCCACAAGCTGTAATCTACTTCACTAACCCAACCTCCTGTGTGCGTCTTTCACAAACATATGGTGAAAATCCAAATGTACCACTTCCACTGATTCCCCGTTATCTAATTTGCTGCTAAAATCCTCAAGTTCAAATGGGTTTATCACGCTTGTTTCCTATTTCATAAATTCCTTTGTGAATCTATAATAGATTGAAAGATGATCACCAATGCATCCACTATCTTTATAGCTACCTTTTTCAACACTCTGGGATGTAGATCAATGGGTCCCAAGATTTGTCAACTTGCAGTTCCATTAATTTCTCCAATGCTACTGTACACTGAATAATAATTTCTTTCAGTCCTCATTCTAACTGGTCTCTTGGATTGCTGATATTTCTAGGAATTTTCTTGTATCTTCTTACATGAAGGCAACCAAAGTAATTATTTAGTTTCTCTATCACTTATCTATTTACCATTGTAATTGCTCCTGTCTCTGTCCGTAATGGACCTACTTTTATCTTTGCTAATATTTTCCATTTTTACATTCCTGTAGAAGATGTATTGTCATTTTTAAGCTTCTTCCCAAGTTTTCATTCATATTCCATCTCCCTTTCTTTATCAATTTCCTGGTCCTCCTTTGCTGAATTATAAAATGCTCCCGATCTTTTGTCTGAATAAATCTCCTCCGTCAATCTAAAATAATCTTGAATTTCTTTTGTGAGTCATGGTTGACTCATTTTCCAGTTGGGTGTTTGATCCTTCAAGGATTCTATATCTGGCGTAACTGACACATTAATTCTTTAAATGCTAGCCATTGCATTTCTTTATTCTTGATCCTTTTTCATGCACTTTCTCAATTCCCAGTAACCTTCGTAGCTTCATAGTTCATTCTGTTTCAATGGAGACAATAGATTTAGATTGAATCATATTGGTTTCAAACTTTTCTGTAAAACATTACTGTCACTCGTCGCTAAATGTTCTAAATAAAATCAGTCCCCTCTTTTGTCATGGTTCTCAGTATAAACTATACTCTCCTGTAGTCAATTTTCCAACATACTGCCACTTTTAGCAGTCCTAAGGACATGAAGTATTGTATTAAATGCAAGTTTGTTCATTCTTTACAACCATGCACAGTGCAATTCTCTTCTGGTTATTGAAGTCCCAATTTAATTTATTCCAAACGCTGCTTTTTTTTTCACAGTCAGTACTTTATGTGCAATGCTTGTCATTCTAAAAAGAAATGACTTTACTGCTGATGAATCAGAAATATTCAAGGATTTGCGGAGTTAATTAATATTTCACAGGAGGTAAAGTAAACTGAAAGTGATATTAGATGTATGCTACCTGAATTAGGTTGGTAATAATACAGCACATGGGAAAATCACAAGCAAAGATGGCACACAAGGAAGGTTGGAGACAAACTGTACTTATCTGAGATGTGGGTGGCATGGTGGCTCAGTGGTTGGCACTGCTGCCTCACAGCACCAGGGCCCCGGGTTCAATTCCAGCCTCAGGCGACTGTCTGTATGGAGTTTACACATTCTCCCCATGTCTATGTGGATTTCTTCTGGGTGCTCTGGTTTCGTCCCACAATCCAAAGCTGTGCAGGTTAGGTAAATTGCCCATTATGTTCAGGGAAGTGTAGGTTTGGTGCATTAATCAGGAGTACATATAGGATAACTAGGGAAATGAATGGGTCTGGGGTTACTCTTCAGAGGGTTGGTGTGGACTTGTTGGGCTGAAGAGCCTGTTTCCACACTGTGGGGATTTTATATCTTCTATGTATGAAATACAGAAAGCAACGTTTGTGAAAAGCACTGTATACTTCAATTCTGTTAATTCTTTTATGTGCTTTATTTCATTATCTCTGTCTCAGAAACCCATTTGGCTTATAAATTAGTTGAGGTGAATATTTGAAATGAAGCCAAGTGAGGTAGATAACAGAGCTTGGGAAAATCCATAAGTTGGCTATTTTTAAGCATCTTGTCCAAGCAACAATGCTCAACATTGGTCAAATTTATATTAAATTTATTTCTGAAATCATTATGAAAGGAGGGGTACTCTTGGGCTAACTTAATACATGACTCTTAAACAATTTAAAGCATTGTTGGACAAAACAATAGGCATCAGAGAATGGAGGAGTTCTGTACGAAAATTTGAAATAACTGGTCTTAAAAACAATGTCAAGCTGCAATTAATAAGAAACAAGAGAATATTTAAAATGAGTATCACAGGTCTCACTGACTTAAAGCTTTAGAGTTAACAAGCATGTTAAGGGAGGGATTGTATGTTTTCCCTCATGGTGAATTTTCAGTAGAGCGTAGGGATCTACTGACTTCCACCTGCGAACTGATTAAATATGAATCTAGAAGGGCTGTTCACGATCCTCCACTCCATTACTAATCACACCCCTTATGTTCCTTTGTGGCTCTTAATTAATGCCTAAGAAACTGACTTACTCCTATTATTGTTGCTGTTAATCTGTTGGTGGGCAGGTGGATTGCTGTGTAGAGAGCATGTTCTGCCTCCTCAATTGAATGCGAATGCGCCAACTAGTCACCTGGGATTGGTCGACTCAACAGGTTCTTTACTCACAAAGATTGAGTCAGATTTGTACAATTTGGATGACACACCCTGACTACGCCATAAAGGAGCAGAAATAGATCATTCAGCCCATTGAGTCTGCTCCACTGTTCAGTCATCGCTGATAAGTTGTTCAATGTTGACCACAACTATTCATATTATACATTAACGATCTGGGCGAAGGAATTGACAGCAATGTTGCTGAGTTTGCAGATGACACAAAGGTAAGTGGATGGAAGCATGGAAGCTGCAGAAGGAGATAGACAGGCTAGGAGAGTGAGCAAAGAAGTGGTATCAATGATGCTGGTATGTTTCTCTGCCTTCTCCACTTCGCTGTTGATCTCCTTACTAATCAAGAATCGACCCATGCAGACAAACAGGAGGCTGGAACAACACAGCAAGCCAAGCAGCATCAGAAGGTGGAGAACTCGATGTTTCAGGTCAAAACCCTTCATCAGGATTGGGAGAGGAGGAAGGGAGCTCAGAAATAAATGGGACAGCGATAGGTGGAAACAGGTAGCGGGTGACTGTGATAGGTCAGTGGGAAGGGTGGAGCAGACAGGTGGGAAGGAAGATGGACAGGTAAGGTCAGGTAAAGGAGGTGGGGAGGAGAGTAAGGGTGAGATGTGATGAAGTTGGGAGTGGGGAGATAGAGAAGTTAGTGAGATGGGAGGTGGTATGGAAGTGAGGCAGGACTGCAATGAGAGCTGGGGAATGGGTGGAAACATGATTTAAAATTTGAGGACTCAATGTTGAATCCTCCAGGCTATAGGCTGTCCAAGTGGAAGATGAGGTGTTGTTCCTCCATTTTGAGGTCTGATTCACTGTGGCAATGGAGGGGGCCGAGGATGGACATGTCAGAGGGGGAGTGGGAGGGGAGAATTGAAATGGGTGGTGACCAGGAGGTCAGGCTGGCTGTCTTGGGCCAGGCAAAGATGCTCAGAGAAATCTAGCCTACGTTTGGCCTCACCCATGTAGAGCAGACCACATTGGGAGCACTGGATACAGGAAACTAGATTGGAGGAGATGCAGATGAATCTCTGTCTCACCTGAAAGGACCATTTGGGGCCCTGGATGGAGGTGAGGGACATAGTGAGGGACAGGTGTTGCAACTTTCCCGGTTACTGGAGAAGGTGCCAGAGGGGTTGGTGGGGAGAGTGGCCAAACCAAGGAATAGCTAAGGGAAAGGCAGAGAGGGGTGGAGAGGGGAAGATTTTCTGGGTGGTAAGGTCTTTTTGGAGTTGGTGGAAGTGTCTGAGGATGATATGTTGGATGCAGAAACTGGTGGGGTGGAAAGGGAGGACAAGAGGGAGCCCATATTATGTTTGGGGGTGGAGGGGAGGTGTTTACAGCAGTGCAGCAGGGAATGCAGGAGGTGTGGTGGAGGTCTCTCTGGATGACAGGGGCGAAAGAACATTGCTGGAAATGGGAGAACATCTGGGATGTTCAAGGGTCAAATGTCTCCTCATCAGAGCAGATGCAATGGAGATGGAGGAATTGGGAAACTGGGATGGAGTTTTTGCAGGATGGAGGGTGGGAGGAGGTGTAGTTCAGGTAGTTATGGGAGCCTGTGGATGTATAGTAAATGTTGGTGGTGTAAACTGTTGCTGGAGATAGAAACAGAGAGGTCAAGAAAGGGGAGAGAGTTGTCCAAGATGAGCCCAGTGGATTTGAGGGCATGTTGGGAGTTGTTAGTGAAGTTGATGAACTGCTCCAGTTCAGCCTAGCTATTTCAGCAATACATCCCTGCTCTTATTTCCTAGGCCTCTCAGAATGGATGCTGACACTGCATTTGCCTTCGTAACTGCCAACTGAACCTGCATGTTGACCTTAAGAGAATCTGGAGCTAAGACTCCCAAGTCCCTTTGTGCTTCAGATTACCAATGCTTTCTCCACTTAGAAAATAGTGCATACCTCTACTCTTCCTACCAAAGTGCAAAACCTCACGCCTTCCCATACTTTATTTCATCTGCCACTTCTTTGCCCACTCTCCTAACCTGTTGTAATGGGAAATTATCCATTTACTGTGAAATTTGAAAGAGAATGCTTTACTAAAAATTAATGCTGTGCTGAGCTTTGGAAACAATGCTTTGATGAGGTTTGCAGCCAGCTTGGCTCTGTTCGAATTTTGTAAACATTCAACTTGACCTTGCAACAGTTGAATTCAACAAAAGCTAAAGAACTGTTATGTCCAAGACCAGGGATGAGAGAATAACAACTTGAGTTCTCCCAGTCTTTGCTCTTGAGAGTGTGATAAGAAACAGTATAAGGCAAGTATCTGAACAATGCTCAGATACCCCTTACATTGAGGCATCTAGCTGAATGTACTGATTCAAATTCTGCAGAATTTAAATAAGGTTCCTTTCTTTGCTCTTGCTAATAGTTGAGTCAAGTCAATTTAATCTCCACGACACCTGTCCAAGTCCTTCTGCAGTGTCCCCACTTCCTCAAAAATACCTGGTCCTCCACCTGTGTTAGTGTCGTCTGCAAACTTAGCAACAATGTCTCTCATCCAGATCGTTAATGTATAATGTGAATTGTTGAGATCCCAACACTAACCCCTTCAGAACTCCACTAGTCAGTGCTGCAGTCCTGAAAAAGACTCCTTTATTTCTTCTCTCTTCCCTCTGTGAGTCAGCCAATGCTGAAGAAGGGCTCATGCCCGAAACGTCGATTCTCCTGCTCCTTGGATGCTGCCTGACCTGCTGCGCTTTTCCAGCAACACATTTTTCAGCTCTGATCTCCAGCATCTGCAGTCCTCACTTTCTCCTCAATGCTGTATCAATGCCAGTACCTTGTCCCAAACACCGTGGGCTCTTGTTATCAGCCTCCTGTGTGACATCTTGTCAACGGCCAAATAGATCACATCTACTGGCTCTCCTTTGTCAAACTTGCTTGTTACATCCTCAAAGAAGTCTATCAGATTTGTCAAGCTTGACCTTCCCTTGACGAAGCTGTGCTGACTCAACCTTATTTTACCATGCACTGTGAAGTATTCCACAATCTCATCCTTAATAATGGATTCTGAAATCTTACCAGAATCCAAGCTGAGGGTAACCAGTCTTCTGCCTCCCTCCCTCTTAAACAGCAGTGTTGCATTAGCCATTTTTCAGCCTTTTTAGAGCCCTCCCTGACTCCAGTGAGTTCTGAAAGATCATCTACAATCGCTACAATGCCTCTACAATCTCTTCAGCCATGTCCGTCAGAACTCTGGGGGCGGTGGGTTGGGGAGAGGAGGTGGGAAGGAGGGGATGGGTAGTCGTCCATCCACTCCAAGGGATTTATCTGCCTTCAGCTCTTTCAGCTTCCCTAGCACCTTCTACTTTGTGATGGCCACTACAGCCACCTCTGCCTCTTGACTCTCTCAAACTTCTAGTATGTTGCTGGTGTCTTGCACCATGAAAACTGGTGCAAAGGACTTATTCAGTTCCTCTGCCATTTCTTTGTTCCCCATCACTAAGTCTCCAGCTTCCTTTTCCAATGGTCCAATGTCCACTGTTGCCTCTCTCTTATCTTGTACATATCTAAAATTAAAATTCCTGCAATCTTCTTTGATAGTATTAGCTAGTTTGCCCTCACATTTCATATTCTTTCCCCTTATCACAGACTAGCTATCATTTCCATTCTGATGATTTTACATCAGCCACAGCCATATTTACTTAAAGTATAGGACTGCATGCAAAGCTGAGTGTGTTTGATTGCAGATCACTCCAAGGCAGTTGATACCTGATTGAAGAACCAGACATTGGAAAGGGAGAGCCTGCTGCAAACCAATGCAAAATCTTTGCTGCTGAATTTCTGTTTCTCTCTCTCTCTCTCTCTCTCTCTGTCTATCTCTCTCTCTGTCTACCTCTCTCTCTTTGTGGACGGCACGGTGGCATGGTGGTACAGTGGTTAGCACTGCTGCCTCACAGCGCCTGAGACCTGGGTTCATTTCCCGACTCAGGCGACTGACTGTGTTGGAGTTTGCACGTTCTCCCCGTGTCTGCGTGGGTTTCCTCCAGGTGCTCCAGTTTCCTCCCACAGTCCAAAGATGTGAATTGGCCATGCTAAATTGCCCGTAGTGTTAGGTAAGGGGTAAATGTAGGGGTATGGGTGGGTTGCGCTTCGGTGTGGACTTGTTGGGCTGAAGGGCCTGTTTCCACACTGTAAGTAATCTAATCTCTCTCTCTCTCACACACACATACACTGCTGTTCAGTAAATTAATACATGTGGTAGGCTGTCTTGAAAAGAAGCAAAGTGGTGATCATGCAATAGTACTCTATTTTGCATCACATGTACCACTTTCAGCTCTCTGAATATAAATAACAGAATCTTGAGCAAAGTCTCTGTATCCTTTATACTTCATGTTATGGAACCAGGTTTGAAATGCTTATTGCTTCTGCAGCAGTGATGTATTTTGGACAGACGTTAAAGTGAGCAGGATATTTATTGGATCCTGCAAAGCACTTTAACAGAATGGGAATTCTATTTTGGCACATATTTTATGTGCAGTCAGCACCGACATTCATGTTTGCCTTTTGCAAACTTGCCTATCTGCAAAAAAATTACTGTACGCCTTTTCACTCTTTGTAAATCTAATCTTTAATTATCGGCAGTTTTAAAGAAAAAGAAATATTAAATTAAAATTTGCTTTCTGGAACAGAGAATACTTGTCACTGTGCACATTCGTTCTCCCATTTTTGCTATTTACGAAAATCACTTGTTTATGAGTTTTCAAGGAGCACCCCATCTGAAAAAGGGGGCACTTCACTGGATAAGGGGTTCTGTTTTAGGTTGGCAACCTGGAAGCAGCGGCTTTTCACTGAGATGCAACAGTTTACAATATATTAATGTTTGGAGGAAGGAAACAAATGCACTGTAGCCAAATAGGCAGAAAGGCAGGTTGCGAGAAGGATACAAATTGTTTACAAAGAGGTATTGCTAAGTTAAGTAAATGGGCAAAAAGTAGGCAAATGGAATATAATGTGAGAAAATGTGAGGCTGTTCATTTTGAAAGGGAGAACAAAAGAATGGAGTCTTACCTAAATTCAGGAAAACTGCAGAAAACTGCAGCATAGAGGGACTCAAGCATACTAGTGCACGAAACACAGAAAGCTATCAGTCAGGTACAGCAGGTGATCAGGAAGGATAATGGTTTGTTGGCCCTTTTTTCAAGAAAGGTGGAGTTTAAGAGTAGGGAAATCTTACTGCCATTGTAAAAGGTGTGGGTGCCAGCACCCAGCCCATATCACTCCAAACCCTTCCTATGCATGTACCAAATGCCTCTTAAATATTGCAATTGTACAAGCCTCCACAACTTCCTCTGGCAGCTCATTCCATACACGTACCACCCTCTGTGTGAAAACATTGCCCCTTAAGTTTCTTTTATATCTTTCCCCTCTCACCCTAAACCTATGCCTTCTAGTTCTGGACTCCCCGATCCCCGGGAAAAAGACTTTGCCTATTTACCCTATCGATGCCCCTCATAATTTTGTAAACCTCTATAAGGTCACCCCTCAGCCTCCAACGCTCCAGGGAAAACAGCCCCAGCCTGTTCAGCCTCTCCCTATAGCTCAGATCCTTCAATCCTGGCAACATCCTTGTAAATCTTTTCTGAACCCTTTCAAGTTTCACAACATCTTTCTGATAGGAAGGAGATCAGAATTGCATGCAATACTCCAACAGTGGCCTAACCAATGTCCTGTACAGCTGCAATATGACCTCCCAACTCCTGTACTCAATACTCTGACCAATAAAGAAAGTATACCAAATGCCTTCTTCACTATCCTATCTACCTGCAATTCCACTTTCAAAGAGCTATGAACCTGCACTCCAAGGTCTCTTTGCTCAGCAACCCTCCCTAGGACCTTATCATTAAGTGGATAAGTCCTGCTCTGATTTGCTTTCCCAAAACGCTGCACCTCGCATTTATCCAAATTAAACTCCATCTGGCACTTCTCAGCCCATTGGCCCATCTGGTCCAGATCCTGTTGTAATCTGAGGTAGAGCTGAAAATGTGTTGCTGGAAAAGCGCAGCAGGTCAGGCAGCATCCAAGGAGCAGGAGAGTCGACATTTCGGGCATGAGCCCTTCAGGAATGAGGAATCTTAGGTAACCCTCTTTACTCCTACTTCCTTTATACTCTTCTAAGGATTCACTCAATCTATCGTGTCTATACCTTACATATGCTTCCTTCTTTTGCTTAACCAAACCCTCAATTTCTTTAGTCATCCAGCATTCCCTATATTTCCTTTCACCCTAACAGGAATATACTTTCTCTGGATTCTCGTTATCCCATTTCTGAAGGCTTCTCATTTTCCAGCCATCCCTTTACCTGCGAATATCTGCCCCCTATCAGCTTTTGAAAGTTCTTGCCTAATACCGTCAAAATTGACCTTTCTCCAATTTTGAACTTCAACTTTTAGATCTGGTCTATCCTTTTCCATCATTATTTTAAATCTAATATAATTATGGTCGCTGGCCCCAAAGTGCTCCCCCACTGACACCTCAGTCACTTGCCCTGCCTTATTTCCCAAGAGTAGGTCAAGTTTTGCACCTTTGCAAATGTGTTGCTGGTCAAAGCACAGCAGGCCAGGCAGCATCTCAGGAATAGAGAATTCGACGTTTCGAGCATAAGCCCTTCATCAGGAATGAGAGAGAGTAGCCAAGCAGTCTAAGATAAAAGGTAGGGAGGAGGGACTTGGGGGAGGGGCGATGGAGGTGGGATAGGTGGAAGGAGGTCAAGGTGAGGGTGATAGGCCGGAGTGGGGTGGGGGCGGAGAGGTCAGGAAGAAGATTGCAGGTTAGGAGGGCGGTGCTGAGTTGAGGGAACCGACTGAGACAAGGTGGGGGGAGGGGAAATGAGGAAACTGGAGAAATCTGAATTCATACCTTGTGGTTGGAGGGTTCCCAGGCGGAAGATGAGGCGCTCCTCCTCCAGCTGTCGTGTTGTTATGGTGGAGGAGTCCAAGGACCTGCATGTCCTCGGTGGAGTGGGAGGGAGAGTTAAAGTGTTGAGCCACGGGGTGGTTGGGTTGGTTGGTCTGGGCGGCCCGGAGGTGTTCTCTGAAGCGTTCCGCAAGTAAGCGACCTGTCTCACCAATATAGGGGAGGCCACATCTGGTGCAGCGGATGCAATAGTTTTGCACCTTCTCTAGTATAGGATTGAGAGTCTTTGGAACTCCTGACCACAGAGAGCCGTGGTGGCATTTCCACATCAGCTGGTGCATATTTAAAGCTGAGATAGATAGATGGGAACCAAAGGTTATGGAGAAAGCACAGGAAAGTGAATGCAAGAAGTGTTGGATCAGCCATTAACCTACTGAGAGGAGGAGCAGATTTGATGGGCTGAATAGCCTTGTCCTGTTCCTATTTCTTGTGGTCTTATGGTATTATGTAGGGGCTGGCATCATAACTAAAGTCTTGGCAACAAAGGGATTTATTTTTAAGTTTTAAGAATGATATTTAAGGAGCACAGGAAGGTAGAGATATTTAAAGAGAAAACATTAAAATTTAGAGTTGGATGATTGAAAGTTCAGCCACCAGTAATTCGACCAAGCATTTTTACAGAAATGGTTGGAAGGGGAAATGCCCAGATGCGTTTCCATCTCTTTTTCAAGGATGTAATCACGTGTCATCAAATAATTAGAGCTATGTGGACCTTTCCTAATTTATTTCCAGTGGGAGGTTTGCTTTCCCATTAGCTTATAAAAGGCTGTTGTTGGATACAAACCTTGCTGATACTTGCAAAATCAGGTTAGCTCATTTTTCATTATTTGGCAGGACTTTGATGTTGCCTGTAAATCACCTATTAGCTACCTCTTAATATTCAAGAGAAAGTTACCAAGTTGGTCAAACCATCAGCTGCATGAAGTAAATGTGTATTGCTTACCGATTCTTTGATCCTTAATAGTCACCATCCCATCCATTACCTTGAGCACTCACTCCTTTCATCACAGATACACAGAGGCATCAGCGTGTTCCATGTGCAAGATGCACTGCAGCCACTCACCCAGGCTGCTTCAGCAGCACCTTCTCAGCTTCAGACCTCCCAAAGCAGAAGGACGTGGCCCTCAGATGCATGGGAATGCCAGCAACCTCCAATTTGCCTCCAAACCACACACCATCCTGACTTGGAACTAAATCACTATTCCTTCACTATCACCAGGCCAATATAGAGTCATAGAGATGTACAGCATGGAAACAGACCCTTTGGTCCCACTCATCCACGCCGACCAGATATCCTAAATTCATCTCGACTCATTTGCCAGCATTTGGCCCATATCCCTCTAAAACGTTCCTATTCACCTACCCATCCAGATGCTCTCTTAATGTTACAATTGTACCAGCTTCCACCACTTCCTCTGGCAACTCGTTCCGTACACACACCACACTCTGTGCAAAAAAAGTTGTCCCTTTGGTCCTTTTCTTCCTAATAATACTGTGGCTGAACTTATCCCCGACTCCCCCACTCCAATGGATTGTAGTAGCTTGCCAGCAGCCAACCCAGGGATATTAGGAACTGGCAATAAATGCCCACAGTCTAGGTTAGAAAGGTGCTGGAAAAGCACAGCAGTTCAGGCAGCATCCAAGGTGCAGTAAAATTGACGTTTCGGGCAAAAGCCCCACATCCCATGAATGATTAGGGAAGAAAAGAGACAGAGAATGTCTGTATATTTTGAGAGCAGCTGAAAAGCGTGGGTTTTGGGTTAAGTCGGTTTGTCTTCACCAGATGTTTAGTAGTTTCTCCTTATAAAAATATTTTGCTGCTGTTCTGTACATTATAGTCATTTTTCCATATAGGTCTACTTTGTTGGAAGCAATTTCATGTGCGGTTTGCATAAAAATAATCCAGGAAACTGAATAGGTTGCAGTTTCTAAAATCAGGCTTGAATGTGTGTGTATGTGTGAAATAAATCATTTTGTGGTTTGTTGCCTTATTCAGCTGTAACCCAATCTCAGATGGTTTCGACCAAATTGTTATATACACAGTTGATAAAAACTAATTGAAAAAAATCTTTTGCAAGGTTGATTGATTCAGATTTTTTTTAATTAACCAAGTTTGTGAACTCAATATTGCAGGTGTTTAATTTTGATGTTGGTTTTAATACAAGGCTCTGTTAATTGGGGGAAGTGCCATTAGCTTCTGTTAACATTCCCCTCCCACCCCACCACCACCTCCAGTTGCACCTTCTATTATTTGTATTTAATTTTCCTTAATTGTCAATCTTACAATATATTGTTTTCCTTTAATTAATTAAAATTGTGTGGTTTGCAGTGATATTGTTTAAGAATATAGATTATGTGTATAAAATACAGTCATCCATTCAAATATTGATGAGAAGAAAAAGACAATCACTTTTGTTCAAACTTAATAGAGATTTGTATTAATCTACAGGTTTGATTAATTATTTGTGCTTGTGTTTGACATTTTTAAATAATTAAGCCAATATTTTATGGAGAACTTTGATTTTCAGCCAAATAAGAAAAATACTCTTCTTTAAAGAAGTTCAATACCCAACTGTCCTTCCTTGTTTTTGTAGCTCAGATTTAGCAATGCACACGTATCCATTTTTAATTGAATTGCAATGTTGTTCATGCACTAAACAATTGCCTTTTTGCACAAGAGACTTCCATTGGCTAGGAATGAAGGAAAATCTTTTGATATGTGCTAATAATTGCCTATGTTTTATAATTTCTCAGTTGGAAGCACACTTCTCGATAGGCAGTAATTCCCTGTATACGTAATCTGTGTTATTCCTGTTTCAGAAGGTAAATGAAGAGACTTGGGTGGCTGGATACCAGCAAAAATGAGCTCAATTCATTACCTTTTACTTATGGTAACAGCAAATGGAAAGAATTCAATTGTTATGTTGCTACCTTTTGTTTTTGTGTTGTTTTTACTTAAGTTGGTAATATTACAGTTAAGATCACTTCTAATTCATGAAAGCATAGATTCCCTATAGTGTGGAAACAGGCCATGAAGCCCATCAAGTCCACACCTTGGATGCTGCCTGAACTGCTGTGCTTTTCCAGCACCTTTCTAATCTAGATGCTCGAAAGAGCATCCCATCCAGACCTAACCCCCCATCCCAGTAATCCTGCATTTCCCATGGCTAATCCCTTGACACTATGAGCAATTTAGTGTGGCCAACCCACCCAACCTGCACATCTTTGGACTGTGGGAGGAAACCAGAATGCCCAGAGGAAACCCACACAGACACAGGCAGAATGTGCAAACTCTACACACAGTCACTCAAGGATGGAATTGAAAATGTCCCTGGTTGTGTGAGGCAGCATGCTAGCCACAGAGCCACCATGCCATCCCAATATCTTTAACTTATTAGTTGAGTAAGCATATAATATTTATGTTTGCGAACTGCCTTTTTTTCCATTTTCCATTGTTATTTGCGACTTAGTGCCATCCCTGTATAATAACAGGTCACTAAATGCAGTGATGAAATCTGATGGGCGATCATCAGGAATCAGTCCATTCCAGTTTACATCCCTGGTTTGCAGGCAGAAAGTGACAGGGACATGGATGGACTCTGCCTCTGTGCAGCACCGTTTCTCCCTGCCCGAAGAAAACTGCACCTAAAGGTGGTGGACAGCCAACAGGCCAGGCAAATGCCAGCTTTCCCCTCCAGCCCTAGCGCTCAGTGGGTGGGCCATATTGATAGATTGTGAGATGCCTATCTTTTGGTTGAAGGAGGTCTGCCCACCCTTAGGAGGTGGCAATACCATAATGGCAGGCCACATAGGTTGAATGGATTTTGAAATGAGGTAAGTTAGCCCCTCAGGAAGTGATTGAGGGAATGGTAGGGATGTGGGTTTTCAATATAGGCATGTAGGAAGGAAGGGGGGCACCATCTTGGCGGAAGTGTGAGAGGTGCTCAATTGGAAAGAGTCCACATCTTCCAACCTGAGATAGCAACCCTTTCCGTGCTGCCATTTTAATAATTTTCCAAAGGAAAATAAGATGCCCACTCTCACCACATTCTCCCACCCTCTTTAGAGACTCCATAATCATGTAATCGCTTTGCAATGATCCATGATTGAATACACTTAATGGTAAGATCCTAGGGTGTGTTGCTGAACAAAGAGACCTTGGAGTGCAGGTTCATAGCTCCTTGAAAGTGGAGTCGCAAGAAGGTAGGATGGTGAAGAAGATGTTTGGTATGCTTTCCTTTATTTGCGAGAATTTTGAGTACAGGAGTTGGGAGATCATGTTGCAGCTATACAGGACATTGGTTAGGCCACAGTTAGAATTATTGTGTGCAATTCTGCTCTCCTTCCTATCAGAAAGATGTTGTGAAACTTGAAAGGGTTTAGAAAAGATTTACAAGGATGTTGCCAGGGTTGGAGGATTTGAGCTATAGGGAGAGGTTGAATAGGCTGGGGTTGTTTTCCCTGGAGGGTCGGAGGATGAGGGTTGACCTTATTGAGGTTTATAAAATCATGAGGGGCATGGATAGGATAAATAGGCAAAGTCTTTTTCTTGGGGTCAGGGAGTCCAGAAGTAGAGGGCATAGGTTTAGGGTGAGAAGGGAAAGATATAAGAGGCATTTAAGGGGCAACGTTTTCATGCAGAGTGTGGTGAGTGTATGGAATGAGCTGCCAGAGAAAGTGATGGAGGCTGGTACAATTGCAACATTTAAGAGGCATCTGATTGGGTAGATGAATAGGAAGGGTTGGAGGGATATGGGCCATGTGCTGGCAAATGAGACTCGATTAGGTTAGGATATCTGGTCGGCATGGGTTGGGCCGAAGGGTCTGTTTCCTTGCTGTACATTTCTATGACTGCATGACTCTACGACGTTGGCCTTTATACAATGACATTTCTTTCCAAGAAGTAGGGAGATCCTAGTTGCATCAGGAACATTGACTGTTTCTCTCTCACCTCAGATATTGTCCGACCTGCTGAGTTTCTCCAATTATTTCTGTTTTTGTCTGTTGAGGTCTTAGCCTGGATGTGAGGCAGCATGGTAGTATCACTGAACTATTAATTCAGAACCCCAGGCAAAGACCTGGGTTCAAATCCTACTGTAGCAGACAGTGAAATTTGAATTCAGTAAATATAACCCACTGTTGATTGTTATTAAAAAAAACCCATCTGATTATCTAATGCCCTTTCAGAATGAAAATCTATCATCTGGCCTACATGTACTCCAAACCCACAGCAATGTGGCTCAGTCTCAATGGCCTCTGAACATTTAGCGTTGGGCAATGAATATTGGTCTAGCCAATGATGTCCACATGCCATGAATGAATGTAAAATAAAGATGCTCGAGAATCCATTGTTTTGAGGAATAAAAATATTTTCACTGATCAATATAAATAATTGGAATGAAATGGGAGGGAAGAGAAGCATTGAACCGCAGATTGAGTAGAATATGCCATTCTTCTCTATCCTGCTCTTGAAGCAGAGTTCATTAAGTTATTTCAAAAAAGAAATACGATTTTCCTTTGAAATGGAATATTAAGAATTTAAGAAGTGCATCTGTGCAGCCTTCATCTAAAGTCTGCTGACAGTCTTTTCTTTGGGCTCCCATGAGAATTACATTTATTTTGTGCTTGAATAAGGTCTTGGGAAATTGCCAGTGGCTAGGGAATTATAGATTAGTACATGTCCCTGCCGTCGGACCAAGAATAAATGGTGAAATATTGGGACAGCAGGCTGGTGAGGGAGAGGGGTTGGTGGGGGGGGGGGTTGCAAGAATGTGCAAACTGATCTGTAATGTGCTTTTTGAAGGTTTCTACCACAATGGGTCTTCCAAATGAAAATTGTACCAAAATGCTGCTAGAATTGGATACTCTACTAAAGTGTAACAGCTCTAAAAGTAATGATTGCAAAATAAAATGCCACCTTTGCTGCAATCTATATTTGCAACCAAACAAAGTCAGAGCGCAGAATGAACCCATTTCGCTGTTGGATAGAGCTAGCCAATCAGTCCCACTCCTCCATAGCCAAACAAATATTTTCTTTCACAAGCTATCCCACTCTCATGGGATTCCACTGCCATTCATATGGTAGCTGATGTAGGGAAGGAAAATGTGCAGTTCTTACCTGGTCTCGTCTTCACTTGAGTCTAGACCCACACTAATGGGATTGGCTGTTAACTGCCCACTGAAATGGCCTCGCAAGAGGTCTGAGAGATAAATAGGGCAGTGGGGGTGTGGCTGGGGACAAGGTAGCTGGAAAGGCAATAGGTGGATATATGTGGGGGGGTACAGTCGTATCAAACTGTTAAAAAGTCTCAAAGAAAGGATTGTCACTAGACAGATCACATGACAGTGACCTGGGCACCAGGAACAACGATGGAAAACTCAGTCCTGTCGATCCTGAAAAGTTCTTCCTTACCAGCATCTGGGGGCTAGTGTCAAAATTGGGAGAGCTATCTCACAGAGTAGTCAAACAACAACTTGAGATTGTCGTACTCACGGAATCGTATGCTACATGTAATGTCCAAGGCAAACATCCCTGGGAGAAAGTGAACACTGTGGATGGTGGAGAGTCAGAGTTGAGGAGAAGCAGAGCAGGTCAGGCAGCATCCGAGGAGCAGGAGAGTTGATATCTGAGGCATACACACTTCATTGGGAATATTGGGGGACGGGGTGTGTGTGGGCAAGAGGTCTGAGAGATAAATAGGGCAGTGGGCTTGGGGCTAGGGACAAGGTAGCGGGGAAGGCAATAGGTGGATGTATGTGGGGGGTAATTGTGATAGGTCGTTGGGGAGGGTGGAGCAGATAGGTGGGAAGGACAGTGAACAGGTGGGACAGTTCAAGAGGGAAGGGCTGGGTTGGAGGGTTGGATCTAGGATGAGGTGGGGAGAAGGAAGATTTGGAAACTAGTGAAGTTGATGTTAATGCCATTTGATTGAAGAGTCTCAATGCGGAAGATGTGGTGTTCTTCCTCCAGTTGTCAGGTGGCTTGGATACCCAGGGAAGTTTGTCTTGGATATTACGTGTTGTGTATGATTCTGTGAGTATGACATTCCTGTCTATATCCTGTCCTAGCAACAGATAGGCCCTGCAGAGGTGACAACTCAATGGTATGCAAACTGGGCGGAGTTGCCCTGGGAGTCCTCAACATTGATTCCGAAAGCTAGGAAGTCTAATGGGATCAGGCCAAACGTGGTCAAGGAAACTCATTGCTGATCATCATTATAGTAGGGTAATTCCTGGAACTCTCTTGCTAATGGGGCTATCTACAGCAAATGGATTGAAGAGATTCCAGTATGCAGCTCATCATCATCTTGAGGACAACTAAGGGCAATAAATGCTGGTGTCCACACCCCATGAATGAATGAGAAATGAGTGGAAACCTTAACTTCATGCAGAAATGTAGCAAAGATCTCATTATAGCCTTTCTATAGATGTGTAATTCTTTTTAATCTCCCTGAATGGTGTCATCTCAGTTTTGCACAATACACTGGAAACTTTGACAGCTCCGGATAAATATTTTTGGCTTCCTATCTGTTAAGGATGATAATGTGACCATTTTAAATACATCTCCTTAGCTATGTTGAACCAGTGTCCTGTACAGCTGCAACATAACTTCCCAACTCCTGTACTCAATACTCTGACCAATACCAAACGCCTTCTTCACGATCCTACCTACCTGCGACTCTATTTTCAAGGAGATATGAACTTGCACTGCAAGGTATCTTTGTTCAGCAACACTCCATAGGACATTATCACTAAGTGTATAAGTCCTGCTGTACATCTCTATGACTCATCGTTCCTTTGAGCTAATACTGCAGATTCCAATTGTTTTCGTTCCTCTTTGCTACTTATATTCCGTTTTTCAGGAGATAAACGAGATTTTTTTTTCTTCTCTGCCCTCCAGATCTTTTAGATGTCTATACATCATGTACTATTCCCCAGCTGAGGAGATTGGTGCATCGTCTTATTTGCTGATATCAAAACTAATCATAGACTTGTAGAGTTTTGAATAGTTGCCGTTCTAACATATAGTTTCCTATCAGCTTTTCAACAATCGTGAGCTTCACAAGAGGGAAAAGTGAGTATTGTCAAAAAGAGAGTTTGGACATATTTCTATGTGAATGGATTACAATGAATCAAATGGCCTGGTTCAGACAGACACTGATAACCAGTTCAAGTACAGAGAACAGAGTAGGCACAAAAATGGATCATTTTCAGGCCAATAGGCAATGACTACTGGTGTACCACAAAGATCAGTGCTTAGGCCCCAGCTGCTCAAAATTGATATAATGATTTAAAAATGGGGATTAAATGTGGATGACACAAGACTAGGTGGAAGTGTGAATAGAGGTGAATACAAAGATGCTTCAAGGAGATATAGAGAGACTAAGTGGGTTGACATAAATACAGCAAATGGGGAACAATGTGAAGCAATATGAGGTTGTCCATCTGGTAGAGAAAAGTGATATACAGAACATTTCTAAAATGTAGAGAGTCTGGGATGTGTTGAACTTCAAAAGGTTTTGGATGTCCTTGTTAGTGAATTACTGAAAGTTAAAATGCATGGACAGCAAGCCATTAAGAAGGAAAATAGTGTATTTGCCTTTGTTGCAAGAGGATTTAAGTATAGGACCAAAAATATCTTATTGAAGTTATAAAGAGCTTTGCTGAGAACACATTTGGTGTAGTGTGTGCAGTTTTGATCTCCTTACCCTGAGAAAACTATACTTGATATAGAGCAGGTTCAACAAAGATTAACTGGGATTGTGGGTTTGTCCTATTAGGAAAGATTAACTAGACAAGGCCTATATTCTCTGATGTTTGGAAGAATGAGAGGTGATCTCATTCAAACAATCCAAGTTGTTGCAGAGCTTGACAGGGCAGATGCAGGAAGGATGTTTCTGTTGGCTGAGGGTCCAGAAGTCAGGGACACAGGCTCAACAACTGGGCTGAGGAAAGATTTATTCGCACAGATAGTGATGGATCTTTGGAATTATCTTCACCAGAGAGCTTAGGAGGTTCAGTCTGGTCAGAGAAGCAACAAGATGAAAGCAGTCAATTAACCTTACCTTTACCAATCTGTTGGTCTCAAAACAATCTATACATATCATTATCAGTAGGAGTAACCACCACCCAGTCATTGTGGAAATGAAGTCGCATCAAGACATTAGGATGACCTCTATCCAGTTGTCCACTGATGATTGTGAAACGTTTAGCACATTGGTGACTCCTCAGGTACTGAAGCAGTTCATTCCATTAAAGACTACAACATCCACACAAGTGCCAGGCAATGACTGTCTCAAACAAGAGAGAATCCATCTTTCACCCTTAAAGTTCAATGACATTACCATCATGGAATCATCGACTATCAATGATAATTATATTGGCTATTCCAGTTCAGTTTCTAGACAATGGTTACCCTTAGGTTGCAGTAGTTCAAGAAAACAGATCACCATCACCTTCTCGAGGGTAATAGGAATTGGCAATAAATGCTGGCCCAAGCAGCGATGCCCACATCCTGTGAAAGAATAGAAACATACTCCAGATGCATGGCATATTAACTATTATCTTGTGTTCATCTAAAAGTCAAAAACCTTAAGTTTTAGAATTTTGTATTTTTACCTTGAAAATATTGGCTTTCATTTGTTGCATTTACTCTTGGAAAGTATTTCTTCCTTGATACTGTACAAAAATCTGCAGAATTACATTTCTGAATGTTATTAAATGGTTGAGGACCTATCAGATAGATTACATTCCTTTTCCAATCCAATTATTTGTTAAGCTATTCAAAATGTTCACCAAGTCTTTTCTTGCTTCATATTTTTTGGATATTCTTAAAACATCCCAGTTTTGTTTTCCATCTGTGCCTCTGCACAAATCTCCCAAGCACCATACAATCAAGTAATAGACTGTTTGACACAATATACTGGATGCTTAATCCTTTTGAAACAAATTATTTTGTTGACTATTGAAATCAGGTCAGAGAATCATAGAGACATAGAGATGTACAACATGGATACAGACCCTTCGGTCCAACCTGTCCATGACGACCAGATATCCCAAGGTTAATCATCTTGACCACAGGTCTTCTCAGGAAGAGTTTATCTAGGTAATTTTCTAGGTCCAACCATCTTCAACGTCTTTGTCAATTACCTTCTCCCTATCACAAAGTCAGAAGTGGATGTTCACTGATGAATGCACAGCATTCAGTCCCCTTCTCAAATCCTCAGATATTGAAACAGTCCCTATCCAAATGCAGTAAGATCTGGGCAATATCCAGGCTTAGGCTGAAACGTTACACTTCCATTACACAAATGCCATGCAATGATCATCTCCAGCAAGCTATTGCTTATTTACATCCAATGGTGTTTGCAGTACTGAATCCCCACTATCAACCCCTGTAGGTTACCTTTGACTAAACTGGAGGAACTGTCCAAACATTGTGGCCAGAAATGCAGGTCAGAGGCTAGTTTCTCTGCAGCAGTTAACTCACCTCCTGACTTCCAAGGCCTCTCCACAATCTCAAAGATACAAGTCAGGAGTGTGATGGAGTGCTCCCCACTTGCCTGGATAGTGCAGCTCCAACAACACTCAAGAAACCCGGTACCATCTAGGATATAGCAGCCTGCTTGATTGGCACCACACCCTTAAGCCTTGCATCCCTCCACCACAGAATCTCAATAGCAGCAGTGTCTACCATCTACGAGACACTGCAAAAATTTACCAAGGCTTTTTTGGCAGCATCACTTCAACTCATAACCACTAACATTTAGATGCATCGGAACACCACCACCTCCAAACCACTCACCACTCTGACTTGGAAATATATTATTGGTCCCTCAGTTTCATTGGGTCAAAATTCTGGAGCTGTCTCCCAAGCAGCATTGATGATCTACCTACAACAAATGGACCTCAGTGAGTCAAGAAGGCACCTCACCTTCGCAATGAATTCTGGCCGAGTCAGTGGCCCCAACATCCCATGAGTGAATAAAAAGTGATAATGGAGTGAGATTCCTCATCATAACATAATGGGGAGTAATGAGTGGGTTCCGTTGTTTTATGACCATTGATCATTATGATAATTCTTTTCTATAAACTCTGATGTTTACCAATCATGTTACTTAAGCTGTTGCAGAAAAGCTATTAAATAGCTTGTTAATCTTGAATCCCACCCACATTGTGCTTCACTTATGCAATTTATTTTTATGTATTTCTGTCTGCCATTTAAATGGGTTGAAATAGCAATGTTGTGCACTTAAGTGTTCCCATCATACATTCAGATAGGTTGTTATGTAATGTGAAGAATTTAAAAAATGCAGAGCAGCAGCTGGATTGAAGAGCGTGCTGTCGAAGTTATCCAAGGATTAATTGAATCTAGGTTCTAGTCAGGCGGTCTTGTACCAAACAATGTTTATTTTTCTGGCTGAAGTATTTAATTACTTTCTTCATGTCTGTTGGTGAATTTCAATTGTATTTTGTTGTGAATCTGGATCCTATTCCCCATTCTTTATTCAATTGTGGATACTTCATATTATATCTGTTGGCCTGTGTCACTTTACATGTGGTTTCAGTGTATTAGGCTGGAATACAGAGAGATGCCTGATATCAGCTGCAAGGATTATCATACATTGTCTTTCCTTGTTCGTCAAACCTGCCATCCCAGGAATCAGTCTGATGAATCTTTGCTGCACTTCCTCTATGGCAAGTGTATTCATTCTTGGCTAAGGACCTCAAAACTGCATATACTACTCCAAAGTGTTTTCACTCCAAAACCCAGGACAGCTTCAGTAAGACATCCTTGCTTACTTACTCAAATTTTCGTGCAATGCAAGCCATTTGGCCCTTTGCCTGGTCCCCTTGAGGTGGATGGCATGCAAACATGATTTAAATCACTCAAGAACTGTCATTAAGAAATAAGACATTGCCAGTAGAAACATAGTAGGAGCAGGAGGAGTCCTTTTGGCCCATCAAGGGTTGAGAGTGTGGTGCTAGAAAAACACAGCCAGTCAGGCAGCCTTCAAGGAGCAGGAGAACCGAAGTTTTGGACATACTTGGAGGTGTAGTGGACAGCGAAGAAGGTTGCCTCAGATTACGATGGGATCTTGATCAGATGGGCCAATGGGCTGAGAAGTGGCAGAGAGAGTTTAATTTAGATAAATGTGAGGTGCTGCATTTTGGGAAAGCAAATCTTAGCAGGACTTATACACTTAATGGTAATGTCCTCGGGAGTGTTGCTAAACCAAGACACCTTGGACTTCAGGTTCATAGCTCCTTGAAAGTGGAATCGCAGGAAGATAAGATAGTGAAGAAGATGTTGGTGTGCTTTCCTTTTTGGTCAGAGTATTGAGTACAGGAGTTGTGAGGTCATGTTGCAGCTGTACAGGACATTGTTTAGGCCACTGTTGAAATATTGCATGCAATTCTGGCCTCCTTTCTATTGGAAGAGTGTTGTGAAACCTGAAAGTGTTCAGAAAAGATTTACAAGGATGTTGCCATGGTTGGATGATTTGAGCTATAGGGAGAAGTTGAATAGGCTGGGACTGTTTTCCCTGGAGCGTCGGAGGCTAAGAGGTGACATTTTTGAGGCTTATAAAATCATGAGGGACATGGATAGGATAACTAGACAAAGTCTTTTCCCTGGGGTGGGGGAGTCCAGAACGAGAGGGCATAGGTTTAGGGTGAAAGGGCAAAGATATAAAAGAGACCTAAGGGGCAGACCTTAAAGGGTGGTGCATGTATAGAATGAGCTGCCCGAGGAAGTGGTGGAGGCTGGTACAATTGCAACATTTAAAAGGCATCTGGACAGGTATATGAATAAGAAGGGTTTGGAGGGATATGGGTCAGGTGCTGGCAGGTGGGACTAGGTTGGGCTGGGATATCTGGTCGGCATGTACGGGTTGGACCGAAGGGTCTGTTTCTGTGCTTCACATCTCTATGACTCTATCAAGAATGAGGTTTGTGGCCCAAGGGGGCTGAGAGATAAAAGGGAGGGGGTTGGGGTTAGGTGGAAGGTAGCTGAGAATACGATAGGTAGATGAAGGTGGGGGAGAAGGTTGGAGAGGAGGGTAGAGTGGATAGATGGGAAAGGTGATGGACAGGTCAAGAGGGTGGTGCTGAGTTGGAGCCTTGGGACTGGGATAATGTGGGGGGAGGGGAAATGAGGAAATTGGTGAAATCCACATTAATCCCATGAGGTTGCAGGGTCCCAAGGTGGAAGATGAGGCGTTCTTCCTCCAGGTATCGGGTGATAAGGGTTAGGCGATGGAGGAGGCCCTGGACCTGCATGTCCTTGGGGAAATGGGAGGGGGTGTTGAAGTGTTCAGCCAGGGGGTGGTGGGGTTGGTTGGAGTGGGTGTCCCAGAGATGTTCTCTGAAACGATCCGTAAACTGGCGTCCTGTCTCCCTGATGTAGAGGAGACCACATCGGTTGAAACAGATACAGTAGATGACATTGGTGGAGATGTAGGTAAATTTCTGTTGGATGTTGAAGGATTCTTTGGGACCTTGGATGGAGGTGAGAGGAGAGGTATGGGTGCAGATATTTACACTTACTGCGGTGGCAGAGATAGGTGCCGGGAGTGGGGTGAGGGCTGGTGGGGATGTATGGATTACGGTCCAGTTCTCCCTAGGATATCTCAATTGTCCCTGCCTTTCAGACATGTTCAGGTAGTGCATTCTATGTCCTACTCATCGTGTGGGAATCTCTTTTCTCATGTTGCTATTGCTTCTTTCGCCAGTCTCCTTGAATCTCTCTTCGTTGGCTCTTTGATTATTTTGCTAATGGGAGCTGTTTCTCGCTATTGACACTGTCCAAATGTCCTCTCTCTAAGGAGAACAACTCAGCACATCCAATCAATCTGTGTTACTGAGGTCCTTCATCCCTGGAATCATTGTCATGAATCTTTTCGAATTCTCCCTCATGCCTTAATATCCTTGCTAAGATGTCCTAATCTAGACGAATTAGTGTAGTTGACACTGAACAAGTTATTTTATTTATGTTCAATATAACGTCTTTGCCTTTGTATTCAGCGTCCCTGTTGATAAAATTCATGATACTGTGGTTTGTTAACTGAGCTCTTAACCTCGTCCTGCCACCTTCAATGATTTATGCCCATGTACGCCCAGATCATTCCGCTACCACTCCACTTTATAAATGTCCCCTTTAATTTTATGTTGCCTTCGTACAATCTTCGTTTCAAAATTTATAATTTCATGGTTTTCTTTATTTCATACGCCGATCCATTTCACCAACCGGTTTATATCCTTTCTGAAATTCTTTATGATCTTTCTTATAGTTCAGTTCCAAGTTTTATATCACTTGGAGATGTTGCAATTATGGCCTATACACTTGCATCAAAAACTTTAATATACATCAGGGAGATCAGGACCTTGGGGGATCTACTGTCTGAAAAACAATTTACCACGACTTTGTTTTCTTTCTCTCAGGTAGTTTTGATTCCGTGTTACTAATGACAGTTTTATTCCATGACCTCTTACTTTGCGCACAAGCCTGTTGTGTAACATCACTCAGATATCTTTTGGAAGTCTGTGGACCCACACCAAACCATTGCTTTCGTCAAATCTACCTGCTACCCAAAAAAAGTTCAATCGAATTAGTTGAAGATAATTTGCATTTGATAAAGCCATACAGATTTTCTTTCCAACTTCCCTTACTTTGTCCCACGTGATTGTTAAGTTTGTACTGAACTGTCATTTCTAAAAGCTTCTTCATTACTGACATTAAACTGACTGGCCTGTGTTTATATTCACATCATTTTTGAATAAGGGTGTAACGTGCAATTCTTCAGTTCACTGGCAGTCACAAATCTACAGAAAATTTAAAGATTATTTAAAGTAATGTTTATCTACAAACTTGTTTGTTTGTTACAGGAGAAATCTTAAAACATGAAATTTTGTCCTTCTGTTCCTTTCGTTTGGCGCAGAGAAATTATTTCATTTCAAATACTAGCAGTTTTTCTCTGTGCAGATTGTGAATGCTTGACTTTTGAACAGGCACCCTAACCTAACACTTGACCTGAAAGTAGTTGGGATAAAGGCTGGGACAGTTGAAATGGAACTGTTGAGTTATCCATTGCCTTCCTGTGTTGAGTTGATCAATGACGTTTCAGGTGTAACCCTTCTTCAGGACTGGGGTGGGTGTAGGAGGAGCTGCAGCTCCCCTTCTCCACCTCCTGAATCTGCCTGGCTTGTTCTGTTCTCCCAGCCTCCTGCTTGTCTTCCATTGATTCAAGAAAAGGCAACTAGTGGGCTTTAAACCGAGAGTCATCGTGTCTCAGGTAAGGGGGAAGGTCATCAATCGAAAGTCTTTCCTTGTAACCTGAGCCAGTGTGGGAATTGAACCCACAATATGGGTATTACAAACCAGCCATCCAATCAACCAAGCTAACTGATCCACTGTATGATTCTCACCAGAGGCCTGAGCAAGTGTCACAATTATATATTTATGCTTGGGTAATTTTATTTTTTGGAAAATACTGTTGAAGGCTACCACTTCTATTGTAAAATGATTAATCTGACTGTAGTAGAGCAAGATGACAAAAACGTGGCTGTCACAAATTACCTGACGATAGCGCTGCCAGTTCTCTGTTTTACAGAGAGGCATGTCTGGATGTGTAACACTTCCAATCCAAGTGTTAGTGTAGCTGCCTGCCAACTGATTGTGAGAAAGTAATATGAAAGACCAGAGCGAAAGCAAAGAACTACAAGTCTGATATAAATTGTTTCCAAAATGGCAATGCCTTCCATGGAACAAGACTTTATATTTTGTATAGATCTGAAAATGTGTTGCTGGTTAAAGCACAGCAGGTCAGGCTGTGAAGGGCTCTGGCCCGAAACGTTGAATTTCCTGTTCCTTGGATGCTTCCTGACCTGCTGTGCTTTAACCAGCAACACATTTTCAGCTCTGATCTCCAGCATCTGCAGACCTCACTTTTTGCTATTTTGTATAGATCACCTGGTAATGTGAACATCCTCATTCGTCAGCTCAGCTTGATTCAAAAGCAAGCTGCTTAGACAAAGAGAAATTCTTTCTTGAACCATCACAGAAGAAATACCTGACCAGGCAGGGAGGAAGAAAGCAATCCAGAGAGAGAGAGATTGGTCTCAGCTCAACTCAAGGTCTACTGCAGGGTGACTGGGCATCCAAAACCACCATGCTTGCTGAACTAGAAATTATGAATCTTCTCTCTGTCCCCCAACATCTGCTGTACTCCACAATCTAACTCTATGGGAAAACAGAACCTACTCAACTACAGATGCCGTCACATCTGCTAGATTTGACTTCAAGTAGTAACTTATTTGCTTCTGCAACAAGGAGCTCATGCAACATGCCACAATTCTATCCACAGGAGATTTATTGGGACCTCAAGGGGGGCAATGTCGAAAGCGAGGTCATTGTTTTAGGATAAGGAATAACCAATTTAAAGCCGAGATGGGAGAAATTATATCTCTCAAAGAGTCATGTGGAGTTCACCACCCCAGAGTATAGTGGATGCTGGGTCATTGAGTACATTTAAAGAAAAGGTAGGCAGATTTTTAATTAGTAATGGGTTGAAGGGTTATGAAGAATGGGCAGGAGAATGGAGTTGGAACCGAGATTAGATCAGCCCTGGCTCAGCAGGTTTCTGGGGCTGAATTGCCTCCTCCCACTGCTCATTCTTATGATTGTACAAGCCATGTGTATTAGACAGACTTGTTTTAATCTGGGCATTTGCAAATTATCATTGGTAACTTTATCTCTTTATCTTGATAGACCCATCAGTATCAATTTGTAATAAACTGAGCTTTAATCTGTTCACATTAGTTTGAATGTTGGTTCAACTTTATCTTGAAACATTAGAAATTTAAAAGGGGCTACATGAGCAATATTAATCTACAGTGTACTGATCTCATGTTGGTTGTGAGAGTCGGTGAAGTATGGTGGTGCTCCCAACTGGCCAAATCAGTCAGAGTTAGCAAAGTCCAGAAGAGGTATAGCAAAGTAAAGTTAATTTTCTTGTGTAACTGAAAGAGCTGACGTGCTCCTCCAGACTCAACAAGTGCCCCCTGCACTTCCTGTGTGCTAGACTCTGTCTCTGTCCACCTCACCCCCTACCCTGATCTCTGAGCAGAATTCTCCTTTGGTGCAAAAACGCAGTTTTGATAATAATTGAGAAAACAGGGCTCATTTCATTTACAAGGCTCAAAAGATCAATCTGATACAGAAGAAAACTGAAATACTATGCTGCACAAATGACTTGGATTGCAAATAATTCCCTCAATGGTTCACCCATTTGTGACCAAGGCAGTCCAGATTGGCCATCTGGACCCTGCAACTAATCGGGTTATTATTAACTTACTAATGGGCAACATTTTAAAGTCAGCAGAGAAATAGATATCATTCTGTTTTGTTTTTCAGTATTTGGGAGTCTTGGAAACCTGGGGATTCAAGTACTCCAAAATTAACAAAGACTGATTTTGTTGAACATTATGACAATGGAACAGTTGCAGATATGTACAATAAATGTTTTGTCACCTTAAGCATTTGAATGTGAATCATATACAAAATAGAAATTAATTATGTGCAGAATTCAAAGAAATTCTGGCCTTAGGAACCTGTAGAGTGTCTATTTCTGCCAGACAGCACAACATGAAAGCAAACTAATTAGACAAATATTGCATAGGATGATAGTTTAGGATGTGGAATACCTTAATCAGCTTCATTTATCCCACTGGCAAAGTCATGCATGCCCTACAGGGCATTTGCAATAGGAGAATTTCTGAGCATCAATTAGAAAAATTGATTCTCAATGTAATTCAACCAAGAAGTCAAGTCTCATTGATATTTAACAATTTCCATCTGTTCATTAAAGCATGATTTCAAGGATGCATGGATGGATTTAAATAAGCAGGATTTTTCAGTATAGAGATGCATTTGCCAAGTCTTTTGTTCCTCATCTGGCACTCTGGTCAAGTTGTACACAATTGCATCGCATCTGTGGTGTCATTCCGCCATTTAACTCAGCCAGCATGTTAAACCAGCCAAGAGATAAGTGCATGTTTCTTACAATTGTTTATGTCAGTAAGAGGTATGAGAACCAATTGCATAATTTGTTTTCATTTGCAGAATGCTGGCATCATTGACTAGCCCTGACTAGCTTTGAGCTTCCTTCTTGAACAGTGGTTTGTTGGACCCTTTGGAGAGCAGTCAATAGTCTGGAGTCACGTAGAGACTAGACAGGGAAAGACTAAATGTTTTCTATCTGAAGAGACATTTTGCAAGTAATTCAGCTTTTACGGACTACTCCATGCTGTTGCTTGTAATTTTAAGATTTTAGAAGCTCACACTGTCAACTTGGGATTTGAATTCAACTTCTGTGGATGATCAGGCAGTAATACATCCAGTAAGCTAAATCTCAGTTTAAATAAAACAAGTATAATGATTGTCAATTAAAGCATATACATTTAAGTATATAAGCTACTCTACAATAGATGATCCTCCAGAACTTCAGTTAAAATCTTATGTAATGTATGCATAATTTCCATATCTAAATTGAGCTGTCTAAACATGAACATTAAATTTAGATTTAGATCTTATTGTCCCATGTATTCAAATACAGACATACAGGAGGACAGTGAAAGTGTATAAGGTTGCCACACGTGGTATAAAGATACTTAGGAACAAAGTAGTCAGAGAAATAACATTAAAACGTTAAGTGTTACCTTTACTGAGTTAAGTGGAAAAATAAAGAAATAAGGTATTTGTTAACTTTAAGGTCTTTCTTAAACTAGAAAATAAAGGAATTAAGTTAAAAGTTCAATAGTCTTTAATCATTTGATCACTTCTTAAAAATGTAGTCATGAGATACAGTCATTGCTGGCTAGGTCAGCATTTATTGTCCATCTGTAAATGCCCAGAGGATGGTTCAGAGTCAGTTACATTTCTGGTTGTCTGGAGCCACATGTAGGCCAGATCAGGTCAAAATGACAGATTTCCTGCCCGAAATGACATGAGTAACCCACATGGGTCTTTACGGCAATCAGCAGTGGTTACTTGGTCACTAGGAGGCTCACGATTTTTTATTCCAGATATTTGTTGAACTCAAATATCAGTATCTGCCATGGCATGATGATGGGCCCATGTCCTGAGAACATTAACTCGAGATTGCCAACCCCATGACATGAACACCATTGTCTCACTTCAATGGGATATTCCTTTGTCCCATTATTATTTTGATGTGTCTACATAACTAACAGTTTTTGAAGTATTTATTGTTACGCTCAGTTCAGGCACCTGTTATAATCTCACCAGATCATTGTCTAACCATGGCCGCGTGTACAGTTGAGCAGACTACCTATAGACATAAGCCTGTGAGTTGAGCTGATCCTGACTGTATCCAAATATAGACCAGCAATGCCCCTCCTTTCTGTCCTTGGAGAGTTTGGGATCAGAGTAGAGGAAACTGTACTTGCGACCCAATAATGCCATACGTGAACTAAAAGTCCTTAATAGTGACACTGGGTCGATCATCCTTCGTTCCGCCGCCTCCAAACAGATAATATTCCTTTGTCATTTCCGCCACCTCCAAACAGACCCCACCACCAAGGATATATTTCCCTCCCCTCCCCTATCAGCGTTCCGGAAAGACCACTCCCTCCGCGACTCCCTCATCAGGTCCACACCCCCCACCAACCCAACCTCCACTGCCGGCACCTTCCCCTGCAACTGCAAGAATTGCAAAACTTGCGCCCACACGTCCCCCCTCACTTCCCTCCAAGGTTCCAAGGGATCCTTCCATATCCGTCACAAATTCCCCTGCACCTCCACACGCATCATTTACTGCATCCGCTGCACCCGATGTGGCCTCCTCTACATTGGGGAGACAGGCCGCCTACTTGTGGAACGTTTCAGAGAACACCTCTGGGACACCCGCACCAACCAACCCAACTGCCCTGTGGCTGAACACTTTAATTCCCCCTCCCACTCCACTACGCAGGTCCTTGGCCTCCTCCATCGCCAGACCATGGCAACACGACGCCTGGAGGAAGAGCGCCTCATCTTCCACCTAGGAACCCTCCAACCACAAGGGATCAATGCAGATTTCTCCAGCTTCCTCATTTCCCCTCTCCCCCACCTTATCTCAGTCCCAACCCTCGGACTCAGCACCGCCTTCTTGACCTGCAATCTACTTCCCGACCTCTCCGCCCCCACCCCCTCTCCGGCCTATCACCCTCACCTTAACCTCCTTCCACCTATCACATTTCCAATGCCCCTCCCCCAAGCCCCTCCTCCCTACCTTTTATCTTAGCCTGCTTGGCACAGCCTCCTCACTCCTGAAGAAGGGTTTATGCCCGAAGTATCGATTCTCCTGCTGCTTGGATGCTGCCTGACCTGCTGCGCTTTTCCAGCAACACATTTTTCAGCTCTGATCTCCAGCATGTGCAGTCCTCACTTTCTCATAGTTGATTTTAAACTACTGCAAATCCTCTTGCAAGGATGCCTTCCTTGAAGAAGCTCTCTTCCTCCCTCTACAAGGATTTCAGTGAGTCCCTCTCTCACTGCATCCCCCAGGTCTTCTCCTCTGCCCTGAAGCTCTTCAGCCACGTCCTCAAATAGACTCGCTACCACAGCCACATCTCCTTCCCCAGCACCTGCCTACGGAACTGACTGACCCCGCATGGACTCTGGACTACGTTCAGACCAACAAAGTTTGGACCCAACCAGGACAACCAGTACCTACAACAAATCCGAAGCCTCCAGCAACAGACTTCCCTCCGGCTCCTCTGCTCCATGCGCTGCTACCTACATTCCCTGCAGTCAGCTCTACCCCAGCTCATGAAATGTATCACTCACATACAAAATTATCCAACATCAACATGCCTGATACAAGCCTGAATAAAAAATTTTCTAGAAGCTTTCCTAATTGTAAAATTAAACTGAATACAATTGCAGGGCTTATCTCACAACATTATTGGAATAAGGTTGTGATGTTTGAATTCTCTAGTCTCTGACACCTTGTCTGAGTTGAGCAAAGACTGAAAGGTTATAGCCTGTGCCTTGCAATTTTCAATGTCCCTTCATGTCCACAAGTGCCTTATCAACTTTAAATACTGACAGTTTCTCCAATACTTGCTCCTGATCAATTTTAATCTCTTTCACTGACAGTGTATCCTCCTCTGATACCATGGCCTGGGAAGCATCTATCTCCTTGGTGAAGTCAGATGCAGAACATTCACTCAACACCTCAGACATACCCTCCCTCCCCCCCACCCCCCATGCCTAAATTCCTTTTTGGTCTTTCGTCAACCCTACTTTCTCTTTGACTACGTATATGCTGTGGGAAGACTTTGGGATTCCCCTTTCTTTCTCATAATAACACAGCATGTTCTATGTTCTCCAATATTTTCACCAGGCATTCTGCACCTAACCTCCCCAGTCTTGTGTACCATACCACTTGCGTTCACGAAGGTGCACAGAAACCCTGATTTAAACATAATTACTACCTTCCTAACTACAGCTTCACCTGTTGACTTTCTATTATCTATACTTGCATTATCTGGCTTTCCAAGTACAGCCTGGTATACCTCTAATATTCTGTCTCAGTTCCCAAACACCTACTGGGTGAATTTAAAGCCCTCTGAACAGCAGTCGCTAAACATCCTGATTGGAACTCAGTTCAGGTGGAATCCATTCGGCTTGTACAAGTATCATCTTCCCCAGAGCCAGTCCCATTGTCCCAGAAATCTAAAGCCTGCTGCCCTGCACCATCTATCTAGCAATGTATTCATCTGTGCTCACTTGCATATGGCACTGGGAATAATCCAGAGACTACTACATTTGAGGTTCTGTTTGTTCATTTATCACCTTACTTTAATTCACTCATGGGTCTTGAGTATCACTGGCTGGGCCAGCATTTATTGCTCATCCCTTGTTACCCTTGAGAAGGTACAGGTAAGCTGCTGTCTTGAACTGCTGCAGTCCACTTATTGGTAGGTTGACCCACAGTGCTGTTAGGGAGGCAATTCCAGGATTTTGACTCAGCAACATTGAAGGATCAGCAACATATTTCTGAGTCTGGATGGAGAGTGGTTTAAAGGGGAACTTTGCAGGTGGGTGGTATCTGCTGCCCTTGACCTTCTAGCTGGAAGTGGTCCTGGGTTTAGAAGGTGCTGTCTGAGGATGAATTTTTGCAATGCATCTTCTAGATAGTATACACTGCTGCTACTGAGCGCCGGTGGTGGAGGAAGTGAACGTGGTTGTGGATGTGGTTCCAGTCAAGCGGCCTACATTGCTCTGGATGGTGTCAAGGTTCCTGGGTGTTGTTGGAGTTGCACCCATCCAGGCAAGTGGGGAGTATTCTATCACATTCCTGACTTGTGCCTTGCAGATGCTGGATAGGCTTTGGGGAATCAGGCGGTGAATTACCTACTGAAGTATTCCTAGCCTCTGACCTGCTCTTGTCTTTAAATGGCTGGTCCAGTTGCTGGTCAATGTTAATTCCAAGGATGTTGACAGTGGGAAATTCAGTGATGGTAATGCCATTGAAAGTCAAGGAGTGGTGGTTAGATTGTCTCTTATTTCACATGGTCATTGCCTAATGTTTATAATGTAAATGTTACATGCCCCTTTTCAGCCCAAGCTTCTTTATTGTCCAGATCTTGTTGCATTTAGACATGGATTGCTTCAGTATTCTGAGTCATGATTGGTGCTGTAAATTGTACAACCATCAGCAAACATCCCCACTTCTGACCTTATGATGGAGGGAAGTTCATTGATGAAGCAGCTGAAGATGGTTGGGCCTAGGATACTACCCTGAGGACCTCCTACAAAGATGTCCTGGAGCTGAGATGGCTGACCTCCAACAACCACAACCATCTTCCTTTGTGCTAGACATGATTCCAACCAACTCCAACCTAGCTCCCTTAATTTTAATTAAAGGACTATACCCCCTTCCTATCTAAACCATTGGAACCAAAGTGGGCCACAACCTCTAGCTGTTCACACTGCCGCAGAAGAATGTTTTATTCCATGACTTCTTTGACCCTGGAACTAGGGAGGCAACATACCATCCAGAGAAGATATTTGAACTTGGTATGTTAACTCTATTTCTCTCTCCAGAGATGCTGCTACATCTGCTGAGTTTCTCCAACATTTTCTGTTTTTATTGCAGATTCCCAGCATTTGCTTTTTGCTTTTATTTATTATACCAGCCTGGGTTTATGACCACTGAGAAGCCTGTCTGCTTCCCTACGCAGTGAACCACTAACTCATGTTGTTCATCCATTCTTCTTCCTCTCTTCCTGTACAGCTGAGCTGCTCATGATGCCATGAAACATGGCTCTGACCTCACAGTCTTGAGGAACCAGAGCCCTCACCAACTTGCAACATAGTAAACCAATTTGTGAGCAGGGCCTCAGAAAGCTACTGCATGACATGCCTTGATTCCAGGTCGTTGTACTGCATCAGGACTACCTCTCTGAGCTTGCTATCCATATAGATCCCAGCCTCATGGATGTGCCACAGTGACTTCTGCTAAAGTTCAAGCTGTTAAAACTGGAGCTCAAGTACCTAAAGCTGGCAGAACTTCCTGCTCATGTGGTCATCTAAGTCACCGGTCGGGTTCATGAGTTACCATATATCACAAGCACTTTCTTCGATTGTTCCCATCTTCAAGTCTTGGTCGATTGCAATTGTTAATGTCAGAGTTACATCATCATGAATATTATTACTAACATAACCATTACCTTTAAACTACAAATGTATACTTATATGCATTTCATTCCAGCTAAAATGATAAAGTATGAACATTAATGAGCTGTGTAGGTGGGGGCAGCTGTGTTTTAGATGTGAAGCCAGTAATATGATAGCATATACAAATCACAAGGGATCATATTATACCATTTGGAAGAATCATCATTATTCTAAGTATCACAGCATGGACTAGTGTAAAGTTATTACCCCAATGATTAATGAATCATACCACATAATAGTTGTAGTTGGTTGAACTCAGTTACATTTGATTTTATTTGGCTGTATCTTCCTGACCTGGTGCATCTTGCTGCTATTTAGTGTTTATCAAATGAAGCAAATGTTGGCAACTGTGGATCTTTTGAAGCTAATGTCTCTGTGTCAGGCCTGGACAAAGTCAACTGAGCAATCTGCAGTGTACTTCCAAATGCACAGTCCAAAATCAAGAGTTGGCAAAGTTGCATGTTCAGTAATAGATAGAAATCTATTTCCAGAGGACTTTTCATCATCTCAGGAACTTCCAAAATGCTTTAAAGCCTAAGAAGTAGTAGTCTCTGTGAAACAGGAAACATGGAGCTAATATATGTAAACTGGCCTCCCATAAACAGCAATGAGATAATGACCAGATGAATTGTTACTTTGGAGTATTGATTGATGGATCACTGTTGACCAGTTCACTGGGAAAGAAGTTCCCTTCCCCCGTTTGAATAGTCTGTTTTATACGAAGGGTAATTACACCTGAAGAAAAGTTGAATTGAAATCTTTGCAAAGCTCAATTTTATTCTTTGGCAAACTGGTACTATTTTGGCTTTATTTTAACTGAGAGCATTAAAACTTTAACAATTAATGAGTGATTGAAATCTGGAATTGTCTCATAAGGATCGTGAATGCTGAGCCAGTTGGACTTTGCGTCACTGGAATCTTGTAACAGACAAAGGTATCAGAGGGTCTGAAATGAAATCAGATTGAGGGGATGTGGTAAAGCAATGGTAATGTCACAGGACTAGTAATCCAGAACCGAAGGACAACGTTCTGCAAATATCGGCTCATTATCACATCATGATAGATGAAGAAATTTGAATCTTGAAATTTGAATTTAAGATCTAGAATTAAAAGGCTGGCCTTGTGGTGAATGTGTAACCGTGTTCATTGTTGTAAAAAAAACATATCTGGTTTACTAACATTCTTTAGGGAAGAAAATAGACCATAATGTTATAAAACTAAAAGATTTTGGAACAAAGATGGTTGGGTCACTTGTTTCTGCTCCTAAGGGAAGGTGATGACCTAGTGGTATTATTACTGGATTATTAATCCAGAGATCCAGGTCATGTTCTGGAGACCCAGGCTTGAATCCTTCCATGATAGTTTGTGGAATTTGAATTCAATAAAAATCTGGAATTAAGAGTCGAATGATAACGATGAATCCATTGTCAAGGGAAAAAAGACATCCGCTTCACTCATGTCCTTGAGTGAAGAAAATCTGCCAACCTTACCTGATCTGGCTAACATGTGACTCCAGACCCACGGCAATTTGGCAACTAGAGATTGATAATAAATGCTGGCCCAGCCAATGATGCTCACTTTTCATGAATAAAAAATGGAAGGGAGATTATCTACAGACATTCTGGGGTCTAATTGAATGGCAGAGCATGAACAAGAGACTAAATGGTCTATTTCTGTTTTACCATCAAGCCATAGAGACATATAGCATGGAAACAGCCTCTTAGGTCCAACTCATCCAAACCAACCAGATATCCTAAATTAATTCAGTCCCATTTGGCAGCATTTGACCCATATCTTTCTAAACGCCTCCTATTCATATACTCATCCAGATGCCTTTAAAAATGTTATGATTTGGAGGTGCCGGTGTTGGACTGGGGTGTACAAAGTTAAAAATCGCACAACACCAGGTTATAGTCCGACAGGTTTATTTGGAAGCACTAGCTTTCAGAGCGCGGCTCCTTCATCAGTGGTGATGAAGTAGCCCGATAAAGGAGCAGCGCTCCAAAAGCTAGTGCTTCCAAATAAGCCTGTTGGACTATAACCTGGTGTTACGTGATTTTAACTTTTAAGTGTTGTAATTGTACCAGCCTCCACCACCTTCTTGCGCACCACTCTCTGCTTGAAAACATTCTTCCTTGGGTCCCTTTTAAATCTTTCCCCTTTCATCTTAAACCCATGCCCTTTAGCAGATTAGAACTTGCGATAAGTGCCTGAAAAATCTGGAGTTTTAAGTTATCTTCTACAGAAGGCCTACGTTAAAATCCAGCATCACCTAACAGCTGCGAATGCAGTCTTTGGCCACCTGTGGAAGATATCAAAAGTACATGACACCAAAAGTGAAACCAAGCTCCTGGTCTATGATGTGACTGATTTCAGCTTCAAACTATGAAGGTAGCAGCAGGGAATATATAGGGAAGGCATCTTAATCCATACGTTCTGTCCACACTAGGGGAACAAGTTACCATTAGCTGCACAATGTTGGTCATATTGTGATGGCAGATGCACATTATATTTTGTGAAGTGGTATTTTAAAATAGGTAGATACAAGTGGGAGAGTGGTGTAAACATTTTTAAACTGGTCACTGGGTCAGGAGGTAATTTGGAACAAAGTTTTTCAACTCAAAGCATGTGAATGCAGCTAAGCACCTGGGAGAAATCTGAAGTACACAGGGACTTTGGAGTCCTTGTTCAG
This sequence comes from Hemiscyllium ocellatum, assembly GCF_020745735.1. Classification (NCBI taxonomy): domain Eukaryota; kingdom Metazoa; phylum Chordata; class Chondrichthyes; order Orectolobiformes; family Hemiscylliidae; genus Hemiscyllium; species Hemiscyllium ocellatum. The sequence goes on along the minus strand of NC_083405.1, from coordinate 121,071,568 downwards.
AATTCTCTTCAATGTTCCAATATTTAGAATAATCTTCTTGCCTTTTTTTAATGGACCAGACCAAACCCCCTCAAAACATTCAGATGATAGTATAGTCCCTTACTTTTTCTTATTTTAAAGATAAATATAAGGTGCTGCGTTCCAGATCCAAGTCAATTGGCCAAAGCTTTATTCATCCACTATAGTTAAAATATAACAAAAGAAAGAAGGAATTGGAACAATTTAACTCTCTTAGAAAACTTAACAGAACAATAGAACAGTAACGATTACTAATTAACTATTCCAATATTGTAACATCCCATAAATATGCCCTTAGCAAAAAGCAAATTCAAGAAACAGATTGTCTCATGTGCAGATGTGCAATCCTGGAGGAAAGAACATCAAAATACAATTCTGAGAGAGAAAGAATTCTAGCTTTCAGCTGGAGCAAAGAGAGATGTGGCAGCCTTTTCACAAACCCAGCAGCTTCTGTTGCTGAAAACACTAAAAGTCTTGTCTCTGTTGATAGGAGCTTGACCACACCCATTCAGGCTGCTTCTATTGTTCCAACTTTAAAACAAAAACACCAAAGACTTCACAAATTGTTTATCTTCATGTGGACTGCTCATTGCCTGTCCCCCAATCTCACTGTAAAAGAAACCAGGATAAAACACACTTCTTCACGCCACAGTATTATTATGCTCTGTCATTTGCCAGCCAGCCAGCCAAGGATTTTATATGCTTTATTTTTGAAAGAAAAATAGCTTTATCACCTTATCCTGCCATCTTCAAAGATTTAATTATGTGAAGCTCTAGGTTTAGCTGTTTCCTCATCTCCTTTATACAATAGTACTCCCGTGGCATGGTGGCTCAGTGGTTAGCACTGCTGCTGCACAGTGCCAGGGACCCAGGTTCAATTCCCACCTTGCACAACTGTGTAGAATTTACATATTCTCCCTGTGTCTATGTGGGTATCCTCCCACAATCCAAAGATGTGCAGGTCAGGTGAATTGGTCATGCTAAATTGCCCATATTGTTAGGTGCATTAGTCAAGGTAAGTAGGGGAATGGGTCTGGGTGGGTTGCTTTCTAGGACGTTGTTGTGGACTTGTTCAGCTGAAAGGCATTTTTCCATACCAGGGAATCTAATCTACTTCACTTCAAGTTTAAAGAACATAATTCTGAAGAAAATTAAGAATGCTGATTTAAAAGTTAAAGGTTTTCATGGTATGAGTAGTAACTTTGAATAAGACAATTTTTGAATTCGCACAATGGAAAATTCTAGAATTGTCTTGTATGCCTATGCATAAAGGATGTGCTAGGGAAGCCAATGAAGTCTTTCACCAGCTGCTATTTTGAATTTTTGTACAATTCAATACTGTGGGCCTCTGAACAGTGATATCTGGCTACCCACATTACCAATTTTTCTCAATATTGATCTATCAGTAGCAAGAGTGTTAATATACAGACCCAGTATGAGCACAATTTGCAGTAAGATCTGTAGTGTACTGTAAAAAGCCTTAGTGAATGACTTTGGCTTACTATTTGTACTTCGAAAAGAGCAAAAACATGTTGATTTGGTTACAGGAGGTGGTGTAGGAAGTGGTTCTTGAGCAGCACAATGACCAGGAGTAGAGCCAAATGACTTCTTTTTATCCATGTTGTATATTCTACATAATCCACGCAAGTAAACAGCAGGGCTAATTTCATCAGTCTAAGACTTAATTAAAGGTAATCCTTGATTTAATTTGAATAGTTCGGATTATAAATGTTCCTGCAATGATGGAAGCAAAATCTTTGCAAAGCCAATTTTATTTTTTGGCAAGTTGGTGCTGTTTGGCTTTATTTGAACTGAGACCATGAAAAATGAACAAACCAGGGCGCCATTTCCAACATCCTTGATGCAGTTCCCATTGTTTGCCTCGAAATACTTCATACATTTATACTCAGAGCTGCCTGTATGAAGGATATCAGCTTTACATCATCAAATTTGCTCTGAAGGCTGAGCAAGGTAAAACTGAGTTACAGTTAAAGGTTTCTCTTTTTCCTTAAAACAAGTCATAAGATCTATTGAATTGGTAATGAATTCATGGAATGTTCAGACCTAAGAGCACTTTTTTTTTAGACAAAACAAAAAAGGCTTTTTTTTGCATTCTAAATAAAAAGCTTCACATTACAACAGAACTTATGTTGCACCAAATTAATTGCCTGTGAACTCGGCTGGAAATACTTCACAGTAACTGCCCTCATAGCTTTGTAGCTGGTTTATAAATTGTCATTTATATTAGAACACTTTACATCAATACTTTGGATTCTGATATGGACTCATTAAAAATGTACACGTGCATTTATATAGCACCTTTGGTACAGTGAAGTACTTCAAGAAAAAAAATTAAGATGCTTTGCAAGGGTGCCAATGATTGAACTCTGACACTGCGCCACCTCAACAGGTGTTAAACAGGTTTCCAAAGGCTTGGTCACAAAGTTGGTCATTAAGGAGCAGCGAGCGGATGTGGGGACATCGAGGGAGAGAAATCCAAAGCTGAAGATAAAACAGCTGAAGCCACAGCTGCTAATGTTAGAGCGATGAAACCTGACGACATGCAAGAATTGGAAGATGATACAAATTTCAGAGGATAGTGGGGCTGGAGGGGGTTACAGAGATGGAGACAGGCAAGGCCACTGAGGTATTTGAAAATAAGGGTGTGCCAAATTTGATAAACAGTGTAAAGTGGGAAAACACTAACTGGCCACCAAAAGACACAACCCACTCTCACTAGTTTCCATACATACAGACAAAGAAGGACACCACTTTGACTGGGACAACACACACATCCTAGGACAGGCGAAACAAAATGCACATGAGAAGTCATGGCATTCTAACCGGAACTCCATCAATAAACACATTGACTTAGATCACATCTACCTTCCCTTGAAAAAAAGAACCGGACATGACATCAGTCACCTTAGAAAACCAAGACGTATAAATAGAGAGGCTTTCATTGATGATGTTATCTAGTCATGGTGACAAAAAATCTGAAAACAAACCTCCCAGCTGAGCGAGCTAACTTACATACTTATCATCAATCTGAGCTACAAATCTTCTCAAAAATCGCTAATTGGCCAGAGTAATTGTGATCTGAAGTTGTCTAAATCTGCTTCAAGTCAAAGAGCTATTGAGGCTTGGTCAATTGAAAATGAGCCACTATTAGGCAAGGAATGAAAAAAGAGGGAACCAAGGCTGATTGAAAACAAAACATGGTGGAGATCACAGCGGGTCAGCCAGCATCCATGGAGCGAAAGCAAGCTAACTTCATTGGAGGTGAAATGTTGGCTTGCTCTCTCTCCATGGTTGCCACCTGATCCATTGTGATCTCCAGCATTTTTTGTTTTCAGTACAGATTCCAGTGTCTGCAGTAATTTGTTCTTACTGAGACTGGTTGACGGTGTTGAGATGCTATGACCTAATTGAATGGTGGAACACATACACGTTTTCCTATAACGTGAAACAGCTATAGGAGGACTGTCTCCCACAACTTCACCTTTCAGTCATTTGCAACATAATGTAAACTCAAATATTAAGAACTTGAAAAATGGTCCATCTTAAATTCAATTTGAATACTTTTAACTGCAGCAGAGGGTTAACTATATTGAATTCCTTTTATTAAAAGTGACACGAATACTTTGACAGGTGTGAGCCTGTAGCCAGCAGTGTATGTGGTTATCTTAGCTGCAAATTACTTTAAGCACGTCTTTACATTGAAAAGGTACATGTAGCATGTTGATGATGGCAAAATAACATCAAACTCAGTGATGATGAATGTTGGTCGTGTATGATAGGGATGTACTTCTGTTTAGCCGGTGCTTGTTCTTAAAGGTATTAGAGGTTCAGGAGGTGCTCCTAAAGAAACATTGCTTAGTTTTTTTAAAAAAATCACTTGTGGGATATTGCTGTGAGTGGCTTGGCCACAATCCATTGCTCATTCTGAAGCTTAAATCTTAGGATCTTAAAGGAAGTAACAACAGAGATAGTGGGTGCATTGATTGTAATTTTCCAAAAGTCCTTGGATTCTGGAGAAGCACCAGAGGATTGGAAATAAACTACCGATGTGACACCCCTAATGAAAATAAAAATGAAGGAGGCAGAAAATGGGTATTTGAAGGCCAATTTGAAGGCCATCTATTATTGGAAAAATGTTGGAATCAAGTAATAGCAGCAAATTTGGAAAATCATAATGCCATCAAGCAGTGTCAACATAGCTCATGAAAGGAAAATCACGTCTGACTAATTTATTGTAGTTTTTTTTTTGCATAAGTTTCAACCTGGGTAGGTGGAGGGGCATCAGTAGTATTCAGACTTCCAGAAGGTATTCCAAAAGGTTATTTACAGGTGGGCAACTTGTGAGCAATGAGGTTCCACAGGGATCAGTGCTGGGGGCACAACTGTTTACAATATATTTAATATATTAATGACATGGAGAACTGAAGCAAATATACTGGAGCCAATTTTGTAGACAATACAAAAATAGGTGCAAAAGCAGACTGTGAGTGGAATACAAACAATTTGCAGAGATATTGATAGCTTAAGTAAGTGGGCCAGAATTAATGAAGTAAAATGTGGTAAAATGTGAAGTTGTTTATTTTGAAAGAGGGAACAAAAAAGCAAAATGATTTAAATGGAAAAATAACTGCAGAAAGCTGCAACATAAAAGGACCGAGGGGTACTTGTGCAGAAAGCTAGTATCCAGGCTCAGCTTAAGGGGCTTGGAGTATAAGAGTAGGGAAGTCTTACTGCAATTTTACAAGGCGCTGGTGAGTTAACATCTTGAGTACTGTAAGCCAAACTCTTTTTGGCCCTCTTCTTTAAGGAAGGATGTAATTTCATTGGAGACAGTTCAGAGAAGGTTCACAGAGATGATCCCCAGTATGGAGTAAAGGTTAAACAGACTGTGCTCTACTCACTGGAGTTTAGAAGAATGAGAAATGATCTAATTGTAACTTATTGCATTCTTAAGGAGCTTGAAAAATGCTGAGAGGATGTTTCCCCTCATGGGAGAGCTAGGACCAGAGGACATAGTCTCAGAATAAAGGGGTGCCACTTTAAGACTGAGATAAAGACAAATTTCCTCTTTCCAATGATTGTGAGTCTTTGGAAGTCCTTGCCAAAGAGAACTGCGGGGCAGAGCTCTTGTGTATCTTTCAGGCTGAGATCGATAAATGACTAGGCAAATCAAAGGTTACTGGATAAAAGCAGGAAAGGGGACGTGAGGAATGTCTGATCAGTCATGACCTTATTGGATGGCAGAGCCAACTTGAGACCTAAATGGCCTATTCTTGTTCCAATTTCTTCAGGTCTTATAGTCTTAAGGTGGTGGTGAACTGCCTTCTTGAACTGCTGCAGTCCATTTGATGGAGGGGGACCCACAATGCCAGTGGGTAGGACCTTCTAGTGTTTTGACCCAACAACACTGACCCAGTAACATGGAAAGAAAGGTGATATCTTTCCAAATCATGATGATCAGTGATATTCCCATGTATCTGCTGCCCTTATGCTACTACAGTTTGGTGACCATGGGTTTGGAAGGTGCTGACCATGGAGCATTGTGGAATTTGTTACTTGAGCACATGGCTGCTACTGAGTGTCGGTGGTGGATGCTTGTGGATGTGGTGACAATTAAATTGACTGCTTTGTCCTGGATGGCGTCAAGCCTCTTCAGTGATATTGGAGTTGCTACTGTGCATAATGTATATTGTATATGCTGCAGCCAAATTGACCTGTTCTCATCCCTACAGTATGTTCGTAGTTTCGCCAGTTAAGGTACTGATAAATGGTAATTCACAGACGTTTGATAATGGGGGATTTAACAATGTTAATCTAATTGAATGGCGAGAAAAAGTGGTAAGATTGTCTGACCAAGAGATAGCCATTGCCTGGCACTTGTACAACCTGAATGTTAATTGCCATTTCTTAGTTCAGGCCTGGAATTGTTAAAGTCTTGTTGGTTAGGCAGGTGAAGTTGGGGCGTCGTGAATGGCTCTGACCTCAATACAGTCATCAGGAAACATCTACATTTCTCTCCATATGATGGAAGGAAGATCATTGATGAAGATTTTGTATTTGTTGGAGGCCAGTCATCTCAACTCCAAGTATTCTCTGCAGGAGTTCCTCGGAGTAGTGTCCCAGGCCCAACCACCTTCACTTGCTTTATCAATGACCTTCCCTCCATCATAAGGTCAGATGTGCAAATGTTTGCCAATGATTGTACAATGTTCAGCATATTCATGACTCCTCAGAGAGTGAAGCAGTCCATGTGCAAATGATACAAGATCTGGACAATATCAAGTAACATTCACGCCATACAACTATGATCATCTCCAACTAAAAAACACAGTCTAACCACCAACCCTTGATTTCAGTTGTCCAATTTACTAACGCTGAATCCCCACTATCAACTTGATGGGGATTACCATTGACCAGAAACTCAACTGAACTTGTCATATAAACTCAGTGGCTACAAGAGCAGGTCAGAGGCTAAGAATACTGTGGTCATTAACTCACCTGATGAGCCCCCAAAGCCTATCCACCATTTACGCAAGTCAGGAGTGGGATGGAATACTCCTCACTTCCCTGGATGGGTAAAGCTCCAACCATACTCAAAAGGCTTGGCACATTCAGAACAAAACAACCCACTTGATTGGCACCACATCCACAAATATGCACTTCCTCCACCACTTACTCAATAGCAGTGTACTATCTGCTAGATTCACTGCAAAAATTCACCAAAGATCCTTAGACAGCATCTTCCAAAGTCACAGGCATTTCTATCTTGAAGGATAAGGGCAGCAGATATATGGGAATGCCACCATCTTCAAGTTACCCTCCAAGCCACTCACCATCCTGACTTGGAAATGTATCACCATTCCTTCACTGTCGTTGGGTTAAATTCATAAAATTCCCTCCCTGACAACATTTTGGGTCAACCCCAGCAGGTGGACTGCAGCAATTCAAGAAGGCAGCTCACCATCACCTTATCAATGGCACCTAGGAACAGGCAACAAATGCTGGCCCACACACTAGTCCCACGAATGAATAAATTAAAAACGCTGAAGCTGGTTGGGTTGTGTATACAACCTTGTTAGACACTCCAGCATTAATGTCCCATGGTTGAAGTAGTTGGTCTGCAACAATCACAAACCACCTTCCTTTGGACTATGTGTGACTCCAACCAGTGGAGTGTTTTGATTTGATTCCCATTGACTCCTCCTGAACATGTGAAATGGGAGAAAGAGAGGCTGCTTGGCCCCTGGAGCCTGCTCTCCATTTTAAAAAAGGTGATGGCAGATTGGTTTGTGTTTTGAATACCTCATTCCCCATCTAGACCTGATAACCTTGGACTCCCATGTCTGTCAGGAATCTATTTACTGCAGCCATAACAATACCTAATGACCTCGTCTTCACAGCTTTCTGAGGCAATTTGTTCACAACTCTCCGAAACAAATAATTCCTGATTTCTGTACCAAAGGTGTGAGTCCTTATCTTAAAACAATTTCCCTTAATAAGAGGAAGCATCCTTTTCATGTCCTTCTTTTCAAAATCATTCAGGATCAGGATTTACATAAAGTTGCCTCTCATTTTTCTAAACTCCAGTGGAAACAATACAATCAATCCTCATAAGGTAAGATTTGGAGTTGCCAACCACCTGATGAAGGAGCAGCGCTTTGAAAGCTCGTGCTTCCGAATAAATCTATTGGACTATAACTTGGTATTTTGTGATTTTTAACCACTTAAGACAACCCACTCGTTTCAGGTGTCAATCCAGTAAACATCCTCAGAACCACTCCACCACCATTCCCTTCCTTAAATAAAGAGACCAAAAGTTAATGTCAGTGTTACGCACAATTGGTCAAATGTCATGATGTCAAGGGAATCAATGTCGCCTCGTTTCTGGAATTCGGTCCGTGTACATGGTTGCTTTGAGCATGTAATGGGGTCAGAAGCTGAGCGCAGGTACCTAAGCTGAAAACCAGCAAGCAATTTATTGGTGAATAATGTCGTTTGATAAAATGGTTAACAATACATTCCATAACTGTACTGATAATTGAGATTAAGGTGATAGAACAATAAATGGCCAGATTTGCTTTGTTTAGCAGTTTGTGGACAGAGCATAGCTGGGCAATTTTCCACATTGTTGGGTAGATCCAATTGTTGAAATTTTATAGATAGTTTAAGAACCTAACTCCTCATTATAGGTGAGACGTGATCAGGTACCATCGTCATTGTTGTATCTGACATACTCAGTAATTAATTAATGTTACACTGAGTGAATTAAATTGGCTGAAGAATAATGATTGTCAGAATCTTAGGAAATCTATCTTTTAGCATTTCGGCCTCAGATGGTTGTAAACATTTCAGGTTTGTCTTTTGCACCCACCTGATGATCTCCACTATGACTGAGGGTAGGAATGCTTATGGAGCCACCTCCTGGACTTGTTAGTTGTTTCTGCTGCCATCAGTGACTGCAGAACTTTGATCTGATTTATTTGCTAAGGAGTTGCTTGGCTCTGTCTGTAGCATGCTGTTTCTGCTGCTTATCATACCTCTGATGCAGTGTTCTAAATTCATCAGGTTGGGACTCATTTACCTAGTGCTTCTACTGATACGTTTTTCCATACGCTCCAGTGATTCTCTTGTTCACCAAGCTTGATCGAAAGGTTGAGTGGTCCTTTGGTTTATAGATTATGGTGGAATGTAATTCTGTTGGTGATAGTCAACACGCACCTCTGCAGTTGTCTAATATTAAATTTCATGATCTAAGTGGATCATTCCTTTCAACGATCCATGCAGGCACAATGGGCTAAATGGCTTTCACTGTGCTACATCATTATGTAGAAATTAACACAAGACATTCCATGCAACAACAATGTTATAATTTTAGCTGTTTCGATCTCAATTTGTTTCCAATTAGCTTCACAAAATGAGCTTTTACCTGTCGTGTCGATTTTTGACATAAACATTCGCTGGATACTGTTCCTTTAAAGATTAGCCAATTTTGCAAATGTACTTGCACCTCATAGTACCAAATAAAAGCTCACCAAGCAGGTGAAAGAGGAGGAGAAAGACTGAGAAAAAGGCAATTGGACAACAAAATGGGATTTCTTCATCATAAGTCCATTGGCATGGTTCATGGATTTGTTGCTACTCAAGATTGTGACACTCAGCAATCGTTTCATAGAACCATAGAAGGCCTATACTGTGGAAACAGGCCATTTAGCCCAACAAGTCCAACACAATCCTCCGAAGAGTATCCCACCAAGATCCTTTACCCTACCTTATTACTCTATATTTCCCCTGACTAATGCGCCTATTCTACACATTCCGGAATACTATGAGCAATTTAGCTTGGCTAATTCACCTAACCTGCACATTTTTGGACTGTGGGAGGAAACCCAAGCAGACACGGGGAGAATGTACAAACTCATTTGTTAGTATTCCTGTGACACTTTAAGGAAAAATGAAGTTTGATCTTTATTATCAGTCACAGCTTTGATTGTGTTCGATAAATGTCCTTAAAATTTTACAATTCAGCGATTAACATACCAAGTTGCTATGAAATTTATTTTTCTGCTATTTCACAGTAGCCATTAACCCTTTGACAATAAGTGAGTTATAACCTTCTAATGCAGTGGACCTGATGAAAGCTTCTTCCATTATTATTGCAGTACATCATCAACTTCATAATTTTCTATTATATGATTTTAAATCTCACCTTGACATTTGTTTATAATTTCTGAAAGGTAAAACCTCATTTCCAAGTAATGTCCTATATTTTAATGTAATATTACAATTTGAATATTTAACCACAAAGTTACAAAATAGCCTTTTCCTATTTTCCCATGTAAAGTGACTGGCTAGCTCAGCAAGTGGTCAGCACTGCTGCATCACAGCGCCAGAGACCGGGGTTCAATTCCCGCCTCAGGCGACTGACTGTGTAGAGTTTGCACGTTCTCCCCGTGTCTGCGTGGGTTTCCTCCGGGTGCTCCGGTTTCCTCCCACAGTCCAAAGATGTGCAGGTCAGGTGAATTGGCCATGCTAAATTGCCCGTAGTGTTAGGTGAAGGGGTAAATATAGGGGAGTGGGTATGGGTAGTTTGCACTTCGGCGGGTCGGTGTGGACTTGTTGGGCCGAAGGGCCTGTTTCCACACTGTAAGTAATCTAATGGTGTCAATACTCAGACAAGAAAGAAGCGCCTCACGTTATTGCAGAAAACTGTGAACAGTACAAGATACAAATTATACAAAACAAGACATGAGAAAGGCAATATTTGGCCTATTAGAGGGATTGATGAATTTCATTCAGTGTTGCTTACAAATCTGGCAACATCATCCCAACTTGCTCAGCTGAGAGAATGTTTTAACAGCTCCTGCTCATATTTTATTCCGTGCAAGTGAATTTAGGGGAGTTAACTGTCAACTGGCAATTCCTACATTACGTGCTCAACATAGCATCTCCTTAGCATTTCCCACAAGATGTGGCTGCATTGCCAAGATGTTTTCTTTATTATTTCAAAGGAAATGGGATCAGGACAAAGCTGTCTGTTCACATTGTGTTAGTTGCTGACTGACTTTCTCAGTAATGATTATAGCATTCTTAATTCAACGTCATCAATTCCATAAGGAATCTGTGGTAATGAAATCATGCCATCCATTAAAAGAGCATGATGGCCTTAGATCTTCTATTACATTCAGATATGTCACATTGTTAAGAGACGGTAGTATCTGAAGCATTGAAATCAGATTCTGTCAAAAAAATTGCGTTTAAAACTCTGTTCATCGGGTGGCATGGTGGCTGAGTGGTTAGCACTGCTGCCTCACAGTGCTAGGGACCTAGGTCCCATTCCACCCTTGGTGACTGTCAGTGTCGAATTTACACATTCTTCCCGTATCTGCATGGGTTTCCTCTGGGTGCTTTGGTTTCTTCCCACAGTCCAAAAATGTGCAGCTTAAATGGACTGGCCATGCTAAATTGCCTATAGTGTCCTGGGTTATGTCAGGTAGTTGGATTAGCCATGGGAAATGCAGGGTTTTAGGCTGGGGAGGTGGGTCTAGGTTGGATGTTGTTCAGATTGTTGGTGTGGACTCGATGGGCCAAATGGCATGCTTCCACACTGTAGGGGTTCGATGAATTGATTTTGAATTATTTTTGAAAGAATGAAGTTAATGAAAACACATTTCAGCATTCTCATAATCAAGAATATATTGATCCCTGTCAGGTTTTGAGGCATTGATCCCAGTATTGGTAATGTTGCCCAGTTACAATGCTCTATTATTCAAGATTTTGATTCTGAATACTATATTCACTCAAGTATTTTTTCTCAGTGTAAATGTCTTCACAGTTTCAGGTAACAATAGCTTTAAAGAACCATTTTTGCTACATTTGTGGAGCTGCAATTGTTTTTATGATAAAAATAACTAATCTCTGCTTTTCCTTCATGTTGCTTTTACAGCAGATCAATACTCAAAATAGCAGTGCGATTTGTGATTTAGTTATTTTGAAATCCAATTAACCTGTAGGTTGTCTCAATGTCTCTTAAATTACACTTTTGTTTTGTATTTCTAGTTGCTATTGCAAACTCCAGTCAATATTGTCTATAAGAAAATACTGATTCTGTCTTTGTTAGTTCATAGCACGTCAACCTTATGCATGTTTAATTGTCAGCTCTCCGACTTAAACTTACAGCTGTTACGCTGATCCTTTTAGTGATCAAGGACTACTCAGTTTTGGAATGTGAATGTTTTGCAATGTATTCTCTGAGTTACATTATCTTACAGCGTGTAAAATCTGGGGCCACAAGATCTGGGGGTAAAGTCACATGTGTGTGTGTAGAAAATTAGACCGATTAGTTTCATTATAAATACTGATGTCTGAGGTGGCAAAGTGGCTAGGTTGTTATCTACACACATAGGTTTACTTTGGGATATGGATTGTAATCTCACCACAAAAGCTGATGGAATTTAAAATTCTACTCTTTCCCTTCTCTCAAAGAATTGTGAGTCTGTGAAATTCACTATACCAGAATGCAGTGGACACTGGATAAACTTAAGGTGGAGATAGTCAGATCTTTAATTAGTAATGGTTATTAAGAGTGGGCAGGAAAGTAGAGTTGAGACGGCGATAAGATTGTGTTGAATGAATCCCGAGAGGCATAGATAAGGTGAATATTCAACATCTTTTCCCCACGGTAGAGGAGTCCAAAACTAAAAGGCATAGGTTTAAGGTGAGAGGAGAAGATTTAAAAGGGACATGAGGGGCAACTTGTTGGCACAGAGAATGGTACATACGTTGAACGATGGGTCAAATGCAGGCAAATGGGACTAGTCAGTTTAAGAAACCTGGTGACCACGGTTGAGATGGGCCACAAAGCCTGTTTCCATGCTGCATGACTATTACTCGATGAACAGTAGAGCAGGTTTGAGGGCATAAATTGTCTACTCCTGCTCCTGAATCTTTGCATAAATATTACGGGCACTTGGGGTCATTTGGTTTTGTCCCTATCTCTAAGTCAAAATTCTGGGTCCCAGTTCCAGATTCCCACGAGATGTGTCATCATGTATCCAACAGCATGAATGCAATTTATTTCCTATTACTTCCCTCAGCATTTATGTTTTCATAATCCCAGGAGAACAACTAGAGATACAACAACTACCTAGAAGCTATTAAATGCTAGAGGTTTGAAATTGATATTGATTGGACAAGAGTATTGAAGCAAAAGATAACTGATAGACTCCTGGCTATGTTTCCCTCTCAAGCTCAGTATATAAAAGAATGGTTAAAACTGTACCAGTGCCTGAATCTGAGCTGGATAAATGTCAAATTTCACAAAGTCATGATTGTCCAGTTGGCCCATCGCTATAGAGAGATTAATATCTCAACCACTCAAGTGTTGGGAAGCATAATATGAACATGTTCTTCGATCGCTTGCATGAAATTAACTCAAGTTGACTGGAACTGCTATACCTTAACCCGTGACCATGCAAAGTAGAAACTTCTTTGCAAAACTGCACATACCCAGATGTTTATTAATTGAGATATTTTTCAAGTGTTTCTGCAGGGAGATGGTGATGTAGTGGTGTTGTCCTCGGATTCACTGCCCATGTTCTAGGGACATGGACTCGACTCTCATCATGGCAAAATGTGAAATTTCAGATAATGAAAGTCTGGATTAGATGCCCTCCAATCTGTTGCTGTCCAAAACCCACCTGGTTCACTAAAATTCTTTTAGGATGGAAATCGGCCATCCTTGTCTGGCTTACATATGACTCCAGAGCAAAGTGGTTGAATTTGAACTGGTCCTGCAAGTAGTAATTAGGGCAATAAATACCGGGCCAGCCAATATTGCCACAAATAAATTTAATTTAAAAAATCAAAACATTATCTGCAGTATTGTCCTAATTATTGACCCAACATACTCCTGGCTCCTTCAATCTCTATCTCAGGTACAGGCAGCCTCTCTGAGAAGCTGCCTCCTGCTGAAATACTTTGGCTATAATGCACAGTACATAAGTCACTGGAAAGTGGTGCAACACATGAGCAACAGCTGCAAATGTGTTGCTGGTCAAAGCACAGCAGGTTAGGCAGCATCTCAGGAATAGAGAATTCGACGTTTCGAGCATAAGCCCTTCATCAGGAATAGGAGAGAGTGAGCCAAGCAGGCTAAGATAAAAGGTAGGGTCTTAGCCTGCTTGGCTCTCTCTCTCCTATTCCTGATGAAGGGCTTATGCTCGAAACGTCGAATTCTCTATTCCTGAGATGCTGCCTAACCTGCTGTGCTTTGACCAGCAACACATTTGCAGCTGTGATCTCCAGCATCTGCAGACCTCATTTTTTACTACAACACATGAGCAAGTTTCTTGTGCTTTAAGGGTAGCATCAGCAAATGTTATTTGTTGTGTTAGGCCACATGTTTGTCAGTAGAACAGAAGGAAACTGGTGCATTTGTTTGCTGCATGAACAACGGTTGAGATATATGTCAAGTGACTTAAATGTTTACCAACCAATTGTTTGGCTGACTAATGAGATTAAGTAACTGCAGTGATAAATTACATTTCCACGATTTATTCCTTTTTCTTGTGAATTAAAACAGGGGCAAGGAGTTGCTGGTATTCCTTGAGAGTTTAATCCAATCCAGTGTTCTTTGTATCATTCAGAAGTAAAATGAAGGAGAGACTTTCTTAGCTAACATGATTATGAAAATTTGCATTGGCACCAAACCAGCAAGTGGATATTTTCTTCTCCTTGTTGTAAAATATCCAAGGGTATTTCAGATTCTAAGGGTATCGTGAGATACAGGGAACAAGTGGTAATGGGGGCAGATTTGGAGCATAAGGGTGAAGTGAAATTTTTGTTTAAGTTCAGAAAGAGGGTCCTAAGTTCTGTTTGGTAAAGGTGTCGCCATAAGGAATTCACCAGTTGATACCAAAACCTTTGTTTCATTAATAAAGATGCAATGACTGGGCATGTTCTTACCTGTTTGCAAAGATCAGGACTGTGTGTATGGACTATATGTAGCTTCAAGCAAGTACAAGTCTAAGTGCATTTCTATGTGACGATGTGATAATGTCAATGGATTAACAATTGAGAACATCAGGCTAATGTTATGGGTCTGAATCCTGCCATGGCAGATGGTGAAATTTGATTTCAATAAAAGTCTAATAAAAAATCTTAGCCAAATGGTTGTTTGTTATTAAATAAAATCTGGTTCTCTAATGCCCTTTAGGGAAGTTAAAATGCCAACATTGCCTGGTCTAGCATGGTACTCCCAATGGTTTATAAATACTTATTGCAAGTACATTATGTTCTTTAGTGTAATTTTTTAAAGAACTGATCCATGATATTTGGCATAATTCAATTGCTTGTATTTGAAACAAGCTAATTGAAGCTGATAGCTAGGAGTTTTTAAAATATGCACTCATGAATATAGCACAAGTATTGTGCAGGCTGAAAATATCTACTATCTATTTTTGTTATTTTATTCCAGATGTAGAAATAAGTGAAATCATCATAGTCCCAGAAGACCACCCCTTATTAAATAGAGATGACTGGTGTTGAGTTTATCCAGAAGTCACAAAACCTTTGGTGCACAGAGGGTCACATCACCCATTCCTGATGAAGGACATATGCTGAAACATGGACTCTCCTGCTCCTCCTATGCTGCCTAACCTGCTGTGCTTTTCCAGCACCACACTTTTCAGCTCTGATCTCCAGCATCTGCAGTCCTCACTTTCTCCTCCATGGTAGTCTCAGCTAATGCAAGCCAATTAGCTCATTTGGTTGGAAGACTGGCTTGCAGTACAAAAGTGACTCCAACAGCCTAGATTCACACTGTCTGCGGTGACCTCCATGATCCTACCCTTTACTTGAGATGAGGCGAGCCTCAGATAAAGTCATCTCTCTCCGATGGAGTGGTAAGATGACAGCGACTTTGCCTTGTATTTTCTACGTACCACCCTGCTTACCCCAGACCCCAGGTGAGGTGAGGTGAGAAACTAAATCTCACTGGTCAAGCAGCAACATTTCGCCATTGGTGATGGAAAGGCAATCCCACTCATGCTGGTTTTGAAATAAATTCCTTTTCGGACAATGTTGCAACTTGCGGCATTGACCGGTCCTGCACACTCTCTGCTTTAACCGGGCAGAGTGGCCGTGCAATTTCACCTTCCAGCTATTGTCATTATTCCTAAATGTTAAATCGAAGGGACTCAATTTAGCGAAATGTTCCTGTCAGCTCTAGGGGTGAGTGAGTGTTCCTTGCGCTGATGTCAGTGAACTTAGTCCCGGTTATGTTGTCAACAAAAAACCTCATAAGACCTTTTGGTAAGTAGTGGATATTTAGCTGTTGTTCAGGTCACCATTTATCACTCAACAAATGTCGCTTAAGAATAGAAACCCGTGAAAGTTTCCCAAATTGACTGTTGCACTTTATAGCGCAAATCGGGACCATACTTTCACCCTCCACTGACTGTAAAACACGCCGGGACTCGCTGCGGGCATGACCAGGCGCTAGATAAATGTAAACCTTTCCCCTCTGTTTGGGAGTATCTGCTACCAGTGCGGGTTACCTGCATTCTCAAGTTGGGAATGAGGACAGTGTTGTGTGTTCGTGCTGAGGTGGGGAAGCGCGGGGACAGGACTATGACAATCTCTGTCTCTCTGTCGGCGGTACCTGCTTTGTCCAATATATCCACAGAGGGGTGCTGCAGCCTTAACACACCAAAAATTCAACACTCTCTCCTTCGCATCCGCTCAACGGGAGGGGGCGAGATGCTGAGCCGAACTGGGGAGGCAATGCTAAATCCCTCGCCTTGTTGGTGGTGGTCCTTCGCAGCTTTGTGGGGGATTTTTCCCCCCCTGAGGGGCACTGTAGCAGCTGAAACCGATTTCTCTTCATCTGCAAACACACACACACACACACGGCACACTATACTCCCTCTCTGATTCACCCTGAACCCCCATCTGCACCTTCTCCCCCATCGCTGTGGGAGCCTGTCCGGCTGAGATTCTGCACCCCATTTCCCCCGAGTTTGGAACAGTTTACGGGGAGGTCAGGAATAAATCGGGATTAAGTTGTTTTGGTGGATTCCTTCCTCGTCAGTTCCGGCTGTTTGTCCTTTCTGTGTGTGTGTGTGTTCACCATTGGGAGCGGTGGGTCAGGTGTAGCCTCTATCTGTGTGTGTGTGTGTGTGTGTGTCTGAGAGACAGAGGGAGAGTTGATATTGGAAGCGCAGGGAAAGGACTGTCGCTGATGTAGTGAGACTGGAACAGCCTCCAGCCCCTTCCCCCTCCGAGCAGAGGGAGAGCCAGGAAGGCAGCGTGTCCTGAATGCAGTATTTGCCCGGCTGAACCCCTCCTCCTGATGCCAGTGTCAACCCAGGAGTGATCGCACCGGCTCTAAAGGAGATGTTCTAACTGCATGTCGATTCACAGCCGGCGGGGTTGTCGAGGACGCCAGATCTACCCCTTCTAGAGCGGATAGGCCTCTCCCTCCCTCACACCAGGACATATCTCTGTCTCCCTGTATTCCAGCCACCTCCCTCAACCTCCCCCCCCCCCCCCCCACTCTCTCCCGGTGGAGCCTGTACGACCGGCGTCTGCGCCGAAGTTCGTGCCGTAGTCTCCAGAGCTGACTTTGTGATGGCTTCGCTGTATCAGAGGATCACTGGGCAGATCAACACCTCCAGGTCTTACCCAGCTCCCGCCGAGGCTAGTCACCTACTCGGTGGCCAGTGCAATGATGAGGACAACGGAGGGAAAACTGCACGGTCCCTGGAAGACAACCGAGCCCGGTACCATTACCAGCACAGAGCTGACTGTGAGGACGATGATGTAAGATGATCATTACCTGCTCCTTTTCTGTTTGGCTTCACGGACCGTGTGTGTGTATATGGCTGATCAGTGTATGCACACCTGCGTGCGTATATGCATCTGTGTGTGTGTGGCTATGTCAGCATATGTACACCTGTGTGTATGTGTGACTGTGTCAGTGTATATACACCTGTGTACGTGGCTGTGTGTGTATTTCCACTTGTGCGTGTCAATGACTATGTCAGTGTACCTGCACCTGTGTGTATGGCTGTGTCAGTGTATCTGCACCGGTGTGTATGGCTGTGTCAGTGCATTGGCACCTGTATATGTGTGGCTGTGCCAGGATAAATGCATGCACCTGCGTGTGACTGTCAGTATAAATGCACCTGTGTATGTGGCTATGTCAGTGCAGATGCATCCGTGCTTGTACCTGTGTGTATGTGCACCTTTGTGTATATGGCTATGTCATTGTATCTGCACCTGTGTGTGTATATGCACCTTTGTGTGTGTGTATGTACATGTGGCTATGTCAGTGTATGTGCATCTGTGTGTGTTTGTACCTGTGTGTGTGAACCTGTGCGTATATGACTATATCAGTGTGTATGCACCTGTGTGTATGAACCTGTGCGTATATGACTATGTCAGTGTGTATGCACCTGTGTGTATTTGAACCTGTGTGTATATGGCTATGTCAGTGTATGTGCACCTGTGTGTATGAACCTGTGTGTATATGGCTATGTCAGTGTGTATGCACCTGTGTGTGTTTGTACCTGTGTGTATGAACCTGTGTGTATATGGCTATGTCAGTGTATGTGCACCTGTGTGTGTTTGTACCTGTGTGTATGAACCTGTGTGTATATGACTATGTCAGTGTATCTGCACCTGTGTGTGTTTGTACCTGTGTGTATGAACCTGTGTGTATATGGCTATGTCAGTGTGTATGCACCTGTGTGTGTTTGTACCTGTGTGTATGAACCTGTGTGTATATGGCTATGTCAGTGTATGTGCACCTGTGTGTGTTTGTACCTGTGTGTATGAACCTGTGCGTATATGACTATGTCAGTGTATGTGCACCTATGTGTGCGTTTGTACCTGTGTGTATGAACCTGTGCGTATATGACTATGTCAGTGTATGTGCACCTGTGTGTACAGTATATGACTATGTCAGTGTATACGCACCTGTGTATATGTCAGTATATATACGTGTGTGTGTCCCTCCTGTGCGCCTTTCTGTCTTTTTCTGCTTCATTTGAACCTCTCGGGCCTCTTTCTCCCCAAATCGCTGTCTCGTTCAATCTCAGCAAGTTAACCAGGTATCAAGTTGCTCTGAAGTTTTCTATTCAATGACAAACTGCGTGCTTTGTTTGCTCGGCGATATATTTATAGACGGTAGGATTACAATCCATGTTATGTTTCTGTTGTCGCAAGAGACAATCCTTCGTCCTGGTTGAAAGTGTGTGTTCGGGGAGGTAGTGAGGGGACCCCTCCCGTATAAAGTAGAGCTCAGTTATACATTTGAATGTGGTGAACGCCGGACGCTGAGGATCTGTGGGGAAAAAATGATTCTTGGCTTTGCTGGAAGGAATCGGAAACCGTTTAAAAAGTTGTATTTACATATCGCCTTGGCAACCTGAGCATCTTTAATAGTTCTGGCCTGATCAGTGCAGGAGTGAAAGCTCCTGGATTGGTTTTCTGATTATTTTAGTGGCGTTAGTCTGTAAAATACTTGGGAGGAATCAAGCCACCAGCCCGCTAGCGGCTGTTGCTGCTGCTGATATTGTTAGGGTTTGAGCTGTTCCTGAAGGACGCGCGAGAAATGCAATTTGCTGCACGTTGTGTTGCTGTCGATGGGATCGTTAAGATGCAGGATGCCCTTTGGCTGGGTCCCTTCTAACCAAAACACAAGGCATTTCACACAGAATCTATTCAGCTTTCTCTTAAATACCTCTCGCACAGCCAACTGTATGACGGTCGAATGAACTCTGAACTCGGGGCAGATGCTCACAATCCTGGCCTTGTGTTAAGTAACATTTACACCGTCAAGAAGTTCATGTTTGTCCAGATTTTTCTCCCCCCCCCCCCTCGGAAAATAGGTCACACTATTTTATGGCAGCCTTTAACATTTTGTTTTTCTCCTCTGGATTTCTTTTTAAAAAATCTATCTCACCAAAGCAGCCTGATTGAGATCTAAATTCGAGATTAAGAGTGAAGAGCAGAGATCTGCTGAGCTTGGTATGGTCCATCAGTCACTGTCTCAGCAGCGTTGGGTCTGGGGGTGAGGGTGGGGGGGGGGTAATCGTGCCTTTTAGACAAGCGATTGTTGGATCTTGACAAATAAGTTCATTACATTTTCTTCTCCGTGACGTCGCTGCACACGGCCGTGTTGCCATGAAATATTTAAGTTGCGTTCAGATGAATCTCTTGAAAGTGTGATCAATCATCCTAGGACAGCACATTGTTGGGAATGTTTGGATCCCCTTGGGCTCTCTCGTCTGTTACATTCTCGTTTTTTTTTATTTTAAAAAAAGAGACTGGTCCCCGGGGGTGTTGTCAGACATCTGCCGAGCTTCTGTAACCTTTCCTGTTTCTTTTTAACTTTTCGAGTCGGTGCTCCGTTCAGCTCAGGACTCAAGGTTAAATTGTGAGACCCAGCATTGGGCAGGGGTAACAACTTTCGCGCGAAAAGATTGCAGTCTTGAAATCAGTTAGGTGTCTTTATTTACCCCATTAGCAGCACTTGCTTGTTGTTTGGGCGGGCTAAGGTTCATTTATACCGCCGGTACATTCAGAGGGAGTAGTTATTGACTGGACGTCAATCCCCCGGGGAAGCTGGTGCGGGCTGTTTACCTCGAACGCCTCTCTCAATAACCACACATATGCGAATAATGACAGGATCAGGGACAGAACTGACCACGGTAAAACCAAAACAGCATTACCCTACCAAGAACAACGAATAAAAGCCACGTTTTGTGCCAGAAACAGAAACAGAGATTGCTGGAAAAGCTCATCAGGTCTAACAGCATCTGTGGAGAGAAATCAGAGTTGGTGTTTCGACCCGACTCTGATTTCTCTCCACAGATGCTGCCAGACCTGCTGAGCTCTTCCGGCAATCTCTGTTTTTGTTTCTGGTTTACAGCATCCGCAATTTTTTAATTCTTTTATTAACTTTGTAATTTAGCCACTTTTGCCAAGAGATTGAGAGGTTATTACAGAGCTAAAATGTACTTTGATTTAGAATTTTGGAAGTACAGGCTTAAAAAATACAAGTGTATGTTGAATAGTTCAGTCAGTGTGATTTGAAGTTTTCTTTGCAACTTCTGGTAATAGCAAATCAGGGCCGTTAGTGGCATGAGCAGTAGGGATGCCCAGAAGTAGGGGCTTTGATCAGTAAGTTTGCAGACAGTATGAAAATTGGTGTGGCAGGTAATGGTGAAGAGGATAGCCTTAGATTACTGGACGATAGAGACTGGCTGGTCAGATGAGCTGATCAGTGTTCAATGGAATTCAATCCAATAAGTGAAACTTGTCACACTTGGGCAGAATAAACAGGAGGAGGGAATACACGATGAACAGTTTCACCCTGGGAGGGTCAGAGGGACCTTGGTGTGCGTGTACACTGAACCCTTAATGTATCAGGACAGCTGCATAGAGTGGTTAAGAAGAAATATGGCGTAGAATTTATGAGCAGGGAGGTCATGGGGAATTGTGTACACGTTGGTTAGGCCGCAGCCAGAGTGTTGTGTGCAGCTCAGGAATGCACATTACAGGAGGGATGTGACAGCGCTGGAGGGGGTTCAGAGGAGATTTACCAGGATGTTGCCTAAGCTAGGGAGTTTCAGTTATGAAGAGAGGATTGGACAGACTGGAGTTGTTTTGGTTTAGAGACGAGGAGACTGAAAGGGGGAAATGATGGAGATCTGTAAAATTAGGAGGGACGCAGCTAGGATAGACAGGAAAAAAAACTTTCCTCTTGATGGAGGGTTAAATGATGGCAAAGGGTGGGGGGAGGGGTTGTTGTGCATAAATATTAGGGAAGGGCAGGAGGTTTAGAGAGGATGTGGGGGTTTGCTTTCCACCCACAGGGCGGTGGGAGCCTGGAACTCAGTGCCTGTTAGTGTGGAAAAGGCAGAAACTCTCTCCATATTAGGGAAGTATTTAGATATGCACTTGAAATGCCAAAGGTTACAAGATATTTGAGGTTATGGGCCAAGTGCTGGAAAATGCAATGAGAATAGTTTTGTGGTTATTTTGACTAGCACAGGCACAAAGGACTGTAGATCTCTATGATTACTGATGGCACTAAGTAATCCTGGTCTTCGGATAGAAAGCTGCTGCAGTCTGGCTTCATCTTATTGGAACTCAATTCTCATTCAACAATTGCATTGTAATTCATTATTCAATCAGTGCGACCTGTAAAACATAGATAGCATACCATTTCAAGATTTTCCCACAGTTTCATTGTCTTGTTGACCAGTATCAGCTGTAGGCCATAGTCTAAACTGAAAAAAAATGTATGATTGTAAATTGTAATGGTGGCTGCAAGTTAAATTAGCAAAGCTGCAGTTGCAATCAGGTACTGCCACTAGCTGCAGAGTCAATAATTACATCCGCTTTAGGACACGAATTAGTACAGTAAGTTGTATTTCTAGAACTGCTGTACTATCGTAACATATCACAGTTACTTCACAAAAGACCTATGAACAAAATTTAATACTGGTCACAAGGGAATACTGTTGTAAATGACAAAATGCTTGGTGAAACAGGTAGGATTTAGGACCACCACAAGTGACAAAAGCAGCGACAGAGCCGGGAGGAGATTTTAACAAGAGAATTCTAAACCTTAGGGCCTCAGCAGCTAAAGCTGAGATTGCCAAAGCTGAAACAATTAAAATGGAGGTAGCTCAAGGACAGAATTGTCAGAGGTAAACAAGCAGGAGGCTGGAAGAACATAGCAAGCCAGGCAGCATCAGGAGGCTGGGGGAACACAGCAAGCCAGGCAGCATCGGGAGACAGAGAGCACAGCAAGCCAGGCAGCATCAGGAGACTGGGAGAACACACAAAGCCAGGCAGCATCAGGAGGCTGGGAGAACATAGCAGGCCAGACACCATCAGGAGGTGGAGAAGTCAGTGTTTTGGGTGTTTAAAGTTATACCTGAAAAGTTGACTTCTCCACCTCCTGATGCTGCCTGACTTGCTGTGCTCTTCCAGCCTCCTGCTTGTCTACCTTGGATTCTAACATCAGCAATGTTTTTGTCTCTAACTCAGAGAGCAGATATTTTGTAAAATTGTAGGGCTTGAGTAAGTTACAGGGATAAGGATGGTCAAGGGTAGGGAGGCATTTGAAAAAAAGGTGGGAATTATGCAATGGTGGTATCTCTTCACCAGATGTCAGTATAGGTCAATGAGTAGGACTGAAGGGTGAACAGGATATGAAATGAGTTAGGACATGGTGTGCATTAGGATATGAGCAGCAGACGTTGAGATGACTCCAAGCATAAGAAGTGTAAAACACAGCAGTTGACTCAGATTGCATTGGAATAGTCAAGGCTCATGGTGTCAAAGGCAAGGCTGAGGTTTTCAGCAGAACATGAGCTGGTTCAAGGTAAGGTTAGGGAATCTTATTGAGGTGGAAATAGTCAGCCTTAACTGATCATGGAGTCAAATATGACACTGATATAATTACCAGGGACAATGTTTGTAATTGGATAACACAGAAGCGTTCCAGGTCGTCCCTTGTGTTTGTATTTTGTTTTGAATTTGACATCTTCACTCTTTTGGCTGGTTTTCAGGGGTGACAATGTTTCAGAGTATGTGTTCATAATACCATCATGATTTATTTGAATTAAGAAGTCCCCTAAGAATAATGTTCAGGAATATACTTGATATGCTTGTGTCCAATTAAAATAATTCATGATAATTCATTTACTTCATAAAGCCCAGTTAGATTTTCAAGGTCTGTTCAAATAAAGGACAGTTGGCTGTAATTTTGGAACACGGAATTCAAATTTGAATACAGAGACTCTACTCTAAACACTTCCAGAATTAATGAAAGTGAAGGCGAGATAATCAAATTGATGCAAGTTATATGATAAGTCATTGATACTTCGGCAGTTGATCACCTTTATTGGACACTAAGATTAAATTGCAGCTTGAACTCAGTCTGTCTGGCTGTTTGTTTAATTATAGGAACTATTCCAGGATATTTATTAAGTGTTAATTTGGCTGCTGTGCCAGTGCCAGATGTCATCATGCTTCAAGAGCTTGGTGTTCAATGTGCTTCAAAACACTCTTGATGGTGACACACAAAATATTGCGTGTATTTTTATGCTGGTTGTAACATTTCCTGGGAATCAACTATTGTTTTATTTTTAAGTTACTACGTGTTAACAATATCATTGAATCCCAAAAGTGTGGAAGCAGGTCATTTAGCCCATCAAGTCCACACTGACCTTGCGAAGAGCATCCTGCCCAGGCCCACCCTGCTCCAGCCTATAGCCCTGCATTTCCCTTGGCTAATCCACCTAGTCAGCATATCCCTAGACACTATGGGAATTTAGCATGGCCAATCCAACTAACTTGCATGTGTTTGGATTGTGGGAAGAAACCTGAGCACTCGGAGGAAACCTGTACAGACACTGGGAGAATGTGCAAACCCCACACAGTTGCCTGAGGGTGGAATCAAACCTGGGTCCCTGATGCTGTTAAGTAGCAAAGCTAACCACTGAGCCACCGTGCTGCCAAGATTATGTCAGAGTTATTGGTCTATGTTCTATGAATCAACAACTCTACTTAATGTTATTGATGTTATTACAGAGTGTTGGATCATTCTTGCAAACAATTAACTGTACATTACAGAGGGAGGGGATGTCATCGTATTAATGTCACCAAACTAGTAACCCAGAGGCTGTGGAGATACAAGTTCAAGTACAGGTTTCAGTTCAATTGATAAACCTGAATAAAGAAAAAGAATATTTTCGAGAACAACAAACCTTGTTGAACCTGAAGAGGATAGGTGTGGAGAAGTTGTTTCCTGTCCCATCTAAGACACATGTGAGGTTTTTTTTTCCTCATGGAGGGTCAGGAGTTTTTGGAACCTCCTTCCTCAAAACATGGTGGAATCAGAGTTTTGAATCTTTTAAGGCAAAGGCAGATTGATTCTTGACAAGCAAGGGGTGAAGGCTTATTGGGGATAGGAGGAAATGTTGAGTCAGTCATGATCTTATTGAATGACAGAGCAGGCTGGAGGGTTGGAGTGGACTCCTTCTAACTTGCTCAGGAATATTTTTTGAAGACAAATCATGGTTCAGATACCTTTTATAAATGAACCACAAAACTGTTTCTCCTGAGTACTGCCAATATGGACCAGTTCTTTACAATTGGGATTGGGATTTAATTATGAAATGAGACAAACAGGTAGCCTCACCCTCTTCCATTATTCACGTGATACTTTGATTTAATTGCTACTTTTAAATAATTTCCAGATCTGTTTTTGCTACAAAAACCTTGCATGTCTTTGCACTGCCTAAGTCCTAAGTTCTGGAATTCCCTCTTTAAGCACCTCTATCTCTCATTTCACCATTAAAACATGCCTTTAAAACCTACCTCTTTGACCAAACTTACATTCACAACTCATAATATCTCCTTGTGCAGGTAGATATAAAATTCTCTTTAACAAATGTTCCTGTGAAGTGCCCTGGGATATCACTGCTGTTAAGGTACTGTTATATATTCACCAACAGACTATTTCTATTTTTACTTTCAGAATTGGCATTGGAAAAGTCTAACACTACTTAAAAATATCTTGCATCAAAGAAATGAAATCTGTGATGAGCAGTAGAAACACAAAGTGATGTGCATTACAGAAATTAAACAAGACACTTGACAATGGAATAAAGAAGGATATAGATAGAGTTAATGATAATCGTCTTTTCCCGAGGATGGGGCATTTCAAGATTGGGGGCACATTTTAAGGTGAGAGGAGAGAGTTTTAAAAAGGATATGAGGGGCAAATCTTTCACACAGAGTGTGGTTCACAGATGGATTGAAACTCCTGAGGAAGTGATGGATGTGGGCACAATTACAACGTTTAAAAGACAATTGGATAAGTATATGAACAGGAAAGATTTGGAATGGTATGGACTAGAAGTAGGCAGGTGGGATTATGTTCAGCACAGACTGGCTGGACCAAAGAGTCTGTTTCCATGACTCAATGACTATGACTTTCTGACAATGATGGGAAATTAGTTATAGTAACACACTTAAGATGGTAGATTTAATCACCTTTGTAAATAATTTGTTCTCTGTAACATTTCTCTGTATCCATTATTTTCCACTTGGAACTTTCAGTGATTCATTGAGTTGCTGCTGAGCAATGGAAAGTACCTTTTACAGGTGATGAACATATTGAATCAGTGCTATCAAAATGAGTAACCCAGTGACTTTACTTTGGTTCATTGGCGAGAACATTTTAAAAATGACATTGTGACCAAAATTCATGGCCCCTACTTGTAGCATTGGAGCAGTGCCAACATTCCTACCCAAAGTAAATAAAAGCATAGCAAATCTTATTTTGTCATAATTAAGGAATTAAAAAGTTACTTAAGCTTCTAAAAATTGTTTTTTTCTAACCTGCCAAATGGATCTTTTAGCATAATAAGCAAACATCAAGAACTAATTGAAAATAACCAGTGCAGGGGAGAGTCGTATAATGCAATTGCAAATGCCACTGTAGTCAATGTTATATTTGCAGAGCTGAGAAAAGTGAGCAACAGTTTATTTGGTTTGATACGCACAACACAGTGCATAGTTTTCGTCCCTCTTCTATGTCCACAGAACAGGCAGATGAGGTATTGTGAAGTGGGTATGATCAAATAATTGGAAAACCCACTAAACAGGATCATGACCTTTGAGTTTTGGAGCTGGGACGTCATGTAAAGATTGTGCAGGATGTTGGTGAGGCCTCTTCTGGAATACCATGCCCAGTTCTGGTTACCCTGTTATCGGAAGGCATTATCAAACTGGAGGGAGTTCAGAAAAGATTTACCAGGATGTTGCCCAGAATGGAAGGCTTGAATTTTTGGGAGAGGCTGGATAGGCTGGAGCCTTATTCACTGGAGCATAGGAGGTTGTGGGGTTACCTTTCAGAGCTTATTAAAATCATGAGGGGTATAGATAAAGTGAATGGCAGGTGTCTTTTCCCTATGATGGGGGATTTCAAGACCTGTTCAAGGTCAGAGGAGAAACATTTGAAAAGGACATAAGAGGCAACGTGTTTGCACTGAGAGTGGTTCATGTGTGGAATACACTTCCAGAGCAGGTGATAATGTGGGTACAGTTACAATGTTTAAAACACGCTTTGAGAAGTACATGAGTAAGAAAGGTTTGGAGAGATATGAGCCAAGTGAAGGCAGGTGGGACTAGTTTGGGATTATGTTCGGCATGGACTGGTTGGACCGAAGAGTCTATTTCTGTACTGTGTGATTCTATGACTCTTTAAGTCACCATAATTCTACCAGCCCATAGGGTTGCTCTCACATTGAAGAGAGAAGGCAGTGAAGGTTTAACATGAGGGTCACCAGACCTCAGGCAAGCGGAGAGATTGAGAAGAATACTTCATGGTAACATTAGCTTGAGCAGGAATTAAATACATGTTGAAAAAAAAAGCCAAAGAACTGCGCATGCTGGAAATCCAAAATGAAAACAGAAATTGCTGGAGAAACTCAGCAATCTGTCTGGCAGCATCTGTGGGGAGAAAGCAGAGTTAATGGTTTTCATCCAGCAACCTTCCTTCAGAACTAAATGTACCTAGGAAAAAGATGATATATATATACTAAAGATGGGGTTGGGAGGTGGAGGGAGGATATACAAAAGGAGGAGATGGAGCTCAGAGACAGAGAGAACAAAAGTTGGGCAAAGGAATAGGGAATATTCAGTCAAGGAGAATAATTGTTAATGTTGACCATTAGGAGCTGGTAATGGGTTAACTGTAGTAGGAACACATGTGATGAGGAGATGACAAAGCTTGGTATCAACCAGCTGGGAGAAAGCGGGATGGGACCATTCGCCGCCACTGATTCACCGCCGCTGATTAGCCACTGCCCTTTCACCGCCAAGGACGCTTCACCACAGCCCATTGGCTGCTGAGGACGATTCGCCACCCCAAGTGTTTGTAACTCATTTTTATGTATAAACCAATAAAATGATATTT
Organism: Hemiscyllium ocellatum; assembly: GCF_020745735.1. Classification (NCBI taxonomy): domain Eukaryota; kingdom Metazoa; phylum Chordata; class Chondrichthyes; order Orectolobiformes; family Hemiscylliidae; genus Hemiscyllium; species Hemiscyllium ocellatum. The sequence goes on along the minus strand of NC_083405.1, from coordinate 121,044,024 downwards.
ATTTCACCTTTTTTTTTAATCAATATGTAGTATGTACTTGTATAAATAAAGGGGACTGAGAAGTATAAAAGAACAGGCAGGAGGGTAAACAATCAGTACCAACATATATTTCCCATGATGAATAGTCTTCCAGAGGTCAAACGACCCCAGTGGAGAAACGCTGGTGGTGAGCCAGCAGCGGCTAATCAGTGGCAGCAGCGAATGTGTCGTGGTGAATCGTCACCAACCCAGGAGAAAGGCCCTAAAATTATTGTTGGCGAGTTTTGAGAAGATTTGCAGCTTGGGTTGAGGTTCTGGATGTAGGTTTGTTATCTGAGCTGGAAGGCTCATTTTCAGACGTTTTGTCACCATACTAGGTAACATCAGCCCACTTTTTATTTATGTGTTTAGGTTTCCTTGGATTGGTGATATCGTTTCCTGTGGTGATGTTGATTCCTATTCTTTTCCTCAGGGGATGGTAAATGGGATCCAAGTCAATGTGTTTGTTGATAGAGTTCCGGTGAGAATGCCATGCTTTGAGGAATTCTCGCGTGTGTCTCTGTTTGGCTGGTCCTTGCATGGATGTGTTGTCCCAGTTAAAGTGTTGTCCTTCCTCATCTGTATGTAAAGATACTAGTCTTTTTGTGGCGAGTTGATGTTCATGTATCCTAGTGGCTAGTTTTTTGCCTGTTTATCCAATGACATTAGTCTTGATTGTTGTGTGTATAGGGTCTTTATTATAACAATTATTATTGTTATTGGACCCATGCACTTGGCATTACTCTGTATCACAAACCAGCTAGTCAGGCATCTGAGCTGGGCTGGTGGTGACCTTGTGGTATTATTGCTAGACTGTTAATCCAGAGACCCATGTAATGTTCTGAGTACCCAGGTTCAAATCCCACCACAGCAGATGGTAGAATATGAATTTAATAAGAATTCTGGAATTAAGAGTCCATTGAAGTGAAACCCTTTGGTTCACTCATTTCCTTTCGGAAAGGAAACTGTCACCCACAACAATGTGGTTGATCCTTAAATGCTGTTTGAATTAGGGATGGGCAATAAATGGTGGTCCAACCAGCAATGCCCTCATCCTGTGAATGAATTTTAACAATTCCTTATTCCTACAGATGGTTAATCATAACTTGTTGGTTATGATCATATGCAATTGGTCTCCCTGGTTACTTAGCTTAGATTCACTGTCCCATTCACACAGATCAGAGGAGATTTTAGTCTTTGTATTATTGAACAGACTTATTGTGCCCAATGCACTGTGTAGAAAGGTTTATTCCTCTTTGCTAACACTGGAGTTCTTTCTATTATCCAGATTATCATTCTCTTCTTTTTAATAAGTAAAAGGATGACAATGTTCTTTACAAAAAGGAATTCATATGTGAAATGTGCAGACCTGACTGACAGGCTTACAGGTATATACACACGCATACTATACTGAATTACTCTATGCAGGGTGCGCATTGTACCCATAGGAGTGATCTGCAGTCAGTAACAATAAATTGTAGCAGGTAAATAACCTACAATCACATTAACATGACTCTCTGCTTTCTGCATACTGGAAAATATGTAGTAAAACATCAAAATGTCCATTGATTTCACATTATTCTGTGTCCTGAAATGAGTAATTATTCTGTACTTTCAGGAGTAATGATATAATGGTAAATTTTATGTTGGTCAATAACAAAGCATATAATCAATATTTTATTCTGTCAAAATGGAAGACACGCTGAATTTTATCTCTAGGTTGAGTGGTTTATTCATTTGCTTTCAGTTTTTCTTCCTGAACAATTTTTGTAACTTTATAATTGTGGCATGCAACTCACCTGCTGACTCCTCAAAGGCCCTCCATCATCAGCAAGGCCTAAGTCAGGAGTGAGATGGAATATTCTCCACTTGCCTGGATTACTGCAGCTCCAGCAACACACAAGGAGCTTGACACCATCCATAAGACCATCAGAGCAGAAACGGGCCATTCAGCCCATCGAGTGTTCTATGTATGATGAGATTGTGACTGATCTGATAATCCTCAACTCTACCTTTTCCTCTAACCCTTGGTCCCCTGACTGATTACAAATCTGTCTATCTCAGCTTTAAATATACTTACCAATGCAAGCCTCACCAGTCATCTGTAATAAATAATTCCAAGATGAACTAACCTCTGAGAGAAAAACTTCCTCCACATCTCTGACCTAAATGGGTGACCCATTATTTTGAGAGTATGTACGCTTGACGTGGAATCTCCCACAAGGGGAAGTAACCTTTCTGGATCTGTCCTGTCAAGTTCCCTAAGAACCTTTTCTGTTTCAACAAAGTCACCTGTCATTCTTCTAAATTCCAATGAGAACAGGACCAACTTGCTCAACTTCCTCTCATAAGACAGTCCCTCCATACCTAATATCAATCCAGTCAACCTTCTCTGGACTGCCTCCAATGCCAATTTGTCATTCTGTAGATAAAAGAGACAAAGACTGTTCATAGTATTCAAGCTGTGATCTGAATAGTGCCTTACATATTTTTAGCAAAACCTCAATATGTTTGTACCCCAATCCGTTTAAAATGAAGTCCAACATTTCATTTGCTTTACCTCTAACCCATTGGACTTGGACTTTTGGTGATTCATGGGTGAGAGGTAGAGATGTATCTCTATGTACATCATAGAGATGTACAGGACGAAAACAGACCCTCTGTCCAACTCATCCATGCTAGCCAGTTATCCTAAACTAATCTAGTCCTATTTGCCAGAGCATGGCCCATATCACTCTAAGCCCTTCCTATTCACATACCAATCCAGATGCCTTTTAAATGGTCTAATTGTACCAGCCTCCAGCACTTCCCCTGGCAGCTGATTCCATACACGCACTGCCCTCTGTGGGAAAAACTTTCCCCTTAGGACCCTTTTATATCTTTCCCCTCTCGCCTTAAACCTATGCCCTCTAGTCCTGAACTTCCCCAGCCCAGGAAGCAACCTTGTCTACTTATCCTATCCATGCCCTTAATGATTTTACAAACCTCCATAAGGTCACCCCTCGGCCTCCACACTCCAGCCTATTCAACCTCTCCCTGTAGCTCAAATCCTCCTACCCTGGCAACATCCTTGCAAATCTTTTTTGAATCCTTTCAAGCTTCCCAGCATCCTTCAGTAGCTTTCTTCAGTCTTTCTCTATTTCAATCATTTTCAGTAATATTCTTCCTGCCAAAGTGCACAACCTCACATTATATATCATTGCCCTAGTTTTTGCCTGCTCACTTAGCTTGTCTATCTCCCTGTGCAAACGCTTTGTGTCATCCTCAGCACTTGCCTTTCCACCTAATTTTGTGTCATTTGGAAATTTGACTATGGTGTATTCACTTTCTTTATCCATGTCATCAGTATATATTGTAAATAATTGTGACCCAGTACTGATCCTTGTGGGACTCCACTAGTCACACATTGTCATCGTGAAAAAGTCCCCCTTACCCCAACTCTCTGACTTATGTTAGCTAGTGAATCCTCTATGCATGCTAATATACTATCTCCAACATCATGGGCTCTTATCTAATTAAGTATCCTAATGTGTGATACCTTATCAAATGCCTTCTCAAAATCCAAATGTATTACATCCACCTCTTCCCCTTTATCTATGCTGCTTGTTACCTCCTCAAAATATGTCATTTGTCATGCCACAACCAATTGAATTAATTTTGAATTTGAATTTTCTGATGAACATTTTAAAAACTACAAATTGCAATGCCCAAAGGCTCATGCTCAGCCTGTTAGCACCATTAACCTATACATAGCTATTATTGTGCTGTTTTACACAATGTCCATTTGTTATGGTTTGATATAACAATTAGAACAGGGAGCAATAATTTAATCTTGTTCTTCTAATAATGCTTCTTGGTTCATGTTGTTATGCCTTCAATTAATTTGTACATCTGCTGACTGATGAATCAGCAATTTATACTGAAGGCATAGCACCAACAAGAATCAAAGAGTGAGTGTAAATTAAAGGTGACCCAGTGGCTGTGTGGTTAGCCTGGTGCCTTGCAGTGCCAGGGACTATTTCCAGTCTTGGGTGACTGTCTGTCTTGAGTTTGCACCTTCTCTCTGTGTCTGCGCAAGTTTCTTCTGAGTGCTCTGCTTTCCTCCCATAATCCAAAGATGCGCGAGCTAGGTGTATTAACCATGCGAAATGCAGAGTCGGTAGGATGCTCTTCAGAGGCTTGGTGTGGACTCGATGGGCCAGATGGCCTGCTTCCACACTGTAGGGATTCAAATTCAGGATTTTCTGATCGGCTGAATCCCAGATTTGGGCATTAGCTGCCAGCAGATTTTAGTAAAAAGAAAACATTTAAGGGAGATCAGCTGGTATGTAGATTTGAGGTTCAAGGAAAATAAAGATCTCTACTGATATTAATTAGTGGTTATTGTACTGTCTAAAAATATTTTTAGCACATGTGCAGTGTGGAGGCTGTGAACTTTAGAAGTCTGAAGATTACCAAGTAGATTTGTTGCCATACAGGATAAGATTGAAACTGCAGTAAACACTCAACAATCTATCACTCAAAATCATACTAGAAATGCACTTTTCTTAAATTGCGTTTAATTGATTCTTAGAAAATTTGGCAGTGATAACATAACTCAAGTTCCTTCATGATTCTAAATATCAGGCAATGCTCTAAAACCCTTCAGTGGGCAAAACAATTCATCAAGTGACAAGGGGTTGCTGTGGGAGTTGGGGGAGGCAACAGCCCAGTGGTATTACTGCTGGATTGTTAATTCAGCGACCCAGGTAATATTCTGGGGACCCAGTTTCAAATCCTGCTTTGGCAGATATTTGAATTTGGATTGAATGAAAAACAAAGTCTGGAATTAAGAGTCCATTGCTGATTGGCAGGGGAAAAACCCTTCTGATTCACTGATATCCTTTAGGAAAGGAACGTGCTATCCTTGCCCGGTCTGGCCTCCAAACCCAGAGTAATGTGGTTGACATGAATTGCCTTCTGGGCAATTAGGGATGGGCAATAAATACTGGCCTAGCCAACAACACCCTCACCCTGTGAATGTTTTTTTAAAAAAATTTTATGAAGTTGACCGAATCAGTATTTTGTTTTTGAACTATGTCGATGCACATGTACAGTGTGTTTAAGGCTCCTGAGCAGGAAGAAGACTGCATATAACAGTGCATGACAATCCACAATCAGTGCTGCAAAGTTGTTGCTGCAATTAGAGATAGATTTAGAGTGTAATGCCTGGATGATAAATTCAAAGCAAAAAAAGGACTCTGTAAGACATCGATTAAGATTTATGCAGAATGCTCCCCATTTTTGCTTTCCTTGCAATGTGGTAATAATCTGTAGAATGTGCGAAAAGGATTAGAGAAGACCTTGATATGAAGTTCACAAACCCTAAGTTATCCAAATAGATTGAGAGACAGGATTTGTATAACTCCTTTTAAAGAAACACGATTTCAAGCAGATTTAGACTTTTAATGAAATGACTACATCTGTTCAATCTGTTAGGGGAAGACGAGGGGTTGCAGGTCTAGGTTACATGCATATCGATCTAGGTTAGGTGTCAGGAAGTACTTTTCCTGCAGAGTTATTGATCAGTAAAACAAGTTATCACTTGCGTGCTGATTATGGATTCTATTAAGGCACTGGAAAGATGAATTACTTCCTAGGTGTTGCCAATGTAATTGCTATAATAAGAAAATGGGTGTTAAAGGATGGAGAATTCCATAATCAAGGGCTTGTGGAACTTTTCCAATCACTTTCAGAGGTAGGAAATGGATTTATCAATTCCCTCAATTTTCTTTAGGTTTCTTGGTGTCCATGTACACAGATCCCTGAAAGTTGCCACCCAGGTAAATAGTGCTGTGAAGAAGGCATATGGTGTAGTGGGCTTTATTGGTAGAGGAATTGAGTTCCGGAGTCCTGAGGTCATGTTGCAGTTGTATAAGACTCTGGTGCGGCCTCATCTGAAGTATTGTGTGCAGTTTTGGTCGCCATACTATAGGAAGGATATGGAGGCATTGGAACGGGTGCAGAGGAGGTTTACCAGGATGTTGCCTGGCATGGTAGGAAGATCGTATGAGGAAAGGCTGAGGCACCTGGGGCTGTTCTCATTGGAGAAAAGAAGGTTTAGGGGAGATTTGATAGAGGTGTACAAGATGATTAGGGGTTTAGATAGGGTTGACAGTGAGAACCTTTTTCCGCTAATGGAGTCAGCTGTTACTAGGGATCACAGCTTTAAATTAAGGGGAGGTTGGTATAGGACAGATGTTAGGGGTAGATTCTTTACTCAGCAGGTTGTGAGTTCATGGAATGCCCTGCCAGTAGCGGTGGTGGACTCTCCCTCTTTATGGTCATTTAGGCGGGCATCGGATAGGCATATAGAGGATAGTGGGCTAGGGTAGGTAAGGTAGGCTTTGGTCGGTGCAACATCGAGGGCCGAAGGGCCTGTACTGCGCTGTATTTTTCTATGTTCTATGTTCTATGTTTTTAACCTTTCCTAGGTGATTGAATGCTTGCCCTGGGTGTGAAAGAATGGGCTAATGGTGTGACCAGTTCATTGGATGTCTATTGTTGTATATCTCATGATAAAAATTATGTGTCATCTGCTATCAGGATTCACATTATTTAGCTTTGAATCAGTATGCCCTTCTTACAGCTGAAAATCCTTTCGTCCTAGCTTCCCTGCAGTGACTTGCACACATTTAAGTAGAGTGACACATCAATGTAACTCTGAAGGAATGCCACACCTTATTTTACCATTTTTTGGATGAGATGTTAAGAGCAACCTTCAAGACATCATGGGACAATTTACACATTAGAAAGGTTCTGAGTTCCCTGGCTAAAATGTATACCATAACCAAATTTAAAGATTGACTGTCTTCATTTATCCCATTGCTATTTTTAGGGCCCTCGCTTTTGTAGAAATTTCCTGGAGTACTTCCCAATATTATGTCGATGTTTACATTTCAAAGGTAGTTTTTTATCTGTGATGTTCTTTCAGATGTCGAGAGGTTGAGATGTACTATATAAATGCAAATTATTTTTTTAATTATGAATGAGGAAACAAGATAATATTATCTATTAACATGCGGATAGTAACAAGATTAAACAAAACACAAGCATTCTGCCAGCATGGATTTTGTGCCTAGCTTCCAAACACTAACTAATTTAACGTTGAGCATTGTCTATCAGACAGAACAGATGGAGAGGAATGATTTCAAGGCAGGGAGATTCTTGATTTAGATGATTCTTAATTGCTCAGAGTTCCATCTTAAAACTGATGCCATGTGAATGTTTTGACTACATTCCTGGCTTGTAATCACTCCATGCTTTTAAGAAATCTTCAGGAAGTGGGTGCCATTGGCAATGCCATCATTTATTACCAGTCTGTTGAGAGGGTGGTGGTGAGCTGCCTTCTGAAACTGTGTGTATATGCGCATTGCCACTATGCTGTTATGTATGGACGTAGTTCCATGATTTTGACTTAGTGATAGTGAAACAATTACTGGATAATGACAAGTCAGGGTGGTTTGTCCCTTTGATTGGAATTTGGAGACAATAGCCTTCCTATAACCCTGCTACTTTTATCTTTTTAGTTGGCAGATACTGTGGAGTTTGGGAGGTGTTGGTGAATTCATAGAGGCTTGCAACACACCATATACACAGTGTAGGCAAGTGAATTGATTATTTACACTCATGGTCAAGAGTGTATTGCTGGAAAAGCACAGCAGGTCAGGCAGCACCCGAGGAGCAGGAGGATCGACATTTCTGGCATAAGACGTTTCAGACATACAGCCTTCAAAGGAATGACCCTCATTCTTGATGAAGGGTGTATACCTGAAACATCAATTCTCCTGCTCTTCGGATGCTGCCTGACTGGCTGTGCTTTTCCAGCACAACACTCTCGACTCTGATCTCCAGCATCTGCAGTCCTCATTCTACTACTTTACATTCATGGATACAACACAGACAAAGGACATTCAGCCCATCATGCCTATGCTGGTCAACGAATATCTGACTACACTCATCCCATTTACAGGTCTCTGGCTCTGAGTTCCACGCTTCCACCACCCCCTGGGTGAAAGTATTTTTCCACAACTCTCCTCTGCGCTTTCTTGCTGTTCCCTTAAATCTATGCCCTCTAGTTATTGGCTGTCTTCTAATGGAAAAAAAAGCTTACTGTGCACTATTTCTGCCCCTATAAAATCATGGACACCACTATCAACCTTTGTTGCTCCAAAGAAAACAATGTCAGCCTATCCAATCATTCCTCATAGCTTAGACCCTCCAGTACAGGCAGTATCCTGGTAAACCTTCTCTGCACTGTCTCTAGGACAATTACATCCTTCCTATATCTTAACTTCACTCTCTCCTGAGGCATTGTCACCCTCAGGTTAAACTCACCACCAGTCATGTCTCTCTCATGAGAAAGCAGCCTTGGTCATCTGGGACTAAGGCGACTTTACCTTTACCCATAATGTGGTGACCAAAACTGCCCGCAGTGATCTAGCCAGTGTGTTATGCAATTCTGGCATCGCTTCATGCTTTTGTAGCCTGTGCCTCGGCTAAAAGAGGCAAGTATCCCAAATGCCTGCCTAACCAGTGTATCTCTATCGGCCTGTTAACATTTGGGATCTGTAGATATGCACACCAAGGTTCCTCTGATCTTCACTACTTTCGAGGGTCCTACTATCCATTCTGTCATCCCTTGTTTTATTACCTTTCCCAAGTGCATTACCTCACAGCATTCCAGTTGACTTCATTTGCCACGGTCTTCTCCCTGACCAATCTGTTGATATCCTCTTGCAGTTTACTCCTTACTATTTACCACCTGCTAATTTTCATGTCTTTCACAAACGTCTTGATCATATCCCCTATGTTTAAGTCCAAATAATTAATTTTCGCCTCAGTCAGGTTCCCAACATCAAGCCCTGTCGGACCCAACTGGAATCAGACTTGCAGCAACAAAAACTCCCTGGACCGTTATTCTCAGTTTCCTGCCTCTCGGCCAACTTTGGATCCAATGTGTCACTTTGCTTTGGTTACAACGGTTCTTACTTAGTCTTAACAACATTAAGCTTTTTGTGTTGTAGCACCACTCATTTGGGCGGCACGGTGGCACAGTGGTTAGCACTGCTGCCTCACAGCGCCAGAGATCCAGGTTCAATTCCCGCCTCAGGCGACTGTGTGGAGTTTGCGCATTCTCCCCGTGTCTGCATGGGTTTCCTCCCACAGCCCAAAAATCTGCAGGTTAGGTGAATTGGCCATGCTAAATTGCTCGTAGTATTTGGTGTAGGGGAATGGGTCTGGGTGGGTGCGCTTCGGTGGGTCGGTGTGGACTTGTTGGGCCGAAGGGCCTGTTTCCACACTGTAAGTAATCTAATTTGGATAAGCTAGGTTATACATACAGATTTCCAATCTGTATCCTGTATGCAGTAGAAAGGCTTTGGAAAATTAGGATGAATCACTTGCCAGTGAATACCCGACCTCTGACCTGTTCTGGCCAGCATGGGATCTATATGGCAAGACGCCTGAGCCTCTGGTCAGTAGAAACTGCAAGGCCACTAATGCTGGAGGACTTGGCAATTGCAATACCCTTGAAAGCAAAGGTTGATGATTAGTCTTCTTCTTTGTTGATTGTCATTGTCTTCTGCAATGTGAATGTTACTTAAATGTGCTTTATATCCAGCTCAAACTGGATATTGTCCAGTTTTTACTGCTTGCAGACTGCTTCATTATCTTTATAATTGCACTTGGAACTGTACACTGTGCTATCAATATTAATATGACTGTTCCAGATTTCCCTTTTGAGCTCTTAACTGGCTTAGCTGCTGAAAGTCTCAGTAACAACAATTCTGATGTGGAGAGATTTTTTGATTCTTTAAAGTGAGACTTTTTCCTTGAAGTAAAGTGGCAGAACTGTACATTCCTGCACATCGCGCAATTGAAACCTTTCACGCATTTCTATAAAAACACATTTCCAACCAGAACTCTATCAACAAACACATTGACTCGGATCCCATTTAACAACCAATGAGAAAAAGAACAGGAAATGGCATCACCATAGGAAATGGCATCACCATAGAAAATAATGTCACCACAGGAAGCGACATCACCAACCCAAGGAAACCCCAACATCTAAATAGAAAGTGGGCTACAGCACTAGTGCTCCATTCAGAGGCTCACTGATGATGTTCCCTAGTATGGTGACAAAATGTCTGAAAGTGAACCTGCCAGCTCAGCGAGCAAACCTACATCCAGAACCTCAACCTGAGCTACAAATCTTTTCAAAACTTGCAAACATTTCTAATATTCAGAATCATTATAATCTAATTGAACTAACTTCTTGTAGACCTATACACTAACTAGATTCTGAATAACAAGCTAGATTGCGGGACGTAGACTTCGCTGGCAAGGCCAGCATTTATTGTCCTTCCCTAAAAGCTCTGGAGAAGGTGATCGTGCGCTGCTGTCTGGAATTACTGGTGGAATCCATACAAAAGCTCTTGCGATCAACTTGAGGTCTTGTGGCCCAAGCAACAGACTTCTCATCAGCTTATACGGTTCTGATCTCAAAGCCTTGTTCAAATTACTCTCAAGGCAGGAAAGCTTGTGAGAAAAGAAGAGTCCAACACAAAGATAACAACAACTGAAGGAAAATGTACAGGTTGAAAATGGTCAATGCTTAACTTGGTTTATAACCTCTTACAAGCATAGTTTTGATTTAATGACAGTTCATGAGAACAGTTCTAATGGGACATTTTTGCCCAGGTGAATTGTTTTTTTTTTCCCTCTCTCCTCAGATGTTGTGGATATTATCCAAACAACTGAAAGAACTGCGGATGCTGGAAATCAGAGACAAATATTGAAATTGCTGGAAAAGCTCAGCAGATATAGCAGCATCTGTGGAGAGAAGTCAAAGTAAACACTTCAAGTTGAATGACCCCTTTGGATATTATCCAGCCTCATGGCCAGTCAAGATGCCTGCGTACCATGAGTGAACAAATGAAAAAAAAACAGTTTTTCTGTTTTTATTCATTTGTTCTCTCATGGTACGCAGACATCTTGACTGGCCATCATTTACTGACCGCCCCTAGTTGCCCATGAGAATGTGATGGTGAGCTCCCTTCTGGAACCTCTGCACTCCATCTGATTTTACATTTCCAGCATCCACTATGTTTTCCTTTTGTACCAGTCAATAAAGCCGAAAGGATATTGGTCTTTGTGACAAGCAGCAGATTACAAAAACTTGACCTATATCAAGCTTGGCTCGAGCTATGCACACCACAGTGTGGGAAAGACATAAAGGCTTTGGAGCTTGCTGAAGCGGTTTATTCAAGTTGTTACAGGGGATGTGGGATGATATTAGAGAAGATAAGGCCCGGGGTAAATTTAGCAGAGGGGGTCTCTGAAAAACCTCAGATTTTGCAAGTTAAGAAAAAAATTATTCCACTCGTCAAAGGATTGAGATCAAGAGGGCACAGATTTCATTTGATTCGTACAAGAAACAGAGGTAGACAAGCAGGAGGCTGGAAGAACTCAGCAAGCCAGGCAGCATCAGGTGGCTGGAAGAACACAGCAGCCAAGCAGCATCAAGAGATGGAGAAGTCAACGTTTAGGGTATAACCCTTCTTCAGGACAAGGCGTAGAGGCAGCATTTGAGAGAAAATCTTTTTAAATAGTGAATATAGCTTAATTAAAGGCTTCAGGTGAAAACTTATTAAGTACGAGAAGGAGAAAAACATGTGGCAACTTCAGAAACAACTTTGGAGGACACTGGCATGGTCTCACTAAACTGAATAGTCTCCGTGCTATATTATTCTAAATGAAGTACATAGACGCACTCTGACAAACATGTCCTGTGCCTTGATGAATTAGAATTAGCTTTATTATCAAATGTACTCACATGAATACAGTGAAAAGTTTACAAGTCACCACTTATGGTGCTATCTTGGGTGCAAAGGTATTTCGGTGCAGATTCTTCAGTACGAGTTACGAGGAAAATGTAGACAAACAAATAAATCATAAGTCCAGCATTACTGACCTTTGCATCACTTCGAGTGGGCGGGAGGCAATGGCCTAGTGGTATGTCACTGGGCTGTTAATCTAGAGACCTGGGTTCAAATCCCACCATGACAGATGGTGGTATTTGAATTCAACAAAACATAATTCTGCAATGAGGGGGTTTAATGATGACCACGAATCCATTGTCAATTGTTCAGAAAAACCCACCTAGTTCACTAATTCTCTTCAAGGAAGGAAACTGCTATCCTCACCAGGTCTGGCCTACATGTGACTCCAGACCCACAGTAATGTGGTTGACTCTTAACTGTCCTCTGGGCATTTAGGGATGGGCAATAAAAAACACATTTTCAACCATTGTTGGAAAAGGTTGTAAGAGATAGGATTTATAATCATCTAGAAAAGAATAATTTGATTAGGGATAGTCATTATGGTTTTGGGAAGGGTAGGTCGTGCCTCACAAACCTTATTGAGTTCTTTGAGAAGGTGACCAAACAGGTAGATGAGAGTAAACCGGTTGATGTGGTGTATATGGATTTCAGCAAGGCATTCGATAAGGTTCCCCACAGTAGGCTATTGTACAAAATGCGGAGGAATGGGATTGTGGGAGATATAGCAGTTTGGATCAGTAATTGGCTTGCTGAAAGAAGACAGAGGGTGGTGGTTGATAGGAAATGTTCATTGTGGAGTCCAGTTGGTGTACCGCAAGGGTTGGTGTTGGGTCCACTGAGGCTGGGAGTCTGTGATGAGACAGGGAGTCCGTGTTGAGTCTGTGCTGAAGCCAAGAGTCTAGGCTGAGGGAGGGAATCTATGCTGAGGGAGGGAGTCTGTGCTGAGGGAAGGAGTCTGTGCTAAGGGAGAGAGTCTATGCTGAGGGAAGGAGTCCGTGCTGAGGAAAGGAATCTATGCTGAGGAAGGGAGTCTAGGCTGAGGGAAGGAGTCTGTGTTGAGGCTGGGAGTCTGTGCTGAGGGATGGAGTCTGTGCTGAGGCTGGGAGTCTGTGCTGAGGAATGGAGTCTGTGCTGCGGGAGGGAGTCTGTGCTGAGGCTGGGAGTCTATGGTGAGGGAGGGAGTCTGTGCTGAGGGAGGGAGTCTGTGCTGCGGGAGGGTGTCTGTGCTGAGGCTGAGAGTCCCTGCTGAGGGAGGGAGTCTGTGCTGAGGTTGGGAGTCTGTGCTGAGGCTGGGAGTCTGTGCTGAGGGATGGAGTCTGTGCTGAGGCCGGTAGTCCTTGCTGAGGGATGGAGTCTGTGCTGAGGCTGGGAGTCTGTGCTGAGGGATGGAGTCTGTGCTGAGGCTGGGAGTCTGTGCTGAGGCTGGGAGTCTGTACTGAGGGATGGAGCCTGTGCTGAGGCTGGGAGTCTATGCTGAGGGATGGAGTCTGTGCTGAGGGATGGAGTCTGTGCTGAGGGATGGAGTCTGTGCTGAGGCTGGGAGTCTATGCTGAGGGATGGAGTCTGTGCTGAGGCTGGGAGTCTATGCTGAGGGATGGAGTCTGTGCTGAGGCTGGGAGTCTATGCTGAGGGATGGAGTCTGTGCTGAGGGATGGAGTCTGTGCTGAGGCTGGGAGTCTATGCTGAGGGATGGAGTCTGTGCTGAGGGAGGGAGTCTGTGTTGAGGCTGGGAGTCTGTGCTGAGGGGTGGGGTCTGTGCTGAGGCTGGTAGTCCTTGCTAAGGGATGGAGTCTGTGCTGAGGCTGGGAGTCTATGCTGAGGGATGGAGTCTGTGCTGAGGCTGGGAGTCTGTGCTGAGGGAGGGAGTCTGTGCTGAGGGAGGGAGTCTGTGCTGCGGGAGGGAGTCTGTGCTGAGGCTGGGAGTCTGTGCTGAGGGATGGAGTCTGTGCTGAGGCTGGGAGTCTGTGCTGAGGGATGGAGTCTGTGCTGAGGGATGGAGTCTGTGCTGAGGCTGGGAGTCCTTGCTGAGGCTGGGAGTCTGTCTTGCGGGAGGGAGTCTGTGCTGAGGCTGAGAGTCCCTGCTGAGGGAGGAAGTCTCTGCTGTGGCTGGGAGTCTGTGCTGAGGAGGGAGTCTGTGCTGAGGGATGGAGTCTGTGCTGAGGCTGGGAGTCTGTGGTGAGGCCGGTGGTCCTTGCTGAGGGAAGGAATCTGTGCTGCGGGAGGGTGTCTGTGCTAAGGCTGAGAGTCCCTGCTGAGGGAGGGAGTCTGTGCTGAGGCTGAGAGTCCCTGCTGAGGGAGGGGGTCTGTGCTGAGGCTGGGAGTCTGTGCTGAGGGATGGAGTCTGTGCTGAGGCTGGGAGTCTGTGCTGAGGGAGGGAGTCTGTGCTGAGGGGTGGAGTCTGTGCTGAGGCTGGGAGTCTGTGCTGAGGGAGGGAGTCTGTGCTGAGGGGTGGAGTCTGTGCTGAGGCTGGGAGTCTGTGCTGAGGGAGGGAGTCTGTGCTGAGGCTGAGAGTCCCTGCTGAGGGAGGGAGTCTCTGCTGTGGCTGGGAGTCTGTGCTGAGGAGGGAGTCTGTGCTGAGGCTGGGAGTCCCTGCTGAGTGATGGAGTCTGTGCTGAGGCTGGGAGTCCATGCTGAGGGTGGGAGTCTGTGCTGAGGTTGGGAGTCTGTGCTGAGGCTGTGAGTCTGTGCTGAGGGAGGGAGTCTGTGCTGATGCTGAGAGTCCCTGCTGAGGGAGGGGGTCTGTGCTGAGGCTGGGAGTCTGTGCTGAGGGATGGAGTCTGTGCTGAGGCTGGGAGTCCATGCTGAGGGGGGGAGTCTGTGCTGAGGGAGGGAGTCCATGCTGAGGGGGGGGAGTCTGTGCTGAGGCTGGGAGTCCATGCTGAGGGGGGGAGTCTGTGCTGAGGCCGGTAATCCTTGCTGACGGATGGAGTCTGTGCTGAGGCTCGGAGTCTGTGCTGAGGGAGGGAGTATGTGCTGAGGCCGGTATTCCGAGCTGAGGGATGGAGTCTGTGTTGAGGCTGGGAGTCTGTGCTGAGGCTGGGAGTCTATGCTGAGGCTGGGAGTCTATGCTGAGGGATGGAGTCTGTGCTGAGGCTGGGAGTCTGTGCTGAGGCTGGGGGTCTATGCTGAGGCTGACAGTCCTTGCTGAGGGAGGGAGTCTGTGCTAAGGCTGAGAGTCTGTGCTACAGGGTGAATCACAAGATTAACCATGTGCAATGTGTATTTCTTGCTTGTTTTCAAACACACTTTTACTAATGGATCATATTTTTCATTTCTTGAACAAACTGTTTCCTGTGTGAGGAATGAAAAACAGAAAAGGGCATCACTGTTTACTCAGACTAGTGAGAGCTGGTGTTGAATGAGGTGCAGGCTGGTATTTGAGATGGTCGTCCAATTAGAATGTTCCACATGGAGGTATTGTATTTATGTAACGTTCATGCACCTAATTTTATTTCTTATCATATTTCTGGCTGTCAAAGCAACATTTTCAATGCAAGCCTTCTCATTTTCACTGGCTTGTTCTACAGTTGGATGTGATGGAAATATTTCATCCCACATATCAGCGAGAACTGAGATGTCTTTAATTCACCAAGTCCCATAAATGATAAAACTTGATGTTCTGATGGTCAGTCTGTGTCCATGGTTTCTTGAATGGTCAGGGTCAAATCATGAGGAATGAACCTTTTACTTTATTTTTTTCCCTGGGACATGGTGTTCCTGACACATTCAGTGCTTGATGTTCATTATTAATTGCCCTTGAACTGCACAGCTTGCTTAAGACCAGAAGACCATAAGACATAGGAGTGGAAGTAAGGCCATTCGGCCCATCGAGTCCACTCTGCCATTCAATCATGGCTGATGGGCATTTCAACTCCACTTACCAGCGTTCTCCCCGTAGCCCTTAATTATCAAGAGCAATAAACATTGAATCACATTGCTGTTGACCTGGAGTTACATATAGGCCAGGTTGGGTTAGGATGAGAGATTCCCCTCCTGAGCAGGTGCTCGTGAATGGGATGGATTCTTACAGTCGTCAACGATAGTTCCATCATCACCATTACTGAGAAGTAGGGAAGTCTTTCTAAAACTGTACAACAAAATAGTCAGACTACAGCTGGAATACTGTGAACAGTTTTTATCCCCTTATTTGTGGAAAGGTGTATTTGCAATGGAGGCAATTGACAGAAGGCCCTTGGGATTGATTCAGGGAATGAGGGTTTCTCTTGTGAGGATAGGTTGACTCTGCACTCATTGAAGTTTAGAAAAATGAGGTAAACCTGTTACAGAATCCAAGATTGTTAGGGTGTTTGAAAGGGTGCATTTCCTGAAGCGAGAGACGAGGACTAGAGGGCAAAATCTCAGGACAAGTCAATGCCCATTCAAAACAGAGATGAGGCGGAACTTTGCATGAGTATCCAATGGGATTCTTTACTGCAGAGGGCTGTCAAGGCTGTGTCGTTAAGTGTATTCAAGGTTGAGAAAGACAGATTTTTAATCAGTAAGGAAATTGAGGGTTATCAGGAAAATGGAGTTGAGGATTATCAGATCAGCTATGATTTCATTGAATGATGGAGCACACATAGTGGGCTGATTGACCTACTTTTGCTCATACGTCTTATGATCGATCTTTCTATTCTAAATTTTAAATAATTTAGACTCCACTTGCTGCAGCGATGGGGAGTTGAATTCATCTCTGCGGAGTGGTAGCTCAGGCCCCTGGATTCATAGTAGTGATATTGTTACTATGCCAACAGGTCCCCTGATATGCCAGTGACGCTGTTAGCATTTGGGATTCTAATAATTTGGAATTGTGACTGTATCTTTCCCAGTTTAATGTTTTAAGCCACTCATGTAGGGCAGGCCTCTGGCCCCTACAACATATCCACAATCTGTGCAGTTTGTGGCAAGCCTCGAGATATATAGAAAACAAAAAGCTCTTGCTACTTTTCCAGCACTGATTTATATCATGCCCTCCAGTAATCCTCTTCAGTTCTGGAATGAGGTAGAATAAACACTTCATTAGATTATTGCTTAGGCTGTAAACTGCCAAGCAGATTTATTAATCAGTAAGGGTGTATCAGGCTTATCTGTCTATCTCTGATGAGTAGGAACAGCAAAGTATTGTAAATTTATAGCGATTATCGACTGAACTCTTTCTCTTTAGCAAAATAGGTGAACAACAGCACCCTGCTGTGTCCAACTGCAGCGTGTATATTTTTAACCTTTTCAAACATTACATTAACAGTAGTGAGGTGCTTGCTTTTGACTAGCTAAAACTCCACGAGCAGATGGACCTTTTTCTTGTGTGCTGCAGACATCCAAATATAAGTCTGAATATAAAGTGAAGCATCTCTAGGCCAGGTGGAACTTGAACCCAGATCTTTGAGATCAGACATAAGGACACGACCACTGCACCACAAGACCCTTCCTAATTGCACAGTCATGTGACGTAAACCTCACGAGACCAAGATGTGAAGGACTTGCCCAGTTTAACAGTGGGACCTCATTATAATTGTCATTCCTTTCTTGCCCAACGCCAAGCTGGGAGATGGGAATTTGAGCAGCAGCAGACTGTGGCCACAGAGCCCAGCGGAGGGAAGTGGTGTCAAGAGTGTAGTGCTGGAAAAGCACAGCAGATCAGCCAGCATCCGAGGAGCAGGGGAATCAACGTTTCGGGCATAAACCCTTCATCAGGAATCTGTGTATGTGGTTCCTCACACCTAGAGGAGTAGTGTGTTGGATTCCTCACACTGAGGGGAGTGGTGTGTGTGGTTCCTCACACTGAGGGGAGTGGTGTGTGTGTGTGGTTCCTCACACCTAGAGGAGTAGTGTGTTGGGTTCCTGACACTGAAGGGAGTGGTGTGTGTGTGTGGTTCCTCACACTGAGGGGAGTGGTGTGTGTGTGTGGTTCCTGACACTGAGGGGAGTAGTGTGTTGGGTTCCTCACACTGAGGGGAGTGGTGTGTGTGGTTCCTGACATGGAGGGGAGTGGTGTGGTTCCTGACACTGAGGGGAGTGGTGTGTGTGGTTCCACACACTGAGGGGTGTGGTGTGTGTGGTTCCTCATACTGAGGGGCCTGGTGTGTGTGGTTCCTCATACTGAGGGAAGTGGTGTGTTGGATTCCTCACATTGAGGGAAGTGGTGTGGGTGTGGTTCCTCACACTGAGGGGAGTGGTATGTGTGGTTCCTGACACTGAGGGGAGTTGTGTGTGTGGTTCCTCACACTGAGGGGAGTGGTGTGTGTGTGGTTCCTCACACTGAGGGGAGTGGTGTGTGTGTGTGGTTCCTCACACCTAGAGGAGTAGTGTGTTGGGTTCCTGACACTGAAGGGAGTGGTGTGTGTGTGTGGTTCCTCACACTGAGGGGAGTGGTGTGTGTGTGTGGTTCCTGACACTGAGGGGAGTAGTGTGTTGGGTTCCTCACACTGAGGGGAGTGGTGTGTGTGGTTCCTGACATGGAGGGGAGTGGTGTGGTTCCTGACACTGAGGGGAGTGGTGTGTGTGGTTCCACACACTGAGGGGTGTGGTGTGTGTGGTTCCTCATACTGAGGGGCCTGGTGTGTGTGGTTCCTCATACTGAGGGAAGTGGTGTGTTGGATTCCTCACATTGAGGGAAGTGGTGTGGGTGTGGTTCCTCACACTGAGGGGAGTGGTGTGTGTGGTTCCTGACACTGAGGGGAGTGGTATGTGTGGTTCCTGACACTGAGGGGAGTTGTGTGTGTGGTTCCTCACACTGAGGGGAGTGGTGTGTGTGGTTCCTCACACTGAGGGGAGTGGTGTGTGTGTGGTTCCTCACACCTAGAGGAGTAGTGTGTTGGGTTCCTGACACTGAAGGGAGTGGTGTGCGTGTGGTTCCTCATACTGAGGGGAGTAGTTTGTGTGGTTCCTGACACTGAGGGGAGTGGTGTGTGTGGTTCCTCACACTGAGGGGAGTGGTGTGTGTGGTTCCTCACACTGAGGGAAGTGGTGTGTGTGTGGTTCCTCACACCTAGAGGAGTAGTGTGTTGGGTTCCTCACACTGAGGGGAGTGGTGTGTGTGGTTCCTCACACTGAGGGGAGTGGTGTGTGTGTGGTTCCTCACACTGAGGGGAGTGGTGTGTTGGATTCCTCACATTGAGGGAAGTGGTGTGTGTGTGGTTCCTCACACTGAGGGGAGTGGTGTGTGTGGTTCCTGACACTGAGGGGAGTGGTGTGTGTGGTTCCTGACACTGAGTGGAGTGGTGTGTGAGGTAGTTTTGGGTGACAGAGGTTGTTGATGTCTGAAGGAGGAGGTAAGGTGCTGTGATCCATGGAGGTAGGCAGTCACTTAGGGATATAATACCCCTGTTAAATTTGTTTTAGCAGTCCTCTCTGCATTCTCCCAAACCATCTTAGTAGGAGGCGGTTGGGCAGTTAACATCAAAGCCAAGGTCTGAGTGTTTAATTTTCAGCTGTTTTAATTGACAATCATGTTAGATCTCCATCAGTTCTGCCAGTTAATCTAATCTCACTGTGTACTTATGTTGGATGATCATAATGGATCTCCAGCAATATTATTGACCTCGATAGGCCGTCAGACTCAACTGAGGAGAAGAGCAGTAGTGCCTGAAGAAGTTCCCTACATTGCCCCAATTGCTGAAGACCTGAGGGAGCTGCCTTAGGCAGGAGTTCTCACTTCAGGTGAGGGAAGCAGGATTTGGGACAAATTCCTGGCCCTAAAGCGACCCTGTGGTTGCTGGGTGGGGAGCTGGAATTTTGACTGTTGCACCCCCTTAATTTACAGTCAGGTTTTTTAATCCACTTAAGGGCCTGCAAGTGTTCTCGTCCTGCTGCTAGAATGGTATGTGAGACAATGTATTTTACTGAATTTGCCTTTGCCAAGGGTGTGTTTCTGGGATGTTACTATATTGGAACAATTAGTTCATAGTAGTTAATATGTATATTATTTTGTGAAACATTTCAATAGAATTACAGCTCAGCCACTTCTTTTATTTTATTTTTATTTTGTTTGTATTTAAACTGTGCTGTAAAATTAAAGTGTGTTAGCTTAAACTTGAGTAGTTTGACCAATCAAATTACATCTGGAATGCAGCATCTTCCATTTAACTTTAAAATCAGAAAAGTTAGGATCTCAATTATCTTCTGAATATAGCTTGAGGTTGTTTGGTCTGACCCAAGACACCATCAACAAGTTTTCTTACTTTTCAGTTTTGAAAGAGAGTTATATCGGACTTGAAACATTAACTCTGTTTCTTTCTCTACAAATTATGCCAGTCCTGCTGACTTTCTCCAGACCTTTGGATCTCATTCACCCCAAATGCCTGCCTGCCAACCTCAGGTGGTGAAGGGCTTCTGCCCGAAACATCGATTCTCCTGCTCCTTAGATGCTGCCTGACCCCCTGTGCTTTTCCAGCACCACACTCTTGACTCAGGTGGTGTGTAGTATTTCCAAATTCTGAGCACAAATAGGGGCAGGTTGAGAAACTCTGGCTAGCCTCGTAACCTCCACCTCTGTCCATCAATGTTCTTAACCTCAGTATCGTTCCTCAGAGTACCCCAGTGAAGATAAGATCATCATAGTCACGCCAGACCATAGGGCTGCTATCTAATTAGAAAGAGACAACTAGCAGTGGTTTAACCTGTGGGTCATCACCCCTCAGGCAAAGGGTGAGGTTGAGGTACACTCAACCAGTGCAAGAATTTAAGCCATGCCATTGGAGTCATTCTGTTTTGCAAACCAGCTGTCCAGCCAACTGAGCTAAACCAGTTCCACAATATCCCTTACCCAAAACCTGAAATCATTGTGCTTCAAGTTTTGTACCTTCAGCCGAAGAGAACAGCTTTTCTTAGCCTATCTTATCTGAACCTGTCATAGGGACATCGAGTCTTACAGCAGTTGGTCCAACCAGTCGACACTGACCATGTTCCCAAGCTAAACTAATCCCACCTGCCTGCGCTTGGCCCATAGCTCTCCAAACCTTTCCTGTTCATAAACTCATCCAAATGTCTTTTAAACATTCTAACACTACCTGCATCCACCACTTTCTCTGGCAGTTCATTCCATACATGGGTCACCCTCTGTGTAAAAAAAAGGTGTCCCTCATGTCCTTCTTTAGTGTTTCTTCTCTCACTATAAAACTATGGCCTACAGTTTTGAACTCCCCTGCCCCAGCAGTCCCTCAATCCCCTTTGCTTCAAGCAGAACATTCCTCAGTTTTTCCAACCTAACTTTGGAGCTAAAATCGCTCAACCATGCCACCATTTTGGTAAATCACCTCTGCACTCTCTCAAGCTCTGTCACAAAGTATGGTGACCAGAACTGCATGTTATCCTGCATTTTTATGCTCACCGGGGTTTTCGAAAGATGGATTTAAAATTAAAACAAAATCAGCTGGAAGGTGATCTTTTCGCAAACATCACCAAGCTGATTATCTGACCGTGATCACACCTCAACCTTTTTTAGATGTACTTTGGCAGTTTCATTTCCCACATTACAACAGCTGCTACACTTCAAAAAGAGCTTAGCTGGCTGTAAAGGTCATACTAAGGTCATTAAAGGCACTGTATAAAAGTAGGTGACTTATTCCTAAGGGATCAGATATCTTTTAAACAACAATCCAATGCTTTCTAATGAGACCTTTATGGTTATATCAAAACAGATTTCTGCAGCAGCTTGTGCATTTTCATTTCATGCAGCAAATGATAGGTGAATAAAATCCGTTTTGTCGTTGCGGATTCCAGACTGCCTGCTTTTGAAAGCAACAAAAATGTCTTCAATACTCAAGTTTAAATGATTATGCTCAGAGCACAAAGACTTGGAACTTCATAAAGCTGTTTGAATGCTGTCTTGCACTGCAAAGAGGACTGTTAATTCCTCACCAGGAGAGTTTGTGGACTGGATCAGCTGTGGTTTCTGTTGAAGCAGAACTGGATGTGATTGTCAATTTTTACGATCTGTTTGCAGAACGTGGGCATTTATTTATTGCCCACCTCTCATTTCCCTTTTCTAGCAGTTAAGTAGAACTGAGTGGCTTGCTAGGCAATTTCAGAGTCGACGGTGTTGCTTTGGGTTACTCATACACCAGACCATGTCAGAAGCTTTTTTCCTTAAAGAACATTAGACAAGCAGATTTTTTTTAAAGGCATTGGTTTCACTGTCATCATTAAGTTTCCTGCTTCCAATTTATTAACTGAATATTTCACTGTCTGCCATGATGGGATAGTCATTAGCTGGGGTCTGTAGACCACTGGCCTACTATCAATATCACTAAACCTCTGCTTCACTTTGGATTTTCCTGGTTGAAAACAAGTCGATTAGAATTCCACAAAGATATCTGATTATTATATGAATGTGATGTTCAGGGCTTTTGCTTTGCTGTTTCTCAAAAGATCACCGACTGAAAAAGTATTTTTACGTAAGTCTGACATTTGCAGGGATACTGCAACATCAAACTTAATTTTTTGCAATCAATTATGTAGACAGGCCGACGAGGGGAGATGCTATTTTGGATTTGGTGCTTGGCAATGAGCCAGGACAGGTGTCAGATCTTGTGTTGGGAGTACACTTTGGTGAGAGTGACCACAATTGCTTCACATTTACCACAGCCATGGAGAGGGAAAGGAGCAGTTATCATGGGGAGATATTTGGGGAAAAGGAAATTATTACGTCGATGAGGGGAGAGGCCATTTTGGATTTGGTGCTTGGCAATGAGCCAGGACAAGTGTCAAATATTGCGGTGGGAAAACACTTTGGTGACAGTGACCACAACTGCCTCCCACTTACCATAGCTATGGAGAGGGAAAGGAGCAGTAATCTTGGGGAGATATTTAATTGGGGAAAAGGGAATTATGACGTTATCAGACAGGAGTTGGGAAGTACAGATTGAGAGCAATTGTTCCACACAAAGGGCACAACAGACATGTAGAAACTATTTAAGAAGTAACTGTTGCGAGTGATGCACAAATTTATTCCTCTGAGACAGTCAAGGAGGGGCAAGATTAAGGAGCCTTGGATGATGAGCACAGAGGAGCTTCTCATCAAAAGGAAGAAGGCAGCTTTCGTAAGTTGGAGAAAGCAAGGATCTACCACATCTTTAAAGGGCTACATCCTTACTAGAAAGGAGCTCAAACATGGACTGAGGAGCGCCAGGAAGGGGTATAAGAAAGGATTAAGGAGAACCCAAAGGTATTTTACTCATACGTGAGGAATAAGAGAATGATCAGGGAGAAGGTAGGGCCGATCAGGGATAGCGGAGGGAACTTGTGCGTGGAGTCCGAGCAGGTAGGGGAAGCCCTAAATGAGTTTTTTGCTTTGGTTTTCACTAAGAAGAGGGACCTTGTTGTGAATGAGAACTTTGAACAGCTGGGAAACAGGCTTGAACAGATCGAGATTCAGGAAGTTGATGTGCTAGAAATTTTGACAAACATTAAGATTGATAAGTCCCCAGGGCCAGACCGGATTTATCCTAGATTGCTCTGGGAAGTGAGAAAGGAGGTTGCTAAGCCGCTGGTGAAGATCTTTGCTTCCTCACTCACCACAGAGTCGTACCAGAGGAGAGAGGCGAATGTTGTTCCTCTTTTCAAGATGGGGAATAGGGAAATCCTTGGCAATTACAGCCCAGTCAGTCTTACGTCTGTGGTCAGCAAAGTTTTGGAAAGCATTCTGAGGAATAGGATTTATGACTATTTAGAAAAGCATAGTGTGACTAAAAGCAGACAATGTGGCTTTGTGAGGGGCAGGTCAAATCTCACAATCTTTGAGTTCTTTGAGAAGGTGACAAGACAGGTTGATGAAGGTCAGGCAGTGGATGTGGTGTATGTGGACTTCAGCAAGGCATTTGATAAGGTTTCCCATGGTAGGCTCATTCATAAAGTTAGGAGTATAGGATACAGGGAGATATGGCTGTCTGGGTTCAGAATTGGTTGGATTTCAGTGGGCAGAGAGTGGTTGTAGATAGAAAGTATTCTGCCTGGAGGTCAGTGGTGAGTGGTGTCCCAAAGGGCTCTATTCTTGGGCCTCTGCTGTTTGTAGTTTTTTTTATAAATGACTTGGATGAGAAGGTTGAGGGGCAGATTAGTAAATTTGCAGATGACACAAAGGTTGGAGGTGCCGTTGATAGTATCGAGTGTTGTTGCAGCTGTAGCGGGACATTGACAGGATGCAGAGCTGGGCTGAGTAATGGCAGATGGAGTTCAACCTTGATAAATGTGAATTGATGCATTTTGGAAGGTTGAACTTGAATGCTGAATATAGGATTAAAGACAGGGATTCTTGGCAATGTGGAGAAACAGTGCATAGATCCCTCAAAGTTGCACCCAAATGGATAGGGTTGTTAAGAAAGCATATGGTGTTTTGGCTTTCATTAACAGGGGGATCAAGTTTAAGAGCCACGAGGTTTTGCTGCAGCTCTACAAGTCCCTGGTGAGACCACACATGGAATATTGTGTCCTGGTCTGGTCACCCGGCTATAAGAAAGATACAGGGGCTTTGGAGAGGGTGCAAAGAAGGTTTACCAGGTTGCTGCCTGTACTGGAGGGCTTGTCTTATGAAGAGAGGTTGACTAAGCTTGGAGATTTCTTTCTGGAGAGAAGGAGGAAGAGAGGTGACCTGATCGAGGTGTATAAGGTAACGAGAGGCTTGGATAGAGTTGATAGCCAGAGATTTTTCTCCAAGGCAGGATTGACTGCCACAAGGGGTCATAGTTTTAAGGTGTTAGGAGGAAGGTATAGAGGAGACGTCTGAGATGGGTTCTTTAGACAGAGAGTTGTGAATGCATGGAATGCGTTGCCAGTGGTGGTGGTGGAGGCAGAGTCATTAGGGAAATTTAAGTGACTGCTGGACATGCACATGGTCAGCAATGAATTGAGGGGTGTGTTGGTTATTTTATTTTATATTAGAATTAATCCTTGGCACAACATTGTGGGCCGAAGGGCCTGTTCTGTGCTGTGCTTTTCTCTGTTCTATGTTCTAATTACCATTTAGGTGCTGAGTGACACTTGATTCTTTATTACATTTAATCCTATGTATAGAGAATAATCATACTTAATGTCAAGAATACAAAATCAGTTGCAGAGCTATACATCCTTTGTCCATTCATATCACACTGCCAATTCTGTGTATTCCTTATAAAGTTTAGCTCTTTTCAAGATCTGTAATAAGGTAAAAGAACAGCTGCCAATTGTCTGCCTTCTGGTTTAGTGGCTGATCTGTGCATCAGTTGGGAATGATTGGGAATCCTCTCAGCACTATTCAGGCACTTCATTTTGTGTTGGTAACTTATTTGGAAGATAGCTGTGTTCAATGTTTTAGACAAACACTCAAGCAAGTAAGTTCCCTGGAGCGTTGGAGGCTGAGGGCTGCTCTGAAAGAGGTTAATAGAGGGGCATGGATAGCATGAATAGCGAAGGTCTTTTCGCAGGGTAGGGGAGTCGAAAACTGGAGGTTTAATGAGAAGGGAAAGATTTAAAAGGGACCTAAAGGGGAACTTTTTCACGCAGAGGGTGGTACATGGATGGAATGAGC
Source organism: Hemiscyllium ocellatum (assembly GCF_020745735.1). Taxonomy (NCBI): domain Eukaryota; kingdom Metazoa; phylum Chordata; class Chondrichthyes; order Orectolobiformes; family Hemiscylliidae; genus Hemiscyllium; species Hemiscyllium ocellatum. The sequence goes on along the minus strand of NC_083405.1, from coordinate 121,018,620 downwards.
TGCCAGAGGATGTGGTGGAGGCTGGTACAATACAATATTTAAAAGGCATCTGGATGGGTATATGTATAGGAAAGGTTTCAAAGGATAAGGGCCAAATTCTAGCAAATGGGACTAGATTAATTCAGGATATCTGGTTGGTATTGACAAGTTGGACTGAAGGATTTGTGTCCGTGCTGTACAACTCTATGACTTTATGATGCTGCAGACTTAGAACAGGAGGGCAGCTGTAACTCTATCTGGCTGCCTGTTGAACTGACACAGTGACATGAACAGCTCAATAAAGGTGGTTTTCTACTAAAGATGTGAGAAAAAAATCCCATTGCATCACTGTGATTCTGTCATCATTATCATTTGAGTGGGTTGCTTAAGTAGAGCTTACCTGCTATTAATCAGCTCGGAATGAAATCACTGCAGTAACAAAATGCATGCAAGTTACTGCAGATGCTGGCAATCAGAAATTAAAGTAGAAATTGCCGGAAAGACTCAATATATTAGGTTCCACCAGTGGAGAGAGAGGGAGCGAGAGACAGAGAGAGAGAATTAATAGCACTGACATTTATCTGGGGAAGTAAAGAATCCAGCGTTGCAAGGGTGAGAATTTCTAAGTAATGGGAGGGACTAGTCTGAGTTCAACAATGTTGAGAAAGAGGCTGTGACAGGCAAGAAATTGCAGGAATGGGGCTGAGGCTGCTCAGGAGCCCTGAGATCATTGGGGAGCACTTGTCAGAGATTGTGCAGGGCAAGTACTCAAAGATGTTGGTGACTCCGTGGTTAGCACTGTGGCGTTGCAGCACTAGGAACCCCAGTTCAATTCCACCCTTGGGCGACTGTCTGTGTGGAGTTTGCACATTGTCCTCATGTCTGTGTGTGCGTTTCCCCTTGATGGTACGGTTTCCTCCCACAGTGTAGAGATGTACAGGTTGAGTGGATTGAGCTGAAAATGTGTTGCTGGAAAAGCACAGCAGGTCAGGCAGCATCCAAGGAACAGGAAATTTGACGTTTCGGGCATAAGCCCTTCATCAGGACTAATGCCGGAAATGTCGAATTTTCTGTTCCTTGGATGCTGCCTGACCTGCTGTGCTTTTCCAGCAACACATTTTCAGCTCTGATCTCCAGCATCTGCAGACCTCACTTTCTCCTTGAGTGGATTGACCATGGTAAATAGCTCGTAGTGTCCAGGGGTATCCAGGCTAAGTGATTAGTCACGGGAAGTGCAGAGTTACAGGGATAGGATAGGTGGGGCAAGACTGGGTGGGATGCTTTTTGGAGGGCCGGTATGGACTCAATGGGTTGAATAGCCTGTTTACATACTGTAGGGATTCTTTGTTTGCACAGGGTGGGCAGACTTTGAGATTGAGGTGGATCGAGAGCTCATACATAGTTAGTTAGAGATTGTGGGTGAGTCAGAGATTAGGCAGTTTTAGGTGTCTGTAAAAAGATTTTCTTGTTGGACTTGAGGTCCCCTTCTGTGTGGAAACATTTACCATATGAACTTGATCTTCTCAAATATTTTAGAGTGTTGTGAAACCTGGCCCACTTCAACTGAAACTAAAATACTGATAACTGAATGATGTTTCATCAATGACCTTTTCATTCTGACTCATCAACCAGAGACATTAATTCTGTTTCTCTCTCTCCACAGAGGCTATTTGACCTGATTAGTGCTTCCAGCCTTTTTTTTATTATTTCATTAAGTCTGTAAGAAAAAGAGAGTGATGGTTGTGGTTTAAAGTTGTTGAGTTCAGTGTTGAAGCCAGGAGGCTGTAAAGTGCGGAATTGAAAAGAAATCCAACTCTGCCTCAATAATTTGTCACGGTGAAAGCTTTATTCTCAGGGCAGTGATATGCCACTGTGCTGTGCTCTGTAATTCCAATGTGAGAAATTGAGTTCATTTGGGCCTATTTTTAAATGCTGCTGAGACCTCCAAAATGGCACATGTGCAGTGCGGTGCACAGTGAGCGTTTGCCAGATGTTTTTACAGAAGCAGCAGCAATGCTGGTTTAAAGTTTGTTGCTCTCAGCAGTCCTCTCTCTGAACTTGCCACAGCTAAACATACGTACGCAGCAATAGGGACCTCCCATTAACCCTATTGCAAGAGATCATCAACTACTTACGGGTTAGCTACTGATTTACTTCTTTTGCTTATTGCTATGTTTCTAACTAGTGTTTGGTGCTTTCGCTAGATGGTTCCATTTCCAAAAACAGCTGTCGGACATGTAGACAGGTGCAAACTGTGGCAGGTACTGACGGACATTTTGCTGACTTTAAGGCCTCTGCACAATCTGGTATATTCTTAGACAAAGAACTATGAGGAGGCATTTCCCCCTTCAAGTAGAGGACACACAGGCTGCTGGAAGAGTGGGGAGGAGGAGGGAGAGAAGGATTCTCGGTGAGTGGATGCATCCTTCCAGGGTACAATTCCTCTGTCCCAGCTTTAGTCAGGAATAAAATGTGATGTTCCATGTCCGCTTCACTTTGGCGCCCTCATAAAAATCTGCCAATTACCACGACCACAATGCAACCTTCAAGTAAGGCAAGGACTGCCAGTGACTGTGAGGGTAACATTGGTGATGAACTTTGCTGAATTGTTCAGCATATTCCTGGTTGGTGCTGGGAATGGTTACGATGTCTTAGTTTGCTGCCCACAATTGCAATGTCAAAGCCATTGAGACTCTGGTCAAAGATGGATAAATACATTTCTTTCTCTCTCGCCAGAGAGATGTTGCGGAGGAAGTTTGCAGCTTCACAATGATTCTACAGGAAGGCACTGATTGCCTGGAGAAAGATTCTCCTCCTGGCTGACAAGACACTCAACTAACCACAGGGTCAGTGACTGTAGATGCAACATGGTGGCATTGTAACAGAGGGAACCATGGGCTTGCTAAAACAGCACTTCTGCTACTTTGACTGTTCTGGGGGAGTCCTGCAGCAGTTGACTGAGGATGTCCTGCTCTATGCTACATAATGCCGCCACCAGCTCTCTTTTGCAAGCAGCTGGGAGCAGGAGGAGAAGAGGAGACCCATCCTTGATACGTGTTATTGTTCTTCATGACTGCAGATGAGGATCCCATTCTCATGTGGTAACAGTGGCCCAAACTCCTATTCACCAATAGTTCCCAACCCTTTATTTCCCTCTGACCATCCCTGGGCCACAAGACAAAGGTAAAATCCATTGTAAAATAAACCAACTTTATGAATTAAATCATGAGTTGCATGCAAATGTCAACTAATCACTCTTCTGAGTTATTTTAGTGACTGTCTTCCATGTACCTTTTCCTGTCTGAGTGAGTTCTGTAATAACAGTTTTGTAAACGTGTCTGATAATCGCTCACTGTGCACAGAACACTACATATGTGCTATTTCAAAGGTCTCAGCAGCATTTAAAAATAGGCCCAAATGAACTCAATTTCTCACATTGAAGTTTCATTCAGGCAAGCATTGCAGTGCATGGAAGATAGGCCAAAGGGCCTTTTCTGTGCTGTAGACCTCTTTGACATTATGGAGGGGTGCTCAAAGAGTACCGTGGAGGTCAATCTCGTGCAGCTATTGACCTGGAAGACCTGGAAGTGTCTGGCTTGAGATTGGTAGACAACAAGGTAAAAACAATGACTGCAGACACTGGAAACCAGATTCTGGATCAGTGGTGCTGGAAGAGCACAGCAGTTCAGGCAGCATCCAACGAGCAGCGAAATCGACGTTTCGGGCAAAAGCCCTTCATCAGGAATAAAGGCAGAGAGACTGAAGCGTGGAGAGATAAGCTTGGGGAGGTTGGGGGTGGGGAGAGAGTAGCATAGAGTACCTGGGAGTTGCAGTGGGAGAGGGACTCCCTGAGATTCTTGTAGAGAGAGGAGGAAAACTTCTTCAAGGCAGGCATCCTTGCAAGAGGATTGGCAGTAGGGTTAAAATCAACTAGGTAAAAACAATGACTGCAGATGCTGGAAACCAGATTCTAGAGCAGTGGTGCTGGAAGAGCTAAAGTCTAGAACAGTAATCTGGGTTTTGGATTACTCGTCCGGTCATGCCATTACTGCACCATAATCTCTCACAAATAAATTGAATTTAATACATCACACGTTGTTAGCTTACCGTTTAGATCTGATTCATCTTTGGTTTGAATTTAGATGAATTATTTGAGTTGCCAGTGCTCCTCCCAAAGGGACATGCCTCCACAATCCAATAATCTGTTTTGCACATTGTAACCCATTGCCATGGTGGCAGAAGTCTGAACTTCCCCTGCAGCTCTCAGCCATTGGGTGGATTGAGTGCTCGAACAGTAATGGAAGCTGTGATGGTGGCAATCAGGTGTTGTGACATGTTTGAGTGTATGTGTGCAAGTGTTAGCAGCCACCCCATTTCCATGCTTTGCGCAAGGCTCTCTGCCCAATTGATCTTGGTTTCCTTTGAACTCTTTGCTATTGAGCACAGGCCTTCCAACGGACCAAGCTGTGTTTACTTGTAACAATTCCTCTGTACTTTGCCCCATCCATTGGAACCTGGCAGCTGCACTGTCCCTGTCTGAATGTCTTAGCTACAGCCTACCTGTACCTGGTTTCTAAGCACATGTAGACTTCATCTGTTATCTACCTGCTATGGGAGTATGATACTGAGACAGAGAAATAGCCATCACCTTGTCAACTAATGGAGTGGGCTCCTTGTTCAAATGGACAGAAGTGGGTACTGCAGATGTTGGAGATTAGAATCAAGATTAGAGTGGCGCCAGAAAAGCACAGCAGGTCAGGCAGCATCCGAGGAGCAGGAAAATCGACGTTTCGGGCAACATCGATTTTCCTGCTCCTCGGATGCTGCCTGACCTGCTGTGCTTTTCCAGAACCACTCTGATCTTGACTCATTGTTCACATGGAGAAAGTGGGGTCTGCAGATGCTGGAGATCAGAGCTGAAAATGTGTTGCTGGAAAAGCACAGCAGGTCAGGCAGCATCCAAGGAACAGGATATTCGACGTTTCGGGCATTCCTGAAGAAGGGCTTATGCCCGAAACGTCAAATCTCCTGTTCCTTGGATGCTGCCTGACCTGCTGTGCTTTTCCAGCAACACATTTTCAGCTCATTGTTCAGATGACCTATTCCTGCGCCTATTTTCAGTGTTTCTCTGAGATGTGCACATAGTTTAGTATCTGAACTGGTGACTCCACATTTGAAATCAGTGGACACTGTCTCCAGCATGATTCTCTTCTTGCTGTTCCTTCACAGCCTGGCCAGGTTGGACATCCTAGGCATCTGAAAGGGAAGTTTCACAAAGGTATTGTTGTGTTGTGTTTTGTGGGAGGAGGGAGGGATGGGAGGTGAATACTTTGCATCACATACAGCTTGTATTTCAGAAGAATAATGGGTGTCATGGGCTGAGGTGCAAGTGCAAAGTGAGGAGAGGAATTGAGTGTGAGGGAGCCTCCACCATGTTCTCAGCTCTGTCACTGGCCTCAACCTCACCAACAGCCAGCACTGATCTCTCCATGAGGCTGAGAGCTTGCAGGTGAGCCTTTATCCTTCCTAATATGTTTGCTCCTGGTTTTACACCACCTTATCCTACAGGAGAGGCAGAAGTGTGTCCGTGACACTGTTGTAATCTGACCATTGTGACACTCATGAATAACTCGCAGTATGCACAAACTGTGAGATGTGAGTGTGAGGCAAATAGCAGTGAATTATATGAATGATAAGATTCGATGGATCTGTGATTGAGTATGATTGCTTTGACGAGTAGTTGCAACTATTGGTGCAGTTGGTAGGAAGTAGTGCTTCACTGAAGCTATGTTCACTGAGAGAAAGTACTCATGAGGTCATTAAACCCCTTCAGGTCCTTCAAGACTTTACTCTAAGCATTTAGCATGATCTCCTCCTACTGCCTGTTGAGTGTGTATCTGGATAAACCTCATCTCTCCTATTTTCCACCTCCTCCACTGATACTTCTAATACATCAACCAAAACAATGAAGCCTCCTATTTTGTGCTCTTTCCCAGATTAGATTCTCTTCCATCACGAATCCTAGAATCACGTCCAACCTCAATGCGTCTTGCTCTTTACTAGATGTGGTTGTGTTAGCTTTAAGTGGAGATGGTCACTCCCACGATAATAGCTTTCTGCTGATGCCCCCAGCCAATAAGCAGCATTGTTCATACTGGCTGAAGGCAGAGATACATCAAAAGAGGAGGCTGCTTGAGGTCATCATGCTCCCTTCATTGCAACCAATAGGCATGGGTGAACTGCATGTCATGATCTCCCATGCCTGAGATTATCCCAGCTCAGCCTGCACAGCCTTGATGGCAAATTGAAACATCCCTTGTCTAATGGGTGGCATGATGACTCAGTGGTTAGCACTGCTGCCTCACAGCGCCACGGACCCGGGTTTGATTCCAACCTCGGGCAACTGTCAGTGTGGAGTTTGTACTTTCTCCCCATCGCTGTGTAGGTTTCCTTTGAGTGCTCTTGTTTCTTCCCAGGTCCAAAGATGTGCAGGATGGGTGGATTGGCCATGCTAAATTGTCCCATAGTGTCCAGGGATCTGCAGTCTGGGTGGATTAGCTGTGGGGAATGCAGGGTTACTGGGACGGGGTGGATCTGGGTGGGATGCTGTTTGGACTCAGCGGGGGGGAACGGCCTGCTTCCACACTGTAGGGATTCTATGATTCAGAGCTTGATATTGTGATATTGCAAGGGAGGTGACTGTTGAAGTGTTCAGCGGGAGCCTCAATCTCTCAGTGTAGTTTTGTTTTTGTGCTGGCTTTTTTCTGCCTGTTTAAATTACCAGCTCGATCATTCTCCTCCTCCTGGCCTCCCATCCCATGTGCTGTTCACTGAGTTAGAAGGTGGCACAGGTGGTCCTGCCTTTGGCAGCAGACACGAGGAGCTGCCTAAGTGTGCTTCAGGGTGACTCATCCTCTTGTGGATGTTGTACCCCCACGGGGATGCCTTCTGCTCAGCACCAGTTTGGCATGCTACATCAGAACCTGATAACTTGCCAGGTGTAAATGATGCATGCCCGATCAGTCTATATGCTCAGTCAGTGGTTTCACATGAGGTTTTTTTTTTCCCTTTTGAACCATCATTAATTGATCTTAAAATGAAGGAGAGCAGCAATAAATTTAATTGATGTTGGTTCTGATTCCCATTTTCTTATTCCGTCCTTTACCTCCACCAACACTGGATGGTTATTTGGATAGAAGGGGTGTGCAGGGATTTGCAAAAACATTGGCACAAGGTAGCAGAATGGGTGCAAGCACAAGGGAGCAGAATGGATTCTTTCTGCACCTCAGCAATTCTGAGAGCAAACCAATCCAAAGAAATGCGGCTGCCAGAACTCAGATACTAAAACAGAATTTCCAGGGAAAGCTCAGCAGTTCTTGCAGCATCTGTGGAGAGAAAGCAGAGCTTCAGTTTTCAGGTCCAGTGACCCGTCTTCAGAGCAGAAGAGAAATTTTCAAAGCAAACAGCAAAAACAATCACTGTTCAAAAGAAAAGTGCCTGTTTTTTTTCCAAGGTTGCACACTGCAGTGTCTGATTGGTCTTGAGTTCTTGGAGACTCCAGGCCAGTTCTGCAGGGTTGCTGACCCTCAGTCGGTAAAGGAAACAAGGGCAGATCTGGAAGATAAATGAGGACAGACTTCAGGCAGCAACAGAAACATGGAGACCCAGCAGCATACATTAGCCCTGAGCAGTTGTGCAAAGCAGACAATTGCGAGTTTGCGCCGCATTCTGTGCTCAATCTGATTTTCTTCCTGGCGTCAGCCACCTTAGACTCTTAAGACGAATTTATGCTTCCTTCAGTTTCTTAGTGGAGAGCTCCCTCAAGCCATCTGCAGAATGTGCAGGAAGGTAACGAAGAGTATCATGGATTTTGCAGCTTAATTGATTTCAGTACATTCCCAGAATCACTGAATCGTTACAGTGTAGAAGGGGGCCACTTGGCCCATCATGCCTGCACTGGCTTTCAAATGGGTGTCATGACTGAGTGCCACACTCCTGCTTTTTCCATGAAAGATCCACAGAACTATGGCCTAGTCACAAGGCCTTGTTTGTACGCAAACATGACCTTCCTTTCCAATGGCCAGCAGTAATGTGTTCAGTTTTCGATCTCCCACCGTGCGGGGACCTAAATAATAAACTTGGAGGGAAATTTGGGAATTGGATGGTTAATGAAAGAGAACCCAAAGTGGCAAGATTGTAGGGAAAGCTGGAGGAGGCGGACTAACTGAGTTGCTCTTGCAGAGGAGCTGGCATGAATATGATGGGCCAAATGGCTTTTTTTCTTGTAGTGAAACCATTCCATGATTCTATTCAAGTATAAAAAAGAGAACAAAATGATTAAATAGTGGCAGACACCAGTGTCATGTGAACGATTTAGAATACTGGAGCAATATTACTTTAACCAAAAGGAATGGGAGTAGAGGACCAGATACCTGAGCAATATTCAACATGATGTGGGCAGCATGAGCTTGGCTCAGTGGTATCACTCTTGTCTCTGACTCAGTAGGTGATGGATTCAAATATCCCTGCAGAACTTCAGCAAAGTAGGTAGGTTGGTCCTACAGGACAGTGCTGAGGAAGGGTTGCAAGTTCAGGTGCAACTGTATTCCCCCCCCTGACATTATAAGCTGTGAGACGTTAAAACCAAGGCACGGAGAGCATTATTCAAAGATACAGAACACAATTCTCTATTTCTTGGCTGATATTCCACCTCAATTAAACCGTGACCAAAACAAATTAGCTGAATCTTGGGTGTTGCTAATGAGGTCTTAGCTAAAAAAAAAACAAGTGACTGCTTTTCAAATATAATCCATTAGTTATGTTACCTTGAGAAATCCTGGGCACATGAAAAGCTCCATGTATATTCTCTGTCTGTGCTACTGATGTACAGAATTAAAGTGTTGCCAGGAGGAGAAACAATGTTCATATTATTTTCTGGTCTGGCATTCATCAGGACTGGACACAAATGCCCAGACATTAAAAGACAACATTAATTTGTATAACAGCAGCAGGAAGTGCTAATTGGTTAGACCATGGTTGGCATGAAGATGTAGCAGGGACTGTTAATTGTCAATGTTAAAAGCTGGCTGGTGGAATTCAAGCCAGGAAATTAGACTCTGATCAACCAGGGCTTTTGCAATGGTGGTTCCAGCAGGATTGGCAATCTACAAAATCCCTTTCTTAAGAGGAAAGAGGTGCAAAGAAATGAACAATTTATTTTGCAAGAACAGTATTCTATGGAGAAACTCAACAGGCTTGGCATCATCTGTGGAGAAATAGCAGAGTTAATGTTTCAGGTCCCGTGACCCTTCTTTAGAACAAATTTCTTTTGCTTGCAAAGAGCGAGTACCTCTGATTCTGTGTAACTGCTGACACACACAAATACATCTCACTTTGAACCTCACTGATAATCTTGCATTGGCTTCTGGTGTAATGCCTAACCTCGTCAGGACTATTAATTCAATATTGTCCAGGAGCTAACATTAAACTCAGTGTTCTGAGATTTGCAAGCATAGATGTTTGATGATAGTCAGCAGACTCCTTGCTGTGGACCCTGAGAGGGATATGCTGCTTTATACGTTGAGGTGTACCTTCTACATAGAAGCACAGAAAATAGAAGCAGGAGTCCTTCAAGCCTGCTGTACCTTTTTATTTATCAGCAAGCACTCGCCAATGACTATGATTGTCGATCTAGGAAATTCTGTGTCATTAGTGATGGGTTCAATGGGTCCTTGCATGTTTATTGAACCCAATCCTAAACCTGTATCTCCATCCACACATTTATTTCTGGGAGGTAGTATTGGTCCTTGGCCTTGAGATCACTTCATTTCATTATGATCATAGTTTATCATTCAACTCAATAGCTTGTTCCTGCTTTTCCTCCTTATCCTTTCATCCCTTCAGCCCGCATGCTATATCAAAAACCTTTTTGATCAACATATGTTTTGGCCTTGACTACTTTCTGTGGTAGCAAATTCCACAGGTTCACTACTATCTAGGTGAAATAATTTCTCCGTATCTCAGTCCGAGATGGTTTCCCCCGTGTCCTTAGAGTGTGACCCCTAGATCTGGACTCACCTGCCATTGGGAGCATCCCTCCTGCATCTACCCCTTCTAAGTCCTGTTAGAATTGTATAGGTTTTTATGAGATCTCCCCTCATTCTTCTGAACTCGAGCGAGTATAATCCTAACTGATTCAATTTCTCCTCATACATCAGTCCCACTCTCCCAGGAATCAGTCTGATAAATCTTTGGTGCACTCCCTCTGTCGCAAGAACATCATTCCTCAGATAAGGAGACCAAAACGCATATTCCAGGTGTGGTCTCACCAAATCCCTGTGTAATTACAGCAAGATATTCCAGCGCCTGTACTCAAATCCTGTTGCTGTGAAGGCCAAAATACCACTGGCTTTCTTGATCAGTTGCTGTGCCTGCATGCTTACCTTCAGTGACTGTTGTACAGGGATGGGGTGAAAGTGAGGACTGCAGATGCTGAAGATTAGAGTCATGAATGTGGTGCTGGAAAAGCACAGCAGGTCAGGCAGCATCCGGCAAACAGGAAAATTGATGTTTTGGGCAAAAGCCCTGATTTACAAGGACGCACAGGTCTCATTGCATGTTTCTGTCTCTCAATTTCTAGCCATTCAGATAATAGCGTGCCTTACTATTTTTTTCTGCCAAAGTGGATAACCTCACGGCACGGTGGCACAGTGGTTAGCACTGCTACCTCACAGCACCAGGGACCTGGGTTCAATTCCCACCTCAGGCGACTGACTGTGTGGAGTTTGCACGCTCTCCCCGTGTCTGCGTGGGTTTCCTCCGGGTGCTCCGGTTTCCTCCCACAGTCCAAAGATGTGCGGGTCAGGTGAATTGGCCATGGTAAATTGCCCGTAGTGTTAGGGAGGGGGTATATGTAGGGGTATGGATGGGTTGAGCTTCGGCGGGTTGGTGTGGACTTGTTGGGCCGAAGGGCCTGTTTCCACACCGTAAGTAATCTAATTCACATTTAACCATATTATACTGTATTTGCTCTGACAAATGGGATGTGTCACATGGGATCAGCGGTGAGCTGATAAGGAGCTGGATGCAGAACTGGCTTTGTCATAGAAGACAGAGAGTAATATGAAAGAGCTTTTCTTACTGACTGGAGGTTTGGGACCATTGCTGGGACCCCCGATTCACTGTTTGCAAATGGTAAGGAGGAGACTGTAGATGGTCTGTTTTTTAAGCTGCAATCATGAGGATTTCCAGAGAATACGTTAGGATGTAGATAGGCTAGAGACTTGAACAGAGAAGTAGCAGATGGAATTAAATCCAAGCTGATGCAGCTTGAAAGGTGTAGTGCAGGAGAGATGTATACCGTAAATGGCAGAACCCATAAAAACATTAACATACAGAGGAGTCTAGGCATACAGGTCCATAGTTCCTTTAAAGTGGTAACAGAAGTGGATAAGGTGGTAAAGAAGACAGGCAGCATGCTTGCCTTCATTGATTGAGCATGCATAATAAAAATTGGCAAACCATGTTACAGTTGTGTAGAACTTTGCTTAGCTCACATTTGGAGTATTGTGTACAGTTCTGGTCTTCACACTACCAGAAGGATGTGGAGGCTTTGGAGAGGCTACAGAAAAGGTTTACCTGTATGTTGCCTTTTTTTGGAAGGCATTAGCTTTGAGGAGAGATTGGACAAACGTAGTTTGTTTTGACTTGAATGTTGGAGGTTGGGGGAGCCGGGGGGTGGGCAGGGGTGTGGGGAGTACCTGATAGAGATTGACAATGTTATAAGAACCATGGATAGAATGGACACTCAGAATCTTTTTCAGTGTAGAAATGTCAATTAACAGGGGAGATAGGTTCAAGATCGAAGGGGGTAAGTTTAAAGAAGATGTGAGAGACAAGTGTTTTACACAGAGGAATGTGCTGCCTGAGGAGATGGTGGAGATGGCTGCAGTAGCAATGCTTAAGAGGCATCTTGACAGATATATGAACAAGCTGTGGATAGAGGTATATGGACCCTTTGTTTCCTGTCTCCCAATCAGTTCTCTATCCATGTCAATACATTACCCCAATCCATGTGCTTTCATTTCCATGCTAATCCCTTATATGGGGCTTTGTCTTAAGCCTTTTGAAAGTCTGAATAAATCACATCCACTGGCTCTCCCTCATTAACCCCACAAGATACATCCTTGAACAATTCCAGTAGATTTGTCAAGCAGCTTTACCTTTTGTAAATCTATGCTGACTCTGTCCGTTCCAGCCACTGCTTTCAAAGTGTTCTGTGATTAAATCTTCCGCATTGCCACATATTTGGGAAACTCAAATGCCGCATTAGTTTTATGATTTGGAGGTAAAATACACTTCTGGTTCATTGGCAACATCCTGCTTCTTTAAAAAAAAACACTTGTGTGTTTAGCATGAAGTAGCAGCATGAAATGGCTAGCGTTACATGTTGTTCTACATTTGAGGCACCATCTCCTTCAAGAATAATCTGCCATAAGCCTACGCTCCATGGCTAATGCACAAGTTGAAATTTTTAGAGTTCCTTGTAATAGAAGATCAACCATATTGTCAGCCTTATGAGTAGGGCCTTAACCATCTGGTCACCATGTATATTTGATGGTGAGATAGGAGGTATCAAAACGTTTCTACTTGTTAATGGCTATCCTGATAAAATCATCACTTGATGTGTATTATGCAACCTTGAAAAAGCACCTCTGGTCCTAATAGATGACGGGCGGCACGGTGGCACAGTGGTTAGCACTGCTGCCTCACAGCGCCTGTAGACCCGGGTTCAATTCCCGACTCAGGCGACTGACTGTGTGGAGTTTGCACGTTCTCCCCGTGTCTGCGTGGGTTTCCTCCGGGTGCTCCGGTTTCCTCCCACAGTCACAAAGATGTGCGGGTCAGGTGAATTGGCCAAGCTAAATTGCCCGTAGTATTAGGTAAGGGGTAAATGTGGGGGTATGGGTGGGTTGCGCTTCGGCGGGTCGGTGTGGACTTGTTGGGCCGAAGGGCCTGTTTCCACACTGTAAGTCTAATCTAAAAAAAAAATGACCAGTCTATCTTGGATTACCCTGGAAGGGATTGACATCTCAGAAATTAATCATTATGCATGTGGTATGCTCCATTAACATGTTGCTGCTGTGTTGTGGACCAGATCAAACACCCTCTAAATATATTCAGAAAGTAGTCTTAGACCTTAACTTTTGCTTATTTTATAGGTAAGTGAAAAGTGTTGTGTTCCAGATGCAATTTGATTGGTCAAACTACTGACATTAAGCAAAGCAGACTTTATTTTTTCAGTACAGTTAAAAAAAGAGCAAGTAAAAAGAATTGGCTTAACTGTAACACAAAATAATATACAGGTCATTCTGCTATAATGTGCATTTCATTAATGCAAATTCGCTGTAATGTGATTGATAAAGTGGGGACACTTTTTCTAAAGCATGAAGTTTTAAAGTGTGTATTGATTATAACCTGAATCTGACCCCGTTAGTTTAAATGTGCTGCTATTATGCAATTTTCTTATAAGACGAGATTGCACAAGAACAAAATAATAATGAAACACTGACTACACTATTAGAGGAACCTAAGACACATACACCAAACACCACCAACTTCACCAGCAAGGACAGTATCGTAAAACTAGTAGACCAATGCCTTATCATCCACTTCACCTACAGACAAACCAACAGAAACCCACAGGATCTTCGATATCAGGGTTCTTAGCTGAGGAAGTAATGCAGAAACTCGAACAAACAGCTCTGCCAACCATTCAACCCAAACTTTGGGTTCGCTACATGGATGACACCTTTGTCATCACTAAACGAAACAAATTAGAGGAAACCTTCAAGACTATCAATAAAATTCACTAAAGAGGAGGAAAACAGCAACATACAAGATGCTATTCCTAGAGGACACAGTAGAGCGAACAACCAATGGGGAACTTCAAATCAGCGTCGACAGGAAAACAACACATATGGACCAAATATTGAACTACAGAAGCAACCACCCCAACATTCACAAATGAAGCAACATTAGAACATTATTTCAACGAGCCACCACACACTGCAGCACAGAAGAACTACGCAGAGCTGAGGAAAACACAGCGTATTCAAAAAGAACAGGTAGCTAACAAACACAGTCTGCCGATTTATGAGCAACAAACCCAAACAAGCAGACAAAACACATCCAGAAACCCTAGCCACCCTCCCCTACATCAAATACATCTCGGAAATGACTACTCAGACCCCTTGGCATCATGGTAGCCCACAAATCCACCAACACACTAAAACAGCAGCTAAAACTTGAAAGACCCGATACAGACAACAAGCAAAACTAATGTCATTTACAAAATACCATGCAAGAACTGTAACAAGCACTACATTGGACAAACAGGAAGAAAACTAGCCACCAGGATACATGAACATCAACTGCCACAAAACGACATGACCTTCTCTCACTAGTATCCTTACATATGGATAAGGAAGGACACCACTTCGACTGGGACAACACATCCATCCTAGAACAAGCCAAACAGAGACATGCATGAGAATTCCAAGAAGCATGACATTCAAACACATTGATTTGGATCCTATTTACCAGCACAGGAAATGGCATCACCATAGGAAATTATGTAACCACAGGAAATGACTTCACCAATCCGAGGAAACTCAAGCACATAAATAGAAAGCGGGCTACACCAGCGGTGCTTCGTTCGGAGGCTTACTGAAGATGTAGCCTAGTATGATGACGAAACATCTGAAAGCTAACCTTCCACCTCAGCAAGCAAATGTACATCCACAGATTAATGTGCCTGGTCACCTTTTAACCCGTGTCTTCAATACATCCAGTCCCATGCAGACTTTTCTGAATTTGCCTGTTCCCACTGGATTGCAACCATGAAAGAAGAATGGAATTAAGAGATTCAAAAAATGAATAATAATCTGCATCATATTTGGCAACATGTACAGTACTGACTGCTTGACAACGGATTTAAAATGACCTTTTGAATATGACATGCTGGTTTCTTTGTGTGCATGCTTAATATCTCTGCTTTAACAATTACTAATGGACCATGACGACAAGGAATATTGCTGACTGTGGGCAAAACAGCATTACATCAAGCAAGCACTGCATTATGTATCTCACTGATATTAAAACGTGTCTAACTGCAAACTTGCTTCATCCTCTTTCTCCAGTAATTTTAAAAGAAGACAAATATCAATTTCAGTATTTGAGAGGTCAGCTGAATTTGCCTGGGCACCTTTTTCAAAATGGCCTTTGTACTATTGCTGTAATGCCTATAGTTTGCACAGTTGGTACCAGTTCAAGATAATAGTATTGGAAAACCAACATTATTTCCATTTTTTAACAAGCAGGGGCGAACACGCTATGTATTTGAAAGTCTTGCAAGTGCAGCAACAACAAGTGCAACTTATGTTTACACAGATAACATTAAACCAAGCCATGTTTGGTACAGAAATATTATCAAAGAAATCTGACACTGAACAAAATTAAGTGATATTGAAGAAAGGTGACTCAAAGCTTGGCCAAAGAGGTAGGTTTTGAGGAATGCACTAACGATGTAAAGATGTAGAAAGGTCTCAGGAGGGAATGACTGAGTATTACATCTTTGCCACCAATGATGAAGCGATTCAAATCAGTGATTGAGCAAGTACTCTTTATGGTGTGGTAATTTTCTTTCTTGACTCATGTTTATCAGTTTGCAGTGACTGTACTCATAAAATAGAAACCAAACCCAAGTCACACAAAAGTTATTACGCAGAAATAGGAATACTTTATTAATTACTGCAGATCATTTGGCATTTATTTGGAGATGAGCAATACTAGGTCTAAATCAGTGAAACAACAAAGTCATATTGATTCATTCTCAGTTGTTCATTATCGATCAAAATGTTTCCTTGCATGTGTTTCTTTACAACATTTTGTCAGCAATATGATTGATGCTCATCTCTTAGTCATAGTGATAGCCTAACCATGTGCTCTACTTTGCCTGTTAGATGCTATATTTTTGTTTGTTTCAATTTTCATTTCTTTTTGGAGCTGAAAGTTAGATCTGGTCTGGGCTTTAGCCAATTTCTTTAATTTCCCATATATCCCACCTGTTGAAGTCACGGACTGGGGAAGCGATGGCCTAGTGGTATTGTCATTAGGCAAATAATCCAGAAACTCAGCAGATGTTACAGAGTCATAGAGTTAGACAGCACAGAAATAGACCCTCTGGTCCAACCCGTCCTTGCCGATCAAATATCCTAACCTAATCTAGTCCCATTTGTCAACTGTTGTGGTTCTGCTCGCCGAGCTGGAAGTTTTTGCTGCAAACGTTTCGTTCCCTGGCTAGGGAACATCATCAGTGCGGTGGGAGGTATTTTGGCGAATACCTTGTTCTGAGACAAGGTATTCGCCAAAAACGGATACCCACGCAACTTTATCACCAGATGCCTAAGAGATAGACCACGGAACGAGGACATGCCACAACCAAAAGGACTAGCCACTCTACCATACGTCAGGAGTGTCTCAGAACTGACAGCCAGACTACTGCGACCCTTAGGACTCATAACAGCACACAAGCCAACATCCACGCTCAGACAACAACTCACTAGAACAAAGGACCCAATACCCAGCATGAGCCAAACTAACGTAGTTTACAAAATACCATGCAAGGACTGCACAAAACACTATATAGGACAAACAGGAAGACAGCTAACAATCCGCATCCACGAACATCAGCTAGCCACAAAACGACACGACCAGCTATCTCTAGTAGCCATACACTCAGACAACCAGCAACATGAATTTGACTGGGAAAACACCACTATCATAGGACAAGCCAGACAGAGAACAGCCAGAGAATTCCTAGAAGCATGGCATTCATCCCCAAACTCCATCAATAGACACATTGACCTGGACACCATATACAAACCACTACAGCTGAAACTGACACCCGGAAACGGCAAGAACATCCATCAACAGACACATCGACCTGGACCCCAGATACAAATCACTGCAGCTGAAACTGACACCCAGAAGCGGCAAGAACAAACCAATATAAATACCGGAAGAAACATCAAAGCAGCGCTTCACACGAGGCTCCCACCGCACTGATGATGTTCCCTAGCCAGGGAACGAAACGTTTGCAGCAAAAACTTCCAGCTCGGCGAGCAGAACCACAACAACGGATACCCGAGCTACAAATCTTCAATCAGATTTTAAACCATTTGTCAACATTTGGCCCTTATCCCTCTAAATCCTTCCTATTCATAGACTATCCAGATGACTTTTAAATACTGCAATTGTACTAACCTCCACCACTTCCTCTGGCAGCTCATTCCATACACACCCCACCCTCTGTGTGAAAAAAAGTTGTCCCTTAGGTCTCTTTTAAATCTTTCCCCTCTCGCCTTAAACCTATGCTTCCTGGGTCTGGACTCCCCTATCCTGCGAAAAAAGTCCTTGTCAATTCACCTCAATGCCCCTCAAGAGTTTATAAACCTTGATAAGATCACCCCTCAGCCTCCAAAGCTGATCTGGGGACCCAGTTTTGAATCCTGCCACAGCAGACGGTGGAATTTGGATTCAAATTAAACACAAATCTGAAATTAAACATAGAAATAGAAAAATTCAGCACAGTACAGGCCCTTTGGCCCTCGATGTTGCGCCGATCCAAGCCCACCTAACCTACACTAGCCCACTACAGATGATCATGAAACCATTGCCAGAAAAACCCATCTGGCTCACTAATGTCCTTTAGGGAAGGAAATCTGCCATATTCACTTGGTCTGGCCTGCATGTGACTCCAGACCCACAGCAATGCAGTTGACTCTCAACTGCCCTCTGAAATGGCCTAGCAAGCCATTCTGTTCAAGGGCAGCTAGGGACGGGCAGTAAATGCTGGCCAGCCAGCGATGCCCATGTACCAAATGTGAATAAAAAAGACGAACATGGCATTATGGTTCTGTGAAAATGCCAGTTATCTGATGGCCCTTACTTTTGTGTAGCTGGCAGCACAACACTTGAGGTCAACACTTGTACTAATCCCTCAGTTCATATTGATAGCATCAGCAGCAAAACTGATGACTTTCTGACCGTATGATAAAGCAGCTAGTCAGAACATGTGCACTCAGGCACACAGCCACACATACACACAAGGGAAGATATTAGGTTTCTCATAAAAGACAGTTAAGTGATACACATTCACAGGAGGAGATTGCCATTAATAGAGCACAGATTTCAGACAAGACCATGACACCAGTTTTCTTTTTACTTCCTTTTGCTTTAAAAGCAGTTTCCCTGATGGGAGGGCGATTGGTGAATTCAGATTCTTATGCAGAAAACAACATGCTTCACTAAGTGCAGATTAATGTGGACCATGAATTTGCTTATTATTAATTGGGAAACTAAGCTAGCAAGTACGGCTACAGTAACAGCAACAATAAAGAGGCGAGGTCTCTTTCAAGAATTGGGGACTTAAAATGATCACAGAATTATTGCAGCACAGAAGGTGTCATCCAGACAATTTAGGGGACCTTTGCTCAACATTGGAGCAATTTCCCTGGTGCATTCACCCATTTTCTCCCTGTAAACCTGCAGATTGCTTCATTTCAGCGAACAGCTCATTTCCAGTTGAAGTCGCCTCCATCACAATTTTAGAAAGAAGGTTTCAGATCCAAACTGGTTGCTGCTTTTAAAAGCTTTTCCACATAGCTGGATTGTTTCTTTTGTCAATTACCAGATTATAAGTCTGTTTGTTCCTGTTCTTCACCCTTCTGCTGCTGGGAACATTTTGTCCCGATCTGCCCGGACCCCTCATCCATTGAAAGTTTGCCCAATTGAATGTAAAACAGTCCCAACTCTTCATAACGGAAGTTCTTCGTCACTGGTGCTATTCTTGTGATTTTTGTTTTGAGCTTTTTCTGATGCCTTGGTATTTTCCCTGAAGTTTGGTGCCCAGAAGTAGTATGAGTGCTCCGCTTGAAGGGTTTAATCAGGCAAACATGGAAAAAATGTTTCAATTTGTAGGAAAGGCCAAACTTGGCACCACAGATAGAATACCCAATGAGTGGTTAGAATTTAAAAATCACAACCACAGGGAATACTTGGGCAAATTGACACTTTTTTCCATATTTGTGTTAAGAAGATTCTTAACATATTATTTGAGAACTTAGGTTGTTACTGTGGAATTTGAGGCAAGATGGATTTAGTTTTTGGTTCTGTGAAGGAGTGACTTTTTTCAACAATCAGGAGATCATTTTGAACATTGAGTTGAAAGCAGTATTTGCAATAAATCATGTGATTTTTTTTAGGTTTTTGCAAGAGAATTGCGAAAGCTTTTGTTTAATTAAATTGTATGACCCCGAGAGAGAGGGAGAGATAGAGAGAAGGCACCATAACTGGTTTGTGTCAAAGAAAGAGGTCCATTCTCTTTTATTCATTTTTCTGTTAATGTGGGGATCACTGGCTGGGCCAGCATTTATTGCCCGTCCCTAGTTGCCCTTGACAAGGTGATGGTTAGCTGCCTTCTTGAACTGCTGCAGCCCACCTGCTGTGGGTGAACCCACAATGCCATGAAAGAGGGAATTCTAGGTTTTTGACCCAGCGACAGTGAAGGAATAGTGATGTATTTCCAAGTTAGGATGGTGGGGGACCTGGAGGGGAACTTGAAGATAGTGGTGTTCACATTTATCAGCCACCCTTGTCCTTTTAGATGGAAGTGGTTGTAGATTTGGAGGGTGATGTCTGAGGATCTTTGGCAAATTTCTACAGTGCATCTTGTAGATAGTACGCACTGCTGTTACTGAGTGAGTGAAGAGGGAGTGGATGCTTGTGGATGTAGTGCCAATCAAGCGAGTTGCCTTGTACTCGACAATGTCACACTTCTTGAGTTTTTGCTTCTTTTCTACAGCAATTGGCATATAAAAGCAGATTTAGGCACTCTCCAAGCTGTCAGAGTTTGGGAGAATCCCTGGGGTGGTCAGAAGGTATTGAGGAGAAATCTCCAGAGGCAGAAGTGGGTATCTATAAGCTTAGATAACCTATGTTAACTAATAGTGAGTTGAGTTAGCAACTTGTTTAAAGGGTGTCAGGATCTGTGACAATGAGTGAATGTGCAACAGTTTACTGAAACAATACAGATTACAGTCATTTTAGCTGAGCATGAAGCATTAACATAGAGATGGGGTAATGCTTCACTGTGAGAGTGGTGTTTTTATGAGGGTATTGCTGGACTAAAAAGGATGAATCTTTCTAAGGTTTGTAATGAGATTGTTTCGATAGTTGTCGAGTGCAATATAATTTGTGTTTCTCCTGTATAATAACCTTTTACTTTTTTTGTAAAAAGTAAATTGCATGATCTCCACAATAAACAAAAATAAACACTTGTGTTCTATTGGGCCAAGTTTCACTCTGGGGTTTAACTCTGTCTTTTATAATCATCAATTGGAATCATAACTATATAATGTGGGTATAGCTGACTAGGCCAGCATGTATTGCCCAGCCATTATTGCTGTTGGGAATGGAATGGTCAGAAATCTTCTTAAACTGTTGCAGTACGTGGAGCAGAAGCACCCAAGGTGCTGGATGGGAATTCCAGGAGTTTGACTCAGTGACGGTGAAGGAACTGTAACATATATCCAAGTCAGGATAGAGGGTGATTTAGAGGGGATCTTGAGGTTGATTATGTTCCCATGTTTGTGGTCCTCCTTGTCTTTGTTGGTTATGGATTTGGAAGTTGCTGTTGAAGGCTCTTGAAGTGTTGCTGCAGTTTGTCTTGCAGATAGTACACACTGTTGCCACTGTGTGTCGATTATAGAGGGAGTGCATGTCGAAAGTGCTGGATAGGAGTGGGGGAGGCAATAAGGCAGGCTGCTTTGTCCATGAAGTGTTAAGCTTCCTGGATATTGCTGAGTTAAGTTTGTCAGGGAAGTGAAGAGTATTCCACTACACTTCTGACTTGTACTGTGTCGATGATGATGGACAGGTCTTAAGGATTTAAGAGGTAGGTCATCGAATTCATAGCCTCGAACCAGTTTTTGTTACCACAGCACCCATATATCAAGTCCTTTTCTGCTTCTAGTCAATGATAACCCTCAGAGATTGGAAGTGAGGGATTCAATGGTGGGCTTGTTGGAGATGATCATTGCCTGCAGGACATTGGTGTCACTCAAATGTTACTTACCACTTTGCCTCAGTCAGTCATGATCCTACCTTGATGATGCCCATTGAAGCTCCCCACCCAGATTTCCCGCCCAGTGGTATTCAAAATGGAAGTAAACTGGAGATGGAAGCAGTGCACAAGAGTGGGTGGGTGGAGACGGGGGGAATCATTGGTAACAGGTGGTATACAGCAAGAGAATTTATTGCTCATGTTGTGAGATGACACGGGGTCCGGAGTCAATGAAGGGAAAAAAAAGCACCCAATGGATAAAGGAATAGAAAGATATTCTGGTGATGTTTTGAACATGTAAAGAATGAAGCATGCTAATGTGATATCAATCAATAGGCTGAATGGCCTTTTGTTGTATTCTCTATCTGTGCAACTCTATGCAAAGCACCAATTCACTAACAAGTATAATTGCATCAAAAAGAGACTGATGAGCAAGTGAACAGGAGGAATGGGAACAAGATAATTGATGAAGAGTGGATTTACTATTAATGAAGTAAAAGTAAATCATAAAAGTATATAACTGTAGCTACCTAATCCTTCGATAGTAACATGATAGTTTTATGAGGCGACATTCTTACCTAAGAGCCTTACTACTGGTGAGATATTATTATGAAGATAGAGCAAGAGCATTTGTAGACCTAATTATTGACCTGTTTAGTTGTACCATGGCCTTTATTAGTCTATCATTTCTCTTACAATCTCAGAGCCTTTAAAACCCAAATATAACAGCTTACCTGATTACTCAGTCAATTTATTTAGTGAATAGCAAAGCTTTGGGGAGGTGGAAGACACCTCACGTCTCAGTGCTTTATTAATCTATCTAATTAGCTACAAAGCCCTTCTGGACATTCAATGCTCATCACTGTCGAGACTTAAGAAAATTGGAGCCAAACTAGACCGTATGGTCCATCAAGCCTGCATTGCCATCCAATATAATCTTGAATGATCTTGGGCCTTAACTCTTTAAATATGGAGACCAAAACTACTCCCAACAGTCCTGATGTGGTCTCAGCAAAGTCTGTAGAATTGTGGAAATACATCCTTGTTCTTATACACGAATCTCTCGCAATAAAACCAATATGTCACTGCTTGGTGTACCTGCAAGCTAAATTAGTTGTCCTTTTTGAGCAGTAGACCCAAGTCTCTCCAAATGCCAACATTTATAATTCCACACCTTGTTAAAAAGCAATTCCATTTTTCTATTCTTGTGACCAAAGTGAATAAACTCTCACTTCCTGACAGTAAACTCCATTTGCTATCTTCTTGTCCACTCACGTGACCCTGTCTGTCTTACTTTACAGCCTCTCTGTATTCTTTTTGCAACTAACATTCCCATTGACCTTAGCAGACGTCTATGCATTACAGTTTTTAGATCAGAGTGGTGCTGAAAAAGCATAGCAGGTCAAGCAGCATCCGAGGAGCAGGAAAATCGGTGTTTCGGGCAAAAGCCCTTCATCAGGAATATAAGCAAGGAGCCTCCAGGATAGAGAGATAAATGTGGGTGGGGGGCACTGGGGAGAAGGGAGCAAAGATTACAATAGGTGAATGGGGGTGCGGATGGAGGTGATAGGTCAGAGGGGAGGGTTGGGGAAAGTAGCAAAGAGTACAATGGGTGAATGGGGGTGGGGATGGAAATGATAGGTCAGAGAGAAGGGTGGGGGAAGATAGCAAAGAGTACAGTGGGTGAATGGGGGTAGAGATGGAGGTGATAGATCAGAGAGGAGGGAGGAGTGGATAGGTGGGAAGGGAGATTGGCAGGTAGGACAGGTCATGAGGACAATGCTGAGCTGCAAGGTTGGAACTGAGGTAAGGTGGGGGGAGGGGAAATGAGGAAACTGGTGAAGTCCACTCTGGCTCCTTGCCGAGTTCAGCTGTAGGCTTTGTAAAGAAGTGAAATTCCAGCACCAACCCTTCTGATCAGAGTCTACAGAGTCAGCAGTATGAACACAGAATTAGGAGCAGGGGTAGGTCATGTAGGTCATTGACATTGCTCCACCACTTCTTTAGATTATGGCTGATCTGATTTTAACCTCAATTCCATGTTCCCATGTACCGCTGATGACTTTTGATACATTTGCTTAACAAGAATCTATCTACTTTATTTCTTAAAATTATTCAGAGATTCTGTCTCGACTGTTTTCTGAGAAAGAAAATTCCAAAGAATTATGATGTTCTGAGAGTAAATAAAAGTCTTTTCATCTTTGTTTAAAATTGAAATCCTTTGTTTTGAAACAGTGCGTCCAAGTTCTCAGTTCTCCCATAAGAGGATACATCCTTTAACTATCTCACATGTTATTTCTTTTAAGACCCGAAGAAGATGCCCTTCAGGGCCTGAGGAGTTGTCTACACACAACTCCAACAATATGTTCAGTATGTTGTAACTGTAATATTCTCAAATTCCTCATCTCCTCCCATTCCCTGATTTACTGCCATTTCTGAGCTGTGACAAGTGTCATCTACAGTAAAGACAGATGCAAAATATCTGTCAAATTTATCCTCTGTCTCCTTATTTTCCATCTTTGATTCCCTGGACACACTTTGTACAAAGTCAACTCTTCTTTTGTTATCACTTTTTAATATAAATAAATATACAGGAAATTCGATAGCCAAGTGTGTATTATCGCTGGATTGTTAATCCCGAGACCTTGGCAATATTTTGGGGGGACCTGGGTTTGAATCCAATCATGGCAGAAGGTGGAATTTGGATTCAATAAATACCTGGATCTACGAATCTAATGATGACCATGAACTGGGAAAATCCATCTTGTTCAATTAATATCTTTTAGGGAAGGAGACTGCCATCCTTATCTGGTCTGGCCTGCATGTGACCCCAGACCCACAGTAGTTGACTCTTAACTGCCCTCTGGGCAATTAGAGATGGAAAATAAATGCTGGCTTAGCCAGTGATACCCTCATCCTGTGATTGAATAAAAAAACTCTACGACTTGCCATTATATTTCTAGCTAGTTTTTACTCATACTGTTTTCTTAATCTAATCTTATGACTGTCACTGACAGTTGTGCAACAATATTCTTTTTTCTTCACTTTTGATAATGTGTTTAACATTTTCAGTGAACCACACAGATGGTGTGTCCTCCTTTTGGAATTTTCCTTCTCATCGGAATGGAAGTTGGCTTTCTTATTTATTCTGTGTGTCCTGAAATATCTCCTTCAATGTACACCACTGCATCTTTATTGCCCCATGCCTACCCTTTGTACCCTGTCTATTCAGCAATCCCATATTAATGCACACACATTATCGGTAACTCTGTAAAACTTTTGCTTGCCTGCTAATCTTCTTTGTGGCACCTTATTGAATATATTTGGGAAATTCAGTTATACTGCTTCCTCTTTATTTGAATCATAGAATCCCTACAGTGCACAAAGAGGCCATTGAGCCCATCGAGTCTGCACTGGCCCTCCGGAAAGTATCCCGCCCAGAAACACAAACTCACCCTATCTCCGTAACCCTGCATTTCCCATGGCTATTGTACCCAGCCTGCCCATCCCTGGACACTATGGATAATTGACCATGGTCAATCCATATAACCTGCGCATTTTTGGACTGTAGAAGGAAAGCAAATCACACAGCGGAAACCCATGGAAACACAGGGTGAACAAGCAAACTCAATGCAGTCACCCAAGGCTGGTATCGAATCTGGGTCCTGGGTGCTGTGAGGCAGCAGTGCTAACCATTGAGCCATTGCGCTGCACCCTTAAAGAATGTCTAATAAATTTGCTGAGCTTAATGTCCTTTTCTTGAAAGCACATTAACTTTGTCTCACCATAATATGATTTTCTAAGTGCATTGTTAATAAGAGATCCCAGCACTTTCCTGACAATTGATGTCAAGCTAACTGGCCTGTAGTTCCCTATTTTCTCTATTCCCTCACTTCTTGAATAACAGTAACACATTTGATAACTTCTAGGTTACTTGACCTATTGAAGAGTCCATGGAATATTTGGAAATCATAGCCAGGGCATCCATTACCTCTGCAGCAATTGTGATCAGTCTTGGAATTCCAGGGCTCATTGGACAAGACCTCAGATTGAAACTGGGCCTTTAGGAAGGAGGGTGGAGAGGATAAGTATCAATTAGACGTACAAAAACTAGAGAAATTCTATGAACAATGGGTTACGACATCATTCAATCAGACAAACATCAAACAGTTACCAATGACCTTCTTGAAACCAGGTCCATATTCATTGAAGAAAAGTTGCCTCAAAATCAGCTTTGATAGGTTAGGTCAAGTTTCTGGATGCCCAGACTGTTCCTACAGGCAGGTCTTGATTCATCCACTCTCAGGTGGCCAATGTTTGAGGACAGGATAAAGAAAATTATCTCCTTGAAACCTGGACTACAGTGATATGATTTTTGAATATGATTTATTATTGTCATCTGTACCGAGATACAGTGAAAAATATTGTTTTGTGTGCTAATCATACTTTGCGTAAGTTCATCAAGGTAGGAAAACTGAAGTAGATATTAGTGTTACAGAGAAGGTGCAGAACAAGATCAACTCCAATATATGAGAGGTCCACTCATAACCCTGATAACAGCTAGGAAGAAGCTATTCTTAAATCTGTTGGTATGTCTTTTCGGACTTTTATATCTTCTGCCTGATGAAAGAGGGTGAAAGAGGTGGGAGGTGTCTATGATTATGTTGGCTGCTTTCCAAAGTGAGCAGGAATTGTAGATGGAGTCAATGGTTGGAAGACTGGTTTTCTATATGGTTTGGGCTGTGTTCATAACTCTTTGTAATTTCTTGCGGCCTTTGGTTCAGCAGTTGCCATACCACTGGAAGGAACTTACTACTGGACTTTCAGAATGGTGACACCTTGTCCATCAAGCTGCTTTGTTCTTTGAATCTTAATGATGAGACATTGCAGCAGTTGTAAAGGCAAATAAAGGAAGTAAATGTTGCATTGTGCATCACACTACCCCCGTGGTATTGGCCTGTTCAGTGAAGTGAAGATCCACAACCCTGAACAGGCGTCATCCATAAATGCGGGAGAGCTGATGATTGCATTATTTATGCTGTAGTTGGTATTAATGCATAGTATCCTTTATCAATATTTTAGGGCAAACAAGTATCCTTTTATCAACTACTTTATCAATTTAGCAGATATACACAGACCAATATTATACTGTGCCCCCTGCGGAAACTGATTTTAAAATCTTGTGAAAAGTGTTTAATTGCCCTCTCCTGATATCAAGTTGATGAAGTAGATCAGTTTGCCTGCAGCTTTTAGTATGTTTCAGGAAAATAGAAGCAGAAAGTAATGGTTTATGAATCAGCACAGTGTGTAGGTAAACAAAGAGAGAGGCTTTGTATTTAATCTCCCTGCATATTTTATTGAAAACCCCTAATTGTTGCAGCGACAACAGAATTTCACCTTGGCTGAAGAGAGTAGGAGGGCAGATTAGATTTGTTAAGAGTGTGGAAACAGGCCCTTTGGCCCAACAAGTCCACACCGACCCTCCGCAGAGCAACCCACCCAGACCCATTCTCATACATTTACCCTTGACTACTGCACCCAACACTATGGGCAATTTAGCATGGCCAATTCACCCAACCTGCACATCTTTGGACTGTGGGAGGATACCGGAGCACCCGGAGGAAACCAACGCAGACATGGGGAGAATGTGCAAACTCCATACAGACAGTCGCCCGAGGCTGGAATCAAACCTGGGACCGTGGTACTGTGAGGCACCAGTGCTAGCCATTGAGCCACCGTGCCACCTGTAAAACTTGGCAGATTAGGCAGGACAATCTTTCTTAGGATGTGGGTGAAACTGGCAAAGCCAGAATGTGTTGCCCTTGTCTAATTGCCCTTGAACTGAGTGACTTGTGGAGTGATAGTTAATCGTCAACTACATTGCTGAAGCCACATACAGGTCAGAGCAGGTAAGGATGGCAGATTTCCATCCCTCAAAGGCATTAATGAACCAGATGAGTTTTGGCAAGAGTTAATTATTGCTATCCTGGTCACCATTACTGAGACTAGCTTAATGCTCCTAATCTTCTTTCAATTGAATTAAATTTCACCAGTTATTGGGATTTGAAATCACACATCCTGAACACTAGCCTGGGGCTCCAAATTATGCACAGTCACCTTACCACTATGCCACCGTCTCTCTTAAATTGTTCGTGGTTATGTTTTTAGATTTGGATTTTTAAAAGGTCGTGGAAAGAAGCAGTTGGTGATGCAGGAAAGCACAGGACTGTGAAAGGTCAGTACGCACCCCCTGGTTAGTCCAGAATCCAGTAAAAATCACCTCGTGGGATGCCTCTCACACCCAGTATTGCACATTATTTTTACGTCATTTTTCATTTAACGATGAATAGTTCTTTTTTTCATTACTTGTTGAATTCTTTCTTGAGGTTGCTGCCATAAGCTGGGAAAAAAGGGGAGAGAGTCGGAGGCAGAACTTAATGACATCATGGGAGTTATGCCAGAAAGCAATTCACTTAATAAAATGGCACTTTGATGACCTGAGAAAGAATTTGTACATATCAATTCCCTTTTTCTGCAGAATATGACTGTGCTGAGTCACATCCTAAATGCCAAGGAAGTGGAACAAAAACACAAAATATTTATTAATATTTACACAATATGACTATTGTTTTATTTCCAACATAACAGCAGTGACTCCATTTCAAGAACTGTTCATTGGCTGGAAAGTGGTTTGCAATGTCCAGTGGTCATAAAAAGAGCTATATAAATGTAAGTTTTTTCTTGATACTTACAGGGCCTGATGATTCTGACTAGGCAGCCCTGGCATCTTTCTGTTATCACTATTAGTTCTGTAAGTTTGTAATTTATAGGGGAGCTGATGGTATGGTAATACTGTCACTAGCCTAGCAATCAAGAAGCCCTGACTAATGTCTGTCCACATCAGTACAAATGCTTGATAACAACTGCTGAAATTTAAATCCAGTCAAAAGATGTGTAATGAAGAGTGAACTTCAATAATAGTTACCCATCATCGATTTTGTAAAAACCCATCTATTGTACAGAAGGTTTTGGATATTTGCTGTCCTTACTGGTCTTACCTATATTTTTAAAAAATAAATCTGCAGATGGGTGCATTGCTGGCATTTATTGCCCAGCTCTACTTGTCCAGTGGTCAGTTCAGAGTCAATCAAATTGCTGTGTGTCTGAACTCACGTATTGGAAAGCTGACAGATTCCCTACAATCGACAATAGCCATCGTGAGACTCTTCATTCCAAACTTTTATTGAATTCAATTTCCGCCATCCCCCTTAGCAGGATCTGAACCCAGGTCCCAGATTCTTAAGTGGCTTGACAGGGTAAATACTGAGAGAATGTTTCCCTTCATGCGAGAGTCTAGCACCAGAGGGTATTGTCTCAGAGTGAAGGGGGCCAATGTAAGAATGAGATGAGGAGGATTTTTTTCTTTCAGAGGGTTGTGAGTCTTTGGAACTCCTGCCACAGAGAACTGCGGGGGTGGAGTAATAGAGTCATGGAGTTATAGAGATGTACAACATGGAAACAGGCCCTTCAGTCCAACCTGTCAATGCCGACCAGATATCCCAACCGAATCTAGTCCCACCTGCTAACACCCGGCCCATAACCCTCCAAACCTTTCCTATTCATATACCCATCCAAATGCCTCTTAAATGTTGCAATTGTATCAGCCTCCACCACATCCTCTGGCAGCTCATTCCATACATGCACCACCCTCTGTGTGAAAAAATGACCCCTTAGGTCTCTTATATCTCACCCTAAGCCTATGCCGTCTAGTTCTGGACTCCCCGAACCCATTTCAAATTGAGAAAGATTGGGGAATCAATTACGACAGGGAAAATGCTGGATAGCGGATGTGAGGAATGTCAGATCAGACTGCGAAACCAACATCAGCCTACTGAATGATGAAGCAGGCTCAGGGGACCAAAAGACCTATACCTGTTCCAATTTCTTATGGTCTCTTGTTCCCCAGATCATTGCCTGGCTCCCTGTGTAATAGTCTACTTGTAACTCTGGATCCACAGCCCTGTGGCTGATTCATACTACCCTCTGAATTTACGGACTGAACTCCTCAGTTCAAGGGATGAGAGACAATTATTGGCCTTGAAGGCAGCACACACATTCTGTGAAGATATAAAATAAAACTCTCTGGTAATTTGTTTTGTATTTTTGTAAGTGGAACGAAACCAGTTTTGGGGAATGGAACATGCTCATTTTTAATACTCAACAATCAATATTCTTTATTCTATCAAACATTCTGCATATCTCCTATCCTCCATTTTTCCAAATCTTATTTTGCCTTGAATTCTGAGCAATATTTACACTGAGATGACCCACCCTAGAAATATTCTGAGCTGAGCTACTTGAATTCATTGGAACGTTTACAGCCTCCATCCAGTGAGCCATTAATCATAAGACCATAAGACATAGGAGTGGAAGTAAGGCCATTTGGCCCATCGAGTCCACTCCGCCATTCAATCATGGCTGATGGGCATTTCAACTCCACTTACCCGCATTCTCCCCGTAGCCCTTAATTCCTCATGACATCAAGAATCTATCAATCTCTGCCTTGATGACATTTAGCATCCCGGCCTCCACTGCACTCTGTGACAATGAATTCCACAGGCCCACCACTCTCTGGCTGAAGAAATGTCTCCACATTTCTGTTCTGAATTTACCCCCTCTAATTCTAAGAGTAAAAAGCGAGGTCTGCAGATGCTGGAAATGTGTTGCTGGTTAAAGCGCAGGTCAGGCAGCATCCAAGGAACAGGAAATTCGACGTTTCGGGCTAAAGCCCTTCATCACCTACTGCGAATCCTCTTGCAAGGATGCCTTCCTTGAAGAAGCTCTCTTCCTCTCTCTACAAGGATTTCAGTGAGTCTCTCTCTCACTGCACCCCCCAGGTCATCTCCTCTGCACAGAAGCTCTTCAGCCACGTTCTCAAACAGACTCGTTACCACAGCCACATCTCCTTCCTCAGCACCTGCCTACGGAACCGACTGATCCCGCACGGACTCCAGACTACATTCCAACCAACAAAATTTGGACCCAACCAGGACAACCTGTACCTACAACAAATCCGAAGCCTCTAGCAACAGACCTCCCTCCGGATCCTCCACTCCACCCTTGCAGCCATGCGTCGCTACCTACATTCCCTGCAATCAGCCCTACTCCAGCTCAGGACAACACTCTCACAGACCTGCAAAGGACCTCTACTGTTCTTCTTTTACAGAAGAATCCATACACTAAACAAACAGTTCTTCCTAGCCATATCAGAAATTAAAGACAGTAAGTACCGAAAACTTCCACGTACTTACCCCCACACTTGTGGTTCCTCAACTGTTCCAGAATCTTCCATCAGCCTCTGCAATCTGTCGGACGCCATTACACACGCAGCCGCTACAGCGCCCGCGGCACCAACGGCCGACGACGACCGTGACGTCACTTCCGCCCCCACCGACCTCGCAGCCTCCGCGATCGCCGCCCAGACAACCGCCCCAGCGATCGCCGCCCAGACAACCGCTTCCACGATCGCCAGGAAGATCGCCGACGGACTCACGACCCCCGCCGCTACGGGGAATGACAACGGTCCTTTTGTCACCACAACCATTTCCGCCCCTTCGGTTGTCGTCGCCACAGCCACTTCCGCCCCCACTGACATCACTAACCTGCACGACCACAACGCCTCAGGTGTCTCCACCCCCCCCCACGCCGACTTTCGTCACCACGCGTAACCCCGCCCCCACGCCGACTTCCGTCACCACGCATAACCCCGCCCCACGCCGGACTTCCGTCACCACGCGTGACCCCGCCCCCACGCTTAACCCCACCCCCACACCGAGCTTCGTCACCACGTCTAACCCCGCCCCTACATCGATCTCCGTCCCCGCCCCTGCCCCTAACCCCGCCCCCACTCCCAGCTCCAGCCCCACACCAGGTCCTAGCTCCCAGCCCTGCCATGTTTTCACCATCCCTCCAGACCTCCCCCTCTCTGAGGATGAAAGATCAGTCCTCAGCAGAGGCCTCACCTTCATTCCCCTACGTCCTCGGATTAATGAGTTCAACACGTGGCAAGATATTGAACAATTCCTCTGCCGCCTTCGCCTCCCGTGCCTATTTTTACAACCAAGACTCCCGCCCACCCTCTGACGACCCCTTCTCCCGCCTCCAACACACCCCATTCCTGATGAAGGGCTTTAGCCCGAAACGTCGAATTTCCTGTTCCTTGGATGCTGCCTGACCTGCTGCGCTTTAACCAGCAACACATTTTCAGCCCTTCTAATTCTAAGGCTGTGTCCACGGGTCCTAGTCTCCTCACCTAACGGAAACAATTTCCTGGCTTCTACCCTTTCCAAGCCATGTATTATCTTGTAAGTTTCTATTAGATGTCCCCTTAATCTTCTAAACTCCAATGAATACAATCCCAGGATCCTCAGCCATTCCTCGTATGTTAGACCTACCATTCCAGGGATCATCCGTGTGAATCTCCACTGGACACCGGTCAGTATGTCCTTCCTAAGGTGTGGGGACCAAAACTGGACACAGTACTCCAAATGGGGCCTAACCAGAGCTTTATAAAGTCTCAGTAGCGCAACGGTGCTTTTATATTCCAACCCTCTTGAGATAAATGACAACACTGCATTCGCTTTCTTAATCATGGACTCAACCTGCATGTTTACCTTTAGAGAATCCTCGACTAGCACTCCCAGATCCCTTTGTACTTTGGCCACATGCATTTTCTCACCGTTTAGAAGGTAGTCCATGCTTGTATTCTTTTTTTCAAAGTGCAAGACCTCGCTTTTGCTCATATTGAATTCCATCAGCCATTTCCTGGACCACTCTCCCAAACTGTCTAGATCCTTCTGTAGCCTCCCCACTTCCTCAGTACTACCAGCCCGTCCACCTAACTTCGTATCATCGGCAAACTTCGCTAGAACGCCCCCAGTCCCTTCATCCAGATCATTAATATATAACGTGAACAGCTGCGGCCCCAACACTGAACCCTGTGGGACACCGCTTGTCACCGGCTGCCATTCCGAAAAAGAACCTTTTATCCCAACTCTCTGCTTTCTGTCAGACAGCCAATTTTCAATCCATACCAGTAGCTCACCTCGAACACCATGGGCCCTCACCTTGCTCAGCAGCCTTCCGTATGGCACCTTATCAAAGGCCTTTTGGAAGTCTAGATAGACCACATCCACTGGGTTTCCCTGGTCTAACCTACTTGTCACCTCTTCAAAGAATTTCAACAGGTTTGTCAGGCACGACCTCCCTTACTAAATCCATGTTGACTTGTTCTAATCTGACCCTGCTCTTCCAAGAATTCATAAACCTCATTCTTAATGATGGATTCTAGAATTTTACCAACAACCGAGGTTAGTCTAATTGGCCTATAATTTTCCATCTTTTGTCTTGATCCTTTCTTGAACAAAGGGGTTACAACAGTGATCTTCTGTTCATCCGGGACTTTCCCTGACTCCAGTGACTTTTTAAAGATCTCAACCTATGTCTCCGCTATTTCCTCAGCCACCTCCCTCAGAACTATAGGATGTAGCCCATCGGGGCCAGGAGATTTATCAATTTTAGGACCTTTTAGCTTGTCTAGCACTTTCTCTTTTGTAACAGCAACCCATACTCAACCCAGCCCCGTGCCTCGCTTTAGTTGTTGGGATATTACTCATGTCTTCCACTGTAAAGACTGACGCAAAGTACTTATTAAGTTCTCCTGCTATTTCCTCATCTCCCATCACGAGGCTTCCAGCATCAGTTTGAAGTGGCCCAATGTCTACTTTTACCTGTCGTTTGTTTCTTATGTATTGAAAAAAACTTATACTATCATTTCTAATATTACTGGCTAGCCTACCTTCATATTTGATCCTCTCCTTCCTTATTTCTCTCTTTGTTATCCTCTGTTTGTTTTTGTAGCCTTCCCAATCTTCTGATTTCCCACTGCTCTTGGCCACTTTATAGGATCTCTCTTTTTCTTTAATACATTTCCTCACTTCCTTTGTCAGCCATGATTTGGAGATGCCGGTGTTGGACTGGGGTGTACACAGTTAAAAATCACCCAACACCAGGTGATAGTCCAACAGGTTTAATTGGAAGCACACTAGCTTTCGGAGCGACGCTCCTTAACAGACTTAACAGACAATCAATTTTTCAATGTATAATTTCAGTTACATCACACTGCAAATTTTTGCTATAAATTTTGTGTTACGATTGAGCCCTCCACAATCACCTAATGAAGGAGCGTCACTCTGAAAACTAGTGTGCTTCCAATTAAATCTGCAAATTAAACCTCAAAAGACTCCCCGGATAATCTTTCTTTTCCTGGGGATGAACCTCTGTGCAGTGTCCTCAATTATACCCACAAACTCCTGCCATTTTTGCTCTACTGTCTTCCCCGCTAGGCTCTGCTTCCAGTCGATTTTCGTCAGTTCCTCTCTCATGCCCTCATAATTACCTTTATTTAATTGTAACACCATTACATCCGATTTTGCCTTCTCTCTTTCAAACTGCAGACTGAACTCTACCATATTTTGATTGCTGCTTCCTAAGTGTTCCCTTACTTTAAGGTTTTTTTATAAAGTCTGGTTCATTACAAAGCACTAGGTCCAGAATAGCCTGCTCCCTTGTGGGCTCCATGACAAGCTGTTCCAAAAAGCCATCCTGTAAGCATTCCATGAATTCCCTTTCTTTGGATCCACTGGCAACATTATTTACCCAGTCCACCTGCATATTGAAGTCTCCCATGATCACCGTGACCTTGCCTTTCTGACATGCCTTCTCTATTTCCCGGTACATGTTGCGCCCCTGGTCCTGACCACTGTTAGGAGGTCTGTACATAACTCCCAATATGGTTTTTTTTTGCCTTTGTGGTTCCTCAATTCCACCCACACAGACTCGACATCATCCGACGCTATGTCATTCAGTGCCATAGATTTAATTTTGCTCCTAACTAACAAGGCAAGCCCCTAATGCCCACCTCTCTGTCTTTTCGATAAGTTGAAAATCCTTGGATGTTTATCTGCCAGTCCTGGCCCCCCTGTAACCACGTCTCTGTGATGCCTACTATATCATAACCATTCACGATGATCTGTGCCATTAGTTCATCTGCTTTGTTACGAATGCTACGAGCATTCAGGTAAAGTGCCTTAATGCTAACTTTCTTATCATTAGAAATATTGGAAGTCATGAGATGTCCTAAGTTATCATTCCTTTTTGCTGCATTCCCAGTCTGCCTCAAGTTTCAATCCATCTGCACACACGCTATCCTGCTGCTTATCTTTCCATTTAACTCCATACACCCTGTCGCTTTCACTGTCCCTTCCCCCCAACTCAGAAGTTTAAAGTCCTACTGACCACCCTATTTATCCTCTTCGTTAGAACAGTGAGAGATGTTGGAAGGTTTTCTGGGGCCACAGATTGCCTATGATTTACAAGTGCGGATGATTAGGGTACAGCTAGACTCTGTCTGACTGAACTCAAGCAATTTTGATATGAAACTTCATCTCATTGTGTAAACTGTGAAGTGTCTCAATGGGGAAACATGTTATATCAGTGACTTTCTTTCCATCAATAGGAATGTGTGCTGAAGGGTTTTTTTTTTATTGATTCATGGGATGAATGCATCTCTGGCTAGGCCAGCATTCATTGCCCATCCCTAATTGCCCAGAAGACAGTTAAGAGTCAACCACATTGCTGTGGCTCTGGAGTCACATGTAGGCCAAGATGAGAGTACTGCTGGAAAAGCTCAGCAGGTCAGGTAGCATCTGAGGAGCAGGAAAATCGACCTTTCAGGCAAAAGCCCTTCACCAGGCCAGACCAGGTAGGGATGGTAGATTCGTTCCCTGAAGGACATCAGTGAACCAGATGAGGCTTCTCAACAATCAACAAAGGATTATTATTTTCATTAGAATATTAGTTTCAGATTTTTATTGAATAAATTTCCCACCACCTGCCATAACAGGATTCACGTCCGGGTCCCCAAAACATTATCTGGGTCACTGGATTGTGGGTATGTTGCATAGTCTTCCTTTCCAGGAGCAATCCTCAGATAATGAAGGAGAATGTATTTGCGAGTAACAATACCGTGACAGCATCCACGTTTGGGTTGATAAGTGGCAAGGTCAACTTGTGCCACATAAGTCCCAGGCAGTAATTGTTATCTACAAGAGAGAATCTCATCGCCTTCCCTTGATATTCAATGAAATTAATATCTCTGGAACCATTAACAACCTCAGCTTACCATTGACTAGAACATTAATTGAATCACCACATAAGAGCTGCAGGTGCAAGAACAAGCCAGAGGCTGGGAATTCTGTGGGAAGTATAACCTGCTTCATGACTCTCCATTGAGCATGCCCACCATCTCGAAGGCACAGATCATGGGTGCCAGGGGCTACCTTCTTTTCCCTGGGTTACAGCTTCAACAACACTCAAACCAATGTCTTAAATAGTGTCAAAGCATCTCATTTGGTTGCAGCTCCCCATCTTAAACATTTAGTCCATCACTGTGCCTGGGGTGGCACAGTGGCTCAGTGGTTAGCACTGCTGCCTTACAGCATCAAGGATCCAGGTTCAATTCCTGCATCGGGCAACTGTCTGTGTGGAGTTTGCACATTCTCCCTGTGTCTGCTTGGGTTTCCTCCCCCAGTCACAAAGATGACCAGTAAATTGGCCATGCTTAATTGCCCGTGGTGTTTGGTGTAGGGGAATGGGTCAGGGTGGGTTGCTCTTTAGAGGGCCAGTGTTGGGTCAAAGGGTCTGTTTCCACACTGTAGGGAATCTAATCTAATCAGTGGCAGTCGTGTGTATCTTTTTCAAGGTGCACTGCAGCAACAAAAGCTCTTTGGGAAGTACCTTCCAAATTTGCAACCTCTCCAACAAGAGTAACAAATGCACAGAAATGTCACTACCTCGTAAGTTTCTGTTGAAGTCCAGCATTGTCCTGATGGAAATACTGTAATCACAACGTTTATATTGCTTATTCAGTTAGTATTCTGGTCAAAGTTGACTCCCAGATTATTTAGTGAGGACGCAGCAATGTTCATTCCATTGAATGTCAAGAGAGGATGGTTAGGCTCTCTCTTGTTGGAGAAGGTCATTGTCAGTGCTTATAAAACATTAATGCAACTTAATGCAACAATCATTCCAAGCTTGCATATTGCCTTGCAAAGTCTTACTGCATGGAGTTAAAAATCACACAACACCAGGTTATAGTCCAACAGGTTTAATTGGAAGCACACTAGCTTTCGGAGCGATGCTCCTTCATCAGGTGATAGTGGAGGGCTCGATCGTAACACAGAATTTATAGCAAAAATTTACAGTGTGATGTAACTGAAATTATACATTGAAAAATTGATTGTCTGTTAAGCCTTTCATCTGTTAGAATATAGTGATAGTTTCACTTCTTTAACGTGTAAATCACAAAACCTATTTTGTGATAGGCAGCAGAGGAAAGTGGTTGAGCAGAGGCTGATAGCTAAGTTCGGTACCCATAGGGAGGGCCTCAACCGGGACCTTGGGTTCATGTCACATTACAGGTGATCACCATTGCACTACACACACACACAGATACTCCTACACACACACACTCTCACATACACACGGACACAGGTACACACAGACGCGCACACAGACATCCACACACACACACACTCCCACACTCATACATGCACCCCCTCACAGACTTAAGACACTCTGCGCTGCACTCACCACATACGCACACACACACTTTCTCACACTCACAACCCCCACCCCAGACAGACAGACACACACACAGACAGACAAAGACCCACATGCACACATATATTTTGTGGGGTGAATTTGTACTTGCAGAGTGCTCAAAAACTCCATACATTCACGTAGAACTCTGAGCTCAAAGACTGCATGAATTTATGTAATACTCTGTTATCTCACTTTTTAGATTAGAATCAATC
Organism: Hemiscyllium ocellatum; assembly: GCF_020745735.1. Taxonomy (NCBI): domain Eukaryota; kingdom Metazoa; phylum Chordata; class Chondrichthyes; order Orectolobiformes; family Hemiscylliidae; genus Hemiscyllium; species Hemiscyllium ocellatum. The sequence continues at coordinate 120,981,522 of NC_083405.1, read as the reverse complement.
TAAACATCATGGCATAGACAGAGAACACAGGAGGCCAAAACCTTCAACATATTGTCTAGCTACCACCATTGTTAACAGCAAACCCGAGAATGCAACTTTTAAGAAAAGGTCTTGTGATTTACACATGAAAGAAGTGAAACTATCACTGTATTCTAACAGATGAAAGGCTGAACAGACAATCAATTTTTCAATGTATAATTTCAGTTACATCACACTGCAAATTTTTGCTATAAATTCTGTGTTACGATCGAGCCCTCCACTATCACCTGATGAAGGAGCGTTGCTCCGAAAGCTACTGTGCTTCCAATTAAACCTGTTGGACTATAACGTGGTGTTGTGTGATTTTTAACTTTGTACACCCCAGTCCAAAACCGGCGTCTCCAAATCATGATCATTGCATGGAGATATTGAAAGCCATTTCTTCAAAGTTGCTGGGTGAAAGTCCGAACAGCACTTTTGATAATCTACACCATGTGGACTGCGCAGTGGTTTAAGAAAGGAGCTCACAACTGCATTTTCAAAGACAAATCAGGATGTGTGGTATGTTCTGGATTTGCCCACATCCCATGAATGACTATTAAAGAAAACCTTCTGAGTCTGAGATTGGGTCACTGGGCCCAAAAACGTTAACTCTGATTTTTCTCCACCACTACTGCCAGACCTGCTGAGCTTTTGTAGCAATTTCTGTTTTTGTTTCTGATTTCCAGAATTGCAGTACTTTCAGTTTTCATTTACCAAAAAAAAAGTCACGCAAAAGAGAAGCAGTTTGGTTGAGAGCATTATTCGGGACTGGGCTTTGTAGAGTTTTGTATGAATCTCTGAAATTTTTCTCTTCTGGAAGCTAGCTGTATTGCTGCATATTTCCAACCTTCTCCAATTTGGTTTTTGTTTATAATAATTCAAGAAGACATTTGAATTTTATTCTCCTGTGGTAATTTGCTGATCTAAATCTTTTGAGTTTTCTACACATTGTACTCAAGCCAGAGGAAGAAAAAGGAGTCTCGATTTGGAACTAATGTTAAATGTTGCATTTGTCACAGTTAACCGAGAAATTACAGCTGTGCAATGACTGATAGAACCTGTGCATCGTTCATAAGCCATTGACTTAAGGTATGTTTATCTAAAATCAAGAAATAGCAATAGATAATATGTTCTGAACAGGTAAACAATGATTGACTTTGATGTTAGAATAAATTGACAATGCAATCATGTACCTGATTCTGCTTGCGTTACTCTTTACCTTAGTTTTTATTGGAACTAACTTTAAGGAAGCTGATTATAACTGTGGCAATAGAATCTGAGTGCAGTTGTTAATTTGGCAGCAATTTTAGCTGAGTATGACAACAAGCTGCTGCTGGCTGTTCCAGTGACTGAAGTTGTCCAGCATCCCGCTGAGCGGCTTTGTGCTTTACGGTAAAACCTTTGCAGATGAAGCAATAATGCAGCAAGAGAGATTGCTAATAAAACAGCAAATGTAACACTGCTGTGTAAAAAAGGCTGTAGACAAAAGATGAGGAATTATAGCTTAACTTTTGTAGTGGGGAAGATGCTTGAGTCTATTTTGAAGGAAGGAATAGTAGGGCATGTAGATAGTGTAACTAAGGTACTCGTTTAACAAGGTTATACAGTCCTTGTTTTTCTTTCAGAGAGGTCATAAACAACACAAACTCTGAAAAGTCTGGAGAGCAAACATTTAGGGCCAATTTGTTTATTGCTAACAGATAATGCCTCAGACAGAAGGCTTTTCATGTTTTAAAAAATACTTGTACAATGAACGGGGAGTGGTCAGTTCTCCCAGCTCAGTTTTTCTCTGTTTTTTTTAGCAGTAGTGTGAAAGAAAGCTGCTGGACCCACAGGAACAGGTCCACACTGGTACTCTCTCACTGACTTCGATCCTGTAAGAACTTGTGTTTGATTTTATCTTTTGTGCCAAGGGGTGTTTATGAGGATTGTTGCAAGTATTTGGAACAGCATCATTAAGTTGGGATGATCTGTTAGGTTTTCTGAGAGGTTAAGTTATTCGATATTCTGTTTTCTGTTGTTTGTGTTTCATTTAGTGATCTTGTAAATAAATGCTGTTTTGCTTAAAACAAAGTGGTTTGACCAGCTGATTCACGTCTGGAATATCCACTGTATACTTGCTTAAAATAGCTAACAAAGTTCAGGTATAGGCTCCCCTCTTGAACTGTTTTAAGGGGTCTGGCCTGGTGCATAACAATAGGAGTTGTCCCATTGGGCAGGCACAGCATGGATTCATGAAGGGCAAGTCAAGCTGAACTAATCCTTTGGAATTTTATGAAAACATTACGAACACAGTGGATAACGGGGGCCCAGTAGACCTGGTGTACCTGGATTTCCAAAAGCCCATAGTCAAGGTGCTGCAGTTTCCAAAAGGCTGCTGCGTAAGATAAAGATGCAAGGCATTATGGGTAAAGTATTAGCATGGATAAAGGATTGGCTGACCAACAGGAAGAAAACAGTGGAAATAAATGACTGCTATTCTGGCTAGCAATCAGTATCTAGCAGTGTGCCTCATGGATCAGTGTTGGGACAGCAATTATTCACAATTTACGTAGCTGATTTGGAGTTGGGGACAACCTTTAGTATGTCAAGGTTTGCAGATGACACTAAGATGAGTGGCAAAGCAAAGTGTGCAGAGGACTGTGAAACTTTGCAGAGGAACGTAGATACTTTGAGTGAGTGGGCAAAGGTCTAGCAGATGGGATACTATGTGTATAAATGTGAAGTCATGCATGTTGGTAAGAATAACAATAAAAAGGACTATTATTTGAATGGTAAAAAGTTACAGCATGCTGCTGTGCAGAAGGACCTGGGTGTCCTTGTGCATGAATCACAGAAGGTTTGTCCGCAGGTACAGCAGGTAATCAGGAAGGCAAATGGAATTTTGTCCTCCATTGCTAAAGGGAATGCATCAGGGAGATCATATTGCAGCTGTATAGGGTGCTGGTGAGGCCACTGTATGCAATTTTGATGTCCTTCCTTGAGAAAGGATGTAGTAGCACTCGAAGGGGTGCAGAGGAGGTTCACTAGGTTGATTCAGAGTTGAGGGGCTTGGCTTATGAGGAGAGACTGAGTAGATAGGGATTATATTCATTGGAATGTAGAGGAATGAGGGGGGATCTTATCGAAAGATATAACATTATACAGGGAATAAATAAGATAGACGTGGCGAAGATGTTTCCACTGGCAGGTGAAACTAGGACAAGAGAGCATGGCCTTAAAATTAGGAGGAGCAGATTTAGGACTGAATTGAGAAAGAACCTCTTCACCCAGAGGGTTGTGAATCTGTGGAATTCCCTGTCCAGTGAAGTAGCTGATGTTAATTCAGTAAATGTTTACAAGGCCAAGATAGATATATTTTTGAACAATAAAGGAATTAAGGGTGATGGTGAGAGGGTGGGTAAATGGAGCTGAGGCCACAAAAAGATTGACCATGATCTTATTTAATGGCAGAGCGGGTTCGAAGATCCACATGGCCTACTCCTGCTCCTAATTCTTATGTCCTTATAAAAGGTTCCTTACATTCAAACAGAAAGTCATAGTAGTTCCTGAGGCTGAAGTATTTTTAAAATAAAAGGACAGGTATAAATGAAGAACAAAGGTAGCATCAACATCTCGTGATGTGAAAACAATAATCCCATTGTCTTTGACATAATGCAACATGAACTGGATCCCATGTTGCACAGGATTTTTAAAATGTATTCTTTCCTGGGATGTTACATTGGTGCTTGGGCCAGCATTTCTTGCTCATCCTAATTGTCCCTGAACTGAATGGCGAGGTCCATTCAGCAGGCAGTTAAGAATCAACCATGTTGCCTTTAGGTGTAGAATCACATGTAGTCCAGACCAGGTAAGGATGGCAGGTTTCCTTCCTAATGAACATGAGTGAACCAAACGGGTTTTTACAACAATCAATGATAGTCATCGTTACCATTCATTCCAGTGCTAGATTTTATTCAGTGAACTCAAATTCTGCCAACCACTTGAACTCAGGGCTTTGCCCTGAACCTCTGGATTACTACTTCAGGGACAATAATCCTGCACCACTTTTCATGTAGAGGCATTTCTGATCTTCATGTTAGAAGAGGGATTTGGGGGAACAGGAAAGATGTAAAAAAGATTTACAAGAATCAGAACTGACATTGCATCTGTCAGAAAAGATTAAACAGACTTGAATTTTTTTTTTCATGAGGAGACCATGGGAAGACGGAGGCGTTAAGATTCAGAAGTGTTTGATTGAATTGATTGTAGAGATATTTCTCAGAGAAGTGATTGTAGAGACAATGTTTCTATTTGCAGGGGAGACAAAAGCTAAGGACAAATATAAAATAGTCACTGAAACATCTGACAGGGAATACAGATGAAGCATCTTTGCACAGAGAATAGTTATATCGGGGAACATGCTAGCAAATAGCGCAATTGAAGTAAGTTGTATGGTTGCACTTGAGGACCAGCTAGGTAAACAGGAGGGGAGACAGGTAGAACATTATTTTGAAAGGATAGGCGAAAGCTTGGGTGGAGCATAAACACTAGTTGGAATGAATAGCCTGCTCTGTAGTGCATATTTCAGGCTGTTCTCTGAGAATTGCATCTTAATGTCTAACCTGTCGCTTTTCTGAGATAGGTTTAGGAGGCCACATGCTTTCTAATGAGAACGAAAGGGTGAGTCTGGCAGAAAGCTTACCTAATTGTTCTTTTCTTGCGACCAGTCCCAATTAGCAGTGAAGTGTCAGAGAATGGATGCACTTAAAAGCTTGCTTGGGAAGTTGCCTTGGCTCAATTCCATCCTGCCTGGTGGGGCTTGTTCAACAGGGACCCTCAATGACATGCTTTTATTTTTCATCAGTACATCATCTGGCAAGTCTCACAGTGCAAGATGTTGCTCTCAAAGGTCCTCCCTTGCATTATCCAGGACCAGAGATAGAAAGTGTTGGGAGAACACTTTATCAAAGTGGGAGGGTACATAATATCCAGCAAGCCCTTATGATTGGCTGAAGGGTCTGCTCCTGAGCCTGACCTGAACAGTCATCCAAGACATGTAAGACCCACAGAAAAGATACTCTGATTGCCTATTAGGTTGACAGTTATTGAAGTTAGCAATACGTGTAGAATTTAGAAAGACCTTGTGCCTGTGAATTAGCATACATTAACTACTTCAGTTAGCTTGTAATGTGAGGATGGTGGTTGCCTTGTGAGTCATTTGAGTGGTGAGTCTCTGTCGATCATTTCATCTGGACCTTCTGCTCCTTGATAAATTCCTCTTTTGACATTGGTACATGTACCTGGACTAGCTGGTTTATATCCCAACTAGTTTAATCTTGGGAAATCTGTTTGTTTCTGTCTAGAATACTCATATGAATGTAAACTTCAGTAATGTTCTAACTAGCTTTCTCTCTCCATTTCTTTCTGTTCATTTCTGCTACCCTCTCCTTCTGCTGTTGATGAGCTTCTTCGTTATGTCTCTCTCTCTCAGTCTTCTTCCTCTCTTCTTCTCCTTTATCTGACTCCCTTGATCCTTCTTTATCTCTATCTCCTCCAAAGGTTCAATTGTACAGATGCATCTCTACATCAAATCAAGTACTGTGAGTGGGTCATGATCAATGATTACAATTCCAATATTTAAAAGGCATCTGGATGGGTGAATGAATAGGAAGGGTTTAGAGGGAAGTGGGCCAAATACTGGCAAATGGGACTAGATTAATTTAGGATATCTGCTCGGCATTGACAAATGGGACCGAAGGGTCTGTTTCCACGCTGTACATCTCTATAACTCTATGACTGCATTAACTTTTAGTTCCTGGGAAACTCAATCTTACTGACCAATCTGTGGTCAACCATCTCATACAAGCCCAGTTGGTATCACTGATGATGTCCACATCAATAAAACATTGGCACATTGGTGGTTGTGAACACAGATCCAGAGAAGCAGGATATCATGATGCTTCACTTTTTGAGTAATTGTTTCATCCATTACTTTGGAAATTTACTTCAGGAAAGGAATATTTTGCTGCGTCATCCTTTGTTGTTCAATTTTACTCTAGCTCCTTGTTTTCTATACATTGAGTCTAAGTCCTGATTTTAAATTTCAGACATACTTCAAGCCAAGTCTATGAATAGCAGATCTTAGGAAACAAGATGCTTGCTGCTGATCCTAAGTTAACTGAATGATTTCACACTAACTGTGCATCTGTAATAAAGCCAAAGGTGCATGAGGTACCAATCAAGTGGGCTGCTTTTCTAGAATGGTGTCAAACTTATTGAATGTTGTGGAGGTGCCAGTGTTGGACTAGTGTGGACAAAGTTAAAAATCACATGACACCAGGTTATAGCCTTGTAGGTTTATTCGGAAGTACAAATGTTTAGACCGCTGCTCCTTCGTCAGTTAGTGATTGGAGTAGGATCATAGGACGCAGAATGATCCTACTCCACGAGCTACGTTGAAGGAGCAGCACTTCGAAAGCTAGTGCTACCAAATAAAACTGTTGGACTATAACCTAGTGTCATGTTATTTTTAACTTGCTGAATGTTGTTTGAGCTGCACTTAGCCAGGAAAGTGGAGAGTATTCCATTATATTCCTGGCCGAAAAATTAAATTATATTTTGGATCTGTCTTCTCAATATGAATACAAAAAAAACATAAGAACTAGGAGCTGGAGTAGGCCACCTGGCCCTTCAAGCCTGCTCCACCATTCGATAAGATGTTTTCATGGACTCAGCTCCATTTACCCACCCTCTCACCATAACCCTTAATTCCTTTACTATTAAAAAAATTATCTGTCTTAGCTTTAAAACCTTTCAATGAGGAAGCCTCAACTACTTTACTGGGCAGGGAATTTTACAGATTCACAACCCTCTGGGTGAAGAAGTTCCTTCCCAATTCAATCCTAAATCTGAGGCTATACCCTCTTGTCCTAGTTTCACTTGCCAATGGAAACAGCCTCTCTACTTTTATCCTCTCTAATCCCTTGATAATTCTATACATTCCTGCAAGATCCCCCTCATTCTTCCAAACTCCAATGAAATGAAATGAAATTAAGTTAAATTCCAATGAAATCTAATTAAAATCCCAGTCTACTCAGCCTCTCCTTACAATCCAACCCCCTCAACACTGCAAATGGAAGAGAAATCAAATTTGAATGAGGGTCTTAAACAGATTATATTAGTGAAGACATAGAGCAGATGGTTGAGCTGTTCTGTAAAGAATGAATATTCAGATATCTACAAAATGTTTCAAACTGCCAAACAGATGACTGAGCTGTAATTTAAGGAATGTACAAAAGTCATGGGAAGAGTTTAAACAAGAGTTTTTGATTTCACACAGAACAATGTTTTCTACATTATACAATGCAGAATAGCAGTTTGTCTTTTAGATGATCTGTTAGATGATCTGTTGAATATATCTGAAGACCTTTTCACTTTTACAATGCTGCTTTTTATTTAACTTGATATCATGCCTGTTACCAGAAGTAACAATATGACAGCTATATTGTCCAACAGTAGACAGGCAGCAGGCTTGAAGGACACAGCAAGCCAGGCAGCATCAGGAGGTAGAGAAGTCAACTTTTCGGGTGTAACCCTTCTTCAGGACTGGGGGTGAGTGTCGGGCAGCTGCAGGTAAACGGGGTGGCAGGGAGAAATGAATCCGTTGGTGCTGGAAGGAGTGAAAGGGAGGGGGAGGGACTGAGAAGGGAGTCGGGGAAGGAGCTTATTTGAATTTGGAGAACTCAGTGTTGAGTCCATTAGTGTCAGGATGGTAAATTAGAATCTCAAAGTACTTATAGACATTTTAAATTTTAAATTCATTATGTATTTATGCCACATGTTGCAATAACAGAATGACTGCAGATGGAAATTGAGTGACCCGCCAAGCTCTGTGTGAACCCCTGGAATGTTACCCCCGTGTGCAGAGTCAGGGAATCTTCAAACAGAAAGTGCAATGTGAAAGACTACTGTGCTGTCGATGCTGTTTTTCATTTTCCCTTAACTTTGTGTGGTCTCAACATCAAAATCTGGATCTAAGTCTCAATTTACCATGCTAACATCCTTTCCTTTTGCTGTCTTTATCACATTGTTAATGAATGATCTGTCCTATCCTCGCCCCATCATTTTACAAATAGTCAGAATGTAAGAAAGTCAGCTATCCTTGAATATTTGTTTCCCCACCTTGATCACTCTGCAACCACATCTCTGTAATGACCATTCAATCAAATTTGTTCAATGTTAGTAATTCATCTAATTTGTTGCACAGTCTCTATGCCTTCAGATATAATGCCTTTATTTTTTTCTTTTGCCTATTTTACTCTCAGTAATGGCACAGTGGCACAGTGGTTAGCACTGCTGCCTCACATCCGGGACCTGGATTCGATTCCAGCCTCGGGTGATTGCTTGTGTGGAGCTTGCACATTCTTCCTGTGTCTGTGTAGGTTTCCTCCGGGTGCTCCGGTTTCCTCCCACAATCCAAGACATGCAGGTTAGGTGAATTGGCCATGCTAAATTGCCCACAATGTTCAGGGGTTGCAGGTTAGGTGCATTAGCCAGGAGTAAATGTAGAGTAATAGGTTAGGGAAGTGGGTCTGGGTGGGTTCTGTTTGGAGGGTCAGTGTGGACTTGTTGGGCTTAAGGGCCTGTTTCCACACTGCAGAGATTATGTGATTCTATGACAACACCTTGGGCACTATGCTCTATTACATTTGTTCAGCTTTCTCTCTTTCCTATCCTGATCACAACTCGAGAGCTTTGGCATTTAGAGTCATAGAGTCATAGAGATGTACAGCATGGAAACAGACCCTTCGGTCCAACCCATCCATGCTGACCAGATATCCCAACCCAATCTAGTCCCACCTGCAAGCACCAGGCCCATATCCCTCCAAACCCTTTCTATTCACACACCCATCCAGATGCCTTTTAAATGTTGCAATTATACCAGCCTCCACCTTTGGTGCTTATGAATTTACACTTTTCTGAATCCTCCCACCGCTCACTTTTATTAGTTTAAAATCATCTCTACTCCCTACTTATTTGATTTACCAATGTGCTGGTCCCAACTGGTTTATGTGGAGCATAACCAAGTAGAACAGTTACCTCTTCCCCCTCCATTACTGACCAATGGAGTAAAGCAACTATCACCTTCACCATATTTCCAGCCACACATCTTTCCTTACTTTCTGTTTATCGCCAAATATCTGGGTTCAGTTCTCCCCTTGGGTGACTGTCTGTGTGGAGTTTGTACATGTTTACCTAGGTTTTATCCGGGTGCTCTGATTTCCTCCCACAGTCCAAAGATGTGCAGGTTAGGTGGATTGGACATGCTAAATGGCTCATAGTGCCCAGAGATGTGCAGCCCAGGTGGATTAGCCATGGGAAATGTAGAGTTACAGGGATAATGTAAGGGGGTGTGTCTGGGTGGGATGCCCTTTGGAGGGTCACTGTGAATCCAATGTGCCGAATGGCTGGCTACACTATCACAATTCTGTGATTCTGTGCTCAATATGTGCGTGGCTAAGGCACCAAACCACAGATTATTACCTGTGAATTTTTGCATTTTGATTTGGATCCAGCTCATTAAAATATTCCAGCTGAACCTCATTCCTATATTGTTAGATCCTACATGAACCACAACCATTGAATCGATCTTCTTTTCTCACTGTGAGGAGATGTGCTTCATTCTAAAAACAGACAGCAGCACAACCCTCAGATCTCCTCTCTCCAAGAGGCATTCTGTCTCTGCATTTGCAAATTGGTTACTGCAAACATTTTACGGACAATTTATTTGTAAAATACTGACCCGAGTCCCTTCAGTGACTTCTTTATTTGGATGCTGGAAGTTTGTTTACAGAGCAGGAGAAGCAGTCTGAATTATAAAATTCTCTTTCAAACAAATTTGTCACGCATTTTCACAATGCAAGCAACTGATTAGAAATGTAGCAACCATTTATGACACAAACCTTTTCTGTTATTTTGGCAGCAATCCTTCTGGTGTGCAGCTTTTTAATACATGTAAAGGGTGTTGAACACTGCAAACTGTAAAATGTTTCCATGGCTTTATTTTCATTATCATCTGACCTTTTGCAATGAACATGAAATGACTGAAAATTGTCTTCTTCATTATGTCATGTCATGCGGCTAATTTAAAGCCCCTCATAATCTTTATTTGAATCAAGCTTAGATCATTACAGCACAGAATGAAAAGCTCTTTACAAGAATTATCTCATGAAATCCTGATTTCTTCTCTTTGTTTGCATGCCTGCAAAATTGTGCATTTTACATATTTAGAGTGGAACCCTAGACAGTAGTTGGACAAAGGGAAGTTTGAAGCTAATACAGAAGTCAAAGAGAGCAAGTTAAATAGACAAGGCAGACAAGAGCACTGCAGGGAATAAGAGAATACTAATGAATTAAACTGCATTTATTTCAATGCAGGAGGCTTGCACGGTAAGGCAGATGAACTCAGGGACTGGGATATCAGCGCTCTTGTAGAAACATAGCTGAGGGAGGGACAGGACTGGAGGCTCAAAGATGCCAAAGGAAACGATAGAAAGGGAGGCAAGAGAGAGTGGGGGTTTGGTATTTTGATTAGGTAAAATATCACAGCAGTACTTACAGAGCACATTCCAGAGATCTTCCAGTGAAACAAGATGGGTGGAGCTGAGAAATAGGAGAAAGTGAGAACTGCAGATGCTGGAGATCAGAGTCGAGAGTGTGGTGCTGGGAAAGCACAGCAGGTCAGGCAGCATCCGAGGAGCAGGAGAATCGATGTTTCGGGCACAAGCCCTTCATCAGGAATCTGGAAACTGAGAAGGAGGAAGGGGGTGATCACCTTGATGGGATTGTACTATCAGCACCCAGTAGTCAGTGGGAAATTGAGGAGCAAACATGTGGGGACATAGCAGCTAGCTGTAGGAGTAGTAGGATTGTAATAGTAGGGATTTTACTTTCCAAACATAGACTGGGAGACTGCTGTAGCATTAATGGTTTGGATGGGGAGTAATTTGTTAAATGTGTTCAGGAAAACTTTATCACTCAATATGTAGAGTCATAGAGATTTTCGGCACGGAAACAGACCTTTTGGTCCAACTCGTCCATGCCGATCAAACGTCCTAAATAAATCTAGTCCCACTTGCCAGCATTTGGCCCACATCCCTCTAAACACTTCCTATTCATATACCCATCCAGATGCCTTTTAAATGGCATAATTAGTCCAGCCTCCCCCACTTGCTCTGGCGGTTCGTTCCATACTCTGCGTGAAAATGTTGCCTCTTGGGTCCCTTTCAAACTTTCCTCTCTCACTTTAAACCTATGCCCTCTAGTTTTGGATTCCCCCACCTAAGGAAAAGATCTTAGCCAAGCAGGCGGCACGGTGGCACAGTGGTTAGCACTGCTGCCTCACAGCTCCTGAGACCTGGGTTCAATTCCCGACTCAGGCGACTGACTGTGTGGAGTTTGCACGTTCTCCCCGTGTCTGCGTGGGTTTGCTCCGGTTTCCTCCCACAGTCCAAAGATGTGCGGGTCAGGTGAATTGGCCATGCTAAATTGCCCGTAGTGTTAGGTAAGGGGTAAATGTAGAGGTATGGGTGGGTTGCGCTTCGGCGGGTCGGTGTGGACTTGTTGGCCCGAAGGGCCTGTTTCCACACTGTAAGTCTAATCTAATCTTGATTATTCACTCTATCCATGATTTTATAAACCTCTATAAGGTCACCCCTCAGACTCTGACATTGCAGGGAAAACAACCCCAGCCTATTCAACCTCTCCATATAGCTCAAGTCCTCCAACTCTGGCAATATCCTTGTAAATCTTTTCTGAACCCGTTCAAGTTTCACAACATCCTTCCTATAGTGGGGACTCGAGAATTGCATGCAGTATTCCAATAGCCGCAACAAGACTTCCCAATTCCTTTACTCAATGCACAACGACAAAGCAAGCATACCAAAAAGCTTTCTTCACCATCCTGTCTGCCTGTGACTCTATTTTCAAGGGATTATGAACCTGCACTCCAAGGTCTCTTTGTTCAGCAATACTCCCCAGGGCCTTACCAGTAAGTGTATAAATTCTGCCCTGATTTGCCTTTCCAAAATGTAACATCTCAAATTTATCTAAAGTAAACTGCATCTGCCATCCATTGGCCCATCTGTTCAAGGTCCCATTATACTCTGAGGTAACCTTCTTCATTAGATGGCCCTACTCGAGAAGGAGCAAAGTCTGACTTCCCCTTGGGAAATAAGGCTGGGCGAGTAATTGAGGTTTTAGTGGTGGAGCACTATGGGACCAATGGCCATAATTCTATTAGTTTTAAAATAGTTATGGAAAAGGAGAGATCTCATCCACAAGTTAAATTTCTAAATTGAAGCAAGACCATTTTTTTATTGTATTGGATGGGAACTGTCAAAAGCTGATTAGGGGAGGCTATTCACAGGTAAAAGTATGTCTGACAGATGGGAGGCTTTCAAAAAGCCAGCTAACGAGAGTTCAACGACAGCATGTTCCTGTTAGTGAGAAGGACAAGGCTGGCAGGAGTAGGAAACTCTGGATGACTAGAGATAATGAGGCTCTGGTCCAGAAAAAGAAGGAGACACATGTCAGATACAGGATCAATTGAATCTGTTGAGGAGTATACGTGGTGTAGGATTGTATTTAAGAGGGAAATCAAGAGGGCCAAAGGGGGTCATGAGTTAGCTTTGGCAAGTAAATAAAGGTGAAACCAAAGAGATTCTCCAAGTATATTCAAGACAAAAGAGTAACTAGGGAGATAATAGAGCCAATTAAAGATTACCCAGGCTGTCTGTGTGGAACCACAGGAAATAAGTGATATCCTAAACAAATATGACTCATCAGGATTTACTGTGGAGAAGTACATGGAAGCAATGGTACTCAGACCATAAATGGTAATGTCTCGAAAAGAGTCCACATTACAGAAGATGAGGTGCTAGAAGCCCTAAAATACATAAAGGTAGATACATCCCCAGGAACTGATCAAAGTAAAAGCCCAACTATTACAATCCTATTACTCCTACAGCTAGCTGCTATGTCCCCACATGTTTGCTCCTCAATTTCCCAATGACTACTGGGTGCTGATAGTACAATTTTAGGACATTGTGGGAAGCTGGGGAAGAAATTGTGGGGTCCCTTGTGGAGATATTCGCATTATTGACAGCCACAGGTGAGGTGCCGGACGATCGGAAGGTGGTTAATGTTGGGACATTATTTCAGAAAGTCTCAAAGGAGAACTCAGAGAGCTCAGAGAACCACAGACTGGTGAGCCAAATGTCAGTGGTGGGTAAGTTGTAGAGGGGATTCTGAGAGACAGGATCTACATGCATTTGGAAAGGCAAGGATTGATTAGGGACAGTCAGCATGGTTTTGTGCGTGGGAAATCATGTCTCACAAATTTGATTGAGATGTTTGAAGAGGTGACCAAGAAGATAGTTGGAGGTATGGCAATAGATGTTGTCTACATGGACTTTAGCAAGACCTTTGACAATGTTCCCCATGGTAGACGAGTTGGTAAGGTTACATCACATGGGATCCAGGGAGAGTTAGCCAATGGATACAAAATTGGCTGGACAGTAGGAGACAGAGGATGGTGAGAGAGGGATGTTGTTCAGTTTGGAAGCCTGTGACCAGCAGTCTGCTGCAAGGATCAGGGCTGGGTCCACTGTTCTTCATCATTTATACAAACAATTTAGATGAGAATATTGGAGACATGGTTAGGAAGTTTGTGGATGGCACCAAAATTAGTGCTGTAGTGAACAGTGAAGAAGGCTATCCAAGAGTACAAAGAGATCCTGATCAGAAGGGCTAATGGACTGAGAAGTGGCAGATTAAGGTTAATTTCAATACATGCGACGTGTTGCATTTTGGAAGGGAGAGACCAAATAGGCTGGGACTATTTTCCCCGAAGCATCAGAGACTGAGGAGTGATGCTATAGAGGTTTATAAAATCATGAGGGGCATAGATAGGGTGTATAGCCAAAGTTATTTCCCAGGGTAGGGAGTCCAAAACTAGAAGCCATAGGTTTAAGGTGAGAAAGGAAAGATTTAAAAGGGACCTGAGGGGCAACCTTTTCACTCAGTGGGTGGTGGGTATATGGATCAACCTGCCAGAGGAAGTGATATGACAGGTACAATTGCAACATTTAAAACACATTTGGACATGTGCATGGATAGGAAAGGTTGCTGGCAAATGGGACTAGTTCAGTCCAGGAGACCTGGTCAGCATGGACAAGGTGGGCCGAAGGGCCTGTTTCTGTGCTATATGACTATATGTCTCTCCTTACCTTTGGAAGTAAATATTGAATCTGCTTCTCCTACCTGGAGGGAGGGTGATTAAATTGTGGAATTGTTGGAGAGACCTAAGTAATATTCTAGGAACACTGATTAGAATCACTGCAGGACAGATTGTGGAAATTGTATTCAGTATGGTGGCTCAGTGGTTAGTACTGCTGCCTCACCGTGCCAGGGACCCGGGTCCGATTCCACCCTCGGGTGACTCTCTGTGTGGAATTTGCACATTCTCCCTGTGTCTGAGTGGGTTTCCTCTCACAGTCTGAAGATGTGCAGGTTAGGTGGATTGGCCATGCTAATTTGCCCAGAGTATCGAGGGATGGGCTGGCTAGGTGGATTAGCCATGAGAAATGCAGGGTCACAGGTATCAGGTCTGGCTGGGATGCCCTTCAGAGGGTTGGTGTGGACTCGATGGGCCGAATGCTTCCACACATAGGGTTTCTATCAATAAAGGTCTGGAATGAAAAGTCAAATTGCAACCATTGTTGAGTTTTGCAAAATCCTTCCCTAGTTTGCCCTGCGTGTGACTCTGAAGCAATTTGTTTGGTACATAAGTGCCCACTGAAATAGCCAAGTAAGCCATTCAGTTGTATCAATTGCTAGAAAGTCTCAGACAAAATGAAAATAATCAGTATCAACTAAAGCACTGGAAACAATGACAGCAAACTCAGCCGTGACAATGGTGAAAACTCATCTGGGAGCTAGTGCCAAAATTGACAGAACTGACTCACAATTTAGTCAAGCAGCAGCCTGACATAATCATATTCAGGGAATCTTACCTTGGAGACAATGTCCCAGACACCACCATCAACATTTCAGGTGAAGGCACAGTGCTATACAATTGGGAGAGAGTTCTGCTGGAAGTCCTCAACATTGTCTCCAGACCCAGTGCAGTCTCAATCAAACACAGGCGAGAAAGTCTCGTGCTGATTACCACATATCGCTCCTCCCTTGGTTGATGAATCAGTATTCCTTCACATTGAACACCACATGGACGAAACACTGAGAGCAGCAAAGAAGCTACTCTGCACGGGGACCATGCAGCGTTCACCGCCAGAAGTGGCTCGGCCTCAACACTACTGACCAAGCTAGTCAAGGCTTAAAGGACAAAGCTGCTAAACTGGGTCTGTGACAGTTGGTAAGGGAACCAATAAGAATGTTAGTTGACCTCATCCCACCCATCTGTCTGCTGCAGAAATATCTGTCCATCAGTAAGAGTGACCGTCACATAATCATTGTGGAGACAAAATCCCTTCTTCACGTTGAGAATACTCTACGACTTGTTGTCTGGCAATACCACCGTGCTAAACAGGACAGATTTTGAACAGATCTAGCAACTCAATGCTGGGCATCAACGAAGCACTCTGGGGCATTAAGAGCAGCAGAATCATACTCCAACATAGTTTGCAACCTCTTGCCCTAGCATATATGGTCTACCATTACATCAAGCCTGGGTATCAACCCTGGCTCAATGAAGAGTGCAAGAGGGTATTCCAGGAGCAGCACCAAGCATACCTACAAATGAGATGCCAACCTGATGAAGCTACAAAACAGGACTGCTTGCAATGCAGACACCGTCAGCAACAACTGGTAGAGCTATGCAATTTCACAAGCAACTAATCAGTAAGTAAACAATTTAAAAACTCACTGGAGGAGGAGGCTTCACAAATATCCCCATCCTCAATAATGAGCGAGCCCAGCATGGCAGTGCATAAGATAAAGTTGAAGCGCTTGTAACAATCTTCAGTCTGAAGTTCTGAGTTGATGTTCCATTTCGGTCTCTTCCAGAGATCTTCACATATGCTAGCTCCGAGCCAATTTGAACCACTTCACATGATGTCAATAAACTGCTGGAGGCACTGAAAATGGCAAATGCTATGGGCCCTAAAAGCACACTAGTAATAGGACTGAAGATGTGTGCTCTGGAACTTGGCCAAGCTGTTTCAATGCAGTTGCAACTCTGGTATCCCGCCAACAATGTGGAAAATTGCCGAGATATATCCTACAAACAGAAAGCAGAACAACCCCAACCCATCCAATTATATTCCCATCAGTGAAGTGATGGAAGGTTACATCAACAGTGCTATCAAACAGCAACTGCTCAGCAATAACCTGCTCAGTGATGCCCAACTTGGGTTCTGCCAGCCCCACTCAGCTCCTGACTCATTACAGCCTTGGTTCACACATGGACAAAAGTGCTAATTTCCAGAGATAAGGTTAGAGTAACAGCCCCCACACTTGACTGAGTGTGATATCAAGGCTGCTAGCAAAACAGGAATCAATGGGAATCAGGGAGTAAATTCTACCAGTGTTTTGAAGCTTACCAAGCACATAGGAAGTTGGTTGTGGTTGTTGGTGGTCAGTCATCTCAGCTCTACAACACGTCTGCAGGAGTTCCTCAGGATAGGGTTCTCGTCTCAAATATCTTCAGTTGCTTCATCAATGACCTTCCCTCCATCATAAGGTTTGAAGTGGGAATGTTCATCGATGATTGCACAATGTTCAGCACTGTTCACGCCTCCTCAGATACTGAAGCAGTCCATGTTCAAGACCCGTCAATATCCAAGCTTGGGCTGACAAGTGGCATGTAACATTTGCACCACACCAGTGCCAGTCTCTCATCTTTGCTCTACTGGCAAAGCCATCACTAAATCCCTTACTATCACCATGGAAGTTACCATTTACCAGAAACTGAATTGGACTAATCATGTGAATACTGTGGCTACAAGAGTCGATAAGAGGCTCAGAATTCTGCAGAGGTAAGTCACTCCCTGATTACTCAAAGCATGTCCACCATGTAAAAGGTACAAATCTGGAATGTGATGGAATATTTCCATTTGCCTGGATGAATGCAACTCCAACAACACTTAGCAAACTGAGACCATCCAGTACAAACCTGCCCACTTGGTTGGCACCACATCCACAAATGTTCCATCTCTCCATGCCTCAGTAGCAAAGCTCAGCCGCAACAGTGTGCACTATCTGCAAGATGCACTGGACAAATTCACCAAGGCTCCTTGGGCAGCACCTTGCAAACCCATGACCCCTACTATTTAAAAGGACAAGGGTAGCAGATACATGGCAACACATGCCACCTACAAGTTCCTCTCCAAGCCATTCGCTATCCTGATTTGGAAAAATACATTCATTCAGTGTTGCTGGTTCTTGATCCTGGAACTCCCTGTAATGTGGGTCTGTCTATAATGCTTTGACAGCAATGCTTCAAGAAGACAGCTCACCACCACCTTCTCAAGGGTAAGGACAGACGTGCAACATATACTGGCCCATCCAGTGATGCCCATGTCGTGTGTATGAATTTAAAAAGCCCATCCAGGTGTATTGCGTTAATGTAACACCTCTAAAGCCTTAGGTTAGTGCAATTTCTTTGAGTACATGGTCCAAACCTGAATTGCCTAAATGCTCAAAAGCATTCAAGGATATTTAAAAATTATGGTATCACTTAATTTAAAAATTAAGGCTTTTATTCCCATTTCCTTATTGACATTCATCTTATCTTTTGTCAATTAATTCATTGTACAGAGAAAAGTGTAAAAAGCAACTTGAGAGTTAAAAAACTCCATTTGTGCATTTAGTACAAAAATGTGAAGGATCTCCTCATTACATAACAAAATGGAAAATAATTGCAGTCAGCTTTGGACTGTTTGGAGTATGACTGAACTCTAACCCTGATGAATGGTCTATCAGGAGAACAGGGAGCAATAATTGTTTTTCAATACTGGGGACCTTCCCGCACATGAAACATTCAAGGAATTGAATCATTTATTTGGTGCAGATCATTTATATTCTGACAATTTTGATTAGACCTACCATTATGTTACATCTAGCCCAGCGCTTGTTTAGAAGTAGGACCCCAGAATACCTGAACCAGTCAGGAACTGAAATAAGAATGGAAGTTGCTGGGAAAACTCAGCAGCTCTGACAGCATCTGCAGAACGAAAGCAGAGTTAGCATTTTGGGTCCAGCAACCCTTCTTCTGATTTGAATAATACATCACTACTGTCACTCTTTCCCTGATGGTTTAAAAACTCCTCAAGCCTCAACTTACAGTGATTCAGTCTTGTACTGTACTTTCTCAGGATCCCTGATTTTGGTTCAGTTATATGTATGTAAAAGCAAAGCATATGCTGAGCAGAATTGAGGAGCTGGAAACAAAAATTGCTCTCGGCGATGTGACACAGCAGCATTAACAGAAACATGGCTCAAACCAGAACAAGAATGGATACTTAAAATCGTGGATTATATGGCTTTTAGTCAAAGTAGGCAGGTAGCAGTCTTGGGCAAAGATTGTGCCATTGTCCTTGAATGAGATGCAGTTCCTGATCTAGAATTCAGACAGTTGAGGATGAGAAACAGGAAGGGAGCATTAAGTAATTCTTATAGACCTCCAAATAATGGGGAAGAAGTAGAAGGGAGCATTTCTTGGCAGATTATGGAAATCTTCAGGACAACTCAGGTTATGGTAATTGTTGATTTCAGTTACCATGGGGTGGACTAGGGAAACAGTAGTGTGCGGGGACAGAAGGGATGTATGTGCAAAACGTTCTGGAACAGCCCGAGCAGGGAGGGCTCATTTTTTACTCAGAGGATAATTCGTGTATGGAATGAACTTCCTGAGGAAAAGGCGGTGACAGTTACAATATTTAAAAGGCGCTGAGGTAAGTGCATGAATTGGAAAGGTTTGGAGGGGTATGGGCCAGGAGCAGGCCACGGGATTATGTTCGGAATGGACTGGTTGGACCAACAGGTCTGTTTCCATGCTGTATGACTCCATGACTCTATATGTACATGAAGGTGATGAATTTAAAGGGCTACAAAGAAAGGGCTGGAAAATGGCTCTTTCAGGATCTGGTACAGACAAAATAGATCAAATGGTCCCCTTCTTTACTGTAAAAATCTATCATTCCATGATACTGTGTTTGGATGTATTCTGAGATGGTTGGTCATGTGGTGTGTGATCGCTTGAGGTTTTCCTAACGCTGGCATAAGTTACTAAATTTATCTTGTAAAATTTAGCTATTCTTGGGGAAAAATGACAATGATTGGGCTGTATGTTCTTTCTTAATACCATATTGCTACATCAGACAGTGTGATTGATGGGAACACAGTGCTCACCAGTACAGTGATAGCCTTAGCAGCATATTATTGTATGAGAGCACATTATAAGCAATGTCATGTTCTCTATTTATATATTTTATGCATTTATTGCAAAGTCCCAATTTCCCTAAATTTGGAAAACTTTCTTTTTACGCGAGGTTTTACCACAGTCAATTGAATTTTATTGTAACAGAGAGTGTTCATGTTAATCAGATACCATTTGAAGATTTCTAGCTTTATTCAAGTCTCTTAAATTGAAAGTAGGAACAGGATGGTCCATTGGGTATGGATGTAATAGTTTGGAATAGAATGCAAAGTAATTTGAAAATGAGGGGTGCTAAGTGCTGGAATGCTTAGAAGAAGCCAAAAGATTTGAGTTCTGATCCCCAAATTTCTTAATGAATTTCCTTCAATATGTTGAAGAGTAATTGTTAGAGATTGATTGCTATGATTAGTTAACAAGCAGGTTATTGTTAAATAGTGTGGTAGATGATGAAGTAGATGGACTTTGGTCTTTTATTGTCTAATAATTCATATATGCTTATGTGTCGTAAAAATAGAATACAGAAAAAGTAAAGAAATATAGTTCAAAGTTGATTTCTTTTTAAAAGTGTTTTAATGGATTTCTGCCTTGCTTTTTCTATGCTTTTGGACTGGATAAAAACTTACTAGGTAAAAACAAGGACTGCAGATGCTGGAAACCAGAGTCTAGATTAGAATGGTGCCGGAAATGCACAGTAGGTCAGGCAGCATCTAAAGAGTAGGAAAATCCACGTTTCGGGCAAAAATCCTTCATCAGGATGAAAATTTAGCAATTCCATTGGTGTGGCCACACAGATTTGCTGATCAGTTGTGAGCTACTCTTTATGAAATTAGGGGCTGCAAGAGTCCGCAAAGGGTGACAGAATATGAATTGTTTGCAAATAAAGAACAGATGTGAATTGTGAAACGTGATCTCTCTTTCCATGTTATACTCCATAATGATTGCAACAATTCCAGAAAATTAGCCACCTAGTCCTGGAGGTTCCAAGGCAATTCAGAAAGGTCGATAATACGATGTTACGGGGTAAACATCTCTGCTAATTTAAACCCGACAGACAGAGAAGCTCACCTCATGACATCATCTGTTACATTTCAAGAGGCAAAGAACTATCCCATGGGTCATGATTTAAAGGAAAAATTAACAATTTTATTCTTTAAGACTAAAAGAAAACATTAGATAACTACTTACAACTCCTTTCTCTTATGTCTATCTTTTACCTCCCACTCTACAATACTGGTCCAATAAAAACTCCAATTAAGATTTACAAAACAAAATTCAAATTTCAAAATCAGCCACCTGTCGAATCTTCCCTTTATTTCTTCCTCTGTAGATTTTCCTCTGTTGTCTTTTCTTCAGTATTTTGCTTCCCACGTCTTTCATATGGACAGGTACCTTTCAGAGAGCGATTCGACTAGCAGTCTGTACTTGTTGGTTTTCTTGGCAGTTCTCCCTCCCTCCCTCTTTTCTTCAAAATGTCTAATTTTATACCTCAAAACATTGGATCATTTCATTGATTTGATATTGTCAAAATAATAACTTCAAATTTGTTTGGATTTTGGTATCTGGGGCATAATTTAAACTGATTGGCCCAATTTGAATTTGTTTTTATATCATGGCAACTCAGTTGCATAGGGTCATAGAGATGTACAGCATGGAAACAGACCCTTCGGTCCATGGTGACCAGATATCCCAACCAAATCTAGTCCCAACTTCCAGCACCCGGCCCATATCCCTCCAAACCCTTCCTATTCATATACCCATCCAAATGCCTCTTAAATGTTGCAATTGTACCAGCCTCCACCACTTCCTCTGGCAGCTCATTCCAAACACGTACCACCCTCTGTGTGAAAACGTTGCCCCTTAGGTTTCTTTTATATCTTTCCCCTCTCACCCTAAACCTATGCCCTCTAGTTCTGGACTCCCAAACTCAGGGAAAAGACTTTGTCTGTTTACTCTATCGATGCCCCTCATAATTTTGTAAACCGCTGTAAGGTCACCCCTCAGCCTCCAAAACTCCAGGGAAAACAGCCCCAGCCTGTTCAGCCTCTCTCTATAGCTCAAATCCTCCAACCCTGGCAACATCCTTGTAAATCTTTTCTGAACCCTTTCAAGTTTCACAACACCTTTCCAACAGGAAGGAGACCAGAATTGCATGCAATATTCCATCAGTGGCCTAACCAATGACTTGTACAGCCATAACATGACCTCCCAACTCCTGTACTCAGTACTCTGACGAATAAAGGAAAGCATACCAAACACCTTCTTCACTATCCTATCTACCTGCAACTCCACTTTCAAGGAGCTATGAACCCGCACTCCAAGGTCTCTTTGTTCAGCAACACTCCCTAGCACCTTACCATTAAGTGTATAAATCCTACTACTAAGATTTGCTTTCCCAAAATGCAGCACCTCGCATTTATCTGAATTAAACTCCATCTGCCACTTCTTAGCCCATTGGTCCATCTGGTCAAAATCCTGTTGTAATCTAGTGTGTGCCAGCTTCCAGTCTCTCTTCATGGTACAATACACACCTCTGCCTTCATAACAATCGCTCTTGTGCTCGATCAAAGACGTAAGCATTGACACATGTAAAGATAATGTCCAGGGGGTCTAAAAATCAGGTACAATGTTGAGTTCTTTCAATTCCACAATGTTTTATGCATTTTATACATATAATGCACATGCCTAAAACATTTCAGATTGCAGTAACTCATGAGCTCTTTTACTTTGCTTCAGGTATCAATAATTCTTGAGAGAATGGGATCATAGAATGGTAACTGCACAGAAGGAACCCATTTGAACCCATTTTATTCAAGCAAGTTCCCTATAAGGCCTACTTAGGGTAGTCCTAATCTTTTGGTTTTGCATACAACTATAGGATGCAAACTTAGAGGCTCTTGCAAGAAATAATTAAGTAGAGCACAGGAGGGATTGTGAGAAAGACAACACAAAGACAACAATTAAAAAATAGAAGCAGGAGAAGTAAATAGAAATAAATTGAAAAAATAGGACAGAAAGCTGAAGTAGAACCAAGAGAATATAGAGCAGAGCTTCAGTAGATTGGGCTTGTACTCGATGGAGTTTAGACGAATGAGAGGAAACATTAATGAAACATGTGAGATTCTTAGATGACTTGACAGAGTAGTGCAGAGAGGTGATTTCCTATTGTGGGACTGTTGAGAACAAGAGGGCATAATCTCAGAGTCAGAGGCGCCCACTTAAGACACAGATAAGTAGGAATTTCCTTTCTCAGAGGATAGTGAATTATGAAATTCTTTCCTGCAGAGAACTGTTGAGGCTGGGTCATTAAGTAGATTCGAGGCTGAGATGTACAGATTTTTCTATCAATAAGGGAATCAAGGGATCAGGAAAGAAAGAGGATTCACAGGAATAGGGAGGCACAGGACCATGATGCAATTTAAGAACTAAAATGAAATTTTGCAGTTTAAAATTTTGTGGCATCAGAAGGCAAAATAATTTTCAAGGGTCGTGCTGATAGCGAAGTGGGACTTAAAGCTTAGTATACACATAGCATTTTTTATTGATTCGTGGGATGTGGGAGGTCCTGACAAGGCCAACATTTCTGGCCTATCCCGAATTTCCTTGAATGGAGTGGCTTGCGAGGCCATTTCAAAACGAAGCTAAGA
This sequence comes from Hemiscyllium ocellatum, assembly GCF_020745735.1. NCBI lineage: Eukaryota > Metazoa > Chordata > Chondrichthyes > Orectolobiformes > Hemiscylliidae > Hemiscyllium > Hemiscyllium ocellatum. The sequence continues at coordinate 120,958,419 of NC_083405.1, read as the reverse complement.
ATCAGCGACAGAACTGTGGGTCAGCAATGACGTTTAGGCTAGACATGCAAAGAAGGCAAGATTTCCTTACCAAAAAGATCCTGAACCAGATGGGAATTTGTGATAATAGTTGGGAAGAGGAGGGTGGATTGAAAGTGATGACTGACTATATAGAGAAGATGCCGGGTGTAGTATTTTTATACCAAGATGATCCAAACTTTGGTAGTTCATGCAGGTGAGAATTATGCTTTATAGTGCTTGATGTGGTCTATCCATGTCTGATGATGGCTGGCTAAATCACTTGGGCAGTGGGTGTGCTGAAATTGCCTCCCTTGATCTTGGAGAAAGTGAGGACTGCAGATGCTGGGGAATTGAGCTTAAAAATGCGTTACTGGAAAAGCGCAGCAGGTCAGGCAGCCTCAAAGGAGAAGGAGAATCGACGTTTCGGCATTATCCCTTGATCTTGAGCTGGCAAAGGTGGGGCCCAAACCAGTGAACCCACCAGAGTTTGAGACAGTAAAGATTTCTTTGGGAAAAAAGGTATATAAGGAAGTGGTTGTGTGTGCTGGTAGTTACCCTGCCCACACTAACCCCCCACCTACCCTTCTTTAGTGGCACGGTTGACACAGAATGATAAGGTTTGGAACACTTCACGATGTCACGGAATGCTTCATCATGACCCCCACAAATTGCTGGTCAAGTAGAATTGCTGATTGTTTGTAAGTTATCAGCTTCGCCAGAAAAGTCGGGAAGATGATCAGAATGTGCATATTTGATTAAAGAAAAGCAGATCAGAAACAATATACCTTGCATCATTAGATTAAGGGCTGGAAGATTACTGGTGTGTGGTATTTCTTCTGGCTGTTAGCCTTGGGAGTTTATAATCAGTGTGGATGATTATCTGCTGTAGCTTATACTTGGGCACAACACAGTATACCTTTTATTCTGACAGAATATTTAAGTCATGCACCACAGAAGTGTATGAGTCAGCTAATGATCTAAATTTACTATTTTATGGATAGCTTATTCATTTAGTGATTAAAATAAAAGGCAGCGTGTTGTGGTTCGGAGTATAGGGTGAATCCCTCGCCTGATCACAAAGCTTCCCCCTGCCTCCGAGCAAGGAGTTGGGGGCATTAAATTCCACCCATTAAGTCTGTTTTTCTCTCTCCTTGGATAGTTCCAGACCTCGCATATACTTCCAGTATTTCCTGCTATTTAACTGCTTAACTGTCATTCCACCGAAAAGACATGGCACTTATTGTTCGATGCCTAATCAGTAGAGAATAATCAAGTCATGTGCCTGTAAACGCATCGTAATTCCCATGGTATCACAAAGCATGAGCACAAATTCAGGTGCTTTAAAAAATATTCTTTGAAGCTTGTAAGACCACGAACCTTCAATTTTTATCTGTCTCATATGTTAAAAATTGTAATGATTTGCTGAATGGGATCATGGCAGACATAACCTTGCAGATTTTGTTTTGGTGATTTAGCCGTGTGAGGTGAAAGCATGTAGCCGCTAATGGACTGTCCTGATCTGGTGCATTGAATGGTCTTTAGCCATATTTATCTCAAACGACTATGACCATAGGGGTGACTTGTACCTTTGGCATTTCAGCTGATTGAAGCATTGCAATTTCAATTTTCAATCTTTTTAAGTACACTGACATTCACTAAAGGTTAATTAAAATGTGTGAAGTTGACAAAGGTTTAGCAGTGACATTTAGTGCAAGGTGCTTTGCTGCAATTTAGTGTACCGAGTATCTAAGAGCGAGTCATTCAGTGTGCCAGCTGGGAGTTTGCAGTGCTCTTATTTCTTAAGGCAGAACATTGAGGATTCAAACCCCACACTAAATGTGGGCTTGAGAGGCGATGCAATACTGAGCAGACAGTTGCATTACCAGAGCTGTCATCCATCCAGGGAAATTGTGTTTTTGTGTGTGCGTGCAGTGCATGTGTGTGTGTTTGTGTTCGGGCGCATGTGTGTTGTATATCCATTTCAGAACAGTCATGACACTGAAAACTTATTTGACCTTGAAGTGCACTGAGATGTCCTTTGTACATGAAAGCTTGTGTTCTTAAAGTAGATCATCAGCAGTCTGGTGCTTTCTGAAGTCATGAAAGATGTATTAATGCAGGTTCTTCGTATTTTTTTTATACAGTTACAAGATGTTTCTGTCTCTCTGAGCCATCCACCTACATGAGGATTAAATTACAACATTTAAAAGGCTGGGTATATGAATAGGAAGGTTTGAGAGGGATATGGGCCAAATGCTGGCAAATTGGCCGAGATCACATTGGGATGTCTGTTCGGCATGGATACGTTGGACCAAGGGAACTGTTTTCATGTGACATGACTCTGTGACTCCATGTTGCCCCGTCACTATATCCTAATGCCACAAGCTCCTAATTGGTTCAATCTTCTAGTAAAAAATGAGGTCTGCAGATGCTGGAGATCACAGCTGAAAATGTGTTGCTGGTTAAAGCACAGCAGGTTAGGCAGCATCTCAGGAATAGGGAATTCGACGTTTCGAGCATAAGCCCTTCATCAGGAATGAGAGCGAGTAGCCAAGCAGGCTAAGATAAAAGGTAGGGAGGAGGGACTTGGGGGAGGGGTGATGGAGGTGGGATAGGTGGAAGGAGGTCAAGGTGAGGGTGATAGGCCGGAGTGGGGTGGGGGCGGAGAGGTCAGGAAGAAGATTGCAGGTTAGGAGGGCGGTGCTGAGTTGAGGGAACCAACTGAGACAAGGTGGGGGAAGGGAAATGAGGAAACTGGAGAAATCTGAATTCATACCTTGTGGTTGGAGGGTTCCCAGGCGGAAGATGAGGCGCTCCTCCTCCAGCCGTCGTGTTGTTATGTTCTGCCGGTGGAGGAGTCCAAGGACCTGCATGTCCTCGGTGGAATGGGAGGGAGAGTTAAAGTGTTGAGCCATGGGGTGGTTGGGTTGGTTGGTCCGGGCGGCCCAGAGGCGTTCTCTGAAGCGTTCCGCAAGTAAGCGGCCTGTCTCCCCAATATAGAGGAGGCCACATCGGGTGCAGCGGATGCAATAGATGATGTGTGTGGAGGTACAGGTGAACTTGTGGCGGATATGGAAGGATCCCTTGGGGCCTTGGAGGGAAGTGAGTGTGGAGGTGTGGGCGCAAGTTTTACATTTCCTGCGGTTGCAGGGGAAGGTGCCGGGGGTGGAGGTTGGGTTGGTGGGGGGTGTGGATCTGACGAGGGAGTCACGAAGGGAGTGGTCCTTGCGGAACGCTGATAGGGGAGGGGAGGAAAATATATCCTTGGTGGTGGGGTCCGTTTGGAGGTGGCGGAAATGACGGCGGATGATACGTTGTATGCGGAGGTTGGTGGGGTGGTAGGTGAGAACCAGTGGGGTTCTGTCTTGGTGGCGGTTGGAGGAGCGGGGCTCAAGGGCGGAGGAGCGGGAAGTGGAGGAGATGCGGTGGAGGGCATCGGCGATCACGTCTGGGGGAATCTGCGGTTCTTGAAGAAGAAGGCCATCTGGGCTGTGCGGTGTTGGAACTGGTCCTCCTGGGAGCAGATGCAGTGGAGACAAAGGAATTGGGAATATGGGATGGAGTTTTTGCAGGGGGCAGGGTGGGAGGAGGTGTAGTCCAGGTAGCTGTGGGAGTCAGTCGGTTTATAGTAGATGTCTGTGTTGAGTCGGTCGCCCGAGATAGAGATGGAAAGGTCTAGGAAGGGGAGGGAGGAGTCTGAGACAGTCCAGGTGAATTTCAGGTCGGGATGGAAGGTGTTAGTAAAGTTGATGAACTGTTCAACCTCCTCGTGCGAGCACGAGGCAGCGCCGATACAGTCATCGATGTAGCGGAGGAAAAGGTGGGGGGTGGTGCCAGTGTAGTTGCGGAAGATGGACTGTTCCACATATCCTACGAAGAGGCAGGCATAGCTGGGGCCCATGCGGGTGCCCATGGCAACTCCTTTAGTTTGGAGGAAGTGGGAGGATTGAAAAGAGAAGTTATTCAGGGTGAGGACCAGTTCAGTCAGTCGAAGGAGGGTGTCAGTGGAAGGGTACTGGTTGGTGCGGCGGGAAAGGAAGAAGCGGAGGGCTTTGAGTCCTTCGTGATGGGGGATGGAGGTGTATAGGGACTGGATGTCCATAGTGAAAATAAGGCGTTGGGGACCGAGGAAGCGAAAATCCTGGAGGAGGTGGAGGGCGTGGGTGGTGTCCTGGAGGAGGTGGATTTCAATCTTCTAGCCCTAAAAAACCTCATGACTGCTACTCCTGAGGCCACCAAAGAACGGAAAGCAGCTTGCTTACCTTTGGATTTGTTGATTGAGGATGATCAGCCATGATCATAATGAATGGTGGTGCTGGCTCAAAGGGCAGAATGGCCTACTCCTGCACCTATTGTCTATTGTTCTGACCTGGATGGGTCCTCCTACTAATTTAACCTGGTGGTAAAGTCACAGTGGTTCCCTCAGCCCAGTTGCCATCATCGGATCCTGATCTACAGGTTTTATGGAGGACACAAGTTAAAGATCGGGTTAAACAGCTGGTTAAATTGCAGCCTGTGACCACACAGCAGGACCTCAGTTTGGAAGTCACGTTGGAGGTTGTAACTGAGCAATCAGTCAGCTTGCACAATGCATAAAAATGTGTTGCTGGAAAAGCGCAGCAGGTCAGGTTCAAATTAAGTTGAGAGGGGAAAGATTGAATAGGGACCTAAGGGGCAACTTTTTTCATGCAGAGGGTGGTACATGTATAGAATGAGCTGCCAGAGGAAGTGGTGGAGGCTGGTACAATTGCAACATTTAAAACGCATGGGTATATGCATAGGTGTAGGTTTAGAAGGATATGGGTCAAATTATAGAAAATGGAACTAGATTAATTTAGGATATCTGGTCAGCATGGACAAGTTGGACCGAAGGGTCTGTTTCCGTGCTGTACATCTCTATGACTCTGTGACCTCTGATACAAGTGAAACTAGATCTGCTGATTCAGAGGCAGGGACTTGCATTCCCTTTTGAGATTGTTTTGTGTCTATTAAAGTGTGAAAGAGTGATGTGAAATATTTCCATGTATATATTGAATAGATATCAACACTCTGGTGATTGCAATTGCTCTATATGGATAGCATTTGGATGGTTTTCATTTATCTGCTATTATCAAGCACAGGAATATCAGAAGCTTGTAAGTTAAGTTCAAGTTTACAGTCGAGCTGAAATACCACTGCAGTAAATTCCATTCTATTTTTTGATAGGCTTGTCTCTGGCCAACCCCTCCATTAGCTGGAGCAATGTGCATCCGTGTGTAAAAATGGAATATTGCTTCAGGTTTGATGTACAATGCCTTTCACTATAAAAGAGAATGCAGTCAACAGGAACAATTGTTCCTTTCTGATAACATCTGTGAAGAAAACATCTATTCAGTATCAGCTGGAGTGACAAATAACAAGGTAAAACCGAGGACTGCAGATGCTGGAAACCAGAGTCTAGATCAGAGTGGTGCTGGAAAAGCACAGCTGGTCAGGCAGCATCCGAGGAGCAGGAAAATTGACGTTTCGGGCAAAAGCCTGATGAAGGGCTGATAAATAACAAGGACTTGCTCCAAGTATTAGAAATACTGGGTTTCAAAATGCAGTACCGCTGAATTTCAAAAACAAACACTGACCATTGATTCAAAAGAACATATGAATAAGGAGCAAGAGTGGGCCCCTCTGCCCTTTGAGCATGCTCTGCCATTCAGTAACATCAGGGCTGGTCCGATTTTAATCTCAGCTCTGCAGCCCCTCCCCATACAATAGGGCTCGGTGTGGACTGGAAGCCAGGTGCCAGCCTGGTTTGCTGTACTGAACTCTTCTCTGCAATGCTGGACATTTTATTTCGGTATTGTCTAAAATCTTGTAATTAAAGAAGCTGTGCCTAGGTACTTCTGTTTCTACATCAGTGTTGTAACTGATGATGTATAAACTTTTCACTATGTTCATTGAGTTTATGTGACAATGATGGCTGTTCTATTCTATTCCAATCTTTCATTCCTTTAGTAATCAAAAATCGATCTATCTGTGTTTGAAAAAGATTTAAAGATTCTGCATCCGTTGCCTTTTCAAGAAGGAAATTCCAAAGACTCACAGCCCTCTGAGGAAAATACATGTTTCCTCATCGCTGTTTTAAATATGTGATGCCTTATTTTTAAACTATGACTCCTAACTTTAGATTCTTCCACATGAGCAACCATCCTTTTCACATCCACCCGCTCAAGTCCTCTCAGGATCATGTACGTTTCAATTAACTCACCTCTGACCCTTCTGAACTCCAGAGGAGACAGGCCTTCTCTGTCTAGCCTTTCCACACAAAGCAATTGACTCATTCCAGGTATTAGTCTGGTAAACCTTTTCTAATCTGCTTTCAACGCGATAATATCCTTCCATAAGTACAGGGACAGTACCGAACTCAATACTCCAAATGCAGTCTCACCAAAGCCCTGATTAAGTGAAACGTTACAAACGTAACATTCTGTTAGTTTTCCTTATTCCTTGCTTGTACCTACATTAGATTAGATTCCATTTTAGATTACTTACAGTGTGGAAACAGGCCCTTCGGCCCAACAAGTCCACACCAACACGCCGAAGCGCAACCCACCCATACCCGTACATTTACCCCTTGCCTAACACTACGGGCAATTTAGCATGGCCAATTCACCTAACCCGCACATCTTTGGACTGTGGGAGGAAACCGGAGCACCCAGAGGAAACCCGCGCAGACACGGGGAGAACGTGCAAACTCCACACAGTCAGTCGCCTGAGTCGGGAATTGAACCCGGCAGTGCTAATCACTGTGCCACCGTGCCGCCTACATATTCATTTCCAGATGATAATGCATTGTTAACACACTACTCAATTTTTCATTTTCTCCCTTTCCTAATACACGTGAGGAATTATAAAAATTCAGGTTGAAGAGATGGACCCAATCTTCTGGTTTTTGGATCACTGCAGCTGAGACATATGATCGAGGGTATGAATCAGATTCCCACGGAAATCCTGGGATTCGACCCTACGTGAGAGTTTGCTGGAATGTTTAAACGTACCAGTGGGCAGTTCCTGGGATCCTCCATGGCTGTCTGTGACTCTCAGCTAGAATCAGAGACTTGTGGCCAACCTATATTGGAAGTCTCTGGGTTGTTAAGCGAGAGAGCAAGTGGTTGCATCTACAAGGTGGGCCTGAAGCGGACTCATTGGAGCGCTGGAATCAAGTTTGGGCCAATATGGTACCCAGTGATCGAAGGTGTCTGCATCAGCAAGGACCATTGAGGACTCATAGTGATCAGGGGTTCAGTGGGGACAAGATGGCGCCAAAGAGTGGCAACTTTCGTTCCAGTGACAGCGGTGTGGCGAAGGGGATTCATGCCTGGCCACCACGCCCATAGCCCATGATGGAGCCCTGAACGAGAGAGACTGTGAAGTTGAACATGTTTTCCTTATTTCTTTTTTTTTTCCACCAGCATATTCTATGTTTTTCTGTGTTTAAGATGGTGCTGGAGAGTGGCAACACTTTTCACTGTATTCTGTAACAAGATACACATGACAATAAATAAATCGAATCACATAATGTGATACAGATTATAGTCACTTGACCACATCGCTGAACGTTCGACAGCCCTGCCAACCCCATTGGGTAACCCTGCAAGCATCCAGCTGCCTCTCTGAATATTTGACTACCAGTCCCGGCCTCCCGGTTACTTCCCTCTGAACCAACTACCCGACCGGTGTCCTCTCCTAAACACCCAATTCAACCTGAGGACCCACCCACCCCTTCACCTCACCCGCTCACTAACATTCATTACAAAGGCTTGACCTTTCCCAGCACAAGATTCTATTGAAGAGGGCCACATTGTGTCTTCCCCCGATTCTTCTCCACTCCAGTGAAGTTCTCCATGTGATGCTGCGTTGGGCATTTCTTTGACAGCAGCGTCAGGCTGGGGGAACATTCGTGAGCTGCTCAGATGCCTTGCACCCTAGACCTTTGGTGGCACAAAATGTAACAGCGGCATCATTTTCCATGCTTTCTAAATGGCTCTTAATAAACTTGTATACTTGCAGCCTATGAAAGATTTTCAAATATTGATGAGATGGTTACATTTCTTTGTTTACATTGTCGCTGACAGATTGCAAAGTGATATCCTTTTGTTATTTTCTGCATGCGACAAATTACTCTCACAAACCTCTCGAGAATATTCCCAAGAGGCGCCATTCTTTTAAGAGAGGGTCATCCATTACAAAGGGATTTTCCTTGCCTAGTTCTCGATGGGTGATGAGTGTGCAGACAGCCTCACTCCTCCCTGATGATTAACGTCAACCCTGTTCCATATTCTGGCTGTGAATCAGAAAGAGCCGAGCACAGCTGCCATATTTCTTTGCAATGTGGTGCATTGTATCCACACTTCAGGTTCCAACTTGAAAAGTTGTAAGGGAATCCTCTTTACTCCTGACTAGCTTTTGTGTCGAGTGCACAAGTGTGTCTCTGCAACTTCAGTGGTGAAGGTGTTCTTGTGGTATGTTGCAAGATCTAATCTTGTTTCTTATGATATCCTGTGAGCTAGGGAGGGTTAAATAAAGTGACTTAATAAAGACAGCTCATACTGACCATGTCTTACTCAGTGCAATACACAACAATTCTAGTGGCTTCTTGGACAGAATGATGAGATGGCTAAGATGTCAAGAAACATCTGAGGTGAGTTTTCCCCAATCATATCAACGGGCTTCAAAGCATAATTACAAATCAATGCCAATCATACAAACACATGACCATCAGCAGCCTTTCCCCCCCAGCAGTGTACCGCCCTCCCCACTACACCAAAAATACTGCCTGCTCCACACTTCACGTCAGCTCTGATGAAGAGTCATCGAGACTGTAAACGTTAGCTTGCTCTCCATGAATGCTGCGTGACCCACTGTGATTTCCAGCATTTTCAGTTTTCAATACCACACAAGAACTAGGAGCAGGAGTGGGCCATTACGACCTTCAAGCCTGTTTGTATTATTGGCAGAAGAAATATTGATTTGTATAGATGAGATTAGATTACTTACAGTGTGGAAACAGGCCCTTCAGCCCAACAAGTCCACACCGACCCACCCATTCCCCTACGTTTACCCCTTTTACCTAACACTACGGGCAATTTAGCATGGTCAATTCACCTGACCTGCCCATCTTTGGACTGTGGGAGGAAACCGGAGTACCTGGAGGAAGCCCACGCAGACACGGGGAGAATGTGCAAACTCCACACAGACAGTTGCCTGAGGCGGGAGTTGAACCCGGGTCTCTGGCGCTGTGAGGCAGCAGTGCTAACCACTGTGCCACCGCGCCGCCCACTATTTGTAATTATGATTTGAAGCATGGTTGTAAATTGGTTTGGATATCTTGAGGTTTGTGAGAAGTGTTATGTAAATACAAGATAACTGTGCTGGTTATCTCAACCAAGCCATGTCATCACATTCTCACCATGCTCTGAATGAAGGCTTTATTTTCCCAAATTTCCTGTTAGCTTTATTACTGTTTAGCTCCCTTGTACTAATAATCCTTGCAGGTGACACCAGCTTCTCTATAGCGCTCTCATTTACTTACAAAAGGCTGGGTGTTGTCATATCTTGGCTAAGTGTCAGTTTTGTCATGTTACATTTTTCTGTGAGGCCTAGTATGGTTTCTTGGCAAGTCGCCTCAAGTGCACCTCATTAGCTACCTACTCCACCCTTACATCAATGTCCTGTCTGAGACCAGCTGGAATCACCACTCATCATACCCAGAAGAATTTGTCACTGCTGAGATATTCTAGAACAGATCATAAGACCATAAGATATAGGAGCAGAATTAGGCCATTCAGTCCACCAAGTCTGCCCTGCCATTCAATCATGGCTGATATGTTTCTCAACTGCATTCTCCTGTCTTCTCCCTGTAACCCTTGATCCCGACTAATCAAGAAGCTATCTACCTCCCGTCTTAAATACACTCAATGACTTGGCCTCCGTAGTTTCCTGCTGTGATGAATTCCGCAGCTTCTCCACTCTCTGGCTGAAGAATCCCTCCTCATGTCAGTTTTAAAGGGCTGTCCCTTCACTCTGAGGCTGTGCCCTCAGCTCCTATTCTCTCCTACTCGTGGAAGCATCTCCATGTCCACTCTATCCAGGCCACTTGGTATAATGTAAGTCGCAATAAGGTTCCTCTTCATCTTCTAATGTCTATCGAGGACAGATAGACCATCATCCCTTGAAAAGGCACTGTCATTCAAAGGTCACCATGTGCACAGCCAAGCATTCAAAACTGGAGCTGCCCAACACGGTGATTGGTCTCTGCCCTGGATTATGGCACAGAGAGGGATGTCAGTGTCTCGCTTTGTGGACAGAGACCTGGAAGTCACGGTGGAATCGGTAGTGGGAGGGGGGTCACAAAGGAGGGCCATCCTTTTCCCTCTGGCAGTGGAGAACATGCCACAGGGCCCTGCCAGACTGGGTCAACACTGCTGCGGGGGTCAGTACAGTCTCAGACATCTGAAGGAACAGTCAGCAATGATGGAGAAAGTTCAGTAGCGGCCAGTGAGATAGGAAACATAACTAAGCAAAACCTATAGTTCATGAAGCCAACAATGTACAATAATTCCCTATGAATAGGCATCTCACCTATGCCTTGAGAGAATCTTGTCTCCCCATCAGGAATTCTGTCTGAAAATGCGACGCTTTCCTCTTGATGTCACAAAGATCTCGCCCGACTTCTCACATGATGCTCCCAGATGTCTCAACGTGGCCCACATTGTTCAGACCCCTGTTTGATTCCATTCTGTAGCATTTCAGCTTCTCCATTTCCTAAAGAACCTTCTTGGATAGACCAGTTTCTCTTTGTATTACTGGCTTCCTCGTACTGTCATGGTGCTGCTCTCCATGGCAACAGGGCCTGCAGTCAGAAGTCACACAACATCAGGTTATACTCCAATGGGTATTTAACCTGATGGAGCAGTGCTCCTAAAACTTATGACTCCAAATAAAACTGAGAAAGCAAGGACTGCAGATGCTGGAGAGTCAGAGTCAAAAAGTGTGGTGCTGGAAAAGCACAGCAGGTCAGGTAGCATCGAGGAGCAGGAGAATCGACATTTCGGGCATAAGCCTTTCATTAGGAATTGGATACTGCTTGACCTGCTGTTGGGTGATAACCTGGTGTTGTGTGACTCCTGACTTTGTCCACCCCAGTCCAACACTGGCACCTTCACATCACATCTTCTTCATGAGAATCATTACAATGGAAGTGCTTCCCCTTTCCAACTAACACCTGACAGTATCTCAAATGCACTGCCTGAAATGGTAGAGGAAGAGTATTCAGTAGCGACTTTGAAAAGGGAATTGGAGAAGTGCAGAAGAGAGGGGAAGTTGGCAAGGCTGTGGGGAAGGATCAAAGGAGTGGACCCATTTGATTAACTCTTTAGGGGCAGCATGATGAGGTAAATAGTTTATCATTCTCCCACCAAGTTGTAAAACCTGCTGCAAACAGAAGCAAAATCAGAGATTGCTGGAAAGGCTCAACAAGTCTGTGAGCATCCATGGAGAGAAATCAGAGTTAACATGTAGGGTCGACTGACCCTTCCTCAGAACTCAGTTTACAGCATCCACAGTTTTTTTTTTCAGTTTTTACTGCTGTAAACAGATCTGTGTGGACAAATTACTGTTGTACACAATTGAGCAGTAGCAATCCATTTTGTTATTGTTAGTTTAGTAAACATGCATTAACTTTTCCAAGTGCTTTTGAAACAGTGAAACAAAGGAAATATTCTGCAGCAGCAGTGTGCTGAGGAGGCTGCTTACTCAATACTGCTTGCTGGGCAGCTATTTCATGTCTATTTGTTTTACCCAGATGGTATAATAGAGAGCCATTGCTGTAACATCGGCCATTGTTATTACCTAAGTCTAAACATCTTGTATAAGTGGCATATCAATTGTTGGAAACTTTATGTGGGTGTAACTTTGTTTATAATAACTCACTTTTGATTTTCATGTTTGACATTGTGACTTGGTTGGAATCAGAACATTGGCCTCCTTTGAGTGTTATTCCAGTCTTCTCTGATGCCATAAAATATCACAGTAACATGGAAAATCTTTTAGTGGTAAATGATATATGATACTCATTTTTGTGTAAGATTAAAAGTGCCTAAAGGGATTAAGTTAGTTTTGTTAAGAATTGTTTCAGTGCATTATTGTGGTAATGACTTCGTGCAATATCTTCATTGTTTTGTCATCCCATTCCAATTTATATGTTTTTTTTGTGTTTTGTTTGTAATGCTGTTGACTATTAGATTGATATCTAATGTCTTAAAAAAGAATGGGAAATCATTGTCTAAAACCAACATTTAGCAGTCAGTAGTTGAAGTGTCTTCCAAGACTCCTTAATACTAGTAGCAATGTGGTTGACTCTTAACTGCCCACTGAAATGGTATTGAGACCCAGTTCAAGTGCACATCGACATGGATAGTAGATCTGGCTTTGCTAGTGACACCAACATCTGAAGCAAGAATTTTTAAAACTTATTTGTGTGGATAAAAACAGAAGTTTAATTCCTTGTTTAGTTAGTTCTTGATTAGAATCATGTCAAGCAAAGATTGTCCCATTTCCCTGCAGTGGTGATAGAAAAGTTAAAGGGGTGAATGCCGGCCTGGTTGTTTGTAATGCTCCCTGCAGCTGCTCCAGACGTGGGCTGACTCAGTCCCCATTTGGAAACCGAGGGATTAAAAGCACGCGGATCAAAGGTGCATAGGAAAGAGTCACTTGACCCAAAACGTTAACTCGGATTTATCTCCACAAATGCTGCCAGACCTGCTGAGCTTTTCCAGCAATTTCTGTGTTTGGATCAAAGGTGCAGGTTGGTAAACTCGCACCTCCCCTTTTGTCTCTCCAACGTTGAAGGTTCAGCCAGAAGCCATTTAAGCAAAGAAAACCGTCAAGGCCATCAGCTTGTCTATTTCATTATTTATTTCACTGTTGATACACTTATTAACATTAGTATCTTGCTCTTTTTTTAATTTAAACCAGCACTTAAGAGAGTCTGTAGCCTGCTCCTCACTTTAAATACAATCAACCTCACAAAACTCTGGGAGCACTATGCTGTCCAAATTTGCCATTGATCCCAGCTTCTCTTCCCCCCTGTTTGTTAAGGCTGCTGTCTATCACTAATATCCTGTAGGGAAGTAGGCTGTCATCATTACCCGGTCTGGCCTACATGTAACTTAAGGCCTGCAGCAATGTGGTTGACTCTTAAAACTGCCCTCTGGGCAATTAGGGATGGGCAATAAATGCTGGCCTGGCCCACATCCTGTGAATGAGTAAGAAAAAAAAATCTGTTATCCCACTGAAGATCATGTGTCTTAAATCAAACCTCAAAACCATACTCGATACAAAAAACCCTCAAACATTTGTCATCTTACACATTATGATCATTTCATGACTATTACATTAAAACATGGAGGTAGCTTCAATATGGAAGTTCCTGACTTTAGCAGATCAATTTATCTTAGTCAGAAACTGTTCTCAGAGATAAGCATTTCTGAGGATTTGAAGTGGCATATTCAGACAGAAAACCTTCAAATGTCCAGGTATAGTTACAGTTCTTCAATTTGTAGGTTTTTCCTCATTGTGTAATCTGCTGCTTCTTGACTAGCTCATTGTAAAGCTTACTCTGTAAGAATGTCAGGCCACTCGTGTCCCGTGGAATGCTGGGATACAGAGTTTGGCCAATTTCTGGAACTTAGCCATCGCAACTAGCTTTTACTTTTAAATGTTTGTTCTTTTAGGTTGTTTGCTGAAGGACCGGGTACAATTATGGAGATTAATTCACAAAGAAGAAAATCTAATTTCTCTTTCCTGCAGCTGTTTGATTCTTTATGGGAAGATTTGTAGCTGGAAGAGGGGAGGAGTGGGTGGAGTTGGGGTTAATTAGGTTATATCATTGGTGCTGCAAATTTGAGATGCTCACACATTTGGAAGCAATGCTGTACCTCAGCTATCATCAGTTGAGGGTTTTGTGACGTATGCATTATAGTGCAGTAATGTTGTCAAGTACACATTGGGAGGAATAACTCAGCTATCAATGTCCATGAGATGTAATTTTCACACAGTGGATTCAGCTCCTTTCATGGGCTGATCAGAACTGTTTAATATTCAAACTCCAATAAATATTCATTTTTCACATTTTGCTGAGACAAGCATCAGGTGAAATAACTTGCATTCCATAATGGTGGAACTGTGCAGCCACTAATAAATTGAAGACTCTAATGGTTTAAGTTGGCTTCTGCAGTGACAGACCACCCACACCTTCATCCTTTGCAGGCTTAATACATTCATGTAGTTTCAGTTCAAAGAATTAGAAAGAGAACACAATCACTTGTGCACAAACTTCTCTCCTTTTCAATTGATTGAGCCACTTTTGCACCTCTCTCAAAGGACCTGGATCCTAACCAAAGCGCTGTGGTGCAGCTCAGGGGCAGTTCAAGTTGTGGGGAGTGAAAAGGAATGTAATAGTATTAGGGAACAATATTGTTAGGGAAATAAATACCCCAGTGAATGTAGGCCTATGCAGATCTGAAGAAGAATCATCTAGACTCGAAACAGCTTGCTTTCTCTCTATGGATACTGCCTAACCTGCTGTGATCTCCAGCATTTTTTTGTTTTTAAGTACCAACAGCAATTGTGGATCAAAGAAAGAGGTTCTGTAGGATATATTAACAGATAGAAGCTAAATTTAAAAGTAAAATAACAAAAGTAACAAACTATGAACCGCTACCTGAGTTCCTAGCACAATGACATCGAGTAAATAAGTTTGGAGAGTTGAAAGCTTGGCTCAAAGGTTGGTGAGAGAAATGCATTTTGATTCAAGGGCAAATAACCTCAAATACTTGCGATGCGTTTTGTTTGATCCATGTTGGGACCATTGTCCCGGCTGATTAAATAACGGGCTATCGGTAAAGCTTTAAATTAAAATGTGTGTTGGGGAAGGTTCAACTGACAAGAGATTTAGGCAGTTAACAAGAATGATGAGGCAGTGGTGCACGGTAGCAATACTAGCTAATAATTCCTACTATGTGACTAAAAGGGGCAGAAGGTACAAGAATAGATCACACCAGCAAGTCAGGTCAGGGAGAGATCAACTGTAAAATGGCAGAATTAAATGCTTCTTATCTGAATGCTGCGTAACAAGATAAATGATTTGATGGAACAAATAGAAATAAATGTCTCTGATTTGATTTCCATTACAGATACATGATTGCAAGGCAAGCAAGGCTGGGAACTGTATCTTCAGGGTTTGTCATCAGAGGAAAGATTGAGGACTCTGAGTCTGTACACAATGGAGTTTAGAAGGATGAGGTGGGATTTGATTCAAACTTATAAAATACTGAGAGGCCTGGATAGAGTGGACTTGGAGAAGATGTTTCCAGGCGAAACTGGACCAAAGAACAAAGTCTTAGAGTGAAGGAATGGCCATTTAGAACTAGGATGAGGAGGAATTTCTTCAGCCAGGGGGTGGTTAATCTGTGGAACTCATTGCCACAGAGGGCTGTGAAGGCTGAGTCATTGAGGGAGTTCAAAAGGGACAGAGAGATTAGTAAGGGGACCAAAGGTTATGGGGAGAAAGCAGGAGAATGGGGTTGAGAGATGTATTAGCCATGATCAAATAGTGGAGCATATTCAATGGGCTGAATGGTCTAATTCCTTTATCTTATGGTCTTATGGATTGGTCTGCTAATGATTGGTAGAGTGGGTAGTTCTGTCAATGAAGGATAACATTAATGGAGTGATAAGAAATTATCTTTGTTCGGAAGATGAAGATGTAAAATGATGAGAAAGAAAATCTATTGGTGCCTTAACAGTGGTTACAGGGTTTATCAGAGGATGCAGCAAGAAATAAGGGGGGCTTAGAGTAAAAAGAGGGAGAAACATAAAATAATCCTCACAATTACTGGAGGAAAAGCTATTATGAAAAATAGAATGGCTCAAGATAGATAAATCTCCTGGATGTGCTTGCCTGCATCCTAGGTTTTTTTTAATGGATGTGACTGCAGGGGTAGTGGATACATTGGTTGGAATCTTCCAAAATTCTATAAGCCTGGAGAGATTCCAGAAAACTGGAAAATCATGAAGGTAATGCCTCTATTTAAAAATTTGGAAATTGCTCAGATCTATTCTGTTCTCAGTACTATTTACGATCCTCCCAATATCCCTCCCTACTAGTTTAAAGGCTCCCGAATAACACTAGAAAATCTCCCCACCAAGATAACAGTTCACCTCCAGTTCAGATGAAACCTGTTCCTGAAGCGATCCAATGATCCAAAAATCCAAATCCTTGCCCACTGCACTGTCTCCTCAGCCGTTGATTTATCTGCCCACGTCTTCTTATTCCTACTCTCCCTAACATTGGGAGATTGCTACCTGTAAGGTTCTGCTTTTTAACCTCCTACCTAACTGCCTGTATTCACTTTGCAAGCTTCAATCCTTTCCCTACCTATATCGTTCTTACCAATGTGTATTACAACTTTCAGCTTCTCACTCTCCGTTTTGACAAGACACTGTAACTGCTTTGAGATGTCCTTGACCCTGGCACCAGGAAGGCAACATACCAGTCTGAATTCTTCCTCATGGCCACAGAATTACTGGTCTGTGCCTCTGAAGGAGAGTCCCCAAAAGCAATTACTCTTTTGAACCTTGACAAACCCTGCTTAACATAAGGTTAATATTTAGTGCTCAATATATGACTCCCACATTTATTTTCCCCTGAGAGCCTATCATCCCCAACAGTACTCAAAATGGCCTGTCTGTTTGAGAGTGGAAGAGCTGCAGCAGATTCCTGAATTACCTTCCTCCCTGCCTTGATAGTCACCAATCTATCTGACTGAACCTGCATATAACCATCTCGCCAAATTTACTGACCATCACACTCTGTATCTCCTGTATGCTCCTCACTGACTCCAACTGCCTCTCCAGCCAATCCAAATGGTCTGATATGTGATGGATCCACAGACATGGAACAGTACAGCATAGTGCGGGTCCTTCAGCATTCGATGTTGTGCCAGCCTTTTATCCTACTCTAAGATCAGACTACGCTAATGCCCTTCATTGTACTAACTTCCAGGTGCCTATCCAGAGTCGCTTAAATGTCCCTAATGTATCTGACTCTATTACTACTGCTGGCAATGCATTCCATGCACTGAGTAAAGAACCTACCTCTGACATCTCCTGTAAACCTTCCTCCAATTGCCTTAAAATTATGCCCCCTCGTGATGGACATTTCTGCCACTCTATCTATGCCTGTCAATATCTTGTACACTTCTATCAAGTCAGCTTTCATCTGTCTTTGTTCCAATGAAAAAATCCCTAGCTCCCTAAATCCTTCTTCATCAAACATGCCCTCCAGTCCAGGAAGCATCCTGGTAAATCTACTCTGCACTCTCTCTAAAGCTTCCACATCTTTCCTATAATGAGGCAACCAGAACTGAGCACAATATTCCAAGCGTGGTCTAACCAGCGCTCTATAGAACTGCAGCATAACCTTGCGGCTCTTAAACTCAATCCCCTTGCTAGTGAAATATGGTCTCACCAACATCTTTTACAACTGAAGCATAACTTCCCAACTTGTGTAAACTCAGTGCCCTGACTGATGACGGCCAGTGTGCCAAAAACCTTCTTCACTGCCCTGTCTACCTGTGACTCCACTTTCAGAGAAAGTCATTGCTTGCTAGTTGCCTTGACAACAATCGAGGTTGCAATCTTACCACACAGAGCAGGTTGTTAATAGGTTCAACTTGCCACTTGCTCCAAGAAACCACCATGTTGGACAACAGGCACCATCATCTCAGGCAAGCTCCATGGGCCACATGTACCTCACACGACCACCGACTTGACATCCGGCAGGTGCCAGTCTGTCTGAGCCCTCATGGTACATCTCCGTTCCGCTCACAGGATGCTTCTGCATGTTAATGATGCACTTCATGCTGCACTGTCAACTCTCATTGTAATGGTGCAGCAAGGACAGTGTATGCTCAGGGGCACATATACATCTTGTGTGACTGGTCGAGGTGGCATCTGCTGGCTCTTCACTTGCTGGCAAGGAGTGAATAGTACATTACCTGACTTGACTCTCTCAGCCCTATTTGGGAATGTTCTGCTCCTGGAATGAGAGAGAGGCAGATATTGTCGACGATAAAGTGGGTGACACAGCTATTATTGTTGGTGCAGGTGGGGAGGTTTCCTCAGTGAAGATCTATGGTATTACAAGCTGGTGCGGGAGAGGGCAAATGGGGAGGATGTTTTATATTTTAGTAGAGGTAGTAGAACATGAATATTGTTAGGAAGTGGATCCATTAGCAGAGATGGAGTGAGCGTGAGGTCTTTTTGAAATGATGGTGCTCCTTACACTGGTGGAGTGGAGAAGGACAGTGACCTTTTTCCTGCAGTGCTGGTCCAAATAGTTGAGACTGCTTTAACCTGGGTGGCAATCTTGGATTGTATTGTCATGTTCTAGCTCCATTGCTGGTTGTTGGGGGTGGGGGTGGGGGCGCATATCCCATTGCAACCCCATCCATCCAGCAGGAGCTCCAAGACCATGATCTCAGAGTGGGACAATGACTCCCCAGTCAGCCATATCTGGAGCAAATATCAGGATTGGTGCAGGGCAGCTCCACACTGATGACACGAGTGGGTGCACAATGGGCTTTTAAATATGGAACTAGGGTGAGCAATGCTGGTCCATTCTGGACTCTCTGGTGAGTGGTGAGCTGCTTTGGGGATGGTGTGTTCTAAGACAGGGTGGAAATGGCATGTGATACTTACCATAAAGGCTGAAGATTAATATGAAACGTTGGTAAAACAAGACAAAAAAAAAGAAATCCCTCAGCCTTGTGGCGAGACTCACACTGCCAAACTTGATGCAACTCACACTTTGTCAAAAACCATAAGATTCAGTTCATTAGAATGATGTGGTACTGAGGGATTTCAGAGAAAATTCAGAAAGTTAGCACACAGGTACAACAGTAATTTGGAATAGAAATGGCCTTAATTCCAAAAGGTGACAGAGTATAAAATTATGAATTTCTTGTCATAGAAGTACAGGACTCCTTACTTAAAAAGGGAAATGCACGCTTTGGCAGGAGTTCAGAGGAAGTTCACAAGGCTGACTCCTCAGCTGTACAGATGGTCTCACAAAAAAGTGTCAAACAGATTGTGGATATATTCATTGGAGTTTAGAAGGATGAGAGGCGCTCTTATTAAATTATGTAAATGGATTAAAGGGTTTGATAATGTAGATGCTGTGAGGATGATTCCCTTCGTCAGTAAATCCACAACTAAAGGCCACAGTTGCAGAATGAGGAGCCATCTGTTTAAGGTGGACATGAGACGAAATTTCCATAAGACCAAAAGACATAGGAGCTGAAGTAGGACATTCAGCTCATCAATTCTGCTCTGCTATTCAGTAAAATCATGAGTAATATGATAACCCCTAGCTCCACTTACCTGTCTTTTCCATATAACTCTTCAATCCCTTATTGATTAAAAGTCCATTTTGGCCTTGAATTATATATAATAACCCATCTTCTACCATCCTCTGCAGCAAAGACACACACAGGTACACTACCTTCTGAAAGAGTTGGGTTGGTTCCTTCTTGTGGGCAGTCTCCTCGAGGTACCCGGCCAATCAATCGTTCACAAAATGGCTTCTTGCCAAAAATGGTCTTCCAGTCAAGCTTCACTGCTCCAGTCACAGTTTTCAGTTCTTTGATTCAAGCAGTGCCTTTGTGGTTCCATTTCAGGGGTTGGTGAGGATTCATGCACATTGCTGTGGCTCTGGAGTTGCATGGGGGTGAGAGCAAGCAAATTCACCCGATTCCCTTCACGAAATGGCATTAGTGAACCAGATGGAACCAGGTTGTGACAATCCATGATGGTTTCATGGTCACTATTAATGAGATCAGCTTTATATTCCAGATTTATAAACTGAATATAAGTGCCACCAGCTCCTGTGGTTGCAATTGATTTCATGTCCCCTGAGTTTTAACCTAGATCATTGGATTTCTGAACCAATGACATTCCCCCATGTCACCTCTTTCGAAGGTGCCATAATATATAACACTTTCCTTTCGGAATGTGCACAGATTCCTGTCTGTTTTCTTCACAAACTCTTCAAGATGATGTACCTACAGTAGGCTTCTACAACCCCAGCTACCGTCAGAAAATGTCTGTGGGAGGAAATGCAATTCTCGTTCCCCAGATTAAAAATACGGAACAAAACCCTGGTGGAGCGTCACGGATAGATATGCATTTTGCACACTAGGTTTTCCTGACCCACTAAAAGGGTGGGTAGAAACTGGCACACGTTCGGGAATACAGAGGAAAATCAGATGCTTATCCCTCACCCTCCAAACAACATACCACGCAGCAAGTCAGGCCTCTGCACCCAAATGAAAACCTGGCCCAATTTCCCATACCAAGTATTGCCGCTAGTCCAAGACTTTGTAAATTCAGGAGCGCATAAATTAAATTCAATAATGCATGTGGCTTAAGATTATGAGCTTTGCGTGCAGTAAGGGTAGTTTTTATAGACAGGTCGTTGCTCATCAATAGTTAAGTATTGTTTAGCTGGAACTCCAACCCACAAGAGAGCCATTTTCAGAGAAAATCAAATTAAACTGGAAGTGATTTGATAAAATGTCTGATTTGTAGTTTAACACCAATGCATACTTCATTTATGTGCACTTACAATGCAGCAGAATGGCATTGTCCTTATACAAAGATTAGACACTAGCGTTGTTTTTTCAAGCTAGCCTATTGATCTACTGAAGGGAACAGTGGTGACAGGAGTCCATGCATAATTGATGCACAGGAAGGAGTGGCACTAGGGGCACTGCAATTAAAGTTTCTTGTCATGAGAGCACAGTGGTTCAGTTCTAATTAGCACATCTTGAAGGTGTTATCCCTCGCACTGTTTTTAATGAGCTGCAATGCTTTCCTCCAGGTTCTCAAAAGTAATTAGTATTTCCCTGCTGGAAAAGATAGATCATGCTAGCTTTGAAATGATGAAATTTCCTTTCAGATGGCTGGATCAGTCAGTACTTCAGGCGACTTCTGCAGAGTTTGTTTATTAAATTGGACAGGCCTGTTGTGACACACCTCTGGAACAGGTGGCACCTAAACCCAGGCTTCCTGGCCCAGGGATAGGGACACTATTACTGCACTACCAGAAACCTTGGACTACTTCTAAATGTTGGCGGATAAAATTAATTCAGAAGAATGGGAGAAATTTTGTGGAGGTTTAGCCACTTTCTGGACAGCTGGCAAGAGCCCCATGTCACTTATTTTCTTTGTTTAATGTATCAAGGTTATTGTAATAATCATTTTCTTTCAGCTCACTGGGGGAGGTGATGGCTTAGTGGTAATATTGCTGGACTGTTAGTCTAGAGGCCCAGATAGTGTTCAGGGGACCTGGATTCGAATCCTGCTACTGTAGATGGTGGAATGTGAATTCAGTTAAAAAGAAAATTCTATAATGATGATCATTATTGGGAAAGCCATTTGGTTCATTAATGTCCTTGAGGGAAGGAAACTGCCATCCTTACCTGGTCTGGTCTATGTGTGATTCCAAACCCACAACAATGTGGTTGACTGTTAACTCCCTCTGGGTAATAAATGCTGCCCATCCAGAGATGCCCTCTTCCTGTGAATGAGTGAAAAACCACATTGATTGGTCCATGAATAGAGAGGAAACATTACAGCTACTAATTAGGAATAAAACACCTGTGGAAAACTAATCAATTACATCTCTCGTGTCTTAACAATCAAACCAAAAGTCTAGAACTAGCAGAAAGTAAAACCATCATCTCACTTGAAATATTATTTTTGATGCTATATGTTTATATTAATATATTTTGTAGCAGAACGGAAACACAGAGTGATGAAATAATAAACTGAACTCTTTGTTGATGATTTAGACAAGGTAAACACAGGAAGGATGTTCCCAATGACCAGAGTGTACAGAACCAGGAAGCACAGTTTAACGTACAGGGTAGGCCATCTTGGACTGAGATGTGGAGAAATTTGTTCACCTAGAGAGTTGATGAGTTCGTGGAATTCTCTGCTATGGAAAGCAATTGAAGCCAAATTATTGGCTGTTTTTATAACAAGGAGTTACATGTAGTTCTTAGGGTTAAAGGGATCAAAGGGAATGGGGGAAACAGGTCAGATGATCATATTGAATAGCAGAGCAGGATTAAAGGGCCAAATGGGCTACACCTGCTTCTATTTTCTGTGCTTCTATGGGGTGTGGGCATTATTGGCAAGGCCAATCCCTAATTGCCCTTGAACTAAGAAAAGTTATGAGTTAGTCACATTGCTGCAGGTTTGGACTCACATGCAGACCAGATGAGTGAAGAAAGGCAGATTTTTCTCTATTGAGAGGACATTAGTCAGTCCTGGGTCCATTGCTTTTTGTCATTTATAGAAATGATTCGGATGTGAACATAGGAGGTATAGTTAGTAAATTTGCAGATGACACCAAAATTGAAGGTGTGGTGGACAGCGAAGAAGGTTACCTCAGAGTACAATGGGATCTTGAGCAGATGGGCCAATGGGCTGAGGAGTGGCAGATGGAGTTTAATTGAGATAAATGTGAGGTGCTGAATTTTGGAAAAGCAAATCTTTGCAGGACTTATACACTTAATGGTAAGGTCCTAGGGAGTGTTGATGAACAAAGAGACCTTGAAGTTCTGGTTCAGAGTTCCTTGAAAGTAGAGTCGCAGGTAGACAGGATAGTTAAGGCATCTGATATGCTTTCCTTTATTGGTCAGAGCATTGAGTATAGGAGTAGAGAGGTCATGTGACGGCTGCATAAGACATTGGTTAGGCAACTTTTGGAATATTTTGTGCAATTCTGGTTTCAATTCTATCGGAAGGATGTTGTGAAACTTAGAGTCATAGAGTCATAGAGATGTACAGCATGGAAACAGACCTTTCGGTCCAACCCGTCCATGCCAACCAGATATCCCAACCCAATCTAGTCCCACCTGCCAGCACCCAGCCCATTTCCCTCCAAACCCTTCCTATTCATATACCCATCCAAATGCCTCTTAAATGTTTCAATTGTACCAGCCTCCACCACATCCTCTGGCAGCTCATTCCATATACGTGCTATTCTCTGTGTGAAAAAGTTGCCCCGTAAGTCTCTTTTATATCTTTCCCCTCTCACCCTAAACCTATGCCCTCTAGTTCTGGACTCCCCAACGCTAGGGAAAAGACTTTGCCTATTTACCCTATCCATGCCCCTCATAATTTTGTAAACCTCTATAAGGTCACCCCTCAGCCTCCGACACTCCAGGGAAAACAGCCCCAACCTGTTAAACGCCTCCCTGTAACTCAAATCTTTCAACCCTGACAACATCCTTGTAAATCTTTTCTGAACCCTTTCAAGTTTCGCAACATCTTTTCAATAGGAAGGAGGCAGAATTGCATGCAACATTCCAACAGTAGTCTAACCAGTTCCTGTACAGTTCAACATGACCTCCCAACTCCTGTACTCAATACTCTGATCGATAAAGGAAAGCATACCAAACGCCTTCTTCACTATCATATCTACCTGCGACTCCACTTTCAAGGAGCTATGAACCTGCACTCCAAGGTCTCTTTATTCAGCAACACTCCCGAGAACCTTACCATTAATTGAGTTTTGAAGGCTGAGGGGTGACCTCATAGAGGTGTATAAAATCATGAGGGCCATAGATAGGATAAATAGACAAGGTCTTTTCCCTGGGGTGGGGGGAGTTCAGAACTAGAGGGCATAGGTTGAGAGTGAGAGTGAAAAAATATAAAAGGGACCTAAGGCAACATTTCCACACAGTGGTCAGTGCGTGTATGGAATGAGCTGCCAGAGGAAGTGGTGGAGGCTGGTATAATTGCAGCATTTAAAAGACATCTGGTTGGGTTTATGAAAAGGAAGGGTTTAGTGGGATATGGGCTAAGTGCTGGCAGGTGGGACTAGATTAGGTTGGGATATCTGGTCGGCATGGATGAGAAGGACCAACGGGTCTGTTTCTGTGCTGCACGTCTCTATGACTCTATGACTCAATTAGTGAACTAGATGGGATTTTACAGCGTTTGATAATAGTTCTTCTGTTCACCATTAGAGAGCTGCTTTGAATTCCATAATTATTCATTGAATTTAAATTCCACCAGCAGCAATGGTGACATTTGAACCTACGTTCTGCAGAGTATAAACCCAGGTATCCAATTGTTAGCCCAGTAACATTATGACTGCATCACCACTGTCAACATCCCCACCACTCTGCCCTGGTTGGTCTGGCCTGGTGAAAACATCCACCACATTTTGTTTTTCATAGGCACTGCACTGTTCAATCACTTATATGGAAGTAATGCATTTCTGGACCAGTGTGTAAGAGACAAAGTTACTTGAACAAGTTCAGCTCATCACCATGCTACAGGAAGGGTTTCTAGATCTTAGAGTCACTGGAGTAAGGCAAAATAGAATTGATATCCTTAGCTTTTTAAATCTTTTACTGCTTCTGACATTTGGAAAGAAGTTCAGCAACTGAGACGGTTTAGTGCAAGAATAGATGGCTCAAGGGAGATATTAGCGAAGCTTTCAGGATCCTTGAGAGAATAGGTAAATTGATCAGCAATAATCTGTTCAAGATTGCCATAAACATTACAACCAGGGGACATTCGGAAAGTAAATGTGCATAAGCAGATTTAGTTACAGTGCTTACTGCCTTGGTATATTTGCTAAATGGATTGCCATGGGAGACATGCATTGTGGAAGTAATTAAGGAGAATTGAGTACATGATTAAAACATTAAGGCAACAATCAACATTGTCTCCATTGATGCTGCCTGTCCTGCTGAGTGTTTGCAGCATTTACAATTTTTATTTCAGATTTCTAGGCAGCTGCAGTATTTTTTGCTTTCGTTTTGGCAATCAAGAGGTGATTAGTGCTGTCAATTCTGGTGACCCTATATTAAAAGCATTATCCAGCATATTGTTTCACCAGCTAATCACAGTGACTTAACTCCCCATTCCTTCACACACAAGTGAATATGTGTTCACATTTATTCAATGAACAGTTTTAAATGGGCCTCTAGATTGTCTCCATTAAAATGTATAGCATTGTGCGCAGGCATTATGTGTTTTGACCATGACTCACCAAGTCAAAGTTAATCAGCTATTCCTGAGTGTGCAACCCATGTCTCTGCACACGTGGGGAATGGTGCCCAATAATTTCCCCATGTCATCTGTCTGGTCAGGAGCAAATGATTCCCATTCCTCAGGCCTTCGTTACCAGGAGGCAACATCACCCTTGCCAAAGCTTTGGAGGTGCTGTGTAGTCACAGGTGTAATGTACTCAAACACTCCATTCTGGGAAGTTAGTATGTGCACTCCGGCTGGATGTCCATTGGCTCCCAGTGCTTATGGTGTACCAGCTGCTCGTTTCTGATCAGTGATTTCATCTGTGGCTTGACAATCCAGAATGGCCAGCATCAAACTGAACACTATGTTGATGGAACCAGTGCAAGATGCTAAGGTGCACAATGTCTCCAGCAACCTATAGATGGGACTTGGCACAGATAAGACCATCAGATGTTAAGACATAGGAGCAGATATAGGCCATTCAGCCCATCAAGTCTTTTATCATGGCTATCTCATAATCCTCACTCCACTTTCCTGTCTTTTCCCTATAACCTTTGATGCCCTTACTGATTTAAAATGTGTTGACCTTAGCCTTGGGTAAATGGTGTACTTAATTGATTCTGCCTTGACAGCTGCAGCCAAAAAAATCCACAGATTCACTCCCGTCTAAGAGAAGAAATCCCTCCCAGTCTCTGTCTTAAATGTGTGATTCCCCCCATTCTGAGATTATGCTTACAGCAACTTGACGCCAGGCAGGTCTGTCTCTTCCAGGGTAGACTTCCTATGTGTGTCCTGAGCATTCATGGTTGAATATACCAACATCAAACCAGTGTTTTTGCCTTCTATTGTCTGCCTGTTTTCCTCCAGGACCCAAGGTTTGATGGGGCACATTGGATGTGAGATTTTTCATCACCTCCCTCCACAACAAAAAGTGTGGAACTCAATTGAGATTGGAGATGTTGGGCATCTCTGAGCTCATGAGTGAGAAGGAGTCAAGGCAAACATGAAGAGTGAGGTTCTCCAACCAATAGACATGATACAGTGTGGATTGCCATAACTAAATGTCCCTCTCACTCAAAGGATGTGGTGAGCAAAATTCAGGAAGGTAAGGTTTGGCACAAAATTAAGCATGAATGTCAGAAAAAAAGTCCAAAGCAGTTAATTGATCATTTAAATAAATGAGTGATTAATTAGGAAAAAAAAGAAAGCACGAAGCAGTAGAGATAACAATTTTTTTTGCCTCTCATGGAAAGCAGAGCTGGAGAAACTAGCCTCTAATCCTTTCATATCTGATGCTGCACAGCAGAGTTCATAATCAGTGTGAGGGTCAGAAGCTGATTCTGTCTCATTCCTGGTTTCCCTTATCTCCCAGTCTTCTATGATGTGATTGGCTCCTCAGGTGGGAGAGGAGTTATGTTTCGCTGTGTGATTCACTCAGATGAGAATTTATGTACCCTTTCTCTACCACTCCCCCCCCCCCACCCCCCCACTACCCGACACACACACTTCCATATTCCCATGTTCAGACCCGACTGTGCGGGTGCAGGAGGCTCACTCTGCAATGTTGACCACTGTCCTGAAGGAGGCTGGTACATGTGTGTGAGAAACAGGTCTCACCTTCCCCAAACCCACTCACTGACCAAAAGCCTCTTAATCCCTGTAATTTCTAATCTATTTGTCAACTTAGAGCTTCTTGCCCGAGCCAACTTACTTTTTGACTCTTCCACAGACCCACTCACCAACTCCCAACTTTGAACCACTTCACAGGCACCTTGTCCCTTGCTCTCCTCCTGTGACCCTCACTTAGCTTCTGCCAGTATCCTGGACTCAGGTAAAATGTTGCATTTACACCACCCACCACTCTTCCCATCAGAGGCAGTTGCCTTCTCATGTCAATGAGCCTATTTGCAGATCTGGATTGACCCAGAGCTGTTATTATGGCTACCAGAATTTCAGAATCATTAGGAAAAACATCATCATCCTTAACTATAAATGAAAAGGGGAAAGGGAGGAAATTAGAGGTTGATGGCCCATGTCACCGCTTAACATTGGCAACAATATTCTTTCTAAGATGAGAGAAAATTGAATCAAGTTTGATATAGAGTTGCCAATCCAACTGCTCAGACCTGTGCTTCACCCAGCAGGAAGATCCCCAACAGCCTTGTACTATCCAAAGTTATAATCATCATTGCACATGGTGGTCACCTGCCTCATCAGATTAAACCAGGAGAAGACATTTGATGATAAACCATCCACCCACATAATGGATGTGTTCTCCAGATCACATTTGGAAAAGGAATCCTCAACTGGATTCAGTTTATCTACATGAACAGATGGGAATTGGAAATCTTTCCCAACAAATCTGGAGTCAGGTTGGCTGCACTTTGACCCTGTCCTGTTTGCACTTTGACCTGTCCTGTTTTCCCTTGTGTCACCTGCGTAATGCTTGACCACAGAGGGCTGTCATGTATTCAAGGCTGAGACAGACAGATTATTAATCAGTAAGGGAATCAGGAGTTCACAGGAAAGGGCGGGGTATATGGAGTTGAGGTTTGTGGGATCAGGCATGACCATATTGAATGGCAGAGAGGATTCGATGGGCGGAATAGCCGACTTCTGCTTGTACAGTTTATGGTTTGATTATGATCTCCCCTGTATTGAACATTTGTGGGATCCATGAGGAAGGGTGCGGGTGTAAGAAGCGGGAGAGTCCAGTGTAGTTGAAGCAATCAGGTCAAAGGCTACCTGCACATGGATTCTCTCACCAACATCTATTTACTACCGCTGTCAGTTCACAAACTTGCGAGCATCTGTGTTTGTTCAACTGAGCTCGGGGTCCCATGTGACAACGTACTCTAGTAATAGTTGATCTTGTTTTTTAAAGAAAAAAAAGACCCAAACGTTTGGCCCCTAAATTCTTTTTTTTATGCGTTTTGATAGTTTGGGAGCAGGATTACTGGAAACAGTCTAGAAGTTTTCTCGCAAATGTTCTTTTCTCTCTCCAGTGTCAGAAATATTGATATTAAGCCTGGAACATCAGTAACCGGGTGCATTCAGCACCATGGCCAGCGCTCTGTTTAAGTGTCATTAGCGGCAGTTCCAAAGAACTAATTTGGAGGTGCTGGTGTTGGACTGGGGTTTACAAAGTTAAAAATCACACAACACCAGGTTATATTCCAACAGGTTTAATTGGAAGCACACTAGCTTTTGGAGCGACGCTCCTTCATCAGGTGATTGACAACCACCTGATGAAGGAGCGTCATTCCTAAAGCTAGTGTGCTTCCAATTAAACCTGTTGGACTATAACCTGGTGTTGTGTGATTTTTAACTTTGTTCCAAAGAACTGGCATGAAGACGAAGTTCTTGAATGGTTTTTCTTTATTCGCTCCATGGGACATAGGCGTCGCTGGTTGGCGAGCATTTCTATACCCATCACCAGTTGCCTTTGAGAAGGTGGTGGTGAGCTGCCTTTTTGAACTGCTGTAGTCCATGTGCTGTAGGTTGACCCATCATGCCATCAGGGAGGGAATTCCAGAATTTTGACCAGCCACAGTGAAGGAAGGGTGATTACTCCATTTCCCAGTCAGGATGATGAGTAGCTTGAAAGGGAACTTGCAAGTGGTGGTGGTCCCATGGATTTGCTGCCCTAGTCCTGCTAGATGGAAATGGTTACAGGTTTGGAAGGTGCTATGTAAGAATTAGTGGATTTATGCAGCGCATGTTGTAGGTAGCACACCTTTCTGCTGAGCATAAATGACAGAGGAATGGATGTTTGTGGATGTAACACAATCAAGCAGGCTGCTTTGCAGTGGCTTGTGTCGGGCTTATTGAGTGTTGTTAGATCTGTTGTTATTTAGGCAAATGGGGAATATTCATCACATTCCTGACTTATGCCTTGTAAATGGTGGACAGAATTTTGGGGAATCAGGTGGTGCATTGCTCACCACAGTATTCCTGGCTTCTGACCAGCTCTTGTAGCCATTGTATTTATATGGTGAGTCTGATCAATATTAACTCCCAGAATGTTGATACTGGAGAATTCAAGTAAAAAATGAGGTCTGCAGATGCTGGAGATCACAGCTGCAAATGTGTTGCTGGTCAAAGCACAGCAGGCCAGGCAGCATCTCAGGAATAGAGAATTCGACGTTTCGAGCATAAGCCCTTCATCAGGAATAAGAGAGAGAGCCAAGCAGGCTAAGATAAAAGGTAGGGAGGAGGGACTAGGGGGAGGGGCGATGGGGGTGGGATAGGTGGAAGGATCTGTGGGGTGCAGTGAGAGAGGGACTCACTGAAATCCTTGTAGAGGGAGGAAGAGAGCTTCTTCAAGGAAGGCATCCTTGTAAGAGGATTCGCAGTAGGTTAAAATCTTCGAGTAAAAAATGAGGTCTGCAGATGCTGGAGATCACAGCTGCAAATGCGTTGCTGGTCAAAGCACAGCAGGCCAGGCAGCATCTCAGGAATAGAGAATTCGACGTTTCGAGCATAAGCCCTTCATCAGGAATAAGAGAGAGAGCCAAGCAGGCTAAGATGAAAGGAGAATTCAGTAATGACAACAGAATTGAATGTCAAGGGGCAGTGTCACTTGTCATAAGAATGTCACTTATTAGAGTTAGTCATTGGCTGGTATTTGTGTGAAACCAATGTTACTTGCCATTATCAGCACAAGCCTGTGTATTGTCCAGATCCTGTTGCATTTGAGCATATCCTATTTCAGTATCTGAAGAGTGGTGAATGATGATGAATATTGTGCAATCATCAGCAAACATCACCACTTCTGACCTCATGATAGAGGGAAGGTAAAGATGGTTAATAGAAGCAGGAGTAACTTATTCAGCTCTCTGAGCCAGCTGCGCTGTTCAATCTGATCATTGAACTCAATACCCAGTTGTTGCTTTATATGTATACACTTTAATCCCTTTAGCCCTAACTTTGTCTAGAAAAGTATTCTTGTTCAAGTCAACTCATGACTTCTTGAAGTCATGACAATATTGTTCCAATTCAGGATGGTGTGGAATTTGAAGGTGATGGTGTTTCTATGTATCTGCTGACCATGGACTTTAGGACTGTGTTAGCGTCATTAGCAGCAGTTCCAAAGAACTGGCATTGACTCGAAGTTCAATACATTTTCTTTTTCTTTATTTGCTCAATGGGGCATAGGAGTTGGTGATTGGCTAGCATTTCTGTACCCATCCCTAGTTGACAAGTTTGTAAAGTGCTATTGAAGAAGCTTGGTGAGTTACTGCAGTGCATTGTATAAATGGTAAACCCCGCTGCTATTGTGCATCAGTGCTGAAGGAAATCATGTTTGAACCAATGTGCAAAGAAGATTTTTTAAAAAAAAATATTGTTCAGAGAAGTAATGTTAATCAAATTGCAGAATGAGGTCTGTAAAATAAAAGAGTGTGCATCCCCAAAACTACATTAAAATAATGGAATTAGTGTCCATGGTACAAATTTCCTGATCAGTGTGCCCCGTGAGGAAAATTTTATGTAAAATGTTGCTGAGATCTTTGCGTAGGGCTGTGAATCAGGAGATTACAAGTGGGCTTCAAGAGCCTCATTCTAGTTGATCATTCAAAATTGATTACAGTGACCTCAATTCTATCAAATCTTATAATAAAAGATTTGATTTATGCTTTGCATGAATATCATAAAAGAGAATTTATTAAAAGATCACACATGGAAACATTTTAAAGTCTTTCACTATCAATCACCAAAATTTATCATATTAGAATTCAGTCAATGTTCATGTGAATATTTCAATTTTGGAGCATGACCATCTTACAACAGTATTGAAACAGAGGGTAGGCAATGGCCTAGTGGTATTATCATTGACTATTAATCCAAGAAACCCAGGTAATATCCTGGGGGCTTGTGTTCAAATCCCAGCAGGGCAGATAGTGGAATCTAATAAAAATCTGGAAATAAGAGTCTGGTGATGAACATGAGACGTTATCAATTGCTGGGGAAAACCCATTTGTTTCACTAAGATCCTTTAGGGAAGGAAATCTGCCATCATTGTCAGGCATGCATGTGACTCCAGACCCAGAGCAATGTGATTGACTCTTAGCTGCCCTCTGGTGCTATTTGGGATGTGCAATAAATGCTGGTCTAGCCGGTGATGCCCAAATCCTACAAATGATTAAAAATGATACCATGTGAAAGATAGAAGACCTCAGAACACCCCAAAGCACTTCACTGCCAAGGACATTGAAGTTTAGCTCTTTGAGTTATAGGAAATGATGAAACCAATTCACTCAAAGGAAAAAAAAAGTGTAATAATTATCAGAATGACCTGTTTTATGATACACTATGTAGATTAAAGGATAAATATTGGCCACATTGCTGTTCTTCCTAAACAGTGCCTTGGGATGTTCTAAATCCATTTGAAAGGCAAGACAGGTTGCCTGTTTAAAGACTCATCTGAAAGAGATACATCCGACAATAAATCACTCCCTCAGTACTGCATTGCGTTGTTGGCCTATATATTTAGTGCTCATGTCCTGGAGTAGAGTTCGATCCAAATGTTCTGACCCAAAGATGAAAGTGCTACTTAGTCATGGCCAACTCTATGTATCACGGAAGTGTGCAATTTATAGAACGAGACAAAACACTTGCTTTGACACTGTTGTAATGCTTGCTGATGTGACTAATACATACTGAGCATTTTGTGAACAGCTTTTCAGGTTATCAAGTTTGCCAGCATCAAGTGATCAATAACCGAGGTTTTTAAATGGAACTGTTTCATCATGTTGTACTGAGAAAATCCAGGAATGCTTCTCTCCAAATTTCACTCGCATGTTTTATTTAATAGCACGTATCGCAACTCAGGAGCAGCATTGCAATGAGAAACAAATGAAATGTAGGAATAGGTTTGTCTGTTTAAAAATGCAGGATTTGACAAAACAATTTCCCACCGATTAATCACAATGTTGCATTGTTTTCACACCAAGGGCTTAAATAAAGTTGTAATTTTAAGAATCTCTGCTGTTGAATTGAAAGCAATTTTTTTTAGTATGAGCGGTGTGGTAGAAGTGGATTTAAAAGTCTGAAAGTGACTTGAAGTTACACCATGAAAACTGTGAAATGTAACTAATAATTATTCATTCATAAGCGTTAAAGTGGCCTGGGAACTGTTAGATTGGCGTTGAAAATCCAGTAGCCATCACCACGATTTGAGTCGCACCCCATATTATGTGAATGATTATGCATACGTGCTGGATTGACTCGGAAACTGTCCAGTCATTGTTTCAAGAAGGTCAACCACAACTGTGTTTCAACCATTGCCATCCAAAAGAACTGTGGATGCTGTAAATCAGAAACAAAAACAGGAATTGCTGGAAAAGCTCAGCAGTTCTGGCAACATCTGTGGAGAGGAACCAGAGTTAATGTTTCGGGTCCAATTCCAAGGAAAAGTCACAGGACTCAAATGTTAACTCTGGTTTCTCTCCACAGGTGCTGCCAGATCTGC
Source organism: Hemiscyllium ocellatum (assembly GCF_020745735.1). Lineage (NCBI taxonomy): Eukaryota > Metazoa > Chordata > Chondrichthyes > Orectolobiformes > Hemiscylliidae > Hemiscyllium > Hemiscyllium ocellatum. The sequence goes on along the minus strand of NC_083405.1, from coordinate 120,925,796 downwards.
TGAGCTTTTCCAGCAATTTCTGTTTCTGTTGGCAAAAATAAATATTTTCAGTTGGAAACTTTCAGCCCGTTACTGTTTCAGAAGCTGAGCCTGATCTCACTGTTTCATTTGAAGATTCAGAAATTAGACCATCCAGACTTCTGCGCTCTCTGGGGTAGGATGTTAGAATAAAAGTCAAAGGGAAGAACTTAATTTTTGCAGAAGGGTGCTTCTGTGTTGATTGCCTGAGGAGAAGATACGAAAGGGGAGTGTTAGATTCTGCAGACTGCTGCAAGGTAGTGACCTGCATTGTGTAGAAGAGAGTGCATAGAGAGAAAAGAGGCGATTTATAAGGATAGTTCCAAGAATGAGAAACTTCAGAAATGAAGATAGATAGAAGAAGTTAAGACTGTTCTCCGAGGAGAGAAGAAGGCTGAGAGGAGATTTGATAGAAGTTTTCAAAATCATGAACAGGCTTGGCAGTATAGATAGGAGAAAGCTGTTCCCATTGGTTAAAAGGAACAAGAAAGTGTATATTTAAAGGATGTGCAAGTGAAGCAAGGTGAAAACATTTTCACACAGTGAGCGTTTAGAGTATGGGCACATTGCTAAAGTGTTGGGGAGGCAGGTTCAATCAAAGCATTCAAGAGGACCTTGGATGGTGATGTGGTTTTAGAAATGGTGAGCAGGGGTGTGAGAAAAGACGGGAGATTGGCACAAGGATAGAACCAATGCAGGCACAATGGGCTGAATGGCCTCCTTTTGCACTATTACAATTCTGCGGCACTGTGAATATGTCTAATTCAGGGAAACACTGGAAGTCTATTTCATATTAACTGATACTTTTTCCAAAGTGTAGAATTGTTGCTCTAATAATCTGTCACCAGAGGTGTTCATTGTGATTTCTGTGCCAAATCCTAAACACAATCAAGAGACTTTCAAAACAAAGTTTTATGGAATTTGAACAAAACTAGTAGGAAGATCAAAAGAACTCTATTTGTGCATAGAGTGAGGATGCTGCAGAATGCGCTTCCTGCAAGAGCGATGGAAGCTGATTCAGTAGCAACTTTCTAAAGTAAATTGCATTCTTACTTGATGGGTTCCTCCCAAGCCATGAGTTTCTATGAATATTTATAAAATGTGATACTGACATCTGGTGGCTGACGGAAAGAAAGAAAAATTACAATTTTTTTTATCCATACTGAAGTTTGTTGTATGGGCAGTTAAACTGAATAGATATGCTTCAGTTCAGGGTCTGCGGGAATTGTAACCTTAAACTGCCCAATTTGAAATGCTAAGCCATCCGATAAGATCATGGTTGATCTGATTTTAGCCTCAACTCTCTATTCCTGCATACGCCCGATAATATTTCATCCCCTTGGTAATCAGGAGTCTGTCTACCTCTGCTTTAAATCAACTTAGGAATCCTGCATGGACTGCCTTTTGAAGAAGGGAATTGCAAAGATTCTCGACTTGCTAAGAGAAAATCTTTTTCCTCATCCTGCCTTAAATGAGAGATCCCTTATTTTTAAACTAAGACCCCCTAGTTCTAGATTCTCCTATGAGAGGAAACTTCCTTTCCACAGCCACATGATCGAGACCAATTCAGATTTTACATGCTTCATAGAATCCAACAGCACAGATTGGGCGGCACGGTGCCTCAGTGGTTAGCACTGATTTCAGTTTTGGGTGACTGTCTGTGTGGAGTTTGCACATTCTCCCCATGTCTGCGTGGGTTTCCACTGAGTGCTTGGTTTCCCGCCACAGTCCAAAGATGTGCAGATTAAGTGGATTGCTCATGCTAAATTGTTCATAGTGTCCAAGGATGTGTAGGCTGGGTAGGTTAGATTGGAAAATGAAAGATCACAGGGATAAAGTAGGTTGGTGGGTCTGAGTGGGATGCTCTTTGTAGAGGTTGTTATCAAGCCAAATGGCCTGCTTCCACACTGTAGGAAATCTATGATCTATTGTAAAAGGCCCTTTGGCCAATTGAGTCTGAACCTACAAAAAAACACTTACAGTGTACACTACTTTCCAGACTCATTTCAGTGTCAGTCAATCCGGCTTCCATAAACTCCAATCAATGTCCAGAACAGAATTCCTAACTTAGAACAAATAACAAAGAAAATGTACAGCCCAGGAACAGGCCCTTCTGCCCTCCAAGCCTGAGCCAATCCAAATGTACTGTCTAAACCTGTCACCCAATTCCTAAGCATCTGTATCCCTATGCTCCCCACTTATTCATGCATCTGGCCAGATGCATCTTAAATGAATCTACTGTGCCTGCCTCTACCACCTCCATTGGCAACACTTTCCAGGCACCTACCACCCTCTGTGTAAAGTACTTGCCGTGTGTATCCCCCTTAAACTTTCCACCTCTCACCTTGGAAGTGTGACTCTTGTTATTGAATCCTTCACCCTGGGAAAAAGCTCATCTGTATCTACCCTGTCGATACTCTTCATGATTTTGTAAACCTCAATCAGGTCCCTCCTCAATCTCCTTTTTTCTAATGAAAATAATCCTAATCTACTCAACCTCTCTTCATAGCTAGCACCTTCCATACCAGGCAACATCTTCATAAACCATTTCTGTACCCTCTCCAAAGTGTCCACATCCTTTTGGTAATGTGGCACCCAGAACTGTACACAGTAACTTCTGGGATAATTTCTCCTGGAGTTGGCTTTGTGGAGCTGGGAATTATCCCGAATCTGCCAGGAGGAGAAATTCAGGCCTTCATTCAAATGTTCCTGTGCAAGTGACCCATGAATGTAATGCTGATGAATGCGAACAGCGTGGATGAGAGTTAAGGAGCAGTAAAGTATGCACTTGAGCCATTTGCTCAATTTAGACATTGCAATTTTTTGGAAGTTAAGTTGGCTGACTGACCATCCAATCTCGATTATGTCTGAATCTCAAAAAGACATCTGATAGATTGCTCTTTTGTGACTTATGAAAGGAAACTGAGTCTCAAAATTAAACAACAGCCATAAATTTGCTGAGCAACAAAAAGTAGTGATGACTCATGGTGATAAATAAAACAAAATCTCTGGCTGTGAAGTTTTACCAAGTGCAGGGATCTGTCCTGGCTCTTTGCCTATTCATAGCAGTTTTATACAGGGGGTTCTTTTGTGCGTTAGTGTTATGAAATTTGCTGCAACCTGGTGAAAAGAGAAAGCATAAGCTTTCAAAGTTATCTAGACTAATTGACTCTTGGATGGAATAAGTAACAGATGGATTTTAATGTTGATAGCTATAAAATCATCCATTCTGGAGCAGCAGTAATGAAATGTGTAAACATCGAAGGGGTGTCTATCAGAAAAGTTGGAAAGCACTTGGATATCATTCTAAACCTTTCAGCAAAAGTATTGAACTGACAAAGTGAAGCTGAGAGGGAAAAAGCAATTCAAAGCAAATTGGTGATAAGCAAGAGAACTTTATTTGAGTCCTTGAACCAGTTACTGGAGGTCCCTTCAAGACATCCCTACCTACAAAACGATTTTGTTCTGTTGAAGAAAGTTTTAATAAATACTACAGGAGTAATTTAAGAAATGAAGTCTTATATAGACAGATGTGTAGAGCTGAACTTTGGTGTACCATAGGCTAGTTTTGTAATGTCCTGTTATAGCTATACCATAACACCATAAGACCATAACATATAGGAGCAGAATTAGACTAGTCAGCCCATCGAGTCTGCTCTGCCATTTGATCTTGGCTGATGTGTTTCTCAACCTCATTCTTCTGTCTTCTTCCTGTAACCTTTGATACCATTATTAATCAAGAACCTGTCTATTTTTGTCTTACATACACTGAATTACATGGTGTCCACAGTCTTCTTGGCAATGAGTTCTGCAGAGTCATCACCCTCTGGACTGAAAAAGTTCCTCCTCAACTCAGTTCTAAAGGGTCATCCCTTCACTCTGAGGCTGTGGACTTGGGTCCTAGTCTTTCCTACTGTTCTTCTCTATATCCACTCTATCCAGGCCTCCCAGTATTTTGTAAGTTTCAATCCGATTCCCCCTTCATCCTTCTAAACTCCATCGAGTACAGACCCAGAGGCCTCAATAACTCCTCATACAACAAGCCCTTTATTCCCAGGATCAATCTTGTTTTCCGTGACAATACCCACATCCTTCCTTAGATTCGAGGTCCAAACCTGTTCACAATATTCCAAACGTGCTCTGACCAGAGCCTTATACAGCCTAACATTGCATTTGCCTTCCTGACTGCCAGCTGAGCCTGTGTACTAACCTTAATGGAATCCTGAATTCAGACTCCCAACTCCCTTGTGCCTCATGTTTCTGAAGTCTTCCCTTATTTAGAAAATAGTCTATGCATCTATTCTTCCTGCCAGAGTGCAAAACCTCACACTTTCCTTTACATCTGCCACTTCTTTGCCCACTCTCCCAACCTGTATAACTCAAGTTGTTGGAACCTGTAGTCCATTATGCTCTCTTTGGACAACGTCATAAATTGCTGTAGACTTCCTGAGTGATGTGGTAAATTGAATTGTGGTACAAGGATGTGGACACCTTAATTCTCAAGTGAATGTCCACCTGTTTTATAATCTCGGGATAAACCTCTAACCTCAAGAAATGTTCAATCAGCCTCTTTCAAATATTTTGTCAGACTGAACATCTCTAATCAGGGACCTGATAGGTTAAATGTATAAACCAAGAATTAATGTTTTATGTTATTCTATAAACTATTGCCCCAGTAAAAGGCCTCATGCTATTTGGTTTATACCGATGTTCACGCTTCACAGACCTGTGATCAGTGGTGTGACACAAGGATCGGTGCTGGCTCCACTGCTTTTTGTCATTTATGTAAATAATTTGAATGTGAATATAGGAGGTATGGTCAGTAAATTTTCAGGTGACACCAAAGTAAGAGGTATAGTGAACAGCGCAGAAGACTACCTTAGAGTACAACGGGAACTTGAGGGCCTATGGGACTGAGGAATGGCAGGTGGAGTCTAATTAGATAAATGTGAGGTGTTGCATTTTGGCTTGGTAAATCAGGGCAGGACGTTTATAGTTAATGGTAGGGCCCTGGGTAGTGTTGTCAAACAAAGAGACTTTGGGGTGCAAGTTATAGTTCCTTGAAAGTGGAGTCACAATTAGACATGGTAATGAAGAAGGCGTTGTTTCACAAGAAGTATACAGGAGTTGTGACATCATGAGAGGCTGAATAGGCTGGCGCTATTTTTCCTGGAATGTTGCAGGCTGAGGATTACCTTACAGGGATTTATAATATTATGAGGGACATGGATAGAGTGAATAGCCAAAGTGTTTTTCCTATGTTGGGGGAGTCCAAAACTGGAGGGCATAGGTTTAAGGTGAGGGGGGGAATGATTTAAAAAGCACACGAGGGGCAACCTTTTCACACAGAGGGTGCTGCATGCATGGAATGAGCTGCCAGAGGAAGTGGTGGTGGCTGGTACAATTATAACATTTAAAAGATATCGGGATGGGTATATGATTTGGAAGGGTTTAGAGGGATATGGACCAGGTGCTGGCAAATGAGACTGGGTCAGATTGGGATATCTGGTTGGTGTGAACAAGTTGGACCAATGTGTCTGTTTCCATGCTGTATGACTCTATGACTCTATAAGACTTTGCACTCATCATCTGCATTGTCTTTTGCCCTCCCATCGTTACTCTGCCAACCAACTACTGGACAATTCAGTTGAGAAATATTAGCAAATTTGTGCCTCCACAAATATTACAGAGCTAAACATGACAAAAATGCAAGTCTGCCATCAGTGATGGGGAAGATGCTAGAATCCACTATCAAGGATTTTATTCCAGAGCACTTGGAAAACAGTGGTAGAATCCGACACAGTCAGTATGGCTTTACAAAAGGGAAATCATGCTTGATGTATCTACTGGAAATCTTGTTGTGAAACAACTTTAATTGTTAAAGTTCACTTGAGAATGTAACTTTAAAAGAAAGTTCTGGGAGTTACACGTGAAAGAACTGAAACCAAGATGGTCATTCTAAAAGCTGAGAGACTTAACAAACAATCCAGGTCTTTTTAAATATATCATCTCAGTTGCATCACACTGTAAACTTTTGCTATAAATTCTGTCTTACTCCACAACCACCTGATGAAGGAGCAGTGCTCCGCAAGCTAGTGCTTCCAAATAAACCTGTTGGACGATAGCCCAGTGTTGTGTAATATTAAACTCTGGAAATCTTGCAGGATGTGACTAGTAGATAACTAGTGGTGGATGTGGTTTATTTGGATTTCTCAGGCAGCTTTTAACAAAATCCCACATAAGAGATTAACATGTAACACTAAATTGCATGGAATTGGGTGTAGTATGTTGAGATGGATATAAAATTCGTTAGCAAATAGGAAACAAAGGAGGAATTAGTCATAGAGTCATAGAGATGTACAGTGTGGAAACAGACCCTTCAGTCCAACTTATCCATGCTGACCAGATATCCCAACCCGGTCTAGTCCCACCTGCCAGCATCCGGCCCACATCCCTCTGAACCCTACCTATTCATATACCCATCTAGATGCCTTTTAAATGTTGCAATTGTACCAGTCTCCACACTTCCTTTGGGAGCTCATTCCATAAATGTACCACCCTCTGTGTGAAAAAGTCACCCCTTAGGTCTCTTTTATATCTTTCCCCTCTCACCCTAAACCTAGGCCCTCTAGTTCTGGACTCCCCCACCCCAGGGAAAAGACTTTGTCTATTTATCCTATCCATGCCCCTCATGATTTTAGAAACCTCAATAAGGTCATCCCTCAGCCTCTGATGCTCCAGGGAAAACAGCCCCATCCTATTCAACCTCTCCCTAAAGCTCAAATCCTCCAACCTTGGCAACATTCTTATAAATCTTTTCTGAACCCTTTCAAATTTCACAACATCTTTCCAAAAGGGAGGAGACCAGAATTGTACGCAATATTCCAACAGTGGCTTAACCACTCTCCTGAATAGCCCCAACATGACCTCCCAATTCCTGTACTCAATGCTCTGACCAATAAAGGAAAGCATACCAAATGCCTTTTTCACTATCCTATCTACCTGTGACTCCATTTTCAAGGAGCTATGAACCTGTACTCCAAGGTCTCTTTGTTCAGCAACATTCCCTAGGATCTTACCATTAAGTGTATAAGTCCTGCTATGATTTGCTTTCCCAAAATGCAACACTTCGCATTTATCTAAATGCAACTCCATCTGCCATTTCTCAGCCCATTGGCCCATCTGATCAAGATCTGTTTTAATCTGAGATAACCTTCTTTGCTGTGCACTACACCTCCAATTTTGGTGTCACCTGCAAACTTTCGAACTGTACCTCTTATGCTTGCATCGAAATCATTTATATAAATGATGAAAAGTAGAGGACACAAAGATTGGTGGAGTGGTAGAAAGCATAAGGGACTGTCAGAGAATACAGGAGGATATACATAGACTGGAGAGTTGGGGGAAAAGTGGCAGATGGCTTTCAACCTAGCTAAATGTGAGGTGATGCATTTAGACTAGTCTAATTCTGGAGCGAATTATATAATGAATGGAAGAGTCTTGGGAAAAGTTGATCGGCAGAGAGATCTGGGAGTGCAGATCCATTGTACCCTGAAGGTTGCTGCACAGGTGGATAGAGTGGTCAAGAAGGCACATAATGTGCTTACCTTCATTGGATGGGGAATTGAGTATAAGAGCTAGCCAGTCATGTTAAAATTGTACAAGACATTGGTTCAGCCGCATTTAGAATACCGTGTACAGTTCTGATTGCCACATTACCAAAAGGACGCTTTGGAGAGGATGTAGAGAAGGTTTACAAGGATGTTGCCTGGTATGGAAGGTGCTAACTATTAAGAAAGGTAAAGTAGGTTAGGTTTATTTTCATGAGAAAAAAGGAGATTGAGGGGGGACCTGATTGAGGTTTACAAAATCATGAAGGGTATAGACAGGGTGGATAGAGATGAGCCTTTTCCCAGGGTGAAGGATTCAATAATGAGAGGTCACGCTTTCAAGGTGAGAGGTGAAAAGTTTAAAGGGGACACACGCGGTACATACTTCACACAGAGGGTGGTGGGCATTTGGAACGCGTTGCCAGCAGAGGTGGTAGAGGCAGCACGGTAGATTCATTTAAGATGCGTCTGGACAGTTGCATGAGTAGGTGGGGAGCAGAGGGATACAGATGCTTAGGAATTGACCGACAGGTTTAGACAGTGCATTTGGATCGGCTCAGGCTTGGAGGGCCAAAAGGCCTGTTCCTGGGCTGTAAATTTTCTTTGTTCTTTGACCCAGTATCGATCCTTGTGACACTTCACTGGTCACAGGCCTCCAGTCTGAAAAACAACCCTCCATCACCACCCTCTGTCTTCTACCTTTGAGCCAGTTCTGCATCTAAATGGCTAGTTCTCCCTGCATTCTATGAGATGTAACCTTTAATTAATGAGTCTTTTTCTAAATGGCAGACAGTGATCCATGGGGTACCCTGAGGGTGTTCTGCAGGGATCAGAACGAGGACCCCAGCTACTCACGATGTATATTTCATGCTTTAGCTGAGGGAGCTAAATGTAAATCTCAAAATTTACAGATGACACCAAAGCAAGGTGGAGCTGTGAGGAGGATACAGAAATGTAGCAGTTTGATTTGAACATGTTGAGTGAGTGAGTGAGTGAATTCATGGCAGATGCAGCATAATGTGGATAAATATTTGGTTATCCATTTTAGTAGCACTGGTGGGAAGGCAGATTATTATTTGAACGACTGCAGACTGAGAGAGGGTCAATTTCAACAAGACATGGGTTTCCAAATGCACCAGTCTCTGAAAATAAGTGTGTGGGTGCAGCAGGCAGTAAAGAAGGCAAGCTCTGTTGGTCTTCATACCGAGAGGGTTTGCGGGAACTAGGATGTCTTTCTGCATATGTACAGGGCATTGGTGAGGCTGCACCTGGAAAATTGTGTGCAGTCTTCATCTCCTTATCTGAGGAAGGATGTTCTTGGTATTGAGGAAGTACAGCCAATTGATTCCTGGGATGGCACGACTGACATATGAGGAGAGATTGACTCTGTTACGATTGCTTAGAAGAATGAAGGGTGACCTTATAGAAACATAGAATATTCAAACAGCACTAGACAGGTTAGATACAGGAAGGACGTTCCTGATGGTGGGGGAGTACAGAACCCAGGGTCATAGTCTAATGAAAAGGGGTAAGCCTTTAAGGACTGAAATGAGGAGACATTTCTCCACCCAAAGATTGGTGACCCTGTGAAATTCACTGTCACAGAAAGCGGGTGAGGTCAAGAAGGAGGTAGATATTAGCTCTTGTGGCTGAAGGTATTATGGGACATGGCCAGAGGGCGGGATTAGAATATCTAGCTCAATGATCAGCCATGGTCATTGAAAGGTGCGGCAGGTTTAAGGGATCAAGTGGCTTACTCTTGTTCCTATCTTTGAGACTTCTGTGTATCCTGACACAGATCTGATGGACCAGGCAGTATCCATCTGCACTGTCCCATTCTGTCACTGTGTGATATTCCCAACTTCAGATGTAATTTGTGGATCACAGTTCGAAATTCAGTTATTGCATGTGGAGTAGGAGCAGCGGTGCAAATAACATTTGTGATTGCTTTTCTTCATTGGTGTTATCTACAGAATACTTTCCCATTCAGAACTTGGTATGTCATTTTAGTTCTAGGCAATGGGGCAAAATTTTGTGCTGTGTAACCAGCAGAGCAAAAATAAGCACAAGTAATTTTGGCGCAGTATCTTTAAGCTTTCTATTGAGTGTGATTGGAAAATTAGAAACAAAGACAAGAGGAGATACATGAAACTGTCCCCATGTTTTTGAAGCTGAAATGAATGATGTCTATGGCCTCAGATGATGAAAGACTTGAGCTTTAACTGTAGCAAGACGCTGACACTGAAATGATTGGAAGTAAACCTGATTTGGAGAGGCCAGTGTTGGACTGGGGTGTACAAAGTTAAAAATCACACAACACCAGGTTATAGTCCAACAGGTTTAATTGGAAGCACACTAGCTTTCGGAGCGACGCTCCTTCATCAGGTGATAGTGGAGGGCTCGATTGTAACACAGAATTCAAAGCAAAAATTTACAGTGTGATGTAACTGAAATTATACATTGAAAAATTGATTGTCTGTTAAGCCTTTCATCTGTTAGAAGACAGTGATAGTTTCACTTCTTTCATGTGTAAATCACAAAACCTATTTTGTGATAGGCAGCAGAGAAAAGTGACCGAGCAGAGGCTGATAGCTAAGTTTGGTACCCATAGGGAGGGCCTCAGTCAGGACCTTGGGTTCATATCACATTACAGGTGATCACTATTGCACTACACACACACACACAGATATGCCTACACATACACACACTCTCACATACACACGGACACAGGTACACACAGCGTGCGCACAGACACCACACACACCCTTATAGACACACACCTGATGAAGGAGCGTCGCTTCGAAAGCTAGTGTGCTTCCAATTAAACCTGTTGGACTATAACCTGATGTTGTGTGATTTTTTAACTCTGACACTGAAAGTCATCGGAGACAGGTAACATTGTTTTTAAATTAATGAGGAGAAGTGAGATGGCAAAGATTCTTTAGGATTGAGTGCTACATTTATTTCAGGTATCAGGTAACCAGCATGTCCCAGTAGTTTCTTTTTCCCTGTTCATGAGACATGAGCATCACTGGATGAGCCAGAGTCTGTTGCCCATTCATATTTGCTCTGGAGAATGTGCTGTCATTCTCCTAGAAAATAAAGTTCATGAGTTCATAAGGTGCTGGTGGAGGAACCTTGGTAAGTTATTGTAGTTCACCTTGTGAATGATACACAATGCTATATTGATGGTGAAGGGAATTAATGTTGATTGTGGGTGGGATGTTTTTTACGTGGGCTGCTTTGTCTTGGAGGGTGTTAAGCTTCTTCAGTGCAGTTGGAGCTATACATTTCCAAGTCAGTGGAGGATATTTCATCACACTCCTGATTATGCTTTGTAAATAGTTGAATTGAGGAATCAGAGAGGGAGTTACTCGCTACAGGCATCCTGGCCTCTGACATGTGCAGCGAAAGTATTGATGTGGTTAGGGTTAGGGTTAGGTTGATCCAGTTTGGCTCCTGGTAACTCTCAGGTTGTGGGTGATTCAGCAATGGTAATGCTATTGAATATCCAAAGCAATGTTTGAATCTTTCTTGGTCGGAATCGTCATGATGTGGCCCTCCTGTGGTGTAAATGTTATCTGCCACTTGACAGCCCAAGCCTGATGGTTGGCCAGGTTTTGCTATACATAGACACAGTCTGCTTGACTGTGGGTTGTAACTGATGCTGAATGTTATGCATCCATAAATGAATGTCTCAATGCTGATGGAGGGAAGGTCATTTACAAGGCAGCTGAATTGCGAAGGTTAAATGATGATCTATTTGAAGTCATCAAAATACTAACAGGAAAAGACACGGTAGGTAAAGTTAAATTACTTCCACAAGTTGGAGACTCTAGAATTAGGGACCATAGCAGAAATCTTAATGCTATGATCAGGAGAGATCTCAGGAAGCATTTCTTCACACAAAAGATGATAAAAGTTTGGAAGTCTCTTCCACAAACTGCAGCTGATGCTAGATCAGTTGTTAATGTTAAATCTGAGGTCAATACATTTTTGTTAAACAGAAATATTCATGGACAGGGGCCAAAAGAATTTGGAATAAGCCATGATATCACTGAATGGCAATTAGATTCATGGGTCTGAATGGCTGACTCCCGTTCCTATGTTCCCATGTTGGGTTTAGGACACCACCTTGAGGAACTCCTGCAGTATTGCCTGATGATTGGCCTCCACAAAGACCGCAGCCACCTTCCTTTGTCCTCGGCATGGCTCCAAACAGTGGAGAGCTTTCTCCCTGATTCCTATTGATTTCAGTTTTGCTCAGGCTCCTCGATGGCGCACTTGCTGCTTTCATATCAAGGGCAATCACTCTCAACTCACTTGGGGAATTCAAATCCCTCTTTCCTGTTTTGACCAAGGCTGTAATGAGGTCAGGAGCTGCATCACTGAGCAGGCTATTCCTTTGCAAGTGCCATTTAACAGTCCTGTTGATAACCTCTTCCATCACTTTGCTGAGGATTGAGAGTAGACTCTTGGAACAGTAATCAGCTGATTGGATTTGTCCTGCTTTTTCTACACAGGCCATTTTGGGTCATTTTCTATATTGTTAGGTAGATGCTGAAATGTTGTAGCTATTGAAACATCTTGGTTTGGGATGCAGCTAATTCTATAGCAAAAATCTTCCATACTATTTCTGGAATGTGTCACACTCCATAGCCTTGGAGATATTCAGTATCATCAGCCATTTCTTCTTATCCCATAGCGTATATCAAATTGATTGAAGACTGCATGGGTGATGCTCGTGGCCTCTATGGGAGGTCGAGGCAGATCAACCACTCACCACTCTGGTTGCCCATGGAAGCAAACATTTCAGCCTTGCCTTATGCACTTCAGCACTGGGCTCACCTCCTGCTATTGCCCAATTGTCCAATACCATTCACAGCTGAATGTGACAGGACTGCAGAGCTTAGATCTGACCATAGATCTGGGATGGCTTTGCTCTCTCTGATTCTGCTAGTGGGTAAGCAAATGGTTCTGTGTTGTTGCCTTTCTTTAAATATACTTCTATATTCCTAATGCATGCATTGTTTTAAATGGCACTCAGCTTTTCTATTTCTGAGTTTGGTTATTTTAGATAATCAGGAATTCCATTCATCCCTATTAACTCTGAATGCAGACACTGGAATGGACTATTTTACTCCTGACAACTGATTATCAATCTGTTCTCTATCACTTACACACTTTACCAAATACCTTCTAAAATTTTGTATTTAGCATTTAATAATTATTGTACAGACTAGCTGCATGTAAATGAATTTTGTAAAACTATGCACATTCTCCTTAAGTTAGTTTGCAGTTTTCTAAGCAGTCAATTTTTCTGTCCTTTTATAATGGAGTGTAGCAATTTTCTCACAACTGATATTAAACCTGCAGGCTGAGATAATGTGGTTTGTCTTCCTTTAATGAATATGACATTTGCTAGCACATTCCTAAACTCAGTGAGCTTTTGGCTGATTAGCAACAATATGTCCATAATTTTCTAGCCTATTTTACTCATTGACAATTCAAAATACTTTGGCTTAATCGTTTTGTTTCAGTTTCATTAGTTTGTGGGTTATATGCACGCATTAATACCTGCCAGTTTGTCCCTATTTCCAATTTCTAATCTTCCTTGTATCATGAGCACATTACATTTTTTCCCATTGCACAAAATTGAAGCAAATAGTAATTGAACAAATCAGTCATGTCCTTACCCTCTACAACTGTATTTGCAAACTAGTTTACAATGAGTCTTCAACCTTCTTTACTACTCTTTGATTTTAGGCGCAATGATAAGGTTCTTGGCTACTATGTTCAATACTGCTTGAATTTATTTTTACTATGTCACGCTTAATCTAATTATTGTCCAGCAGTTAGATTTTGCAATTGAAACTGCTGCCATCTTGGACATGCAGAAAGTCTATCATGATAATGTTGGGTCCAATACTTAGCTGTAATACAGGTGCTGAAATTGGCAATTCACTTTTTTAAAAATCATTAATAGACAATTGAGCTTGTTTAAAAAAAAGGCTTGAATGTTATGCCACTGATGACATAGAATCCCTACAGTGTGGAATCAGGCCCAACAGGTTCATATCAATCATCCCGTCCAGATCCAACCCCCCCACCCCCTGCATTTTCCACGGTTAACCCACAACGCCTGCATGCTGTGCTCAATTTAGCACGGTCAATCCTCCAAGATTGCACATCTTTGGACTGTGGGAGAAAGCAAGAACACCCAGAGTAAACCCACACAGATACAGGGAGAACTTGCAAATCCCACACAGACTGTCTCCCGAGGGTGGGATCAAACCAAGGTCCCTGATGCTGTGAGGCTGTGATACTAACCACTGAGCCACCATGCTGCCCAAATAAAGAATCCTTATAGTGCAGAAGCAGACATTCAGCCCATCAAGTCTGCAACACTCCAAAGAGCATCCCACCCAGACCCATCCCCTAACCATGCATTTTCCATGGCCAATCCATCTAACCTGCACATCTTTGAACTATGGGAGGAAACCAGAGCACCTAGAGCAAACTCCATGCAGACAGTCACCTGAGGGTGGAATCAAACCTGGGTCTCTGTGAGGCAGCAGTGCTAACCACTGAGCCATCATGCCAAACCCAATACATTTGATGTGGGTGGGTGCATTGGAGTGGAGTTATGCTTTCTCATCCTCTTGAGTTGATAAAGCAAGAAGGAAGAGTTGGACGGGTGCATTTTTCTAGGGGAAGCTCTGCATACAATGTGGAAATGGGTTGGGGAAGGAGCAGGGGAACCAACCAAGATGGTTTCAAGCTCTCTGCTTCCTCAAGTGGCCTCTGAAGCTTACTCACTCGCCTTTAATTCCCTCCACCCTCGTCCTAACATGCATAATACCTCCTCACCATTGATTAAATGAAACACTGTGATTGACAACATTATCAGAGGGTAAGAGGACCAATATATTTCAAGAGAAATGTCAAATATTTTTTGTTAAGTCAATGACTTATGATTGGGAATGCTCGTGACTCCTCCGAGAGTCCATAAACTATGTCGATGTACAGGAAAGGCCTGACTTTACTAAAATTCTAATAGGGTTTGAAATCTTTGCTTTGAACTGAGAAGGGAAGGCATGCTGGCCACCTGGGCTTGCTCTTATCCCGTGCTGATGAGAAATGTCGGAAACAGGAATAAGCTTGGAAGTTGGAACTAGAATCTGGTCTCGCCTGAATTTTTAACGGGCTGCAAATTGCAGCGAGTAATTCACGACCATCATCTACAAGATACAAGTCAGGAGTCTGATGGAATACTCCCCCTTTGCCTGGATGGGTGCAGCTCCAACAACGTTCAAGAAGCTTGACACCATCCAAGTCAAAATAGACAGGCAGGAGGCTGGAAGAACACAGAAAGCCAGCAGCATCAGGAGGTGGAGAAGTCAACATTTTGGGTATTACCCTTGTTCAGGTGTGGAAGAAAGGTTACACCTAAAACATTGACTTCTCCACCTCCTCATGCTGCTTGGCTTACCGTGTTCTTCCAGCCTCCTGCCTGTCTACTTCGGACTTCAGCATCTGCTGGGTTTTTTTGTCTCTTACCACCAGGGCCAAAAAAGCTGCTTGATTAGCACCATTTCCATGAACATTCGCTCCCTCCAGCACTGACACACATTAACAGTATTGTGTATTGTGATAATACAGTTGTGGGCAAAATCACCAGCCTTGGAGTCAGAGTCGGGGTTCAACGACGGAGTTTATTATACAAGGAAATCCCGGAACTCCGGGGAGAGAAAGACACTAACAGCACAGTGGTCAGCTGTGATTCTTCTCTCAACCCAGAGCACATGTCAAGATACTTCTATACATTTTGTAATATAATGGGTCAGTGATGAGGTTATTGTCTTTGTAACATAGTTTGTTTATTGTAAACATTGCAGAATCATTGATAGTTTTGGTGCACTCATTGTCAGTTCCACCGCAGCCTTTGTTAATTTCAGTGCGGTCGTTGTCAGTTTCACCATAGACATTGTCCATTCAATGTCTGCGTGGAAACCCAATGCTGTAGCAATGGGCGCTAATTGCTCTTCCTGAGAAGGACGGTTCTACAGCCCTGGCTATTAGCACTTTGCATTGAGTCTGTATCAAACAGTTATCAAAGGTGTTGGCTGAACCCAGACACTTCGGTGGGCTGTAAAAGCTGGTCGTGAGTATTCTCTCCCCCGCCCGCCTTAAACTAATCATCTAGGTTGTGAGTGCATTGTGCTGACATTCTGGTGGACCTAGGCAGTATCTGTTTTTGCTCTGCTGTCTCTCTCCATATTGTGGTCCGGCGGCCACTTTGTGAGTCAAGTGGCCAACTTCTAGTTCAGCAGCCATCTTATGTATCTGTGTGCCTCGTGTCACCCTGTCCCATGCCATTTCCCACTTCAATAATATGACTTTAAGAATTGTTTTTATGAAGAGAAGTTGAGATAGAGGTAGCGAGTGGTTTGTTCCCAGCCAATAAACAGCTTGTGAGGCCTTGGTTGTTTTTTCCTAAAACTCAAACAATAGAAGCTCTGACAGAGCCAAAATTTTTAGTTTAACTTTAGGGTCTCTTCCCAGCTATGACAAACACTTGAGTTCTCTCTCTCAGAATTTTCCCTTGATGTTCTTGCCTCCTGAACTGGAGAATTGCATGTGAAATAATCTATTTTACTGAATTTGCCTTTGCCATGAGTGTGTTTATTGATTTAGATTAGATTACTTACAGTGTGGAAACAGGCCCTTCAGCTCAATAAGTCCACACCGACCCACCCTCACCCAGACATGGGGAGAATGTGCAAACACAGTCAGTTGCCTAAGGCGGGAATTGAACCCGGGTCTCTGGCACTGTGAGGCAGCAGTGCTAGCCACTGTGCCACTGTGCTACCCACGGTGTTACTATGGAACATTTGCTGTTTAGCAGTTAAGTAACCATTTTTCCATTAAGTTTTCCAATAGTGTTGTTATTCCAATTATTCTTCCTTTTGTTTGTATTTTAACTAAAGTGTAAAAATAATGTATGTTTTGCTTCAAGCCTGGTAATTTGACCAATCGAGCCTTTAAAAATAAGAAATGGCTGGAGTCCAGATGTCTTCTTAATATATTTTGAGGGGGTTAGGTCTGATCCATAATAGTATCACCTACAAGATGTACTTCAGAAATTTACTAAAGACCCTCAGACAACACCTTCCAAACCCAAGACTACTTTCATCTGGAAGGACAAAGGCAACATACACATGCGAACATCACTAGCTACAAGTTCTCCTCCAAGGCAGTCATCCTGACTTAGAGTCATAGAGTCATAGAGATGTACAGCATGGAAACAGACCCTTTGGTTCAAACTGTCCATGCTGACCAGATATCCCACCCAATCTAGTCCCACCTGCCAGCACCCGGCCCATATCCCTCCAAACCCTTCCTATTCATATACCCATCCAGATGCCTCTTAAATGTTGCAATTGCACCAGCCTTCACCACTTCCTCTGCCAGCTCATTCCATAACCCATACCACCCTCTGTGTGTAAAAGTTGCCCCTTAGGTCTTTTTCATATCTTTCCCCTCTCATCCTAAACCTATGCCCTCTAGTTCTGGACTCCCCGACCCCAGGGAAAAGACTTGCTTATTTATCCTATCCATGCCCCTCATAATTTTGTAAACCTCTATAAGGTCACCCCTCAGCCTCCAACGTTCCAGGGAAACAGCCCCAGCCTGTTCAGCCTCTCCCTATAGCTCAAATCCTTGGCAACATCCTTGTGAATCTTTTTTGAACCCTTCCAGGTTTCACAACATCTTTCCGATAGGAAGGAGACCGGAATTGCACGCAATATTCCAACATTTGCAACTATATCACTGTTCATTCACTGTTGCTGGGTCAAAAGCCTGGAACTCATTTCCTAACGGCATTGTGGATCTACGTACAGCTCATGGCCTGCAGGCGTTCAAGAAGGCAGCTCACCTTCTCCTTCACCTTCACCTTCTCCTTCTCCTTCTCCTTCTCCAGGGCAACTAGGGATGGACAATAAAAAATGCTGACCCAGCCAGAGATGCCCACAACCTACCATCCTGGGCCCTAGTAATTAAAAATGACGTATAGCCTTTAAATTCTGAGGACTAAGTTGCCACAAATTCTTCCCATCCTAGTTTCATCCTACAACAGCACTTAAACAACTTTTCTCTTCAGCTTTGTAACAAAGTCACTATTATTCATCAGAGTTTCTGTTTGCGGAGTCTGCCTGTTGAACAGCAACAACATGATGTTCAGTCCAGCTTGTGACAGATTGGTTGAATACATAACCTCTTGTGTAAAAGTCTTGCTAGTTTTTATTCTCCCATCCAATGAATTCATGACTCAAGGACAGAACACTTACAGGGTGTCTGTAGGCAGGAAAGCAAATAGCTCTGCTGGTGACAGGCTTTCAAAAAATCGCAACAGAAGGTGACACATACATTCCTACCCTCCTGTTGTTCTGTATCAGGAGACTGATACAAACACTTCAAACCATGACAACATGCCTGTGCAACAAATCAAGTAATTGAAGCCCAAAGTTTCAGGTTCAATCGTACATGTTGTATTAGTTGTATTTAAAAAGTACTTAGCAAATGTTTCCACTTTAGTATCACTCAGATTTGCCACATCCATGATTTATATACAGTTTGTGTGTGTGAGAGACAGATGATCAGGATGGATGCACATACAATGGCCTAAATGTTATCCAACTTCATAATAGTTGGGAGAGAGACCCAAAACCACTAATCCTAACTAGCCTTCCATGTAGACCCCAAACATTTTGGACTGCAGATACCAGATGTCCAAGAGTCTCATCAGAAAATGCCAGGTGTGTTTATGAAATCATTCTACATCAGGTGCTTACAGTTCAATTGGGAGCCAAATCAAAATTGAATTTGGGTTTGTGGGTTTTCCAGGTCACTCTCTTTTTATTTGGACCAAATAAAATTTTGATTTTGATTTATCATTATCACATGTTTCAAGATACAGTGAAAAGTACAGTTTTGCATGCAAACCAGTCAGATTATACCTTATGTAAGAACATTAGGGTAATAGAACAGATTGGAGAATGTAGTGTTATAGCTACAGAGGAGTTGCAGAGAAGGATCAGCTTTAATATATGAGAAGACCATTCATAAGCCTGATAACAGCAGGGAAGAAGGTGTTCTTGAATCTGTTGGCATGTGTTTTCAAACTTCTGTGTCTTCTTCCTGATAGAAGAGGGTGGAAGAGAACGTAAGTGAAGTCTTTGCTTATGTCGACTACTTTCTGGAGGCAGCAGAAAGTATAAACAGAGTGAATGGAAGGAAGGCTGGTTTGTGTAATGGGCTGCATTCACAACTCTCTACTTCCATGTGGTCTTGGGCAGAGCAGTTGTCATACCAAGCTGTGATACATCTGGGTAGGATGCTCGCTATGGTGCAATATAAAAATCGGTAAGAGTCATTGTGTTCATGCCGAATTTCCTTAGTCTACTGAAGAAGTAGAGATGTTCCTGTGCTTTCTTGACTGAAGTATCAATGTCGATGAACCAGGATAGATTGTAGGTCATAGTTACTCCTTGGAGAATGGAGCTCTCAGCCACCTCCACCTCAGCTGCACTGATATTGACAGGGGCGTGTCCTCCACTCCGTTTCCTGCAGTCAATGACCAGCTCCTTCATTTTGCTGATATTGAGGGAGAGATTGCTGTCTTTACATCATGCCACATGTCTGTCCCTTTCCAAGAAGTTAATTCCAGACCTATCCAAGAAGTCTTTAGTCTCACCCAGCTCTGATGATGGCCTCTTCCAGCTCAACCTAGTCCTTAATATTGACCTTCCTTCTCCCATCACCTCAACCTTTTGCCCTCTAATTGTTGCCACTAATATACATGATGCTAATACTGGCTCCACTTGATCCTAATGTGTTAAAATGGCCCCAGAAGTACACTAGTTGCAGGATCGCAGTACCAAATTCCACCAGCTCAATGCCACTCCTTTCCCCCATCATATTGCAGGCATCAGTTTATCCCTTTCTCCATCCATCATCATGGTCTGTCTCTCATACATTACACTGTAGAACCACTGTTAGATGAAGCAGCTGTCCAGCACCACTGTTCCCCTGGTGTTTCAAACTTGGCCTATTTGGTCTTGTAGTTAGATTCAGAAATTAACTCGAGCATTTGAAATATCTGAATCAAGTCTTGCAGGTGTAGAGTCGATTAGGAAGTGCTGATTTTGTCTTTTTTGTGATTTATTTTTACCTGGACTTGTCCTTTGGGTGAAAGTATTAAGCATTTTGATTTGATTTGATTTATTATTGTCACATGTACCTAGGTACAGTGAAAAGTTGTGTTTTGAGTGCAGTAAAGGCAGATCATACCATACAAAATGCATAATGATAATAGAACAGAGTGAGGAATACAATGTTACGGCTGCAGAGAAGGTGCACAAACAACAAGATCAACATTAACTTTAAAAATTGAGAGGTCCACTCAGAAGTCGATTAACAGTGGGGAAGTAACTGTTCTTGGATCTGTTGGTATGTGTGTTTAAGCTTTTTCTTCTGCCTGATGGAAGAGGTTGGAAGAGATTATAACCGGGGTGGGAGGGGTCTTTGATGATGTTGGTTGCCTTGCCGAGACAGTGAGAAGTGTAGATGGAGTCAATGGATGGAAAGTTGGCTTGTGTGATGGCTGTGTTCACAACTCTCTGTAGTTTCTGACAGTCCTGGGTAGAGCAGTTACCATACCAAGCCATGATATACCCAGACAGAATGGTTTCTATGGTGCATCGATCAAAAATTGGTAATACTCTTTATGGACATGCCGAATTTCTTGAGCCTCCTGAGGAAGTAGAGGCACAGTTGTGCTTTCTTGACTGTAGCATCATTGTGGGTGGACCAGGACAGATTGTTGTTCATCCCTCCTGGGAAATTGATGCTTTCGACCATCTCCACCTCAGCGCCATAGATGTAGATTGGGACATGTCCTCCATCTTACTTCCTGAAGTAAGTGTTGGAAAGATTTTGTCCAAATAAAGAAGCAACAAACAAACGCATACAGATTTTAAAGCTCAACACTCTTCACTTACCGAAACACCAGCTATACCAATATCAATCGGCAATTATCGTGATATGCCATTCAGCACAACTCTGGCATCTGTGTCTAACTGAATGTGCGTCACTAAGTGCTGCCATTTCAGTGAAATGAGCAGATTATAAGGACTTATGCCGAAATGTCAATTCTCCAGCTCCTCAGATGCTGCCTGACCCGCTGTGCTTTTCCAGCACCACACTCTCGACATAATGAAAACTGCAGACATGAGTGATGACTATTCTTAATGTAAAGTGGACTCAAATTAAGTTTCTAGTATTTAGTGCTGTGTATTAACAACAATTAGATGGAAACCTTGAGGAAATTTTGATTTTTCTACCTATACTTCAATAGTATTGATATATAAGGTAATGGTTCTGAAAGGGTTAATGTTGGAAACTGCATTAAACTCCACCCAATCTGATGATGCCATAAGGACTTCAGTGCTGAAAGGAAGAACATCTTGGGATCTTGTAGGTTAAAGATGCGTTTCCATGGATCTCCTAGAACCCATATAGTAATGCCTATCGAACAGATGTATCCTGTTCCTGATTACTACTATATAATAACCCTGATCATGTTTAAACAAGAGTGTCTCACATGAAGACTCAGCAGTCTTCTTCCTTTATCTTTGTAAACCAAGTAGGCACTTAAACCTGGTCAAGGAAAGAGGATAGTGGGTCAAGCTGGTAGGGACTGACATCACAACCCCTAATAAAGCGTTTCTTGTACCTAGCATTAAAATGAAGTTAAAACTGGAGGAGAGAAAAGCTAAGAAGTTTTAGACTTGGAATAAAACCAATAAAGCTGGAAATAGCAGATTAATCAGCATCATTGAGAGTGAAGACAGGTGACTATTTTAGAATATCAGCATTTGCCAGATCGGGACACTCCTTAACCTTTCCAGCATTTGTTATAAATCCACTTTAGTCCTCGAATTTGAATAAAGTCCTTTCCATTTGAATGACCAAATGTTCTGTGCACTAAAGGGAAACACTCAGACACCATAATGTATAGGAGCAGAATGAGGCCATTCGGCTTATCGAATCTGCTCCGCCATTGGATCATGGCTGATAAGCTTCTCCACAGCATTCTCCTGCCTGAGCCCTTAATCCCTTCATCAATCAAGAACCTATCTATCTGTGTATAAGAACTTTGGATCTGTAGCTTGTGTGCCACAAAATTAACGTGTTTTGGATTCCCCCTCCCCCACCCATCTTTGAAGAAAGGCAAGAATGTTTCAGCTTCCATTTATTTTTACTCCATGTGGCCCCAAAATACCAGGCATACAAGAAAATTGACATTCGTTAAAATCCTTAGAAGCCAAAGTGCATCAACAAATCAGGACAGAAAGGGCCATGTTGATGGGTGTAGAGCTGATGCAAATAATTCATGATGATAGTTTATGTCCATATACAACAGACATAAAAACAGATGTCTCCATTCCAGTTCTTTATATTCCAAACAATCCTTATATTCCAAACTATTACATTCCTGTGGAGTAAGTGGGACTTGAACCCAGACCTCTTGTTTCCATTGCAGTTTTATGCTGCCAAAATCAGTTTGTCTTCTAAGCCTTTTGTGCCCTAGTTTATTAACTGCGGCTACAGAAGTTTGTGCTAACATGTGTTACATGAAATATTGAAGGTAAGCAAACCGTTTGCTTCCACCCGATGTGTACAATAGGTGGCACTGTAGTATAAACACAAACTAAAATTCTCCTCACGGTGTCAGCATTTGGAGATTGACTGCTCCAATCAGACGTGTTTGTGCAAGGCTCTCAATAATATGCACGATAAAACAATGTTTACGAGGTATTTTTCTTTATTCTTTCATGAAATGTGGACATTGATGTCAAGGCCAGAATTTGTTCCCCATCTCTATATTTTGCTGAGCTGCATGGTTGACAAGAACAGTTCAGAGGACAAATAAAAGTCCAACCAGATCTCTGGTTTCAATTCTCCAAGTGATATTAATGAACCAGATGAGTTTTAGAACAATTGATAGTTATTGTCAGACATGATCACTGAGAATATCTTTATATTCCAGATTTATGATTTGAATTTAAACATCATCAGCTCATATGGTGGGATTTGAACTAATGTCCCACGAACACTAAGAGCAGTGCCTCTGGGCATTGACATTACCATCACACCATCATTGCTCCTATATGACTGAGTATGAGTCACATAATCGTGTGGGTGTATCAAAATAGCAATTATTATGGATTAGCTAAATCATGAAGAATAAATGACAAAGTATAGCCTTAAGTCATAGAATAGAATCCCTACAGTGTGGAAGCAGGCAACTTGGCCCATTGCATCCATACTAACCCTCTGAAGAGCTTCTCACCCAGACCCACCCCAAATGCAGGAAATGTCGCCCTGCATTTCCCATGGTAAATCTACAAACCTGCACATTCCAGGACACTATGGGCAACTTAGCTTGGCCAACCCACCTAACCTGCATATTTTTGGACTGTGGGAGAAGACTGGAGCACCTGGAGGGGGCTGAACAGACATGGGGAGAACGTACAATGCCCACACAGATAGTTGCCTAAGCGTGGAATCAAACCCAGGTCCCTGGTGCTATGAGGCAGCAATGCTAACCACTGAGCCACCATGGCACCCTTAAATCAGCATCTAACCTGCAGGCCTCCACAGACTAGGTGGGATAAGCAGTTCCTGCTTTGTAAAACAATAAAGAACCAGAGGGCACAGTTTTAAATTGTTTTTGCAAAAGAAGCAAATGCGAGGTGAGAAAACCCTGTTCACTCAGCAATGATATGGAATGCATTTCCTGGAATTTTGGTGGAGGCAGATTCATTCAAAGCATTCAAGAGGATATTAGAGGATTATTTAAATTGAAACAGCCCCAGGGTTACGGGGAGAAGACAACAGGCTGTCAAGAAATTAAAATACCCAGAGAGCTGCTGCAGACTTGGTAGGCCAGATGGCCCTCTTGTGCATTGTAACAACTCTGTGATTCGTACAGTAGGGAGAGTGGTGGAAAATGTGTGGATTTGTGTGTTGTATTTCTGTCATAGAGCTGGTATCAACAACATCATGCCTTTGGCATTGGAAGCTTAATCTATCAATAGTGCAATGGGTAAGCAGCACGTAAAACGTACATATAGTAAACAAAAATCTCGAGGACGGGTGTATGTCTGAGCCACACAAGCAAGAAAATAACCTTCAGCCGACTAATGGAAAAGGAACTGCGATATCAGTTGGAAGCCACTGGATTGTAAATCTGCTTTGCCACATTAGCTGTCAGCAACAAAACCTGACCAGTTTAGTACCCATGCCGTCGAATTAGCAGAGGGAAGTGTAAGAAAAATAAAGACCTACATTTATCGAGAACATTAGATGCCACAAAGCACTTTCCAATCTCTGAACTGCAGTTAAAAGGGTAGTCGTTTTCTCAGTGTAGGAAGGAGAGCAACCAATTTGCATACAGTATGTTGTCATGAACAACATGGTGGTAATCATCGTAGAATCCCTATAGCATGGAAACAGGCTATTCAGCCCATTGAGTCCACACTGATCCTCCAAAGATCATCCCACTCAGACCCACCCCATCCCTGCAACCCCACATTTCCATGTCTAACTCACCTAGCGTGCACATTGCTCAACGCTGTGGGGCAAGTTAGCATGACCAATCCGCCTAACTTGCACATCTTTGGAATAAAGAAACAGAAATTGCTGGGAAAACCAGCAGGTATGGGGAGAAATCAGAGTTAACATTTCACGTCAAGTGACCCTTCCTCAGGACTGGACATCTTTGGACTGTCAGAGGAAACTGGAACATTTGGAAGGGACCCACACAGACACAGAGAGACAGTGCAGTTTCTACTCAGCCAGTCACCCAAGGCTGGAATTGAACCCAGGTCCCTGGTGCTGTGAGGCAATGGTACTAACCACTGAGCCACCCTACCTGTTTTCCTGCTGTTGATTTCAGTATACATTTCGGTGTTCATGAGGATTACGATTGGGCACAGTGTGCCTAGATAACACATTTTCCAGGGTGCACCACTGCTTTCAATGAGGGGATTAGTGTTGGCCAGGGTTGGGGTGTGCTCACCTACCAAGTAACTGCTAGTAAATCAGGAACTGCTGGCAAATTTCCCTGGAGCGCTTGCTGGGAGGGCTAGGAGGAGATTTTCAGTGTGGAGACTGTGAAAAGTGAGCAGTCTTGGGTTCAGTTGTCGGGGGGGGGGGTCATTATGTGACTTCCTGGTAAAGACAAACTATGGAAAGATCAAAGAACTATGGATGCTAAAAATCTGAAACAAAAACAGGGTCTGTCAGTGGTGCTGGAAGAGCACAGCAATTCAGGCAGCATCCGAGGAGCAGTAAAATTGATGTTTCGGGCAAAAGCCCTTTATCAGGAATACAGGCAGAGAGCCTGAAGCGTGGAGAGATAAGCGAGAGGAGGGTGGGGGTGGGGAGAGAGTAGCATAGAGTAGTGGTGGAGGGAAAATTAGGCAGACAAATGGATTGTTGATGGTAAGCCAGGGAAGAATAAAAGGTAACAATGGGGGCTAAAGAGGGTGAAAGTGGGGCGGTTGTGCTGAGAGCAGCTCCTGTCACGCCAGGATTTGGAGTGTGAGAGTGGGTAAAAGACATGGAAGGAGATGTTCAGGTTCTAAAGTTATTTAATTCAACATTAAGTCCTGAAGGCTGCAGAGTCCCCAAGAGAAAAGTGAGATGCTGTTCCTCTAGCTTCGCTGGAGCACTGCAGCAATCTGAGACAGAGATGCCAGCCAGCGAACATGGGAGGATAGTGACTGGAAGCACATATTCCCTACCCCCTTCCCAACCTTGTCCAGGGGCCATGCCCTCTGGGACACCCTGGTCCATCCCTCCTCCACTCCCAATATCTCTCTAGACCCCCATAGCAGCATGCTATGCAATAGAAAATGTGATACCTGCCCATTTACATCCACTCTCCTCACTACCCAAGGCCCCAGACCCACCTTCCAAGTGAAACAGTGATTTGCCTACATTTCATTCAAACTATGCTGTTCACAATGCAGTCTCCCGAGGCAACGAAACACCAACTGGCTTTTCTTCTCTGGCTCGCTATTAATGAATCCTTTGCTTTTCTCTTTCTTTCCTTCTTTTTCTCTTTCTTTCTTTCTTTCTCTCTCTCTCTCTCTCTCTCTCACACACTGGTCTCCATCTCCACCTATTTGCTCACTCCTTTATCCTCCACCCACTATCATCAAGATCAATGCGACTTTTGGCTCGATGCTGTCAGTTCTGAGGGCAGGTTGAATGGACTTGATACATTTCATCTGTTCCTCCCCCCACAGATGCTGCCAGACTTGCTGAGTTTCTGCAATGATTCCTGTTTTTGCAGTGGGAAAAAAACAGACTGATTCAAACAGAGCCATTCAAGTACCTGACGCTTTATTGCTGGGCTACTTGCATACACAATAATGCTACTGGCTCTATGATCTCCAGCCTGCTGTCTCACAGGATGCCTTATGCAGCTGCTGCCTGCCTTTGAGATCAACAATCCCGTGCTTGGTCCCATTCCTGGTGCAATTCCTAGCACCGCTCATCATCTTTCCATTTTAAAATGGCGTCACACTGGAAATGCACAAGGATCCTGAATTGATGAGGTAGCCCCTAAAGGTAGAATTGAATTGCAGACTGCAGGCACATGTCTTAAAGATTCATTCACAACTCAATTCAGACCTAACATCCATCTTTTAAACAGGGGATCCCTCTACTGATTTGATTTTTCATTGTCACATGTACCTAGGTACTGTGAAAAGTTTTGTTTTGCATGCAGCTCAGGCAGGTCAGGAGAACTGCCAGATTGAACAGAGTAACAGTAGGTCCAAATTTTCCCATCCTCCATTACTTTGCTTGATGGCACTGACATTTTTGGTGTACTGTGGTAAATCCAGCTCTCTGACATGGTCTGTGGGCAGGGCCAATAAGTGAACATGGTCCAGCATCTTATAGAGTCATAGAGTCATACAGCACAAAAACCAACCCTTCGATCCAACCAGTCCATGCCAACCATAATCCCAAGCTAAACTAGACCTGCCTGCCTACCGCTGACTCACATCCTTCAAACCTTTCCTATTCATGTACTTAGCCAAATGTTGTAATTGTACCCACAACCTCCACTTCCTCAGGATGTTCACTCCACATATGAACCATCCTCTGGGTAAACAAAATTTCCCCTCATTGTTTTTTAAAATCTCCCTCCTTTAACCATAAAAATGTGCCCCCTAGACTTGAAATCCCCCACCCTGGGGAAAAGACAATTGCCATTAACCCTAACTACGCCCCTCATTATTTTACAAATTTTTATTATTTGCCTGTCAACCTCCAATGCTCCAATGGAAAAAGTTCCAGCCAATCCAGCCTTTCGTTTTAACTCAAACCTTCCATATCTGGCAACATCCTGGTAAATCTCTTCTGAACACGTTCCAGTTTAATACTATCCTTCCTATAAGTGGCCGATCAGCACTGGACACAGTATTCCCGAAGAGGCCTCACCAATGTTCTGTACAACCTCAACATGGCTCCCCAACACCTGGTACTGAGTCCATTGCATTTCATCATTTATATAAATGATTTGGATGCTAATTTAGGAGATTAGATTAGATTATTTACAGTGTGGAAACAGGCCCTTCGGCCCAACAAGTCCACACCGACCCGCCAAAGCGCAACCCACCCAAACCCATTTACATTTACCCTTGCACCTAACACTACGGGCAGTTTTAGCACGGCCAATTCACCTAACCTGCATGGTTTTGGACTGTGAGAGGAAACCCATACAGACACGGGGAGAATGTGCAAACTCCTCACAGTCAGTTGCCTGAGGCGGGAATTGAACCTCGGTCTCTGGCGCTGTGAGGCAGCAGTGCTAACCACTGTGCCACCCACATACAGAGATACAGTTAATAAGTTTGCAGAGCATTGTTGATGCAGTCGGCAGAGAAGAAAATTACCTCAGAGTACAATGGCACCTTGATCAGATGGACCAATGGACCTAGGATTGGTGGATGGAGCTTAATTTAGTTAAAAGTGTAGTTTTGTGTTTTGGTAAGGCAAATCAGGGCAGAATTTATACAGTTAATGGAAGGGCCCTAGGGACTGTTGCCAATTAAAGATACTTTGGGGTGCAGGTGCATAGTTCCTTGAAAGTGGAAGCATAGGTAGACAAGGTGGTGAAGAAGGCGTTGGCTCACTTGCTTTCATTGGTCAGTGCATTGAGTATAGGAGTTGGGATTTCATCTTGCGGTTGTAGAGGACTTTGGTGAGGCCACTGTTAGAATACTGCACTTAATTCTGGTGTCCCCGCTGTTGAAAGTATATTGTTAAACTTGAAAGAGTTCAGATACAAAACACAAGGATGTTGTCATGATTGGAGGGTTTGAGCTACAGGGGGAGGCTGAATAGGCTGGAGCTGTTTTCTCAGGAGCATCGGAGGCTGAGGGATCACCTTATAGAGGTTTATAAAATCATGAGGGGCACAGTTAGGGTGAATAGTCACAATCCTTTCCCCATGGTAGGGGACTCCAAAACAAAAGGACAAAGGTTTAAGGTGAGAGGGAAGGATTTAAAAGGGACCTCAGGAGCAACTTACACAGAGCGTGGTGCATGTATGGAAAAGCCAGAGGAAGTGGTGGTGAGATACAATTACGATATTTAAAACACATCTGGATGGATATATGAACAGGAGGGATATGGGCCAAATGCTGGGACAAGGTCAGATTGGGACGTCTGGTCAGGGTGGATGAATTAGACCAAAGGGTCTGTTTCTGTGCTGTATGACTATGACTAGGTATATATGACTGCATGACTTTAAGTACATATGACTCTATGATTCTAATTTACTTCACAATACGCATGGGACAAATGCAATTGGACTGAGTAGGAAAGAGAAAATGTTAGCTGATTACGATTCAGTTTCTTTGGATTCATGTCATTACAGGGAAAAATCCCTTCCAGAATCCTAATGTGCTCCTATTGGCACTGATTGAGCTTGTTTTGTAGGAGGCCAGGATACAGGTAATGGCAGACATCTGCAGGACACTGTAGTTGCCTTAATGAGAATGGGAAACTGCCTGCTGAGGATGTTTAGTATTTAAACTCTTTTTCCTTTGGCTTATCCTCCAGTAACTTTTGCCTCATTCAGTTCAGCTGTTAGTGTACTCAGTGTAGGATGTGCCTTGTCATTGCCAGCTCTGGTGTAGAACTGCACAGAGCCACTAGGAGGTGACATTAGCACAGGAAGAGCTGCATGGTTTCAACAGTTTTTCTTCGAATGGAACTGTGCAGCTTAGAACTAAATTAAAGTCTCTCAATTATCTTTGCATCTTATATTAGGGAATTTCAACTTCCTCAAATATAAATTGGGACAGTCATGCTGTGAAGGGGTTAGAGGGGGACGGATTTTTCTTGGAATACGTTCAGGAGAACTTTTCATATCAACATGTAGATGGTCCAGCAAGGGATGGTGTAGTGCTGGATCTAATTCTGGGAATTAAAGCTGGACAGGTGTTCAAGATGGCAATGGAAGACCATTTTAGTGATAGCAACCACAACACTATGTGTTTTAAGTTTGTTGTGGAAAAGGGAAAATGCGGTCTGTAAAAAAAAAGTGGGGAATGAAAGGCAGGTTTCTGTTCAATTGAGACAGGATTTGACTAAAGTACACTGGGAATAGCTACTTCTGGGTAAAGTCTGGGTGTTCCTCAGGGTAGAGTTCTAGGCCCAACCATCTTCAGCTGCTTTATCAATGATCTTCCCTGCATTATAAGGTCAGGAGTGGGGATGCTTACACAATATTCAGTGTCATTTGTGATTCCTCAGATACTGATGCAGTCCTTCCCCAAAAACAAGATCTGGACCATATTCAGGCTAAGGCTGACAAGTGACAAGTAATTCGTGCCACACAAAAACTAATCAATGCCTATCTCCGATCTAATCACTGCCCCTTAGCATTCAGTGGTGTTACTATCATTGAATCCCCCCACAATCAACATCCTGGAGTTGCCATTGACCAGAAACTCAACCAAACTCACCACATAACTGACGTGGCTACAAGAGCAGATCAGAGACTAGGAATACTGGGGCGAGTAACTCACCTCCTGACTCCCCAAAACCTGTCCACTATCTAAAAAGCACAAGTCAGGAATGTGCTGGAATACTCCCCAACTGCCTGGATGGGTACAATTCCAAACAACACTCAAGAAGCTTTACGCCATCAGAATAAAGTAGTCTGCTTGATTGATACCACATCCCTAAGATCCACTTCCTCCACTACCAATGCTCGGTAGGAGCAGTGTGTACTGTTAATAAGATGCATTGCAGAAACTCACCAAAGATCCTTAGACAGCACCTTCCAAAACCATGACTGTTTCCACCTTGATCAACAAGGACAGCAGATATATGGGAACACCATCACCTGCATGTTCCCCTCCAAGCTACAAATTCTTGACTTGGAAATACATCACTGTTGCTGGATAAAAATCCTAGAATTCCCTCGACCCTGCTGCACCATTTAGTATGATCATAGCTGATCTCATCTAGGTCTCAACACTACTTTCCTGCCAACTCCTCGTATCTCTTCAAACCTTTACTAATTAAAAGTTCAGAGTCGAGAGTGTGGTGCTGGAAAAGCACAGCAAGTCAGGGGGCAGCATCTGAGGAGCAGGAGAACCGACACCTCGGGCAAGATTCCTGATGAAGGGCTCTAGCCCGAAACGTCGATTCTCCTGTTCCTCGGATTCTGCCTGACCTGCTGTGCTTTTCCAGCACCACACTCTCGACTCTGATCTCCAGCATTTGCAGTCTGCACTTTCTCCTAATTAAAATTTCATCTATCTTGTCCTTAAATTTATTCAGTATCTCAGCTTCCATCACACTCTGAGTCATGAATTCCACCAATTCACAGCCCTCTGAGCAAAATAATTTCTCCTTAGCTTTGTTTTAAATCTACTACCTCTTAACCTAAAACTATAGATGGCATATGGTGTACTGGGCTTTATTGGTAGAGGAATTGAGTTCCAGAGTCCTGAGGTCATGTTGCAGTTGTATAAGACTCTGGTGCGGCCTCATCTGGAGTATTGTGTGCAGTTTTGGTCGCCATACTATAGGAAGGATGTGGAAGCATTGGAATGAGTGCAGAGGAGGTTTACCAGGATGTTGCCTGGCATGGTAGGAAGATTGTATGAGGAAAGGCTGAGGCACTTGGGGCTGTTCTCATTGGAGAAAAGAAGGTTTAGGGGAGATTTGATAGAGGTGTACAAGATGATTAGGGGTTTAGATAGGGTAGACACTGAGAACCTTTTTCTGTTAACGGAGTCAGCTGTTACTAGGGGACACAGCTTTAAATTAAGGGGTGGTAGGTATAGGACAGATGTTAGGGGTAGATTCTTTACTCAGCGGGTTGTGAGTTCATGGAATGCCCTGCCAGTAGCAGTGGTGAACTCTCCCTCTTTATGGTCATTTAAGCGGGCATTGGATAAGCATATGGAGGTTATTGGGCTAGTGTAGGTTAGGTAGGCTTCGGTCGGCGCAACATCGAGGGCCAAAGGGCCTGTACTGCGCTGTATTTTTCTATGTTCTATGGATTGGCCAGGTGGGCAAATCGGTGGTGGATGGAAATTTGACCCTGATAAACGTGAGATGATACATTTCAGAAAAAAGTAACAAGACAAGGGGGTACACAATGAATAACAGGATGCTTGGAAGCTCTGAGGAATCATAGAGTACTTGTTCACAGATCCCTGAAAGCAGCAGGATAGGTTAATAGGGTGGTTAGGAAGGTATATGGGACACTTGCCTTCATCAGTCATTGCATAGATTGTGAGAGCAGGGAAGTCATATTGGAGCTTTGGAAACCCTTGATTAATCCACAGCAGGAGAACTGAGTGCAGTTCTGATCACAACACCATAGCAAGACCATGATTGCACTGGAGGGGCTACAGAGGAGATTTGCCAGGGGTATTAGCTAGGATGGAACAATTTTGATATGACAAGAAGCTGGATAAACTCAAGTTGTTTTCTTTGGAGCAGATTAATTTGAGGGTGGACCTGATAGAGGTGTCTAAGATTATGAGAGGCATGGACAGGGTGGATAGGAAGCAGCTTCCCTCTGAGTTGAAGGGTCAGTAACAAGGGGTCATGATTTTAAGGTGAAAGGCAGGAAGTTTTGAGAGAATCTGAGGGAAAGACATTTTCACCCAGGGGGTGGCAGGGTCTGGAATGCACTATTTGGGAAGGTAATTAAAGTGGGAAATTCTATAACTTTTGAATAATGCTTGGATGAATACTTGAAATGTCGTAATATTCAAGGCTATGGGTAAAGTGCTGGAAAGTAGGACGAGTGTAGATTCAGAGCATTTCTTTTGACTGGTGCCGATTTGATGAGCCCAAGGACCTCTTCTGTACTATATGACTATGTATAATGAAAGAAATGCTTGAAACATTTTAGAGGATATGAATCAATCTATAGCTTTAATAGAACACGGTTAATATATCTCTATATATTAATATATAGGAGGACTATCACCTGATCATGTTGTCCTTTAGTAATTTCTTGGCCTGTAGTTGCAAACCTGGGATGGCACAGTGGCTAACACTGCTGCCTCATATCATCAGGGACCCAGGTTCGATTCTAGCCTTGGGCAACTGTCTGGGTGGAGTTTGCACATTCTCTCCATGTTTGCGTGAGTTTCTGGTGTCCTCTCACAGTCCAAAGATGTGCAGATCAGGTGAATTGGTCATATTAAATTGCCCATAATTCTAGGTGCATTCGTCAGAGGGAAATGGATTTGGGTAGGCTATTCTTCACTGTTGGTTTGGGCTGAAGGGGCCTGTTTTCAAAACACTGGGGGAATCTAATCTAAAAAAACTATGCTAAATGTGAAATAACCCTTTATTCCAACAAAGCATTTCTTCCATTAACTGTATGCAGCACAGAACACGACATTAGGGTTTTTCTTCTGTCTTCTCACAACACAACAAGACAAAAAGGTTTACAAAGTTGTTCTTTTTCCGTCAGAGGTTCTGTATTTATCATTGGTTTGGTTGTTAAATTACGTGCCTGTCAATGTAGTCAAGTTAGGATCAGCACTTGCAGCTGAGACTGCAACTAAAATGAGATCCTTACAGGATCTGTTTTCATCTGGTTTTGCAGGAGCTAACTGTATTTTCATAAAAAGGATATGCTGCTTCAATCAAAAAATAGAATCAAAAAATAGAATATGTGCAGGGAGTACATTATTAAAGGGTTATAATGTCTACATTTTAACTATGGTTCTGACTGAATCTTTCAGATGCCTTCATTTATTATTCAGTCATTTTTGGCATAAAAATGATGTGTCAACAAAATCTAAACAACAAAACACACAATAACTGAGGACTGAAAGCTAATTGCTATCACATCACAACCTAATTTGCCTCAGCATGTTATGGCATTTTAATGAGTTCAGCAATAAATATATCATTTTTGTTAGTAAACCCAATGCAAAATATTTCAAAAATAACTTTGATTTTAAATTGGAAGTAAAGTACGTCGAGGTGACTACCTTGATATGGACTATCTCCCACCAGGGAAAAAGACCTTATCTATTTACCCCAGCCATGCCCCTCATGATTTATAAATTCTTTAAGGTTACCCGTCAGCCCCCCAATGCGCCAGGGGAAACAGTCCCAGACTGTATAGCCTTGACCTATAGCTCAATCCCTCCAATCCTGGCAACATCTTTGTAAATCATTTCTGAACCCTTTCAAGTACCAAAATATGTGGTAGGGAGGCCAGAACTGCACACAATATTCTAAAAGTGGCCTTACCAATGTCCTGTAGAGCCACAACATGACATCATAACTCCTATACTCGGTGCTCTGACCAATAAAGGTGAGAATACCAAACGCCTTCTTCACTATCCTATCCACCTATGACTCCACTTTCAAGGCGGATATCATTAAGTTTTGTATGAGACGTTAATGGTCTTGAAGGGAAATTAAGGTCTGTATAAGTGTCATGATCTGAAGTTTTCTTTTAAAGTCGGTCCTCTTTGAACGTGAAAGCAAAATTAGCTGAAGCTGTTAGTTGGAGTTTAAAAGAAAGAACTTCCACTGGAATGGTTTAATTGACAGGCCATCTGATCTAGGATAGAAGGACATGTTTCAAGCACATGTTTTTGTTGACATTCCATTAGTACTATTGCAATATCGCTACAAAGCAATTGGCTGAGATTCAAAGGTGACAGCTATCTCAACAGGAGGTTCTCAGTTAATATTTTGGCTGACAGTTTAAAGGAAATGTAACTGACTTTGATTGGGTCTTTATTTTTATAATCAATTTGCAAGGGCCCTCTAGTGCTGCAGTGGAAGTGTCCCCACTGAGTCCCCAGACTGAGAGACCTGCTCAAGGCCGACCTGCTGCAAGGTGTGTAATAATATCTCTGAACTGGTTGATTAGGTTAATTTATTAAAGGAATTATAAGTAATTTGCCAATTGAGTTGTAAAAGCTTTGGATGGATATCATGAATGTCAGATTTCTTAACTATCATGTGTGCCTGAGTGAGAACAAAATCAGAGTGACTAGCTACACAGGTAGCATAAGGTAAGAGGTATTATGGGATGGGTCGGGGTGCCTTGAGATGGCTTGGTGGAGGCATGAAAGCAAATGGCTGGTGGAGGATATGAGTTGACATTGATGATTCAGGAGTGTTTTTTTCATTCTTCATTCATGGGATGAGGGAGTCACTGGCTAGGCCAGCATTTATTACCCATCCCTAAGAGTCAACTACATAGTCACATGCAGGCTAGACCGGGTAAAGATGGTAGATTCCTTCCCTAAAGGACATTAGTAAACCAGATGGGCTTTCCTAACAATTAACAGTGGATTCATGGTCATCATTAGACTTGTAATTCTAGTTTTTTACTGAATTGAAATTCTACCATCTGCCTTGGCAAAGTTCAAACCGGGTCCCCAGAACATTACCTGGGTCTCTGGATTAACAGTCCAAAGAAAATACCATTAGGCCATTGGCAGTATGATAGGTGAGAGCTAGAGGATCTAAGATTTTGAAACAAATGGTATTATGTTTCAGTGAATCTTCTAACCAACCCATCCCAGTACTCAACCAACTCAGCTCATAGGTAAAAGTGAGGACTGCAGATGCTGGAAATCAGAGTCGAGATTAGAGTGATGCTGGAAAAGCACAGCAGGTCAGGCAGCATCCAAGGAGCAGGAAAATCGATGTTTAGGGCAAAGGCCCTTCATCGGGACTCATCTCATACTCAGCGTGGACACCTACAATTTGTTTCCAGGTTGGGTGGTTGAATCCTAACCCTTCTGTCCTGCCTTTGATGAAATAAACCAAAATCAGTCTGCAGAGTCATAACATTTCCCAACTCAGACTGCCTATATCAACTGTGAATGACCAGCCTCAAATGACTACATTCTTACCCAATGTCCAGTACTGCGAGAACAGAAATGTCCTCCCATTCAGTATTACAAAGACTGAAGCCATTATTTTCAACAATGGACCAACTTTCATTCCCTAGCTACTATTGACATTTCCCACTCTAACAACTGTGAATCTGAATTAGACTGTTTGCAACCTAAGTGTTATGTTTATCCCTAAGATGAAATTCTA
This sequence comes from Hemiscyllium ocellatum, assembly GCF_020745735.1. Lineage (NCBI taxonomy): Eukaryota > Metazoa > Chordata > Chondrichthyes > Orectolobiformes > Hemiscylliidae > Hemiscyllium > Hemiscyllium ocellatum. The sequence goes on along the minus strand of NC_083405.1, from coordinate 120,890,457 downwards.
TCCATAATTTGTGCTGTTAATGGCCAGTTCCTTGGCAGTGACCCCAACTTGTTACTATTCCAGATGGGATACCTCAAACTAGTAAGCTCCTGGGTGAACAGGTTCCCCTTTGTTATTCACCATTCCCTTGTTGGTTGAAAGAAGGTTAATTTTAAATAGGATCCCTTCCCTTTCCTCCAGACCCAAATAATTTTTTAAAAATTTAAACCAGGCCATCTTGGGAAAAAATAGCAGGTTTATAAGGGTGGCACGGTAGCTCAGTGGTTAGCAGTGCTGCCGCACAGCACCAGGCTCCCAAGTTCCATTCCAGCCTCGGGTGACTGTGTGGAGTTTGCATATTCTCCCCGTGTCTGCACGGGTTTGCTCTGGTTTCCTCCCACAGGCCAGGTGAATTGGCCATGCTAAATTGCCTGTAGTGTTAGGTGCATTAGTCAGAGGGAATGGGTCTGGATGGGTTACTCTTCGGAGGGTCGGTGTGGACTGGTTGGGCCAAAAGGGCCTGTTTCCACACTGTAGGGAATCTAATCTAAACATGACCAGATATAATAATGTAACATATGGATTAGAGTGAAGAGGTGAGTCCAAAAACTAAAAGCTTTGGAAATAAGTTGTATGCATCAGTTCTCAAATGTGCATGAAGAAACAGATCATTGAGCTTTGTGGCCATTACATCAATGAACTATTCGCCAAATCACCAGTTTTCAAGGTTCTTGGTTTTGTAGGTCGACTCTTTGGTCCTGACTCTTTTCAGGAGGTAGTAAGGTCTGCAGATGCTGGAGATCAGAGCTGAAAATGTGTTGCTGGTTAAAGCGCGGCAGGTCAGGCAGCATCCAAGGAGCAGGAGAGCCGGCGTTTCGGGCATGAGCCCTTCTTCAGGAATGCCATTGGGCTCATGCCCGAAACGTCGACTCTCCTGCTCCTTGGATGCTGCCTGACCTGCTGCGCTTTTCCAGCAACACATTTTCAGCTCTTTTCAGGAGGTGTTGACTGGCAGGACTCAGAGTGAGACAGTCTTTTCCCTTTTCTTTAATTGCAGGGCAGATGGTGTAAATGACTATTCTGAGAGCTGTGATACGCACTACACACTCATACACACCGTAGGATGTCAGTGCAGTAACAGACAGCGTGGAGCTCTCTTTTAATCCCTATCCTTGTATATTCTTGAAAGGAGAGAAGCACAAATATATCTCTCATACAGACCGCTGACTTTTTTTTAATTATCATTTTCACAGTGAGATACTCTCAGAAGTCCACGAGTTCAGTTTGTCATGCATTGCTCCCTTTGAAGCTTCTTTGACACTTTGACAGATATGACATTCCAGCATCTCTCTCTCTCTCTGTCTCTCGCTGCAGGCAGCCTCTCAATTTACATCATCAGCTGTGAATCTTTGGTTATATGTCCTTTTTTTTTCAAAAGAGCCTTGTAATTTAATTCTGAATATCCGTAGATACGTGTGACAGTGCCATTACTCAGACCGTTGATTTTCCATCGCGGAGACATTGCCTGACTTTGAAACTACTTCAGCCCATTTACTGATGAATCCCAAACCCTTGCCTTTGTTGGCAATTGCAGTGACTATCCCAAAATGCTCCTAGCTGCCTTCCCACTCCCACTTAAATTTAAGGCCATCCAAAATTCTTCAACCCGTGTACTTACCCTTTCTCCCCAGGTTCCTATGAGAACAAAGCATAATTCAAGAAATGCATGGAAGGGCGATGACTGGGTAGCTCAAAGTAACCTAGGCAGCAAGCACTTAATGAAGAGATGTCAAGTACTCAAATGAGAAAACAAAGTTTCTCGGTGTTTATATTATCACAGTATGAAAATATGCATTATGCATCTTTCTGTTGACAGTTTGTATAGGTTTTTGCAAAGTACTGTATACTGCAAAGTTGGAAGATATGGCAGAGGAGTGATATAGCTTAAATAAAGATCATTGTTCACTTCAGTTACTCTCCAAACGCTGTTTCCCATCAATTGAAACAGATTGATGCAAACTGTAGAAGGACTTCAAAGGAAAGAAGAGCAGGAGGGCCCTTGTGGGTCAATGGTAGTTCCCCTGCCTATGTACCAGTAGGCCCAAGTTCAAGTCCTATCTCCTCCACAGCTGTGTAATATCATCTGTGAATGAGATGATTAGAAAAATTGGTTAATTAAAAATGTAAAGCAGATCCAGTCCCCTGTCCTTGTGCCAAGTTCTAATGAAGGAAGGAGTAAAAGGACAGGGCTGAAGAGCTGGTGCAATATGGAGGGATTCAGATTCTTTGATCATTGGGATCCAAGAATGTGCCTCCTGCAAGAAAGTAAAGATACCTGAAGCAAAGGGATCATCTCAGTGAACCCTACCGACAGGAACTGCCTTCCCAGTTTCTCCCTCCATCATAACACTAATTTCCGTGTGTGTGTGTGGGGAGTTTATAACAGATTGGAGTTTTAACCAGTAGAGTTGCGCGTTTACAGTTCAGCATTGTTTACCTCTAGCTAAGATGCTATTTATTTGTAATGAATAGTAATTCTTATTGAATACCGAAGCCTGCTTTCTGTCAACCTGGGTTTAAAAAAATAGGTAAATTGAGGGAGATTTTGTGCATTTTGATGAATTCTTTAACTTTTGTGATGACTTTGAGAATTAAAAGGACACAAATTTGAATGCAGTATCCTGTGAGGTGTGCCACCATCTTTTCAAAGCCCTCAATTTCTCAACATTTCAAAACTTTATCTCCTCTTCAAATACTTTCAGTAATCAAACTTTTTCTGTGGTTTTTGAAAAATCGCCCCTTCATATCAGAAATTAGCCTAGAGGATGCACAGTGGTTAGCACTGCTGCCTCACAGCGCCAGGGACCTGGGTTCAATTCCCGCCTCAGGCGACTGACTGTGTGGAGTTTGCACATTCTCCCCGTGTCTGCGTGGGTTTCCTCCGGGTGCTCCGGTTTCCTCCCACGGTCCAAAGATGTGCGGGTCAGGTGAATTGGCCATGTGAAATTGTCCGTAGTGTTAGGTAAGGGGTACATGTAGGGGTATGGGTGGGTTGCGCTTCGGCGGGTCGGTGTGGACTTGTTGGGCCGAAGGGCCTGTTTCCACACTGTAAGTCTAATCTAATCTAAAATCTAAGTTTAATGAATTGCAGAAGGATCTCTTTTGAACTGCCTCCAATGCTTTTCTTCAACATTGATAATACTAATGGATGCGAATCAAAATAGCTTCTAAAATAAGAAAATAATAGCATGCTTCAATCAATATATCTTTTTCGGTCCCCTTGTCTCACTAATGGGAGATCGAAAACTTTATACCTCAGCACAAGATGGAAAATATTATACCAGGCAAATAGTGTAAATCGATGAGAAACAGGAATACAACCTAAGTCCACCCTTAGGACTGTTTATTACCAATAAACAGTTTTCAAACTTCCTTTAAGAGCAGTTTGCATTTTTCTGCAAACGCTATTTCTCAAAACAGTCAAAGCTATATTAGTTTGAACAAACCGATTCCAGCAAAGAAACAGTTTGATTCACCCATTCCTGTTCATGTCGACTCTCTACAATATCAGTACCATAGAATCCCTACAGTGTGGAAGCAGGCCATTTGGCCAATTGGGTCCACACTAACCCCTGGTAGAACATTCCACTCAGACCCACACTCCTACCCTATCCCTGTAACCTTGCATTTCCTCTGATTAATCCACCTAGCCACAGACAATCACCCAAAGCTGGAATCAAACCCAGGTCCCTGGCTCTGTGAGGCAGCAGTGCTAACCATTGAGCCACCATGCCATCCCTGTGGTTATCAGCTGATTTGCCATTCTGCTCCCATATCCCCTCATTCCTCTTTTTATCTGGCACCTTTTTGGCATCGAATCACAGAACTGTTATGGTGCAGAAGGAGGCCATTTGGCCCATCATGCCTACATTGGTTCTATTACCTAGCCCCAATCTTCTGCTTTTTCCCAATATCCCTGCACATCATTTCTATCCAAATAACCACCCAATACACTCTTGAATGCCTCAATTGAACCTGCCTCCACTATTCCAATTCAGAAGGCAAATGATGTCTTGGCCTTTATTGCAAGAGAATTTGAGTTTGGAAGTAAGGATGACTTCCTGTTGATGTACAGGGCCTTGGTGATACCACACCCAGAGTACTGTATGTAATTTTGGTCTCCCTATCTAAGAAAGGATATAGTTGTCACAATTAGAGTGTAGTGAAAGTTGACTAGGCTGATACCGGGTATTGCAAGACTCTCCTGTGGGAAGATATTGGTTCGGCTGGGCCAACATTCACTTGACTTTAGAAGGGTGAAAGGGAATCTCTTGAAAAGTATACAACTCTAACAGGGCTGGACAGATTAGATGCAGGAAGGGTGTTTTTCCTGGTTGGGGAGTCTAGGACTAGGAACACAGTCTCAGGATAAGAGGTAGACCATTTAATACTGAGAGGAGGAAACCCTTCTTCACTCAAAAGGCATGGAACCTGTGGAAATCTCAACCACAGAAGGTTGTGGAGGCCAAGTCACTAAATATATTCAAGAAAAAGATAGATACTTTTTAAAATATATTTTAAAGGCATATGGAGAAAATGTGGGAATTTGACATTGAGATAGAGGATCAACTTTAATCATACTGAATGGTGAAGCAGGTTCGAAGGGCCGCATATTCAACTCCTGCTATGTTTCCACTAGAGATGCTCTATCTGTTCTCTCAGTTACACCTAAAACTATGGCAATATTGCATTAGATTATTCCCAGTGTTCAGTACTTATCTTCAGCAGCATCGCTGAAACAGATTATCTAGTCCTTTATCACTATATCTGCTAATTGACTGTAACATTGCAACAGAGACAGAAACTCCCAATAAAATGTTCATTGGCTGCAAAGCACTGTGGGATATCCTGAGGTCAAGAAAGGCACTATAGTATACAAACACAAGCTTGTTCTGCCTGTTTGTTTATTTAATATATGTTTGCCAATTTTCTAAATTTATTTAAAATGCTAAATTGTTCCAAGCCAATGGGCTTTGATAATAAATAATAATGGCACTGTAAAATGCAAAGAGAGAGGGGAATTCTCATTTATGTAACACCTGTCATGACCTCGGGATATCTTAGTTGTCGATATCCAGTAGATTATTTTGAAATAGAGTCACATTTGTTTAGAGTGGTTTAGAGGGCACTTATTCAATGCATTTTGCCTGTGCCTTCCCTGAAGGTGCAGGCCAATTCATCCCACTGTCCTATACTTCCACTGCTCTTCCTTCTGTTTAAATGTAACTTTCAATTTTGTTTGGAAGTTGCTGCTGGATCATGGTCCATTACACCTTTAAGCAGGACACTACTGACCATAACAACATGTGCATTTTTTCATATCCTACCACTAATTCTTTGCCACTTATTTTAAATCTGTGTATCTGGTGACATACCGACTAACTGACTCATCTTGCACGTGATAAGTTCCTGCAAGCAGAAATCACAGTATCCCCTTGGTGTGGAAACAGGCCCTTTGGCCCATCAAATTCACACCAACCCTCTGAAGAGCCTCCCACCCAGACCCACCCTCTCCCTGTAACCCTGCACATCCCATGGTTAATCCACCAAGACTGCAACATAGCATGGCCAATCCACGTAACCTAGAGTCATAGAGTTAATCTAGTCCCATTTGCCAGCACTTGGCCCATATCCTTCTAAAGCCTTCCTGTTCATATACCCATCCAGATGCCTTTTAAATGTTCCCATTGTACCAGTGTCCACCACTTCCTCTGGCAGTTCCTTCCATACACGCACCATCCTCGGTGTGAAAACATTGCCTCTTAGGTCCCTTTTAAATTATTCCCCTCTCACCCTAAACCTATGCCTTCTAGTTTTAGCCTCTCCTATCGCAGGTAAAACACCTTGTCTACTTAGTCTATCCATGCCCCTCATGATTTTATAAACCTCTATAAGGTCACACCTCAACATCCGACGCTCCAAGGAAAACAGCCCCAGCCCAGTCAGCCTCCCCCTTTAGCTCAAATCCTCTAACCCTGGCAGCATCCTTGTAAATTTTTCTGAAGCCTTTCAAGGTTTGCACCATCCTTCCGATAGGAAGGAGACCAGAATTGCACACAACATTATCTTTAGATTGTGGGAGGAAGCCAGAGAACCCAGAGGAAAACCACAGAGAGCACGTGCATATTCCATACAGACAGTCACCCAAAGATAGGATTGAAACTATCTCCCTGGTGCTGTGAGGCAGCAGTACTAACCACTGAACCACAGTGCCACCCAGTTGACCAGGTAGTCTGCTGATCATTGACCAGGACACTTTGTAAATAACATCTTAGGATCTTTTTCAAAATTTTATTCACTCAAGAGCTAGATCAGCATTGATTGCTTATTCAGATTAGTGTCAACTACACTGCTGCAGGTCTGGAGTCAGATTTACTTCTTTGAAAAGCATTTCTGAGCCACAGGACAATCAACAGCATGATCAACATTAGGCCAACTTTCTGTTCTGGATTTGTTTTAAACCGGATCTGCCATTTTGGGATTTGAATCCATGTCCCTGAATGCCAAGTAGGGGATCTATATTTTTAGCCCAGTGACATTCCCACTAATCTGTTACCTCCCCATTTACATTCCCCAGGATTGGATGACCAGTCCTTGGTTTATTTTCTTCTTTGAGAGATGGCACAGTGGTTAGCACTGCTGCCTCACAGCGCCTGAGACCCAGGTTCAATTCCCGACTCAGGCAACTGACTGTGTGGAGTTTGCACGTTCTCCCTGTGTCTGCGTGGGTTTCCTCTGGGTGCTCCGGTTTCCTCCCACAGTCCAAAGATGTGCGGGTCAGGTGAATTGGCCATGATAAATTGCCCGTAGTGTTAGGTAAGGGGTAAATGTAGGGGTATGGGTGGGTTGCGCTTCGGCGGGTCGGTGTGGACTTGTTGGGCCGAAGGGCCTGTTTCCACACTGTAAGTAATCTAATCTAATCTAATCTGAGTGTATCACCTTTACTAAACAGCATTGTGTAGCAGCACACAGATGGCATGAGCAAAGCTTTTGCATGCTTCTGATGGGAACTTCACTGCGTGCTGATTTGTAAAGGGTTTTGCATGCGGGAACCTCATGATTAGTGCTAGTGTGTAAAGTACAGAGATTGGGAGGATATGCAACCATGCAGCAACACATATGTCTTAATCTCATGCAGTTAAACACACTTTTGATAGAAATGTAACTTCACCTCAAACCCACCAGCATTATTTAAAGAGATCACAAGTACTTGTAGGTTTGTTGCTCAATTGCCGCTTCTGCTTGTTGCTTTCATTTTTTTAAAGTTCACTCATAGAATGTGGATGTCGCTGACTGGCCATATTGCCTATCCCTTGTTGCCCTTGAGAGGGTGGTAGTGAGCTACTTTCTTGAACTGCAGCAGTCCACATGCCATTGGTTAACCCACAATGCCCTTAAGGAGAAAACTCCAGGATTTTGACCAAGCAACAGTGAAGGATTGGTGATATATTTCAAAGGCAGGATGGTGAATTACTTTGATGCGAACTTGTAGGTGGTGTTGTTTCCATGTATCTGCTGCCCTTATTCTTCTAGATGGAACTGGTTGAGGGCTTGGAAAGTGCTGTTTAAGGAGATTTGGTGCATTTCTGCTGGGCATCTTGTACATAGCATACACTGCTTCTACTGAATGTCATAGGTGGAGGGCATAAATATTTGTAGATCTGATACCAATTATGTGGCTGCTTTATTCTGGATGGTCATAGAGATATACAGTATGGAAACAGATCCTTCGGTCCAACTTATCCATACCAACCAGATATCTTAAATAAATCTTGTCCCATTTGCCAGCATTTAGCCCATTTCTCTCCAAATCCTTCCTATCCATATACCCACCCAGATACCTTTTAAATGTTGCAATTGTACCAGCCTCAACCACTTCCTCTGGCAGCTCATTTCATACACATACCACACTCTGTGTGAAAATATTACCCCTTAGATCCCTTTTAAATCTTTCCCCTCTTACCTTAAACCTATGCCCTCTAGTTCTGGATTCCCTCAATGCAGAGAAAAGAGATTGCCTATTTACCCTATCCATGTCCCTCATGATTTTATAATGCAGGGATAACAGCCGCAGTCTATTCAGCCCCTCCCTATAGTTCAACCCTCCAACCCTGGCAACACCCTCACAGATCTTTTCTGAACCCTTTCAAGTTTCACAACATCCTTCCTCTAGGAAGGAGACCAGGATTGCACAGAATACTCCAAAATGGCTGAAGCAGTGTCCTGTACAGCCACAACATGACCTCCCAACTCCTCTACTCAGTGCACTGACCAGTAAAGGCATGTCAGGCTTCCTGAGTATTATTGGAGCTAACCCAGCCAACAGTACTCATATTGCATGAATTAATTTTTTAAAATGCTACTGAAATTCTGCATGTCCATAAATGCAAAGTTGAAATAAACACTCCTGCACTGAACAATTACTGTGAACTTTGCAGGCCGGTGATCAGTAGTGTTACCTAGCTGTGTTCCTTGAGGTGTTAATTTCAAGGACAAACCCATTGAATAAAGTGCTTAAAATCTTAAGAATATATTACCTTGCAGATTATCATTGTGTGATGATTATGATGATGATGATGATGATGCTTTGCACTTTACCTTACTGTTGGGCCACAATATCAACAGATCATGCTGAATGAAACATTCACACCATCCTAAGTAGCATGGGAGACCTGCTCAGCATTAACATTATTTTGAGGCTTTATTTTTAATCAATTTCAAATTTAAATCAATTTCATTGAGTAAGGAAGTGCCCTATCTGACATACAATTTAAAATGCACTACGAATCTTTATCCCAGCAACTAATTTACCATGTCTTTGACATCGTGCTCCTGATCACAAATGATGATGTTGTGACCAATCTGGGCACCATGCCAGGCTTTGTTTTATACCCTAATCAATAGGTTTATGCCATTGATAATTTTAGAAATATATGTAGGTATGCTCCATTTGCTTTCCTCAGACAAAAGAGTGACTGTCCCTCCACAGTAGCTGCAGATTCTCAAAATGTTTGAGGATAAACAGTAGCAGCTGACGACATGTTTCAGTGGTTGTTATGGAGCACATCTGTGTGGGCAACAGGCTCACAGGAAAGTGAGAATCAACGTGAGAATACTATTACGTGAGAATATTATTACCACAATAATCATAACTTTTATACACTTGTATTATTGTCGGAGCTGTGTGTTTTTTGAAGCATGTGGACTTCAGTTGCTGTTGCTGCCCTTCCCCAATTGCCCTCAGATTGTTGGTGAGCCACCTTTTTGAAGAATTGCAGTCCACGTGGTGTAGGTACATCCACAGTGGTGTTAGGAAGGCTGTTTCCTTTTTATGACAGCAACAGTAAAGGAATGGCAATGTAGTTCCAAGTCAAGGTAATGTGTGGCTTAAAGACTAATGTGCAGGGGGTGGCATTCCTACGTATTCACTATTCTTGTCCTCCCTGTTGATGGAAGTCATAGGCTTGGAAATTGCTGTAGGACCTTTGGTGAGTTAGCTGAAAATGTGGTGCTGGTTAAAGCACAGCAGGTCAGGCAGCATCCAAGGAACAGGAAATTCGACGTTTCGGGCCAGAGCCCTTCATCAGGAAGGTGAGTTAGCACAGTGTATTCTGTATATCTTACACAAAACTGGCATGGTGTCTCAGTAGGTGAGGGAATGAATATTTTGAATTGTGGATGAGCTGCCAGTCACGCAAGCTGTTTTGTGCTGGATGTTGTCCAACTTTATGTGTGTTGCTGGAGCTACACTTATCCAACAAAACAGAGAGTATTCCATCACAATCTTGTAAATGATAGAGAGGCTTAGGGACTGGATTGGTTAGAACTGTATTGACCAGAGTTTAAATAAGTGAGGGAGGTTCTCATAGAAATCTATAAAATTCTAACATGGCTAGACAGGGTAAATGCAGGAAGTATGGTTCCAAGGACCAGGTAATTCAAAACCAAGGTCATAATCTAAAGAGAAGGGCAGGCCTGAGATGAGGAGAATTTGTTTTCACCCAGAGAGCAGTGAGCCCTTGAAAGTTTGGCCTGTACTTGAGGCCAAAACATTGAATGAGTCCAAGAAGGAGTTAGGTGTAGTCCTGACAGCTAAAGGGATTAAGGGGTATGGGGAGAAAGCAGGAACCGAGCATGAGTTGAACAATCAGCCATGATCATATTGGATAGCAGAACAGGCTCAAAAGGCTGAATGGCCCTATTCCTGCTCTTGGTTTCTATATTGCTGTGAGAGGCCTCTTTGCAGTAAGGTTCCACAGGGTCATTGGGATGTGAACCATAAGTGATCATTGACTGATCAGTTAAAGATGTAATCTGGCGGCGGGATGGGGGTCTAACCACCGGTCTTAATTTAGGTGAAGGTGGGAGGACATTCATGTATCAGGTACCTCCAGCCCCCCTTCACCTCAACCTGATTAAATATCCTGCCCGCCTCCAAACATGGCACAAGAAATGTTATAAAGTCCTCACATTTGTGTCTCATAACATGCAGTGTTTCTGCATTATGGAGACTGTAACCCAGCAGAGGATTGCTGCATACAAAGCAATTCTCACCAACTACAAACCTAATAGCTGTAATCGAATCACTTCCCTTCTCTGTTACTTAGTTTTCATCTATTCCTGATGTATCCATCACTGCTTGTTGAATGTGATCTGTCCTATAATGTGCCTTGTACAAGCTTCTGGTTTCTCCTCCCTTCCTCACCTGGCTGGTGGAAATGTATTTCTCGTGCTGTGGTGTTCCTTGGAAGTCTCCTTGCCGTTCTTTGAAGATGACGTTGTCCATTGCTGCTGCTGAGTCAGACTGAACCTGAGCCCTATTCCAGAAGTTCAAGCCTCATAAACCACACTGAGAAGTTGAAGACAGGAGAAGGGGCATAAATACTGCATTATCATAAGCTGGTAGCTTGAAGCCTCATAGGTGAACGCCAGATGTTCTGCAGCATAATTTGCAGAAAAGCAGGTAGTTCTCAGGAGGTTCAGTCAACATTAGTTCCCCTACCTGTATCACTAAAAAGTATTATTTGCTTAGCAATAACCTGCTCACTGACACTGGCTTGGGTCCTGACAGGGCCAGCCAGCTCCTGACGTCATTACAGCCTTGGCCCAAGCCTGGACAGAACAGCTGAACTCCAGAGGGCTTATGAGAGTGACTGCCCTTGATATCAATGCTGTAGTTAACCGAGTGTAGCATCAAGGTGAGCCAGAGGAAAATTGGAGTCACTGGGAATTGGGGGAAATCTCTCTGCTGGTTGGAATCACACGTGGAACATGGGAAGATGGTTGTGGATGTTGGAGATCACCCATTTCAGTTCCAGGATGTCAACCACAGGAGTGCTTCAAGATGATGAGACATCATCAGCTATTTCTTCATAAGTTCAGAAATAGCAATATTCACTAATGATTGCACAATTTCTAGTACCATTCATGATTCTGCAGATAATGAAGCACTCCATGTCCAAATGCAGCAAGACCTGAACAACAGTCCGCTTTATTACTGTGCCTTCTGTCAGCTTCAACATTCACTCCGCCCACTACTGATTCTAAGTAGCAGTAGTGTGTACCAGTCACAAGATGCACTGCAGAAATTCACCCCGAGTCTTTAGACAGGATCTTCCAAACACACAACCATTACTGTCTAGGGGAGCAAGAGCAGCACCGACAAGTTCCCCTCCAAGCCTACCACCAGCCTGATCTGGAAACATATTGCTATTCCCTCACTGTCACTGGGTCAAAATCCTGGAACTCTCTACATAATGGCGCAATGGTTCTACTTACAGAATGTTGACTGCAGTGATTTGAGAAGGTTGCTCACTAACGTCTTCTTAAGGGTAACTTGGGGTGAGCTATAAATGCTGGCCCAGCAATGACACCCAATCTTATGAATAACGTTTTAAAAACTCCCCCTCTAAATATCTCTACGTTCTCTTGATCTCCTCCATAAAATGCAGCATTGTTGGTCTACGTATACCAACTTGATGATAGTGGTTCAAGAGCCCACCTTCCTGAGAACAAGTAGGGGTGGGCAATAAATACTGTCCCAGCCAGTGAATGAATAGACAAAACAATTAGTTGGTCATTAGCAGTTTGCAGTTCATGGGCCATTACTGTATGCAAACAGGCAACCATGCTTTTTGAATTACAACTTCAGCTACTTTTAAAAAGGAAGGTTTCCAATCTTACATGGAATGTCTTCCATGGCATCATTCCTAGTTATCTCTCCAACTTTTACCAACCTCACAGCCATCTGGGATGCTTGCGCTCATCTAATTCTGGTCTCTTTGTGCATTTCCAGCTATAATCACTCCAGTAGTGTGCTGCGCTTTCAGTCACCTAGGCCTCAATCTCTCAAATTCCCTCCCTTCATTCCTCCACATCTCTACATTACTTTCTAGATGATCTTGTTTCCTCCTCCATCATATATCAGTACTTCAAATACCACCACTGTCGCGTGATCATTTTCCTTTGCAAGCCCTCTCTCAAGATGCCCTACTTGTGACTCTTTCTATGATCTGTACAATGTGCCTTCAACTGGACAATCCTCTCTAAATTTCCAATTAAATTTCCTCTGGAGTCTCATTACCTTTTTTATTATTAACCCAGTGCTTGGTTTCTGTTGGGCCCGTTCACAGAGTTGCCTGTAATTTTCTTGTTTATTCTTCCAGTGTTCTTCGTCCCACAAATTTCCATGACCGCTCACACCTGCTTCTCTTTCCTGACAGCAGTGAAGGTTCACTCCCAGGATTCATTTGCTGAGATGACTGCCTTACCTCAAAAATAAATTGAACTTAATGGCACACAAATTGGAGATTTACTTTCTGAAACATTTCTCCACTCCTAAGACTATGCAAGCAGTATTAGAATTATAATATAACTAATGACTGAATGCTAGGTGGATTAGCTATGGTAAATGCAGGAATTGAGCGGGGGCTGGGTGGAATGTTTTTCATTGGCTAAATGGCCTCTTTACAACTGTAGACATTCTGTGGCCCACTTATCTACCTTCTAGACGATTTCCTCATGGGTCCCATCCTCTCCATGTAAATTTTAAAAAAGAAATCTTGATATAAATGCAGATGAAAGTGTGGAATTTAATGTAATTGACTACTGGTTGGAGAAAGGATTGCAGAGAGTTAACATGCAGCCAAGGCAAATTACATGTTGGCCTCTCCAGCACGGGAGTGGAGTACGGGAATAAGGAAATTTTGCTATTTGTCACAACCCAATTAGAAAGCGTGCACTGATAATCAAGTTTCACCATTCCACAAACTGTGACAAATGTGTGTGAATCTAATTAAAACCACGAATATCAACCGACCAGACTAACTGCAATTAGGAACCCAAAATTAATACACACCAGGTATCATCACGAACATCAGAAACAACTCTACAAATACACTCACACTTTACCAGGATGACAAAAGATTTATTGTTAAATTACTGAACTGTGACCACTATTAAACTTAACCCTTTTAATCCAAACACACACTCATTTACGAAAAGCACAAAATGCAGGCAGTCTGATCCAAATGCAATGGTGGGACAAACATATAGCCAGGGAAAACATAATTCTGTATTACAAGTCCAGACCACCAAAATATAATTAATTGTTCACACAATCCTCTTGATTTTTATCGATGATGTTGACTGGAAGCTGATGAACAGTTGGACTCTTCCTTTTCCTGTATGTTTTAGAATGCTTTCTTTCAGTGTCAGGGGACTGAAAGGTTATGATGCAACTGGAGGTTTCTGTTTGCATTTCATCCACAGTATTAAGCTGTAGCCAGGCCAATCAGAAATCTGTTTCTTTGCTAAGCTCTCCACAAAAGAGATGGTGTCAATTTGCCTGGACCCATTGGATCAAAAATGTAAAATTATCTCATGTAGATTGACTAGCTTCACCTGTTCTTTTTCCAAGTTGCAATCAAACATAAACACTTTTCCCATTTTTGTAGCAGTGTCCATGTTTCCCATTTTCAGTTCACAGATCAAAATAAAAAGGCGTGGTCTTTACAGACGACCATACAGGATTTTGGTGAGACCACATCTGAAGTACTGTGTGCAATCTCAGCATTCACATTTAAGGAAAGATTCACCAGTTTCAGAGCCACTACAGCAAGGATTGGTCTGTGGGTTCAGAGACTTAGGATGTTTGTCTAGAGATTAGAGATTAAAAGAATGAGAGGCGATCACATTGAATTACATAAAATTCTGTTGGACTTTATTAAATAGACACTGTAAGTTGGTTTCCACTATTTGGGGAATCTAAAATACAGGGACATGGTTTCAGGATCAGTGGTCAATCATATAGGACTTGGATGAGGTAAATCTGCTTCTCTCAAAGGCTTGTGAATCCTTAAGTTTGTCTCCCTGGGATTATGGGTGTAACTTATGTTTAAGATTTGAAGACACGGAGTTTTGGCCTTTCTCAGAGGTGTATGTATGGGCAGGAAAGTGCATTTGAAGTTCAAAGTCGAAATCTTATTTAATGGTGGAGCAGGCTTGATGGGCCAAATGATCTATAGCTTTTTTTGTTCTTGCAAAAACTCATAAAGCTTCTGAGATTGAGGCCATAGAGTCATCGAGATGTACAGCATGGAAACAGACCCTTCAATCTAACCTGTCCATGCGGACCAGATGTCCCAACCCAATCTAGTCCCACCTGCCAGCACCTGGCCCATATCCCTCCAAACCCTTCCTATTTATATACCCATCCAAATGCCTCTTAAATGTTGCAGCCTCCACCACTTCCTCTGGCAGCTCATTCCATACACGTACCACCCTCTGTGTGAAAATGTTGCCCCTTCGGTCTCTTTTATATCTTTCCCCTCTCACCCTAAACCTATGCCCTCTAGTTCTGGACTCCCCAACCCCAGGGAATAGACTTTGCCTATTTAACCTATCCATGCCCCTCATAATTTTGTAAATCTCTATCAGGCCACCCCTCAGCCTCTGACACTCCAGGCAAAACAGCCCCAGCTTGTTCAGCCTCTCAGCAGATTCCCTGAGATCAATTGATCATCTCCTCTACCCAACGCAAACTATCTCACCAAACAAAAGCAAAATGAAGATAAATGTCCTTATTTCACTTGGATACAAAGGATCTTCTTCCCTATCTGGAAGTTTCTGGTCAGAAATTTTGAGACCTGAAAAAAAATGTGTGATGCTGCGATTTACAAATGCTACAAAACGTAGAAACATAGAAACATAGAAAATATGAGTGGGAGTAGGCAGTAGAAAATGGACACTAAAGGCTTCATTTTCAGATGCTCTTCAAGTGATGACTTTCTTGTTACTGGTCACAATGGGATCATATTGTACCTGATGTGTCAGGAAACTAGTTGGCTTTAATGAATACAATACTTTGCAGCATTAGTATTGAAGCATAGAGGAAATAAGAGCAGGAGTAGGCCATTCAGCCCTTTGAACCTGCTCCAAACTTCAAACTGATTATGGCTAATCAGATTGCTGTTCCTGCTTACTCCCCATACTCTTTGATACCTTTAGCCCAAAGGACTATGTGTAACTCATATTGAAAACATTTAATGTTGGGTTCAACTACTTTCTGTGACAGAGAATACCACCAGCTCACCGCTGTCTGAGTGATGAACAAGTGAAAACCAATTATCTTCAGAAATGAATCCAAATGGATTCATGTTGGTAAGATTCTGATACAACTTCCTACCAGAATAAACACCCACCAAAAAGAAAACTGGATTTTCCTAGCCGTATTTGGCCTGAATAAAAGTTGGCCATTTAAAACAAAATGGCTGTGATTGAATGGGGCAGGAAGTCCTGACTCTGTTTCCATCCTGCCTTATTATTCTCCAAATGCCCGAATCTATTTTGCAGCCAATCAGCAGCAATGCGGGCGCATTAGAAGTCCATCCTCCACAGCTTTTTAAACATTACAGAAGAGTGACACAGTCAAGCAGGTGCCTGAGTAACACCAACTGCACACGGGAAGGACTGCGTCTGCAGCAAGTCATGGAGGTGACACAAATTTAATAATGGAGGTAACAAGATTCATTTCATGGTATAGAATTTGAGTATTGCTGAAAAATACATATTTTCTCCAAGGTTCCTATCATGTACTCCTCAGGATAATTCACAAGAACAAAATAATTAAATTTACCTGTCTGTTTTAACAAGCAAATAAAGTTTGTTAGTTAACTCTCAGTCATCATTGACTAGTGGATTCTCCCTGGTAATAGCAGAGTCCACTTTCCACCCAATCAGCATTGTTCTCTCATAGACTATAAATGTTCTTTTCCCTTTGATTTGATATTTGTTATGAATTGTTGTCATGAGTACAGTATGTAAAGCTTTGACAAAATAGGTTAATTTTTAGAAGTAAAAATGATTTTAAGGTTTCAAGGATTCAACACTTTGATGTTAAAGTTGCAGCGGCCCATCACAGATCAGGGCAAGAGACAACACTGAAAGGTTTACCAGGTGATAGGCCATCACCCTTCCTGACACCAGATGGTCACCTGGGCATCGGAACAGGGGGCAAAGCTACCTGAAATCTATCTGAAACCCAGGGAGGTTGCTGACAGAAATGAGTGCTAGGTCCTTGGAGCTTGAAGCCATTGGAGATGAGAAGCACTGCTCGCATAGGAAGGGCAGAACCATGGGGATCAGGAGACCAGGGATTGAAGATTAAGGGACATGGAGGAAAAGAGAGGTGCTCACCCTCAGCAATGGATGCACAAGTAGTGGCAGACAGACCTGTTCCTGCATGTTAACTGCAGGTGTACCTCAAGGTAGTGTTCTAGGCCCAACCATCATCAGCTGCTTCATCATAAGTTCAGAAGTGGGAATATTCGCTAACGATTGCACAATTTCTAGCACCATTCGTGATTCTGCAGATAATGAAGCACTCCATGTCCAGATGCAGCAAGACCTGAACAACAGTCCCTTTTATCAGTGTGCCTTCCATCAGCTTCAACATTTACTACACTCACCACTAAGTAGCATTAGAGTGTACCATGCATAAGGTGCACTGCAGAAATTCACCAAGAATCCTTAGATA
Source organism: Hemiscyllium ocellatum (assembly GCF_020745735.1). Lineage (NCBI taxonomy): Eukaryota > Metazoa > Chordata > Chondrichthyes > Orectolobiformes > Hemiscylliidae > Hemiscyllium > Hemiscyllium ocellatum. The sequence goes on along the minus strand of NC_083405.1, from coordinate 120,873,383 downwards.
GGACCTTCGAAGCCCACAACCTTTACTATCTAGGGTAACAAAAGCAGTACCAACATGTTCCTCATCAAGCACTGAGAACTAGCATCAAAAAAAGACTGCAGCTCTCTAACCAGACATCCATGGAGTCTCCTAGGCACCTGCGTGCCTTGTGCATTGTCCAGTTGATGCTGACTACAGCAAGGTGAACAACCCCACAGTTGGACAACTCATGGGGCATGGTAGGCTTAAAGGGCACTGAGTCCGGTACCTTGCCCAGTCAAACATTGCCTTACAATGCACAGCTACATAGACGCTGGCTACAATGTCCACCCACAAGGCTCTCCCAAAGCTATGAGATTGTGGGATGGAGGTGGTGCTGAAAGGGTCAGTTCAGTTCATCAGGGGAAGTGCAAGAGATGGGGGAGCGGGTAACAAATTGCAGATGGAAATTACACAAAATAGAGAAGTACTGAGGTAGCCTCCTCCTGCCACCCTCCAGAAACACGACTTGTTTCCTACTCCAGTGCCAAGACCTACCATGCCATTCCATCCCTGTGAGATAGTGACACACTGTAATACAATGCTTTCAGGACAACCGGCCTCCTCAGAGGTGACAATAGTGAGTGTCTGAAACCTGCTTCTGTCCCTGGCCCCCACCCTCATTAATTGGAGAGGCAATGTGTCCTTGTGTTAATAAAAGGACATTTCCCCAAGAAAATATGAAACTCAGCCAGTTTCCCACTAGAGGCAGGATTCTGTTGTGAAAGTAGGTTCAGCTCCTGTTTCCCCTCTCCACGAGGTAAATCAGAACCAAGATTCTAATTTGTGTTGCAGTTCATAGAATCCCTACAATGCAGATAGTGGCCATTCAGCACAACCTTTCAAAGTGCATCATACCCATAATAATCCCCCCTCCCCTCACAGTATTCCCATATTCCCATGGCCAATTCACCTAGCCTGCACATCTTTTGACTGTGGGAGGAAACTGGAGCATCCAGGGGAAACCCATGTAGACATGGGGAGAACATGCAAACTCCACATGGACAGTCGCTCTAGGCTGGGATCAAACCTGGGTCCCTGGTGCTGTGAGGCAGTAGTGGCATAGTGCCATTCATAGCTCCTCCGTAGGGATCCAGCAATTATGGGAATCACACTGCAATATTTTGGTCTCTCCTTCATTGAAGTAAGATACCAGAGAAGGATAACTGACTTGTAGGACTTTGTTTGAATCACAATTGAATCTGCAATTTCAGTTACAGAACATAGAACAGCACAGCACAGGCCCTTCGGCCCACAATGTTGTGCCGATTGTTTACCTTATCTAAGATCAACCTAACCTACACACCCCTCAATTTACTGCCATCCATGTGCTTGTCCAGCAGTCGCTTAAATGTCCCTAATGTCTCTGACTCTACTACCATTGCAGACAGTGTATTCCACGCATCCACCACTCTGCGTAAATAACCTACCTCTGATATTTCCCCTATACCTTCCTCCAATCACCTTAAAATTATGGCCCCTCATGACAGCCATTTCTGCTCTGGGGAAAAGTCTCTGGCTATCCAATCCAGCTATGCCTTTCATTATCTTGCACACCTCCATCAAGTCACCTGTCTTTGTTCTTCTCTCCAGTGTGAAAAGCCTGAGCTCACTCAACCTCTCTTCATTTACATACCAGAAATCAAGTGAAACAGATTTGCCTTGACAGTAAAGCAGTGTTTTGACCAATGTGACCGTTCCAGGATAGGAGTGCTAAGCTTTTGAGCTACTAACGCTAAAGGATATATTTCCAAGCCAGACTAGTGAGCAGCTTGGAGGGCAACTTTCAGGTGGTGATGATGATTCCTTGAATCCTCTACCCTTCTGGTGTGGCACGGTGGCTCGGTGATGAGCACTGCTGCCTCACAATACCAGGGACTTGGGTTCAATTCCAGCCTCAGGCCACTATCTGTGTGGAGTTTGCACATTCTCCCCGTGTCTGCATGGGTTTCCTCCCATAATTCAAAGATGTTCCATTAAGGTGAATTGCCCATAATGTTCAGGGATATGTAGGTTAGGTGCATTGGTCGAGGTAAATATAGGATAATTGGGTGCGGGAATGGGTTTGAGTAGGTTACTCTTCGGAGGGTCAGTGTGAACTTTTTGGGCCAATGGGCCTGTTTCCACACTATAGAGGTTCTACGATTTCATGAGACAAGCTCTCCAATCCAGGCAGCATCCTGATAAATTTCCTCTGTACCCTCTCCAAAGCATTTACATCCTTCCTATAATGAGGTGACCAGAACTGGACCTGTATTCCAAATGTGGTCTAACCAGGGTTTTATAGAGCTACAGCAAAACCTCACAGCTCTTAAACTCACTCCCCCGTTAATGAAAACCAACACACCATTAACCTTCTTAACAACCCTGTCAACTTGAGTGTACATAGTCCCCAAGATTCCGCTGTTCCTCCACACTGCCAAGAATCCTGTTTTAACCTGGTATTCAGCATTTAAATTCAAACTTCCAAAATGAATCACTTTGTATTTATTCAGGTTGAACTCCAATTTCCAATCCTCAGTCCAGCTCTGCATCCTGTCACCTGCAACAGCCCTCGACACTATCTACAACACCACCAACCTTTGTGTCAACAGCAAATGTACTAACCCACCCTTCCATCTCTTCATCCAAGTAATTTATAAAAATTACTAAGAGTAGAGGCCCAAGAACAGATCCCTGCAGGACACCACTGATCACCGACCTCCAGGCGGAATACTTTCCACTCACTGTCTTCTTTCAGCCAGCCAGTTCTGTGTCCAGAATTCTGTAGCCCTCAGAAAGCAAATTTGCTGAAACAAAATTTATTTGCATATAATCTCCACCAGACAACAAGTTCAGAGACATTGATAATGAACAGGATTAATCATGATCAGTTGCATTTGGCATCCGCCATGATCATCCAGCCTGCAATCATCAGGTTTGACTTGTATCCGGTGCTTGCCCGGGACATCTCTGACCGGCTTGAAAGGATATTGGAGCGGGAGGGAGAGGATCCAGTTGTTGTGGTCCACATTGGGACTAATAACATAGGCAAAGCTAGGATGGAGGACCTGTTTGGGGATTATCAAGCACCAGGAAGGAAATTGAAGTACAGGTCCTCAAGGGTCATAATCTCCGGATTACTGCCCGAGCCATGTGCCAATTGGCATAGGGATAAGAAAATTAGGGAAGTAAACACATGGCTAAGGGATTGCTGTGGGAAAGAGGGATTCCACTTCATGGGGCATTGGCATCAGTTTTGGAACAGGGGGGATCTGTACCGTTGGGATGGTCTGCACCTGAACCGATCAGGTACCAGTGTTCTAGCGAAGAGGATAAATAGGGTGGTCAGTAGGACTTTAAACTTCTGAGTTGGGGGGAAGGGAAAGTGAAGCGACAGGGAGTATGGCGTTAAATGGAAAGATAAGCAACAGGATAGCATGTGTGCAGGCGGATTTAAACTTGAGGCAGACTGGGAATGCAGCAAAAAGGAAGGATAACTTAGGACATCTTATGACTTCCAATATCTCTAATGATAAGAATGTTAGCATTAAGATACTTTACCTGAATGCTCGTAGCATTCATAACAAAGCCGATGAACTAATGGCACAGATCATCGTGAATGATTATGATGTGATAGGCATCACAGAGACGTGGTTGCAGGGGGGTCAGGACTGGCAGTTTAACATCCAAGGATTTTCAACTTATCAAAAAGACAGGGAGACGGGCAGAGGGGGTGGGGTTGCCTTGTTAGTTAGGAACAAAATTAAATCTATGGCACTGAATGACATAGCGTCGGATGATGTCGAGTCTGTGTGGGTGGAATTGAGAAACCACAAAGGCAAAAAAAAACATAATGGGAATTATGTACAGACCTCCTAACAGTGGTCAGGACCAGGGGCGCAACATGTACCAGGAAATAGAGAAGGCATGTCAGAAAGGCAAGGTCACGGTGATCATTGGAGACTTCAGTATGCAGGTGGACTGGGTAAATAATGTTGCCAGTGGATCCAAAGAAAGGGAATTCATGGAATGCTTACAGGGTGGCTTTTTGGAACAGCTTGTCATGGAGCCCACAAGGGAGCAGGCTATTCTGGACCTAGTGCTATGTAATGAAACAGACTTTATAAAAAATCTTAAAGTAAGGGAACACTTAGGAAGCAGCGATCATAATATGGTAGGGTTCAGTGTTGGGGCCGCAGCTGTTCATGTTATATATTAATAATTTGGATGAAGGGACTAGGGCATTCTAGCGAAGTTTGCCGATGATACGAAGTTAGGTGGACAGGCAGGTAGTACTGAGGAAGTGGGGAAGGCTGCAAAAGGATCTAGACAGTTTGGGAGAGTGGTCCAGGAAATGGCTGATGGAATTCAATGTGAGCAAATGCGAGGTCTTGCGCTTTGGAAGAAAGAATACAAGCATAGACTACTTTCTAAACGTTGAGAAAATTCATAAAGCCAAAGTACAAAGGGATCTGGGAGTTCTAGTTGAGGATTCTCTAAAGGTAAACATGCAGGTTGAGTCCGTGATTAAGAAAGCAAATGCAATGTTGTCATTTATCTCAAGAGGGTTGGAATATAAAAGCACCGTTGTGCTACTGAGACTTTATAAAGCTCTGGTTAGGCCCCTTTGGAGTACTGTGTCCAGTTTTGGTCCCCACACCTCAGGAAGGACATACTGGCACTGGAACGTGTCCAGCGGAGATTCACATGGATGATCCCTGGAATGGTAGGTCTAACATACGAGGAACGGCTGATGATCCTGGAATTGTATTCATTGGAGTTTAGAAGATTAAGGGGAGATCTAATAGAAACTTACAAGATAATACATGGCTTGGAAAGGGTGGTCGCTAGGAAATTGTTTCCTTTAGGCAAGGAGACTAGGACCCGTGGACACAGCCTTAAAATTAGAGGGGGTAAATTCAGAACAGAAATGTGGAGACATTTCTTCAGCCAGAGAGTGGTGGGCCTGTGTAATTCATTGCTGCAGAGTGCAGTGGAGGCTGGGACGCTAAATGTCTTCAAGGCAGAGATTGATAAATTCTTGATGTCACGAGGAATTAAGGGCTACGGGGAGAATGCGGGTAAGTGGAGTTGAAATGCCCATCAGCCATGATTGAATGGCGGAATGGACTCGATGGTCCGAATGGCCTTACTTCCACTCCTATGTCTTATGGTCTTATGGTATCCAATATCTGCCTGGATGACATGCAGGAGCTATTTTGATATCCATCGAACCTTGACTCAAGATCTATTAACATCTTCAGTCGGATGTATAGGTTGGAAAAATACGTTTTTACATTTTACAGCTTGGACTTCTAAATTCAGTGTCTTGATAGCAAAGAAAACTGGAAAATAAGCTTGGATACAGTCCACACTGTAAAAGTCCACACAGGATGTTTATTCAGCCCTTGAGTATGCTCCTGTGTTCAGGTAAGCTCAGGCCAGACCTCCTGGCATTTCTTCAAGCAGTATTTATGAACAAATAGACATGATGATTTGGCAGCAACCATCTTTAACTGCTCTGGATTCACGAGAGGACTGAGGTCACAGGTGTATCCCAGCATACCTCCAGAGTCTTGTCTGCATTAAATCCTCTCCTTAACAGATCACCTCTTGTGGATGTAACACAAGCCTGCAGAGAAGTTGTTGCAAAGGTATTCTTCAGTTTGAGCCATTAAAACAAGGTGGACTGCAACAGTTGGAAGAAATGAAGCTGGCATTTGCAGTGGGAGAACTTCCTGAGTTGGGAATTTTAAGACATGTAATTGCAGAGTAAGAGCTTCCTACAACCAGTGGCACTGACCCTGAACATGAAAATGTTCAATACGGCTGCAGAATGTCGACAATGCAAAAAGCACTTCCAATGTCAGTGACCTTGGTGAGAAATAAAATACCCTTTCCCTCTCTAAGTGAAAGTTTCTCTCGCTGCCAGTAAACAAATCTTCCCTGTAGCCTTCACAGCAGCAATGAAATGGAGAATCGAACTTGGCTGAAACATTTCTTGCAAAAGCAAAAAGGTTTATTCAGAGGGGAGCGGATTTCTTTGTCAGCTATTCAGTGATAATGCAGTGAAAGATATATGTGCCTCATCTAAACAAGGCCTTTTTCTAATTCTCAGCCTCAAATGGAAACATAATGAATGCAATTTCTACATCCCTGGAGAAACACAGCAAGCTAGGCAACGTCGGGAGGTGGAGAAGTCAATGTTTCGAGTGTAACCCTTCTTCAGGACTGGGGGTGGGTGGGGGGGGGGAGCTACAGATAAAGGGGAAGGCAGGGGCAGGTGAAGACAGATAGAGGATATGACCTGGTTGGTTGATGGGAGGGAAGAGTCTGGTTGGTCGCTGGGAGGAGTTGAAGGAAGGAGGGGAGTGCTGGTAAGGGAATCGGGGGATGGGAAGGGAGGTTATTCAGAGGTTATATTCTCCAATTTTAGATAGCCTCCCTTCCCATCGCCCCACTCCCTTCCCAGCCCTTCCCCCTCCCATCCATCCTAACTGCCACCTATCGGATTCATTCCTCCCACTGACCGACCAGGCCGCACTCTCCACCTGTCTTCGCCCATCCCCACCTCACCACCCTGCCCCCCCACTGCCACCTTTATCTGCAGCTCCCCTCACACCCACCGTCAGTCCTGAAGAAGGGTTACACCCAAAACATTGACTTCTCCACCTCCTGATGCTGCCTGGCTTGCTGTGTCCTTCCAGCCTCCTGCCTGTCCCACCTGATGCTGCCTGACTTGCTGTGTGCTTCCAGCCTCCTGCTTGTCCCACCTGATGCTGCCTGGCTTGCTGTGTCCTTCCAGCCTCCTGCCTGTCCCTCCTGATGCTGCCTGGCTTGCTGTGTCCTTCCAGCCTCCTGCCTGTCCCTCCTGATGCTGCCTGGCTTGCCGTGTTCTTCCAGCCTCCTGCCTGTCCCTCCTGATGCTGCCTGGCTTGCTGTGTGCTTCCAGCCTCCTGCCTGTCCCTCCTGATGCTGCCTGACTTGCTGTGTGCTTCCAGCCTCCTGCTTGTCCCACCTGATGCTGCCTGGCTTGCTGTGTCCTTCCAGCCTCCTGCCTGTCCCTCCTGATGCTGCCTGGCTTGCCGTGTTCTTCCAGCCTCCTGCCTGTCCCTCCTGATGCTGCCTGGCTTGCTGTGTGCTTCCAGCCTCCTGCCTGTCTTCTTTGGATTCTAGCATCTGCAAAATGTGTGTCTCTAATCAGACTTGGAAGGACAGACAGTCCCATTTGAAAGGGGGGAGGGGAGAGAGGATCTGGTGACAGAGAATGTAACAAGAAAAGCTAAAAGAAATGGAAGGACTTGGAGTCGGTTCACAATTTGATGGTGTTAAACTCAATATTAAGTCCAGAAGGCTGTGAAGTGCCTAATCTGAAGATTAGCTTTCAGCTGAAGATTAGACACACCATTGTTCTGCATTCTCACATTCCGATCCCTTAGACTGAAATATCAATATCTTTTCTCCTCCAGCACTCTACACCCCACTCAAACTCTTGCATAAATGCTGTCCCCTCCCCACTTCATGCCAGCGCTGATGATATAAGGTTCAGACCTGAAACATTGACTCCTTTCTTGCTCTGATGCTGCTTGACCTGCTGGACTTTTTCCAGCTCCACTCTGACTCTCCAGCATCTGCAGTTCTCACCACCTCCCAGCTCTTGATCAAGAGTTATTCAAAGCTTGAAACATTAGCTTGCTCTCTCTTTCTATGGATGCTGTCTGACCCACTGTGATCTCCAGCATTTATTGTTTTCAGTACAGATACCAGCACCTACAGTGAGATTTTAGCGTCCCGTCCTTGGGGTTTTTGGAAGTTTTGGATAAGGCAGCTTTGACAATTGCCAAGTCGCCATTGTCTTTCCAGACCGTAGGGTTGCTCTCTCATTAAAAAGAGACCACTAAGGTGAAATTCCCCACGACTCAGATGAACGAGATGTCGAGAAGGATAGTCTTTCAGCCTGTGTAGAAATTGAACCCACACTGTTAGCATCATTCTGCATTACAGACCAGTCAACTGAGCCAATCGACATCCTTTCCTGATGGAAGAGCGAGGTCATTCATTGGTTCTTAAGAGAAGGTTTGTAGGATGCAGGGTGATATAAGCAAAGGGTTTGGTATTGGTTAAATCAGTCACACTTACCGGTCAATAACCATCTGGAGAACGTAAGTTCAGTTTCCAAAATGGCGATTTGAGAAATTGGATATGAAATTTGAAAAAGAAAACCTGAAAATGCAAAATTGTAAAGATGACCATGAAGCTGTTAAGATTTCTACACTACACTGCTCAGGTTCTCTCATACAGGAACACTATTGCCCTCCCTACAGCCTCTTGGAGACTGCAGCCTTCCATTACTCACATCACTTTGTATCAAAACAGGGCAACAAGGCAAGAGCAAGAAATGTGAATCTGTTGAAAGCCTTGATGAGGCACGAAGCTTCATCTAGTCTCGAGTGAATCATGGTATTGTTTGAATCAGGGCTTCTATGTGTAAACAAAGCAATCTGGACTCGTCATCAGACAGAAAGCAAAATGCATTTGAAATGTGAAACAAATGGATTTTCATACAAGCAACCGGGACCATATTGTATTCACCACTTTCAACAAATTGCAGCAATTTTAATCTTTTGACACGCGTTAATTGGGCAAAGAGAGAGGCTGTTGGTGAGAGATGTTGAAAGGCAAAAGCAAGTTTTCTCTGAGTAATTTATTTAAATGAAAAACTGCGATTATTGTATGATGTCTGTTCATTTAATGGGATTTAATGATCGAAATAGTGTAATAACATTGAGTCCATGTACAGGTCATAGAATCCCTACTGTGTGGAAATAGGCCATTTAGCCCATCAGGTCCAAATTGACCCTCCCACCCAGTCCTATTCCTGTAACGCTGCATTTCTCAAAGCTAAGGCACCTAGCCTGCACACTACAGGCAATTTACTACGGCTGATTCACCTAACCTGCACATCTATGGACTGGGAGGGAACTGGAGCATTCGGAGGGAACCCACACATACAGTTTCCCAAGGCTGGAATCAAACCCTGGTTCCTATCATTGCGGGTCAGTAATGCAAACCACTGAGCTATCGTGCCACCTCAAGCCATTTCGAGTCACCATCTCGATACTTAAATAAAATGACAAATTTTCTTGTGTTTGTCTTGTCTAGCCCCAGCACACAAGATCTTAGTTGTTTCTCTGGATGGAACTTGGATATATATATATAAGCACCCTTCCCCTCCCCCAACCTACATACTTAATCAATGGGGAAAGCACACATGCCAATGATTGTTGAGAAATGAGCCTCTCAAAAGGAAGAGACGGCTTATTCCTCCGCTAAACGCAAATTTGGTACAGTTCACTGAAAACAAAAAATGCTGGAGATCACAGTGGGTCAGGTAGCATCCATAGGAAGAGAGCAGGCTAGCATTTCAAGGCCAGAAAACTCTTCACCAGAGCTGATGTGAAGCAGTACAATGTGACTACACTTGCATGTTTTAGTTTATGTTTTTGAGAAGTGTGCACATGACAGGCAGCATTTCGTGCCCATCCATAATTGCCCTGGTGATGAGCTGCCTTCTTGAACTGCTTCATGTCCTTTGGGCTGTATGTTTACAATGCTGTTGGGAAGTGAATTCCAAGATTTTGACCCAATGAAATTTGAGGAATGGTGATTTGGTTCCAAATCAGGATAGTGTGTGGTTTGGAGAACTTGCAAGCTTGTATCTTTGTAAATAATCGCTGTTCGACAGCTAATAGGTGAGCTTAATGTGAGATCTGGTGAATCCCCAAGTAAATGAACAGCCTGTACTGCATTAATTATAATGTTATGAGGCTGTAATATGCTCATAGGCTTTAATGGGTTTATAAACTGATTTCATGCCTTAGAATCTGTGTTGCATTATAGAATCACAGTGCACTCATTGATGACTGCAAAGAATTCAGAGAGTTAAAGAGCAGGTCACAATAATGTTAATCATGTCTGCTTGGTGAATGTAGAATTCAACATCACTTCTGTGTTTCAGATTTCATGAAAACTTATTCTTTTCTAATTTTTACTTTGGTTTGGTTCGTGATTCTGCTGTTTGAATAAATCAGTGTATTCTTTTAATTATGAAGTACTTCCCTGTAAATGGGAGCTTTCAAAAAAACAGTCACATTACATAACACGTTCTTTGTAAAATTCAGAACAATCAGAAGATCATCTCAAAAAAGATGCTATCTGGAAACATCTGTTCTTCAAAGGTATTAGCAGAAACCCAGCAGGGACTGCATTTAAAATAAAATTAGAGTGAGAAACTTCTCATGTTTTCTTTATGATGGCAGGGTCGAGCAAAGCTGGAAAGATCCACCTGGGATTAGTCCTTTGAACCTTTGTTGCACTCCTTTCATTGCAAGTATATCCTTTCTGAAGAAGAGCAAAACCAGAGACAATACTCCAGGCGAGATTGCATCAAGGTTCCATATAACTGCGGCTCGAGTTAGAACATAGAAACATACAGCACAGAACAGGCCCTTAGGCCCACGATGTTGTGCCAAGACATAATCCTAACGTAAAAAATAGTAACTTAACCTACGCACCTCTCAACTCACTGCTATCCATGTGCATGTCAAGCAGTTGCTTAAATGTCCCTCATGACTTCGCTTCCATCACCTTAGCTAGCAACGCATTCTATGCATTCACAACTTGAATTCAATTCCCTGTGTGGTCAATCCAAACATGCCAATTGCCTACTTTATTAACTCCTTCACCTTTAAATGCTATCTTTTGCTGATTAATGAAAGGGCATTTGGGGTCTCCCTGGGTATGTGCACTTCCCAAACTCCCACCTTTTAAGAAATATTCTGTCACTGCTCTTCCCCATTCACTTTACCTGTCTGAGTCCCCTTGATGCATCCTTGCATCTTCCTCATAGTTTATATTCCCAGCTGATTCTGTGTCGTCAACAAATTTGAAAATATTACAATTGGTCAAAACAACTTGAAAATACTTTGGGCTCAGGAATTACATTGCAGGAATGCAACGAAACATTTGCAACATGAAAGACTGGAAAATGTAGGGTTTTTTTAATGATAGAGTATATTTATTTGTGTCTGGATTAGTGGTGCTAGAAGAGCACAGCAGTTCAGGCAGCATCCGAGGAGCATAAAATCGATGTTTCGGGCAAAAGTATTCCTGATGAAGAGCTTTTGCCTGAAACATCGATTTTACTGCTCCTCGGATGCTGCCTGAACTGCTGTGCTCTTCCAGCACCACTGATCTAGAATCTGGTTTCCAGCATCTGCAGTCAGGAATACCTGATGGAGTTGAAATACTGTTTGTTGATATTATGAATTCTCCTGAGGATATAGTACAGAGTGGGTCCTTTGCAATTCTGAGAGAGTGTTGCCCTCAGCTGAGGCAGGGCCGACTGTAGAGAGGTTAAGTGCCGGCGCATTGCTGCGAGCGTGGAGCGGAGGATCCTGAAGGAGAACCGTTGCTGGTGTTTTTGAATCTGTAGTCTGTACTGTTTGTCCTGTTCGGATCTGAACTCTGCTGGTTTAAAGGTGGTCCGGAGTCAGTGAGGGATGAGTTGGTTACGGAGGCAGGCACTGAGGAAGCAAATGTGGCTGTGGTAGTGAGTTTGTTTCAGGACATGGTTGAAGAGCTTCAGGGCAGAGGAAATGACCTGGCAGTTGCAGTGGGAGAGGGACTTCTTGAGATTCTTGTAGAAAGAGGAGGAAAACTTCCTCAAGGCAGGCATCCTTGCTAGAGGATTCACAGTAGGGTTAAAATCAACTAGGTAAAAACAATGACTGCAGATGCTGGAAACCAGATTCTAGATTAGTGGTGCTGGAAGAGCACAGCAGTTCAGACAGCAACCGAGGAGCAGTAAAATCAACGTTTCGGGCAAAAGTATTCCTGATGAAGAGCTTTTGCCTGAAACATCGATTTTACTGCTCCTCGGATGCTGCCTGAACTGCTGTGCTCTTCCAGCACCACTGATCCAGAATCTGGTTTCCAGCATCTGCAGTCATTGTTTTTACCATATTTATTTGTGTGTTTGCTGACAGTTAAAGACAAGTTTTAGTCGAATTGCATGAGAGGTTTTTTCAATGTATAGTATTTTATGACAACTTCATCTCAAAAAACAACCAGCAAAATCATGGAAGCTGTTCATATTTGACCATGTTCCAAGTAAGGGCAACTTTGTGGTTTGCTCTAAATAATGCCAGTAAACATTTCATTCCTACAGCAGTTATCAGTGATTTCATTACTGGTTGCATCCACAGATTAACTGTGTGGCAAACTGTTATCTTTGGACCAACAATCTTTTGAACATCACTGGAAGTACCACCTTACATGCCAGATGTTGGAAAATAATTGTAAAAGTGCTGTGAGATGAACATCGTGGGGCTCATTTTTGGACTCTAAAGCCAACAGCCACCTCATCAGCAGAATTGTTGACTTTCCAGTTACATATTTTCAGTCAGAGGTCAATCTTTATTGGGTTTTACATTTATTCACAAAATAAGACAATAGAACTGCACAGCTCCAAATTGTACAACTCACCACTTGTGTCAATAAATGCCTTGTCATTTTTTAGATTAAACCAGCGAAACAAATAAATCAACAATTTAACTGTCCCTTAAATGGGCACTATAATGAAAGTTACAACTTCAAAGGAGTTATTATCCAATGGCAACCCCTCACTTACAGTGTATCAACCTTAATTTATGGAGTTAGCACAGAATATAAAACCTTACTAACATATATCTAACTGATAAGATCAGGCTATGCCTCCTTCACTTGACAGCTGAGTTTGCCGCAGTACAGTCAAGCATATCAATGGTAAAGGGTCTTGTGGTATAATGGTAGCATCCCTCTTTCCTGAAACGGGCGATGCCGGTTCAAGTCCAACCTCCTTCAGAGAAGTGTATTACTAACTCTGAATGTGCTGCTCAGAACATTATTTGCAAATGAATTTGCCAAAGATGATGAATACCAACTGCACATGGAAGTGCAATCTTTTCTTAAACATGATTAAATACAGAGTAAACATAATTCCAAGGTGTAAAATTGAAATTTCACAAATTGCAGGAATGTAAAGTGGTGGTATCATTTGGACGTCTCCTATTCTGGGATGATAATGTGGACATAAGGACTAAACTGCAGGACTAACCGAAAAAGGCAAGCAGTATGATGGATTCTCCAAACTCTTGACTATCTGCTTTCCTGCTACTTTAAATGTTGAGGAAACTCCAACCCCCCCCCCCCCCCTTTAAATCCTGTCTGTAAATAGGAGGTAAAGAGCAAACACAAATTTGCACAGATATTGCCAAAGTGGGAAGTATCCAGTTGTGGCACTGCATTTTTTTTAAAGCATTGCTTTGCGTTGCTTCTCTTGGAACATTCCACCCTGTGGTGACTGTCTGTGTGGATGTTGCGCATTCCCCCTTCATGTGTGCATGGGTTTCCTCCAGGTGTTTCTGTTTCCTCCCACATTCCAAAGGTGTGCAGGTTGGATGGATTGGCTATATTAAAATGTACATTGTGTCCAGGGATGTGCTGGCTAGGTGGGTACGCCATGGAGAATGCAGGGTTACGGGGATGGGTTGGAGGGTGTGGGTTTGGATGGGCTACTGTTTGAAGGATCAGTGTGGACTCGATGGCTGAATGGCCTGCTTCCAAACTGTAGGGATTTTATGAATCTATGATCCACTGTACAGATCTTGATTATAACATATACAGAGCAGATGAGTAATGCAAATGCTGTATTTGCACTTAAGGGCAGAATTTGTAGTGTTTTACATGTCATAAAATGTCTCAGTGCTTCACAAAGAGGTTGATTGGATAATATAGATAGGAAGAGAGTTGCTTGAAGGAATATTCATAAAAATACAATCTTCAGGATTTTTGTCTTCTCACTTAGTTCTAAGATCTGACCTATTCATCAATTTCAATGCCACTGATTTTTAATCCAACAGAACATATACCCTACATTTTTTCACGTTTGCCCACCTATCTCTTGATCCTTCAGAACTGATTAGTCTAACCTCCCAGATAATTCTCAAATTCCTGTTCTTTTCAGCATGTTCCAAAGTTTATTCCAGCAACTAGGGTGAGATCCAGTGTTGAAATCCTATCAATGTGTTCCCCGAAGTCGCGATTTCACAAAACGTGATCCATCCCTCCTTTCATCGAATGTTGTTCAAATCCATAAAATAAATATAAATTTCAGCTTCAGTTACCTTCAACATCTTAACAGATAAAGAGCAGCAGACCTTAGAGTGTGCTGACTTCAGCACTCAGGACCTGGACAATATCATCTTTCTCTTGCACCCAGGGAAGGAAGAGTGAAATAGATGTTCCTCTGCAGATTACTATCTGTGGAAAGTGTGAGAATGGTGAGTGGTATGTTTTTTTCTGCTGTGATGCCTTATTTAGTTCAATAGTCTGTAATCACTCACTTCTTAGACTGTCACTTGAGTTTTCATACTTGAGGATGTCACTGTTTTTAGAGACAAGGGGAGTAATTCAGAAAGGGGCAAGATGCTGTAATTTCATCTCAATCATCTTAAAACCAAATGATTTGTTTGGTTACTTCTTCATCTCATTCCTTTTAGAGTCATAGAGTCATAGAGATGTACAGCACGGAAACAGACCCTTCGGTCTAATCCGTCCATGCCAACCAGATATCCCAACTCAATCTAGTCCCACCTGCCAGCACCTGGCCCATATCCCACCAAACCCTTCCTATTCGTATACCCATCCAAATGCCTCTTAAATGTTGCAATTGTACCAGCCTCCACCACATCCTCTGGCAGCTCATTCCATACACGTACCACCCTCTGCATGAAAAAGTTGCCCCACAGGTCTCTTTTATATCTTTCCCTTCTCACCCTAAACCTATACCCTCTAGTTCTGCACTCCCCAGCCCCAAGGAAAAGACTTTGCCTAATTATCCTATCCATGCCCCTCATAATTTTGTAAACCTCTATAAGGTCACCTCTCAGCCTCTGACGCTCCAGGGAAAACAGCCCCAGCCTGTTCAGCCTCTCCCTGTAGCTCAGATCCTCCAATCCTGGCAACTTCCTTGTAAATCTTTTCTGAACCCTTTCAAGTTTCACAACATCTTTCCGATAGGAAGGAGACCAGAATTGCACGCAATATTCCAACAGTGGCCTAACTAATGTTCTGAACAGCTGCAACATGACCTCCCAACTCCTGTACTCAACACTCTGACCAATAAAGGAAAGCATACCAAACGCCTTCTTCACTATCTTATCTACCTGCGACTCCACTTTCAAGGAGCTATGAACCTGCACTCCAAGGTCTCTTTGTTCAGCAACACCTCCTAGGACCTTACCATTAAGTGTATAAGTCCCGCAAAGATTTGCCTTCCCAAAATGCAGCACCTCGCATTTAACTGAATTAAACTCCATCTGCCACTTCTCAGCCCATTGGCCCATCTGGTCCAGTTCCTGTTGTAATCTGAGGTAACCCTCTTCGCTGTCCACTACACCTCCAATTTTGGTGTCATACTAACTGTACCCCTTATGCTCGCATCCAAATCATTTATGTAAATGACAAAAAGTAGAGGGCCCAGCACCGATCCTTGTGGCACTCCACTGGTCACAGGCCTCCAGTCTGAAAAACAACCCTCCACCACCACCCTCTGTCTTCTACCTTTGAACCAGTTTTGTATCCAAATGGTTAGTTCTCCCTGTATTCCATGAGATCTAACCTTGCTAATCAGTCTTCCATGGGGAACCTTGTCGAACGCCTTACTGAACTCCATATAGATCACATCTATGCTCTGCCCTCATCAATCTTCTTTGTTACTTCATCAAAAAAACTCAATGAAGTTTGTGAGACATGATTTCCCACGCACAAAGCCATGTTGACTATCCCGAATCAGTCCTTGCCTTTTCAAATATATGTACATCTTGTCTCTCAGGATTCCCTCTAACAACTTGCCCACCACTGAGGTCAGGCTCACTGGTCTATAGTTCCCTGGCTTGTCCTTACCACCCTTCTTAAACAGTGGCACCACGTTTGCCAGCCTCCAGTCTTCCGGCACCTCACCTGTGACTATCGATGATACAAATATCTCAGCAAGAGGCCCAGCAATCACTTCTCTAGCTTCCCACAGAGTTCTCGGGTATACCTGATCAGGTCCTGGGGGTTTATCTACCTTTAACCATTTCAAGACATCCAGCACTTCCTCCTCTGTAATCTGGACATTTTGCACGATGTCACCATCTATTTCCCTACAGTCTATATCTTCCCTATCCTTTTCCACAGTAAATACTGATGCAAAATATTCATTTAGTATCTCCCCCATTTTCTGTGGCTCCACACATAGGCTGCCTTGCTGATCTTTGAGAGGCCTTATTCTCTCCCTAGTTATTCTTTTGTCCTTAATGTATTTGTAAAATCCCTTTGGATTCTCCTTAATTCCATTTGTCAACGCTATCTCATGTCCCCGTTTTGTCCTCCTGATTTCCCTCTTAAGTATACTCCTACTTTCTTTATACTCTTCTAAGGATTCACTCGATCTATCCTGTCTGTACCTGACATATGCTTCCTTCTTTTTCTTAACCAAACCCTCAATTTCTTTTGATGTTTTCCAAAAAAAATGTAAGTGTGTTCACCAGTTCCTGCTCCTGAAATATCTTCGGTATCTCTTTATCACATCATAGACTTTCCGACCTATTGGCTGGTGTTTGTTTCTTTTATTAACACCTATCTGAAGGAAGAATGGGACATTTACATTGCAACCAGTGATGCAAATTGGATGGCCCTTTTAAAGAACTGCCACCAATCTGTGGGGAACAATAATTCCATGGTGCAGTTTTCCCAGCAACCCATCAATCATTCAAAGTCAACATAAGTTGACAACCAATCAGCACCCTTTTCACTTTCAGTATGAATTGTTGTTCCCTTTGAAATTTGGCATTCATGCCCTGTTCCAGACGAGTGCAAGGTGAAAAGCTTGAATTGCAAGTCTTTTTTAGCAACTGTGCTCGAGAAAATGTATGTTTTGTAATCGTAACAAACACATCACACTGCGTTAGTGTTCCACCATTTATGAATTTATTCATGACACATTTTGCTTGATGACATTAATAGGGGACAATGGATTAGTTAGCAAAAGATCACAAAACTTGTTCTTCCTTTCGATTTTTAAAAATATTCTTGTAATGCAAAGATTACCAGCAACTTCAGACCTGTTGAGGATTCCAGCCGCAGATGTAAAGCTTGATCATGTATATTTGTTGAAAAGATCTCTTTTATGTGGGAATTCTTATCAAATATAACCAGGAACATGTCAAATGAAATGCCTTCTTGATTTCTTTCCTCTCAGAACTAAAAGTTTCTGCTGCGAAGCATTGTGGCGTACATTGATAGTGTTATGTTAATGAGAGTGTGCTGAATTATTTGACCTTCTTGAATTACAATCTATAATTACTTCCCCTGAGAGATGATGTGCTGGAACATTTTCAGCCTCACAGTACACAGCATTTGCAAACTGAAAAACAGACTGGCCTTTGGCCAATCCTGAGCGAGGCCTGTCTCTGTGGACTTTGCTTGTGAAAAAAAAATTGCAAATGGACATTTTGGTTTTTGTTATTTCTATTAGAAATTTGTTACAGAACAGAGGAGGCCAGTTGGCCTATTGAGTTTGTGTTGGTTCTCCGAATGAACAGTCACCAAGCGCCATCTTCTCCCCATAGCACAGCACACTCTTCCTTTTTGCTGATCAGCTTCGTCTGTCTCCTCCAGTTCTTGATCTTTCCACAATGGAAACACCTTCTACTCTGTTCAGACTCTTTGGAGCGATGTAGTTAAAATCACAATCTCCTCCCAACCTTCTCTCAGGAAAGGATTCTCAATGTTTCCAACCTATCTACATAGCAGAAATCCAGTTCCCTCAACCTTTTCTGGTGAACCTTTTCTGCACGTTCCTGATGCTTTCATAAATGTCCTAAAACATGGTGCCCAGAATTGCTTGCAATACCCTATTGAGACTGAGCTAGTGTTTCATTAAAGAATTAATATACCCTTCTTATTTTTTACTCTATGCCCCAGACAAAAATTTTAAAAGGCCAAGGGTGTAATATTCTGACTGCACTCTCACCCTGCCATGCAACTTTAAATGATTTAGGCACAAGCACATCCTTTAGAATTGTAGATATTTTATAATCAATCTGTTCAGAGGTGTTGTTGCACAAAAGCCAAAGAACTATGGATGGATATCAGAAACATAAATTGCTGGAAAAATTCAGTAGGTCTTGCAGCACCAGTAGACAGAGAAAGCAGAATAATGTGTTTGGGTCCAGTGACCCTTCTTCAGTTTCTTACACCACTCTGAAGCAGGTAGGCCTTGATTGTAGATATTCTTAAACAACCTATTCAGACATATTATGGCACACCTCTGAAGCACTTGGGATTTGAACCCAGGCTTTCCATTCCATGTGTAGTGTCAAAGGCACAAACCCTCCCTTTTAGAATCTGAACCTTTATCTTACACTGTCTCATCATGTTCCTCCTGCCAAAATGAATAACTTTGCACTGCTCTGGATCAAGTTTCATCTGCCACTTGTTTGGCCAATCTAACTACTTATCTATGCCCCTTTGAAGTTCCACATCATGCTCTTCACACCTGCAAGACTTGAATCGGTGTCCTGTAAACCAAGGTCCAGGCAGTGGGAAAAAAGTCAAGGGTTTCAACACTGACCACTGATAGACTTCACCCAAAGCCTTCCTCCATTTTGAAAATCATCCATTGACCATAATCAGAGCAAATTACCACAGCTACTGGAATCTGTACTGAAAACAAAAAATGCTGGAGTTCACAGTGGGTCAAGCAACATCCATGAGAGAACGCAAGCCAACATTTTGAGTCAGATGACTGTCCGTCACCAGCCTGAAAAGCACCCTTCCATCCTGCCTCTGCCTTCTACATGCAAGCTAATTCTGAATCCAAACGACTAAGGCACCATGGATCCCATGCATCTTAATCTTCTGGATGAACCTACCATGAGGGACCTAGTCAAAAGCCTAGTTAAAATCCATGTAGACAACATCCACTGCTCTACCCTCATTTGTCACCTCCTCAGACCTTGCAATCAAGTTAATAAGACATGACCTGCCCTGCACACAGCCCATGCTGACTGTTCCTAATTAGGCCATACTTTTCCAAATGTGTATAAATCCTATCCTGAACAACTATGGGGGTGGACATACTTACAATGTTTAAAAGATAAACACATGAATAGAAAAGGTTTGGAGGGATCTGGGCCAGGAGCAAGCAGGTGGGACCAATTTAGTTTGGCATAGCCTATTTGGACCAAAGGATCTGTTTCTCTGTTATGTGACTCTCTGGCTCTGTTAGTTGAAGGTCAAGAATTTGAGGCTGTTGATTTAAAGTGATTGTCTAAGAACCCGGGGGGCCATGAAAAAAGATCTTTGTTTATGCAGCATGTGGTTAACATCTGGAATGCACAGTCCAAGAGTGAGGAGAAGGCAGGGTGAATTCAGGGAATTAAAAGGAAGTTGGAAATTAATTGAAGAAAAAAAGGTTGTATGTGGGTATAAGGCAATAGAGTAAAAGTTAACTGAATAAACCTCTATGACTCAATGAATTACTCCTTCATAGAATCAGTACAAACACTTTGGGTTAAATTGTCATTATTCTATGTTTCTGCAATTCTATGAAAACAGCATCACTTTTCCACATTCTCATCAGAATGCAAAGACAGCCCCAACTGCTATTCTCTACAACAACGCTTTTCTTACATCCCCACCCCTGTCTTCTCCACCCTTACCCTCAATTGCATGAGGAAGTCATGAACCTCTTTGGCACCAAGATGATGACCATCTAATCAGCATGTCTTTCTTTTCCATCAACCTCAACTCCTCCTCCTGATCCCCGTCTAAGCCAATATTATCAGTGCTTCCTGAGGTTTTGCATCTGTCTCTTTTAAATTTGCCATCCTCAGTAATGGGACTCATTTGGATCACGTGGCTGAGATATTGGTTTATGATAGAGAGTATTATCAACAGCATGGGTTCAAGTCCCATAATGGCTAAGTTTTCCATATGTGATCTGTTGAGTATCCATCTACCCTCTCAGTTGACTATGAGATTTCCCACAGGATTATTCAGAATATTGAGCAAGGAAATGGGCTCTCCTGTCAGTGGCAGTATTTGGGATCCACTCAAGCCTTCTTCTATCCTTTCTCATGTAGCTATATTGTTGTAATCCGTGATTCCTTTCTCCCTTAAATGCCTGCCTACCTAGCTTTCCTGTTAATGGATCAATACTATCGACTTCACCCTCTCTCTGTGGCAATGAGTTCAAAAATCTAACCACACTTCAGAGAAAGAATTCTCTTCAGAATTCCTTTTTGAATTTATTGATGACAGTGTTACGTTGTTGACCTTCAGTACTCTTCCCCCCCAGAGGAAACAATTTCTCTTCACGCAGTCTATCAAAACCTTTCAGAATTCTTTTAGGTTATCCCCTAGCCTTTTTTTTCAAGAGAAGAGTGAGCCAACCTGTCAATGCCTTTCATGCATCTGCTCACACATTTCTGCTATCATCCTTGCAAATCCTCAATGCCCTGCAGCCAGGGGCACAATATCTTTTTTAGAGTACAAAAGCCAGAACCCCACACCGTAAAATGTAAGGTAAAGTCACATTAGTCCTACATGCTGCACACTCATTAAAGAGAGAAAGATGACTGGTGGTGATTTCACCTGAGGGTCACCATTCGTCAGGTAAGGGGAGAGGTTAAGAAGAAGAGTCCTTCATGGTGACTTCAGCTGGTGTTGGAATATGAACCCACATTGTTGACGTCACTTTGATTCCAAACCAGCCAACCAGCCAAACAACCCCCAATCCATACAGTATGTTGTGGCCTAACCAATGTTGGATGCAGGTTCAGCACATCTTATCCACTTTTTATTCTCTCAATCTAGATATGATGGCTACTGCTTGATCTGCCTTCTTCATGGCCTGACATTCAACTTTTAATGATTGTTGATTTCCAAAGAAGAGAATGGGCAGTTGGGGGAAAGATATTCTCCCTAGTGTCCTGGTCAGTATTTATCCTTTAATCCACACAGCCTGTAAAACCTTCCGAATGGTGTCTCATCGTTGTTTCTCAAGCCTTGCTTCGTGCGATCTGGTTACCACTTCCTACATTACATTCATAACTACACTTCAATGGAATATAGTCAGTTGTGAAGAGCTCCAGGCCGGCTGAGGGATGTGTAAAGTACATTATAAATGTTAGATTTTTTTTGTAAATTTGGCTGTTCTTTCATTTCCAGCTTGATTTCAAAATTCAAAGTTGGTTTTAACAGTGTAGTAACAGTCAATTTCTTAATGCACTAAAACTATTTTGAAATGAGGACTTGCAGATGTATTTGCATTCTAAATGGACTGTGTCATTTGAACTATGACAGTAATACATAAGATAAACTACATGTGGGAGCAAATTACTGCAGATGCTGGACTCTGTACTGAAAACAACAAATCTGGAGATCACAGAGGTCAGGCAGCATCCGTGGAGAGAGAGCAAGCTAACTTTTCGAGTCTAGATAACTCATTTTCAGAGTTGATGTGAAATATGGAGGGGGCAGCATTTATGCTGTAGTGGGTGGGGGTGGGGGGTGGGGTTGGAGTGCTGGGAGAGAAAGGATGTTGATCATTCAGATTAAGCGATTAGAATGTGAGAATGGCAGAACAGTGGTGTGTCTAACTGGCAGATGGGAAAGAACAGCTGAAAATGTGTTGCTGGTTAAAGCACAGCAGGTTAGGCAGCATCCAAGGAACAGGAAATTCGACGTTTCGGGCGTAAGCCCTTCATCAGGAATCTACCTGGGGGGTGCAGTGAGAGAGACACTCACTGAAATCCTTGTAGAGGGAGGAAGAGAGCTTCTTCAAGGAAGGCATCCTTGCAAGAGGATTCGCAGTAGGTTAAAATCTTCGGGTAAAAAATGAGGTCTGCAGATGCTGGAGATCACAGCTGAAAATGTGTTGCTGGTTAAAGCACAGCAGGTTAGGCAGCATCCAAGGAATAGGGAATTCGACATTTCGGGCATAAGCCCTTCATGCCCGAAACGTCGAATTTCCTGTTCCTTGGATGCTGCCTAACCTGCTGTGCTTTAACCAGCAACACATTTTCAGATGGGAAAGAACAGTCAGCCCCACTGGGGTGTGGGGGAGGGGTGAGAGGACTTGGTGACAGAGAGTGTAACAAGGAAAGCTAAAAGAAAGGGAAGGAATGGGTTCGCAATTTAAAAGTGTTGAGCTCAATATTGAGCCCAGAAGGTTGCAAAGTGTCTGGTTTGAGGATGAGGTATTACGCTGGGATTCTCTGGAACACCACAACATGCTGAGGACAGACATGTGGGCATGTGAGCAGGATGCTGTGTTAAAATGACCGGGATGGTCGGGGTCATGCTTACACGTGGACGGGAGGAGATCTACAAAGCCATCACCCAGTCTGCATTTGGTTTCTCCAATGTAGAGTAGGCCACATTGGGTGCAGCAAATACAAGGTTGGAGGAGATGCAGGTGAAATGCTGCTTCACCCAATAAACTGCACCCTGCGAGCATGAAGATGGGCACACATTCAGAATGGATCAAATCTGCAAATCATTATTTCTGTACCTGCAACTTAAAAGCTAGGCACAATTTGCCAGACAAGTGAACTTATTAGCTGCCATGGTGGGGTTTTCATGAGTCATTTGAGTTAATTACAGAGATGTGCTCATTTTGAACGTAAGGGTCATGCATGCTCTGATCTCTCCTACCGGCTGGGCTTTAATTGAAAACGACATGAGCAGCCCCCAAGTATTTGTAGTACACTATACTATTTTTAATTACAGTCCTGGTACAGGGTGAGGATAATCAGTCAGCAGCAATAAGCTGTATTCTGTCAACTGGCTGTCTATCAGTGCTTTGTTTGGTCTCTTGCTCTAATGGTATTTTATCAAGCTAACAAAGCATGTCAAACCTGACATTTAATCACGGTACATTTTTCAACATTACCCATGGAAAATAATTAAAAGTGCATTTAAAATGCCACATCTTTGGACTTAACAGTAGACTTTGATCTTTGCTGCCCAGACTGTTCCAGCAGTCAATGCATTGGATGTAGTTCTCAATGATGAAAAATAGTAGAGATCATTCAGAATGTCACATTCTGCAAAGCTGGAGATACTGTTCCATCTCCTCTCAAATAATCAGGTACTAACACTAGATTCTCAGTAATTGCATATTTCTTGCCCCTTCTTATCAAGGCAAGATAGTTTTCTGGTCTTTAGGGGTAGTTGACCTCCATCCTGATGTTTTGTTTCACTTGTTATTTTGCAACTGGTATATGTCAAAGACATGCTGCATAATAAGGATATCTGTGCTTGTTAATGTTATCTCTAATGAAAATCATTTGGCTGTTGTTTAAGCAGAGAAACCAAATACATTCATTAGTCTGTTCAGATTTTACTCCACGGCTTAATTTCATTCCTTTAGGATTCTCAAAGCCATTTTATTTATCAAATAACCACACTAAATTACTCTAAATAATTTACTACACCTACTGTGACAGAGACTGATTTGTTCTATGGTGTCTATCAGTCTGCACTCTCAGCCCTTCATTGCATGCCTTTGTATTGAGCTTCTTAATATTTCATAAATTGCTTGGCATGGGAGCAAACCCTTGAATTAACTCCAGGATGCTGAAGAATGCCACAAATGTAAGTATTTAGGAAGATGAGTTTTAAAAAATTGAGGTTGCATAATCTGAAGTAAGCATAAAATCAGGAAGAAACCAAAGTGAACAACTGAGTGAAAAAAATTTTGGCCTTATAGTGCAGTTTATGGCTTGACTTAGTGCATCACAAGTCCTTGTTACACAACAAGTGGTGCTTTTGGAATCCAATCACTCTTGCATTGATTAATGCAGCTTCCATTTTGAGCATAGCAGGATTACTCAAAGATCAATGAGGAGAATAGCCATGACAATATTTTAGGCAGTACGGTATTGGCTGAGCAGTGGTCATCGTGGTTGGATTGCTACTTCTGTCCTTTTCTCTTAAGTTGTCGAGGCGCTTGTATTTGTGGCTCAGAGTCCCAACCCAGGCATTTTAATAAACAGGCAAAAGTGAGGACTGCAGATGCTGTAGATCCGAGTCGAGAGTGTGGTGCTGGAAGTACACAGCCGGTCAGGCAGCATCCGAGGAGCAGGAGAGTCAACATTTCAGGCATAAGCCCTTCATCAGGCATACATTCCAGATCATAATTTGAAAAGCAATATTTGAATGCACCTCTAGCTCTTTTCACCTGCAGAACAGCTTCTCTCTACTTACTCTAGCAAAACTTTGCATGATTTCTGAAATAGTTGCTTGATAGTACAGAAGTTGAGTATCACTGACAAGGGATGCAGTTTAATATTTGACATTCTTGCTTTTGTCCTGATGAAGCAACATATCTATCTTTACATCAATATATGTGAAATGGATAATTCTGTTAGCAAGTATTTGTTGTTTCCTGGCCAGTTTATTGTAGTCTTCATCACCTGGTTCTTTTCTCCTGCAATGCTATAAGTCTCAATGTAGCGTTTATTATATTTGAATTAGAGTCATAGACTTATGAACAGAAACAGACGCCTCGATCCAACCAGTCCATGCTGAACATAATCCCAAAGTAAACTAGTCACCTGCCTGCTCCTGGTGCATATCCCACCAAAACCTTCCTATTCAAGTACTTACCCAAATGTCTTTTAAATGTTGTACTTTTGTCCACATTTACCACTTCCTCATAGATCATGCCATTTTGATCATCCTTTCTAACATGTAGTTCCTTAATAAGTACAAAAGGAGAAATTTCTTCACCAGTAGTTACTGAGTCTATAAAATTCATTATCACAGAAAGCAATCAAGGCCAAGACATGGTCAATTTCATGAAGGAGCTTGACATAGCAATTGGTATTAAAGGGATCAAAGGATACAAATGAATCATTGTCACTTGTACTCTACAATGGTAAGATTAGATTAAATTACTTACATTGTGGAAACAGGCCCTTCGGCCCAACAAGTCCACACCAATGCGCAACCTACCCAGACCCATTCCCGTACATTTACCCCTGCCCCTAACACTATGGGCAATTTAACATGGCCGATTCACCTAACCTGCACATTTTTGAACTGTGGGAGGAGCACCCAGAGGAAACTCACACAGACACGGAGACAATGTGCAAACTCCACACAGTCAGTTGACTGGAGTGGGAATTGAACCCAGGTTTCTGGTGCTGTGAGGCAGCAGTGCTTACCACTGTGCCACCGTGCTGCCCATAAATCTTCAACTGTTGCCACAATCCAGTTTCATTTTGAACAGTTTAAGAATTAAAAAAAGAATAAAAAGATAAAGCTGAAAGAGAGTCTATCTTTGTTCCACCATGAATCCTGAGCCCTGAGCCAGCTCACCAACGACATCTGCCCTGCCAACCCTCTGCCACCTGTGCTGGAACCCACCAACATTGGAGTCACCACTCTTCAGGTGCCAGCTCTTTGTCACTGGACCCACCTCGCCGATGGGCAGCCGATGCCAGGTCCCCTGCTGAACACACACTTGCCTGGCAACCAGGAGGAAAAGCAGGAACAGGCTGTTGAGTTGCATGATCAGCCATGATCATTTTGAACAGCAGAGCAAGCTCAAAGGGCTGAATGGCCTACACTTGCTCCTCTTTTTGATTTTCCTGTTTCTAAACCATTTAATATGAATGCTACAGCTCTGAGAAAGGAGAGAGTAGGAATGTGACCTGTGAGTGTCTATCTAATTTATTTATCAACACGCTGAAGGATCACATTTTCCACCTCATGTCTACAATATTGGCATTGTACAAATCATCATTAGATGTGTACAAACCTCTGGAAAGGCATGATTGGCAAGGAAGGTGTAGGAAAGTTAACATCTACAAGGCTGGCTTCCCAACAAAATCTCTAGAGCATGGCCTATTCTTAACAAACACCCATTGCACAAGAAACAATACATGGCAATGGAAATTCTCTCCTTCCAGACATTGGCACATGCTTGACAAAGTGTGAAAGATAAGAACGGAGTAAGGCTTATCAAAGACAGGGAAACAGTCAGCAATCTAGGAAGGAGCATTTTGAGAATCTCCTC
Source organism: Hemiscyllium ocellatum (assembly GCF_020745735.1). Taxonomy (NCBI): domain Eukaryota; kingdom Metazoa; phylum Chordata; class Chondrichthyes; order Orectolobiformes; family Hemiscylliidae; genus Hemiscyllium; species Hemiscyllium ocellatum. The sequence continues at coordinate 120,847,207 of NC_083405.1, read as the reverse complement.
AACAGAGACTCAATCCTTAATGTGGGTGACATCCCACAGCAAGCAACCCGCTACCATCCCAACTAATAGGTCACCCTTCTACACGAAAGACGTTGTTAAACATGAGAGGGTGCAGAAAAGATTTACAAGGACATTGCCAGGACTGGAGGGTTTGAGTTATAGGGAGAAGCTTTTTTCCCTGGAGCATCAGAGGCTGAGGGGTGACCTTTTAGAGGTTTACAAAATCATGAGGGACATGGATGGGGTAAATAGGTAAGGTCTTTTTTCCCAGGATAGAGGAGTCTAAAACTTGAGGGCATAGGTTTCAGGTGAGAAGGAAAGATTTAGAAAGGACCTGAGGGATAACTTTTTCACACAAAGGGTGGTGTGTGTATGGAATGAGCTCCCAGAGGAAGTGGTGGAGATGAGTACAATTACAACATTTAAAAGGCATCTGGATGGGTATATGAATAGGAATGTTTAGAGACCAAATGCTGGCAAATGGCACCAGATCTGCTCGGCATGGATGAGTTAGACTGAAGAATCTGTTTCTGTGCCGTGCAACTCTATGACTGTTTGAATCCATAAGCCCAGTCCAACATGAGATTGTAGAGGACATTTGACAGTTAATAACCAACAAGTTTGCCAGTGCACATTGAACATCTGCCAACTATGGGGACAAGGCACACTTGGCTTGTATCCATGACCCCATCTGAAAAGAGTCGAGAATGTGGCGTTAGAAAAGTACAGCAAGTCAGGCAGCATCCGAGGAGCAGGAGAATCGACATTTTGGGCATAAGCTCTTCATTGGGAATGAGCCGCACAAGCTCTTCATCAGAAATGAGAGGCATCTGAAAAGAGGGGAGCAAGCCAGTTGATTTCCAAGAGACCGTAATTGTGATCTCCAAGAAAATGGCTAAGATTATTGGTGATAATCAAAGAGGAGTCTCCCTCTGTCTGGCATGAGGAAGACCATTGTAAATATCTTGCTAAATCAGCTGCTCCCCATGTCAATTGGGAATGTGTAGATCCTGTCCATTGAGAGGCTCAGTGGGCATGATCTTCACAACAAGCCATTTCAAGGGACATGCAGAGGACAGCAACAACCCCAAACATGAACTTCTTTGACCTCACAAAGGCTTTCAACCCTGTCAACTGGGAAGGCTATGGAATGTCCTCCTCAAATCTGGTTGGTTACAGAACTTTGTTACCAGCCTCAGTCTGCTGCACAGCAGCATACAAGTTGTGATCCTTGCCAATGGATCCACCACAAACCCAATATATATCCAAACGGGCAGTCAAGCAAAACTGTGACATCGCACCAATGCTGTTCTCAGCGTCCCGTGCCACATATCCATGAAACTTCCTCCTGGAGTGGAGCTAATCCTCTGGAGTGGAGCTGTTCACCCTGTGACACCACCAGTCCAAAGCCAAAGCCATCCCAAACTCTTTTGTTGACCAGCAATATGCAGACGATGCCAAATGTGTGCATGCTGGGAGGCCTAGCCTCAAACTATCACCTGCGCAGTCTCAGAAATGCAAGAGAAAATTGGTGCAGTCTAAGCATTCAGAAGATGAAGCTACTCTACCAGCCTGCTCCCCATCACACAAATTCACACTTGTAAATTCATTTCACCAAAATTAGACACACTCCTTTAAGACTGGCCTCACCAATTCTCTGGTGAGTGAACGTAATCAGCTTTGGAATCTATTTTGCATAGTTAATGTTGTTTTTATTTTGGCATCTGTGAGAGTAATTGAAAATTGCTGTCAGACACAGATTTTCTTATTTTATGAACCCTATTTAATAGTAATTCCACAGTAAAGTCATGAGACTTATTGTTTTGATGGCTTTGCATTTCAAGATCACATGTCATGAATCCACCCAGTTACTGAGTCCAGTTTAAGTTTAAGTAATATTCCACTTGTTCTGCTTTCACATAAAACTTGATTTCAGTTGCACCCTCAACAAGTCTGGTTCACATATTTTGTCAGAATCTACTCTGAGTCTCCCGTAAACAAACATTGCAGCAACTCACTAAGACTCTTCCAACAGCACTTTCCACACCCATGACCTCTTCCATTTGGAAAGTGAAGGGCAGCAGACACCTGGAAACACAACACCTGCAAGTTCCCTTTCAAGCCACACACCGTCCTGACTCAGAACTATGGCACTATTCCTTCATTTTCAATGGGTTAATATCCTGGAACTCTCTTTTTGATAGAATCTCTACAGTGTGGAAACAGGCCTATCAGTCCAACAAGTTCACCCAGACCCATTCCCCTACCCTATTATCCTATAGTTACTCATGACTAATGCACCTAACCTACACATCCCTGAACACTAGTGGCAATTTAGCATAGCCAATTCACTTGGCCTATACATCTTTGGATTGTGGGAGGAAACCGGAGCACCCGGAGGAAGCCCTCACAGATACAGGGAGAATGTGCAAACACCTCACAGACTGTCGCCCTAGTCTGGAATCAAACCTGGATCCCTGGTGATGTGAGACACCATGCTGCCCCTCTTCTGAAAAGCATAATCTTCCTACATCACAGGAAAGTTGCAGTTCGGGAAGGCAACTCACAGTCACCTTCTCAAAGGCAATAGGGATAGATAACAAACATTGGCCTTGCCAAAATCATCCAAATGCCAAAAAAAGGCCAAAAAAAAAAGTCCAGGATGTTCATCCAATTACAGTGAGAAGAAAAAGCACTATGTATGCCTGTGCCAGAATGGGGTGTGAGTTGAAGGGGATTTTGGATATGGTAGTCTTTGTACAAAAATGCTGCTCTTCCCTTTTTCAGATGTAGAAATGTGAGGAAGAAGAGATGCTGTCAAAATAGCCTTAATGACCTGCTGCAGTGAACCCTTTAAATCATTCTTCCGGGAACCCAGATTGGCAGTGATGGTAGAGGATAGATACTAACTGAGTGGCTGAAACACCATTCATATGGACTGTTCAGTCACTGGTTGGTATTGACCGTCTTATATGATTGACCTCAATCACGTTCCTAATGTGAACCTGGATGGGGATAGAGTCAGTAGACCTTGAAGGCTTAAGAGGTGGGAAAGTCATCATGAAGTGTGTGGCCTCTGCTAGTCTTGAGATACTCTCAAAAGGGTAATAGTTTGATAATGTCTTCATTAGATTGTTATTGCCTGGCACTTCAGTCATGCAAAGTTTGTGTATCCTCTGTCAGGCTACACAACTCGTGCTTTGTTATCAGAGAACAAAATGAAATTGTCAGCAAATGCTTCCCTTCCTTAAGGCATGGGAAAGGTTATTGATGAGACAGCTGAAAAATGGTGCCAGAACATTTTTTGTAAAGATATCCTGAGGGCTGACTGTGACAAGTAAGCAATCTACCTTGAATCAGGTATGGCTCTTGTTGTCGAGGTTTTTTATTTGACCTCCATTAACTTCAATTTTCCTTGGATGTCTTGATGCCATGGAAGTTGACTGCTTCCTAAATTTCAAGGACAGCGACTTCCACCTCTCTCTCTCATTCAGCTCTGTGGCATATTCTATATTTGCTAATAAACTTGTTCAGAGATGTCATTATACGCCTCTGGAGCACGTTGAATTGAACCCAGGCCTCTAGGTTCAGAGGTAGGGACACCACCACTGCACCACAAAAGCCCTTCACTCTGTGTCTATACTCAGTTTAAGGCTGTGATTAAGTCTGGAGCTGTGAGGTTTAGATAGAACATGAACTGACCGTCGGTGAACAGGCAATTGGAGAGTATTGATTGTTGATGTGCCCTTCCATCATTCCAACGATGATTACTGAACATTGAATAAGCCAGTAATTGAGTGAGACATACATATCCTGTCTATTTAATGGATGCAGTACAGCTGGGCAATCCTCGATTTAATCAGTAACTACCAGACTCAGAGTTACACTGAAATGACTTCTTCGAGGAAATCCTTTGAGAATCATTGTGGATGTAGAAAAGTTGGAAAATATTATCTGTTTATAAACAAGGCAAGCTTTAGATATAGAGTCTACAAAGAAATTGATTGACAGATTGGAAAGCACTGGGATGGTGGAGTGCTCCTGTACTGGTTCAACAATACTGTGTAGGAGAGGCATTGTACAATGATGTATATTGTATATGTTGAGATGAATTAGCATGGCAGGAGGTCATTAGCTAGGTTGCTCAGTGAGGAAAGGTGGGACTATTGATCTTTGTAGTAGACACAAAGTTTGGGACATCTAGGCAGAAATAAGTGCCTCCAAATTTGTAGTTGAAACTAATTGGCAGAGAGACCAAAACAGATTGCATGTTATTTTGCACTGTTGTGTTGTAGATGTAGAGACTCGGTAGGTGTAAGTAAGGTTTCTACCTGATTGTCCAAAAACTCCTGTTGTGAGCAAGGAACTTTACATAACTACCCTGTTTGAGCATGATTTCCAGCATTTGCTGTCCTCACTTTTGCCTCATTGATTTTAACCTTACTGCGAATCCTCTTGCAAGGATGCCTACCTTGAAGTTCTCCTCCTCTTTCTACAAGAATCTCAGTGAGTCTCTCTCTCACTGCAACCCCCAGGTCATCTCCTCTGCCCTGAAGCGCTTCAACTCTTTATTACCTTCTCCTCAGCCCCACCCCCCTCCCATTTATCTCTCCACCCTGAAGACTCCTTGCCTTCTTTTCTGATGAAAGGCTTTTACCTGAAACGGCGATTTTCCTGCTCCTTGGATACTGCCTGACCTGTTGTGCTTTTCCAGCACCACTCTAATCTAGGCTCTGATTTCCAGCATCTGCAGTCCTCACTTTTGCTTGTATTAACTGAAGAGTTATGCAGTGAACAGAGAGGTTCTAACTGCTGCTGACTAAGTGAGGGAAGTAAGCCCTTAATATTGCGGGTGGTTTACTGAAGGAAAAGTACAAGGTTAACATACTGATGCTCTCAAACTTGGAGTTCACTTTGATCAATCAGAGACTTGCAGATCAAATCCCAAACTTGGAAGTGTTGTGAACAATGGAAATATTTATGAGATTAATTCCAGGAATGAGGGACTTTGGATGTTCTCCCTGGAGAGAAAGAAAGTTTAGAGAACATTTGTTCAAAGTTTTCAACTTGTGAGTTCTAGACAGTTCAGGCAGGAAAAAAAATGGCTATATCAATGTTGATGGAGTTACAGGTTGAAACTTTTGGGATTGTTGGGGGTGTGGGTGGGGGCCGTGTGCAGAACTGTTGTGCAGGGCCTCACAATCAGGTCATTTTTTTTGTTAATGGGGAGTGGGCATCACAAGCCTTAGACTTTCCAAACCATGACCACCTTCATCTTGAAATGCACCGGTAGCTGATAAATGAGAACATTTGTGACTTGCCTTCCAAGCTTCACAACATTCTGAATATCGGCTTATATTGCCATTCCTTCAGTGTCATTGGGTCAAAATCCTGGAATTCCCTCCCTTCCGCAATGGTTCAAGAAGGCAATTCACCATTATCTTTTGAGAGCAAGTAGAGACAGCAATAAATGTCTGCAGAGCCAATGATGGCCATGTCCTGTGAGTGAATAATCAGAAAGCAAGGCCAGCATTTGTTATCCTTCCCTAATTACCATTGAACTGAATGGCTGGGGAGGTGATTTCAGAGGTCTGTTAAAAAGCAGTCTTATTGCTATGGATCTGATGTCACTTGTAGGCCTGGGCAAGTAAGGGTGGTAGATTTCCTTTCCTGAATGACATCAGTGAACCAGCTGTGTTTTGATAACAATCAACAGATGTTTCACGACCACTATGACTGAAGGAGCTTTCAATTCCAGATTTAACATTGAGTTTCAATGTTGAGCTGCTGTGATGTGATTTGAACCCATGGACCCAGCGCTTTAGCTCTGTTCTTTGGATTATTAATCTAATGACACAACAGTGTCTTTGCCATTTGTGACATGAAGCTTTGAGATTAGAAAGATGTCCTAGTGGCAGAAGGGAGAGACATGGAGAAGGTGCAACATGGAAAATTGATAAAGAATGTAAAAGCTCATCGGATCTGGGGTAAGTCGGATGAAAATTGTCTTAATGGCAGGAGACAGAGCTTGGTGGTCGAAGGCTGCTTGTGTGTCTGGAGCTTGGTGTGTGTAACTCAGGGATCAGTCCTGGCTCCCTTATTGTTTATGATATTCATAAATGTTGTGGATGAGAATGTGGAGGGGAATGAAGAGTAAGGTTGCAGCTGACACAAAGATGCTTGGGTGGTTGACAGTGAGGAGGCAGGTGTTAGGTTAAAGGAAGATGTAAACAGATTAGTCAGATGGACAGATCAGTGACAGATGGAATTTAACCCTGACAAATGAGAGGTGATGCACTTTGGAACAAAGAACAAGACAAGGTTATACTCAATGAATGGCAGAGCAAGAGGGAGCTCAGAGGAACAGAGGGATCTGAGGGTGCTTGTCCTTCGATTCCTGAAGGTGACACAATAGGTTAATAGGGTAGTTAAGAAGGTATGCAGGATGCTTGTCTTTATCAGTCATGCAACCACCTGATGATGAGGCAGTGCCTCGAAAGCTAGTGCTTCCAAATAAACCTGTTAAACTATAACCCAATGTTGTGTGATTTTTAACTTTATCAGTCATGGCAAAGTATAGAAGTGCAGGGAGGTGACATTGAAACTGTACAGAACTTTGCTTAGGCCAGAGATAGAGCACTCTATGCAGTTCTGGTCACCACACTATAGAAAAGAAATGCTTGCATTGGAGGGGGTGCAAAGGAGATTCACCAGGATGTTGCCTGAGTTGCAGCATTTCAGCTATAAACAGATGCTGGATAACTTGGGGTGTTTTCTTTGGAGCAGAGAAGGCTGAGGGGAGACCTGATAGAGGTTTATGAGATTATGTTAGGCTGGACAGGATGAATAGAAAGCAACTGTTCCCCTTAGTCAAAGGGTCATTAACAAGGGAGCTTAATTTTTAAGTGGAAGACATGAGGTTTAGAGGGTGTTTGAGGCAAAATGTGTCCACCCAGGGGATGGTGGAGGTCTGGACAGTAGTTGAGACAGGAAACCTGACAACCTTTAATAAGTACTTGGATAAGCACTTGAAATGCCATAACATTCAAGGTGAAGGGTCCAGTGTGAGTAGCAGGATATTCTTGGTGATGCAGACTCAATGGGCCAAAGGGTCTCTTCTGTAGTGTCTGAGTTTCATTCGATTACCTGCAGTATACAAACAGGCCATTTGGCCCAACAAGTCCACATGGACCCTCAGGGGTAACCCACCCAGATTCATTCCCCTACCCTACATTTATCCCTGACTAATGCAGTGAACACTATGGGCAATTTTATATGGACATTGATGTTGCACAGAAGAAGGGGAAGTGTTTTGGTGACTGTGTAGGGTTGGGGAAAGCTGAGCTCAGAGCGAAACATGTTATTGATGTAGCTCTTTTCACCTCAGCCCATTACATTTCTGGTAGATAGAGGAAGTGTTCATCTAATTGAAATTGGATCCCAGATTTCAAAAGCATTAATTCTCCTGAGTAACTCATCAGGCTCTGTGATTGCCATGAATTAGTTACAAAGTCACTCAAAAAAAACTCTGGAGAAGAAAAATCCATATCTTTGTGTGACAGGATTTTATCTTTGAACACTAGCAGTAATTTGACAGGGATTCACAATTAACTGATTCTATATAATGCTGACAGTTCAAATTAAATATGCCCTGCAAAGATCTGGTATTGCTTTTTACATTTTAATGCTACAATAGTCTGCGTTTATAAAGAATGATTTGTTCACGACTCTTTTGGCTACTGTGAAACTGCCTTAAGTAGTGAAGTGTAAGACTTCTTCTCTACCAGTGGAAACAATGAGATGATCAGCTGAGTGAATTATAGCAAATTAACACAGTGCTTACCCCCGCAACCTTTTCCCAATTATGGATATTATGCATCAGAGTCAGCATTAATGTCAAGTTCAATTGTTTTGTTTTGCAACAAAACGGATCCTTGAATATTTTAGCACAGTGCCAGGAACAATAATTATAATAGCCCCATTAAATCCTCCATTGCAACTGTCAAAATTCAGTAGGGGAGAATTTAACCTTGGAGGATTGTGTAAAAATGGACAGTGTTGAACTGCCTGATCTCACCTGGTCTTATCTTTCATTTACGTCAAAGGAAAGGAATGGAATGGTGTACACTGGGCAGCCCATGAGACAAACAACTCCAGCTGTTCATATCCAAAGTAGACAACTAGGAGGCTGAAAGAGCACAGCAAGCCAAGCAGCACCAGGAGAAGTCAACGTTTTGAGTGTAACCCGTATTCAGGACTAGAAGTAGGGTCATACCTGAAGAAGGATTACACCTGAAGCGTTAACTTCTCCACCTCCTGATGCTACCTGATTTGCAGTGTTCTTCCAGCCTCCAGTTTGTCTGCTTTACAGCTCATTAGATATTGTCAATATACCCTAAAATTACTACTCCTCCACCGCACAGATTTTTAAGTGGCTTACGTATTGAATGTTGGTTAGCTCAGTTGGCTGGGCAGCTAGTTTGTGATGCGTGGGTTCAATTCCAGCACAAGCTGAAGTTGCAATGAAGTACTGTTATTCTCGACCTCTCCCCTTGCCTGATGTGTGGTGACCCTCAGGTTAAAGTCTGTTGCCTCTCTCTAATGAAAGAGGCCCCTATTAGTCTGGGAAGACAATGGTGATTTTACCTTTGATTACAACTAACAGCCTGTCACGTAACCTTTTTTCTGAATTCACAATCTACAATGCTATGTTGTAAAGAGGATGGGTTCTAAACAAACCTTGCAGCTACTAACCCACGAGATATTTTGAGCTATCAACACCATAATTGTTTTCTACTGCTATCTGTAAACTCATGAGCCAGCATATGTTTCATTCTTCCATTCAATATACAATGAACGGAAGAGCCTTAGGAAAAGTTGATGGGCAGACAGATCTGGGAGTGCAGGTCCATTGTACCCTGAAGGTTGCTGCACAGGTGGATAGAGTGGTCAAGAAGACACATAGTATGCTTGCCTTCATTGGACGGGGTATTGAGTACAAGAGCTGGCAAGTCATGTTAACATTGTACAAAACATTGGTTTGGCTGCAGTTAGAATACTGTGTACAGTTCTGGTCACCACGTTACCAAAAGGATGTGGACGCTTTGCAGAGAAGGTTTATGAGGATGTTGCCTGGTATGGAAGGTGCTAGCTATGAAGAAAGGTTGAGTAGGTTAGGTTTATTTTCACTAGAAAAAAGGAGATTGAGGGGACACCTGATTGACATTTACAAAATCATGAAGGATATAGACAGGGTGGATAGAGACAAGCTTTTTCCCAGGGTGAAGGATTCAATAACAAGAGGTTACGCTTTCAAGGTGGGAGGAAGTGTAGTCTAGGTAGCTGTGGGAGTCGGTTGGTTTATAGTAAATGTCCGTGTTGATTCAGTTACCCGAGATAGAAATGGAAAGGTCTAGGAAGGGGAAGGATGAGTCTGAGATGGTCCAGGTAAATTTGAGGTCAGGGTGGAAGGTGTGGCACCACCCCCCACCTTTTCCTCCGCTAGTTTAACCTGATTGGAACTTGGGCCAAGTGGATCTCATTTTCTATGTGATCCATGATTGGAGTTGTTAACCTGGACCAATCAGGGAGTCCTGGCTGACAGATGTATACAGGAGATTGAGAAGGTCTCCTCAGTTGAAGGACTGGCTTTGAGCTGGCTGGCCAGAACCCATATACTGTGTACACGTAAATAAAGGGTGACTTGGTGATGGGATTCTGGCCTCAGTGCAGTCACGTCACTACCTAATAATGCTGTAGGAGTGTATTGAGCATAGACTCACTCTAACACTATCGCTGTTCACTATACTTTCCAATTTTACATTTTGCTACAAATATCTCAGTCAGATTTCAAACAGTTCTTTTCAAACCTTTTTCTCCCTCCACAAAATACATCTAACCTTGCCTTTAGAGAGTACAGGTTAATGCAGTGTTTATTGTCATGGCCCAGACTAGTCGATTACCTGGAGTATTGTCACTGGACTATTGATTTAGAGACCTGGATTTGAATCCTGTTATGGCAGATGATGGAATTTGGCTTCAATGCAAACCTGGAATTAAGAGTGCAATGATGACTATAAAACCACTGTCTGTTGTTGGAAAGATTCACCTGGTTTGTGAATGTACTTCAGGGAAGGACTCTGCTGTCCTTACCTGAACTGGCCTACTTGTGAGTCTAGAATCACAGCAATGTGATTGACATTTCATAGAATCCCTTCAGTGTGGAAACAGGCCCTTCAGCCCAACAAATCCACACTGACCCTCCAAAGAGTAACCCACCCAGATCTATTCCTTTATCCTATATTTACCGCTGAATAATGCACCTAACCTACACATCCCTAAGCATTATGGGCAATTTAGCATGGCTAATTTACCTAACTTACATAGAACATAGAACATAGAACATAGAAAAATACAGCGCAGTACAGGCCCTTCGGCCCTCGATGTTGCGCCGACCAAATCCTACCTAACCTACACTAGCCCAATAACTTCCATATGCCTATCCAATGCCTGCTTAAATGACCATAAAGCGGGAGAGTTCACCACTGCTACTGGCAGGGCATTCCATGAACTCACAACCCGCTGCGTAAAGAATTTACCCCTAACATCTGTCCTATACCTACCACCCCTTAATTTAAAGCTGTGTCCCCTAGTAACAGCTGACTCCATTAGCGGTAAAAGGTTCTCAGTGTCTACCCTATCTAAACACCTAATCATCTTATACACCTCTATCAAATCTCCCCTAAACCTTCTTTTCTCCAATGAGAACAGCCCCAAGTGCCTCAGCCTTTCCTCATACGATCTTCCTATCATGCCAGGCAACATCCTGGTAAACCTCCTCTGCATTCGTTCCAATGCCTCCACATCCTTCCTATAGTATGGCGACCAAAACTGCACACAATACTCCAGATGAGGCCGCACCAGAGTCTTATACAACTGCAACATGACCTCAGGACTCCGGAACTCAATTCCTCTACCAATAAAGCCCAGTACACCATATGCCTTCCTCACAGCACTATTTACCTGGGTGGCAACTTTCAGAGATCTGTGTACATGGACACCAAGATCCCTCTGCTCATCCACACTACCAAGTAGCCTACCATTAGCCCAGTAATCCATCTTCTTGTTACTCCTACCAAAGTGAATGACTTCACACTTAGCTACATTGAATTCCATCTGCCACCTTTCTGCCCAGCTCTGCAACCTATCTATATCCCACTGTAACCTGCCACATCCTTCTTCACTGTCCACAACTCCACCGACCTTTGTGTCATCCGCAAACTTGCTCACCCAGCTTTCCAGCCCCTCCTCTAGATCATTTATAAAGATGACAAACAGCAACGGTCCCAAAACAGATCCCTGTGGTACACCGCTAGTAACTGCACTCCAAGATGAACCTAGTCCATCAACTACTACCCTCTGTCTCCTTCCAGCCAGCCAATTCCTAATCCAAACCTCTAATGCACCCTCAATGCCATACCTCCGTAGTTTTTGCATTAGCCTACCATGGGGTACCTTATCGAACGCCTTGCTAAAATCCATATACACCACATCTACTGCTTTACCCTCATCCACCTCCTTAGTCACCTTCTCAAAGAACTCAATAAGGTTTGTGAGGCACGACCTGCCCTTCACAAAACCGTGCTGACTATCCTTGATCACATTATTCCTATCCATCTTGCACATCTTTGGACTGTGGGAGGAAACTGAAGCATCTGGAGGAAACCCGCAGGAACACGGGGAAAATGTGCACACTCCACACAGATAGTCACTGAGGCTGGAATTGAACCCAAGTCCCTGGCGCTGTGAGGCAGCAGTGTAAACCATGGAGCCACCACGTTACCACTCTGGACAATTGGAGATGAGCAATAAATGCAGGCCTAGCCAGCAAAGCCCACATCCTGTGAATGAACTTTTAAAACAATGTGTGATGTTACTTTTCAGCTGATTATTCATTTCTCAATTGACTTCAAAGCTTCCTTGAATGAAGATTGAAATGCTCACTTGTGTTGATTGAGGACAGTTTCTTACTGTTGTGACAATTCCCATTAAGCCCAACAGGAGAACACTCATCATCATGAACATCTATTTTATCTACAGACCAAAAGCCTGTCGGCCTAATGTCACTGCTTCAAAGTCTGTGATAATTGACTGGATGTGTTTTGATTGAGTTAGCCAGATGACAACTTTCATTAGTTGTATGGTAGGAATCATTAATTGAGAACACATCAAACTAGTTACCAGGAGCTGGGGGAAATAAAAACAAAACATCAAACTCACTCTGCCACACTGTTTTAAAACAAATAAGTTTGTCTTACATGAAATACAGTGTGTCCTCTCGCAGAATGATTTATCTTCTTGGTTAGTCCTCACTATTACCTCAATGAGCTTTGTGTCAGCTATTCTCTCAGGTACTCTTTCATTGCATGGATAAAAAAAACTCGAGCTGTTCACCCACTGCCAACCCTGTGGCTGGTGCAGATGATAATTCATTGAAAGATAAAGAAAAATTGCTGGACTCACTCAGCGGGTCCAACATTATCTGATGAAATGGAAGCAGAGTTATTGTTTCAGATTATGACCTTCCATCATGTTGGACCGACTAGATATTTCCATCATACTCTGTTTTTGTTTCAGATTTCCACCAACTGCAGTATCTTGCTTTGGTGCTGGACATTTCACTATTACTTCCTCTCCATAGCTGTGCACATTACATACACATGAACATATAAATTAAAGGCAAGAATAGACCATGCTTTAACATGATCCGCTATTTAATAAGATCATGGCTGATCTGATTGTGGTCACAAATCCATATTCCTCCCTACATCCCGTGACTTCTGTATTTCCTTTCACCCTAACAGGAATATACTTTCCCTGGATTCTCTTCAGATTATGACCTTCCATCATGTTGGACCAACTAGATATTTCCATCATACCTGAAGGCTTCCCATTTTCCAGTTGTCCTTTTACCTTCAAAAATCTGCCCCCAATTAGCTTTTGAAAGTTCTTGCCTAATACCTTCAAAATTGGCCTTTCTCCAATTTAGAACTTCAACTTTTAGATCTGGTTTATCCTTTTCCATCACAATTTTAAATCTAATAGAATTATGGTCGCTGGCCCCAAAGTGCTCCCCCACTGACACCTCAGTTACTTGCCCTGTCTTATTTCCTAAGAGTAGGTCAAGTCTTGTACCTTCTCTAGTAGGTACATCCACATACTGAATCAGAAAATTTCCATATCCTTCAGAGTTCTGCAATTCACTCCATATATGTAATATGCTACTTTTCCAGTCTTCCTACCAAAATGGGCAAGTTTACATTATAGTTGAAAATGTGTTGCTGGTTAAAGCACAGCAGGTCAGGCAGCATCCAAGGAACAGGAAATTCGACGTTTCGGGCATAAGCCCTTCATCAGGAATCCTGATTAAGGGCTTATGCCCGAAACGTCGAATTTCCTGTTCCTTGGATGCTGCCTGACCTGCTGTGCTTTAACCAGCAACACATTTTCAACTGTGATCTCCAGCATCTGCAGACCTCATTTTTTACCCGAAGTTTACATTATACTCCATCTGCCAAACTTTTGCCCGCTCACTCAACCTGGCTCTATCCCTTTGTAGGCTTCTTCTGTCCTCTTCGCAGCATATTTTCCCACCTGTCTTTGTTTTATCGGCATATTTGCCAACATCCATGTCACTTATAATGATTAGGGCTCCAACACTAATCCCTGTGGTACAATGATCTTTACATCCTGCCTGCCTGAAAAAAATACGTTTGTCCCACACTCTACTTCCCATGAGCGAACAAATCTATCGATGCTAAAATGTTACCCCCAACAAGCATACACTTCCAATTTACAAAGTAACTTGTGATAATGGCATCATGTCAAATGCCTTCTGGACACCTAAGTACAATATATCCTGTAGTTCCCCTTTATCCACATTGATGTACAGTGCTTGTTCCTTCTCCAGTACATGTAATAAATTCATCAAGCATGATTCTTTTTTTGATAACGATTCAATTTCCCTTTGAATCTTTCAATTGAATGTTTCTCCATCATAATCTCAGACAATGCATTATTGACCTTAACTGGTTGCCACATTATAAAATACCTTATTTTATTTTCACTCTCCCTTCTTTGAATTCAATTTTCCTTTTATTTGCGTTTCCTATTATGTAAGGGTGTTCTTCACCTCTGGTAATACACTGTATTCCACTCTCTTTTATCTGTTCATTTGATGTGGCCTTATTTTCATTCGTTCTTCTTCACACACACACACACACACACACACACACACACACACACACACACACACACACACACACACACACACACACACACACACACACACACACATCCTTATCCTACTGTGTGCAATCCCCTTGCCTTTCTTTCCCAAAACCCAGATAATAATAAAGCAGAATGTAACCCCTTTAACTGTAAGCTAGGCCTGGCACTTAAGGCTTTACACAACAAATGCATGGTTTCCCTTTGCATTAGATAGCTGCCTCAGTTACTCATCACCAAGAAGCTACTTATTCTCTCATAACTTCAGCTGATTTATTTCAAGTGAACGGAGGAATCCATGTAGCTCCTTATGGGTGTCATAAAATAACACAAAATACTGCATATCTTTTCTCCCCTCACATCCCATTCTGCAATCACTTTGCCGTGTACTGCCTTTCTTTTCCACGATCAGCATTATCATAACCAAAAGACATCGCCTTGTTGACTGATGCTCAACGAGGGAAGAAAAGGTTCACAATATTTCATTGGGGCATTCATGTTTTGTTCTGTGGGCACCACGTTGTTGGGCTGAATTTCAGCACAGACATGAATTTTCAGTGCGCTGCTCCACTCAGTTCACTCAGTTCCCGAGACTCTGGCATTTTCAGGGTTTAATTTTGGAGTTTAAAGTGCAGTTGAGATTGGGAAGGGCACATTTACTGAACGTTCTGTCTGAAAAGCCCAAACAAGTCACCAAGGTGGTCAAAGGCCACTCCATGGGCCTGGGGGAGGGTGGGGGAGGTGGTGCGGTGAAGGGGGGGGGTTCAAAGTCCAGGTTAACAGCTTGGTGTTAAACAGAGGGAATTGTTGGGTGCCATTTCCTGAAACACACGATGAAAAAACTCTTACTTAGTTCTAGAAGACACCAGACTGAAATTTCAAAGAGCAACTAATATCAGTAAAATACAGATCAATGGCAAATGGTGGTTTGTAGAAGCTTGTGGATTAGCTGCTACATTTCCTAAAAGGATGCAAGTCTTCCTTTATTCCAGTGCTGCAACTCATCCTTTAAAGTTACTTCCTAGATAATGACCACAGAAGGAGTTCCTTGACACAGCACAGAAGGGAACCTTTTAGGGCATCATCCCTGTGCAGACTCTTTGAAGGTGCTCTCCTTTCTCCATCGGTTTGTGTTTACTTAAAGTCTTTACCATAATAAGACATTCTAAGGCACTTCACCAGAGTGAAATTTGAAGTGAAATTTGATATCAAGCTTCATTTGGAAAAGAAAATGAGAGCAGATTGCCAAAACAGGTTATATTGGTTGAATGTCTCAGAATAATATCTTTTTATAATTCTGTTATTTTCCTACCCCAGGGATGTTATGGCACTCCAGAGTAGATAGGACTAGAACTCAGGATGCTTAGGGCCAGAGGTAAGGACACTACCACTTTATGTAGATTTGTGGGTGGAAAAGAGAGAGATTTAGGGAAGGAATCCCAAAAGTTAGGATTATGCAATTGAAAATATGGCCACCAATAGTAGATCATTTAAAGTTCTCCCCCTGCTCTTTGTAATGTTTCCGTTCTCTTTGAATGTCACTATTGAAGCTGCTGCTATCATTATTTCAGCTCTTCAAGATCTAGCATTGCAGTTTCATATAACCAAGTGGCTTGCTTAGCTCTTTCAAAGTCTTGTCTGTCCCCACTACATTGGTATTGTTGTGTTGCAATCCTATAATGACCCATATGGTGAGTTACAGTGATGGATCATCCCATACATTAACTCATGCTGACAGTGTGGAAAATAGAAGAGAAGAGTACTTGGTTGGAATGTCATTCCACAGCCGAGATTGAATTGTTATATTTGCATTTTTATCACAAAGATGACCTCCTGATTGGAAGCAAAATGCAGAAAGGCTCACATTGCTGTGAAGTTCAAAAGATAAGTTGGTTGTACATTTTATGACATCACCTCCCCAGGTGCATCAGCCTGAGTCAGGTCACACTGAGCCACTTGGAACAGATCGTTGAAGCAAACGTGACAGCTGAAGTGCTCACTGAATACGTTCCACTCCGAAATGCAATCATTTTATTCATCTCGATGTGTAGCTGGGGTGAGAGCAGGCTTCTATTAAAAGTATTGAGGATTCATCTTACTGCTGGCAAGCTGAGTGGTTTTACACTATAAATGCCAATGAGAAGATGCTGTTTTAAAATCCCAAAGGCACTACGCATTTTAAATAAAAGTTGTTGTCTGTGTTTGAGATTATAGCTGTAACAGAATGAAAGAAAACAAGACTTGGTTTGAATTCAGTACAGAAAGCTACTATCAGTAAAAATGGTCATGACATTGTCAGATTGTTGCAAAGTCCCAACTGGTTCAATCATGTCTTTTTCAGGAAACAAACATACAGTGCCCATCCCTAACCATTGAGTCGTAGAGTCAAAGAGATGTACAGCACAGAAACAGACCCTCCGTCCAACTCATCATGCCAACCAGACGCAGCAACTTTGTGCCTAGACAGCACCTGCAGACAGAAATGTGATAATATGTTTGTGATGTTGATTAAAGGATAAACTTTAGTCTGGACAATATGGATAACTCTGCCAATACTTTTGAAAATAGGGCTTTGTGACTTTATATGTTGATCGAGGAGGGCAGACTGGGGGTGTTGGTTTAACGTCTTATCCAAAAGGCAGCTACTCTGACAGTGCAACATTCCTAGAGCCAGGTTAGATCGAATACACAAGTACAAGGATAGGATTTGAACCCACAACATTCTGAGTCCATAGAAATATGGAAGGCAGGAATAGAGTCATAAAGGAGGAAAAAATGAGGAGTGCAGATGCTGGAGATCAGAGTCGAGAGTGTGGTGCTAGAAAAGCACAGCAGGTCAGAAAGCATCCAAGGAGCAGGAGAATCGACGTTTCGGGCATTCCCGATGAAGGGCTTGCGCTCAAAACATCGATTCTCCTGCTCTTTGAATGCTGCCTGGCCTGCTGTGCTTTTCCCACACCATAGTTCGACTCATAGAATCATGAAGTCATACAGTATGGAAAGAGTTCCTTCAGCCCAACCAGTCTGTGCTGAACTTGTCCCACCTGGCTGAACTTGGCTCATTTCTCTCCAAAGCTTTCGTATTCATGTACTTACCTAAGTGCGTAACTGTAGCTGCATCCACCACTTTCTCTGGCAGTTTGTTCGACACATGAACTACTCGCTGTGAAAAAATGTTGTCCTTCATGTCCTTTTTAAATCTTTCTCCTCTCACTTAAAAATATGCTCCCTAGTTTTGAACTCCCCCACCATAGGGAAAAGATCCTTGCTATTCACCTTATCTGTGTCCCTCATAGTTTTATAAACCTCAATAAGGTCATCCCTCAACTTCCTACACTCCAGTAAAAGAAGTCCCAGTCTATCCAGCGTTTCCTTATAACTCAAACCCTCCTTTTCTGCACTCTCTAACATTCAATAATATCTTTCCTACAGCAGGATGGTCAGACTGCACACAGGACTCCAAATGTCTCCTGACCAACACATCCTCCTCACAGCTCACCCTTCCATCCAATTTTATGTCGTATGCAAATTTTGAGACTTTGCATTGGCTCCTTCTGAACCATCAATATATATGTGTGTATTGTGAATAATTGCTGTTGTTGAGCTGCTAAGTTTATGAAGTCTAACAATTGTTATGAACGGGAAACACCAAATACCAAATACCCTTTTTGATAAAGCAGTAGGTGGGAATTGGATGATGATGGTTCAAAATCAAAATTCATTAACGTGGCATCTTCAATCCACTATTTCAATAAAGGTCTGAACTAATTTGTTTAAAATAACTTATTGCTTGTTTGTAGAGGCAATCAGCGGATACTGATTGGGCATTTGTCCAAGGAGTTTGTTAATATCTGTAACTTAGACAGTGATTCAGGTAGGAAATAAATCAATATCATCCATTAGGAATTGGAAGTGCACGTTTGGATCATGTATTGAAACTGATTTGCTAAACAAGAGTGGTCTGCCAGAACGTGTGTGTTTCCTTCCTCAACCAATTTTATCATCGGAGTAATTCCGAGCCTCACATCTCTTGAGCATTTTGCTCTCCAGAGCTTGTCCCAGATGGAATTATTTTGACGTGAAGTGATCATGTAGCACAGGTGGTATCAGGCCAGCTGTCCATTGCACATGGCCCTCAATTTTCTGTTTACTTGTAATGAATGGAAATGGAAATGTGATGTGTAATGGGCAGCCAACCTGAGATGCCTGTTGTACATTGATGACTAACAGCAACGTATCCTCAATGTCTTTTGCACCCACTGATACTGCCAGCCCAGTGGCCTTTCCTTGCAATGCACTCTAACATTCCTGTTAGGTGAACAAATTCTGCCAAGGCCCTTTTTTGCTATTCCTAGCTCCTGGACCTTCTGGTGCTTTACCATAGTCAACATTTTGTCTTGATCAGTGTTGTCTCTTCTGTTATAGAGAGTCATTGAGCTGCACAGCATGGAAACACACCCTTCGGTCTGACTCATCCACGCTTACTAGATATCCTAAATTAATCTAGTCACATGACCCTGTACAACCTTTCCTATTCATGTATCCCTTGAGTTCCTTTTAAATATTCATTTGGAGATGCCGTGTTGGACTGGGGTGTACAAAGTTAAAAATCACACAACACCAGGTTTTAGTCCAACAGGTTTAATTGGAAGCACTAGCTTTCAGAGCGCCGCTCCTTCATCAGGTTTTGGCATCAGTCTAAACATAATGGCACAGACAGCAGCACACAGAGGTGCTAATACCCAGTACATTATCTGGGCTGACACCAATTGTTAAAGTTCACTTGAGAATGTAACTTTTTAAAAAGAAGTTTTGCAATTTACATATGAAAGAAGAGAAACTAACATGGTCATTCTAACAGATAAAAGACTTAACAAACAATCAAGGTATTTTTCAATGCATAATTTCAGTTACATCACACTATAAACGTTTGCTATAAATTGTGTGTCTTACAATTGTGTATTCCACAACCACCTGATAAAGGAGCGACACTCCGAAAGCTAGTGCTTCCAATTAAACCTGTTAGATATAACCTGGTATTGTGTGATTTTTAACTTTTAAATATTGTAATTGTACCAGCCTCCACCACTTCCTCTGGCATCTCGTTCCGTATGTGCACCACCCTGTGCATGAAAAAGTTGCCCATCAGGTCCTTTTTAAATTTTTCCCCTCTTACCTTAAATCTATACCCTCTAGATCTTGGTTATTCACCCTATTCATGCCCCTCATGATTTTATAAACTTCTTAAGGTCGCCCCCTCAACCTCCAACACTCCAGGGAAAACAGTATCAGCCTGTTCATGGTTACAGAAATGGTTCACAATTGTTTTGCTCCCTGACTAAAATATTTAGAATCTTGCCTGTAGCTTCAGTTGAGAGTTGCAGTCAGTTAGAATTTGAATGCTGCATGACACTCTCTTGTTCCTCGGTTGCTGTCTGACTGGCTGTGCTTTTCCAGCACCACACTTTTTGACTGATCTCCAGCATCTGCAGTCCTCACTTTCTCCTTACATCCAAATTAACTTTCTCATGTTCTCATTTTGATGTGGCTGTTAAGGTAATCTTGATAACAGCAATAATAGTTAGTAGAAAGGAGATTGAGAGGACAGACATTTAATTTGCCAAAAGAGACAAAGAGATACACTCACTAATGGGCACGATGGTCCTTCAACAATTATTGCAGCCAAGATAGTAAGCGAGGTGTTCATTAGCCTGTTTTTTTTTGAGCACTGTATGACTGAGATCATTTTTCACAACATTGGGAAAGAACAGAATTGTAAGTGGGATAAGAGTTTAAACACTCAAATCATTTTTCACAGTTAAGTCACTCAATTAGTTTTGTTGCATCTATAGGTTGAGATTTCTTCAAACTCAAAGTTGTGGGAAATTATGATGATTTCCATGATCAACCTGTCAAACTATATTTAAACTAAAGTTTCCTGCAAGAATACAGAAAAGCAGTGTAAAACAAATGAAAATCAACATGAATAATCTGAGCTTCAAGCAACCTAGTACAGAACTTAATGTCTTTTCATAATGTTCCTCTTTATATGAGAAAATTAAAGTTGAAAGCCATCATTTATGCACATTAAGCACAGCTGGATTAAGAATATGCAATCATGGAAGATTTACAGCTTTGAATGTGCCTCATTCTGATGTTGCAGAAATTAATTTACAGAAATAAAGTGATACCCATCAGGCTTGGAGTAATGTCGAGTCTGACAGGATTAAGTGGTAGAATCGGGCAACATGTTTAGCAAGAGCCATCCTGATGTCAAGGTTATCTCGCCACATCTTGCACATTTTTCCCAAGCAGCATGGAGAGATTCCCACCAGTGGGTTCCAGATTGATAATTATTAAACACATTGTCAATAGGCTAACTCACCATGGGTTGTGGCCTAACCAAACTTGCTATGTCAGCTAGTTGTCAGGAAACTTCGACATGGAAACCCAGAGTGCAGATGCAGCTTGCTGCTTGTTCCAGAAGACCTCCATGCTCGCCACCAGGCACCAACACCTTGGGCATGTTCTATGTGCGCCAACCACGTACACATCATTGCCGTGGACATTGACATCTGACATGTGCCAGCATCAAGGTTCTCTCACAGGACGCTCCTACTCCTCAATGCTGCACCTCGGGCTCTCCCAGCCACTATCATAGTATAACTACAACAAGGGCGTGGCGGCTCAGTGGTTAGCACCGCTGCCTCACAGCACCAGGCACCTGGGTCCGACTCCATCCTCGGGTGACTGTCTGTGTGGAGTTTGCACATTTTCCCCGTGTCTGCGTGGGTGTCCTCCGGGTGCTCCAGTTTTCTCCCACAGTCCGAAGACATGCAGGTTAGGCTATGTTAAAGTGCCCTGTAGTGTCCAGGGATATGCATGCTAGGTGGATTAGTCAGGGGGAAATGCAGGGTTACAGGGATAGGGTAATGGGGTGGTTCTGGGTGGAATGCGTTTTGGAGTGTCTGGAAGACTTGATGGGCCGAATAGCCTGCTTCCACACTGTAGGGATTCTCTAATTGTGTAACATTGGGTGCTCAGGGAATGGACTCTGTGGCTCTTCACTTGCTCTCAGAGCATTCATTGACTCTGAGCCACTTGGATGCTCCCAGCATCGCTGTCTTGCAGAATGCCCCCTTAGCCAGAGTAATCTGGACCATGTCACTTCTGTATTGATATACCATTAAGGGTGGGTGCAAAGCCAGAGAGCTTGCCATGGCTGTCAGCAGGCCTCAGTTCAAACAAGGGGGACAGCCTTCCTTCTCTCAGGGAATTGTGGCACAGGAGGTTAACGGCAGTCTCTGATACCCTGTCCAGGTCCCACGCCGGGTAATCAGAGGATCCTCTGCTCATATGGAGTGAGGAGTGAAATGAGGGGCAGCACAAAAGGTGTTTTGCTCTTGGAATGAGACAATCTCCCCAGTATTTAACATGCACGGGGAATGCAGGGTTCCAGTTCACTGGATCTGTCAGTAGCTTGAGAAATACTCACTGTGTCTGAGGAGCGAAATCAGTCGTCACTACCACATGACAATGTGTGCTTTAAAAACGAGCGCACCGGGCCTTTCATAAATACAGGTATACGTGAACACACTGGGTGATTGTGTTTTTGTCAGTAAGATAAGTCTTGAACTAATTTAAATAAAACATCTGATCACCATTCCCTTCCAATAGCTAATGCAGTAAAGTCCCTTCTTCTCTGAATCCCAAGCATTGGGAATTCTCTGTTTGAATCTCAGATGCATGTTGCATGAGTATTCTGGATGCTGGGGATCTGGTTTATTGATGTTAAGGTGGGGGATGGCTGAGGGTGAGTGGGGAAGGTGTTACATGCATTAGGAAGAGTGCTAGAGCATGGACTTTGGTGGGAGGTGGGTACAGTTGCACTGATAAAGTGAGTGTGAGCTATCGGAGTGAAGTAATGGCACTTCAGCTAGCAGAGTGGAGAAGGTCAGTAACCTTCTTCCCGCAGTGATGGGCATTCCTCCAGTTGGCTGAGACTGCTCTAAGCTTGGCAGCAACCTTGGACCAAGCTGGCATAGTCCCGTGGTGTGGTCTCCATTGCCAGTCCAGGAAGAAGAGATTATCTCCCCTGGGAACCACTCCTTCCAGCAGGATCTCCATCTTCCTGCCTGCAGATTGGGGCACCAATTTTTCCCTATCTACCATGTCTATGGCAAATGTCCAGAGCTGTGCAGGGCAGCTCCAGACTGGCAGTGCCTGTCCAGGTGTACAATGCCCTTTTAAAGATGGCATTGGTGCCTTGGAAGTTGGTCAATGCCGGGATCTCCTGAGTGGCAACTTGTTTTTAGCAAGGTCTCCCTCATTGCTTTGTGTTCCCCCAAAATTAAAATGATTCCTCCAGCAGCCTCATGGATCAGTGTATACGAGAGTGTCTTCCAAATTCAGTATGAATTTCCAAATCTGGACCTTTGGTGGTCCTCACGTCTGTCCTGATTTCTGGGAGGCCTGATGACTGATACCAGTGGCCAGATTTCTACACAGTTGAGAAGACTGCGCGGACCTGATGAGTATCACCCAATTCCAGGATCCCCATGAATGCACAACCAGTGACTCTCTCTTCCCCCCCACCCCCCACCCAATCTTCCATTTTCACTCACACTGAATCAGAGTGATTCCTGCATTCCTGGCAAGGCCAGTTCCTTCGTGAACTTTGACACTTCCTTGACTCCCATAATTCTCTTGGTGCTGTGCCAGCTTCTCAAGAATGTGTAGTCCATGGTTCCTCAGATCAATCATGAAGGGTGGTCTGGATGCAGAAATATTTTATTGGATTACTTCAGAAGCTTCTAACCATCTTCCTCATGATAAGTCATGGCTCCATCCATCCCCAATGGCCCCTTATACTATCCATGCTAACGTCTCCAACTCCCACCCATCCCCAAATGCTTCCTAAATCCTCCTTGCCAGTCCATACCCCCACCCCATGCTTAATAGCCCCCTGTAGAGTGCTTCTGTTCATAGCATTTCCATTCCCATTCATCTATTTAAGGCAGTGTGCAATGACACATGTGGAAATGCTTCAAAAAACAGCCATTCCTAGTTTCTTTAAAATAAACAATGTGCTGACAGCAACACTGACGTTTAAAGTGTCACTAACATGAGCTGGAATCACTTGACACCTCTTTAGTCTGTGCAACTAAACATTGAGTTGGTGATATAATAGATCACAAAGGAAAACTACGTTCTATGCACTTGCTGCGTTTTGGAAAGGCAAATCAGAGCAGGACTTGCACACTTAATGGTCAGGCCCTGGGGAGTGTTTCTGAACAAAGAGACCTTGGAGTGCAGATTCATTGTTCCTTGAAAGTGGGGTCATGGTTAGATAAGATAGTGAAGAAGGTGTTTGGTATGTGTTCCTTTATTGGTCAAAGTATTGAGTACAGGAATTGGGAGGTCATGTCGCGGCTATACAAGACATTGGCTAGGACACTGTTGGAATATTGCATGCAAATCTGATTACCCTACTGTAGGAAGGATGTTGTGAAACTTGAAAAGGTTCAGAAAAGGGCTTACAAGGATGTTGCCAGGGTTGGAGGGTTTGAGGTATAGGAAGAGTCTGAACAGGCTGGGGATGCTTTCCCAGGAGCGTCGGAGGCTGAGGGGTGACCTTATAGAGGTTTACACAATCATAAGGGGCATGGATAAGGTAAGTAGACAAAGTCTTTTCCCTGGGTTGGGGGAACCCAGAACTAGAGGGCATAGGTTTATGGTGAGAGGGGAAAGATATAAAAGGCATTTAAGGGACAACCTTTACATGAAGTGGGTGGTGTGTGTATGGAATGAACTGCCAGAGGATGTGGTGCAGGTTGGTACAATTGCAACATTTAAAAGACATTTGGCTGTGTATATGAACAGGAAGGGTTTAGAGGGATATGAGCCAAATGCTGGCAAATGGGACAAGATTAATTTAGGATATCTGGTCAGCATGGACGTGTTGGGCTGAAGGGTCTGTGTCCTTGCTATACACCTCTATGAGTGTGTTTCAGTGAACTAATAGAAATCTGGGCTGTCAGCCAATCCTCATCGTGTGTGCAGATTGTGAACTATGGAGGTTGTAGAAGGCCCAATTCAGATTTCCAATTCAGCTTTCGTTTCCCATCTTTGCTGCTGCCAAATGCCCCAACCTTTTGTAATTAACTTGATTCCAGCTGGAATTTCCTCATTGAGATCAAGAGCATGTGTGGCATGGGGGCTCAGATTTAACTAATGTGTCTTGCGTTTTAGGTACAAATACTATCACATCTCCAAAAGAATGACTGAATATCCATCATCTTTTGTAGTTGGAAAGGCGCTGGCAATGACTGTCAAACACTGGCAATCAACAGAAAGAAACGAAATAGGGTCAGATGGTGTAGAATCTGTGTGGGTAGAATTGCAGAGCCGCAAAAGTAAACAAAAAAATAGTTGGAGTTATGCAAAGGCCTCCAAATAGTAGTCAGGAGCTAGGATGCAAGATACACCAGGGGATAGAAATGCCAGTAGGAAAGGCAAAGCTACAGTGATCATGGGGAATTTAACATGCAGTTGGACTGAAAACTCAGGTTGGCAGTGGATTGCAAGAAAAGGACTTTGTGGAATGTCTATGAGATAGCTTTATGGAGCAGCTTGTGGTGAAGCCCAGCAGGGAACAGGCAAATTGGATATAGTGCTGTGCAATGAGGCAGACTTGATAAGGGAACTTAAGGTGAAGGAACCCTTAGGAGGCAGTGATCATAATATGATTGAATTTACTCTGCAATTTGAGAGGGAGAAGGTAGAATCAGAGATAACAGTATTATAGCCAAATAAAGGCAACTACAGAGGCATGAGGGAGGAGCTGGGTAGGATTGACTGGGAGAGGGGCTGAGCAGGAAAGACAGTGGAATAGCAATGGTATGGGTTTCTGGCAGTAATTCAGGAGACACAGCAGAGATTCATTCTGAAGAAAAGGAAGCATGGTACAGGAAGGATAAGGCAACCATGGCTGACTAGGGAACTCAAGGATAGTATGAAAGCAAAAGAGAAAGCATATAATGTGGCAAAGGGCAGTGGGAAACCAGAGCATTGACAAGCTTACAAAGACCACTAGAGGTTAACAAAAAAGAAATAAGGAGGGAGAAGATTAACTATGAGGGTATGCTAGCCAGTAATATAAAGATAGACTACGAATTTCTTTAGATATATAAAGGGCAAAAGAGAGGCAAAAGTGGACATTGGGCTACTGGAAGATGATGCTGGAGAGATGGTGGGGAAACAAGGAAATGGCTGAGAAACTGAATAATTACTTTGGATCAGTCTTCACGGTGGAAGATATGAGTAATATCCTAAATATTCAGGAGAGTGAGGGGACAGAGCTAAGTACGGTGGCCATCACCAAGGAGAAGGTGCTAGAAAAACTGAATGGCCTGAAGGTGGAAAAACCATCTGGACCAGATGGACTACACCCCAGAGTTCTAAGGGAAACAGCTGAAGAGATAGTGGAGGCTTTAGTGGAGATTTTTCAGGAATCACTAGAATCAGGGACTGGAAAATCACTGGCATGACACCCATGTCTAGAAAGGGAGTAAGGCAAAAGATGGAAAATTACAGACTGATTACAGGCCTGACCTCAGTCGTGGGAAGATCCTGGAATCCACTGTGAAGGATGAGATTTCTGAATGCTTGGAATTTTAGAGTAAATTGCACAAAGTTAGTATGGTTTCATCAAGGGGAGATCATGTCTGACAAGTTTGCTATAATTTTTTGAGGAAGTAACAAGTAGGTTAAACCAACGACAGCCAATGGATATTATTGACCTGGAATTCAAGAAAACCTTTGACAAGGTGGCACACAGGAGGCTGTTGGTTAGGATAAGGGCCCATGGTGTCAGAGGCAAGGTACTAGCCTGGATAGAAGTTTGGCTGTCTGGTAGGAAACAGAGAGTGGGGATAAAAGGGTCATTCTCAGGATGACAGCCGGTGACAAGTGGTGTTCCACAGGGCTCAGTGTTGGGACCACAACTTTTCACTTTGTATGTTAATGATCTAGATGAAGGAACTGAGGGCATTCTGGCTAAGTTTGCAGATGATATAAAGATAGGTAGAGGGGCAGGGAGCATTGAGAAGGTGGGGAAGCTGCAGAAGGGTTTGGATGGGAAGGTGTGAGGTTGTGTACTTTGGATGAAGAATAGAGGCATGGACTATTTTCTAAATGGGGAGAAAAGTCAGAAATCTGAAGTGCAAAGAGACTTGGGAGTTCTAGTCCAGGATTCTCTCAAGGTAAACCTGCAGGTTGAGCCAGTAGTTAGGAAGGCATTTATTTTGAGAGGACTTGAATATAAAAGCAGGGATGTTCTTTTGAGGCTCTATAATGCTCTGGTCAGACCACATTTGGAGTGTTGTGCGCAGTTTTGGGTCCCATATCCCAGGAAGGATGTACTGGCCCTGGAGTGTGTTCAGAGGAGGTTCATGAGAATGGTCCCAGGAATTAATAGCTTAACCAACGAGGAACATTTGAGGATTCTGGGTTTATACACGATGCAGTTTAGACGGATGAGGGGGATCTAATTGAAACCTATAGAATACTGAATGGCCTGGACAGAGTGGATGTGGGGAAGGTGTTTCCATTTGTAGGAGAGACTGTGACCTGAGGGCATAGCTGTAGAGTAAAAGGGAGACCTTTTCACAAAGAACAACAATGAAATTTTACAGCCCAGGAACAGGCCCTTCAGCCCTCCAAGCCTGAGCTGATCCAAATTAGGGCGGCACAGTGGCACAGTGGCTAGCACTGCTGCCTCATAGCGCCAGAGACCCAGGTTCAATTCCCGCCTTGGGCAACTGCCTGTGTGGACTTTGCATGTTTTCCCTGTGTCTGCATGGGTTTCGTCCGGGTGCTCTGGTTTCCTCCCACAGTCCAAAGATGTGCAGGTTAGGTGAATTGGCCATGCTAAATTGCCCTTAGTGTAAGGTGAAGGAGTAAATGTAGGGGAATGGGTCTGAGTGGGTTGGTCTTCGGAGTGTCGGTGTGGACTTGTTGGGCCGAAGGGCCTGTTTCCACACTGTAAGTAATCTAATCTAAAAGTAATCTAATCTACTGTCTAAACCTGTCAGTCAATTCGTAAGCATTTGGATCCCTGCGCTCTCCACCTTCTCATGCATCTGTCCAGACGCATCTTAAATGAATCTTCCGTGCCTGCCTCTACCACCTCTGCTGGCAGTGCATTCCAAACACCCACAGAGATAAGGAGAAACCTCTTCAGCCAGAGAGTGGTGAATCTGTGGAAGTCATTGCCACAGAAGGTTGTGGAGGCCAGGTCAGTGAGGATATTTAAGACTGAGATAGATAGGTTCTTGATTGTAAAGGGAATCAAGGGATACAGTGAGAAAGCAGGAGAATGAGGTTGAGAAACTTATCAGCTATGATTGAATGGTGGAGCAGACTTGATGGGTTGAATGGCCTAACTTCTGCTCCTATGTCTTACAGTTTTATGGACTGTGAGAACATACAAAGTACATATTTGCAATTCATTCGGCTGATTTGAAAGTAGAGTAACTGCAAATAATATTGTACCACATTTTACCACATGGACACAAGCTTTCCCCTTTGTAACTCCTCAAAATGTCTGCCTAAAATTTCTGTTTGGTGGAGACAGAGATTTACATAAGAAGACTTGGAATTCACAGCATAGAAACAGACCAGTCAGCTGTCAGTATTTATGCTCCCCAGGAGCCTCCTTGAACTCTCTTCATCAAATCCTGTCAGCATATTGTTCTATTCCTTTCTCTCTCGTATAATTATCTATCTTCCCCTTGAATGAATCTTTAATGTTATCTCAGCTATTCATTTTGGGAGTGAGTTTGACATTCTAGCCACTCCCTTCAGAAATGAAATATTTCCTAAATTCACTATTGAATTTATTTGTGACTATTGTACATTTCTACCCCTAGTTTGGTCTTTCCACAGTGGAACCATCTCCTCTATGTCTACTAATTAAACACTATTAACATTTTAACGTATTAGGCCACTTGCAGCCTTCTCTTTATGAGAGAAAAAGGCCTAGTCTCTTCCGTTATGTTAAATCTTCATACACAGCATTTATCCCATCAATTAATATGCTTCTACGTCCATTTGCACTTTTTAAAATTCATTTGTGGGATGTGAGCTCCTCTAGCTAGCATTATTGGCAGTTCAGTGTTAACCACGTTGCCGTGAGTCTGGAGTCACATGTAGACCAGATCAGGTAAGGATGGCAGTTTCCTTCCCTAAAGGACATTAATGTTGTAATTGTACCAGCCTCCCCCACTTTCTCTGGCAGCTCGTTCCATACACGCACCACCCTCTGCGTGAAAAAGTTGCTCCTTAGGCCTCTTTTAAATCTTTCACTTTAAACCTATGCCTCTAGTTTTGGACTCACCTACACTGTGAAAAATACCTTGGCTCTTCACTTTATCCATTTCCCTCATGATCTTATAAGGTCACCCCTCAGCATCCAGCAGTCCAGAGAAAATAGTCACAGCCTATTCAGCCTCTCCCTGTAGCTCAACCCTCCAAATCCTGTAACATCCTTGAACACCTTTTCTGAACCCTTTCAAGTTTCACAACATTCTTGCAAAAGGAGGGAGACCAGACTTTCACACAATGTTCCAAAAGTGGCCTTTATCAATCCAACAATATACTCTAAGACTGAACCTCCATGACATAGAACATAGAACATAGAACATAGAAAAATACAGTGCAGTATAGGCCCTTTGCCCCCGATGTTGCGCCGATCCAAGCGCACCTAACCTACACTAGCCCACTAGCCTCCATATGCCTATCCAATGCCCGTTTAAATGCCCATAAAGAGGGAGAGTCCACCACTGCTACTGGCAGGGCATTCCATGAACTCACGACTCGCTGAGTAAAGAATCTACCCCTAACATCTGTCCTATACCTACCACCCCTTAATTTAAAGCTATGCCCCCTCGTAATATCTGACTCCATACGTGGAAAAAGGTTCTCATGGTCAACCCTATCTAAACCCCTAATCATCTTGTATACCTCTATCAAGTCACCCCTAAACCTTCTTTTCTCCAATGAAAATAGCCCCAAGTGCCTCAGCCTATCCTCATATGATCTTCCTACCATACCAGGCAACATCCTGGTAAACCTCCTCTGCACCCATTCCAGTGTCTCCACATCCTTCCTTTAGTATGGTGACCAAAACTGCACACAATACTCCAGATGCGGCCTCACCAGAGTCTTATACAACTGCAACATGACCTCAGGACTCCGGAACTCAATTCCTCTACCAATAAAAGCCAGTACACCATATGCCTTCTTCACAGCACTATTTACCTGGGTGGCAACTTTCAGAGATCTGTATACATGGACACCAAGATTCCTCTGCTCATCCACACTACCAAGTATCTGACCATTAGCCCAGTACCCCATCTTCTTGTTACTCTTACCAAAGTGAATCACTTCACACTTACCTACATTGAACTGCATTGCCACCTTTCTGCCCAGCTCTGCCACTTATCTATATCTCGCTGTAACCTGCCACATCCTTCCTCACTGTCAACAACTCCACCGACTTTTGTATCATCCGCAAACTTGCTCACCCAACCTTCTAGCCCCTCCTCCAGGTCATTTATAAAAATGACAAACAGCAATGGTCCCAAAACAGATCCTTGCGGAACACCGCTAGTAACTACACTCCAAGATGAACCTTTACCATCAACTACTACCCTCTGTCTTCTTCCAGCCAGCCAATTCCTAATCCAAACCTCCAACGCACCCTCAATGCCGTACCTCCGTATTTTTTTGCAGTAGCCTACCATGGGGAGCCTCTGACCCTCTGGGTTAGAGACTTTGAAAGATTTACAACATTTTGAGTAAAACCAAAACTCAATGAATAGGTTAAATAGACAAGGTCTTTTCTCTGGGGTAGGGTAGTCCAGAACTAGAAGGCATAGGTTTAGGATGAGAGGGGAAAGATATAAAAGGGACCTAAGGGGCAACTTCACACAAAAGCTGGTGCATGTATGGAATGAGCTGCCAGAGGAAGTGGAGGAGGCTGATACAGTTACAACATTTAAAAGGCATCTCGATGGGTATATGAATAGGAAGGATTTAGAGGCATATGAGCCAATTGTTGGCAAATGGGACTAGATTTCAGTCCTGTATATCTCTATGACTCTATTTGTGATCACGAATAATATGAATGAATTCTGGTATAGTATGAATAAAGGGCATTGAAGTGTTCAGTCAACCATGATTGGAATAAATGGCAGCGCAATGGGCTGAATGGCCTACTCTTATTCCTAAACACCTCCCCCACCCCAGTGACAGGAAAGTATGACACTGAATGTGCTAACTGCCTTCCAGATTGTTCCAGATTTCCAGAAGGTACAGTCCCACTGCAATCAACGTGAGTGCTCCACATTACTGAGACTTCCTGAGAGTAAAAAGATGTTAGGTCATTGTATGAACAGTGAACGATCAGTGCAGAAGACTCCAGCTGGGAGAAAAGGCACTGTCCCCAACTTCATTGCCTTTTCTGCACTTAGTTGGGCTTAGTTGAAGAGGGCTGGAATGAGGCTAGCGTGGAGAATCACTGACCCGGATGTTGGCCTGGACATACTGTTAACCGCACTGTAGATGACAAAACCTGGCAGCCACAGTTGCCTATAAATGAGAATGAATGTTTGGCAGTCTCACTCAAACTCTGTAAGAGTGGTCGTGTGGGAGGGCAGCCTCTCAGCAGTGCAATTGTGAATATTCTTTCATATCAAGAATAGATGCTAAAACATTCCACCCCCAGTGGCATCATCCCTCACCTCAATAAGAGATTGTGATGAAGGAAAACAGCAGCTTTACACTTAGCTATTATATCTTAAAAATTAAAGATCAAACTGCAATTACTTTATTTCGATTGGCTCTGTATAATCTTGTATGTATGCCTAATATCGTTTAAATTGAGAGCAACTTTGTTTGAGAGCTCTTCACACATTTCGTACCAGTTAGCACATGTTGAGAAACTCTGTTTAAATTGCAATACCTTGTTGCTTTGTATCAATGTAAACATGAACAGTGGTCACGATATGGCATTCCTTTGCTGAGGTAACATGAAGTAATAAGATGTCTGAGAGTTGTGAGAAACAAAATCCAAATGGCCAACAATTAAGAATTCAAAAAGAAACAGTAGGAACACTTAATGACACTTGCAAAAGAAGAATGTTCTCCAGTCAAGCCGCATTTGTAGAGAGAGAGAAGCAGAATTGGCACTTCAGATTGTTAACAGCTTTCGTAATTCTGTTTCTCTCTTCAACTGGATTGCTGACCTTGACCAACATTTTATATTTTGCAGTAAAGAACGTATATGATTGAATCATGCCTGAGTGAAATAGTTTTGTTTCCACCCTTTGTCCTCAAGGTTGGAAATAACCCACTATTCCTCAACCTATATAACAGTAAAGTAATTCTGCAGTTTTGCACAGAGCAACAGAGTGGTAACATCGGCACAGGTAACCAAACAATTGAATCCGATGGAGCTGGGACAGTTTGTGAATAAGTCTTTAAATCTGTCACATTCTATATTTTATCTAATTTGTTGACTGAGTGTGAATTTTAATTCCTTTTTCTCAAATTAAGAAAAGCGTATTGCATATTTGCATATTTACTGATTGAAATATTTAATTAAATAAAAGGTCTTTTTAAAATTATTCTTTCCTGGTTATGTGGGAGTCACTGGCTTAACCAGCATTGATTGTTCATCCCTCAATGTTCTTCAGAAGGTGTTGGAGAGCTGTCATTTTGAACCACTGCTGTTCATGTGGTGTAGGTACATCCACAGTGCCGTTAAGGAGGGAGATTCAAGATTTTGCAACACAGAAGGAACAGCAGGTAGTTTCACGTGAGGATGGAGTACAACTTGGAGGGGATTTTGCAGATAGTAGAGTTCTCATGTGTCTGCTGCCATTGTCCTTCTCGATGGTAGGGATTATGGGTTTGGAAGATGCGATCGAGGGAGCTTGGTGTGTTTTTGTCATATGTTTTGCAGAATGTACACATTGCTGCCACTGTGTTTTGGCAGTGGAAGGAGTAAGTGTTTAAGATAATGCGTGGTGTGGCAATCAAGCAGCCATTTTATCTGAGGCGATGTCAGGCTTTTCGAGTATTATAGGAGCTGTGCTGATCCCGGTAAGTGAGAGGTGTTCCATTCTATCCTGACTTGTGCCTTGTAGCTGGTTGACAGGCTTTAAGGAGTTGCAAGAATTTCCAGCCTCTGACCTGTTCTTGTCACCACACTATTCATAGGGATGGCCCAGTTCAGTTTCTCAGTGGTTACCCTAGTGCTCCATGGCCTCACCATTTCAACCTTACCCCTTGCCTGAGACATGATAACCATCAGTTGTCTCTCTCTAAAGCAAGAGTGACTCTGGGCCACTGGTGACTTTCATTCCCAGGCTAGCAGTGATCCAAACCTCAAATAACAATGAGATAAATCAGCTGATTAGAATAACCAAAACTAAAATACATGAACTTGACATTTGCAATTCATTGCACCAAAGGTCCAAGCTTGGGTCCATTTTCTGAAATTATATTGAAAATAAATCTAAAGCTTTTCTGATCAATTCATTTCTGCTCAACCTATTTATGCAGTCATGTAGCTCAAATCCTGAGAAGATCAATTCAGTTAATGTATTAATAATTAATAATTGTATAATAATTCATACTAAAAATGTAATTAGCTACTTATTGAAGGCAATGACATCATTTTGCAGTTCTCTGCTGCTTGACATGACCCTTCATCAACTCACACCAATAGCTTAATAATTTAAAAAGCCTTGAAACCTCTTTCAAGTGAAAATAATAAGGCAAATTGTGCAGTCTTTTTTGCTTCTGTTCCAACTTGGTCTATGTAAACTATGTCAGTACTTCCATCTGTGATGCAGTCAGTCCCAACTCGATTTGTTGCAGAGCCATCTGTATGATGGGTTGCATGCCAGTCACAAAAGCTGCCAGTGGCTTGATGTCCCTTTATTTGGCTGAACGAGGGGGAGATGGATTGAAAAGAGATGAAGGAGATGTGACTGAATCTGTTAGACATACCTGTGGGGAGAATTTCCTCGTCCATCCATTTCAATTGGTGGACACTTAAAATGCCGTTGAGTTACTTGCCCAGTGGAAAGCTGCCCATTGTCCACAAAATTTCTTGATGCTTCTGGGTAGAGTGTCAAAGTCACCTGCCCAATGCTGGTGATGTCTCCACTGTTGAAAATGTGTTGCTGGTTAAAGCACAGCAGGTTAGGCAGCATCCAAGGAATAGGAAATTCGACGTTTCGGGCATAAGCCCTTCATCAGGAATGTTCCTTGGATGCTGCCTAACCTGCTATGCTTTAACCAGCAACACATTTTCAGCTGTGATCTCCAGCATCGGCAGACCTCATTTTTTACCCGATGTCTCCACTGTCTCAGGCCACCACTGTAGTTTTTAACTTCAGCCTGAGTGGTGAACCCACCAGACGTTTTCCTAACAGTGTTGGCCAGTTGTGATATGTCTGGAGGGATGGAAAAGTGAATGCAAAAATCAAATTTATACTTGCCCGAGCAGAATCAAGAACTACTGAAGATGATCCCCTGAATGTTGTTCGCTCACGCTACACCAATGTAAACTCAATTCAGCAGATTTCATCCTGTAATCTCAATTTGCACGAGTTCTTCTGTGAAATTAAAAATGCAAAAGTGAATATTGTGTGCAATTCTGGTCGACCTCCCATTGGAAGGATGTTGTGAAACTTGAAAACCTTTAAAAAAGATCTGCAAGGATGTTGCCAGGGTTGGAGGATGTCAGAGGCTGAGGGACGAACTTATAGAGGTTTATAAAATCATGAGGAGAATGGATAGGGTAAATCAACAAGGTCTTTTCCCTGGGTGGGGGAATCCAGAACTAGAGGGCATCAGTTGAGCGTGAGAGGGGAAAGATTTAAAAGGAACCTAAGGGGCAACTTTTTCACACAGAGGGTGGTGTGTAAATGGAATGAGCTGTCAGAGGAAGTGGTGGAGGCTAGTACAATTGCAACATTTAAAAGGTCTCTGGATGGGTATATGAATAGGAAGGGTTGAGAGAGATATGGGCCAAGTGCTGGAAAATGGGACTAGATTGGGTTGGGATATTTGGTCAGCATGGACGAGTTGGACCAAAGGGTCTGTTTCCGTGCTGTAATCTCTATGACTCTATGTTTCCCTGTAATGGCTTGTTAGGTTCAATCAAAGCACCCCTTAGCTTTCCAAATCCCAGATAATGCACCCCTTGATGGTACAGTGACATTTTATAACTTAACCTTTAGAGTCCAGGTATGAGTCTGATAAATCTACCTTGGGTTCCTTCATTTTCTTCCAACTCCAAGGTGTCATTACTGCTCACAATACTCCAAGTCTAGAAGACCAGAAGAAAGAGGAGCAGAATTCAGTCATTCAGTCCATCTAGTCTTCTCTACCAGTGGCTTATGGGTGATATATTTCTCAAACCCATTCTCCTGCCTTCTCCCAATAACGACTCGATCCCCATACTGATCAAGAACCCATTTTTCTCTGTCTTAAATACACTCAATAGCTTGGCCTGCACAGCCTTCTGTGGCAGTGAGTTCCGCACATTCACCACCCTCTGACTGATAAAATTCCTCCTCATTTCAGTTCTAAAATATCATCCCTTCACTCTGAGGCTGTGCCTTCGGGTTCCTAGTCTCTCCTACTAGTGGTAACACCTTCTCCATTCCCACTCTATCCAGGTCTCTCAATATTCTGTAAGTTCAATCAGACCCTTCTTAACTCCATCTAGTACAGACCCAGAGTCCTGAACCATTCCTCATATGACAAGCCCTTCATAGAGTCATAGAGATGTACAGCATGGAAACAGACCCTTCGGTCCAACCCGTCCATGCCGACCAGATATCCCAACCCAATCTAGTCCCACCTGCCAGCACCTGGCCCATATCCCTCCAAACCCTTCCTATTCATATACCCATCCAAATGCCTCTTAAATGTTGCAATTGTACCAGCCTTCACCACTTCCTCTGGCAGCTCAGTCCTTACACGTACCACCCTCTGTGTGAAAAGGTTGCTCCTTACGACTCTTTTATATCTTTCCCCTCTCACCCTAAATGTATGCCCTCTAGTTCTGGACTCCCACACCCCAAGGGAAAGACTTTGCCTATTTATCCCATCCATGCCCCTCATAATTTTGTAAACCTCTATAAGGTCACCCCTCAGCCTCCGACGTTCCAGGGAAAACAGCCCCAGTCTGTTCAGCCTCTCCCCATAGCTCAAATCCTCCAACCCTGGCAACATCCTTGTAAATCTTTTCTGAACCCTTTGAAGTTTCACAGCATCTTTCTGCTCCCTGGGATCATCCTTGTGGACCTCCTCTGGACCCCTTCCAAGGCCAGCACATCCTTCCTTACATCTGACTTCATCAAATCAGTCCTGTCTTCTAATGTTTGCAAATTGCAGTCCATCGGAGTTTCAGTGCTCCTCTATCACTTTTCTTTTTACTGAGCACAAAACAAAGCACCCCGTCACACTGACTTTGTTTCGGATTGAAATGGGAAAGATGGTGGGAACAGACAGTTTAATTGTATTCTTTGCAGGGATGCATTTCAACTTATCTTCTTTGGCGTCTTACCAATTTTTAACACAGTCTGCTCCTGTAATCTGTGCACAATTGATTTGTGGTACGGGTCCCAAGGAATATTTATTTGAAAATTACCTGCCCCTACAGGATTAATTGAGGCCGGGTAGCTCTGAGAGCATCCTAGAATGAAAATAAACAAACTGCAAGTGGTGTAGATCTGAAATGAAATCAGAGAATGTGGGAACTACACAACAGGGCAATCAGTTAGTGAATGGAGAAAAAACAGTTGCATGTTTGTAGGTGCGAACTCTTTGATGGCTGACAAAGGGCTTCAGCCTGGTTGCTGCTTTATCTTCAGATTCTGACAGAACTGCTACATGTTTTCAGGAAATCTTTTGTGTTTTGCTTTCAACTGTGATGACAAGATTGCAAACCTGTAAATTAACACATATGCGCTGTCACCTAGTTGCAATTTGAAGTGAAGATGAGTGACTAATCATCCTGTCCCAGAGATCTTGATTTTTTTTAAAAAAATGAACGTACCAGCCCCCTTCATGCATTTACATGGGCATGCCAGACAACTGAGAATTGTGAGAAATAGAGTAAAGAAGCAGGACATGATATGGCGATAAGATCTGATCCAAATATCATTGAAAACTGTCCAACTGGAACCCAAATACTAATTTAATTGCTGAAAATGTGTTGCTGGAAAAGCGCAGCAGGTCAGGCAGTATCTAAGGAACAGGAAATTCGACATTTCGGGCATAAGCCCTTCATCAGGAATGAAGCCCTTCCTGATGAAGGGCTTATGCCCGCAACGTCGAATTTCCTGTTCCTTGGATGCTGCTTGACCTGCTGCGCTTTTCCAGCAACACATTTTCAGCTCTGATCTCCAGCATCTGCCGACCTCACTTTTTCCTCACTAATTTAATTGACAAGCTTGTACAGTTCAGTGGATTTAAGTGAGCAAATTAGTTTGGATAATGGATTGATTACCTCTGGAGTTGCAGTTTATTCCCGAACCCCGTCTCTGTAGAGTATCAATACTCCTTTATCCAAACTGGAACTGTAAATTAGGAATAAATATTAACCTGTTAACAAGATTCCTCCTGAATGTATGGATGTAAAATAAAAAGCTGATGGTCTTTGACTTCTTGCATCTTGCTGCTTTTTGTTAAGAATTTCTGTTGCTGAAACTCAAACTGCATTGCTGTGTTGGTGAAACATTTTTCCATAATTCTTTTTTTCTTAAATAATTTATGCATATGAGAGTTTATATTGGCAGCACATTTAAATACTGAAAAATGTGTTGCTGGAAAAGCGCATCAGGTCAGGCAGCATCAAAGGAGCAGGAGAATCGATGTTTCGGGCATGAACCCTTCTTCAAGACCCTTCTGATCTCCAGCATCTGCAGTCCTCACTTTCACCACATTTAAATACATCAATACAAAAGAAAGGCATTGTACAGGAGGAGAGCATTAACCTTGACCTGTACAATGTATTAACTTTATTGTGTATCCATAGGTGTTCTTAAGTCATAGATAACCTCGGTCATTGAAATGAATTGTGAAATACAGTAACTATGCAGTATGTCTGTGTATAGAAGCATGCATATCTGAAAGTAAAATAGAACAATTGCAGATCTGTATCAGGACAGCTTAGAGTCATAGAGTCCTACAGACAGGCCCTTTCGACTCAAGCTGGTCCATGCCAACCAAAACATCCATCCACACTAGCCCTATTTCCCTGCACTTGGCCCATATCCTTCTCAGAGCAAGTGAGGACTGCAGATGCTGGAGATCAGAGCTGAAAATGTGCGCTGGAAAAGCGCAGCAGGTCAGGCAGCATCCAAGGAGCAGGAGAATCGACGTTTCGGGCATTAGCCCTTCTTTCCTGAAGAAGGGCTCACACCCGAAACGTCGATTCTCCTGCTCCTTGGATGCTGCCTGACCTGCTGCGCTTTTCCAGCGGCACATTTTCAGCCCATATCCTTCTAAACCTTTTCTATCCATGTGTTTGTCCAAATGCCTTTGAAATGTTATTAATGTACTCACCTCAACCACTTCCGCTGGCAGCTCATTCCATTTTTGTGCCACCGTCTGTGTAAAAAGGTTACCCCTCAGGTTCCCATTTATTCTTTCCCCTGTAACCTTAAACTGATTCCCTCTAGCCCTTGATTCCCCAATCCTGGGAAGAAGACAGTGTATATTCATCCATGCTCTAGTTACCTGATGAAGGAGCAGCGGTTTGAAAGCTAGTGCTTCCAAATAATCCTGTTGGACTGTAACCTGGTGTTGTATGATTTTAAACATGTCTCTCATGATCTTATACACTTCTTTCAGATCTTCCCTCAGTCTCCTACAGTCTGAAGAAAGAAGTCCTAACCTGCCCAACCTCTCTCTGTAATTCAGAACCTTGAGTCCTGACAACATTCTTGTAAATTTCTTGTGCACTCTTTCCAGTTTAATGACATCCTTCTTGTAGCAAGATGACCAAAACTGAATGCCATATGCCAAATGTGGCCTCACCAACATCTTGTACAACTGCAA
Source organism: Hemiscyllium ocellatum (assembly GCF_020745735.1). Lineage (NCBI taxonomy): Eukaryota > Metazoa > Chordata > Chondrichthyes > Orectolobiformes > Hemiscylliidae > Hemiscyllium > Hemiscyllium ocellatum. The sequence continues at coordinate 120,808,771 of NC_083405.1, read as the reverse complement.
CATAACTTCCCAATTTCTATACTCAATACCCTGACTGATAAAGACTAGTGTGCCAAAAGCCTTCTTCACTGTCCTGTCTACCTGTGACTCTACTTTCAGAGAACTGTGCACCTGAACTCCAAGGGCCCCCTGTTCCACCATACTCCTTAAGGCCCTATCATTCACCATGAAACTCCTACCTTGATTTGACTTTCCAAAATATAAGACCTCACATTTATCTATATTAAACTCTGTTTGCCTTTTCTTAAACCACTTCCCCAGCTGATCAAGGTCCTGCTGCAATTTCTGAGAACATTCCTCACTGTCCACGATATTGTCTATTTTAGTGTCATCTGCAAACTTCCTTATCATACCTTGTACAAATCATTGATATAGATAAAAAAAAAACAGTAATTGGCCCAGCACTGACCCCTGAGCCACACCACTAGTCACAGGCCTCCAGTCCAACAGGCATCCTTCTACCACTACCCTCTGCTTCCTACCATGAAGCCAATTGTGTATCCAATTTACCAAGTCCCCCTGGATTCCATGCAATCTAACCTTCTAGAGCAGCCTTCCAAGTAGACCCTTATCAAAGGCCTTACTGAAATCCATGTAAGACTGTGTCTGCTGCCCTGTCCCTGTTAACCTTCTTGGTCACTTCATTAAAGAACTCTAACAAATTTGTGAGGCATGATCTTCCACTCACAAAGCCACACTGACTGCTCCTATTCAAACTCTATCTTTCCAAATGCATATATATCTTATCCCTCAGAATCTTCTCAAGTAACTTACTACCACAGATATTAGGCTAACTGATCTATAGTTCCCAGTTTTTCTTTGCAGCCCTTCCTGAATAAGGGCACAACATTCACCACATTCCAGTCTACTGGGGCTGTCTTTTCCATTTTTTGCTGAAGTCCTCGTTGTGTTGGGTTTTTTGGAAGGTGTTTTAGCCACAATGCCTACTGTGTTGTCCCACTATATCTTGCCAAAGGCACCTCCTTAAATCTGTAATCCGCCTCTATGGTGTCCATCATGTCCAATACCAACTCCACCTTACCACATGCTATTCCCAGGACAAACCCATCTAAAGCAGAAAGCCACTGAAAGATGCTGGCAACTCTTGCGGCCGCACACCTTTGGAAAGCCGTTGTGCATCCAGACAAGTGTTGGGAATCTGGTTTTGCCCTCACTGACAATTCATGGCACTGTTTTGAAGAAGGCCAGGGATATCTTTCCCTGTCTATGCAGCCAATTAGACAGCGTAAACTATGAGTGATCAAATATTGAAGGCATTGTATTAGCAGCCTAGAGACAAGGCACCTCCTGTTAGGTAACCATCACAGGCTGGGCAGAGAAATCCAAGATAGAATCTGAAAACACAGCATGGGAGTGAGTAATTTTGCTATCTATATATGAATGAGAACAATTTGACATCTCCTCTCTGTGAAGGATATTTCGATAAAATTTGAAAATGATCACCCTGGTCTAAACTCACCTTGTATACCTTAGTATGGAACTTCAGATTGGACCAGTAGAGTAGATTACCTACAGTATGGACACAGGCCATCTGGCCCAACAAAGTCCACACCGACCCTCCGAAGAGTAACCCACCCAGACCCATTACCCTACCCTATATTTACCCCTGACTAATGCACCTAACACTATGGCCAATTCACCTAACCTGCACAACTTTGGATGGTGGGAGGAAACCAGAGCGCCCAGAGGAAACCCATGCAGACACAAGGAGAATGTGCTAACTCCACACAGACAGTTGCCCGAGGTGGGAATCAAACCCGGGTCCCTCGCGCTGTGGCTAACCACTGAGCCACCGTGCAGCCCAGGTCTGTCATTTCTAGGTTTTACTGGTTTTCATTGATTTCTACTTTATATTTGCACTCTTCAACATCATTTTTCAAAGTAGTTATTCCTAATTTTAATGCCACCCTTGCTTTTCCACAGTGTACTAGCATCCAGATCCTGAGATTCTACATTTAAATATCAATCCTATACAGTACATCCCTTCCTTCAGTTTTCTTCCCTTAATCTCAGAGCATTTTCTTATCTCGGTGCTGGAATCTGGAACACCCCTTCAACCGTTTTCAATGCTGTTACTACACCTGCCATTAAAACTCATTCAAACCTCCCTTTCCCTTTCTGCTCCCTGTTGACCTTCCCAATGTACCACCTCCTGCCTGGTAAGCTCATTAGCTTAGTGCATCTTATTAATTAAGTTTGGTGCATCACAGGAATTTGCTGTTGCTATAGGAACAAAGCTTCTCATTTCTCATCTTCATCCAAATCATCAGCAGCAGCATTGGATCTGACAGATACAATCAGCTTCGTATGATCTGGCCATTGTATATGTCAGGCCAAATCACAGGAGATTCCCTTCATGAGTTTCATTTCCCTTTCTTATTTACCCTGTCCCTGCGGTCCTTTTTACTCAGACAGCACTGTGTGTAGCCAGTGTGAAATGCTTGCTGAAAATGTGTTGCTGGAAATGTGCAGCAGGTCAGGCAGCATCCAAGGAACAGGAAATTCGACGCTTCGGGCATAAGCCCTTCATCAGGAATGCCCGAAACGTCGGATTTCCTGATCCTTGGATGCTGCCTGACCTGCTGCGCTTTTTCAGCAACACATTTTCAGCTCTGATCTCCAGCATCTGCAGACCTCACTTTCTCCTCCAGTATGAAATGCTTGTCAGCTTCAAGACTGGGCAGCTTCCCCCCACTCCAGTTCAAAACCAAATTTTGTTGGAGAAAAACAGTTCCGTATCAACATATTCTCTAAGTAGCCGATCATTCCTTTTTGCTGCTGCAGCAATCACTCCATTTCACTTCATTCCATCTGTGTGACGCTTCACGTGAAGCGAATTACATTGACAGCGATGAATATGTGTTCAAAAACTGATCAAGCCATTCCCGTTCTGCCCAGTTCAAAGGCTCATTAATGTTTTGTTAGTGTGTAGCTCCCTGAGCTATCCTGATGTTGCTGAGAGATTTGAAGGATCTCTGAACGACAACAAATTCTGAAATTTTGTGACCGCAGAGTGAGACGAACCAGTCACACCTGAGATCAGTTTGTCATTGAAACTTCAAGTAGCCAGTTTTTGTCCATATCTACATTTGTCACCGAGGGATAAAACATGGCAAGAAAGGAAGAGAGCAAAGAAAGTGCTTCAAGACTACATGTAGGAAGGATAAAAGAGAATAGTGAGAAGGTAACACTGAATTGATTAATGGCAGACAAATAGTTTGAGTAAAATTCATGAGCAATAATAAATTGCTGCGGGGACATTTTTGGATCCCATGTAGTGAATGTAGAAGCAAAATATTTAGTCTTTATATCTGTTTCTTTGTTATCTGCTATTAACTCCCCAGTAGCTTAGCCTCTGGGTTTCTAGTCCAAAGACATGACCTTACATCATAATTTCTGGCCAGTATTGCACGAGTTTAAAATTAGAAGGGATTTTAAGGAAAATGTTTCCTCTGGTAGGACAATTTTGAAAAATTCATTTGTGGAACATGGGCATCGCTGGCTGACCAGCATTAATAGCCCATCCCTATTTGCCAAATTGAGGATAATTGGCAGAAAATCAATCTGGAAGTAGAATTTTTTTATTGCAATGCATTGTTATGATCTAAAAGGTTAGGCAAGCAGATTCCATGGTAACTTTCAAAAGGGAATTTGTAAATATAATTTTAAAAAAAGGAAGGAACTGGAGGGCTGTTGAGAAACAGCAGCAGATTGGCTCCAATTAGACAACTCCATCAAGGATCTGAAAACAGCAAGATAGGCTTCCTTCTGTGCTTTATAAGTCTATACTCATTAGAAAAAAAATCTACGCCATCAGAACATCATTTATATGTTCTATAGAGTAGTAGATGCCACAAAAAGCTAGTGTATGTGACATGAGGAAGAAATGGACTCTAAAATGTGTTTGTTTCTGTCTCTATACATACTTAACAGATCAAGTAGCTGTGACAAGTGGCTTTCAAAGAAGTGAGTGAGTCTGTGGCGTTGACTACTTAAATAAGAAAAAAACTTCTTGAGAGCTAGAGAGAATGCTGTCACAGATGATGATTGAAAACATCAAAAAGCTATTGGAACTTGCAAATCACAGCTTGTTTTGATGGGACAGAACATTTTTTCATCATCCACTGCTACTATTATCAATTATTTCAATTGCCCAGCATCAAGTAATTTATGTCGAACATTAGGCAGTTGCGATGCTGTTGTGCTCTCTCCATCATTAATTTATTGATAGCTTTTCATCATGCTAGTTAGATTCAGAGAGCAGGTCAGATGCAGTGGGGGATGGTGTGTGGGGTTTTGTGAGAGACTGTAAGGCGATGAATCTCCCACCAGCTCTCCAATGGATCAACTTTCTTTGGTCAATTTGCTGGCAGAAGATGCTCCAGATTTTCAAGAACATGTTTTCCTCTTACACTCATTGTCCTCAGTACTTTCTCTTATTGTTCGTATTAAGCTTCCTCTCAGTTGAAAACATTCAGTGTAGCCCTGGACAGAAAAGTGCAAGGCTGCATGGAGCAAGTAATAATACAGTCAGCCTGGGCAGACTGATAATAATGCAAAATGGAAAATGACACCAACAGAACAGGATAGAATATCCTTGCAATTTTTGAAAAATTATTTCATGGGATCTTGGGATTTCTGGCAAAACCAAAATTAATTGCCAATCCCTACTTGCTCCTGAACTGAGTGCAGTTGAGAATCATTCAGATTGCAGTGAGTCTGGAGTCACATCAGGAGAAGAATACAAGGGGACATAAATTTAAGGTGAAGGGTGGAAGGTATAGGGGAGATGTCAGGGGTGGGTTCTTTACCCAGAGAGTGGTGGGGGCATGGAATGCGCTGCCTGTGGGAGTGGTAGAGTCAGAATCATTGGCGACCTTTAAGCGGCAATTGGATAGGTACATGGATGGGTGCTTAATCTAGGATAGATGTTCGGCACAACATCGTGGGCCGAAGGGCCTGTTCTGTGCTGTATTGTTCTATGTTCTATGTTCTAATAGACTATTCAGCTACTTGAGCCTGTTCCACCAGAGGAAAGATTATTCAGCCACTTGAGCCTGTTCTATCATTCAGTGAGATCCGGGCTGATCTGTGGCTTAACTCCACATACCTGCCTTTGTCCCATATCCCTCATACCTTTGCTTAACAAAAATGTATCTCAGATTTAAACTTAACAAATGGTCCTGCATCTGCTGCTGTTTATAGAAGAGAGTTCCAAACATCTTTGTGTGTAAACGTAGGCCAGATCAGGTAAGGATGGCAGATTTCCTTCACTGAAGGGTATTAGGGAACCATATTTTAGTTTTGCAAGAACAAACGATACGGTCATTTTACCTGAGACTAGCTTTCAGTTTCAGTTTGATGGAATCATTTTATTTACCAACAGCTGCCATGATGGGATTTGAACCCACATTACCAGAGTGTCAGTCTGGGTAGATCTCTGGCTCAGGAGTCTAGTATAATTACCATTACCCCACCATCTCCCCAACTAAAAGCACATGGTGCTCAGTTCACAAGAGGAAAGAATCTTGTGTTTTGCTTTTCAAACAAGATGCCTGACACACTGTTCAAACCATCACCCGGATTATAAAAAGCCATATAAATAGTAGTAATGATTTGGAGATACCATAAATAGTGTTTCTGATTGCATAATATAGAATGCATATTTTCACCATGGAAACAGACCTACCCACCCAAACCCAAAAAGCTTCACCAATTGAATTGAATTAATGTTATTGTCACATGTATTCAATTACAATGAAAAGTTTGTGTTGCCACTTTCAGCGCCAATCTTAGATACAAAGGTACCTAGGTCCAGTTTCTTCAGTGACATGGTTAATTATAGTGTGACGATGTCACCAACATACAGTACCATCTTAGATACAGAGTACCTAGGTCCAATCCTTAGTTACAGGATAGGGAAATGAAGAAAAGTTACATTACAGCTACACACAGTATAACCGTATGTCAAAAAAGCAAGAAGCAAAGTTTTTGTTAATACATATTTATCGAAAAATGTTTACTCTTTTACAAAAAAAATGAGAAGTTATAAAAGTACATAAGTACAGAAAAGTAGAAATAATATCACATTATTATATTATAGTAACGTTAACAATAAACTGTCTACTACTCTTCAAGATACAATCATCTCATATTTACTGAACTTAACCCAAATTAAAATAAACTCAAATTAAGTGAAATAGTACTAAATTAAATTATAATCCAATAAAACTCAATTAACAAGAAGCAAAGTTAGAAAGACAAATTTTGCAGTTTCTGTCCAAAGTCTCTCCGCAGCAGACCAGTGCAGGGGGCTTCCAGGTGTTCTGACCACTGGCTGCCACTACACTCCACACTGGGACGGCTGTGCCTGTTTTGCAAGGCGACGCAGGTAGCTGGGGTCTCCACTTCAGGCCACTGGCATCTCCACTGACCCCTGGTGGATATCTGAGGCCGAGAGGGGGGAGAGAAGGGAGGAGACGGGAGAAAAAAGAAAAAGAAGACAAAAAACAGAGGAGCTCTCGCTGAAGAATCCTACTCTGCCGCCATCTTACCATAAAAGTTACCACCAGTGGATGTTCGGGGATTTCAGAGTATTGAAATGTTTCTGCCTGCTTGACGATAAGGCGATAAAGAATGTTGCAGTTTGGAATGTGCTCCTGTCATTTTCAGGACAGAACTCTGAAGCAAGTACTGTGTTAAGCTTGTTTTGCTTGTGTAGCAAACCATAACAGAGAGGCATAAGTAAGCCATTCAGCCCATCCAGTCTGATCCACCGTTCAATGAGATCATGAAATGATAATCCTCCACCCCTCTTTCCTGCCTTTTCCCTATAGCCTTTGATTCTGCAACTATATAAAGACATGTCTATCTCAGCTTTGACTATCCTTAATGACCCAACGTCCACAGCTCTCTGCAGTAAAATATTCTATGGATTCACTATCTCCTAGGGGAAGAAATCCCTCCTCATCTTGGTCTTAATGGACAGTGCCCTGCCCTCACATTGTCAGACTTCCCCACATGCCTCTCTGTGTCCACCCTGTTAAGCCCATTAACTGTCTTGGATGTTTCACAGAAGTTGCCTTTCATTCTTCCATACTTCCCATCAGTCTAAAGAACTTCTCTGGACTGCCTCCAATGCCAGTATATTTTTCCTTTCACAGGGAGACAAAAACTCTTCACAGTATTCCAGCTGTGGTCTGACTAGTACGTTGTACAGATTCAGTAAGACCCCTTTGTTTTATAGTTGTGTTGCTGGAAAAGCACAGCCAGTCAGGAAGGAGCAGGGGTATCTGCAGTCCTCACTTTCTCCTCCTTGTTTTGTATTCCATTCTCTTTAAATTGAAGCTGAAAATGTGTTGCTGGTTAAAGCACAGCAGGTCAGGCAGCATCCAAGGAACAGGAAATTCGACGTTTCGGGTCAGAGCCCTTCATCAGGAAGGCTCTGGCCCGAAACGTCGAATTTCCTGTTCCTTGGATGCTGCCTGACCTGCTGTGCTTTAACCAGCACCACATTTTCAGCTCTGATCTCCAGCATCTGCCGACCTCACTTTTTACTCTTTAAACTAAAGGACAACATTCAATTTACCTTACCTAGATTATATTTCCTACAGTATGGAATAAGGCTGTTTGGCCAAATAAGTCCACACCGACCCTCCAAACAGTAACCTACCCAGACTCCTTCCCCGACATTTACACCAAACTATTGCACCTAACACTATGGGCAATCTAGCATGGCTGATTCACCTAACCTGCACGTATTTGGGAGGAAATCGGAGCACTGGAGAAAATGTGCAAACTCTGCACAGTCACCAAAGGCAGGAATTGAACGTGGGTCCCTGGTGCTATAAGGCAGCAGTGCTAACCACTAAACCACCATGCTACCTCTGCTACCTGGTCTGTTTGTTGGGTATGATCACAACTTTATGTTTGAACATTGGTTTGCACAGCTATTCAGACAAATAAAACAAATTCTAACCTCGACTGACAGATCAGCACAAACAAAACACTGTGAATTCTGGTAATCTGAAAGTACTCAGCAGGTCATGTCACATCCATGATTAAATGAACAGAATTACTGTTTCAGGTTGATGCCATTTCATAGAGATCAGAAAAAGAATCGGAGAAATTAACCAATTTAAATCAAGTGCAGGAGGCAACAAGAGAGAGTCAGGAGAATAAAGGATATATTTGAGTAGACGGCAACAGTAATTAAGTGATAAACAGGATGATATTGCAAAACGAAGTGGTGGCAATGGGTCAAGTCAAAAAACAAAAGATGTCTCTAGAAGAGGTATAAGTGGTAACAGAATAATCATTACTTACATTTGCAGTTCCTATTCAGGTTGGTTGGTCAGTCACCAGCAGAGTCTGCCATGGGACTTTGACTCGCCATCTTCCATCGCCAAAATGCTATCTTAGATCGAACCTGCTCCTGTAATCTAAAGGGGTTCTGAAACTGTGCGACAAATGTTTCTTTGCCCATTGATCGCCATAGAAAGAGAAACTACTTTTCCTTTTTTCTTTAATATGGAGGGATTCAAAGTGTTTTACCAATCATCAGGCATTGGGTCAAGCCTTGAGATTCACCGTATTGGAATTACTTTGCTACCATCAGCAACCCATTGAACATCAATATGCTGCAATGTGCATTAAAATAGCCCTGCAGCAGTGTCAGCAATGAGTCAGGTATAACCTGTTCAGACCCACTCTGGAGATCCTTTTACAGTCACAGCCCAACCTCAGAAAGACCACCACTTGCGTCAATGTGACAGGTTATACACGGCATTGAGTATTATGTGCAGTTTTGATCTCCTCCTCTGAGCAAGGATATTCTTGCTGTTGAGGGGATCCAGGGACGGCTCACCAGACTGATTGCTGGGATGGCCGGACTGACAGATGAGGAAAGTACAGAAGCATTTCTTGATATACCTCAAATTCATATTGATTATGGTAGGCAAATGTAGGCCAATCATGTGTCACACAATTGCTCCCTGCAGTCATCACATATTGCTGAGTTGGAGCTGATGTGAGTGGATGGGCTTTCTGAAGGAGGAATTGACTGGACCCTAATGGATGCTTACTGATGACCTGAGAAAATTTTGAAGAAACAAAGGAACATCACTTAATTTCTGCAGCTCAACAAAAAGAGTGTTCAACACACCTGCAACAGTAGGAAAGCCAGCAGATCATGGCTGGGATTGGTGGATACTATCTCAACCCCTATTTTAAGTGATGCATGATCCCTGTTTGGATCCCAATGTGAGCCATTCTTCTACTGTGCGCTTGGTGAGCACATATTGTATCGGTGGGTTTATGTATTGCCAGATCACTCCAAGGATCAGAGAACCAGGACCTCCTGAAGTGGGTTATATCTGTGCATGGTCTCATCCTTTCCCATGCTGAAAATGTGTTGCTGATTAAAGCGCAGCAGGTCAGGCAGCATCCAAGGAACAGGAAATTTGACGTTTCGGGCACAAGCCCTTCATTAGGAACGTCGAATTTCCTGCTCCTTGGATGCTGCCTGACCTGCTACGCTTTAATCAGCAACACATTTTCAGCTCTGATCTCCAGCATCTGCAGACCCCACTTTTTACTCATCCTTTCCCATGTCCACAGCTCATCCTAGAATTCTCAATGTAAGGTGAAAGCATTCTGAGTCCCAGAACTGCTGTTCTGACATGAATCTGCCAATGCAGTGATGGGATGACTTTGCAGATGAGCCATCTCATAAACAATTACCCACAGAAAGAGATGATTGATATTCAATCATTTTGGATGGCTTGATGTGCTGCTATACGGAGACTAACTTATTCATTCACCATCGGTTTCTGAGTTCTGTCTCTCTCTCTCATCAATGTTACATGCGCCACTATCAAGTAACATCACGTAAGTGAGTTCAGCCCGATAAGCTGTCCTTCTGTTCATGACAAATGATTGCTTGTAGAGGACTGAGAACAAGTACTAGATACAGATGATGCATGAATTCAAAAGGCAAGTTTAGATTTATTTTGACAATATTGATCACATATGAACGATTTATTAGTAACTCTACCTTGGTTTCCAGTAACTAATTATAAATAGTTCACAGCAGCGTGAAGTGAACTATTTCATCACAATGTTAATTTAAGGATCAATCCATTTTCTGACCCTTGCCGTCTTCAGGAAAATATGGAAACTCATAATTCATGTTTATACATAATAAATGTTCTGTCGACATTATTGAAAAAGATATTTCAAGATTTAGGATCCTTACCTGTAAAGATAAAAAAAGTACCAAGCAAATTATACCATGATGAAGACTGATTGAGCAGTCATTCTGTTACTTGAACGAAAAGTATGCTTGATTGGAAAAATAATGACACTATACTGTCAGGTACCCACTTCATCACTGGTCCCTGGTACAGTGCGTCAGGAGTTTCATGAGAACATTGAAAGGCATTCATGGAATAAAGTACTGTCTGTCCATCTGATGCAGAGGCAAGTCCACTATTAGGGAATTACAAATCTTTCTCATGCTGCACAAATACACCTGACACTGTATTAATCAAATTTCCATTAATCAGTTACTATAATGCCATGATGGAAAGAAGCAGCAAAGAGTTTGTGACACTATCAGGCTTCAGGATGAATAGTCCTGCTTCAAAACCCAAGTACACGTCACCATGATTTGTTTACTGCGTTGCTGTTAACTCTGTGTCCCTCATGGCAACAGTGAATTTTAGTTTTAGTTTAAAACTAAAGTGTTGGATAAAAAAAATTCCTCGAGTGCCTCAGGTTCTAAATAAATACCATTTGGCTCATTCACACCGAGGGTCCCTCAGTCCAGTTTTCAATCTATATTAGAACATAGAACATAGAACATTTCAGCACAGTAGCAGGCCCTTTAGCCTTCAATGTTGTGCTGACCTGTGAAACCAAACTGAAGCCCATGTAACCCACACTATTCCATTGTTGAAGTATCTGATTTTAGAAGATATTAATGTGACAGGGAAAAGTTGAACTGAAGGGTCTGTTTCCATGCTGTACAACTCTATGACACTTTGACCCAGAGCAAGGGAACGGAGGAAACAGTAGGGGTCAGTCACTCACTTATGCTTGCTTTTCAGTAAGCCCAGTCAAAATATGCAGTGAACATTAAATGAGGAAGAAAAACTCACTTTGGAAGCATTTTAGAGTAGGGTCGACGTGGCTGATTCCTGGGATCAGGCTGTTTGCCTTACAAGGGAATATTGAGCAGGTTATGGTCAGTTGGGCCTATGATCATTGTAGTTTAGGAGAATGAGGTGATCTTATTAAAATATCCATCATTCTAAGTGGACTTGACAGAGTAGACTGAGAGGATATACCCTTGTGTGGGGAATTCACAAACAGGGGTAATTTATGAAGGAGGTGAGGAGAAAGCAAAATCAGAAATTGCTGGAAAATCTCAACAGGTCTGGCAGCATCTGTGGAAGGAAAGCAGAGTTAATAGTTTGGGTCCAGTAACCCTTCTTCAGAACTGATTGGAGCTAAGAAAAGATTAGCATAGATGCTGAAGATGGGTGGGGGATGGGTAGGTGGGGAAGCTGAGGTAGGAGTAAACAATAAATGGGAATGGAGCCCAGAGAGAGAGAGAACAGCAGTTGGGCAGACAGAGGAGTGGGTAAAGGTGGAGAAATAGCTGCTAATAGGAACATTAGTAGTGCTGCCACCAAGTGCAGACAGCAGGAGCATGCAAATACCTGAGTGTCCCACCACCCTACTTCAACAAACACCACCAGCCCCACCAAGCGTAGGGTTTGTGGATGCAGGAGTGGACTGTTTAGTCCCCTCAGGACCTAAAATATCAGAGTGGAAGAAAGTCATCCTCAATCCAAAGGAATGCTTAAGAGAAGAGAGACTTGATACACTCCTAGCCTGCATATATGTAAAATGTTAAAGATAACAAAACATCTAAGACTCTTCATAATGAAAAAGTAAACTGTCGGATGACTGAATGATATGGGATACCAAGGTGGAAGAAGTAGAGTCATAGAGTTGTAGAGTTATACAGCACGGAAACAGATCCTTCGGTTCAACTTGTCCATACTGACCACATGTCCTAAATTAGTCTAGTCCCATTTGCCAGCAATTAGCTCATATCCCTCAAAACCTTTCCTATTCATATCTCCATCCAGATGCCTTTTAAATGCTGTAATTGTACAGCCTCCACCACTTCCTCTGGCAGCTCATTCTATACACGCACCACCCTCTGTGTGAAAAAGTTGCTCCTTAGGTCTCTTTTAAATTTTTCCACTCTCATCTTAAACCTATTCCCTCCCGTTTGAGACTTCCCCACTCCAGAGAAATGATCTTGTCTATTTACCCTCTCCTTGCCTCTCATGATTTTATAAACTTCCATAAGGTCACCCCTTAGTCTCAGATTAGATTAGATTACTTACAGTGTGGAAACAGGCCCTTCGGCCCAACAAGTCCACACAGACCCTCCGAAGACCAACCCACCCAGACCCATTCCTCTACATTTATACCTTCATCGAACACTATGGGCAATTTAGCATGGGCCAATTCACCTAACCTGCACATCTTTGGACTATGGGAGGAAACCAGAGCAAACCCACGCAGACACTCGGAGAATGTACAAATTCCACACAGGAATTGAACCCGGATCTCTGGCGCTGTGAAGCAGCAGTGCTAACCACTGTGCCACCGAGCCGCCCCGGTGCTCCAGGGAAAACAGCCACAGCCTACTCAGCCTCTCCTTATAGTTCTAAACCTCCAACATCTTTGTAAATCCTTTCTGAACCCTTTCAGGTTTCACAACATCTTTCCTATAGCAGGGAGATCAGAACTCCAACTAGACCCCACCACCAAGAACATCTTTCCCTCCTTACCCCTCTCCGCTTGCTGCAAGGACTATTCCCTTCACAAATCCTTGGTTTGCGCCCCTCTGCTCACCAACACCCCCGCCGCCCCCCCCACACCGCGAACCCTCAGGTACCTTCCCCTCCGATCGGAAAAGATGCAAAACCTGCCAGCACGTCACCCCCCCTCACCTCCGTCCAGGGCACTAAACAGTCCTTCCAGGTGAGACAGAGGTTCACCTGTCTCTCACCCAACCTAGTTTACTGCATCAGGTGCTCCTGTTGTGGCCTTCTCTACATCGGGGAGACCAAACATAAACTGAGGGGATGTTTTGCTGAGCACCTCAGCCGTGTCCACAGGAGCTGATTGGATCTCCCAGTCACCGCTCATTTGAATTCCCCTTCCCACTCCCTTTCCAACATGACCATCCTTGGCCTCCTCCATTGCCACAACAAACCAAACCACAAATTGGAGAAAAATGCCTCATCTTCCGCCTGGGCAGCCTACAGCCTGTGGGGATTCAACATTGAGTTCTCCAATTTCAAATAACCTCCCTACCCATCCCTTGACTTCCTTCCAAACCCCTCCCCCTTCCTTCCATTCCTCTCATCGACCTTTCCTTCTAGCCACCTACCGGATTCATTCCTTCGACTGACCAATTGGGTCTCACCCTCTACCTGTATTCACCTATCCCCACCTCACCACCCTGCCCGTACCATCCCCTTTACCTGCAGCTCCCCTTACACCCAGTCCTAGTCCTAAAGAAGGGTTACATCTGAAATGTTGACTTCTCCACCTCCTGGTGCTGCCTGGCGTGCTGTGTTCTCCCAGCCTCCTACCTGTCTACTATTGGCTGTGAAGCACACTTGGATATACTTAAAGGCAGAATACCTTCCTATAGGAGGGAGACGAGATTCGAGCAAAGTTGTGAGGTTGTGGGGAGTGAACGCTTTTGGGGAGAAGAAGCATGTTTAGAATTGCAGGAAGTGAGAAACTGAGGGATGCAGATCAGAAAGGATCTGTATCCTATTCTGAAACTATTTGTTTTTCTACCAGTTTGGACCAGTCTCAATTCAGGAGCTGCTTATTCCAGCAATTTAACACTAAATAGGTTTGCAACATGACAGATCGTGTCTCTACATTGCAGCATGTGACTATAACAGCGGAATTCTGTTATCCTCTTAACATTTTTACACTACAGATGGATTTTGCATAGATCTGTTTGTGATTCTTTATCAAATTAACTTGAAGTACAAGTTTAACTCCCTCATCTGCTACACTTTTGCAAAAGTCTTTAACTTGTATTTTCAATTAAGCTGAGATAGAAAATAATAAATCAGCAGCAACAAATTCAACAGCATCATCATAGTATTGGATATGCTGCTGTGCTTATAAAAGCAGCAACTTAACCATGGCGACAGCTTCCATTAAGTCCCCATTGAGTATTTTGGGGCACTTCACAATGCTTATACAGAGACACAGAACAATAAGTGCCCAGCAGGCTGAAACACTTTGATACAGAAAACGCGCACCAACTCCCTTCCATAAAAGGTTCTAAATTGCACTGTACTTTATCAAAGCATTCCATCTTGGTTTTGAATTACTATTTCTTGCAGATTTTCATAACACATAATTAGTATTATGTCAGCAGTGGCTTCAAAATTGACAGTGAGTGGTAACATAAAATGCTTGGTTATTCAATTTGAAATGCAAATAAACGAAGTAAAAGGGAAGAGGAGTTGCTGCGGTGTTACGTGTTATTTCTGTATATTATGCAGAAGTTTCCAAGGACATAATGCCCGTGAAAGAGTCATGAGATAAAGGAAATTACCTGTTGTCAACGGACATTATCAAATCCACTCAGTGCCGCCGACCATCTGTTTCCTGCTGCAAATTTGTTAATGGACTCCACAAAATCCTTTTTGCAGAGATAGTTGGGAGGAAAAGATGATTAAGGGTACATAATAAAATATAGAGTGCAGGAGACAACCATCCATATATCTGTACTGTACTGTAGCTGATACTTGAATAGGGGCTGTCTATCCCATTTCCTTGTCTTTCTCTTTATTCATGATGCATTATTCCTTCAATGGATGTGAATCGCTGCCTAGGCCAACTTTTATTACCCACCCCTAATTGGAGAGTAAGCAGTTAAGAGTCAATCACGTTACCATGGATCTGGAATCACATGTAAGCCAGACCAGGTAAAGATGGTAATTTCCATCACTTAAGGGCATTAGTGAACCAGTTGGGGTTTTTTGTCAATTGATACATGGTCATCTTTAGATTTTTGTTGAACTCAAAATTCAAACAATTTAGCAAGGCCTTTAACAAGATCCCTCCTGGCAGGCTGACACAGAAGTTGAAGTCATACTGGATCTGGAGTGTGCTGAAAAGATTGGTACAGAACTGGCTTGGTCATAGAAATCAGGATGCAGCAGTAGAAGGGTGTTTTTCTGACAAGAGATCTATGAACAGGGGCATTCTGTAGGGATCAGTGCTGGGATCCCTGTAATATATATACATAAATGTTTTGGAGGAGAATGTACATGGATTGCTAAGTAAGTTTGCAAACGCAACCAAAGATGGCAGAGCTGCAGAGACTGAGGAGGATTTCCAGAGGACACAGCAGGATATAAGATTGACTGGAGACCTGGGCAGACAAATGGCCGTTGGAATTTAATGTGGATAGATGTAAGATGATGTATGTTGGAAGTCTAATGTAGGAGGGAAGTATACAGTAAATGGTAGAACCCTTAGCAGCATCAACATACAGAGGGATGTAGACATACAGGTCCACCATTCCCTGAAGTGGCCACACAAGTGGATAAGGTGGTCAAGATGGCATATAGCACGCGTGCCTTCATTGGTCAGGGCATAGAGTACAAAAATTGGTGAGCTATGTTGCAGCTATATAGAACTCCATTTGGGCCACATTTGGAATATTGTATACAGTTCTGGTCACCACATTACAAGAAGGACGTGGAGACTTTAGACAGGGTATAGGAAAGGTTTACCAGCAGCTCACCTGGTTTGGAGAGTGCTAACCATGAGAGAGACTGGACAAACTTGGTTTGCTTTCACATGAATATCGAAGGATGAGATGGAAGTTGATAAACTTCTGAGAGACTTGGACAGAATGGATAGTGAGAATCTTTCTTTCCAGGATAGAAATGTCAATTACTAGGGGGCATAGATTTAAGGTAAAAGGGGGGATATTTAAAGGAGATGTGAATGGCATGTTTTAACACAGAGGGTACCTGGGATGTGCTGCCAGAGGAGGAGGATATAATCGCAGAGTTTAAGAGGCATCTTGACAGATGCACGAATAGGCAGGGATTAGACGAATATTCACTGTGTCAAGGCAAAAGGTTTTTAGTTTGAAAAGTCGTAATGTGTTGCCGAAGGTTTGATGGGCCAGAGGGCCTGTTCCAGTGCTGTACTGTTTTTTGCTTCGCTATCTACCATGGGGATTCGAACCCAGGTCCCAGAACATTACCTGCAGCTTGAAATTAATACAATGCAAGAACAAATTATTGCAGATGCTGGAATCTGTACTGAAAACAAAAAGAAAAGCTGGAAATCATAGCAGGTCAAGCAGTATCCATGGAGAGAGAGCAAGTTCCCATTTCTACTGCATTCTCATTTAGATGTAGAGGTAATGCCTTATATTTCTTCTTTCATGGGATTTGTCACATGAGGAGCAGTTGAGGACTCTGAGTCTGTACATGATGAAGTTTAGGAGAATGAGGGAGAATCTCATTGAAACCTACAGAATACTGAGAGATTGGATAGAATGGACATAGAGAAGATGTTTCCAGTCGTAGGAGAGACTCGGACCTGAGAGCACAGCCACAGAATGAAGGGGATGACCCTTTGGCACTGAGATGAAGAGAAATTTCTTCAGCCAGAAGGTGTTGAATCTATGGAACTCATTGCTGCAGAGGGCTGTGGAGGCCAAGTCATTGAGTGTCTTTGATACAGTAATAGATAGATTCTTGATTAGTGAGAGGATCAATGGTTGTGGGGAAAAGGCAGGCGAATTGGTGTGAGAAACACATCAGCCATGGTCTTATGGTCCATCCATAATTGCCTTGAAGTAATTGTTAAGGACAGTTCAGAGTTAATCACATTGCTGTAGCTCTGGCTACATGCTGGCCAGACTGGAGAGGGACAGCAGATTTCTTGTACTATTGGGCATTCATGAACTGAATTGTTTTAAAAAAACCTGTGGTATTTGTCTTTGCTACCATGACTAAGATGAATTGTGAATCGAGATTTAGATTTTGTTTAAAACAGCCCTGATCAGAGATGTTACTGCATGCCTCTGCAGGAAATGGGGCCATGAACCCAGCACTCCTGGATCAGAGATAGGGAAACTACCTCTGCACCATAAGACCCCATCAATTGCAGGGTTTTTTTAATATCTAGAAGTGTGACTGCACACAACTGAACAGCCTTTCTTTCCCCTCTCAGCAAACCACCCATAGCATTTTTCATCTGTTGTCCACCACTAATGTTTCCAGTTAAGAACCAGTTTATATGTCAAGCCAGACAGGAGCAATGCACTACCACCATGGTTCTGAGAAAAAATAAGGAGAGAAAAACTGGGAAGAGAGGGAGGGAATTAAATCACAATGGAGTTGGGAGGGCAGATTAGGCATCCATCTCCTGTAGTCGCATCTTTCTCTGAAAGCATCAAAAGTATTAGTTGGCACCACATGCCCGAATGTCACTGTAGAAGAGGGCAGACAATGAACACTGATGGCCTGTCCACTGCTTGGACATGTTAATGCCAACTTGGCAATTCCAGGTCAATGTATTTTTGGCCAATCCCAGATTTTTAAAAAATTCCTTGTATATCTTGAAGTGTCCTTACACATAACTGAATGTTTTTCTTCAACATCACCTGCGACTTTTTCTTTTCATTTCTTAACCCCCGGCAGTAAATTTCCCATGTTTTCCAATTGACTAATTTACTTGCAAACCCTGTTCAGGACAATGCAAAGAATCAAAGGTGAAGGAGAGACGCAGAGGTAGGGAGAGTGAAGGGTGCTGAATCACAATGGAGTTTGATGGGGAGGTGAAGCAGTGTGCCCTCTATGTACCCTCCTCCCTCTAAAGGCCTGGAGAGCACTGATGGACACCCACGGACTCCCTCTCTAAGGACACCCGGGCACAAATGTAACCACGGAAGATGGACAGGCAATCAGCAGATATGATTCCCTCCCCAGCCTGCTGTCTGAAGCTGTTAATAGCCAACCTGGCCAAGTTCAAACCAACTCTAGAGTTTGTGATGGAATCGAAATTCCATCAGCCATCATCCTGGGATTCGAATCCCTGGTTCTTCTTATATCCGGAGTAGTTATAACACGCAACTGAGTGGATTTCCGCACTGCCAAATCATTGTGACTTCTTTTTTAAACGTTAACCACCAGCAGTAAATCACCCATGTAGCCAATTAGGAATTTACATGCACAGCCCATTACGGGCAATGCACATCAAAATAGAGAGGGGATGGGTAAGGAGAGCAGGGGGGACTCAATCAAAATAGAGTTGGTAGGGGGGAATAATGCACTCTATTCCCCTGTGGTGCACATCTCTCTCTATAAGCAAGTGTGCATTGATGGACACTGTGATCTCCCCCTCCAATGATTCCTGGGCATGAAGAGAACCATTAAAAAAAGGGACAACAGTCATTGGATATGACCCCTTCCACAGCTCAGACCTATTAATATTACCCTTCTCCACATCCCCAACCTGTTAATTTACCCCTCTCCACAGCCCTGACCTGTTAATTCACCCCTCTTCACAAATCCAACCTGTTAATTTACCCCCTCCCCAGTTCTGACCTGTTAATTTACCCCTCTCCATAGCCCTGACCTGTTAATTTACCCTTCTTCCCAGCCCTGACCTATTAATTTGCCCTCTCCATAACCCTGACCTGTTAATTTACCTCTCCCAACAGCCCTGACCTGTTAATTTACCTCTCTCCACAGCTCTGACCTGTTAATTTACCCCTCTCCACAGCGCAGACCTGTTAATTTACCCCTCTCCATAGCCCAGACCTGTTAATTTACCTCTCTCCACAGCTCTGACCTGTTAATTTATCCCTCTCCACAGCCCTGACCTGTTAATGTACCCCTCTCCACAGCCCTGACCTGTTAATTTAACCCTCTTCACAGCCCTGACCTGTTAACTTAACTCACTCCACAGTCCTGACCTGTTAATTTACCCCTCTCCACACCCCTGACCTGTTAATTTAACCCTCTTCACAGCCCTGACCTGTTAATTTACCCCTCTCCACAGCACTGACTTGTTAATTTACCCCTCTCCACAGCCCTGACCTGTTAATTTACCCCTCTCCGTAGCCCTGACCTGTTAATGTACCTCTCTCCACAGCCCTGACCTGTTAATTTAACCCTCTCCACAGCCCTGACCTGTTAATTTACCCCTCTCCCCAGCTCTGATCTGTTAATTTACCCCTCTCCACTGCCCTGACCTGTTAATTTACCCCTTTCCCTAGCTCTGATCTGTTAATTTACCCCTCTCCACAGCCCTGACCTGTTAATTTAACCCTCTTCACAGCCCTGACCTGTTAATTTACCCCTCTCCCCAGCTCTGATCTGTTAATGTACCCCTCTCCACAGCCCTGACCTGTTAATTTACCTCTCTCCGTAGCCCTGGCCTGTTAATTTACCCCTCTCCACAGCCCTGACCTGTTAATCTACCCCTCTCCACTGCCCTGACCTGTTAATTTACCTCTCTCCGTAGCCCTGACCTGTTAATTTACCCCTCTCCACAGCCCTGACCTGTTAATTTACCCCTCTCCACTGCCCTGACCTGTTAATTTACCCCTCTCCCCAGCTCTGTCCTGTTAATTTACCTCTTTCCACAGCCCCAACCTGTTCATTTACCTCTCTCCATAGCCCTGTACTGTTAATTTACTCTTCTCCCCAGCTCTGACCTGTTAATTTACCCCTCTCCAAAGCCCTGTACTGTTAATTTACTCTTCTCCCCAGCTCTGGCCTGTTAATTTACCCCCCTCCATAGCCCTGACCTGTTAATTTACCCCTCTCCCCAGCTCTGACCTGTTAATTTACCCCTCTCCACAGCCATAACCTGCTAATTTACCCCTCTCCATAGCCCGACCTGTTAATTTACCCCTCTTCACAAGCCTGACCTGTTAATGGCCAACTTGGTCAGTCTCAATTCCAGATTATTTTTTGCCAACTCCAGATTTATTGATTGATTTGAAATTTCATCAGCTGCCAAAGTAGGGTTTGCACCCATTAGCCTGATTAGTCCCACTAAAACATTAGCCTGGGCCTCTGGATTATATGTCTAACAACAGTAACTTCTAATTAAGACTATTTGGTTATAGGGTAATAGAGTCATACAGCATGGAAAGAGACCCTTTGGTCCAAACTGTCCATGCCAACCAGGTTTCCCAAGCTAAACTAGTCCCATTTGCTTGCATCTAACCCATATCCCTCTAAACCTTTCTATTTCTTGCACCTCTAAATGTTGCAAATGTACCTGCCTCTACAATGTTCTCTGGAAGTTCATTCCATGTATGCGCCACCCCCTGCATGGAAAAGTTAACCCTCAGGCCCTTCTTAAATCTTTCTCCTCTCACCTTAAACCTTTACCCTCTACCTATGAACTCCCCAACCCTAGGGAAAAGTCCTTTGTTATTCACCTTGTGTATGGCCTCTCATGATTTTATAAACCTCTATAAGGTCACCCCTCAAGCTCTTGTGCTCCAGGGAAAATAGTCCCAGCGTGTCCAGCCTCTTCTTATAACTCAAACTCCCCGTCCCGGTAACATCCTTATAAGTCTTTTCTGCATCCTTTCCAGTTTAGTGACATCCTTTGCAAAAAGCAGGGTGACCAAAATTGTACACAGTATTCTAAAAGTGGCCTAACCAATGTCCTCTATAGCCGCAACATAACTTCCCAACTCCAATACTCAATGCTCTGGCCAATGAAGTCAAGTGTGCCAACCATCTTCTTCACCACCCTGTCTACATGCAATGCCACTTTCAAGGAACTATGTATCTGAACCCCTCGGTATCTCCATTCAACCCTAACATTAGCTGTGCGACACCCCGCCCCCCCCCCCCACCCCTCCTTTTGTTTCTCTTAGCAAAATACAACACCTTGCAGTAATCTAAATAAAACTCCTTCTACCACTACTCAGCCCACTGGCCTAATTGATTACTATTACATAACCTTCTTCACTGTCCACTACACCACCAATTTTGGGGTCATCTGCAAAGTAACCATGCTTCCTATATTCCAATCCAAATCGTTTATATAAATGAGAAACAACATAAATTCATAGGAGCAGGAGTAGGCCATCTGGCCTCTCGATCATTCAATAAGAGATCACGGCTGACCTTTTCATCACCTCAGCTTCAATTACCTGCCAGGAGACTTATCTACCCTTCACTCCATTAGCTTGACCAACACTACCTGTTTTGTGATAATGATTATTTCCATGTCCTCACCTACCTTCGTCTCTTTGTCAATTGCTGGCATGTTATTGGTGTCCTCCCTATGAATACCAGCAGAAAATACCTGCTCAATGCCTCGGCCATTTCTTCATATCCCATTACTAAGTCCCCTTTTGTATCCTCCAAAGGACCAATGTTTACTTTAGCCACTCCTGTTTTGTCTTATATATTTCTAGAACATTTTGTTTTCTATCTTTACATTCTGAGCGAGTTTTTCTTCATAATTTATCCTACTTTTCTTTATAGCTCTTCTTGTGTCTTTCCGTTGACCTTTGAAGCTTTCCCAATCTTCTAGTTTCCCTCTGATCTTGGCCACTTTTCATGCCTTCTCCATCAATTTGATAGCCTCCGTTATTTCCTTGGATGCATATGGCAGATTACCCCTTTTCCCCCAGTCCTTCCTTTTCACTGGTATACTCTTTTGCTGAGCACTTTGAAAAATTGCTTTGTAAATCCTCCACTGTTCGTCAACTGTGCCATCATAAAGTCTTTGCTTCTAGTCTACTTGAGCCAATTCCTCCCTCATCCTTTTGCTTAATCTCAGGATTTTATCTTCACACTTTCCATCTGTATCCTAAATACAACCATAAAACAGTGGACCCAGCACCAGTTCAGCTCCGGTGAAAATAGTTTCCAGCTCTTGTTTTCACCTGCAAGTAATTCTGTCCCTTTGTTAGAGGTGGAAAGGAGCGTGTAGTATTTATCATCTATAAATTGGTCTCAGTTTGAAAAACTCAGTTTTCTCTCTTAATCATTTCTGCTGTGCTAAAGAATAAAACACCAATTTTTTCCCCTTCCTTAGCAACCTATGATTCTCTTTCCAGTGAATGAATTGGTGTCCTGTTCTTGTCTGTAATGTGCCAGCCTTGGCTCAGTGTGAGTGTTCTTGCCTCAGCGTGTGAGATCTTGCCTCAGTGCGAGTACTCTCGTTTTGAAGTTTGAAGGTCATAGCACCGAGCTCAGTGTAAACTGACATACTCAGTAACCAGGGATACGGGATTGTCAGAGCTCCTCTCTCAGATGTGACATTACAATCAATGGTTGGAAACTTCTCTCATGCCAGATGTGGAGTTGGGGAGAGGATTTACTGGTGAGGGTTAACACCTCCCCACCTCTATGCTAATTATGTCCAGAGCACATGCCTCACAGTGTCAGCGAGCAACCTTGGGTGACTATCTGTGTGGAGTTTGCACATTCTCCGTATATCTGCATTGGGTTTCCTCTGGGTGCTCCACTTTCCTCCCACAGTCCAAAGATATGCGGGTTAGTTGGATTGGTCACGCTAAATTGTCCGTAGTGTTCAGGGATGTGCAGGTCAGGTGGGTTAGCCATGGGAACTGAGAGGTATGGGGATAGGGAACTGGGACTGGGTGGGATGCTCTTCAGAGGGTCAGTGCAGACTCGATGGGCCAAATGGCCTCTTTCTACTGTGTAGGAATTCCTATGATTCTACAGCAGGCTCCTGGTCAACCTTACTTTAACAATTAATTGCATAGTGAATGAATGACCTGCCTGTTTGCATGAAGTCATTACCATCAGGAAAGACAAACAGGCTGAGGCTCTTTTCACTCTGGAAAGGGGATGACCTGTTAAAGGTCTTTAACATGCTGAAATAAAAAAAACTCAGCAGGATCTGGCAGCAACTTTGGGGAGATAAACAGAGTCAATGTTTGCAGCTCAATGTGACTCTTCTTCAGAATTCAATGCTTAATAATCGGGAATGATTTCTTTGGGTAGATTATGCCTATTGCTGAGACCAAATGAGGTATCATAAGTACAATGTAAATATTAATAAACGCAATGAGGGGTTTAAAAGATTTAGCTGACTAATATTGATATACTTAAAGGGGAGTTGTACAAGTACATGACAGAGAAACTAGTATAAGGCAATGACATAACAATTTGGTGTTTTCTTTTGCCTTGTCTCTTATAATAGTAATTCCTTCAGAGTATGATGTGGAGGTGCCCTCTCTCTCCCTCAGACATGCGCACACACACGCTCTCTCACAGGCACGCACTCTGACTCTGACATACACATACATGAAAGCGCGTACACATGCACGCACGCTCACATACTCACACATACACACATACACATCAATGGAGTGAATTTGCATTTGCAGATACATTATATTTTGTTCAAAAAGCACACAATCTGTAGATAGTCAGTCAGTTAGGCATTTTATAAATTTCAACTTTGGAAATAAAACTAGTCTGACTCCAGGTTGAGATATAAACAGACTTGAAAGTAAGGCCTCACACCTGAAAGGTGTTGCCTGACCTGAGGTGTCACCTTTATGCTGATAAAACATGAAGTCATCGTGGGGCAGTCACTTGAAAACAATTCTGAGATTTACATAGTAATCAATCAAAACCTGCACCTCCATTCTATCTGATTAAAGACTTAATAGTTGTCTAGGTTTGTTCAATGCATTCACATCAGTTGTGTGACTCTTTGATCTTTTACTTATAAATTCTGTGTCTGATGTAATCTCTCTCACGAAATGCCTGTGCAAGGAACAGGGGCTCTGAAATCGGAAAGAAACATGAAAGGGTTCAGAAAAGACTTACTAGGGTGTTGCCAGGGTTGGAGGATTTGAGCTACAGGGAGAGGCTGAACAGGCTGGGGCTGTTTTCCCTGGACCATCGGAGGCTGAGGAGTGACCTTATAAAGGTTTACAAAATCATGAGGGGCATGGATAGGATAAATATTCAATGTCTTTTCTTTGGGGTGGGGGAGTCCAGAACTAGAGGGCATAGGTTTAGGGTGAGAGGGGATATATATAAAAGAGACCTAAGGGGCAACTTTTTCACTCAGAGGGTGGTACGTGTATTGAATGAGCTGCCAGAGGAAGTGGTGGAGGCTGGTACAGTTACAGCATTTAAAAGGCAGCTGGATGGGTATATGAATAGGAAGGGTTTGGAGGGATTGGGTCAGGTGCTAGCAGGTGGGACTAGATTGGGTTGGGATATCTGGTCAGCATGGATGAGTTGGACCAAGTTTCTGAGCTGTACATCCCTACGACTCTATGATTCTATAACTATTTGGTTGTTTCTCATCCTTTGTGCCTCCTTGTGGACTAATCCAAAAATATTTGTGTATTGCACTCACCTTTTGTGACTGCTCCCACATAATGTTCCAAAATGAGTGCGATGTGATGCGCTTTGGAAGAAGTAACAAGAGAAGGGAGCAGTTGATGAACAGCAGGACATGAGCATGCTCAGCGGAACAGAGGGATGCTGGGGTGCTTACCCACAGATCCCTGAAGATGGCAGGGCAGGTTGATAGGATAGTTAAGAAGGTGAAATAAATCCACGCAAGTTGGTATCTCGTCACCAAGTCACTTCAAATGTTCATTCAAGTAGTTTTTAAAGGTTGTGAGGTTTACACATGCACAGTACATGAACTCTGGAAGAAAGTGATGGCTGCAGACGCTGGAGATCAGAATCAAATAGTGTGGTTCTGGAAAAGCACAACAGGTCAGGCAGCGTCCGAGGAGCAGGAGAGTCAACATTTGGAGCATAAGCTCTTCATCAGGAATCCTGGTATTTTCTCCCTAAAGGCATTGTGGGTTAACTCACAGAAGGTGAACTGCAGCAGTTCAAGAAGGCAGCTCACCTCCCCCCCCCCCCCCTCCCAACCTTCTCAAGGGCAACTAGGGATGGGCAATAAATACTGGCCTCATTTCTGATGAAGAACTTATGCTTGAAACATCGATTCTCCTGCTCCTGAGATGCTGCCTGACAGGCTGTGCATTTCCAACACCACACTTCTTGACTCAGTGCATGGACTCTGACCAACTAGCTCAGAGCCAGTGAGAATCAATGAGACTCCCGCTTATCTATGTATTTATGTTTCTCTCTCTGTTTATTTGTGTGTCGGACACAGTGAAAAACAAATAGTGTGTAAATCTTCATTTATATTCCGCCACCAGGAAGAAAGGAAATGCCTGAATGGCCAGTGACAAGCAGTGCCCTTCTCAGAGGGCAATGCTGTCTGATCAAACAGTAGGGGGAGGGCAGGGATTAAATCAAAATAGAGTTGGAGGGGGAAATGAAACACTCCACTCCTTGCGGTGCCCACCTTTCTTGAGAGTGTTGGTGGACACCACATGCTCCTTCTCCAGGGACACCGGGCTCTAATTTAACCGTGGAAGAGGGTCAGGCAATCACCCTTAACGACCCCCTTCCGGCCCTCTACCGAGACTACTGTTTTTTTTATCTCAGAGTGAACAGGATGGCTGATACTCCTGTTTATTTATTTTTCTTTTCTTTCTCTTTTTTCCTGTTCCCCCCCACACTACCACCTAACTGTGAAAGACAGCAGGTGTACAAAACTTTATTCAGTTTCCACCACCAGGAAGAAAGGAAACACCCGAGTGGCTAGTGACAAACAGTGCCCTTCACATCAAAGGGCAATGCTGTGTGATCAAACAGTGAAAGGGAGGGCAGGGATTAAATTAAAATAGAGTTGGAGGGGGAAATAATGCACTCCACTCCCTGCGGCGCCCACCTCTCCCTGAACAACTCCAGGGTGTTGGTGGACACCACGTGCTCCTTCTCCAAGGACACCCGGGGCTCTAACATAACCACGGAAGAGGGTCAGGCAATCGGCCCTAATGGCCCCCTCTACCGTACTTTGCCGAGACTGCTGTTTTTTTTAACCCCCACACTACCGCCTAACTGCGGTAGTGCTTATCTTTTCTCCAGCCCCCATGGTGTGTGTGTGTGCAGGTGTGAGACACAGTGAGAGACACAATGTGCACGAATCTTTTATTCAGTTTCCACCAACAGGAAGATAGGAAAACACCCGGGTGGCCAGTGAGAAGCAGTGCCCTTCACATCAAAGGGCAATGCCATGTGATCAAACAGTGAAGGGGAGGGCAGGGATTAAATCAAAATAGAGTTGGAGGGGAAATAATGCACTCCACTCCCTGTGGCGCCCACCTCTCCCTGAACAACTCCAGGGTGTTGGTGGACACCGCGTGCTCCTTCTCCAAGGACACCCGGGGCTCTAACGCAACTGCGGAAGAGGGTCAAGCAATCGGCCCTAATGACCCCCTCCACTGCACTTTGCTGAGATTGCTGTTTATATCTGTCAGCCAGGGTTCCCTGATCGGCTCAGGTTAACAATCCTAGCTGGGGAGCTCATACTTTATGAGATCCACCAGGCCCTGGTTCCAAACACTACAGGAGGTATACAGGATACTGGGCTTTATCAGCCATGGCATAGATTATAAAAGCAGGGAGCTAATGTTAGAGCTGTACAACACTTTGGTGAGGTATTGGAGTACTGTGTGTAGTTCTGGTCCCCACACTACAGGAAAGGTGTGATTGCACTGGAGGGGATACAAAGGAGATTCACCAGAATGTTGTCTGGGATGGAGCATTTCAGCACTGAAGAGAGGCTGGATAAGCTCAGGTTGGTTTCTCTGGAACAGAGAAGGCTGAGGTCAGACCTAATGGAGGCATATAAGATTATGAGAGGCATGGACAGGGTGATTTGAAAACAGCTGTTACATTTAGTTGAAAGGTTCATAACAAGTAGAAGACCAGAGGTTCAGAGAACGTTTAAGAGAAAACCTTTTACACCCAGAGGGTGGTGGGAATCTGGAATGCAGCGCCTGGGAGGATGATTGAGGAGGGAAACCTCACAACCTTTAAAAAGTACATGGATAAACACTGAAAGTGTCCTAACATTTGAGACTATGGGCCCAGTGCTGGCAAATTGAACTAATATGAGTGGTAAAATAATATATTTTGGCAGTATGGACTTGATGGGCTGAAGGGCCTCTTCTAAATTGTATGATCTAATGATGCTATAAATTACAAATTAAGGTTCTTTAGAATTGTGATACAAGAAACATTCCTCTGCGCCAGCAGGCGTGGGTTCAAGTCCCACCCATTCCACAGGTGTATCATAAACTGTCTGAACAGAAATTAAACATTTCTAGCATTGCATCAGGGCATAAACATCAGAAGAAACCATTGGGTTAAGGGCCTATTCCTGTCCAACTCCTTGTAAACTTTATTTCAAAAACAGCAGGTAGTAAGGAGTGGTATTTTTCTCTGTTCACCATTGAGCATGACAGATGAAATGCAGGAAACATGAAAAGGTGAAATCTATATCTTTTTCTCACCATAACATATCGTGAGGAGCCAAGCCTTCTGTTCACTATAACTAGAAAAGGAGGTGCATAGCAGGGTGAATATCCAGCTCGAAATCATTGGACGTGACATGAAAGATTGTCAGCCAAGTTCCTGTTGCTTTACTTCCAGTGATGGTGTGGAAAATTGACATTTGAATCAATTTGGACTCAAATCTGTAGCAATCTGAATAGGGTGTTGAAATGAAATCCCAAAGTATATTTTTGATTTAATCCAGTTTGCTGTCAAAGAACATAACTGTGGCCTCGAATTTTCATTCCTGGGTTTGCAGATTTGGGAGAAATTCCAGGTCCGTGGGCCCGAACTTTAAAAATGGCTGACCTCGTTTTCAGTTTTCCGTGTCAGGTTGGGTGACATGACTAAAGGTTGTCAGTTTCTGAGCTGGGCTGAGCAAAGAACCTACCTTGGGGATCCCAGGACTGGGTGCACCCTCTAAAATTAAAGATTATAGCATGATACATTCTTCCTGCTCTAATCTTCCCACTCGCCATGCCATATACATCTCACCTTTTATCCAACTAGCTCTTATGCCTTGACCTGTCATACTACTTATGTCACCCTGTACCCCTACACCCATCCCCCATGGACCATCACACATCCTATTCAATTCTTTTCCCACTTACACATCCTCCAGGTTCCCTCAGACTTCCACTGTGACTTTCCCATTTCCCAGTATCTGTCCCATTTGTACCCAATCATTTCCATGAGCCTTTCTAGTGCTCTTTGACTACTCAATTCCAACTCATAAACAGCACCAACCACCCTTTGCTTCTCATTCACAATGCCAACTAATGCTCATCTGATATCCAGCAAGGGCATAAATCAGGAGGCATCCTCATATAAAAATAAATTACAAATTGATATCACTATTAATAGAAAAAAAACTTTTATTAATGTAAAAATAGCAGACAATAGGAATTCTTCAACTAATGCCTATTGAAAACAAACATTTCATCAAATGCTGAATTTCTTGTGTAAACAAACATTCCCATTCAATAACTGGAGTAGAGTGGTGCTGGAAAAGCACAGCAGTTCAGGCAGCATCCAAGGAGCAGGAAAATTGACGTTTTGGGCAAAAGCCCTTAATTGGTTTTTACCTATTCCCATTCAATAAGCGATTGGAACAATTGTCAATAGGCACCCCACTATGGTAATGACATTTTGGAAAATCAATCATGCAGCTCATATCCTACAAGGGTCTACAGGGGTTCAAGAAGGTAGCTTGGTACCACCTTCTCAAGGGCCACAAGGGTTGGGAAATAAACACTGACCAGCCAGCAATGCCCACATCCCACAAGTGAACAAATAATTTTTATAAAGTCTCTGAAATAATTAACATTTTAGATGTTCTTAGGATGGTCCTTGACAACTTTTACCAGCCCAAAATAATATGCACTCAGTAATCTGATTTGCTACCCGTGGATCTGCATATTCATGCGGTCAACCCAGACTGATCTTTATTTTTCCCGTTGTCTCATCTGGTCTGCCTCAGTAAACATTGATACATAGCAGAGGTACTTGTGAGTGGGATCTGCTATTTTTTTTTCTCTGTGAGAAGTTGGTGCCCATATCTTTGTTTATATTGAAGACTGAACATGTGCATTTTTCATGTACAAGTGTGCTTTTTCACAAACAAAGACTGTCCTATCTCTCCCAAAGGTGTCTTGAGATCAGGTATGAAGTTGTTCCTGACCCCTCCAAAAGGGAAGAGATATAAAACATCTATCTGGCCCTCACCCCTCAGAACTCCTTGGCTTCAAATGAACCCCTTGGTCCATTCATGCCAACCAACACAACTCCCCATATCCTCACCAACTCTTATACCAACTCACTGCCTGCTTCCACACTTTCTCCATTTGCCTACCATGTCAATGCTTTCCATTTCCATGAGTTGGCCATGCTGAAATTCTCCATCATGTCCAGCGATGTGAAGGTTAGGTGGTTGGCCATGCTGAAATTCTCCATAGTGTCCAGCAATGTGCAGGCTAGGTGGGTTGGCCATGCTGAAATTGTCCATAGCATCTGGCGATATGTAGGTTAGGTGGATTGGCCACGCTGAAATGAAATTCTCCATAGTGTCCAGTGATGTGTA
Source organism: Hemiscyllium ocellatum (assembly GCF_020745735.1). Classification (NCBI taxonomy): domain Eukaryota; kingdom Metazoa; phylum Chordata; class Chondrichthyes; order Orectolobiformes; family Hemiscylliidae; genus Hemiscyllium; species Hemiscyllium ocellatum. Next base: position 120,779,128 of record NC_083405.1, on the reverse strand, counting down.
AGTTAGGTGGATTGGCCATGCTGAAATTGTCCATAGTGACCAGCGATGTATAGGTTAGGTGGATTGGACATGCTGAAATTGCCTATCATGTCCAGCAACACATAAATTAGGTGGATTGGCTGTGCTGAAATTGTCCATATTGACCAGCGATGCGTAGGTTAAGTGGATTAGCTATACTGAAATTGTCCATAGTGTCCAGCAATGTGCAGGTTAGGTGGATTGGCCATGCTGAAATTCTCCATTGTGTCCATCGATATATAAGTTGGGTGGATTGGCCATGCTTAACTTGCCTATAGTGTCCAGCGATATGTAAGTTAGGTGGATTAGCCATGCTGAAATTGTCCATAATGTCCAATGATGTGCAGTTTAGATGGATTGGCCATGCTGAAATTGCCCATAGTGACCAGCGATGTGTAGGTCAGGTGGATTAGCCATGGAAAATGCAGTGTAGGGGCATGAATCTAGTTGGGATGCTTGCCCGAGAGTTGGTGCGGACTTTTGGGCTGAATGGCCAGTTTCCAGTCTGTAAGGATTCTATATACAAAAAAGTACCCATGCACATGGAGGAAAATCTATAGTTTTGTTGCGTAAATCTTTATCTTGCAGAGTATACTTTTTTCTTAATATTCACAAATGCATGTTTGACACTTGTTGACTGGTATTGACAGGCTGGACAGATGCAAGTGGTCTATGTATAGTTTATGCACAATGTTCTCACTAGTGATCAATCCCAAAGGGCACTAGTACTTTTGCAACCGAGCCCACCAAGGATTCCTGTCCCTCGCCCCAACAGATACCTGATGCCTACTTCCTGAAGGACCCATGATCCCCATTCCCCAGGTGTCCTGGATTTCATCTTCACCCTAACTGATAATACTGCAATTTCCAAGTGAATTCTAAGTACTTCCTTTATCACAGATTCAGACATTTTCCCAGCAGCTGGGATTTGACTTGGAGGTGCTTGTGCCTCCATTTTTGAAGTAACGCTGCTAATTCCAGCTACTGGGAAAACCGGAACCAGCACGTCCACCTCCTCGGCAGCCTTCTCTGTGAGAAATGCAGGATGTTGGCCATCATGGGTTCTTGCAGTTTGCCAGCTTTTAGTCTGTTGAATTTCTCTGGTTTTGTTTCTCTGTTGATAGTAATGACCTGGGTTTCTTCAGACCTGTTAGCTCCTTGGTAACCCTCAATTTCTGGTTTTTGTTTGCAGCGTCCACTTTGAAGACTGACACACATTATCTGCCCAAATGTCTCCAGCATTTCCTATTCTCCCTAAAAAATTGTCTCCAGTTCAAAGGAATTAGTGTTAACTGTAGCTACTCTTTTTTTATATGCAGTCATTAACCCTCTTCACAGTCTTTTTTTATATATATTACTGGCTCATTCTACTTCCTTGCCCGAACATTTCGAGATCCTTTTGGTGGTTCCAAAGCACTTCTAATCCTCAAGCTCAATACCATTCTTTGTAACATATAACGCCTTTTTCAATTTAAACTACACTTATAATCTACAAGTGAGTGTGAAGCCCAGTAAATTATAGTCAGTAACTTATTGGTCAGAGCATTGAGTATAAGAGTTGGGAGGTCATGTTGTGTCTGTACAGGACATTGGTTTGGCCCCTTTTGGAATATTGCATGCAATTCTGGTCTCCCTCCTATTGGAAGGATGCTGTGAAACCTAAAAGAGTTCAGAAATGATTTACAAAGATATTGCCAGGGTTGGAGGATTTGAGCTATAGGGAGAGGCTGAATAGGCTGGAGCTGTTTTCCCTGGAGTGTCAGAGGCTGAGGGGTGACCTTATAGAGGTTTATAAAATCATGAGGGGCATGGATAGGCTAAACAGACGAAATCTTTTCCCTGGGGTGAGGGAGTCCAGAACTAGAGGGCATAGGTTTAGGGTGAGAGGGGCAATTGTACAAGAGACCTAAGGGGCAACTTTTTCACACAGAGGGTGGTATGTGTATGGAATGAGCTGCCAGAGGAAGTGATGGAGGCTGGTACAATTGCAACATTTAAAAGGCACCTGCACGGATATACGAATAGGGGGGTTTGGAGGGTAATGGCCTGGGGACCCAGGTTCAAGACCTGCCATGGCAGATGGTGGAATTTGAATTCAGCCAAGGATTTGGAATTAAGAGTCTAATGATGACCATGAATCCATTGCCAATTATTGGGGAACAACACATCTGGTTCATGAGTAGAAGATACCATCCTTATGTGGTATGGTCTACATGTGACTCCAGACCTACAGCAATGTAGTTGATTACATGCTGTAAATGGCAATTAGGGATGGACCTCGTAGCAATGCCCTCAACACATGAGTGAATAAAAACAAATGTAACTTAAATGTGTGTTAATGAATGAATCTCAATGTGGGTTTCTTTGGGGGAAATCACAATTAACTATATTGCTTGAGATTTCTAAAGTGGTAACAGTGGACAATGGGTTTCCAAAAGTGTTTGACGCAGTATCACAGAACAAAGTGGTGAGAAAGATTCTCCTGGAATGATAGAGACAGAAGCAACACCACTCACTGCCCCACACACTCCCCTGCCATCACGCTGACTCCCCTACATATTTGCTCACTGTCTAGTGACTGATTACTGGGGCACACAGAAATATATGAATTAGGAGTGGAAGGAGGCCATTCAGCCCCTTGTGTCTCTTCTGCCAGTCAATAAGATCATGGTTGACTACTTGCAGCTTGAATTCCACATTTTAACCTGCACCTGATGAGCTTTTATTCCCTAGCAAGCATAGGCTGAGCTTCCAGTTCCTTGTTATTTTAAGTCACTACCTTGTAGTACATTTGCATTTCTTTCCATGGCTTACTGTAGCATTCCAGTGAAGCTCAGTGCCAGCTTGGGGAATAGCACCTCATCTTCCAGTTAGGCACTTTATAGCTTTCTGGACTCGAAGCTGAGTTCAATTAATTTAATCCACGATTCCTCCCTATCATTTTGATTGTTTTTATTTTGCTGTGTGCTGGCCTTGTATGGTTTGGTTTTGGATGAGGCTGTTCATTATTCTGGCCAAATGCTTTGTCTCATGGCTGCAACCATGATCGCTCCCTCACGCGCTGTGACCTTGTCGTTGCTCAATCACTTCTGCCTACCTCTCTATTTCTAACCTTCCCTTGTATATTTCCTCACCACCGGCCCTCACACCCTATCCCCCTGTCAGCTTCAACAACATAGAACAATCACCTTTCTGTCAGGCTCATTGTTATCTCGAAGCATTAACTCTGTTTCCCTCTCCATAGATGCTTCCAGACCTGCTGAGTATTTCCAGCACGACCTGTTATTATTGCAAATTTCCAGCATCTGCAGGATTTTGTTTTTATTTAAGTATTTACATGGTCTTGACTCCGGACAGGACTCAAATCTAGTTCTTCACTCTTTCCTTCACATTAGTGCCCGCTTGTTTGCTGTGCATCACTGGGCCCATCTGATCCTGATACTCTCCCCCTTTTATGTGGATACCAGATAGTGTAGGCAGAAGATCGAAGACCAGCACTCTTCCAAGTGGATCAGCTCATGGCCCAATTCAGGCAGAAATGTGGAATCAAGGCCACAATCAGCTCAGTCAAGACCTTATTGAATGTTGGCAGAGACTTCAAAGGTCAAATGGTCTGCTCCTATCTGTAGGTGACATTGGGAACTGTAGATGCTGGAGAAATCAGAGGTGATAAAGTGTGACACTGGAAAAGGCACAGCAGGTCAGGCACCATCCGCGGAGCTAGAGAGTCGATGTTTCAGGCAGGACCCTTCGTCTGAACTCCTGAAGAAGTATTCTGCCCAATTCCTGATGAAGGGCTTTTGCCCAAAACATTGATTTTCCTGCACCTCGGATGCTGCCTGAACTGCTGTGCTTTTCCAGCAACACTCTAATCTAGATCCTACCCAAAACATCAACTCTCTTGCTCCTCAGATGCTGTCTGACCTGCTGCGCCTTTTCCAGTGTCACACTTTATCACCTCTGCTCCTATTTCTTCTGGTCTTAATTGGATAAATATTATTATTTACTGTGGGATGCTGTAACTGTGAATGGTGAAGGTCTTTAAGACCAAGGAAGAGTTTTATGAGACATGTTGGAGATGATGGGCTCAGTCTTTCACGCCCTAAGAGGCTTGAGCTGCTAGCATCATCCTCTTGTCCAAAGCCCTTCCACTGATGCAGCATTTCTGGCACAGTCTTATGGGAAGCAGCCAGGGATTGACTAAACTCCAGTATCACCATCCAATTAATGACCGTGCGTGGGCTGAGGGAGCAGGAGGGCCAACCAGGCACCGATGTGTGAGGGAGGTCAGCCATCCTGCTGAATGGTTCAGGAGGGCGAGGGAATGCGGGAAATGGAAATGAGAGTGAAAACGCTATAAGGTGTTTCTTTATTCTGACCATTATTCTCAGTGGCAGTCATCCCCTTCTGCAAGGGCTGACCTGTGCCTGGGGAAAGGTGGCTAGCTGTCCATCTGTTACTGCTAATAGTCTGATTGTCTGTAAATGTCAAGGGGCTGCTTCATCCTCCCCTGTGGCCTTGCCTCCTGTGAGCTGCACAATGAGGTCCCAGTCACCTCTGTCTGGATAGGAGAAAGTGAGGTCTGGAGATGCTGGAGATCAGAGTCGAGAGTGTAGTGCTGGAAAAGTACAGCAGGTCAGGCAGCATCTGAGGAGGAGGAGAATCGATGTTCCCGTGCAGAAGCCCTTCATCAGGAGTGTTTCTGATGAAGAGCTTATGCCCGATGTCAATTCTGACCTGCTGTGCTTTTCCAGCACCACACTCTCGACCTCTGTCTGGGTGCTAAGTTTCTGAGAGAGTCCATGTTCATTGTGTAAAAAGTGAGGTCTGCAGATGCTGGAGATCAGAGCTGAAAATGTGTTGCTGGTTAAAGCACAGCAGGTCAGGCAGCATTCAAGGAACAGGAAATTCGACATTTCGGGCCAGAGCCCTTCATCAGGAAGCCCTTCCTGATGAAGGGCTCTGGCCCGAAACGTCGAATTTCCTATTCCTTGGATGCTGCCTGACCTGCTGTGCTTTAACCAGCAACACATTTCCAGTCCATGTTCATTGCCAGTTAAGCCACCATTATTTTCTAAAACATAGCAAACCCTGGAGAAACTTGGCAGGTCAGGCGGCTTCTGTGACAGAGATAATAAAAGGAAAAAAAAGCCCATTATTGAATCCCTGTAGTCCAGGCTCCCTTCACCTCACTGTAACCTCGACTAGCAGGAGGTATCAGACTTTCGCACCTATTAAATCTTTCACAAGTTCCACACGCTATCCCTGGTAAATTGAAGCAGGCATCAACATGACTGATTCCTCTACCTTGCTCATTTATTTTAATGCAAGATTCTTGATACAATCTTTCCTTTTGATTTGGTCTGTTGCATTTCTGTTGTTAAATTGATTCCTATCCATAGATTTAACTTTTGTGTTGGACTCAGTTCTTGCCTCTCCCTCAGTAAAAATCAGGCTTTCTTGATATTCCAACATCCATTGATTTTTTTTCTTTTTCATCCCAACAATGTAATGACCATTTCCCAGTACATCACCAAGTCATGTAACATGTACATTATCATGGTCTCTCCCTTCATCATGGACATTCATATCTCCCAGCTACCTCTGAATATCCAACCATCCCCTATCCCATCATGACAACCCCATAGCTTTCCAACCAGCCTCCAAAGGAGAGTTGACTCCTTCCCCGACTCAATCTAACTGCGCCCCACCCCCCGAATTGACAATCATCTGACTCATCTACCTCAAATCCAACCTGACTGTTCCTGCCACTTCCCCTCACTCCCGAAATGACTACCATCCGTACCAACTACCCCTGGTCCAATCTGACTGCCCACCCACCTACCTACAGTCTCACCCAGCTACCTTTATCACCCACCAACCCAGCTCAACTACTCACCACTCTAGCCACCTAACCCACTCACCAACCCACTCATGTACTCATCCATTCCCTAACATTGAAAGACTAGACCTACCATACCTGTATTCCTGATGAAGGGCTTTTGCCTGAAACGTCGATTTTACTGCTTCTCGGATGCTGCCTGAAATGCTGTGTTTTTCCAGCACCACTCTAATCTAGACCCTACCATACAGCATTTAGTTTCTTTTTATTCATTTATGGGATGTGGGCATTTTTGGCTGGCCCAAATTTATTACCCATCCCGAATTTGCCCAGATGACAGTTAGGAGTCAAGCACGCTGCTGTGGGTCTGGAGTCATATATAGACCAGACCAAATAAGGACAGAAGATTTCCCTCCCTAAAGGATATTAGTGAGCCAGATGGATTGCCATAAAAAGGAAATGTGTCCCCATCCCATTCCATAAGAGTCTCCTGTGGGAAGCCCACACATTTATTTGACAGCCGGGTCTGGAAGATCCCAGAAAATCTTCGGGAGAATCTTCGAGCGTGATGGCAATTGCAGCAGCATGGATGTTTCTGGGCTACCCAAGTCAGTCTTTACTTCCTTCTTGCACTGGTTATCAGGTCACGTCTCTCTCTCTCTCTCCTGCTCCATTTACCCTGCCTGCAAGGGTGCTCTTACTAGCCCAGTGATGCCCATTCCTACTGCTAAACTTCCCCTTGTCCTGGGGTTTGTCGCAGTGTCCTTGAAATCCAAACAACTGCTTTGCGCAGCACTTTTTAAGTTGCTACATGCTACAGTGTCTGCTTCCCCTGAGTTCATGCAACTCATAACCCCAGTAATATTCATTAACTAATTAATCTAAAGCCTCAATCGACAATCTGTCTACAAATTCACCATTTCACCCTTTTATCAAAGCTGCAATTATTTTTCCGGTCAGATATTTTATTGGAAAATTGCTTGATTCTGTGTTTACCATTATGAACTTCAACAACACTTAAGTGGGACAATCCATATTAACTTAATTTTTTTATCGTGGCCTGGAAGAAAGAAAAGATAAATTTAATTTTCTTTACTCATGGGATGTGTAGTTCTGGCCACCACAGTATGGGAATCTTATGATTGCATTGCAGAGGATGCAAAGGAAATTCACCTGGATTCAGTTAGATTCCCGACAGTGTGAAAACAGGCCATTTTGTCCAACAAGTACAATTGCAGCATTTAAAAGGCATCTGGATGGGTATGTGAATAGGAAGGGTTTGGAGGGATATGGGGCGGGAGCTGGCAGGTGGGACTAGATTAGGTTGGGAAATCTGTTCGGCATGGACAAGTTGGTCCGAAAGGTCTGTTTCCGTATTGTACATCTCTATGACTCTAAGTGCACACCGACCCTCCGAAGAGTAACCCACCCAGACTCATTTCCCTCTGACTAATGTACCTAACACTATGGGCAATTTAGCATGGCCAGTCCACCTGATCTGCACATCTTTGGATTGTGGGAGGAAACCTGGGCACCCAGATGAAACCCACACAGACATTGGGAGAATGTGTAGACTCAACACAGACAGTCGCCCAAGGCTGGAATCAAACCCAGGTCCCTGGCACTGTGAGGCTACAGTGCTAACCACTAAGCCACCGTGCCACCCGATGTTGTATGGGCTGTAGCTATTCAACTAGATAGGCTGGAATTGCTTTCCTTAAAGCCGGGAAGGCTGAGAGGGAAATTAATTGGGGTATACAGAACTATGAGGAACATAGACAGCATAGTCAGAGAGAAACTTTTTCCTTTAGTTGAGGGATCAATAGCCACAGTTTTAAAGTTGGGGCATGAGGTTTAGAGGGTACTTGAGGAAAAATTACTCAACCAGAGTTTTGTGGGTATCTGGAAGTCACTGCCTTAAAGAGTGATAGAGGCAGGAGCCATCAAGATATTTAAGAACTATTTAAATGAGCACTTGAAACCCCTTAGCACATAAGACTACAGTCTAGATTAGAGTGGTGCTGGAAAAGCACAGCAGGTCAGGCAGCATCCGAGTAGCAAGAAAATCAATGTTTCAGGCTTCGATTTTCCTGCTCCTCAGATGCTGCCTGACCTGCTGGACATTTCCACCACCGCTCTAATCTAGACTCTGATCTCCAGCATCTGCAGTCCTCACTTTTGCCTACATGAGACTACAGGCCAAGTGCACAAGCATGGATTAGAATAGATTAATGTTGATCTTCAGTTTTCATCACCACCTCAGAATGTCTGATAGAGATTTGTAGCCAATTAATTACTTTTTGACATGACAGTGTTTATAATGTGTTGACCTTGAAGTTGCATTTGTTTTACCTGACTCTAACCTGAACAACATTGGAACCAAATAATATTATATAGTTGCTAGAAACCTGAGCTATGAACAAAGTGTTGGAGTATCCACTATGCCAGGCCACATCTGTGGAGAGAGCAACATTTCAGGTTGATGATCTTTCATCAGAATTGGGAAAAGCTGGAGATGTATTAATTTTGGAACAAGTCATGGGTGAGATAAGGACAAAGGAAGATATGATGTAGGATGGGAGGCAGGAGAGTTTCAATTTCAGTTGAGTCTCTCGATTGCCTGGAGTATTTCCAAACGCTGGAGTCGAGAAGGTGTACTGCTGGGTTTTGTGGTCCTCCACCTTCAAACCCACTGGCAGAGGAAAACTGGTTCACTATGAACTGAAGTTCTGTGGCCCATCCTGGGCACCCACTCTGCACAGCAAACAATGGCATTCGAGGCAGTGTTGAAAAGGTATCAGAATGGAGAAGCTGGGGCTGTTCTCAGAATTTTGGAGGTGATTTGACCCTTCAAAAATGGATTTGCCAAAACCCACCCATTAAAACAGAAGGTGAGTGAAAGATGTGCTACTGACTTGAAGGAAAAATAAGATAAAACTGCAAACATGTGTAAGAAAAGGAAACTAGGCTGGGGGACAGGGTTTACGGCTTGAAATTGTTGAACTCAGTGTTGAATTCGGAAGGTTGGCATGTGCTTCATTGAGAGATCAGTTGCAGTTTCTCACACTTACCTTGGTAAGCACTACAGCCTCACAACGCCAGGAACCCGGGTTTGATTCCAGCCTCGGGCGACTGTCTGTGTAGAGTTTGCACATTCTCCCTGTGTCTGCATGGGTTTCCTCCCACAATCCAAAGATGTGCAGATCAGGTGGATTGGCCATATTAAATTGCCCATAGCTTTAAGTGCATTTGTCAGAGGGTCTGGGTGGGTTACTCTTCGAAGGGTCGGTGTGGACTTATTGGGCCGAAGAGCCTGTTTCCACACTGTAAGGAAGCTAATCTAAAAAGCAGGGCAGCGGGCCAAGGACAGTGATGTCAATGTGAGAGTACTGTGAATAATTAAAATGACAAGACATCAGAGGCTTAGGGTCTTCCTTGTGGATTCAATGGAGTGCTCTGCAAAGTGATCATGCAGTCCATGTTTGGTCTCTCGAGTGTAGATTGTGAACATCATTCTTTTCAACCCTTCTGTCATTCAATCTGTCCTGTCTTGCATCCTATCACAGATGTTCCTTTATTCCTGTCCCACTCATGACTCATTCAAATCCTGTCAGTGCTGTTGGAAGGACATTAACTTGAATTGTGAATTTTACTTCTCTCTTCACTGATGCTGCCTGACCTTCAGCATTTTATGTTTTTAATTATGAACGACATTGGGCTTTGTTTATTCTTCCACGTTGCACAAGATTGCAATTTGGAACAAACCTGATGAATTTTTGAGATAAATTTAAACTGAATGTAAACAGTATCAATAAGGGTTCATTTGTACTCTTCCCAAAAGATTAAGGATTATATTACAATTTGAGTGTATTCTCTGATTCCTGTGTTGGTTATCCAGTCATTATTATTTTAAAAATATCTCAGTGTACAATATTTGTTTTAGCGTTACAGTTAGAGCCTACAGGGTATCTCTGATTCCTATTCCTTGTGTATTAAACAAATTCTAGTTTGTAGTTTGGATGCATTAATAAAATATTTTCTTATTTAACAATAATGCATTCATAAGTCCTTGATGAAAATTTCACTGGCATCTATATTAATATTAGGAAATATGAGTGAGTACTTTCCCTTTTTGCATTTCAATTATTTATAACAGCAGTGAGGCCACATTAGCAACATCATAAAATTCTAAATTTAAAAACTATCTAAATTTAGCTCCTTAATGGTTTCATTTTCGACTGAGTTTTGAGCTTTGCATCTTTTCCCTATTTCAGTGCATTTATTTGGAACACCATATGATGACATGATGCAATTAAGTAATACAAATGTATGTAAGTGACAAGGGCACAACTGTGTCTTTTCAGGGTAATTTAAACAGCTAGCAATATTTATGACCTTGTGTCTTTTATTGATGTTGCAAGTGATTAATATATATTGACTTGAAAGATAAACTTGTGACTTCCTTCGTTGGCTCAGAAAGCTTAGCTGCAATGTATTAATGTCTTAGTTCAATTTCCAGTTTGCCTTTGGTTACAAAAGCAAAATGTTGCAACATACAGTAACTTGTAAATAAAAATTGAAAATGCATTACATGCTTAGCAGGTCAGGCAGCATCTGTGGAGAGAGACGAGAGAGAGAGAAATAATATTAATGTTTCAGGCCAATACCGTTCCCTGTTTGAAATGCTTGGATGGGAACAGTCCAGTACTTTTTAATCAACCTGTGCAGAGATGCTGTAACACACTCCTGGAGCATTTGGGAGTTGAGCCTGGGCCTCCTGGCTTTAGTTACTCAAAGTGACCTCAGTTACAGAGACACAAAGTTCCATCAGGATTTTCATTCAGGGGCATTGCCCAAGTGTCAGTCATGGCAGACTATGTAGCACCTTTGCCACATAGTCAGTAAGTTGTAGGTACAAGTCCCATTTTAAGGACTAAAGCATGAAACCCAGGATGACCTTCCATAATAGCAATGCCAGCTTTCAGACAATATGCCAAGGCTTCATCTTGTCTGTCACTTGGAGGTTAAAGGTTGTTTGATAACCTTTAAAAGAGAGTGGTGGGGGTGGTTTTCTTTCCTCTCATGATCAATACTTGCTCCATGTCCAACATCATTAAAATAGATAATCAAGATGATATCATGTTGCTGTCACTGGAAACTTATTGTTTATCTTTGCAAATTTGCTGCATTTGTTTTCTACGTGACCACAATGGCACTGTGTCAATGATTCTTTATTGTCAAGAAACCTTGAGATGTGAGATTTTTAAAATTTGCCCGTGGGCTGTGGGCATGGCAAGTTAGGTCAGCATTTATTATTCATCCCTAATTGCCCTGGAACTGGAACAACAAAATTGCTGATGACCTGGAGTCACATGTACGCCAGACCATGCAAAAATAGCAGATTTCCTGCCCTAAAGGACATTAGTGAACCAGATGGGTTTTAATGACAAGAGGCAGTGATTACATTATTACCATTCGGCTTCCTTTTAATTTCTGGTTTTTATTGAATTTGAACTTCTCCATCTATCATGGTGAGATTCAAACCTATGTTGACAGATCATTGCAGCCTGAGTTTCTATATTACTAAATCCTGTGATATTATCACTCTCCTACAGCCTTTCCTTGCGAAAGGTGCTGTATAAAAGCACACCTTTCGTTCTGTCTTCATCCCAATAATTCCTGCTGACAATGTATGCTCATGTGCATTTAAGTTTGGACTGGTCTGTGATGCCTTGTCAATCAAATAGCAAGCTAACACTCACTGTCATAGCATCAGAGGTGTACATCAGAGCAGGGTATAGGCTGATGAATAGCAGCCATGGTTATTTCATCTCAGCGAGGAGTTGATCCCTGCATACCTAGAGGGACAAAAACATTTACAAAGAGACAAATTGGCCAAGAAAAGCCCAGATTACCTAGCGTGTGTTTGGCACCACAACACTTACACCCATCTTCCTTTTCTTTGTGTTGATGGTCAGTTTTGAAATAGTTTGAACCTAATATGAATTGGATAGGATTGGTGTCAAGGTATAATTCAGACCTGCAGCTTCAGGTGTTTTCTGACACAAATCCACCCCACATCCCCTTGCATGAGCTGAAAGTGGCACACCTTCCTGTCCCGCTGGCCTTCAAAACAGGAGGCTGCATCAACAAGTTTCTTTAAGGGAACAACACATTTGAGCCACTTAAATAAATTAGATCCTTACTGCACATGATGGTTTTCAATGAGGTAAATTACAATTATGCAGTGGTTTAAAATGGCTGATGGTAAATCGCATCTCCTTAAACACTTCTTCTAATTTCCATTTCTGTTCACTTCAAGAAAACTATTCGAAGTTTGGAGGTGTGCAAAACTTGATGTCGATTCACCAGAACAAAGAGCATCAGTATCTGCAAAATTTCCAACTGAGACCCTAGCCCCATTCCAAATCTCATTTCCCTGACTGTGTGAATTCCCTCTGGACACATGGACCACATATATGTATCAATCTGAGCACATCAGGATTTCCTCTCTCGGTATGCTGAATTCCAAATGCCCTTCGTAAATATGTATTTTATGAGGAAATTCACCAAATAGACTTTTGTTTTTCTGGTCCTTGCCAATCTGTGGAGTCTGGCTAGTCATGTAGCTGCTAATCTGAAAGATTCACCTTTACTAACCTACCCTGTACTCTGATAGTCTCGGGGAACCTGCAATGATCCATCTGACCTGAAGCAACCCTTCCATTAAAAATGAATCTGTTAAGTGATCCCTTAGAATTTATTGATGTCATGTTTGTCCATTGCTTGCAAATATGCTCTGCTGCGGAGTGTGTGGTTATCATCAGTGCTCGGTTGGGTGTGTCCACATATTAAAGGATGTGGTGCATTTAACTTCACCTCAGTCGACTTACAAGGACTTACTTACAGTCAGCAGCAGCAGCAGCAGCAGCAGCAGAGGTAACATAACTGGAGAATGACTGCCTTGAACGCTGTGAAAAACTTCTGGAAGGTGTGTAAAAATCACAGTGGAGTGAGATGCAAAAATACGTGTGGTTTAAAGATAGCCCTACTTGACTGAACTGCGACTGTTCCGCTCTCACAGGGAAGTATAGATTACAATGTTTTCCTTCTTTGCCAGTTTTGTTCACTTGTTAGGGAGAAAGGACTGTTACTTGCTTTGTTGCACAGAGGAATAAACAACAGTTTACAATACCATTCAGTCCGTTTGTTTTCCTACAACACTGGTTAGGGCTATTCATCATGTTCTCAGAGTTAGCATTTTGTTTACCCTATTAATCTTCCATGACAGTCTGGTTTTATGTACGGAATAGTAAGAGTGAAGTAAAAGCATTGACAGCACCCTAAATTACCCACAATCTTGAAAAATGGTGGTTTGCACTGATGGTCTGTGGCTGAAGTATCTTTACAGCTGAATTGAAGGTAAAAAGGTTGTTAGTTCTGTTCAGTTTATGGTCAGCCTGCAGCTGTGTCGTTAATATTACATTGATTGCCATGTACATGGAAGTTAACATTTGTATCATAACAAAGTTTTGATCAAGCACATATCCAATATTTGGAATATGTTTTAATCTTACTTTAATGATTATTCTTTGGTACATGAGAGAGAGTGTTGATGTTTTATATTGGTTGATTATATACTTGTTTACCAAGAAAATCAGATATCCTTTCATGACAGATTTTAAGCAAAAGTCTTCTCTCAGAGGGTTGTGAGTCTTTGGAACTCCTTTCCACAGAGAAATGTGAAAGCCAGAACCTTTGTATATATTTTAGGCTGAGATAGATTGATTTGTGATCAGTTGGGGAATCAAGGGTTACAGGGAAAAGGCAAGAAAGTGGACGTGAGGACTGTCTGATTAACCATGATCCTATTGAACAGCAGAATGGAGCTGACTGTTCTCCTCCAGTTCCTGAACAAAAACAGAAATTGCTGGAGAAACTCAGTGGGTCTGGCAGCATCCATGCAGAAAAAGCAGATTTAACCTTGTGAGACCAGTCGCCCCTCTCCAGAACTGCACCTGTTCTGAGTACATAGGGTCTTTTGATCATAATTAAAGTTAAAAAAAAACTCAAACTGGGAGAATGTATTTGCTGATAATGACTGAATGGTAACAAGATTCAAGCAAAATGTTACGTGACCTCTGTCTCAGGAAAGATTAACATATGAATAAAAACATTAGTCTAACGTGACAGTTTATATCGATTAGACAATATATGAAAGGTAGTCTTATGACTGATGTTTGGCTACAAAACTAAACATTGGTCCATTTCCTTTTGGTAACATCTTATGCAGAACCTTTGAGCTGAGTGCCCAAGCCTAATTGCAATGGGTAACACAGCACGTTGTCCAAGCAGAACTTGCCGTTGTATTTGATGGGAATGATGTGTTTGTGGTGGACAGAAGCGGTTTTTCTTTAGCAGATGTGATATTGTTTGCGTACCTAGTTGTGCTGTTAATTAATTATTAATTGGAAGAAAATGCAGGAACCGTGACTTCACTATTGCAAAATTGAGATAGTAAATTATTCATTTTCTTTGGATTGTGTCTTCAGAATAACAATGGAACACGGTGGCAGAAGGCTTTGTTCTACTCAGACAAGAGAAGGTACTGGCTAGGGATCCATTCAAAGCTTATTCTACTTCACTATCACTTGCAGGATGCCAGTAAGGAAATGATGGAGGGTAATCGTATTCTCAAGGCATTGCTGTTATGATACTAGCTGATCGGGCCAAGTCAGATGCCTGAGTGAGACCTCGCATTAAGCAGACAATCTTTCATCAGAACTGGAAAGTTTGAGGTGTAACAGGCTTTTAGCGAGTACAGGAGCAAAGAAAATGGGAGAGCCAGGTGCAAGAAATTACAAAATGAGCTTACAAACCTGGTTGGATGGAAGGAGTGATTAAATGACAAAAGGCGTGATGTGAGACAACAGGGGACAATAATTACAGAATAATCACAGCATAAAAAGAGGCCATTCAGCCCATCATGTATATGATGGCCTTCTGAATGAGCACTTCAGTCACTGTCACTCTCCCAGCTTCTCTCTGTAATCCTATACGTTCTTTCTTTTCAGATTACAACCTAATTCCCTTGAAGATGCCTGAATTGAAGCTGCGTCTGCCATACATTCAGGCAGTGCATTCCAGGTCTTAACCACTCACTGCATGAAAAGGTTTTTCCTTCCATGGGTTTTACTTCTTTTATTGACTACTTTCAGTCTACTTTCCTTTTGATCTTGATCCTTTCACGAGTGGGAACAGTTTCACCCTACGTACTCCGACCAGATGATTTTGAATATTCCAGTCAGACCTCCTCTTACCCTCCTCTTCTCCAAGAAAAGAAACCCAATGTTTGGGACAATGGAGAAACAATAGTGGGGTCTACAGGACGTGCTGACTTTAATAGCATTACCAATGGCGAAAGAAAATGGAAGCAATGATCCTGGAATTGTTGAACTCAGTTAAAAAGCAGCCATTGAGTATCAAAGATTAAAGAGTATTTCAAATGGTGGATAGGCTTTGGGAAGCCAGCAAGTAAGTTGCTCACTGTAGGATTCTTATCCTCCGACCTGTACTTGAAGCCATGGCTCTGCTTCTGGTCGATGGTAATCCTCTGGGATGTTGATAGTAGGAGATTCAGCATTAGTAATGCTATTGAATGTCAAGGAGTGATGGTGAGATTCTCTCATACTGGAAATGGTCATTGCCTGGCACTTGGGTGGTGCAAATGTTTCTTGCCAAACTGGGCATTGTCCAGGTGACTTGTTGCCTGACCTGCTGTGCTTTTCCAGCACCACTCTAATCTAGACTCTGGTTTCCAGCATCTGCAGTCCTTGTTTTTACCCAAGTGACTCAACAGGTCTGGCAGCACAATCCTTTGACTCACTGGACTCGAAACATTATCTCTGTTTTTCTCTCCACAGATGCTGCCAGATCTCCTGAGTTCCTCCAGCATTTTCTGGTCTTACTTCAGATCGCCAGCAGTTCTTTGTTATGGATATTGTCCAGGTCTTGCTGCATTTAGATATGGACTGCTTCAATGCTGGGGCAGCTATGAATGGCACTAAGCATTGTGCAAACATAGTCATGATAATATATCAAGAACCTTCATCACCTTCAAATGCCTCTGACTGAAATAGGACATCTGGCAACATTTAGCATTAGTTAGACTATTTCCCATACCCTTCCGCTTGATTGAAGTTAAGTTGCTAATGGTACAGGGAATACAACGGGAGCTCTATAACTTTAAAGAACTGTTAGATCAGTTATGTTAGCTAATGAGATTAATGATTAAGGATGAAAGAGGAATAATGGAAAATGAGAGTGCATGTTTATTTATTCAATCCTGAGATTTGGCATTGTTGGTTAGGCCAGTACTTATTGCCCATCCCTAATTATCCAGACGGAATTTAACAGCCAATCACAGGTGGAGGGACAGGTAGTGTTGAGGAAGCAGGGAAGCTGAAGAGGACTTGGTTAAGCTAGGAAAGTGGGTAACAAAGTAGCAGATGGAATACAATGTGGGAGAGTATTTATACATTTTGGTACGAAGATTACAGGCATTGACTCTTTACTAAACGGTGAAAGGATTTGGAAATCTGAAGTGCAAAGGGACTTGGGTACAGGATTCTATTACGGTTATCATTAAGGTCCATTTAGCAGTTAGGAAGGAAAATGTAATATTAGCATTCATTTCGAATACAAAATTCGAGGGATGTACAGCTGAGGCTCTGGTCACACTACATTTGAAATATTGTGGGCACTTTTGGGTCCCGTATCTAAGGAAAAATGTGCTGGATTTGTAAGGGGGTCTAGAGGAAGTTTACAAGAATGATCCTAGGAATGAAGGACTCGTTATGTGTGGAGTGATTGAGGACTCTGGGTTTGTACTCGATGGTGCTTAGAAGGAGGAGGGAGGACCTGATTGAAGCAAATAGAATACTGAGAGGCGTAGACAGCGTGGACATGGAGAAGATGTTTCTCCTAGTAGGAGAGACCAGGACTCAAGGACACAGCCTCAGAGTGAAGAGACGATCCTTCAGAACTGAGATGAGGAAGAATTACTTCAGCCAGAGGGTTATGAATCTGTGGAACTCATTACTGCAGAAAGCTGTGGGAGCCAAGTCATTAAGTGTATTTAACACAGAGGTTGGTAGGTTCTTGATTAGTAAGGACATCAAGGGTTATGGGAGAAGGCAGGAAAGTAGGGTTGAGCAACATATTAGCTGTGGTCTAATAGTGGAGTAGACTTGATGGTCTGTATAGCCTATATCTGCTCCTCTTTCCTCTGGTCTTATGGTCACATTGCTATGGGCCAAGAGGCACATATAGGTCAGATCAAGTCAGAATGACAGATTTCCTTCTCCAAATGGCATTAGTGAACCAGATGAGTTTTACAAAAATGTTAACATAACTTTATTCAAGTTTTATCATTTGCCATTGTGAAATTTGAATCCATATCCTCAGAACATTAACCCAGGTTTCTGGGTTGCTTGCTCATGTGGTATTCCTACTACATCGCCACTATCACCCATCAGAGTTCAAGCCAAATCAGACTGAGAAAAGGGGAAGAAGTTTAAACCAAGTGGGAAGAAAAAAGTCACACAAATGTCAGCAAAAAATTGCATTCAATTCAGATATTACCGAAATCTGTAATAACTAGTTAATACAAACAAGAATGAGATTTATAAACTGTTCACTTGCTGGATCAGAGAGGTTGATTGACATTGACTTGACTGTTGCTATGCCAATAAACAGGGGCATTAGCTGTTAATTTCTAGTCTCAATTTCCTGCAATGACTTTAAGTGGATGATTGATGGCCCAAAGCCACTTGTATTTCTAAGTAATGGGGAGGCTAACAGAGAGATGTGTTATGTGAGAAGCACAAGACTGAACAGTGTAAACGAGCAAGTTCTGGGTGTTCAGGGTGTAACTCTCCTCCGCCACACTTGCTTGCCAGTTTGTGAATTAGCAATAGCATGTTAATCAAATATATTGTTAAATTCCTGCAAGGTGAAGCACAAAATAACAATTAGATTTTGCTGCAGGAGGATTTGGAATTGTGTTCATAGCTTCAGTCTGAATGGTTCAGTTCAAAGGTAAATCCCAACCAATATGTGGAACACATTAGGAATGCATGGGACATTTATATAGCACACTATCTGTTTTAAACATGGGACTATTGATAACACATATAAGCAGAATTATTTCAGAAACAAGTTAGCAATGATTACACACACTCATATTCATGGAATAGCACATTTTGGGAAGGATTACATGTTTACCTGAACTGATTATTTAAGTTGACACGTCACTGTTCCTCACTCACTCATTCATTTTTAACGCAGAGGATTGGAACGCATATTCAATAGAAAAGGAATGGAATGAGCTATTGCATGAGGGCATGAGCCAATATTACACTTGTTCAGAGTGCAAGGTCACTCTTGACTAATTTATTATCTTTGAAAAAGTGAGTGAACCAATAGGTAAAAGGGAGTCAGTGGATGGTATTTACTTGGATTTCTGGAAGGCATTTGGCACTATTTCTTATCATTTTGGACCAAACCATAGGATAGGTGGAAATATTATAAAATGGATGGATAAATAGTTGTTTAGTCAAAAATAAGTAGTAGTTCATCAGTTGTCACCAATTATCATTGCAGTGCTACAGCTGTAGTGTTGACTAGATCATTGCCTGTTATTTTCATGTGTCGTAAAAAACGTATAAATTCTAAAAACAGTAGCAAAAGGATGGCTCAACTTCAGTAAAAAGATCTGTACATGGGGGCAGAGAGAATAGCTGATGTATTAAATATATCTCTCTTTGGCAAAGAAGATGTTGCCAAAGTCCTAGTGAACCGAACAGGTACTGAGATATTGGATGAGCCAAAAATTGGTGATGAGGAGGAATCGCAATGGCTGGCAATACAGCACTGAAGATTAGAAAAGGCTTTATTGTCACATGCACTCGAATGAGTGCAGTGAATAGTTTGAAATGTCACCTCTCAGTCCCATCTTAGGTAGAGATACTTGGTGCAGATACTTTAGGTGTTGTCACAGAAGTGAAATAAATTAGCATGGGAATACAGAGTTTAAAAAGCATGAATAAATCTCCATGCTGAGATGCATGCTGAAGGAAACAGGGGTGAAAGTTCTGGAGATGCTGACTGTAATCTTCCAATTCTCCTTAGTTACATTGGTAGTGCCAGAGGACTGGAGTATAGTACATGTTACAGTCTGCACAAAGAAGCATTGGAAGGATAAGCCCTGCAATGGATACACAACTCAGCTGGTAGTGGAGAAACTGTTAGAGAGCTGATAATCCATGGACAAAATTCGCAGAATGAGTATGGATTAACTGAAGGAATCCAGCTGAAATAACTGCATAGAGGTCGGTATCCTGTCATCAAGTCATCCTTTATTTACACTGAGAAGATTCTAAATCTCTACTTTATATGTTATTTTATTAAACTGTACAAAAAAAATACAAAGTCAACAGTCAATGATAAACCATAGTTTACAATAAGCAGCAATTAACAGGGCAAAGCCAAAGCCTAAACCCCACCATACACCAATTCACAAGAAAATGCGAATGAACCCGAAATCCCACCCTAACTTACCAAAGAGGAAACAGTAAACACAAAGACATGCAAACAGCCTGATCAACCGATAAATAAAACAATGCATATTACATGAACACCCCGGCAGCCCAGCAAGCCACTCATCTCTCCCACCTTCCAGCCACTCTAAGGCAGCCCACCCCTACGTCCTTTCCGGCTCTCTGTCCGCCCCACGCCCCTTCCGGCTCTCGGTCTGCCCTGACACACTTTCCAGCCATCTCTAGGACAGCTCGTCCCGTTACCACCCCAGGGCTCCAGTTTATTATTTTTTTCCTGGTTATATTTTATTAACCAATACACAGTTTACAAAACAGTAAACAACATTAACAGCTGTACACAGAGAAACAGCAATTTTATAAGGGAGCGGAATGGCAAAGCCAGGCCCTAAAGCCTACCGTTCAACCAGTTTTCAGGGAAATGAGGACAAACCTCAAATCCCACTTTCCATCGTCTCAAAATAGTAACAATGATAAATACTATACAATAGTCCAATTACATAAAACACAGTGCATAAAATACAGAACCCCCAGCAAGCCACCCATCCCTCCCACCTTGTGGCTATTCTAAGGCAGCCCACTCCATGCCCCTTCTGGCTCTCGGTCCGCCCTAACTCACCTTCCGGCTACGTCTAGGATAGGACAGCCCATCCTCACCCCCCCCACCCCAGCATGACAGTGATCAGGACGGCCTACCCACCTTCCAGCTTACCCATCCACCCTCTCATGCCTTTTGGCCACCCCTAGGACAGCCCGCCCCATCACCACCCCGGGACTGTGGTGATCTCCAGTTCATATGGGTCAGCCATGACATCCTGATTGGTCCAGGTTAACAATCAAGGATCTCATAGTCAACATGACCCACCTGTTTCCAAACACTACACCTGCATAATGTCTTTTCAAGATGAAGTAACTTGATTGAATTTTATGATTGGATAACGGAGATGGTTGGCGAGGTCAATATGGCTGTGTATGGACTTCCAGAAAGCTTTGAATGAAATTTAAGGTTGTAGGCCGTGGATTAAAAGAGATAGTGCTTGTATGAATGCAAAGTTTACTGAAACACAAGAAGTAGAACATAGTGATGAGCAGGTGCTCTGTAGATTGGAGGTAAGAGGAGGTAAGTATTTAAGTGAGATTCCCCAGTGTCAGAGTGGGCAGTGTAGATTTACTTGAAACATTAGAACCTGACCTTGGGTTTGCAGGGCACAATTTCAAAGTTTTCCAATGATACAAGCATTTGAAGAATTGTTAACTGTGAACAGGATAGTGATAGTCTTCAAGAGGATATAGCTAGGCTGTTGGAATAGGTGGATACTCAAAGATGAAACTCAAAGCAGGGAAGTATGAGGTGATTCATTTTGGTTGGAAGAATGGGAAGAGGTAATTTAAATAAAGGGCACAATCCAAAAGAGTGAGTAGGACTAGAGGGACCTCGAGGTACATGACCTCAAATCATTGAAGGTAGCAGGGCAGATAGAAGGTATTGTTAAAAAGCAAAGACATAGAGTACAATTGTAAAGATGTTATAGTGAACATTTATAAAACTCTCGCTTGACCTTAACTACAATTCCAGGCATTGCGCTAGAATGGCTGTGAAGTTATTATGGCAGGTGTAAGAAAAGAATTTTGGAATGCTTCCAGTCGTAATAAACTTCAATTCTGTGGCTAGTTCAGAGAAACTAAGATTGTTTTCCTGAAGAAACAGAAGGTTGAGAGATGCTTTGATAGAAGTCTTCAAAATCATGAGGGGGTTCAAAGCGTGTTTGTAGAAGGAAACTATTCTCATTGCCAGAAGGCCTGAGAATCAAGTTTATACCAGTTTTTAGTGATTGCAAAACAACTTGATGGCAACATGAGGAAATATTTTTTTCTTCTGCAGCAAGTATTTAGGAAGAGGAATGCATTATCCTGGAGGCAGATACAATCAGCGTTTTCAAAGTGGCATTGGATAAACATCTGGAGAAAGGGCCAAATTAGACCGATGGTTAATTGGACTCACTGAGGTGCTCCTGAAGTGATTCAGCATAACATAATGGGCCCAATGGCCTCCTTCTGTACTGTATGTATCCAAAATAATGTTTTAGTGGAAGCAATTGCGTCCTATACTCTGTGTGTTTTTTTTCAAAATTGGAGACAGCAACTGTTGAATCTCAAAACAGTCAAATTCAAATGATCAGATCTTGGGCAGTAAGGAGAAATTCAAGTTAATACGGGATCTGTAAATACCTGGGTTCTGGCAGAGAGAAAGTAATTATAGATTAGAGCAAATATTCCGGAGCTGTTGGAAGGAGAGTAATCTTGTGTGATTTTGGTAGACAGTTCACTAAAGCTTGTGCCCAAAATGTCAAAAGGTAAACAAAAAATGACCAGAAATTCAAAGAGTTGTGTAAAAGGAGGTTTTCTCTATCCTGCGTCTTTTCTCTTTTGTAAAGAGAGAGCCAAGAAGGGAATCAGGTAGAAGTATTTAAAATTATGAAGGTTTTGGGACAGATTGGATTCGCATAACCTTTGCTGCCATATTTAAGCACAAGGAGGTTATAGTTATATATTAAGGACAATGCTACAGACACAGCTGTTGTGAGCATGTGGAACATGCATAAAGGACCTGAAATTACAATAGATTTCAAAATTAAACTGAATAGGCTCTTTAATGAATGGGATTCAGAATTATCAGCAACGTACTAATTTAACAGAGTGAAGTGGTCCAGATGAACTGAAGACACTCTCCTACCTGAACCTTGTTTCCTATCATTTATAAATAAGTGAGCTAATTTTAACCCAATCTGCTCACTGCAAGATGGGGATGGTAAGTCCCAGAGTAAGTGTTGCTTGTCTTTTTTTACAGTACTGGGAACAAATCAATTTAATGCAGGAGACTATATCAACAGAGTAGCTCAGCAGTGTAGTAATTGCTGACATTTTAGCTACTGAAAATTAATTTTAATTAAAATTGCTGCTTTGTTGTTTTTCCAGAATATAAGTGAGCTTATCAGCCTTTCCCCACTCTTCGAACTTAATTGTGACTGCACTTGGCAATACTGGAGCACTCAAGGGATTGGAGGAGGCTCCTGTGAAGCATGCATACTAGCACAGAGCAACAAGGTCAAATGACATGCTTCTGCCCTGGAGGCTCAATGTGAATGGCAGATTTATTTTTTTCCAAAGCTGTAAAACATCCAAATCTGAGAAAAAAAATGTGAAGAAGGACAAGTCATTTATATATCAACGATTCCACTTGCTTTGGTACCGTGTACTCTAATGCCAGAGCATGGATAGCCAGTATTCAGACTGCAACTGCTCAGAATGTTGCCTTAGTAGTAATAAAGTTATTTAATTCACTAACACCTTTGCAACCAAAAGACTGAATTGCAGTGTGACTTAACATCAAAGGTGACCTTACAGAGGTTTATAAAATGAGGGGCATGGATAGGGTGAGTAGCCAAGTTCTCTTCTTCAGGGTAGGGGAGTCCAAAACTAGAAGGCATAGGTTAAGGTGAGAGGGGAAAGATTTAAAAGGGATTGGTGGAGGCAACTTTTTCCCACAGAGGGTGGTATACACATATGGATTGAAAATGTCAAAGGTGGTGGTGGAGACTGGCACAATTACGACATTTAAAAGGCATCTGGATGGGTATAAGAACTGAAAGGGTTTTGAGGGCTATGAGCCAAATGCTGGCAAATGGGATTAGATTAATTTAAGATATCTGGTCAGTGTGGATGAGTTGGACTGAAGGGTCTATTTCCATGCTGTATGGCTCTATGACTCTAAGTATTATTTTTAAAATAAATGTAAAAACATGAAAACGTGACAATCAATGTTGGAATAAAGTAGAATATAAACCTCAGCAACCAACAGGGAAATAGTGCACAAGATATTAAAGGAAGGAATATTGGATTAAAATTAAATTAAATTGATAACCCATAAATCATGGCTACATCATAGACACAAATGAGCATAAAATGTCCTGTTTTATTGAGGACCTATATCATGTTTCAAAGCACAGAACTATATCAGTACCTTTCCATCCTGCATCTTATGGGGTTGAATTTATTCAAGACTCTGAGCTGCCTTGGTTACTCTGGGCCTGGTAGTAGTGGCAAGTTCTGAAATTGGGCAGAAGGAATGTTGGGATTTTCCAAACTTAGAATAAATATTGACTCTTCCTGTTGTAGCATTTGAAACGTTGCGATGTAAAGGGCATTGTGGTTTGATTGGTACAGGGGCTCTGAGATCAATCTTAACGCACTCTTTTACATTCTTTTGAACTGGGTGGTTGGTGCAAGTTCAAGAGCAGGGTGCTACAGGCACAATGTACCCAACCAAACGGTGATGTAGACGGTGTAGATGGTTAATATGTCATTAACATTGTATTTGGCTTCAGTAGAAACAGCAAAAGATCAGCACCATTTGCCTGATGTAAGTGATTGCCTGGAATAAGTGTAACTGATGTAAGTGATAGGAACTGTACTGTATTTCAAAGTAATCATTGTTATTACATCCAATCATTACTAGCCCTAAACCTAATGACACATTGAACTGCAACTCATTTATTCCTAGTTAATGTACACAATTATTCCAACCTGTTCAATTACAAAATCATTCATCCACTGTTTAATAGTGGTCACTTTAATTAATAAGACATGATCATGCTGTTCAGTAGGTTGTATGATTTCATTCATACATGCATTACTAATGTTTGCATATTTAGGGAACAAAACTAATGATCACACAAGTGATTATATCTGTCCTATGATAAATCAGACCTTTCTGTTAGGGAATGTTCCAGTTTCCTTGAATGAAATTTGGCATTTCTTTTTGGTGCTCCTTCAGCTTAGAAAAACAGCCAAGTGTCTCTGGATACTTGTCAATTCAAGGTGAACATTTTTATAAGAATAAAGTTGAAAATGATAGATATCTTATTAGACAGGTCAAGGATGATTTGGTTTATAAATGGTCTGCTTAGGGAGCACCACAATGACACGTATAGTACTGGAACAGTAATTTTACCTAATTCTAAACGTAATGTCTGGGTATTAAATCGACAGCGTGATTCTGATGAAGACCTCATCCTGGTCCAGAGGGATTGAATTTGTTGCTCTACTTCATCAACTGACTGTTATACAGTTTAGAAATGCAAGTCACGGTTGAAAGAATATTATTGTGTTGCAAAAGCTTCAAGTAAAGAGAGTCCAGCAATATTGTTGAGACACTAATTTGTGTCAACATTTTTGACGTCGATCTTAACACACTCTTCTACATTCTTTTGAACTGGGCGGTTGGTACAAGTTCAATAGCAGGGTGCTACAGGCACAATGTACCCAACCAAATGGTGATGTAGACAGTGTAGATGTTTAATATGTCATTAACATTGTATTTGGAAAAATTGTCGTGAGATAAGATTTAAATTCCTTGTGGGATGATGTTTCAAGGTATGGACCAAGTGCTAGGAAGTGGGATCAGTGTAGATGGGTTAGCACAGACAAGATGGGCCAGAGTGTCTGTCCTGTGCTGTAAGACTCTCTGTTCAAAATGTTTCTTTGTCTGTAAGCCAGCCTGATTGGCTGAAGAAGAGTTCAGCAAAGTCTGATACCAAGGAGTAGGTACATTTATGGTGAAGGATTTGGAGGTGAATGCAAGTAGATATGTCAATCACAGGACTTCAGAGAAAATCAGAGTAGTTAAGAGTGTTTTTAGTCACTCATGGAACATGGGCATTTCTGGCTGGCCAACATTTATTGCCCATCCCTCGTTACCTTTGCAAAAGTGATGGTGAGCTGCCTTCTTGAGCCACTACAATCCACATGCTGTATGTTGATCTAGAATGGCCTCAGGGAGGTAATTCCAGGATTTTAGCCCAGTGACGCTGAAGGAACGATAATATATTTCTAGGTCGGGCTTGAAGGGTGTGGTGTTCAGATAGTGCTGTTCTCATATATTTGTTGCCCTTGTCCTTCTGGATGGACATGTTCATGGATTTGAAAGATGCCAAAGATGTTTGGTGAATTTCTGAAAATTCAAAAATGAAAATTGAAAATGGGGAATGAGTTCAGAGAGAGATTAAATAGGTTAAGAAATTGGGGTCAGGTGAATGACTGGGGAGATTTGGAGACTGTGGAGGTATCAGGAGGCATGATGGACGCTGTTGGTAATCATATAGGGGCCATTCTATGGGGTTCAGACAAAATTGTAGAGGGGATGTTTGCAAGTTTACTTGTTGTTTTTCGAGGACTGACCGCTGCTTCTCTTGACCCACAAACAGTGCTGTAAATGTGCTTAGCTGGTGGATTCAAAGTCCTTTTTCCCGTCTTCTACTGGCTTGGTTGCCTGAAGCCTGGAAAGATGGACAACATCAGTTATTAACAGAAATTCTGGAAAGAAGGCTGGCCTTTTGATAAGTTTCAACCACGTTTGCCTCTTAAGAACAGAATTTCCCATCTCATTGAAACTAGAGCTAAATGGTTTCAAGGTTAGGTGTGTTCCTGTTTCAGGTGGGTAATGTAAGGTGTGTGATTTCTGCCTATTTTAATATCATTTAATTTGGATTTTTGAATCTTTGGGTTTTCTGTGTGTCTGAGGGGCTTTACATTAAGAGGTGTGATGATGCTATAGCTTTAAAATGTTATTTTGTCTTGGTTTCTTTTAAGATAGAGATTGAACGAGAGGTACTGAACTGGTTAGTTAAGACCACTTGAGTAAACAATTGGGAGGCCTTGGGTTTTTTTAAAATATCCTAATAGGTGTGGCCAGCTCTCACAGATGAGGATTTCTGGGTTTGGTTTCACAGTAGCATCAGAAACTATTGAGGTCTCAGCAGAGTTGGAAGCTTTAGTCAATGTCTTTTAACTGCTACCCTCTCTAAATTTTTTGTTGATGGTTTTTCCTCCTGAACTGGAGACTTGCATGTGAGAATCTGGGTCTGAATTTTCCTTTTTTTTGCCAAGGGGTGTGATTATGTGATGTTACTATAATGGAACAGTTAATTAGTAATAGGTGCTGTATCTATTATTCTGTTAAGTTTCCAAAAGAGTTAAGTTGTTCAAAATTCCTCTTTCTTTGTTTGTATTTTAGTACAGAGTTTAAATAAATTGTGTTTTGCTTAACGCCAAGTAGTTTGACTACTTGCATTGCATCTGGAACACGTTACTTCATATTTGCCTTTAAAATAAGAGAAAGTTAGATTCTAGGCTACCTTCTTAAAATATTTTGTCTGGGCTGGTCCATAACAGAGGTTGTTCCTAATGAACAAAGTAAACAGATGAATATTAAGTTTTTAGCTTAGAAGGTCAGAGATTGATTTTATCTCTGAATCGGGGAAACATGACTCATCCGAAAAAAAAATCCATTTACTATCAGCTTAGGCAGTTTGTAAAATCTTGGCTGAAGCTATGAGTTTAGGACAGTTATCCAAATATCAGGAGTCTAATGAAAAAGTTACAGACCAGAAAAGTTTGGTTCACACCCTGAAGAGGTTATGTGAAACTGAGAAAGTCTACACTCAATGGTATGAAGGCTGTAGGAAAAGGCTATGACATTCTCAAAACAGGAAATTGAAACCATACTAAGTCCTACAGATATGAAAGTGGAAGAAATTGTGTCTGGTGTGCTACTGCAAAAGAGTATTTTGTGATTAGTTTTGGGAATTAATGAAATGAAGAAAAAATAGAGTAAATTAAACTATTTATATACAGAGGAACCTTAATTATCCAAATACCAATTATCCGAAAGTCGGATTATCCAAAGGAGACCTCGAATTCCCGATAGAAACACTATCAAAGACTTGTTTCCAATAGTGATTGCGTCTTTTGTTTACAGTGATTAAACAGGCACTATCTCCAAACAACTGACCTCCCGTTCTCTCTCACCCCACACTTTCCCTGGAGTTCTACAGAGGGGTGTCCCTAAACCTCCCCCCTCCCCCCCTTCCCCAGATAATCTGTCCCAACATTGTCCTGTCCAGGCCAAACGTGGAACCTGTCAAAACGTTGCAGTAAAAAGTCGTGCGTGTGGCAGTCCCACAAAGGCAGCAGTAGCCGCAGCAGTAGACTTGTTGTTGGTGTCCAGTCCGGCTGCCCCGGAGACAGTGCGGGCGTGGAAATGGGGGTGGCACGCAGTGTTGGACAGGGTTTGGGATCGGGCAGAAGGCAGTGCTGGACAGGGTTTGGTTTGCGCGGGGGGGGGCGGGGGGCAGTGCTAGATGGGGTTGGGGGCAGGCAGGAGGCAGTGTTGGGGGTGGGGTCTTGCTTCCTGCGTGCTGCTGCAGTCTCCTAAACGGGAAGCAGACTTTAAAAACTCCAAGCCCCATAGGAAAGGCATTTAATTGATTAACCAAATAATCGATTATCTGAACGAAATAGTGCCCGCCCATCTCATTCGGATAATCGAGGTTCCCCTGTATAACACAAATTAATGAATTTTGAAAAAGGAGGCAAAATACAATGCCATTTTTCAGACCTCCTTCTCCACAGACAGGCAGAGTTTCTCCCGCATTTTCCTTTGTCACATTAACAGATAGACATTTAGATCTTGATTATGTATAATTAATACAGGTAGTTAATTCTCCAGTAGTTAAGCTGGTTGTCCTGAATGCAGTGGATCTCAGAGTTGAATGGTTACCTGATGTTTTCTTTAAACAATTTAGGCCATGGCAGTATTCCAGGAGTGAGTATCACCTTCTTGGAATGTTTACCAGTTTCTAGTTACCTTTCTTAGACAATTGAAGAATTTAGGGAAGAAAAGCAAAATGTTGGAAAAGCAATTGAGCCTTTCTACTTCCCGTACAGGGAAAAAGTGAGGACTGCAGATGCTGGAGATCAGAGCTGAAAAATGTGTTGCTGCAAAAGCCCTAAACGTCGATTCTCCTGCTCCTTGGATGCTGCCCTGACCTGCTGCACTTTTCCAGCAACACATTTTTCAGCTATTTCCTGTACAGGTCATTCTGCTATTATGTGCATTTCGACAAAAGTGAGGACTGCAGATGCTGGAAACCAGAGTTTAGAGCAGAGTGTTACTGGAAAGGCACAGCAGGTCAGGCAGCATCCGAGGAGCAGGAAAACCAACGTTTCGTGCAAAAGCCCTTCATCAGGAATAGCGGCAGGAAGCCTCCAGGGTGGAGAGACGCTATTGTGTGTATTTCGTCAACCTGAATTTGCTGTGATGCGATTGATGAATTAGAACATAGAACATAGAAAAATACAGCGCAGTACAGGCCCTTCTGCCCTCAATGTTGCGCCGACCGAATCCTACCTAACCTACACTAGCCCAATAACTTCCAAATGCCTATCCAATGCCCGCTTAAATGACCATAAAGAGGGAGAGTTCACCACTGCTACTGGCAGGGCATTCCATGAACTCACAACCCGCTGTGTAAAGAATCTAATAGAACAAAATTGGGGATGCCATTTCTAAACT
The DNA here is from genome assembly GCF_020745735.1 of Hemiscyllium ocellatum. Taxonomy (NCBI): domain Eukaryota; kingdom Metazoa; phylum Chordata; class Chondrichthyes; order Orectolobiformes; family Hemiscylliidae; genus Hemiscyllium; species Hemiscyllium ocellatum. Next base: position 120,750,240 of record NC_083405.1, on the reverse strand, counting down.
GCAAACTAAAGCACAATTTTTCTGTAAAGCGGGGTTGCATAAGAAAACAACCATCATGTTATAGAAGACCTGACTTTATTCGATTGCCTTCTGATGGTGATCTGCTAAATGTTCAGGCAATCCTATGACAAGTAAACTCGCTCTTATCCAGACAGCCTTGACCAAGGTCATGCTAGGTTTCAGGGAAGAAAATCAAAACACCTTAATTCAAATCAGACTCCTTAACTCAGAGTATGGGAGATGCCAAAATGCCAACTTATATGATCATAAATTGCTTTAATTTAATGGCGGTGTCACACATGATAGTCATTCGCATCTCACGCATTGGATTTAACAATTCTTTCATCTCTCCCACATTTCCCAAAATCAGCAGTACCAGTTTAAAATGAGACAATATTGATTGACAAAACAGATTTTGACCAATGCTGGTCACTGGATAGCCAGGTTTGAAAGACTGTGCTTGCACTACAATATGAGCCATCAGGAAAAAGTGGAATCCAGACAAAAACAATGAAAGAAACGCACTGCCACACCAACGTAGCACCCACCCCTTCCTGCAACCACCGTCTACCCCATGTATAACAGAGTCTGCTGCAGCCACATCGGTCTGTACAGCCACCCACAGACTCACCCTGAGAGTGGAAGAGAGTCATCCTCATGTGGGCGGCACGGTGGCACAGTGGTTAGCATTGCTGCCTCTCAGCGCCTGAGACCCAGGTTCAATTCCCGACTCAGGTGACCCACTGTGTGGAGTTTGCACGTTCTCCCTGTGTCTGCGTGGGTTTCCTCCGGGTGCTCCGGTTTCCTCCCACAGTCCAAAGATGTGCGAGTCAGGTGAATTGGCCATGCTAAATTGCCCGTAGTGTTAGGTAAGGGGTAAATGTAGGGGTATGGGTGGGTTGCGCTTCGGCGGGTCGGTGTGGACTTGTTGGGCCGAAGGGCCTGTTTCCACACTGTAAATAATCTAATCTAATCTAATCTAATCTACGAGGGACTGCCAATGATGATGATAATGTTCACCCTTTGTTACAATTCTTGGGCGTTAGAACTTCTTGATATCGAAGAAGGTAAATCTGGGGTTTGCTTTGCCTTACAAAGAGAGTCTGTTATGCAAAGGTTGCTGCCAAGTTAAGATTTGATTGAAATGAAATCCGAAAGTTCTGGAAATAGTCCTCAGTTCTGGCAGCAGCTGTGGAATGAGAAATGGAGATTACTTTCTGAATTTCATTAGAACTTTGCTTTTGGATGAAACCTTACTAATGAGGCCTATTATTCCATTTTCTTAACTCGTCAACAATGAAACTCCTTATAATCTCTGTCTAATGCTTAGTGTATGCTTAGTGAAGGATTGTCTTAATTTATAACACGAAGGCACATATAATAATGTTGGCTCATGTCGAATCACTCATCTTGAATCAAACAAAGAAATCTTTTTAAAGCATGTCTTTTTTTTCTTGCTTGAGACACATATATATGGCTGTGTTTGATACCCCTTCTTTGTAAAATAGTATCATTGTCTTGGTGATGTACGTGGTTTTGAAATGTTGAACAGATTAATACAGTATGGAGGTGAGTTAAGAATACATTCAAATGGTACATTACCTGTTGTACACTGTTAGGCTCAATAATTAGCTGAGAATTCTTGGTTTCTAATCATTGACATTGTCATTTTATACTTCTCATTCCATCAGATCACCTCATCAGCTCCCTATATTCTTAATCGTTCATTGTTAAATTCACTCTTCATATTTTCTCCTCAACATCTTCGGATTACTGAAACTACGTAAACTGCTTTATTGTGAAATTGCACTCAAGCCAGTACTACACTCTTCAAGTACAATAATGAGGACTCAAATTGCTTAAATTTTAAAAAGAAGGATGAAAATTTTAAGAGTGGACACTCAGCCAGTAGCTAGGGTGTGGAATGCACTGCCTGAGACTGTGATGAAGGCACATTCAGTTGAGGCATTCAAGAGGATGATTGTTTTGGTAAAGCTAATGTGCAAGATATGGGCATAAAGCAGGAGATTGGCATCAGGTAATCATGCTCCTTTAAGAAGCTGGTGCTTCTCAATGGGCTGAATAGCCTCAATCTGCACTGTAACAGTTCAATGATTCGATTTTGGTTTGATTTATTACTGTCGTGTGTGCCAAGGTACAATGAAAAGTGTTGTCTTATATGCTTTACAGGCAGATTGTACTGTACAAGTGCATCAGGGTAACCGAATAGAGTGCAGTGTTATAACTGCCAAGAAGGTGCGGAGAGAGATCGACATTAACATAAAGAGGTCCATTCAAAAGTCTCCCAGATCCGTTCCTGACTTCCCTGGCACCCGCTTCTGCCTTTCCTTCCAAACTCCTCTGTCCTGATCATCAGAAGCCTCTAGCATTTGAGCTAGAAACAAAAGAACTGCAATTGAAAATGAATCAAGTCTGTAAGCAGCAAATGGCATGTTATATTGTGTCTCCGAACTGAGATATTTCAGTGCCTTTGAATGACTCTGATAGCATTTGTTACATTTCTACAAAACAATGGAATAAAATCAAAATCAATTATGGAATGGAAGACTATGGAGAAGAAAAAAAAGATAAATAGCAGCACAGAAATAAATGAGGAATTAGAGACAGATTGAAGTGAAAACAACAACTTGCATTGAAATGTTTTTTTTTAATGGAGTAAAACATGTCACAGTGCTTCACCCAAGTCTTTGTTGAACAAAGTTTTACACCAGATTATTTCGGAGCATATTCGGCCAAATGACCATAAACTTGGTTGTAGAGGTAGATTTTAAGAAGTAACTTAAAGGTGATGAAGAGTATTAGGGAGAGGGGGACCTCAGCAATTGAAGGCAAGGCATCACATTTACAGCAATTTAAATTACAGAAGAGCAAGAGGCTAGAATTGGGAGAGTTCAGAGATGTCAGAGGTTTGTAGAGTGAGAGAAGGTTACAGGTGGGGGGGAGGTCATGGAGGAATTTAACGACAAGGATGAGAGTGTTCATAAACAGGATGTTGTCAAACTGGGAATCAGTGTCAGGCCAGGAAGCAACAGTCAGGTGAGTCATTGGGGATTTGGTGAATACAGACCTTTAGATAATCTCAGGTTTATGGAGGTGGGAAGCCAGACAAATGTGCATTAGGCAAAAGTCCAGGTCCATAGTCAAAAGTCAGAAAGGAGATGGAGATTGCATGACAGGCAAGAAAAGGACAGTGAGAAAGGAAGAACAAGTGATCAAAAGGAGTGACACGCAAGTGAAAAGCTAGAGAAAAAAAACTGAAAGAACTGCAGATGCTGGGAATCTGAAAAAGGAACGGAAACCGGCAGAAAATCACAACAGGTATGGCAGCATCTGTGGAGAGGAATCAGAGTTAGCATTCCAGGTCTAATGGCCCTTCTTCAGAACTGATAACAGCTGGGAAAAGATTGTTTTTTATGCAGAGGATGGGACGGTGTGGAGAATAAACACTGAGTGGAGATACAGAAGAACAGTTGGACAGACAAAGAAATGGTTAAATCAACCAGGCAAAAGTGAGGACTGCAAATGCTGGAGATCAGAGTCTAGATTAGGTAGTGTTGGAAAAGCTCAGCAGGTCAGGCAGCATCCGAGGAGCAGGAAAATCGACATATAGGGCAAAAGCCCTTCATCAGGAAAAGTTGATTTTCCTGCTCCTCGGATGCTACCTGACCTGCTGTGCTTCTCCAGCACCACTCTAATCTAAAGGAGTGGTTAAAGGTCAGTCTGGGGGAATGAGTAGCTGCTAATGCGGGACTGTTCTTCCAAGCCTCATTTTCAGCTTGGGAACCCTGCAGCCTTTTGGACTTAATATTGAGATCAATAATTTTAGGGCTTGGGCGTCTTTCTCTGTTTTCCCCCACTCCTACACACCAGGCCTTGGCATCACATGGTCTGTGACCACACACTACCCACTGTCAGTCCCAAACAGTCCACCATTAGCAGCTATTCATTCCCCAAGGCTGACCTTTAGCCACTAGTTTATCCAATTGTCTTTCCCTCTCTCTGGGCTCTATCTCCATGTCTCATTAACTCCCCCCCCCCCCTCCCCTCACCTCATGTTCAGTGTAAAAACCAATGTTTTCCTTGCTACCATCAGTTCTGAAGAAGGGCCACTGGACCTGAAGTGTTAACAACTCTGCTTTCTCGCCACAGCTTTTCCAGCAAATTCTGTTTCTCTGGCACATTAAAAACAATGGGAAGTATGACGTAGGAAATTGTCATTTAACATTAAAAAAAGTTGGAAAATTGCAAGAGTGGCAGAAATTGCTAAGTTTTGATGGTAATTCAGATTAATTATGAAAAATCTATGCAAGGCATTTTATCCAAGACTATGGTGAAACAACATTGGAAAAAACCTTGCGTCAGTAAGAATGACAGAGCAACATAATGTGTAGTAACTATTGCCAGTATTTACTTTGTTGCTTGGATGGTGTTTTTTTTCAAGTATCTATCAGTCCTACCACTTTAATGAGAATCCAAAAGATAGGCAGCTTTCTAATGTGGCTGCGCCATTGCTCCTTCTTGATTAGGAACTCATGTTTCAGAATCAAGTATGTTGAAAGAAACAAATAAGAAAGCAGCAGGGAAATATTTGAACAATTTTGGCAATTTGAACAAATGGACACAAGGTTGTTCCTTGGCTTTATCTATCAACCACCTGCACATTTGAATATGCGAACAAGTGATTGGGCTGAACATGCCTTTCAGTCCCACCATGAATGGATAGCCTTGGCATTGCATTTGTACAGTTGGAATCCACCGTAATAAAATGTTTAACCCCCGTTATGCTGGGAGAATGAACACAAAGTGGTGGCATAAGTGAGCTCAACAGAATTGCTTCCAAGTGGGCTAGGATGGTCATGGATAGGTAGAATTGGGGATACAGATTGACCACGACACACCAAAGGATTATATAATATACAGCCTCCTGATTGATTTCACATATTCCACGGTGTTCCTCCACCTGCACTTTATGTTATAAATATGAGTATCTGAGACTGTCTTTAAGTTGGTGCACAATGGACAAATGAGCAACAATGACGTAACCTCTAAGTTCTCCTGGTAACAGGTTTGTGTGGCCAGATATTAAAGGTTAAAGGTGGGGGCAAGGTCTCAGGTTGTCTTGTTAGGAAGAAAGTGCAAGACATTCACAACTGTAAGCAATAACATGAGCAGCTGTGTTGATGGTGGATATAATGTTAGTCTTCAAGTCGTAATGAGGTGTTAGGAATGTCATGTTTTGTAAATCGTACTTTAATCTGTCAGAAACTACAGGGAGTTATGAATATTGCCCAGTCCAAGACACAAGCCAATCTTCCATCCATTGAGTCCATGTACACTTCCCAATGCCTTGGAATGGCAGCCAACATCATCAAAAATCCACTCCCCCCCCACCTTACAATCTCTTCCAAACTCTTGTCAGGCAGAAGGTACAAAAGCTTAAACATGTGGACCAACAGATTTAAGAACAGCTTCTTCTCTGTTGTTATGAGACTTCTGAATAGAACTCTGAAATTTCAGGTCAAATGTTGATCTTGGTTTTGTGCACCTCCTCTGCATCTGTCACTTTGTACTCCTCACTCTGTTAAATCACCTTATAATCTCTGTAATGCCAAGATCTGTTTGTACTGCTCACAAAATGAAACTTTTCACTGTACTTAGGTACACGTGACAATGATAAATCAAATCAAGTCAAAGTCTATTTAATTCCAAGATAGAATGAAGTTGGGGATCTAGAGACAGATGATTAGAATTGCTACCTGGCATGGTACACATTGCCATACCGATGTAGGGACAAATCGATAAGAAGCCTGTGTTGGAAAGGGATACAGGTTCTCCTCAAATATCACTGACGCTCACAGAGATGAGTAATCTGCAAGACTATAACAGTCTGAGAGATTGTGTTCAGGTTCATGGGACCAGGTTTGTGAGTGTTTCAACAAGCGTTGGCTATTGGAGAGAATGCCCCTGAATTAGTGTCAAATGGACAATGAGTTGAGTGTGTGACATGGAAACCTGCGTCTGACAGTCAGTGCTAAATCACAACCAATCTCCATTGTGTGAACATCCAGTGTTTGTACATTATCATCCAGCAGAGGTCACTCAGCTGCCATTAGGGGCCTGATTTTCTTTAGTTCCATGCTCAGATCAAACCTATTCAACTGCTACCTCAATAGAATTAGCGATCTTAGTATATGGCCTTCCCAAATTGCATGGGTGCAGTCTCATGTTCGATGGCAGAATTGCCGCAGTGAACTATTGGGAAACCTCATACAGTCAGACCTGAATATTTTAGTTTTGAGTTTTGGGTGCATTTTAATCTAAATGATATTGTGGGCCTTTGAAAAATATTTAAATTGATATTGTCTTAACTTGTTATTTTAAAAAAAGATGATGAGCCTATACTGGGCTCCCCACCTTAGAGAATAAGTCAGATAGGAAAATCTCTATTAACACAGAAAGTGTCACAAATCACAATATGAATTGCGTACAATAGGAGTGGAAATAGGAATTTAATGCCAGAAACACATTCAGCCATTTTTACTATTTCTTTGAAACAACTTGTTACAATTTTGCAGCCTGAGAACATTTTGTTTCAGATAAGCAGCTTGTGGTCTTTGAATTAAATGGACCTGGAAAATGACTTTCAACTATACATACTTGATTATTTTAAATCCATTTGAATTACAATATCATTACTGCTCTTCTACACAGTGGATTTGAGCAGAATTCAGATTTAATGTAGAGTTCTTCATTTGGATAGGTGCTACACAGCAAGTGACCCTGAAAGAAGATTGCTGAAACATGATAGAGCATGTAAATGCACAACACTGCAGATGCTGGAAACCAGAACTAAAAGCAGAAAATACTGTGACCTGGTTGTCTAGAGAGACAAAGCTATTCACCACCATTAGGTAGTCTGGCCCAATCTGATTCCAGATCCACAACAATGTGGCTGACAATTAGCTGCTACTTGAAATGGCCATAACACACCAACTCTGTACAAGGGCAATTAAGGATGGCGAATTAATGCTGGCCCAGCCGGTGACATACACATGACTTAATAAATGTGCCCGATTAAGGTCATCTCCCTACATTTCACCAGTGGTGGGTTGGGCCTTCACCCAGCGGAGAAAGCGACCATGGGAGCCTCCCACTGTGCTCTGGTTTGGTGGAGCCGAGTGGTGGTGGGGGAGAGGCAGGGGGAGGTGGGTGGGAGGGTGCAGCGGCAGGGGGTACTGCCCTCACCAGCACCCTCCCTCATGATGAGGCTGGTCTGATTGTCCTTGGCTCTCCCAGATTCATTTTTCACATTGGGATGGCAGTCTGTTCCTATGACATCCGATGAGGCACCACTCCGAGTTTGGGGGAGCGGTGAGGTGCCAATGGCCCTGATGGTACTACTGTGTTGCAACCCATTCATTAAACGGACAGGAGTGCTGACAGCAATTACTGTGTTTGCTAGAGAGCCTGATAATGTGTCGGGAGGGATTTGCCAAACGGCTGAGCAATGTGCACCAGTCTCACCGACATATTCTGAACAATGCATGAGGTCAAAGACGTTTCATCAGAACTGACGACTTAGAAATGTAACAAGCAAGTTCAGAAGCAAGCAAAATGACAGTGGAGGGTTCAGGAAATTGCATTCAAAAAGATTATTGACAGCTTGGTTGGATGGAAGGAGTGATTAAATGGAGTCATAGAGTCATGCAGCACGGTGGCACAGTGGTTAGCACTGCTGCCTCACAGCGCCAGGGACCTGGGTTCAATTCCCGCCTCAGGCGACTGACTGTGTGGAGTTTGCACGTTCTCCCCGTGTCTGCGTGGGTTTCCTCCGGGTGCTCCGGTTTCCTCCCACAGTCCAAAGATGTGCGGGTCAGGTGAATTGGCCATGCTAAATTGCCCGTAGTGTTAGGTAAGGGGTAAATGTAGGGGTAGGGGTAGGGGTATGGGTGGGTTGCGCTTCGGCGGGTCGGTGTGGACTTGTTGGGCCGAAGGGCCTGTTTCCACACTGTAAGTAATCTAATCTAATCTAAAAACAGGCCCTTTGGCCCACTATGTCTATGCTAACCATCAAACACCACGCTACACAAATCCCATGCGCAAGCACTTAGTCCATAGCCTATTATGCCCTGGCATTTTACATACTCAAGTGACAAAATTACTTAAATGACAATAGATATAATTGTGTAAGGCAAAATGGGACAGTAATCACAGAATAATTACAGTACAAAACGATTCAGAGCAGCATGTATGCACCAGCTTGCCAAATCAGCATTTCAGTCAGTGCCACTCTCCCACATCCTCTCTGTAATCCCATTTGTTTTTCCTCTTCTGATAATGATCTAATTCCCTTTGGAATGCCTCAATTGGACTTGCCTCCACCATCGTTTTAGACAATGCCTTGCAGATCTTAGCTACTAGCTGCGTGAAAAGTTTTTAAATGATTAGATTCCCTACATTATGGAAACAGGCCTTTCGGCCCAACATGTCCATGCTGACCCTCTGAAGAGTAACCCACCTGTGCTATATCAGGAGTTTGTGATGAAGGTTATGGTGAACCACCTGATGAAGAAGCAATGCTCCAAAAGCTAGTGCTTCCAAATAGACCTGTTGAACTATAACCTGGTGTTGTGTGACTTTTAACTAAAGAAAATGGGAGCATTCAATCTGAATTTATTAAACTGAATTATAAAGCATCCCTTTTCAAAGATTATAAAGATAGCTAAGGTGTTAAGAATATTTAAGTGATTCAAAGGAATCAATAGCATTTGTAAAGAGAAATTATTTCCTGTTGAGGAGTTAAAGGAGAGCAGGTATGGCACTACAACCCAAGAAAGTGTGTTCAGCAATGCTAAGAAGCAATTTGTTACACAACAGGTTGAAGGAATCAGAATCTTTCTTCTAAGAATGGCATTTGAGACTGTGAGGCAGTTTTTGTTCTACAGCATTATTATGAGACACTGGTAGCAGGAAGGCTAGATAGAATTTAAAGTTAAAATCAGCTATCAATATTGAATGGCATAGCAGTCCAGAAGCCCTGACATGTCTCCTCCTATTCTTATATTCCAATGGAATATAATAACATATGACATGTCAGCATTCAGTACAAAGAGCAGATTATTTTAGAAATGGATTGACATTAGTAGGGAGTTGAGGCGACATGGAAACAGTAAGAGACCTGAATCCATTAAGAAACTTAATTTAGGTACAAGCTTATTAGCTTATTGATCCACATTAGCCTTGTAATTAGAACAAATCAGTTGTATTAAAACAAGAAATTTGACAGTAGAAGAAAATTTGACTTCTGCTTTAGAGTCATAGCGTCGTCCAGTACGGAAACAAACCCTTCAGTACAACTCGTTCATGCTGATCAGGTTTCCCAAACTGATCTAGTCCCATTTGCCTGAGTTTGGTCCATCTACCTACAAGCATTTCCTCTTTATGTAGCTGTCAAAATATCTTTTAAATGTTGTAACTGTACCTGCACCTAACACTTCCTCTGGCAGTTCATTCCACACATGAACCACCCTCTGTGCAAAAGAAATTGTCTCTCACATCCCTTTCAAATCTCATAACATGGTGTCATGTGACTTTTGACTTTTAAAAATATGCCACCTGGCTTTGAACTCACCCACCCTATGACAAAAACCTCTTGTTATTCACTTTATCTATGCCCCTCGTGATTTTATAAACCTCGAAAACGTCATCCCCTCACCCTCTTAAACTCCAGTAAAAAGTTCCAGCCTATCCTGATAACTCAAACCCTCCTGTCCTGGCAATATCCTGATAAATATTTCAGAAACCCTCTCCAAAATGTTAGGGCTGGGGTATTAAATATTTGCCCCCAACTCTAATGGAATTTCCAATTGATCTGACATAGTGTACAACAAGTCATCAGAGATTGGTTACATGAGATAGTCACCAATGAATTCCTTAAGGTGTTTACAAGAATGTTTCTGACAGCCTGAAAGTAGTTAGATTAGATTTTTTTAGATTAGATTCCCTACAGTATGGAAGCAGGCCCTTTGGCCCAACAAGTCCACACTGAACGTCCGAAGAGTAACCTACCCAGACCCTTCCCCTACATTTACCCCTGACTAATGGATCTAACACTATGGGCAATTTAACATGGCCAATTCACCTGGCCTGCACATCTTTAAATTGTGGGAGGAAACCGGAGCACCCGGAGGAAACCCACGCAGACATGCGGAAAATATGCAAACTCCACACAGACAGGAGGCTGGAGTCAAATCCGGGCCTCTGGTGCTGTGAGGCAGCAGTGCTAACCACTGAGCCACTATGCCACCCTGTGAGACTTAGAATGTGAGACTTCTGGCCATATGCCATCATTGAATTGAATACTATAGTTTTATTGGAAGGGAAACTGGATATATGTGTGGTGGAAACAGAAATGGAACACTTGAGATGGAAGAAGGTGGTTGGGGCGACAGACAGATGACTGGGCGGGATGACCCACAGTGCAAGGTTTGAATACATGTTAGTCCTCGGCATCATCAGTGTCTTCCACTCAACACTTTTTTGTTGCTGTTGGCTTGGATTAGTAATCGTTAATTATTTTACACTTATAGATCTAGAGAGGTGTTGTTTAAATTTTTGCACACTAGGAGAAAAGCCACAGGAGAAGTAAAATCCAAGGAAAATAATCTCTCCGTTGCAAATGTCATACTGGCACCAGCCTTACAGTTTACTGACATAATCTGTACATCCCAAAGGCAACAAAACTCAACTTGAAACTAAAAGATTCATCTCAACAAAAATATTATTTTTGAATATTAATTCCCTGCCAGAGAGCCCTGAGGTTAATGATGTTTGCTGAACAGTCCCAATCTGAGTGGAGCTAGAGGCATAACTGGATGTTTGTTCAAACAATATTTCTTTATGGTTCACTGCTGGTAGTTGGTCATAGAGTCATAGAGATGTACAGTATGGAAATAGACCCTTCGGTCCAACCCGTCCATGCCGACCAGATATCCCAACCCAATCTAGTCCCACCTGCCAGCACCCATCCCATATCCTCCCAAACCCTTCTAATTCATATACCCATCCAAATGCCTCTTAAATGTTCCAATTGTACCAGCCTCCACCACATCCTCTGGCAGCTCATTCCATACACGTACCACCCTCTCCGTGAAAAAGTCACCCCTTAAGTCGCTTTTATATCTTTCCCCTCTCACTCTAAACGTAGGCCCTCTAGTTCTGGACTCCCCACCCCAGGGAAAATACTTTGTCTATTTATCCTATCCGTGCCCCTCATGATTGTAGAAACCTTAATAAGGTCACCCCTCAGCCTCTGATGCTCCAGGGAAAACAGCCCTAGCCTATTCAACCTCTCCCTAAAGCTCAAATCCTCCAACCTTAGCAACATCCTTGTAAATCTCTTCTGAACCCTTTCAAATTTCACAACATCTTTCCAATAGGGAGGAGACCAGAATTGTACGCAATAATCCAAAAGTGGCTTCACCAATATCCAGAATAGCCCCACCATGACCTCCCAATTCCTGTACTCAGTGCTCTGACCAATAAAGGAAAGCATACCAAACGCCTTTTTCACTATCCTATCTACCTGTGACTCCACTTTCAAGGAGCTATGAACCTGCATTCTAAGGTCTCTTTGTTCAGCAACACTCCCTAGGACCTTACATTAAGTGTATAAGTCCTGCTACGATTTGCTTTCCCAAAATGCAGCACCTCGCATTTATCTGAATGAAACTCCATCTGCCACTTCTTAACCCATTGGTTCATCTGGTCTAGATCCTGTTGTAATCTGAGGGAACTCTCTTCGCTGTCCACTACACCTCCAATTTTGGAGTCATCTGCAAACTTACTAACTGTACCTCTTATGCTCGCATCCAAATCATTTATGTAAATGACAAAAAGTAGAGGACCCAGCACCAATCCTTGTGGCACTCCACTGATCACAGGCCTCCAGTCTGAAAAACAACCATCCACCACCACCCTCTGTCTTCTACCTTTGAGCCAGTTCTGTATCCAAATGGCTAGTTCTCCCTGTATTCCATGAGATCTAACCTTGCTAATCAGTCTCCCATGGGGAACCTTGTCGACTGCCTTACTGAAGTCCATTTAAGAGATTTCCTTAGGACCATGCATCAGATCCAGGGCCAGGCTACACACAGGTCTGTCAAAAAAAGAATGGCACAGAATGAATGCTGCAGTCTAAACCAACTGGGTATTACTAAAACTCCTGAGGAAAGCTTGCATAGATGGATCACTTAATGCTGATCGACATGCAAGAAAGGATTTGGACTCTCAGAACCTTTATATAAATGGCATGGCACAAACTACCTTAGTTTTTTTTATTCAGTCATGGGAAATGGGCATCACTGACTCGCCAGCATTTATTGCCCATCCCTAACTGTTCTTGGTTCGCTTGGTCATTTCAGAGAGCGGTTGAGAGTCAACTATATTACTGTGGATCTGGAGTCACATGTCGGCCAGACCAGGTAAAGATAGCAAATTTCCTTCTCTGAAGGACATTAGTGAACCAGATTAGATTCCCTACAGTGTGGAGACAGGCCCAACCAGTCCATCCCGATGCTCTGAAGAGTAACCCACCCAGACCCATTTCCCTCTGACTAATGCATCCAACATATGGGCAATCTAGCATGGCCAATTCACCTGACCTGCACATCCTTTGGACTGTGGCAGGAAACTGGAGAACCCAGAGAAAGCCAATGCAGACACAGGGGGAATGTGCAAACTCCACACAGACAGTTGCCTGAGGCTGGAATCAAACCTGGGATCCTGGTGTTGTGAGGCAGCAGTGCTAACCACTGAGCCACGGTGCCAACCTATAGATTTTTCCTGCCAATTGGCAATGTCATAGAGTCATAGAGATGTATAACATGAAAACAGACCCATCGGTCCAACTCGTCCATGCTGACTAGATATCCTAAATTAATCTTGTCCCATTTGTCAGCCCAAATCCCTCTAAATGCTTCCTGTTCATATACTCATCCAGATGCCTTTGAAATGTTAAAATTGTACCAGCCTCCACCACTTCCTCTGGCAGCTCATTCCATACAGGTACCACTCTTTGTGTGAAAAGGTTGCCCCATAGGTCCCTCTCAAATCTTTCCACTTTCACCCTAAACCTATGCACTCTAGTTCTGGACTCCCCTACCACAGGAAAAGTCCTTGTCTATTTACTCTATCCATGCCCCTCATGATTTTATAAACGTCTACAAGTTCACTTCTCAGCCTCTGACACCCCAGGGAAAACAGCCCCAGCCGATTCAGCCTCTCCCTACAGCTGAAAGTCTCCAATCCTGGCAACATCCTTTCCTGGTCATCAGTAGATTTTTAATTGAAGATGTTTTTGTCTAATCTGCCATGGTGGAATTTGAAACCAGATCCCAGAACATTCACTGAGTTTTTGGATTAATAGCCTGGTAACAACTCCACTGGGGCATTACTTCCTCAATACTGTAGTGTTCCCTTCAGAACAGGACTTACTATGTGGCTGAGAAGGACTCTATGAGTTTTGGGATCATCACTGCCAGAATATATTTTCTGTCAGGGTTGAGGCTATGGGAAAGGTAAGCACATTGGGGGGTGGGGGGGGGTAAACACACTCGTATATCTGGTATTAAGGCAAATCATCATTGTTTTGCCAAGCAGTAAAGCTGAGATCTTGTATCTTCAACTCAATGAACCTGCGACAAAAACAGAAATGTTTGGAGAAACTCACCAGGTCTGGCAGAATCTGTGGAGACAAAACAGTGACAATGTTTCAGGTCCCATGACCCTTCATCAGAGCTTAGAAAAGGTGATATTTCTGCTGAAGATAAGGGTTGGGGGCACTTTAAGAAGGAATGCAAAGCTGTGCAAGTTAGGTGGATCGGCCATGCTGAATTGCCTCATAGGGTCCAGGGATGTGCAGGTTAGGTGGTTTAACCACGGTAAATGTGGGGATATTAGGATTTGGTGGGGTTGGGGTCTGGGTAGGTGTTTGGTGGGTCAGTGTCAATCCAATGGGTGAATGGCCTCTTTTCACACTTTAGGGAATGAATGATTGTATGATTCTATGGTAAAGAAGTGAGATGATAGGTGGAGGTGGAGGTGGAGGCAACAGGAAGAGAAAGACAGTTACACAGCTAAAGGGAAGAATAATTATGAGCCAGGAGAAAGAAAAGCTGTTAACAGGGACTGTAAGGAGGTGAAAATGGGTTGACTGGTGTTCATTCAGACATAGTACATGTCCCCAATGCTGAGAGAACCTGTTGAGTTGTGCTGTTCATGTACCTATCCAAGTTGACTGCTACCTGCCTTGTGAGGGATCAAATCTGTCTGTTAATTAAAATCATGAACCTTAGATGCTTATGACACTGAATGAAGTCATTCAGTCTATGCTGTTTCTGTAAAAGTAATCCCAATATAATTGTACTGATCTCTCCTCAAAACTCTGAGCCTTTGATGATTTCCCTTTAAGACATGCAGTTGTCTCTCCCTTGACCATTTATGGTGGCCAAGCATTCTCTTGCTCAACTCTTCTTCATGACTAAAGAAAGCTTTCCTAATCCCTTCTTCAGTCTCTGTTGTCATATTAAGCTTATGGTCAATATCATTTATTAATCAGCTGCAGAACATGTTAATGCACTGAAAGCTAAGATTCCTCAGTTAGGTGTCACACTTGATGGATATTTTGTCCTGTTGACGTTGGAATAATGTAATATTGCCTCCAAGCAATTCATCTGAAATGTGAAACTATTGAATCTAAGGAGACCATCATCTTTATGCCACAAAATTGTTTTCTCAATCATTCCTAGAGGCATGGGATAATGATTTAAATCATTGCCTTTGCCATTTAGGGCTAACATTCACAAGGATGGAGGGCCCCTGTGTGCCCATCCCAAACATCGCAGTTGCAAGGATGACATGTTGCCTCAGTGGTTAGCCTCACAGCAGTAGGGTTCATGTTCAATTCCTGCCTCGGGTGACTGTTTGTGTGGGGTTTCCATATTTATCCGGGGTTTGCTTGGGTTTGCTCTGCTTTCTGCCCACAGTCCAAAGATGTACAGGTCAGGTGAATTGGGCATGCTAAATTACCCATAGTGTTAGGTATGTTAGTCAGGGCTAAATAATGGGGTGGGTTACTTTTGGAGGGTTGGTGTGGACTTATTGGGCTGAAGGGCCTGTTCCCATACTATAGGGAGTCTAAAGAATCACCTGGTCACTGATTTGCACCAAAATTTAAGGGAATCAAAGGTGACATGACAAAGGCAGTAAACTGGAGCTGTGGATTACCCGATTAATCATGGTCTTATTGAACAGCAGAGTGGACTTGAAGGGCAACATGGTCTAGGTCTGCTCCTTAAGGTCTTGTAGTCACAGCAATACCTTGCTGCCTGTAGGTTTAACAGACTAAGTGTGGCACCTCTGCCCTGGGCTGAGCATTGGTCGATGGAGTTTAGTTTGGATAAATGTGAGATTTTGCATTTTGGTAAAACCAACAAGGGCAGGTCTTATATAATTAATGATAGAGGCCTGGGTCTTTAAGGGGTGAAAATGGGTTGACTGTTGTTCATTCAGATACAGTACATGTCCCCAATGTTGAGAGAACCAGTTGAGTTGTGCTGTTCATGTACCTATCCAAGTTGACTGTTACCTGCCTTGTGAGGGATCAAATCTGTCTGTTAATTAAAATCATGAACCATAGATGCTTATGGCACCGAATGAAGTATTGTCAAACAGAGAGACCAAGGGGTTCAGTATGTAATTCTTTGAAATTTGCATCACAGATAGAAAGGTGGTTAAGAAGATATCCGGCTTGCTTGCCTTCACCACTCACACCTTTGAGTGCAGCAGTTAATACATCATGTCAAGGTTGTACAGGATGTTGGTGAGACCTCTTCTGGAGTACTACATGCAGCTCTGGTCACCCTGCTAATTGGCAGAGAGTTCAAAGAAGATTTACCAGGATGTTGCCAGGAATGGAAGGTTTGAGTTATAAACATAGGCTGTGACTTTTCCCACTGGAACATGGAAGGTTGAGTCATAACCTTCTAAAATTCATCAAATTATGGGGGGCATGCACAAGGTGAATAGAACAATACCCTGCAGAACAGACACTTCGGCTGTCGAATAGTAAAGGCCTTTTCCCTCAGGTGGGGGAGTTCAAAACCAGGGGGCATATTTTTAAATTGAGAGGAGAAATATTTAAAAAGTACACAAGGGGCAACTTTTTTATGCAGGCAGAGGTTTGTATCTGGAGTCTTCTGCCAGACAAAGTGGTAGAGGTTGGTACAGACATTTAAAAGACATCTGGATAAGTATATGAATAGGAACGGATTGGAGGGATGTGGGCCAAATGCAGGCAGGTGGGGATAGTTTAGTTTAGGAACATGATCGGTGTGGACGAGTTGGACCGAAGGATCTGTTTCTGTGCTGTATGACTCTATGACTCTATGAGTCCAAGCCTATGCAAGAGCAGCCAGCCAAGCTGATTGGTCACACAGCTAATACATGCTCAGTGGCACCAAGACTGAGGAGAAGGCAATGAGGAGACCTCAAGCCAGTCACAAAGAGCTCTAATGCATCCCAAAGCCAGGTAAGCCCTGGGCTGGTGGAGGTTTACAGCAAGGGAAGATTGGACAGCTTCATTAGGCAAGGTAGCACTACCACTGCAACACGCAGCCTCCCACACACCATGGTACACCATAGGTTAACTCAGTAACAAGCTCAATTGCCCACTTCTTAAAGAAATTCTTGTTTAAACAATGCAGACTTTGACAATAAATTTGCTTTCCATCCCTTGTATTTTATTTAGCCCCACCCCCACATGTCCAGAAAGATCATAAAGTTTAGCCTGGTTGCGTGGTTGTTAATTAAACTCAAAGAGAAAGAATGTTGTGTTGGGAATTAAAGTTCAGACAGGATCAACATTTAAACGTCTATATAGTCCAACTTAAGTTTAATCAATATGCCAATGGATATAGACTGATTTTTTAAAAATTAATTCGGCCTACATAAAAAGCAGGGACTGAAAATAATGGCTCATTCGGTCTGATCCTTTTGAAGACCACGTGTAATTGATCCTGTGGGGGTATAATTCCCCATTCGAATCTTGCCAGGACAATTTCCAAATAAACGTTTTCTAAGTCAATCTAGAAATACTATATAATATCCATCTTTACATCTTGATAAATCAGACCCCTGACTGCAGCCTATCCAGTCCATGTTCTGCACCAGATCGATATCCCATTGTCATCTCTGCCTTTATATGTCCCTTCAATTGTCAACCTTATAGGGAGGTATTGGTCTAGTGATATTATTGCTAGACTATTAATCCAGAGACCCTGGTAATGTTCGGGGGACCTGCATTTGAATCTCATCATGACCGACAGTGAAATTTAAATTTAACACAAGAAAATCTGGAATTAAAAGTGTAATGACAACCATGAGACCATTGTCGATTTTCAGGAAAACCCCATCTGATTCACCAACATGTCCTTTCAGGAAAGACATGTCCTTACCTGGTCTGGCCTACATGCGACTCCAGACCCACAACAATGTGGTTGACTCTTAACTGTCCTTTGGGAAATTGGAGTTGGGCAATAAACTCCAAGCCAATGACACCTAGATCCACTGAAAAAAAAATAAAAACTTTATCCAAAATTTGTAGGGAGTTATCGGTTATCTGTAAGAATAATAGGGTGGTTATGGTAGGGGATTTTAACTTTCCAAACATAGTCGGGGACTGCCATAGTGTTAAGGGTTTAGATGAAGAGGAATTTGTTAAGTGTGCACAAGAAAATGTTCTGATTCTGTATGTGGATGTACCTACTAGAATAGGTGCAAAACTTGATCTACTCTTGGGAGTAGAACTCTATGAAACTGATCTTGCTCAATTGATGCTAATCTTGATTGTAGTGCCATTCAGGCATGAATTACAACAAAAGCTGAAGGGTGACCTCACAGACATTTATAAAATCATGAGGGATATAGATAGGGTAAATACATAAGATCCTTTGCCCTGAGGTGGGGGAGTCCAAAACTAGACAGCAAAGGTTTAGGGTGAGAAGGGAAAGATTTAAAAGGAACCTCAGGGGCACCTTTTTCACACAAAGGGTGGTGCGTGTATGGAATGAGCTGCCTGAGGAAGTGGCAGAGGCTGGTACAATTACAACATTTAAAAGGCACCTCGGTGGGTATAAGAATAGGAAGAGTTTAGAGGGAAATGGGCCAAATGCTGGCAAATGGGACTAGATTAATTCAGGATATCTGGTTGGCATGGACAAGTTGCACCATAGGGTCTGTTTCCCTGCTGTACAAAACTATGACTGTACAAATTATCCATTTCCCCAAATCCAGAGGAATAGGACAGCGACGGAAGGAGATAGAGGAGAGGGCCCCAGCCTTGGTGGAGCTTAGTGACAGGTATTTAAGGAGGCCATCAGAAGAGCAACTGGAATTTCAATTGATGGCAATCACACAGTCAGGTGGTGAAAGGAGCAATGAAGAAGGCACATCTTCAAGGGGCCAAAAATATTCTTGAGAGGTTCAGTGGTGGGGGTGTGAAAAATTTCAGTTGAGACTGTGAGAAATTCCTTAAAACCTTTTGTAACAGAGATGACCAGGTTTGGAGTGACTGGGGGGAGAGTAGGGAATCATTGCTGTGCAGGAATTATCTCAAAGACAGGCAGCAGAAGACTGGGCGAGGGACAAATCGATAATTCTGTCATCCTGTCAAGCGAACGTCATTTTGAAAGTAGGGAATCAACTTATTCTTTTCCGATTTTTCATTTTCTAGGGTAAAATATTACCTCAGATCAGGGTAATATGACATGAAAAAAGATTATTTGATCTTTATAATCATGTAATGGACTCCTTTACTCTCTCCTGTGCTTAGTGCATGGAACAGAGAGGCCTGTGTAAGTTCAGCTCCTCTGATAGATGCAGTTAGGTAATGCCACTTAATCATTTGTTTTGTTTTGATTTACTGTAGCTTCTTGGCTTTCTTTAACTTTAATATATTCGGGGGCTTAAATCAGCGCTGCTAAGTAATTCTTTGAGTAGCTGACTTATATTTGACCGTTACTTGGCAATTACAGGAAGTCTATTGTAATCTCCACAAATGCTTCAGAGGCGTTTTTGCCTGATAGTAGGATTTTGCCAGAAATTACATTGGGAAAGAGGCAGTTATGTTCTATTTGAAAAAAAATCACATCACAAATCCATTGGAGCATATGCTGCTGCATTGATGTTTCAAGACTGCATGCATTTTAAAAATAACGATGGATGCCTGTCACTTTTGATGAGAAGCAAGTGATAACTCAGATTTGGTCTGATTTTCCAAAATGACACTATGGTATAATGAATTTTACAACAGATATTGGAAATCTGAAATAAAAACAGAATTGTTGGAAATACTCACAGTTCAGACAGCCTCTGTTGAGAGAGAAATAGAGATTGAAAAAAACTGGCAGAAGTGAGCGATGTAAAGGTTTTGGAGCAAATACAGAAGCAAATAAAGAGATGAGGAGAAGTGATTGACCTTGTTCAATTACTGCCCTCTTGTTTTGCAATACATTATCTCTTTTATCTCAGAATCAACATTGCCTTCCTCTTATCAACGATTTGGAGTTGGGAGGTCATATTGCAGCTGTACAGGACATTGGTTAGTAAAAAGTGAGGTCTGCAGATGCTGGAGATCAGAGCTGAAAATGTGTTGCTGGTTAAAGCGCAGCAGGTCAGGCAGCATCCAAGGAACAGGAAATTCCTGATGAAGGGCTTTATGCCCGAAACGTCGAATTTCCTGTTCCTTGGATACTGCCTGACCTGCTGCGCTTTAACAAGCAATACATTTTCAGGACATTGGTTAGACCAATTCTGGTCTCCCCTGCTTTGGAAACATGTTGTGAAACTTGAAAGGTTCAGAAAAGATTTACAACGATGTTACCAGGGTTAGAAGGTTTGAGCTGTAGGGAGAGGCTGAATAGGCTGGGGCAGTTTTCGCTGGAGCATTGGAGACTGAGGAGTGACCTTATAGAGGTTTATAAAATCATAAGGGCATGGTTAGTGTAAATATACAAGATCTTTCCCCCGAGGTGAGGGAGGTAAAATCTAGAGGGCATAGGTTTAGGGTGAGAGGGGAAAGATTTAGCAGGGACCTAAGGGACAACGTTTTCACGCAAAGGATGGTGCATGTATGGAATGAGCTGCCAGACGAAGTGGTGGAGGCTGGTACAATTAATACATTTAAAAGGCATCTGGATGTGTACAAGAATAGGACAGGTTTAAAGAGATGTGGGCCAAATGTTGGCAAATGGGACTAGATTTATTCAGGATATCTGGTCAGCATGGATGAGATGGACCGAAGGATCTGTTTCCATGCTGTACATCTCCATGGCTCTATAACATTTTAACAATCTCTAATTTGACTTTGTTTTGGAAATATCCTCTCCCATTAGCATTTTGTGGATTTCCAACGCAAAATTCAGCCTGACATTGGGATCCTGACTCTGGAACAAAACTTCAGCCCATTAACACTGGGTTTTTGCCAAACTGGCCATCATTCTCTGTATTATGTATGTTGGGAGGGAGGAGAGCAATAAAAAATATTACAAATTCAGATTGTTTAGATTTTTAGTGGGCTAAGTGGCAATGCATCACCGAAATGCTTTTTCTGGTTGCAGTTGCATTTCTATTCATGTAATCAACAAATTAGCTGTCCCATTTCGAACATTGCAAATACAGTTTCCTTTGGATGGTAAATGCTTTGGGACATTCTCATCACGAAAGGCACCACATAGAGTCATAGAGTCAGTTGGCACAGAAAGAGATCCTTTGGTCTAACCGGTCAATGCCAAACATAATCTCAAATTAAATTTGTCCCATCTGCCTGCTCTTGAACCATATCCTTCCAAATCTTTCCTGTTCTTGTACTTATCCAAATGTCTTTTAAATATCTTAACTGTACCCACATCCATCACTTCCTCAGGAAGTTCATTCCACATTCGAGCTGCCCTCTGTGTAAAATATTTGCCCCATGTCTTTTTTAAATCTCTTTCCTCTCATTTTAAAACTGTGCCTCCTGACTTGAAATCCTCCATCCTGGGGAAAAGACCATTAACTCTATCTCTAACCCTCATTATTTTAAAAACTTCTATAAGATCACCTTTCAACCTCCGACACTCAAGTGAAAAAAGACCCAGCCTATCCAGACTTTCTTTAAAACTGAAACCTTCGATACCTGGCAATATCCTGGTAAATTTCTTCTGAATCCTCTCCAGTTTAATGATATTCGTTCCATAACTGGGCGACCAGAACTGGACACAGTATTCCAGAAGAGGTCTCACCAGTGGCCTGTACAACCTCAACATGACGTCCCAACTCCTATGTTAAAAGGACGGAGCAGTGGAGGTAAGCGTGTCAAACGCCTTTTTAACCACCCTGTCTATGTGTGACACAAACTTGCACCCCTCGGTCCCTCTGTTCCATAACACTACTCAAGGCCCTACCATTGATTGTATATGCCCTACCCTTCTTTGTTGAACCAAAATGCAATATTTTGCATTTATCCAGATTGAACTTGGTCTGTAATTTTCCAGCCCATTGACCCATTTGATCAAGATCTCTTTGTAATCTTAGAAAACCTTGTTCACTGTCTACTGTGCCACCGATTATGGTGCGACCCACAAACTTACTAACCATGCCTTCTATATTCTCATCCAAATCATTTATATAAATGACAAATAAAATAGGAACCCAGAACCAATCCCTGCAGAACAAAGCTGATGATAAGCCTCCAGTCTGAAAAGCAATCCTTCACCACTACTGTCTCCTGCCATCAAACCAATTTTCTATCCAATTTGTAAGCTCACCCTGAATCCCATGTGACCTAACTTTACTAATCAGTCAGTCATGTGGAACCTTGTCAAAGGCTTTACTAAAATCCAAATGCACAATGTCTACTGCTCTATCAGTCTTTTTTTTCCTCATAAATCCTCTTCCAATTCTTCTACAGGATTCTGGAATAAGTAACATCTATCTCTAGAGATTTAATTTGCCATTCAAGCTGTGAAGATGTTCATTTTATTTATTTCAGAGTTTTGAAATATGGATTGATTCTTTTTTCACCAAGAGTCAATTCCCTTGTGAACAATATGAGGAAATAATCATTCAGAATATTACTGTCATCAAATTGCAGTTCCCACTGAATTCATATTTATCCCTTTGTGACCTCCAGACATGACTAAATGGATATACTTTGGCCATCCTTCAATTCAATATCCTTCCCAAACTCCATGGAGTAACTTGGATCAAACCCCGTGGAGAGAAATCAGAGTTAACGCTTTGGGTCACGTGACCCTTCACTCAACCCGAAACGTTAACCCTGATTTCTCTCCACAGATGCTGCCAGACCTGCTGAGCTTTGCCAGCAATTTCTGTTTTTGTTTCTGATTTACCGCATCCACAATTCTTTCGGTTTTTATTTGAACCAACTCCTGTTCAGTTTTCCCATGTGCTCACTGACCTAAATTGGCCCACAGAATCAAACATTGCCTTCATGACGAAAATCTTATCCTTGTCTCCCAGTCCTTCCATGACCTCCCAATCTCTGTGATCTCTCCTCCAAGTCCTCAGACCTCCAAGATATTTGTGTTTATCCAGTTCTGGGTTTTGGAGCTTAATTCATTCACCTTTGGAGGCCGCACCTTCCTCAGCCCAAGCCCTGGAATTCCCTCCATACGCCTCTTCACGTCATCTTGCTTTCCTCAATTTGATCTCTCCTTAGAATCTACCCCTTTGACCAAACATTTGACCTATTACCTTCTTGTGTGGCTGGATGTTTTGCTTTATATTGCTCTGTGAAATCTGATTATGTTAAAAGACAAATAAAATGCAATTCGAGTTCATTAATCAAAGGAATAGTGGAACAAGAGTGTGCAATTTAGTGTCACAAACTTGGCCCACCATCATTCAGTTGGACCATGCCTGATCTCATATTTTCATTTACCCACCTTGGTTCCTTGACCTTAATGCATTCACTGAACGAAAATCTAGCGATCTCAGTTCAGGTGATTTCAATTGAGCCCCTCCACCTCCCAGCCTCAAAGCCCTTTATATGACTCCAAATTTCCACAGCACTTGCATGTGAAGAATGCGTTTCTTAGCCAGTATTATATTAACATGTGTCCTCTTCCATTTATACCTCACCTCTTTGATCGTATCATTTTTTGCAAAATTTGGAGAACTCAGTGTGATCTTCATAGTATACAAAGGATATAGAGGGAGTGGAAAACTGCGAAAATTATTGATAATGTAATGAGACATTTTTAACAGGGATTCTTTATTCCACTGACATCAGGACTTTACAACCAGGAAGGGAAATTAAGGACAACAAAGGAACTATTTACAAATATATGCATTGAACAAAGCCTATATGCTACATTGGACGGAGGGGTTCTTTGTCTTTTTTCCTTGCCTTCCCCATCAATCCTCTTTCTTCAGCAAGAGTCCTGCAGAGCATAAATACCCAACTTCTGTGCTGAATTTTCTATGTTCTTACAAACCTGACTTCTGGTCCCAAGTATAGTCATAGAGTCGTGGAGTCATACAGCACGGAAACAGACCCTTTAGTCCAACCAGTCTAGGCCGAACAGAATCCCAAACTAAACTAGTCCCACCTGCCTGCTCCTGGCCCATTTCCCTCCAAATCTTTCCTATTCATGTACTTATCCAAATATATAAACTTAGGGATTATATTTCTCACCCAAATTTCTTTCTTATAAAATTTGATTTGAAAAATTAATTTTCTTTCTTTAATACTTATGTTGAACAATTGCCTCAGTTGAGGGCAAATTTCCTAGTCTTGACTAATTGACATTCTACCTGGAATCATTGGTTGCAAAACACACTCCTGTGGTGAATTTGTAACATTTTCATCAATGATGAATTTTCAGAGCGCCGTTGTGCTGCACATTATTAGCAGCTTGTCAATCACCTGCTATAATGTATTGATACAACCCGACAGAAAAGCAATAACAATTAAACTTGATACAGGTTAATCATAGTTCCTGGATTATTTCCCAAACCTCATAGACAGATGTAGAAAATTGCAACTTAAGATCTCACTCATGGTTTAATATCACAGCTGATAGTTTTAGATTCAACTCAAGTCTCCTGTACTCTCACGGGTAGGCACTCGGATAGTAACTGCCTTTTTGTCAAGCTGAGAGTCATAATACTGCTGAATAACATCTTAAATAACATATCACAATAATAAGACTTGCAAGTAGCAGCAGTTAAAAAGTACTAAAAAATATAGAAATTAATTTGGAGGTTACATGCTATTGATATATTTCAAATAAACTACCCTGTATGTTCTACCTGCTTCATTATAACCCAATGCTGCATTGAAGTCAATCAACTATTCTTAATTCACTCTTTATAAACTGTGAAACACTGTCCCATCTCCTCTTATGCAATCCACTTTGATGATCATAGCTGAATGCCATTTGAACATCCTGTCCTTCACTCTTTCACCAACTCTCTTAGACACCACCTTTAACTCTGAAGTATGATGATTTGTGGAGCAAACTTAAATTCTGAAAGCCAATTCCAACCTCCCTCCATTTTTCTATGAACAAGGAACTTGGAGGCCAACAGGATCCCATACATCTGCTGCTCCAGGTTGATAGGGTTTGGAGGAAATGCTCTGGTTTGTCCGTGGGTGCTACTCATGGCAAGCTCTGGATCATGCTGGCTGTGGTTCAAGTGGACTCCTTAGTCTTGGATGGTGCTCTTCCCATTTTAACAAGATTTTATCACCTCTTTCTCAGAAAATGTTTTTTTTTAATCATTTCTCAACCAAGTGGACAAGCAGACAACATGTTGCAACAGCATTATCACTTAACCTGTTAGAGTTGTTCACTGGATATGCTCAACAATCAGCTAGGCAAATGTAGCCTGTGGATGTTAATGCAAGTTTACAATAGATCTTGCGTTTATAGTCTGTAAATTAAGGAGATTTGCATTTACAAAGTAATGTAATTTTTTGAATAGTGAAATGTTCACTGTTCAATCCTTTTATGTTTTATTTTTATTTTTGTAATTGTCCGTAACTGTTATGAATTATGATTATTTGCTTTATTCGCATTGTCATCGAAATTTGGTACTTGCCACCATTTTATTAGTTCAGTGAATAATTTGTCTGTACTTCTATCTATCTATTGCTAGCTATCATCCATCCATCCATCATCAATGATAGATGGAATGATGTTTACAGAAACAATCATTTTGATTGTTGCCAGGTAAACGTCATGTATGACAAACTGAGGTTGCAAGGCCACGATGTTATATTCTTTGAGTTACACCTGATGGCATTTCATTTTGCAGAAGGTCATTCAAAATAAGTGAGGAAGAACTTCACTTCCACCTGGTGCCTCTGCCCTTTAAAATGAACCATCCTAAATGCAGACAAATGACATTAGCAGAAGTGAAGCTGCAAATCCGTCATGCTCATTAATGTTGGATGTGCCTCATAAAAGTGTATAAATGATAGGTTGCCATTCTATGAGAGCCACTCTGTCCTAAAGCCCAATAGCTTATTGATAGAAGGTCTATTTTGACTGAAGAAAGCGCATCACTCGGAATATATCAACAACAGAAAGAACGTATGTAAGATACTTAATGGACTGTAAGACAATCACCTCTATTTATAATTAAATCCCAGGACATCAACTTCAAGCATTAAACTGATTTTACCTTAATATTTATGCAGTGAAGAGTTTTATCGTTAGAACGAGGAGAGAATTTACAGATGGCAGACCATTCAAATGAATTAATATGTGTCACTGAGGAACAAGCAATAAAATATGCATCTGGTTTGAATCTCTGATACTGCACATTAGAATACATTAAATAGAGCAGAACGTTAAAAAAAATGATGCATTTAATGATTCAAAACTCAAACTATCTTGTGTGTTAATTTAGAAACTGCCTGCCTAGGGTTTTGTTTGATTCCAAAGGCTTACATCAGAAGGTCATTTGCACATTGTTCTTTCATCCCTGGTACAATCAGGACTGTTCCTCTGCTGACTATAAGAATGCGATGTAAAGTGAGGTATGATCATCACCAACATAGCACACACAAAGCACATAACCGATTCTTATTCAGTGCAAAAGACTGCCGTTCTCATTCCAAGCATTAGTCGTGTGTAAAATAGAAATGCCGTGCTGGTGTAGTAGCAAATGCTTTTGAAAGAAACACCTGCATTTCCTTCACATTTCTTCATGACCATTGAATAACTCAAACAGCTTTACAATGTAGAATTCCTGAAGTTCAGTTAATGTTGGCATGTCGGACATTTGGCAGCTAATTTGCTTACAGCAGGCTCCCAGAAAGTACAGTATCATAATGACCAGATTTGTTGGTTTTGTAATGTTGATGGAAGGGTAAACGTTGGCCCAGATGCCGGATATAATTCTCCCTGCTTTTCTTTGAAACAGTGCCAGGGGATCTTTAACGTGAACCTGAGAGGGGGTGGGGTGTCTGGTTAGCATCTCCTTCAGTAATGCAATGGCTCTCCCTGGGGTGATAGCGTTGGCTTTTGTGCTCAAGTCATGGGTGAGACTTTAAGCAGAATGTTGTGGAACAAAGGGCAAACTGGTCCACACTTGATGGCCCACATTGAACAATGGTGACCTCCTCCCCAAGCTTGAGATTAGGCACGGTGTTGAGCACAAGATAGGATGGAGCAACTAGGCTAGGCAAAAGTGAGGACTGCAGATGCTAGAAACCAGAGTTTAGATCAGAGTGGTGCTGGAAAAGCACAGCAGGTCAGGCAGCATCCGAGGAGCAGGAAAATCGATGTTTCAGGCAAAAGCCCTTCATCAGGAAGAACTAGGCTGTTACCGATCTTGGAGCTATAAGGAGGCAGGACATTTAGATTTAACAGTGAATAATTAGCCTAAAATAATAGTAAAGTCACCACAGTCTTATTGGATCATTGGGATTCTCCCATATCAGAGATGGAGATGGCTGATGGTGGTTTAACTTGATCGTCACCATCCTCAGGAAAAGGGAAGAGTTTGAAAAGGAAGAGTCCTTCAATAGACAAAACAACCCACGATCAGTAGGAGGTGTTTACAAAAAAAATTTAATGCTACATAGAATCTGTTTATCCTCCTGATGGACAACAGGTTTACTTGACAAAATTTTTTGATTTATATTGATTTATTGTTCTCAAATGCACCAGAGGTGAGGGTAATATATAATCAGATGAAAAAGCATGCAAACATGCAACAGATCACGCAAGGCAGATTGTGGTATTTGGAGGAGAGCAAATAATGGTGGTCATATCAATGAAAATAAGGAGATGTCAAATGTGTCAAATAATTATTGTGCATCAGAAATTGATCTGCATTTTGGATTTTATGTAAGTATATTGCAAGAAAATTAACTAAACTTAGTGTAAGCAGAACTACAGAAATGAAGAAAGTGATTCAACTAAAAAGTATCAAATTCATGAATTAATTGGTTAGGTCAGCGATGAAAACATTGCAGAGACCCTAACTATCATCTTGTGCTCAATGTTTAAACATTTCATTTAGGTTGTAGAATTGTTCATGTCAGTGTGCCATTTAAGAACATTGAGAGAGAGAATTATAGACCAGTTAACTGAACATCTGTTGTCCGGAAATCTGTCGAATCTATAATTATGGAGAGAGGTTACTGAACATTTTGAGATTTTTCAGCTGATCAGAGATTAACATTAATCTGAAAAGGCTATATTGTGCCTGACAAACATGATTGAATTTTTCTTGAGGAGTTGACTGAAGCAGAAATGTCTCTGGATGTTAGTTATGTGACCTTACAGAAGGCATTTGATAAGGTCCCTCAGAAGAGACCTTTAATTGAAGTTGATGCGCTTCGAATTGAAGGCAAGTTATTGACCAGGTTAGGATTTTGGCTGAGCAGTGGATAGTGAGTGTGGATAATGGGCATGTAATTGGTAATGGTGTGATGCAAGCATCTGTGTTGGGCCTTCACTTATTCATCGCATTCAATAACAATTTTAACGATGCGATAAAAAAAATCCAAATTTGCTGATGCCACAAAGATAGATAGCAGCGTAAGCAATGTACATGGAAGTGTACAATCTCAGAGAGATATTAATAAGTGACTATGGCAAATGCATTTCAATGTTGACTAATCTCCACTTTGCATCTAAAATGGATGAAAATGTATAGGTCCCGTTCCTAACTTTTCAAAGTCTAGAAACTGTGGGGAAGGAAGCCAGAGGCATAAAAACCAGTGTGAGGCCCACATTGCATCCTTTGGGGAACACCCACCCGACTATAGAATTCCTCTAGTGCACAAAGAAACCAGTTGGCAAATTCAATCTACACCAACTGTCTGAAGAGCATCCCACCCATAGCCAGCCCCATACCCTATCTTTGGTCTGGAGGGAAGGTCTTATGAGGAAAGACAGAGACTTGGGTCTGTTTTCATTGAAAAGAAGAAGGCTAAGGGGGGATTTGATAGAGACATATAGGATTATCAGAGATTAAATTGTGCAAGTCCTTTTCTGAGGATGATGACATCAGCTTAACTACAAATTGAGGAGTGATAGATTTAAAACAGATGTCAGAGGCAGATTCTTTACACAGAGAGTGCTGAGGGCGTGGAATGTCCTACCTGCCAGTGTAGTTAACTCAGCCACATTAGGGAGATTTAAAACAATCCTTGAATGATGATGTGATAGTGTAGGAGGAAGAGCTTAAGATTAGTTCACAGGCCGGCACAACATCAAGGGCAGAAGAGCCTGTTCTGCGCTGTATGGTTCTGTGTTCTATGTTCTGGGGCCACTCTCAGTCCTAGGCTCCATCGCTTGTCCTCCTCCTGGCATTGGCACTTCCAGCCAGACAGCCAGTTTATGGGGTCGTGCCCAGCCATACCGGAGTCAGTGGGAGCCTTGGCCTCCTCCATGGGTGGCCCTACATCTCCCACCCGCCCGATACCCTCTAGCCACAGCAACTTCACTGCCCGCTCCTGTCCCAGTACAGCCTCCTGTGATTAGACCACACTTGGAACATTGTGTCCATTGTGCTCCCCTCATTATAGGAAAGATGTGGAAGCTTTCGAGATGATGCAGAGGAGATTTACCAGGATGCTGCCTGGACTGGAGGACATGTTTGATGATGAAAGTTTGAGGGAGCTGGGATTTTTCTCAGTGGAGTGAAGAAGGATGAGAGGTGACTTGATAGAAGTGTACAAGATGATGAGAAGCGTAGATGGAGCGGATGGCCAGAGACTTTTTCTCAGGATGGAAATGGTTATCACAAGGAGGCATAATTATAAGGTGATTGAATGAAGGTTCAGGGGAGATGTCAGTGCTAGGTTTTTTACACAGACAGTGATGGGTACCTGGAATGCACTGCCAGCAGTGGTTGTAGAGTCATAAACATTCAGGACATTTAAGTGACTCTTGGATAGGCACATGGATAATAGGAAATTGAAGGGTATGTAGGTCAGTTTGGTCTCAGAGCAGGATAAAGGCCGGCACAACATTGAGGGCCAAAGGGCCTGTAATGTGCTATACTGTTCCATGTTCTATGTTCTATAAATAACATGATTTTGATTTTCAAAACCTGGTTTTCTGTTCTGATACTGTGTTTTGATCGTGTGGGTATCAGTGTCAGGTGGAAACAAATGTGGCAACTTCAGTTATTACCAGTACTTCTGCATAATCGTGACCAACTGTTTATTATGGGAAACCCTGAGAGACACGATTCATTGCTACAATTAGCACGCCCCCTCCACCCTTGCATACATCGCCTGTTACTTTACCCAATTAACCCTCTCACCACCATTTTTGCCTAAAACCCGATGCTTCCAAAAATTTGCCTTGGTATCAGCTTTGGCTCAGCGTAACACTTACACCTCAGAGTCAGAAAGGTATGAGTTCAAGACCTGCTCCAGAAACATCAGCAGATCATCTAGAATGAAGTTAGCATTAATAATACTGAAGAGTGTATTATTGTTGGGTGTGTGTTGACTATCCGAGGAGAAATGAATTGAAAAAGTCCTACTTGTCATGAAAGTTGGAGGGGAGAGCTCGCCAGGTAAAAATGAAACGAGAAATTGCTGGCAAAACTCAGCAGGTCTGGCAGCATCCAGATAGAGAAGTGGAGAGAGAAACAGAGCTAATATTTTGAGTCCAGTGACTCTTCTTCAAAACCTACTGTGTTCTTTGTTTTATTTTAGGCTGTTACTTATGTCCTAACCAACGTTCATTCCCCAATGAATAACTTCAAAAGAAAATGATCAGATCACGTATTACAGTTCTATCTGTGGGACATTCCTGTGTATAAATTAGAAGTCACACAACACCGGATTATAGTCCTAAAGGTTTATTTCAAATCACAAGCTTTTGGGGCACTGCTCCTTCATCACCTGAAGTGGAGGGAAGCGTACAGGCACAGAATTTATATGCAGAGAGATAATGGCAAGATAATTCCAGGTAATTGAGACTGTCAAAAGATAAGTACAAATGGTGTGGATGGATGTCGACAGGCTGAGTAACAAGTCTTTGCAGGTGACCAAAAGTCTTCAACTTGTCATTGATCAATCTTGTCAAGGTCATCCCCACTCCACTTCTTGCCTTCAGACAGCCAGCTAACCTCAAACAGACCATCGCTCCTAGCAAAAAAAAACCACCCAGCTTTAGGAGAATAGTGACCTGATCCTCTGCAAGACATGTCAGATCATCGACATGGATACTACCGTCACATGAGGGAACACCACCCACCAGATACACGGTACGTACAGATATGATTCGTTGTCTACCTCATAAGCTGCAGGAAAGGATGCCCTGAGGCATGGTACATTGTCAAGACCATGTATGACAACGGGTGAAAGGACATTGCACAACAGGGATGTTCCCTCCCAGTTGGAGAACACCCCAGTGGTCAAGGACATTCAGCCTCCGATCTTCAAGTAAACGTTCTCCAAGCCAGCCTTCAAGATACACAACAATGCAGAATCACCGAGCAGAAACTGATAACCAAGTGCTGCACGCATGAGAATAGCCTCAACCATGATCGTTGGTTCATCTCGCACTACATGTAACATCACTGGACTGCTCTATATTTGTAAAATCTTCCTTACTGTTATGTTTTGACACCATTGTCTTGACAACTTGTTATGATCTCTCTTCCTTAATTATTTTGCACAGTTTTGGATTACTTGTTACTTTGGTTAAACCCTTGGCATGCAACTCTGATACTTACCATGTTATTCCAGCCATTTAGCTTGTCTCTAGCACCACCTTATTTTGAATCTTTTTTATAATTATCTCTCTGCCTTAATTAATCGGATTATAGGTCATCCCTTCCCTTGCTATTCAGCTGTTGACACTTTGCTCACACCGTCTGACACTTTTGATCACCTGCAGAGACTTGTTACTCAGCCTGTCAACATTCCACTCACACCATTTGTACTTAACTTTTGACACTCTTAATTAACCTAGAATTATCTTGCCATTGTCTCTCTTCATATAAATTCTGTGCCTGTGCACGTCCCTCCACTTCATGTGATGAGTGTTCCGAAAGCTTATGATTTCAAATAAACCTGTTGGACTATGACCTGGTGTCATGTGACTTCAAACTCAATTATACAGGATACTGGAAAGAATGCATCTGGAGTATTGTGTACAGTAGAGAGAAACCTCGATTATCCGAATACTTTGGGTGGGGAGTATTTTATTCAGATAATCAAATGTTTAGATAATTGAATGCTGGAAAACACAGTTTAGCCAAGCATCAAGATCTTGCGACCTTGTCTGGATAATTGAGGTTCCTCTGCATTGGTTTCCTTATTTATGGAAGGATGTAAATACATTGGAAGTAGTTCAGAGAAGGTTTATGAGACTAATGTCTGGAATTACCTGACATTGCTTCTATTTACTGGTAGTTGAGAAAAGTAAGAGGTGACTTAACAATTCTGAGAGGGTTCGATGTGGAGAAGATGTTCCTTTATAGAGCATAGAACGTAGAACATAGAACAATATAGCGCAGAACAGACCCTTCAGCCCTCGATGTTGCGCCGACCTGTGAACTATTCTCAACTGGTCCCCCTACACTATCCCAAAATCATCTATGTGCTTATCTAAGGATTGTTTAAAACTCCCTAATGTGGCTGAGTTGACTACATTAGCAGGTAGGGCATTCCACGTCCTTACCACTCTCTGCATAAAGAACCTGCCTCTGACATCTGTCTTAAATCTATCACCCCTCAATTTGTAGTTATGCTCTCTGGTGCAAGCTGACGTCATCATCCTAGGACTAAGTATTTCACTGTCTACCCTATCTAATCCTCTGATCATCATGTATGTCTCTATCAAATCCCCCCTTAGCCTTCTCCTTTCCAATGAGAACAGACCCAAGTGCCTCAGCTGAAGGAACTGAATGGTTGACTCTTGCTCCTTGTTGAGATGCCAGTCTGTCAGTTAGCAAAAGTGCTCAATAAGCAAAAGTCAGCATTTGTTTACTTAGAATCACAGATTCATAGAGATTTACAGCACGGAAACTGACCCATTGGTCCAACTCATCCATGCCAACCAGATATCCCAACCCAATCTAGTCCCATTTATCAGCACTTGGCCCATATCCCTTTGAACCCTTCATATTCCTATATCCATCCAGATGCCTTTTAAATGTTGTAATTGTATCAGCCTCCACCACTTCCTTTGGCAACTCATTCCATACACATACCACCCTCTGTGTGAAAATGTTGCCCCTTAGTTTCCGTTTATATTTTTCCCCTCTCACCCTAAACCTATGCCCTCTAGCTCTGGACACCCCCCACCCCATGGAAAAGACTTTGTCTATTTACCCTATCCATGCCCCCATGATTTTATAGACCTCTTTAAGGTCTTGTGCTTTTTTTTGCCTGATGACACATGATGTGGTATCTTCCTTCTGCTGTTTCCACATCCAGCGACGATGCTCTGGGTTGTGTAAGACCATAAGACATAGTAGTAGCAGTAGGCCATTCAGCCCATCAGGTCTTCTCTGCCATTCAATGAGATCATGGATGATCTGATAATCTTCAGCTCCACTGTCCTTCCTTTTCTCGATAACCTTCAATTCCCTTAATGATTAAAAATCTGTCTATCTCACCTTGAATATACGTAATAATACAGCTTCAACAGCCCTCTGGGCTGAAGAATTCCACAGATTCACAATCCTTTTAGAGGAGAAATTCCTCCTCATCTCTGTCTTAAATGTGTGACCCCTTATTCTGAGAATATTTCCTGCTGGTCCCAGACTTTCCCGCAAGGGGAGACAACTTCTCCATTTCTACCCAGCCAAGTCCTCAATGAATTTTACATGTTTCAATAAGGTCACTGTACTCAATCTCTCCTCATAAAACAGTCCCTCATTTCCAGTGTCAGCAACATGGACAGTTTCCGGACTTATGGGCTGTGACCCACCAGGAGAACTCACAAGTTTGGGGGAGGGGAGGTGAAAGTGGGTACATCATTGAGTATTGCTGCAGTACTCAACAATTGAAGCACGAGTCTACCACTTACTGAGGGTCTACTGCTGACTAAGAGAGTGATCATAGTCACGGGGTGCTGGTGGGCAGGTTAACAAAAAGAATCTAATTTTGCTGTTGGTTGTAGGTTAGATTCCCTACAGTGTGGAAACAGGCTACATGGTCCAACACGTCCACACCGACCCTCTGAAGAGTAACCCACCCAGACCCATTTCCCTCTAACTAGTGCACCTTTGGGTAATTTAATATGGCCTATTCACCTGACCTGCACTCTTTGGATTGTGGGAGAAAACCAGAGCACCCGGAGGAAACCCACACAGACACAGGGAGAATGTGCAAACTCCATCAGACAGTTGACCAAGGCTGGAATTGAACCCAGGTCCCTTATGGTGTGAGGAAGCAGTGCTAACCACTGAGCCACCATACCTGTACATTGTATTTAGCAGAATTCAATCCCTCGGAATAGACAAAACAACGAGGCAAGTGTTTGATTACTGTGTTCAGTAACCAAGTGAATGTTAAGGGGAAATGGTTAGATTCTCACTTATTTGGGATGCTTATTGCCTTGCACTTGTGTTGCAAGATTTTGTTTGGCACTTATCAGGCCAGGTCCAGATGTTACCCAGACTGCTTCAGTATCTGAGGAGTTGAAAATCACAAGTGAACATCCCTACTTCTGACTTTATATTGGAGGGAAGTTCATTGATAAAACAGCTGAACTATCAGCACCAGCACACCACCTGGAGACATTCATCAGAGATGTCCAAAGGCTGAGGTAATGTAACCTCCAATAACTACAACCATTTCTCATTGTCCTTGGTATGATTCCAAGCAGTGGAGAGTTTTTAGTCTGATTCCCATTGTTTCCAGGAGAAAGTGATAACTGCAGATGCTGGTGATCAGAATTGAGAATGTGGTGCTGAAAAAGCACAACAGGTCAGGCAGCATCTGGGGAGCAGGAAAATCAATGTTTTGGCATAAGTTCTTCATCAGGAATGAGGTTCGTGGGCCAGGGGGCTGAGAGATAAATGAGAGGGGTTGGGATTGGGGAGAAGATAGCTGAGAATGCGATAGGTAGATGAAGGTGAGGGAGAAGGTGATAGGTCGGAGAGGAGGGTGGAGCGGACAGATGGGAAAGGTGATCGACAGGTCAAGACGGCGGTGCTGAGTTGGAGGCTTGGGACTAGGATAAGGTGGGGGGATGGGAAATGGGGAAGCTGGTGAAATCTACATTGACCCCATGCCATTGGAGGATCCTAAGGCAGAAATTGAAGCATTCTTCCTCCAGGGGTTGGGTGGTAAGGGTTTGGCGATGGAGGAGGCCCAGGACCTGCATGTCCTTGGGGGAGTGGGAGGGGGAGTTGAAGTGTTCAACTACAGGGTGGTGGGGTTAGTTGGTGTGGGTGTCCCTTCACCTCCTTCTGTACCTGACAGAAATTTAACTGTACCTCCACCAATGTCATCTACTGTATCTGTTGAACCCAATGTGGACTCCTCTGTATTGGGGAGACAGGACATCAACTTGCGGATCGTTTCAGAGAACATCTCTGGGACACCCGCACCCACCAACCCCACCACCCTGTGGCTGAACACTTCAACTCCCCCACTCACTATGCCAAGGACATGCAGGTCCTGGGTCTCCTCCATCGCCTAACCCTTACCACCTGATGCCTGGAAGAAGAACGCCTCGTCTTCTGCCTTGGGACCCTGCAACATTGTGGATTTCACCAGTTTCCCCATTTCCCCTCCCCCCACTTATCACAGTCCTCAGCCTCCAACTTAGCACCGCCCTCTTGATCTGTCCTTCATCTTTCCCATCTATCCGCTCCATCCTCCTCTCCAACTTATCATCTTCTCCACCATCTACCATCTATCTGTTGCAAGCCAGCCCACAAGCCTCATTCCTGATGAAGTGCTTATGCCTGAAACATTGATTCTCCAGCTCCTCGGATGCCGCCTGACCTGCTTTGCTTTTCCAGCACCATTGTTTCCAATTTTGCTCAGGCTCCTTGATGCTATTATCTGGTGAAATGTTGCCTTGACTTCAAAAAAAGTCAACTCAGCTCCAAAATTAAGTTCTTTTTTTTATCCATGTTTTGAAGAAGTATGTAGTAAGTTCTGGAGCCTGTAGCCATGGAAGAATCCACGCTGAGCATCATTGAGCTAATACTGCTGAATAAGTGCAATTTGATAGCACTGCCTGCTTACTTAAGAGGGCCTTAATATAATGACAAACTATTGAACTCGATGGTTTTATGTTGGCAGGATGATCTCCATAATGATCTTTAAGGAGAGCTTTTGGCGAGGGGGATCAACTTGAAAATAACTGGAATTGTACATTAAAGGACAAAACAAGATCGGAAAATGCTGCAGTCATTCAGCAGATCAGACACAGATGATCAAAGTATTACATCAGACCTTTGTTCAGTCTGACCCACTGAGAAATACTTGTCTTTCTTGTCCTTGATTTTTAGATGAAACAGCTCAATGTTGTTGTTCCCTGTGCCAAAAGACTTCTTGCACTACAGCATCCTTGATTGATAGTGCTTTGAACAGTTTCAGCAGGTTTAGTGCATAATGGGAGTACTCCTCCATTGTCTGACAGTATCAGGAGATATCACATGCTGGATAACGGAAAGCAGAGGTTAATTGGAAATTGTTTAAAATTAAACTTCAGTCATACAAATGATGTGACCATGCAGCTAAGATGAATGTATCTTTACAGAGATCCTACCCAGGGATAACTTTTTATGGTGGTCATTTTCTATTATGATCACTTTCTGTGGTATTCACTTTCTTGAAAGATCTGATTGGCTGTTCTGTGCGGAGTTCTCTTCTGCTTTTATTTTGATTAATGATGAATGTCTGAGCCTGCATTTATATCGTACTTTTCATGATATCCAGACCTGAAACATCTGAAAACCAGTGATCTGCTGTTGAAGTACAGTCACTGTGGGAAATGTGGCTGCCAATTTGAGAAAGTGAGAACTGCAGGTGCTGGACATCAGAGTCGAGAGTGTGTAGTGCTGGAAAGACACAGCAGGTCAGGCAGCATCTGAGGAGCAGGAGAATCAA
The DNA here is from genome assembly GCF_020745735.1 of Hemiscyllium ocellatum. Classification (NCBI taxonomy): domain Eukaryota; kingdom Metazoa; phylum Chordata; class Chondrichthyes; order Orectolobiformes; family Hemiscylliidae; genus Hemiscyllium; species Hemiscyllium ocellatum. Next base: position 120,713,597 of record NC_083405.1, on the reverse strand, counting down.
CGTTTCAGGCAGAAGCCCAGGAATGCAATGTGAGGTCAAGTTTAGGAATTTTAGTTGTCTTTGTGAGACTGAGCTTGTGCTTTGCACATGATTTTAATTCTCCAGACAGAACCTTAAGCCAAATTTTACTCCAAAATGTTGCCTTAAAAAAATCGTTATGAATTGAAAGGTTTTTTTTTAATGTGAGATGTGGGTCTCACCAAAAAGGCCAGCATTTCTTGGTTATTTATAATTGCCCCGGGAGGGGTGGGTCACCTCCTTGAGCCACTGCAGTACTGGGGTATAGGGACACGTTTCGAGTGCTTAGGAAGGGAGATCCAAGATTTTGACCAAACAATAGTGAAGGAAAGATGAGTCTTGAAGGGACTCACTCTTCAAGAGGTGAGTGCAGGAGGTGATGCTGCTGTCTTTGTCCTTCCAACTGTTGCAGGTTGGGTTTTGAAACTAATGTCTGAGGAGAATCAGCGAATTGCTACAGTGCTTCCCGTAAAGTAATTGGTATGCACGACAGGGAGAGCAATCTCAGCTGCAGATGACATTGAAATGAGGCGGGGATTCCAGAATCCTGTACTTTATTTGTGTAAAATACTCAACCCTCCTCTTCCGCGGGAAATTTGAACTATTTATTTTATTTCGAAGTCTTGCAGTGAAAAGGTGCAATCAGCGCTGAGGCGTAATCTCCTTATGAAATGATGCAGATTGGAATGCAGGTGGGACGAGATTGGTTTGGGATATCTGGTCGGCATGGACAAGTTGGACCAAAGGGTCTGTTTCTGTGCTGTACATCTGACTCACCTCTGGCATATCGGGACATTGCTTAGCAGCAGTTATCATGTTAATTTTGCTTTGCTTCCACAGGATGTGGGAGCAAAAGCAGGCCATTCAGCCCATCAAGTCTACCCTGTCATTCACTGAGATTCACTTGATAATCTTCAACTCCGTTTTCCTGCCTTTTCCCTGTAGCTTCGATTCCTTTACTGATGAAAAAATCTGTCAACATCAGCCTGGAAGAAACTTAATGAGCTAGCCTCTACAGTCCTCTGCGGTAAAGAATTCCACAGATTCACACCCTCTGTAAGAAGAAATCCCTCCTCACCTCCGTCTGAATTATGAGACCCCTTAATCTGCTGTTATGCCCTCTAGATTCTCCCTCTATACCATATCCCCACTGTCAAGTCCTCTAAGAGTCTTGTACATTTAAATAAGGTCCTCCCTCATTCTTCTACATTGCAATGAGTACAAGCCCAATCTACTCAGCTTCTTCTCTTAAGACAGTCCCCTCCATACCCAGGATCAGCGAAGTGAACATATTCAGGAATGCCCCCATTCCAAACAGTTTTTTTTCCATAGAGAAGGGGCCCAAAATTGTTCATTGTCAAATTTGAATCCTTTGCCCATTGTGAATTATGCAGAACACAACACAACCCCCTTTGTGAACAGACACAATTCCACTTGAAGTCTGGTAGGTTTGAGGATCATAACGAAACACACCCTAGACAGATGGATCTGAATCTGAATATAGAATATTGAAATTAAGTTGTATTTATGATATTTTAATAACTCGTATGTATTCAATGCTGCATAGCTGGATTTTCCAGGACTTGGAAAATCCAGAAGTAAAGAAGAATCAGCAGGTCCCTGGCAGCAATCTGCTGTTGTGCAAAGTTTGACTCTTGTACAGTGTGCTTCACTTTTCATCTGGGCAGTAGATTAAAAATGAGGCACTCACAAATGTCGCTCAGGAGTATGTGACCAAGGTTTAGCTCTACAATGTTATCTGGGACACACATTTACCCTGCTAAAGTGTGTCTAGTCCAAAAGTAATTAACTGAAGAAAATTTGTACCAAACATCACACAACTGGGTTGCAATCACCTTGCATGATATCAATAATGAATGCATTAGCACACTCAGATGAATTTCTTTTCCAGTTCACTGGAACTATACTGGGCTTTAATCTGATGCACGGATGACAAGCACACAACCATTGGAGCAGAAATAGACCATGCAGCCCTGTGAACCTTCTGCAACATTATAGATCTTACTATTTAGCTTTCTTAGAACAAAAAGAACAAAGAAAATTTACAGTCCAGGAACAGGTCCTTCGGCCCTCCAAGCCTGAGCCGATCCAAATGTACCATCTAAAACTGTCGGTCAATTCCTAAGCATCTGTATCCCTCTGCTCCCCACCTACTCATGCATTTATCCAGACGCATCTTAAATGAATCTACCATGCCTGCCTCTACCACCTCTGCTAGCAACACGTTCCATATGCCCACTACCCTCTGCGTGAAATACTTGCTGCGTGTATCCCCCTTAAACTTTCCACCTCTCACTTTGAAACTGTGACCTCCCATTACTGAATCCCTCACCTGGGAAAAAGTTTGTCTCTATCCACCCTGTCTATACCCTTCATGATTTTGTAAACCTCAATCAGGTCCCCTTCAATCTCCTTTTTTCTAATGAAAATAAACCTAACTTACTTAACCTTTCTTCATAGCTAGCACCTTCCACACCAGGCAACATCCTCGTAAACCTTCTCTGTACCTTCTCCAAAGCGTCCACATCCTTTTGGTAATGTGGCAACCAGAACTGTACACAATATTCAAAATGTGGCCGAACCAACGTCTTGTACAATGTTAACATGACTTGCCAGCTCTTATACTCAATATGAAGGCAAGCATACTATATGCCTTCTTGACCACTCTATCCAGCTGTGCAGCAACCTTCAGTCTACAATGCACCTGCATTCCCAGATCTCTCTGCCCATCAACTTTTCCAAAGGCTCTTCCGTTCATTGTATAATTCGCTCTAGAATTAGTCTTGCCTAAATGCATCACCTCACATTTGTCTGGATTGAAATCCATCTGCCACTTTTCCACCCAACTCTCCAGTCTATCTATATCCGCCTGTATTCTCTGACAGTCCCTTGTGCTTTCTGCTACTCCACCAATCTTTGTGTCATCTGCAAACTTGCTGATCATACCAACAGTGCCCTCTTCCAGATCATTGATGTGTATCATTGATATCATTTTACTATGTAATCCCAAATAGCATAATCAGAGGTGATATTTTTGAAACATATTAGATCTGAAGGGGACTGAATATGTGGATGAATTGCATTCCAGGCTGCTGGAAATTGCCTCTCAGAGCAAGGGGAAGGTGCCAGAGGACTGGAAGACGGTTAATGTGGTTCCACTTTTTATGAGGGGTGGTCGACATGAACCAGGAAATGACAAACTGGTGCCCAGTCAGTGATAGGAAAACTATTGGAGAAAATTCTGAAGGAGCAAATTATTACCCACTTGGAAAGGCATAGGTTAGTTACAGATAGTCAGCATGGCTTTGTCTGAGGGAGGTCATGCTTAACAAATTTGTTCGAACTTTTTGAAAATGTGGTCAAGTGTGTGAATGAGGGCAGTTCCGCGAATGTAATTTATATAGATTTTAGCAAAGCTTTTAACGAGGTTCTCCATCGGAGATTGATTGATTGTGAAGGTTAAAGCACATGGAATTATGGGAAATGTGGCAAGACGGATCAGAAATTGCCTTAGTAACAGCACCCAAAGGGTAGAAGGCTGTTTGAATGACTGGAGGCCGGTGTCCAGCAGTGTACCAGAAGGAACAGTACTGGGACCCTTATTGCTTGTTATATACAGAAATGAGATGAAGATTTGTGGGGGAAATGTTAAGCAGATCTTCCTATGATTCCAGGATTGATTGAGCAGTTAATAGAGAAAACGATGTTTTCAGGTTACAGGAAAATATAGATGGATTGGTCACATGGGGAGATCAGTGGCAGATGGCAGATAGGTGTGAAGTGATGCACTTTGGAAGAAAAAATAAGATGGGAGAGAATTTAATGAGAGGCAGGACATAGGGTGGCTTAGAGGAACAGTGAGATGTTGGGATAATTATTCACAGATCCCTGAAGTTGGCACTGCACATGAATGGGATGGTTAAGAAGGGATATGGGAGGCTTGCTTTCATCAGTCTGTAGCAGAGTACAAGAGCAAGGAGATAAGGTGGGAGCACTACAGAGCATTGGGCAGGCCACAGCTGGAGCACTGTGTGCAATTCTGGTCACCTGACTACAGGAAGGCTATGATAGCACTAGACAGGATACGGAGGAGGTTCACCAGGATGCTCCCTGGGTTGGAGAAATTGTGGTTAGGGAGAGACTAGATAAGCTCGATTGTTTTCTCGAGAGCAGAGAAGAGCCTATGGGGACATGATTGAGGCATATAAGATTACGAGTGGTATGGACAGGGTGAATAGAGAGCAACTGTTCCCCTGGTTGAAGGGCCAATCATTAGAGGGCACAGTTTTGGGTAAGGGGCAGGAAATTCAGAGGGGATTTGAGAAAAAAGCTTTTTCACTAAGCAGGTCGTGGGAATCTAGAATGTACTGCCTGAGAAAGTCATGGCACCTGGAAACCTTACATTTCAAAACTTTTTGGATGACCACTTCAACAAGCATAACATTCAAAGATATGGGACAAGTGCAGGAAATTGGGATTAGTGCCCCTTTGGTTATGTTGGTGCTGACTCAATGGGTCAAAGGGTCTTTCTGTGCTGTATGATTCTAAAAGGCAGAAATTAGATTTCAAAAAATATACAGAATTGGCTCAAGGGTAGAAGAGGGTGGTGGTGAAGGGTTGTTTTTCAGACTGGAGACCTGTGACCAGTGGAGTGCCACAAGGATCAGTGATGGGTCTTCTACTTTTCGTCATTTACATAAATGATTTGGATGTGAGCATAAGTGGTACAGTTAGTAAGTTTGCAAATGACACCAAAATTGGAGGTGTAGTGGACAGCAAAGAGGGTTACCTCAGATTACAACAGGATCTGGACCAGATGCGCAAATGGACTGAGAAGTGGCAAATGGAGTTTAATTCAGACAAATGTGAAGTGTTGCATTTTGGGAAAGCAAATCTTAGCAGGACTTGTACACTTAATGGTCAGGTCCGAGGGAGTGTTGCTGAACTAAGATACCTTGGAGTGCAGGTTCGTAGTTCCTTGAAAGTGGAGTCGCAGGTAGATAGGATAGTGAAGAAGGCGTCTGGTATGCTTTCCTTTATTGGTCAGAGTATTGAGTACAGGACTTGGGAGGTCATGTTGTGGCTATACAGGACGTTAGTTAGGCCACTGTTGGAATATTGCGTGCAATTCTGGTCTCCTTCCTATCGGAAAAATGTTGTGAAACTTGAAAGGGTTCAGAAAAGATTTACAAGGATGTTGCCAGGGTTGGAGGATTTGAGTTATACGGAGAGGCTGAACAGGCTGGGGCTGTTTTCCCTGGAGTGTCGGAGGCTGAGGGGTGACCTTATAGAGGTTTACAAAATTATGAGGGGCATGGATAGGATAAATAGACAAAGTCTTTTCCCTGGGTTGAGGGAGTCTAGAACTAGAGGGCATAAGTTTAGGGTGAGAGGGGAAAGACATAAAAGAGACCTGCGGGGCAACTTTTTCACACAGAGGGTGGTACATGTATAGAATGAGCTGCCAGAGGAAATGGTGGAGGCTGGTACAATTGGAACATTTAAGAGGCATTTGGATAGGTATATGAATGGGAAGGGTTTGGAGGGATATGGGCCGGGTGCTGGCAGATGGGACTAGATTGGGTTGGACCGAAGGGTCTTTCCATGCTGTACATCTCTATGACTCTATGACTCTATTTTCCCAATAACAGATGTTAATCTAACTATTACCTGTTTTTGTCTTCTTTTCTTGTTAAATAAAGGTATTAAATTTAATTTTCAAATTCCCTGAGGCTTTTCTAGAATCTAGGGATTCCTGGATAATTGCCTCCAGACCATCTGCAATTTAAAACCTGAGGATTTTAATTGAGTCAGAGGATCAATACATAATTAGATCTAAGGGGATAAAATTAAAATATTTTGTGTCAGGAATACTAACATTAAAGAGATTGGGATCATATTTAATGATAATATTGTGTAACCTAATAATAATATTAATAAATAGGAACATGGGGATACAAACTAAAGCTGCATAAATATGAAATTTGTGTACAGGTATAAAGATATATTTATATGCCCGAGGGGAAGTGATCTCTAAACTTAGTGACCTTGGAATAAGCCCCACTTTGTGCAACTGGATCCTCGGTTTCCTGACCCACAGGCCACAATCAGTGAAGAATGGGGACAATATTTCATCCTCACTAACACTCAACACTGGAGCCGCCCCTCATTCCCCTACTGTACTCACTGTATACCCATGACTGCATCATCAAATACCAGACTAATGCCATTTACTAATTCGCTGATGACACCACCATAGTTGGTCAACTCTCAGATGGTGATGAAACAGACTATAGATGGGAGGTGGAAAACCTGGTAAAATGGTGCACTGAGAACAAACTAGCTCTCAGTGCTGGCAAAACCAAGGAACTCAGTATTGGCTTTCAGTAGTATGTTACTCATGCACACCCGACACATTAACAGCATAAAGGTGGAACGAGTGGAGAGTGTCAAATTCCTGGGAGCGGTCATCAACAACAAGCTTTCTTGGACTCTTCATGTGGATGCACTGGTTACAAAGGCCCAACAATGTCTTTTCTTCCACAGGCAATTGAGGAAATTTGGCATGACGGCGAATACCCTTGCCAACTTTTATAGTTGTTAGGATTAGAATGATGCTGGAAAAGCACAGCAGGTCAGGCAGCATCCGTGGAGCAGGAAAATCTCTTCATCAGGAATGAGGCAGGGAGCCTCCGGGTGGAGAGATAAATGGGACGGGAGGTGGGGCTGGGGAGAAGGTAGCTGAGAGTGCAATAGGTGAATAGAAGTGGGGATGGAGGTGATAGGTTGGAGAGGAGGGTCGAGCAGTTAGGTGGGAAGGAAGATTGACAGGGTGGGACAGATCAGGAGGACAGTGTTGAGCTGGAAGGTTGGAACTGGGGTCAGGTGGGGGGAGGGGAAATGAGGAAACTGGCGAATTCTACATTGATGCCCTGGTATTGAAGGGCCCCGAGGTGGAAGATGAGACGTTCTTCCTCCAGGCATCAGGTGATGAGAGATTGGCAGTGGAGGAGGCCCAGGATCTGCAAGTCCTCGGAAGAATGGGAGAGGGAGTTGAAATGTTCGGCCACGGGGTGGTGGGGTTGATTGATGTGGGTGTCCTGGAGATGTTCTCTGAAGCGCTCTGTGAGTAGGCATCCAGTCTCCCCAATGTAGAGGAGACCACATCGGGAGCAATGGATACAATAAATGTCATGTGTGGAAGTGCAAGTGAAACTTTGATGGGTGTAGAAGGCTCCTTTGGGCCCCTGGATGGAGGTGATGGGGGAGGTGTGGGCGCAGGTTTTGCAATTCCTGCAGTGGCAGGGGAGGGTGCCAGGAAGGGAGGGTGGGTTGTAGGGGGGCGGGGACCTGACCAGGTAGTCACAGAGGGAACGGTCTCTGTGGAAAGCAGATAGGGGTGGGGAGGGAAATATATCCCTGGTGGTGGGGTCCATTTGGAGGTGACGGAAGTGTCCCTGTGTGGGTTTCCTCCTGCCGTCGAAAGATGTTTGGGTTAGGTGGCTTGGTCATGGGAAATTCGGATATACAGGGATAAGGTAGGGGGGTGGGCCTGAGTGGGATGCTCTTCAGAAGGTTATGCAGATGCAGTGGGCTGAATGGCCTGCTTCCACATGTGGGGAGTCTGAATTTATGGAAAACAAAGTTATTATCATATGTAAACATCATAGATCTGGAAGGAGAAAGATTGCAGAAATAGATTTCTTTGAAAAAAAATGCAAAAGGGAAATATTTACTGGGCTATGGAGAAGAACAGGGTTATGGGAATAATTGGGTAGTTAATTAGCTGCTGCATGGAGTGTATGGGCTGAATGGCCTCCTTTTTGTTCCATATCATTCAAAGATTCCACAGAAGAAGGACTTATCAAGAGGGACAAGCTATTCAACATTCGTGGATTCTGACAGTAACAAACCATAACATTTTCAAAGTTCCAATTGCAGTGATAAAAAAATAATCCAATGTCTTGATTTCTTTATGATATGTGACAGATTGCAATGGCCCTGCAGGCATTTTACAATGAAACAACAAAAGCCTTCTTAAAGATCAATAGAAATCAGTGCCTCTGCTCTGAAAATGCCTATGCTCTTCCTGCACTCTTAAGTAATCCTCTTAATTTCCCCTTTCCTTTGGAGCAGTCCTCCTGGAAATGGCCAGTATTGTTTGTGGGGGTTGGGGCAGAGTGGGGAAATCACAATGTCAGTACTACCTGCAGTCACACCACCCCAGAGAGGAATCTGGAGCATGCTCCTGGATATGAGTTATGTTGGAACTGTTCCAACATTGCTCCTGGAGTGTAACTGTTGTGAGCTGAGGTGTTCATTGCAGGACTGAACTTCATGATACTGAGTGGTGGCTTTCACTTGGAACGTTAGAGGAAAAGATGTTCTTTTTTTTAAAATCTCCTCCCTGTTATTTGCGACATACCCATGAAAATTTATTATTGCCGGGAGCAGAGATCTCTGAGAAACTGAAACAAAAACATTTATCTTTATAAATGATCTAGAGGAAGGACTTGAAAGCTGGGTAAGCAAGTTTGCGGATGACACAAAAGTCGGTGGAGTTGTGGATAGTGAGGAAGGAAGTGGTAGGTTACAGCGGGATATAGATAAGTTGCAGAGCTGGGCGGAAATGTGGCAAATGGAATTCAATGTAGCTAAGTGCGAAGTCGTTCACTTTGGTAGGAATAACAAGATGATGGATTACTGGGCTAATGGTAGGCTACTTGGTAGTGTGGATGAGCAGAGGGATCTTGGTGTCTATGTACACAGATCTCTGAAAGTTGCCACCCAGGTAAATAGTGCTGTGAGGAAGGCATATGGTGTACTGGGCTTTATTGGCAGAGGAATTGAGTTCCGGAGTCCTGAGGTCATGTTGCAGTTGTATAAGACTCTGGTGCGGCCTCATCTGGAGTATTGTGTGCAGTTTTGGTCGCCATACTATAGGAAGGATGTGGAAGCTTTAGAACGAGTGCAGAGGAGGTTTACCAGGATGTTGCCTGGAATGGTAGGAAAATCTTATGAGGAAAGGCTGAGGCACTTGGGGCTGTTCTCATTGGAGAAGAGAAGGTTTAGGGGAGATCTGATAGAAGTGTATAAGATGATTAGGGGTTTAGATAGGGTAGATACTAAGAACCTTTTACCGCTAATGGAGTCAGGTGTTACTAGGGGACATAGCTTTAAATTAAGGGGTGGTAGGTATAGGACAGATGTTAGGGGTAGATTCTTCACACAGCGGGTTGTGAGTTCATGGAATGCCCTGCCAGTAGCAGTGGTGAACTCTCCTTCTTTATGGTTATTTAAGCGGGCATTGGATAGGCATTTGGAAGTTATTGGGCTAGTATAGGTTAGGTAGGATTCGGTCGGCGCAACATCGAGGGCCGAAGGGCCTGTACTGCGCTGTATCCTTCTATGTTCTATGTTCTATGTAAAAACTAAGGACATCATTGCAAGCAACGCGGGGAAAAAAATAATTCAAGCAAAACAAAATGTTTCCTTTAAAAAAACAACATTTTGAATCTTTTGGTTCCTAATTATTAATTTGGGAGGGAATAAAATGTACCTGACAGAAAACTAAGAATTTTCCAGTTATGGACCCATTGGTTTCAGGCTGTAGAATAATTTTACATAAGGCCTTAGTAGACTGAAAATGCCTGACCTCATCTGTTCTTGGAAGTTTGGCAAAAGTGCGGACTGCAGATGCTGGAAATCAGAGTCTAGATTCGAGTGGTACTGGAAAGGCACAGCAGGTCAGGCAGCATCCGAGGAGCAGGAAAATCGACGTTTCAGGCAAAAGCCCTTCATCAGGATGGAAGCCCTTCTTGGAAGTTAAACAGACTCAGGCCTGGTTAGTACTTCGATGGGACTCAGCCTGGGAACACAATGTGCTGTAGGCTTTGGCTTCTTGTCACACAGGTGTAGCATCTCTTCCTCTGAGCCGGGATGCCAGGCAAGACCCACCTGCTCCAATGGTGTGTGAGAAATTTGAGATCATTTGCCAGTCACATCATGAATATCTATTAACATTCCAATGCATGAGGGGAACAAGTAAATGAGGAGGTTCAACATGTTAATCTATCATTGGTGAGATTGCAAAAGTATATAAAGTCAAGAGGTGATGGGCAGAAACCCCCTCAGGATTATGTTCAATTGGGAGCAAATTGCCACAGACGTTGGAATCTGAACTGAAAACAAAAATTGCTGGAAATCACAGCGAGTCAGGCAGCATCCATGGAGAGAGAGAGAGAGCAGACTAACGTTTTGGGTCTAGATGACTCTTCATCAGAGCTGAGGTGAAGTGTGAAGGGGACAGCATTTATGCAGTAGTGACAGGGAGGGGTTTGGAGTGCTGGGGGAGAAAAGGATGCTGATCGTTCAGATTAAGTGATTGGAATTTGGGAATGGTAGTACAATGGTGTGTTGAACTGTCAGACTGGAAAGAACAGCCAGTCCCATTGGGGGCGTTGGGGGGGCGGGGAGTGGGTTGGAGGAAGGGAGAAAGGACTTGGTGACAGAGAATGTAACAGCTAAAAGAGAGGGAAGGAATGAGGTTACCATTTGAAGGCATTGAACTCCTTATTGAGCCCAGGAGGTTGTAAAGTGCCTGGTTTGAGGATGCGATGTTGCTGTTTCAGTTTGCGCTGCGATTCACGCTGGTCATTTTAACACAGCGCCCTGCATGCGTGCCCACATGCTGCAGTGCTCCAGTAAACCACAGCGTGAACTGGAGGAGCAAGATCTCACCCTCAAACTAGGGCATTCTACAACCTTCAGGGCTCAATATCGACTTGAACACCTTCAAACTGTGAACCCATTCCTTCCTTTCTTTTAGCTCTAGTTGTTACACTCTCTGAGTTATGGATTAGGCCAGACCACTCAAAATACTCTTAAGCAGGCATGGTGTGGCACGGTGGCTCAGTGGTTAGCAGCAGGGTTCTGGATTCAATTCCAGCTTCAGGCGACTGTCTGTGTGGAGTTTGCATGTTCTCCCTGTGTCTGTGTGGGTTTCCTCCGGGTGCTCTGGTTTCCTCCCACAGTCCAATGATGTGCAGGTTAGGTGAATTGGCCATGTTAAATGGCCTGTGGTGTCAGGTACATTAGTCAGATAGAAATGGGTCTGGGTGGGTTACTCTTCGGAGGGTCGGTGTGGACTGGTTGGGCCGAAGGGCCTGTTTCCACACTGTGGGGAATCTAATCTAATCAGGCAGTCCAGATCATAGCTTTGCAATTTGTTTTGGTACATATACAGTGAAAATTACCTGGAATAAGTTAGCGAGATTGACTACCAGGTTTTAAAACAGATAAAAATTTATTCACAAGATTATACAATGAAACACAAAGAACAGAATAAAGAACCCCTACAGACCTCAGTCTATCCAAACTAGACTTAACTATGCTGTTCCGAATATACACAATAGTGTCACTAAGCAAACCCCTTTAAAACACAATAGAGAAAAATGGAACAGATGCTTACAGGTTGAAATTAGAAGGGCAGAAAGAGACAGAGAGAGAGCCTGTTTTCATACAGCTCATTGTTGAACTCCCAACTAGTTCTGGACTGAACTGCTCAGCTAGAGAAAAGCAAATTACTGCAGATGCTGGAATCTGAAACCAAAAGAGAAAAACAACTAAAGCCAGAAGAAAGGAAGGAATGGGTTCACAGTTTGAAGGTATTGAACTCGATATTGAGCCCAGAAGGTTGTAAAATGCTGTCGGCAGCTAGAGAGCTGATCACTCCCCATCCATTATACAGGTCACTTCTAAAACATGACCACTTTGGCCTGATGTCCCATCTGTTTACATATAAACAAAAAGACCTCTCAATACCCTTTAAGCTCTGTACTAAACTAGTCTAATCGGAGCCCAACCTGTTTGTGACCCCTCTGAAAAAAACCAAGGACACAGTATCCTTGAGAAAAGAAACACCGTTTAGAATGAAGGAGCCAGCTTTGTAACGTATGTCACCTTCTCTCCCCTGCTGAAAATGTGTTGCTGGTCAAAGCACAGCAGGCCAGGCAGCATCTCAGGAATAGGGAATTCGACGTTTCGAGCATAAGCCCTTCATCAGGAATGATGATTCCTGATGAAGGGTTTATGCTCGAAACGTCGAATTCCCTATTCCTGAGATGCTGCCTGGCCTGCTGTGCTTTGACCAGCAACACATTTTCAGCTGTGATCTCCAGCATCTGCAGACCTCACTTTTTACCTTCTCTCCCCTCCCCTCATTCCTGTGGGACTGTCTGTTCTTTCCAGTCTGGCAGTTAGACACACCATTCTTCTGCCATTCTCATCTCCTGATCCCTTAATTTGCACCATCAACATCCTTTCTCCCGCATCATTCCAACCAGCGTCCCCACTGTTGCATAAATGCCACACCCTCCATGCTTCACTTCAGCTCTGATGAAGAGTCACCTAAACTTGCAACATTAGCTTGCTCTCTCTCTCCATGGATGCTGCCTGACCTGCTGTGATCTCCAGCATTTGTTGCTTTATGGTCAATTAGAGTTGGCGTCCCATGGCTTATGGCATATGTAAACCTGGTACAGCGCAAGTTTGATCCAGCAGATGATGCTTCCCTCTTTTCCTTTAATGTTCCTGCTGTCAATCTGGAAAGATTGGCTCCTGGCATACAGAAACTCTTGATGGTCTGTGAGCCAGTTGTGTGGAAAGTTAGCTTGTGTATAAAAGAAAGGGCCATTTCACCACACATTGTTTCGAAAATATTTTGCAATCCTTTACGCTGGACAATGAGTCCATGCTTCTGAGTGCATGAAGTTTACACAAAGCCTAGAGGAATTGGCAATGCTTCAAGAGAGAATGGCTAAGCCTAAAAGCTCCATTTGTCTATACTACAACTGCACACATTGCAGAACACTTGACAGCATTTGTGATTCTATAACTTGCACTGGAATTGCAAAACTGAGGGTTGCAAGTCCAAAACTGTCAAAGGTCATAAGAATGTTAGAAAGAAAAGAATATACCCCAGAAAGTATTGTACCACATGGAATAGCCTCGCACCAGAAACAGTTTTTTTCAGAGGCCTAATTAAATAAAGGTTTCTTGAAAAAATATGCTTGGTTTGGGAGATCAAACACAGTTCCCATTTTTATTTTGCAGGTTGAAAATGCCACCAATTCAGAATGATTGAGAAAATGTCACCCTCAGAGGATTTGATCATTGATTCTCATGATGGAAAGAGATTCAGTTTTATGTCCTTTTGGTTATCCTATTCTTCCTGAGATGGGGAGGCTTGCAAAAGTAAAACTTACATTTCTCGATGGCCTAAAGGTTTTTTTTTTCAGTTTTCATGTTCTGCATATTCCACCATGACTTGTTACAAGCGGAATAACACAATTAATTTTGTTTAAATGAAGTCAGTATTTGCTTTAATATTCCCTGTGGCACATATCCACATATGTATAATCAAACTTCTCTGGGTTTTGTCCATTTGCTTATTTGTACCACTTCATTTTCTTCCCTTTTAGTTTTGCCCATTCTGTATACTGGCCATGGTAATAATGGCAGTTGCATACCTTCCTCGCTTTTGATGGGAGGAGGGTAGGGTGTGGGTGTGTGTGTGTGTGTGTGTTTGATGGGGTGTTTGCATGGGTGAAACCAAGGTAGGAGTGGATCCTCAGATAGGAATCCTGGGCAGGTCTCAGCCTGACTGAGAGACTCGGGATCTCGGCAGACCGGAAACACCTTCCAGCAGGGAGTCTCCGGCTGATTGTGGGAGTTTGAGAGCGGTCTAGGATGGTGATGGATTCTTGACTCAGGTGGGAAGTGTGTGTCCAACCCCAGGTGGGGAAGCAATGGGCATTTGACGCTGACACAGGTGAGAGAAGGAGGGGGTGACGATCATTGCTAGGAGGTCTAGCCCTGTGAATCCCATTCACTGTCTTCTTCTATGAAATCCTAAGATCAAATGAAAGCTTGATCCTTCTTGCCTACATGCAGTGCTGTAAGGTCAGTTAAATGCTCCTCAAAGCAGTCCTTGTGCCCCTTGAGTTATTGAGTTTCCTACAGTCTCGAAAATAGAATTATTACAGCACAGTAGGAAGCCATTCTCTAAATCATGCCTGCACCATTCTACTACCTGGTGCCAAATCCTGCTTTATCCCTACACCTTTTCTATCCAAGTAATCATCCAATGCTCCTCTTGAATGCATCGATTCAACCTTCCTTCAGACAGTGCATTCTATATCTGAACTATTTGCTGCATTGAAAAGCTTCCCCCCCGCCCCCTGCCCCTCCCCCCCCTCCCCCCCCCATCATCCTTGCTTCATAATGGAAGATAAATGTGAGGCGCCCAGCCTCAGTAAAATACTTCAGGATATAACCTGCCTCCAAGTGCTTTCTGCCTCTTTTCCACCCTCCATTCAAACCAATTGGGGAGAGTTGGCAGTCGATTCATTTATGATTGCAATTAACATATTGTTTTCATCACAACTGACCCCATGTCAATTTCTTTTCACCCAGACATCAAACATGAAGGATCTGTGTGCTAATCAAAGAAAAGCAATAGATTAGCATTAAATGAATGAATAATCTTAGAATGGTTTTCAGATGGCATGCTGAATTAAGCTGTTTTCATTATTGACGTCTATGTTTTGTTCCTGGGGCATAGGTTAAAACCTAATTCAGGAATCCATGCTCCTTGATACCTGAAAAGCCTCCTTCGAGCTCATTGCTACTCCAGTTCCTCAGGAGCAGTTATCAACAGGTACAGTGTTACCTGTTGGTAATAATTGTCATGTTCACACTTGAAGCCCCCAGAATCAGCACTGCTCAGCTGTAAAAAGTGACTCAGTACTGTGCTAGTTGAGTTAATAACCTCCACCATTCCCTTCCTCAATCCTATGCACAATTCATTTCACCAAATTCAGATCATGATTACACTGGACCATAGCTAATATTGTTTCATCTTGTTGTGACGTGACATTGCAGCAGGCCCCTTGTGAATTGTTACTCATGAACAAAATAAGGAAGCAAATTAATTTTGCTTTGTTACTTAATTATGAATGTGATAGCACATTACAATCGACAGTATTTGGCCTTGCATTCCCACCCTTTATTGGACCCAAGGGTTTGGTTAATGATGTTAGTTTCTGATCTTCACCAGCAATTGGAACTAATTCAGAGTTGCAAGATCATAGCAGAATACTCATTAAATTAATGAAATCTCAAATCAGCAACAGTAAACCAAATATAAATGTCAGTTATCTTTAATTAAGCCTTTTCTTCAGCTTCCAACTTTATTTCTTTTAGCCCTTTGTCTTACAGTATGATAATAAGCATGATGTTTCAGTTTTAATATTTAAAATATTTGAATGGTCTATGACAATTTGAGGTCATTCAAGATCTGCATTGCATTGTAAATGAGATATCAACATACAGCTGTTTCTTACAAGATAAAGACTTGACTATTTCATGCCTTTACTCAAAGCAATTGTGAACAACGATGGCAACTGCAAGCGCGGGTATTTAGGTGATGTATTTGTTTCTATGGGGCCCACTCAAACTCTACTCGGTCAAAGTTGGTTTGATGTTAGAATCATACCAATCCTCATAAATCAGGCAGAGAAGGAGGTCAGTTGATCCAACATGGTTGTGTCAGCTTTTTGGCGATATCATTTTAATTAACTGATTCAGGTGTGTTATAAAAGATATCTGGAGCAGGTGGGTCTTAACCCAAAGTTAGGGGTACTACCACTTCACCTTGTCAGTTCTTTGTAAGAGACATCCAATTGGGCCTTCACTCCTGTTTTTTTCCCCTCATAATCTACCGATTTTCTACCCATTGAGTGAATTTTCAGTTTCATATTGCAAGTTACTATTCTTAACATTCACCCATTCAGCATCAGTTCAGTTCAGTTCGTCTTAACTTTGACTCAGTTCCAGCAAGCTTATTACACTTGAGTACATCTTTGACCTTGTTTTATTTTTGTTTTCATTTTCATTCACATTGGCTCAATCTAACCCCATTTCGTTTCAGTCCATCCCAGACCAGATCAACCCCATTCAGTTCTACTCTGTGGTCTTCAACCTTTGCTACTTCTGAAGTGCGCTCTGTCTTCAGCAATAAAAGATTTGAAGTAGCTGAAATGAGTTTGTTTGTTGTGCGAGCCATTCAGAGTGCAGTTTGTAATTGGTGAGACCACTCCCACACTTCACACTATATTTTGCAGTGCACTGCCTCAACTAGATGTAAGACCTTCTCCCACACTGTTATCCAATAATCTCGTGGTTCTCCCTCAAATGTATGGTGTTCCACAAGGTTGCAGCATTCAGAAAACTGCAGCCCAGCTGCATCTCTTGACGTGATTCATACATAATTATTATTGCTGAAGATTACAACTAAAGCATAAAAACAAACTATTTGCCACATCTGGTCCATGATGACCTCTATGTGAACCATGAAAGTCTCTTTCCATTCCTACTACAACAAACCCTTTCAACATAGTCTTCGACTCTTAGATGTACTTCCCCTTTAAATACATCTATGTGCAAATGCATTATTCCTTCAATTTGGATGACCTCAAAAGCATATGCAATTACATTCTGCCATAAATGCACAGCTGGCACGCAAAACACTGAAAGATTGAATTTCACAGCTTAGATATTGAAAAAGAGTAATGGATGGCTCGGAGTGATTTGGAAACTATAATTTCAGATCACACTCAAACAATTAAAGTCAAATTAGAGTTCATGATATCAATCAAACTGCTTGCTCCGGCATCAGATTAGCTACGACTCTGCGATCACTTTCAGTAACCAGTTTTCTCAAAGGTTATTGTTATAAATGACATGTTCATTTCAAACAGGAGACCTGTAATTTGTTTTCTAATCTGTAAAAATGTTACAAAAGCAGGGTAACCATGAAGATTCTCGAACCTTCTGCACCTTGAAAATGGATTTCAGCTGATCTTTACCTTAACTCACATCGACCCACTGCCTTCCCCATGTCCCCTGACAGTCTTATGCAACAAAAATTGACTGATCTCAGTTTTACAAACTTTAGTTGATCCAACTTCTATAGCAGGAGAGGTGATGGCTTTGTGGTATTATTGATGGACTGTTAATCCAGAGCCCCCTGATAATGTTCTGGGTACCTGAGTTCGAGTCCCACCATGGCAGATGGTGGAATTTGACTTCAATAAACATCTGGAATTAAAGAGTTGAATGATGACTGTGAATTGATTGTTGGGGCATGTTCTTTAGGGAAGGAGACTGCCTTACCCACTGCTCCCTCCCCAATCCTGATAGTTGAATTCTCCACCTCCTGATGCTGCCTGGTTTGCTGGGTTCTTCCAGCCCCCTGATGCTGCCTGGCTTGCTGTGTTCTTCCATCCTGCTGTTTATCTACTTTGAATTCCAGTATCTGCAGTTAATTTGTCCAAACTCCTTATCTGGTTTGGCCTGCATGTGACTCCAGGCCCACAGCAACGGGGTACACTGGAATCTCCCTTCTCAGCAATTAGGGATGGGCAATAAATACTGTCTAGAGAGTGATGCCCTCATCTATGAATGAATAAACGAAAAACAAAAACCACTGAAACCTAAAGAATGATCATTTTGTGGTGATGGTTATCTGATATCTCCAGTGAGTAAGCATTACATCATAAGACAGAGTGTTATGGACCAGACCAAGCTCCCTTCATATTCTAGACCCCACCTTTTTCTTATTTCAAAGCAAGTGCTGCAGAATCCCACTTGCTAAAGGCAAATTCAGTAAAATAGGTTGTGTCACTCTCCAGCTTTTAGCTGTCACAGAGACAGGAATAATAGCTTTCACATCCAGCATCAAGACCCCAGCAACTGCTGAAAGCTAAACTAAAACCGTAGTTCTGTTGGAGTCTGACTCCACCCGTTCAGGCTGGATCTATTATTCCATCTTCAAAAAGAAACTCAAGGCCACACAAGCTATTTACTTTATCTCTTGGTAACGTTGGCTCAAAACCTCTTCATAAAAACAAAACAGGACAAAATGCATCTCTTGAAGACATAGCATCATCACAGGGAGCAGAATTTGACCATTCAGCCCATCGAGTCTGCTCCACCATTCAATAAGATCATGGCTGATCTGATCAACCTGAACTCCACTTTCCTGCCTTTTCTCCATAACTCTCAAATTCCCGTTGTGATTTAAATTTGTCTGTCTCAGTCTTGAATATACTTAATGATCCAGCCTCAACAACCATCTGCAATAAAGCATTCCACAGATCTATCACCCTCTGTGTGAAAACATTCCTCTCATCACTGTCATACAAATGTGCAGCATGTGAATGGAGAAAATATACCTAGCATCCTTTATACTAATGCATTTTGGTTGATTCCTTTATGCAACTTGACACATTCTGGGATATTTTCATACTCTGCTGTGCTTCAAATGTCGTTTTCTGCTTTGCTTCAAATGCCCTGCTATTAATTTTTCATTGATTTTCCTGGTCAAACTCGGAAATTCCAAACATACCACATATTCGTGCTTTAAGCGGAGCGTATCCTAATACAGGCAGGATTAGGAGAGTGTGGTGCATTTGGGAATGCGGTTTTGAAATTTTACAACAAAGATGATTATTCCACATTTATTCTGCTGCTTGTCCTTTTATCCTGATACGCAGCCATACCAAAAAGGTTTCAATAATCAAGTAATATTTTAGTTGATTTCCAGTAGTAACGAATAAACAGCAAATTCAGATATTTTTGATGAGAGGATTTCATTGTTTTGTTTGATTAGCTTGAAAGATGGGCCCTACCCAATGATGCAGAACAATAGAGAGTCAGAAAATAAATTGTAGAGATCCATGAGGTCCTTTTCTGATATTCCAATCGATGGCATGTAACACCAACTCAGTACTTATGTATGTAATTCACCCAAGTAATCTATTATTCAATATACAATCATTAATGTGATAACATTACAGTCTTAGTAAATTCACTTGTCTTTGGCAACATAAATCAAGAGAACTTTATGCCAATTAACTTTGTAAACATCAATATTCTGATATAAGATGTACCAGGATGACAGACATTACAAGACTCCTCAATTAGGAAAATCTATAAATTATCTGACATTTAGACTGTACTTTTGCCAACATCCTCTCCATTGTTGTTCATGATATCTGTTCTCAACCAAATGAGCCTTCTGTTTTTTCTCTCTTATTTCCAAATGATTTCTGCTTCATGCGTATGTCAGCAAATTCAGTCCTTTCTTTTAATAAGCATTGGGTTTGAAAATGTGAAGACCGGAAGCTGGGACAATGTCTTATCAGACACAGAAGCTGGGGCCTATAATGTACTAGGTCGCGTGTACAATGCAGAGTGTGTGCAGGTCATCATGCCAGTGAAGTATCCACTTTATATTGGCGTCAGGTATTCTGAGCATTATTGTAATACTGCAAAAAGCCTTGGGAGCTGGTGCTAGCCATTGAGTCATAAAGCACAGAAATGGAGTCTTCGACCCAACCCAGTCCATGCTGATCATAATCCCAAACTAAACTAATCCCACCTGCTTGCACTTGCCTCCAAATCTTTCCTATTCATGTCCTTATCCAAATGTCTTTTGAAGATTGTAACTATACCCGCACCCACCACTTACTCCGGAAGTTCATTCCACACATGAACCAGTTGCTGCGTTTAAAAAAAGTTGCCTCTCATGTCCTTTTTAAATCTTTCTCTTCTTACCCCCTTAGTTTTGAAATCCTCCACCCTCAGGAAAAGACACCTGCCATTTACCTTATCAATACCCCACGTGATTTTATAAACCTCTATGAAGTCACCCCTCTGCTTCCTCCTTTCCAGCGAAAAAAAAAATCCCAGCCTTTCCTTTTTCCTCCATTCCAAACAACATCCTGGTAAATCTGAACTCTCTCAGCTCAATGATATCCTTCCCATAACAGGGAAGAGGGTTATCATTCACATTGTATCATATCTGTCGATCCAGTGAATCTCACCGACGTGTCGTCTAAATATATATTTGGCTTGCTGTTTACCCATGTAACCTGAGATGTTAACAAGAGCAAATAAAGTTCTCTTGCCCATCATATGAAACCCTGGGTTCGCTTTTACATGTTTCCACTGGGTGTATTCATTATAGGGAAGTTGACACCTTAACTATGCTTGAGGTCAAGTGACCCAAATTCCTGCCCAATGCCCCTTTGCCGAAATCAGCAACCTACCAGCTAGACGTAACAAAATAATTAAAGGTAAACTAGACTTATTAATGTGGCTATTAACCAGGTCAATCCACTGTTCAAGCCTCAATATGTGAGACGTGGGCAAGCTGTTTTTGATGAAGGGCTTATGCTCGAAACGTCGAATTCTCTATTCCTGAGATGCTGCCTGGCCTGCTGTGCTTTGACCAGCAACACATTTGCAGCTGTGATCTCCAGCATCTGCAGACCTCATTTTTTACTCGAAGCTGTTTTTGATGGTCTACTTGAGAAAAGATAGGAAAGAAAGGAAGGGGTTTCACATCCTTGAAGGGGAAAGACACCAGTGGAGGCTTCTCAAGATGTCACCCCACTTCCCCTCCATCACCGTGAAACTCTCCCTCTCCCTCTTCCTCATGTCCATCCTGGGTCTAAAACACCAGGACTTAACCTTTCTGGGGGAACCATCCAAATCCTTGGTGCACTTTTTTGCTCTCACAGCAATGCCCACTCCTCTGCCCTATCAGATTGGCAGACAACTCCTCAATGTGTGTCTTCCTGGCACTGATGGGCTTCCTCCTGTTCTCAACCACGATGGTCCACCCCAGTAGCACCAACCCTTCAGGATTAGCCTGATGTCTTCAATTATCAAAGATCAATTTCCAGTACTGTGTGCAATCTTGGAAGGAAAATACATTTTAAAATAAATATTGTTTGTTTTTAGTCAATTTCTTTGAAAATTTCACTTTACCAGGCATTAAAAAGAAAAGAGAGTTGGAGAAGAGTGCTGTTTGGTAATGCTAACGGGCTAATAATCAGTCACCTGTCTGGGATTGATTACCTCTGTGGGTTAGTTTATTTAAAACAGTAAAACATAAGCCACAAAGCAGACTTTGTGGCCAACCAACTGATTTCTGAGTGTGCAGTTTGCAAAACTACATCACGCCAGGAAGAGTAACAACATTGTATACGTATAGCACGTGGAGTCCTTAAAGGTGAACTTTTTTAAAGGCAAGGTGGAACAATTTCTCTTTACCAAATAAAGAAATGTTGAAAATGGGAAAATGAGTGGTGTTTGGCTGACAGCGACTGGACAAAGCTCCCTTGAGACATTGGGAGATGATAGCCGAGTGATACAATCTCAATAGACTATTAATCCAGAGGCCCATTAATATTCTGGGAATCTTGAGTTCCACTACCATGATTCCAGATGGTGGAATTTGAATTCAATAAAAATCGGCAAGTAAGGGTCTAATAATGGCACTAGGAGAAAGTGAAGACTGCAGATGCTGGAGAGTCTTAGCCTGCCTGTGCTTTTCCAGTGCCGTCCTTTTCAACTTTATTGATAACACTATTGGTTATCAGAAAATCCATCTGGCCCACTAATGTCCTTCAGGGAAGGAAACTGCTGTCATAGAGTCATGGAGATATACAGAAACAGACTCTTTGGTCCAACTTGTCCATGCCGACCAGATATCCTAACCTAATCTGGTCCCATTTGCCAGCACTTGGCCCATATCTCATGTATCTATTCCTATTTATGTACACATCCAGATGCTTTTTAAATGCTGTAACTGTTCCAGTCTCCACCACTTCATCTGGCAGCTCATTCCATACACTTACCACCCGCTGTGTGAAAAAGTTGCCCCTTAGGTCCCTTTTATATCTTTCCCCTCTCACCCTAAACCTATGCCCTCTAGTTCTGGACTCCCCACCCCAAAGAAAAGACCTTGTCTATTTACCCTATCGTAGAACATAGAAAAGTACCGCACAGAACAGGCCTTTTGGCCCACGATGTTGTGCCGAGGTTTAATCCTAATGTAAAATATAATAACTTAACCAACACACTCCTCAACTCACTGCTATCCATGTACATGTCCAGCAGTCGCTTAAATGTCCCTAATGACTCTGCTTCCAAACTCCTCATGATTTTATAAACCTCTGTAAGGTCACCCCTCAGCCTCTGATGCTCCAGGGAAAACAGCCCCAGACTATTCAGCCTCTCCCTATAGCTCAAATCCTCCAACCCTGGCAACATCCTTGGAAAATGTTTCTGAACCCTTTCAAGTGTTACAACATCTGAGACCCACAGCAATGTGGTTGACACTTAACTGCAGTCTGGGGCTATTTGTGTTGGACAATAAATGATCGCTAAGCCCAAAAGACCCACACCCTGTGAATGAATAAATAAAAAGAACAGAGGAAGACTGACGGTTTCCGAGGTTACTTCTCCTGGCCAGAGCGTGGCTTTCAATTATCAACAAAATGGCATGGCAAAAGCCCTTTGTGGCCAGTATTTGGTCAGTTTAGTACCATCACTTGACCACAGGGAAGATGGGTAAGGCGTCTGCCTGTCACACTCACTCCAAAAGCCACTAGATTTTATGCTTCGATACCTCACTGCCTGCTCTAACCAACGCGTTTCAGACGAGAAATCAGGGGAATTATTGGTCACTATGATGACAGTTTCAGATCAGAGTGGTGCTGGAAAAGCACAGCAGGTCAGGCAGCATCCGAGGAGCAGGAAAATTTATGTTTTGGGCAAAAGCCCTTCATCAGGAATAGAGGGTGGAAGCCTCCAGGGTGGAGAGATAATGGGGGTGGGGTGGCGGTGGGGGGGGAGGGGAGGGGGGAGTGGCTGGGGAGAAGGTAGCAAAGTGTACAATAGGTGAATGGGGTGGGGATGGAGGTGATCACCTCCATCCCCACCCCATTCACATATTGTATTCTTTGCTACCTTCCCCCACCCTCCTCTCTGACCTATCACCTCCATCCCCACCCCCATTCACCTATTGTACTCTTTGCTACTTCCCCCACCCTCCCCCCGACCTATCACCTCCATTCGCACCCCCATTCACCCATCGTACTCTTTGCTACCTTCCCCCACCCTCCTCTCTGACCTATCATCTCCATCCCCCCAGCCCCCGCCCCCGCCCCACCCCATCCCATTTATTTTTCCACCCCGGAGGCTCCATACTTCTATTGCTGATGAAGTGCTTTTGCCCGTAATGTCAATTTTCCTGCTCCTCGGATGCTGCCTGACCTGCTGTGCTTTTCCAGCACCACTCTAATGTAAACTCTGGTTTCCAGCATCTGCAGTCCTCATTTTAGCCACAGTAATGACAGTTCTGGCATGGTCTTGTGAGCCCTGGTAACTGGTCTCAGAGGTCAGACACAAACAACAACAGAGATTGCTGGAGAAACTCAGCAGATCTGACAGCGTCCGTGTCAAGAAAGCAGAGTTAACATTTTGATTCCTGTGACCCTTTTCCAGACCGTTCAGGGGACTCGAAATGTTTTCTCTCCACAGATGCTGCCAGACCTACAACGTTTCTACAGCAATTTCCTGTTTCAGATCTCCAACATTTGCAGTTCTTTGACCTTTTTAAGCAGAGATCAGATTGTATTAGCAAACGGGGTCCTGCTTTGAGACCACGTCTGCTGAGACCAGGAAAGCGCAGTCTCAACAATGCAACTGACATGCTCAGAATCTCTGAGCAGCTCATCAACAACTGAAGTGTCCCAGTGGGAGGACTGAGGAAGCTGGGTGCAAGGGTGAGAAGCTGTCCAGGTCCTCTTGAATACATTACAGAAGGGCCAGCAGAAAGCTGAAAATGGAGGACACCACAAAATGTTGAAAATGAAACATGTCCATTGTGGGGCTAGAAGTGTTCTAATTGCAATAAGCTGAACCGCTTTGCATACGTTTTTTTTTACCTCAAAAGAAGTCCAGCAATCTGGTACAGATGGGGAGCTGTCAGCTGAAGATTCTGACAAATGGTTTCACACCATTGAACAGGTTGCAGCTGTCATGTCTCTGAGCTGAAAGTGGTTTGTGAGATTGGATGGATAATTGCGAAATGAGAGAATCCAGCTGTTATGAGGTGCCAAATACACATGGATTCCAAACACTTATTGTGAGCTTTGCAGAGTTGTCTGAAGCCAGTCAAGATGGTGACTCGATTAGGAGGGTAAAGTCAAATATAACGTTGGGGGCTGTCTGTGGAATAATGCTCATCCCGAGATGACAAACTGAGCTGAGAGTTCGATGCAGCTTGAGGAAAGAAGAACTTCACTTCCTGATAGTGGACGCTGAACAAACCTCTTGGGAAGAAAGTCAAAGAATTGCAGTGGTAACCTTCCAATCAACAGAATAGATTCAGAGTGTTTCGCAGGACACCAGGCCACTTACTGCTGAACAGATCCTAACCAATTATGAAAATGTTTTCACGAGTCTCTGATGCTCTCCTGCTGAGTATCACCCTGCTGTAGATAAGACTGTACAGCCATCTCAACATCATTTGCCCCATGTCCAGCCTGAAAAACAAGATGGAGGAGCTAGGAAAGATAAGAATAATCAGGAAAGTGACAGTTCCTCTCAGCATGATGGCAATGAAGAAACCTGGACAATTGAGAATGGCATCTTCCATTGGATCTCCACATCCACAGACTAGATGACTGCCTGCACTCCAGGAAGACCACTGACTGTGGCACACAGATGACAACAGCTCAAGAAGGCAGCTCACCTCAATAACAGTTTGGAAATAAATCTCCTGACCGTATAACAGCCACTGAAGAGACTCTGCCTTAAATTTCCAAAGCAAATGTCATTACCCTGAATGCTATGGTTTTTTGGGAATTTATTTGTGGTTCATGGGTGTCGCTGGCTGGCCAGCATTGATAGCCCACCCCTATTTATCCTTGAGAAGGTGGTGGTGAGCTGCCTTCTTGAATCACTGCAGTCCATTTGCTCTGAGTGCCGTACTGACTCCAATGCCGGTAGGGAGGGAATTCCAGGATTTTGACCCAACAACTGTAAAGGAACAGCAGAATTTTTCAAAGTCAGGGTGGCGAGTGGCTTGGAGGGGAACTTGCAGCTGGTGGTTTTCCCAAGTACGTGCTGCCCTTGTCTTTCTAGGTGGAAGTGGTTATGGGTTAGGAAGGTGCTGCCTTAGGATCTTTGGTGAATTTCTGCATCTTGCAGAAATTTCTGCAGAGCATCTTGTCGATCATACCCATTGCTGCTACTGATGGATGGATTGAATGTTTATAGATGTGATGCCAATTAAGTGGGCTGCTTTGTCCTGGATGGTATCAAGCTTCCTGAGTGTTGTTGGAGCTGCACTCATCCAGGCAAGTGGGGAGTATTCCATCACACTCCCAACTTGTGCCTTGTAGATGGTGAATAGACTTTGGGTGTCAGGAGGTAAGTTACTCACCACAGTAGCCCTAGTTTCTGACCTGCTCTTGTAGCCACTGTTATTATGTGGTGAGTCCAGTTGAGTTTCTGGTCGATGGTAACCCCAAGGATGTTGACACTGGGGGATTCAGTGATGGTAATACCGTTGATTGTCAAGGGGCGGTGGTTAGAGTGCCTCTTATTGGTGATGGTCATTGCCTGGCATTTGTGGTGCAAATGTTGCTTGCCACTTGTCGGCCCAAGCCTGGATATTGTCCAAATCTTGTTGAATTTGAACACGGGCTGCATCAGTATCTGAGGAGTGGCGAATGATGCTGAACACTGTGCAATCAATCATCGGCGAATATTCCCTGTTCTGACTTTATGACAGAGGGAAGCTCATTGATGAAGCAGATGAAGATTATTGGGCCTAGAACAGTACCCTGAGGGACGCCTGCAGCAATGTCCTGGAGCTGAGATGACTGACCCTCCACAATGACAGCCATCTTCCCTTGTGCCAGGTATGACTCCAACCAGCAGATACCCATTGATTCAAGTTTTGCCAGGGTTCCTTGATGTCGTTCTCGGTCAAATGTGATCTTCATGTCAAGGGCTGTCACTCTTACCACACCTCTGGAATTCATTTGTCCATGTTTGACCCAAGGCTGTAATGGGGTCAGGAACTGAGTGGCCCTGGCAGAACCCAAACTGGACGTCACTGAGCAGTTTTTTGCTGAGCAGGTGCTGCTTGATAGCACTGTTGATGGTACCTTCCATCATTTTGCTCCAGGAAGTGAGAAAGGAGGTTGCTAAGCACCTGGCGAGGCTATTTGCCACCTCACTCACCATGGGAGTCGTACCGGAGGATTGGAAGGAGGTGAATGTTGTTCCTCTTTTCAAGAAGGGTAATAGGGAAATCCCTGGCGATTACAGACCAGTCAGTCTTACGTCTGTGGTCAACAAAGTTTTGGAAAGAATTCTGAGGGATCAGATTTATGACTATTTGGCAAAGTATAGTGTGATTAAAGGCAGTCAGCATGGCTTTGTGAGGGGCAGGTCATGCCTCACAAATCTTATTGACTTCTTTGAGGAGGTGTCAAGACAGGTCGACGAAGGTCGAGCAGTGGATGTGGTGTATATGGACTTCAGCAAGGCATTTGATTGGGTTCCCCATGGTAGGCTCATTCATAAAGTTAGGAAGGATGGGATACAGGGAGATTTGGCTCTCTGGATTCAGAATTAGCTGGCTGACAGAAGGCAGAGAGTGGTTGCAGATGGAAAGCATTCTGCCTGGAGGACAGTGTTGAGTGGGTCCCGCAGGGCTCTGTTCTTGGGCCTCTGCTCTTTGTAGTTTTTATACATGACTTGGATGAGGAGGTTGAGGGGTGGGATAGTAAATTTGCAGATGACACAAAGGTTGGTGGTGCCGTTGATAGTATAGACGGCTACTGCAGGTTGCAGTGCTACATGAACAGGATGCAGAGTTGGGCTGAGAAATGGCAGATGGAGTTCAACCTGGATAAATGCGAAGTGATGCATTTTGGAAGGTCAAACGTGAATGCTGAATATAGGACTAAAGACAGGATTCTTGGCAATGTGAAGGAACAGAGGGATCTGGGTGTGCATGTACATAGATCCCTCAAAATTGCCACCCATGTGGACAGTATTGTTAAGAATATATATGGTGTTTTGGCTTTCATTAACAGGGGTATTGAGTTTAAGAGCCGTGAGGTTTTGTTGCAGCTCTACAAGTCCCTGGTGAGACCACACTTGGAAAATGTTGTCCAGTTCTGGTCGCCCTACTATAGGAAAGATGCAGAGGCTTTGGAGAGGGTGCAAAGAAGGTTTACCAGATGCTGCTTGGACTGGAGGGCTTGCCTTATGAAGAGAGGTTGACTAAGCTCGTACTTTTCTCTCTGGAGAGAAGGAGGAAGAGAAGAAATCTGTTCGAGGTGTCCAAAATAATGAGAGGAATAGATAGAGTCAATAGCCAGAGACCTTTCCCTAGGGCAGGATTGACTGGTACGAGAAATCATACTTTGAAAGTATTAGGTGGAAGGTATAAAAGAGACGTCAGAGGTAGTTTTTTTATGCAGAGAGTTGTAAATCTGTGGAATGTGTTGCCAGCGGTGGTGGTGGGAGCAGAGTCATTGGGGACATTTAAGCAACTGCTGGACATGTACATGGATAGCAGTGAGTTGAGGCATGTATAGGTTAACATAGAACATAGAAGTTACTATATTTTACATTCGGATTAAATCTCGGCACAACATTATGGGCCAAAGGGCCTGTTCTGTGGTGTACCTTTCTCTGTTCTATGTTCTATTTTACCGATGATGGACAGTAGACTGATTTGGTGGTAATTGGCTGGGTTGGATTTGTCCTGCTTTTTATATACAGCACATACCTGGATAATTTTCCACATTATCGGGTAGATGCCATTGTTGTAACTGTACTGGAAGAGCTTGGCTATGGGAGCAGCAAGTTCTGAGCACACATCTTTAGTACGATTCCCGAATGCTATCAGGGCTGAATGCCTTTGCAGTATCCAGTGCCTCCAGCCATGTCTTGATATCACATGGAGTGAATGTAATTGGCTGAAGATTGATAGCTGTAATGCTGGGGACCATGGGCGGAGCCAGAGATGGATCACCCACACCTTATCTTTTGCACTGATGTGCTGGGCTCCTCTATCATTGAGGATGGGGATATTTGTAGAGCCTCCTCCAGTGAGTTCTTTAATTGTCCACCATCATTCACCACTGAATGTGGAAGGACTGCAGATCTTAGATCTGATCCGTTGGTTGCGGGATCGCTTAGCTCTGTCTGTCACTTGCTGTTTATGCCGTTTGTCATGTAAGTAGTCCTGTTTGGTAGCTTCACCAGGTTGATACCTGATTTTTAGGTATGCCTGATGATGCTCCTGGCATGCCCTCCTGCACTCTCCATTGAACTAGAGGTGATCCCCTGGCTTGATGGCAATGGGGGATATGCCTCGTCACAAAGTTCTATTGACTGGTACGAGAAGTCATAGTTTGAAGGTATAAGGAGGAAGGTATAAAAGAGACGTCAGAGGTAGGTTCTTTACGCAGAGAGTTTTGACTCTGTTGATGGCACACAGCGTCTTATGGATGTCCAGTCTTGAGCTGGTAGATCAGCACCATTTAGAACAGTGATAGTGCCACACAACAGGATGGAGGTTATTCTCAATGTGAAGGTGGGACTTCGTCTACACAAGGACATTGCGGTGGTCACCTTTACCTATACTGTCATGAGCAGATGCTTCTGCAGCCGGCAGATAAGTAAGGATGAGGTCAAGTATGTTGTTTTCTTCTCATTGGTTCCTTCACCACCTGCCACAGACCCAGTTCAGCAGTTATATCCGTTAGGACCCGACCAACTCTAAAAAAACTACGGGCAAGTGAAGTTGGATGTAGTCAGCGAATTTCTGACTGCTTTCTTAATGCCATCTGAGAGATAAAGATGGTCATACATGCCATTTAACATTTCTATAGGCCCAGGAAAGTGCCAATGCAGAGCACGTGATTTAGTCATTTTTTAAACTCAGTAGTGGGACATGGATGTTACATGTTGCCCATTATTTATTGCCCATCCCTATTTCCTATGAGAAAGTGGTAGTGAGCTGCCTTCTTGAACTGTCTCAGTCTGTGTGCGGCAGTCAGTGGTCTTCCAGGAATGTAGGCAACTAGTAGACGATCATCTTGTCTATGGATGTGAGGATCCAATGGAAGATGCCATCAGTGAGTATAATCAGAGTCTCATGAGATTACTAGCGAGGGCTCACCAAATAAATCTGAAGCTGAACAAGAAATCATTGCTGTTGCTGATAACTGAAGTCAAAGACATAGGTTAGTGAAAGGACAAAGGCCTAATCCTCATCAACTGTCAAGTGAATTGGCCATGCTAAATTGCCCATAGTGTTAGGTGCATTAGTCAGAGGGGAAACAGGTCTTGGTGGGTTACTCTTAGTAGGGTCGGTGTGGACTGGTTGGGTCGAAGGGATTGTTTCCACAACGTAGGGAATCTAATCTAATCTAAACTGCAAGCTGCAGCAGTGAGCAAAAAAAAATATGAAGACAGTTAAAATAATTTGTTGAACCACCTAAGTTCTTGTTGGATATGTCTGAGCGTTAATGCAAAGGATATTTAGCTGTATTGAGTATCGAAATCTACCACACGATGTTTTCCCACATTGGCTTACTGACCAAAGTCAAAACAGACCTTCTGGTTCTGGAGGAGGGCAGGATACCGCAGCTCAGAAGCTACAGACCCTCCTCGTGCCTCAATATAAATAAATATTAGTATTATATGTATAAGAGAGGTCTTTGGTGTTTTTGTCAAAGTCCAATATTTTGCTTGTTTACTTGATATGCAACTATACAGAACCAAATTGCATCTGTACCAGTGTATATATAAAAAGAGAGCTTTAATGAATAAAGTATATTTTTGGAATTAAAATAAAGATTATTAGCAGTACTGGAACACAGAACCAGAATCAGATTTCCCTTATATTATCTAAAGGGTGCCAATAATACCAATGCTTAGGGACTACAATGTAAACAATGAAGTACCATCTGTGGAAGGTCAGTGAAACAGAATTTGGAACAACACTCATGCATCAGGTACAGTCCTTTATGTTTGCATCCAGAGAGTTAAATTAAAGTTATTTATTAGCAGGTTGGGAAAGAGTGCCTGGCAATTGTCTTTGCTTATGCGCGTTTCAACCATTACCCATTTGGGAGAAAGCGATTGCTGAGACTGACCACAAATCACTTCAAAGCATTTTTATGAAACTGTTCCTAACGGCTTCAAAAGCATTGGCAAAGGATATTATTTAATTTGCAGAGGTGTCATTTGGAAGTGAAGTGCAAGTGAGAGAAGCAGATGTACATTGCTGATATCTTGTTGAAAACTGCACTTCATTTGAAGGAAGTTGATGATCGTACGTGAGTGTGAAATCTTTCACATTCAGAAAGCAGTGACAGTGAAGCATATTCTGGAAGTCCTTCATCCAGCAGAGACATTGAACCTGACTGATGAGCTTCTTGCTCATGTAATGATGTGAGGTGAGAATGAGGGCCCTTGGTATCAAGGCCATATTTGACCAAGTAAGGCATCAAAGACCTCTATTAAAACTGAAATCAGTGGGGGTGCACCATATCAACAGCTGCTACAAGAGCAGGTCAGAGGCTATGACTTGTGCATTGAGTAACTCACCTCCTGACTCCCTAAAGCTGGTCCAGGCACATCCACAAGGCACAAGTCAGGAATGTGATGGAATAATTCCCACTTGTCTGGATGAGTGCAACTCCAGCAGCACTCAAGAGGATTGACACCATCCAGATCAAAGTGGCCCACTTGATTGGCATCACATCTACAAGCATCCACTTCCTCCACCACCAACGCTCAGTAGCAGCAATGTACACTGTCTCAACGATGCACTGCAGAAATTCACCAAAGATCCTCGGACAGAACCTTCCAAAGCCACAACCCACTTCCATCTAAAAGGAAAAGGGCAGCAGATACATGTGAATCACCTGCAGGTTCCCCTCCAAGTCACTCTCCATCCTGCCTTGGAAATACATTACTGTTCAGTCACCGTCACTGAGTCAGCATCCTGGCATGCCCCCTAACAGCATTACCAGTCTACATAAATCATATGGACTGCAGTGGTTCAGAGAAACAATTCACCCCCAAGGGCAACTAGGATGGGCAATAAATATTGGCCAGCCAGTGATGCCCACATCCCATGAGTAAATTTTAAAAATCAATGAGATGCAACTTTTCAAGAGCTACCTGACGCCATCTAGCTTCTGCAAGAAAGCATTGGGCACATAGAGGTGAAATAATCACTTCAGATGATATCTTGTACAATTGAGCTAGGATCAGTATCCTGAGAGAGATGGGAAAATAGATGCTAAGGCATATCTGCACAACTCATCAATGAGTCAAGACCCGGCTCATGAAGGTATGAGATGTTTCTAGTGACCATGTATGAGCAATAAGATTAAAGACCACGTCATATGGTGCGGAGTCTGCAATGAACATCAAACAGAGCAGGCTAGAGAGTCACTCATGACTCATGACATCCC
This sequence comes from Hemiscyllium ocellatum, assembly GCF_020745735.1. NCBI lineage: Eukaryota > Metazoa > Chordata > Chondrichthyes > Orectolobiformes > Hemiscylliidae > Hemiscyllium > Hemiscyllium ocellatum. The sequence goes on along the minus strand of NC_083405.1, from coordinate 120,682,119 downwards.
AGAGAGACAGTGGATGAATTTAGCACAGACTTCCTCATTCTCATCGAAACTGATTGAGAAGAAAATTCATCTGAAGGATAATTACAAATTATTGGCTTCAATCTGAAATTTTAATGCCTCTGCATACGTAAACTATTGTCTATTTTGGGGGAAATTGGTGCCTTTTGCTGAAACTTACAAATATGGTACTTTTCCTTTCAATTTTCCTTCTTCCCTCAGCCAAAGGTGCTATTTCTTGTTGATATGCAGTTTCAAAGATATCATCTATTATTAAACCCAGGGTTAGTGATTATGTCATTCCAAATGGAAGTTTCCTTTCTCTTGTTTTGTACACTTTTGTTTGCCATACACGTGTTGCCTCTGATGTCAACATATGCAAATCTCCGTCTTATAAACCACACAAAGAATCTGTTTCGCAGAAGGTGCCTACCTCCATCTCACAGTCACAACAACCTTCAGTTGGATACCTGGACAGTGATAGATAGAAAGAAAGAAAGGTATTCTGCCTTTAAGTACATCCGAGAGTGTTTCACAGCCAATAGTAGACGGGTAGGAGGCTGGAAGAACACATCAAGCCAGGCAGCATCAGGAAGTGGAGAAGTCGACCTATCAGGTGTAACCCTTCTTCGGGACTGGGGGTGGGTGTGGGGGGAGCAGCAGATAAAGGGGGAGGTGGGGGCAGGGTGAAGGCAGGTAGAAGATATGACCTGGTTGGTCAGTGGGAGGAATGACTTTGGTAGGTGGCAGGGAGGAGTGGAAGGGATGTGGGAGGGGTTTGGAATGGAGTTGGGGAAGGGGAAGGGAGGTTATTTGAAATTGGAGAACTCAATGTTGAGTCCTACAGGCTTCAGGCTGCCCAGGTGGAAGATGAGGTATTGTTCTTCCAATTTGCACCATTTTAGCAATGGAAGAGGCCGAGGATGGTCATGTGGGAAAAGGATGGTTAGGGGAATTGAAATGGGCCATGACTGGGAGATCCAGTTGGCCCCTGCGGGACCGGCTGAGATGCTCAGTGAGCTGTTCCCTACGTTTACATACAGTCTCCCCGATGTAGAGAGGACCCCATCGAGAGACAGGTGAACCTCTGTCTCACCTGGAAGGACTGTTTGGGGCCCTGGTTGGACGTGAGGGGGGTGGAGTCCGGGCAGGTTTTACATTTTTTCCAGTTGCAGGCGAAGGTACCTGGGAGTTCGGGGGGGCGGTGGGGGAAGTGGTACAAGCCAACGACTACTGAAGGAAATGGTCCTTGCGGAAGGCAGAGAGGGATGGGGAGGGGAAGATGGTATTGGTGGTGCTGCTTGAATGAGGAGGCAATCCACAAGCAAGTTTCCCAGATGTCCACCTACTTTGAACTTTCCTCCCCCCCCGTCATCCAGACTGCCCTCAGCTGCACCAACTCCATTCCCCATTCCACTGCTCTAATCCCCCCCACCCGACACGTCCACTAACACCAACTCCCACTACCAAGCACCCCAATTTCAAATAACCTGCCTTCCCATCTACTGACTCCTTTCCCAGCCCCTCCCCCTCCCTTCCACCCACCAACCGGATTCATTCTTCCCATTGAACAATCAGGTTGTACCCTCTACCTGTCTTCACCTATCCCCACCTCACCACCCTGCCCCGCCACCCCCCTTATCTGCAGCTCCCCCCACACCCACCCCCAATCCTGAAGAAGGGTTACACCCAAAATGTCGACTTCTCCACCTCCTGATGCTGTCCGGCCTGCTGCGTTCTTCCAGCCTCCTGACTGCGTATTTTGGATTCCACCATCAGCAGTTTCTTTTTGTCTCACAGACATTAATAGACCTTTGAAGTGTAGGCACTATCATAATGTAGGAAATGCGATTGTTCATTTGCTGTCACAGCTAAATCTCAGATCAGCAATCTGATAATGACCAGGTTTTATTGATTAGATTGTGAGATAAGGGATTAAGTTACATAACGTTCTGGTATTGTTATAGGAGCGGGGTGCGATTACAGCCTTGGGTGACTGTTTGTGTGGAGTTCGCACATTCTCCCCGTGTCTGCGAGGGTTTCCTCCGGATGCTCCAGTTTCCTCCCACAGTCTAAGGATGTGCGGGTCAGATGAATGGGCCAGGCATGTACTGAATGGTGACAGCCTCCTGGGGGTTGGAGGAAGCAGATCTCCTCCCATCAATCTGAGGTGGCAGCATCAGCTGCAGGGGGAGCAAGAATGCAGCTCCCCTGGTGATCGATTCAGGAAGGGGAGGCTGTCCGAGAGTCTAGGCCAAGGAATTTAAGATCTAGACCTTTCTCTTGCTCTAAGATTTGGACATTCTTTTCTTTCCTTCTGGTTTTCCCTTTATTTCTTTTATTAAATTTATTTTTGTGTAGTTGTTTTTTTAACAATTAACTAAGATGTCACTGGTGAATTGCAACTTTGTATACTTTTCACTGTACTCCTGTACTCCTATACTTGAGTATAGATGACAGTAACGTTTAATTCTTACTCTTTTCCCTCTTCATAGAAAATCTAACAGGTTAGCTAAACATGATCTTCCCTTAATCAATCCATTCTGGCTTTCTCTAATTAACCCATATTTGTCAGTGTGAAAATTAATTCTGACCTGAATTGTTATTTCTAGAAGTTTCCGTACTAATGAAATTGAATGGACTGTCTGTAATTGCTGCATGCTTCCTTACAACCTTTTTTGAATTAAGGTGTAACGGAAATAGTGTTAGGTATGTTAGTCGGGGGGAAGTGGGTCTGTGTGGATTACTCTTCAGAGGGTCGGTGTGGATTGGTTGGGCCGAAGGGCCTGTTTCCACACTGTAGGGAATCTAATCTAAATAGGATCCTTGAAAGTGGAGTCACAGGTAGATAGGATAGTGAAGAAGGCGTTTGGTATGCTTTCCTTTATTGGTCAGAGTACTGAGTACAGGAGTTGGGAGGTCATGTTGTGGCTGTGCAGGACATTGGGTAGACCACTGTTGGAATATTGCGTGCAATTCTGGTCTCCTTCCTATCAGAAAGATGTTGTGAAACTTGAAAGGGTTCAGAAAAGATTTACAAGGATGTTGCCAGGGTTGGAGGATTTGAGTTATGGGAAGAGGCTGAATATGCTAGGGCTGTTTTCCCTGGAGTGTCAGAGGCTGAGGGGTGATCTTATAGAGGTTTATAAAATCATGAGGGATATGTATAGGATAAATAGACAAAGTCTTTTCCCTGGGGTGGGGGAGTCCAGAACTAGAGGGCATAAGTTTAGGGTGAGAGGGGAAAGATATAAAAGAGACTTAAGGGGCAACTTTTTCACACAGAGAGTGATACGTGTATGGAATGAGCTGCCAGAGGAAGTGGCGAAGGCTGGTACAATTGCAACATTTAAAAGGCATCTGGGTGGGCATACGAATATGAAGAGTTTGGAGGGATTTGGGCCGGATGCTGGCAAGGGGGACCAGGTGAGGTTGGAATATCTGGTTGCCATGCACAAGTTGGACCGAAGGTTCTATTTCCATGCTGTACATCTCTGTGACTCTCTGACTCTGTGATGGTTTTGGTTTCCATTAGAAAGCAGGGTTGGGCTTTGGTTGAAGAACTCATACAAAAGATGGCACTTCCAGTAACGCAGCACTCTGTTAGAACTGGAAATGTCAAGCTGAGACTTAGTTGGTGGTGGGATTTGAATGTGAAATCAGGCCCTCCACCTTGAGACCCTCCAACCACACAGCATCAATGTGGATTTCACTATTTTCCTCATTTCCCCTCCTCCCACCTTATCCCAGATCTAACTCTGCACCTATTATGACCTATCCTACTAGTCCATCCTCCTGTCCATGGACCTACCGCTCCACCCTCCCCTTTGACCTGTCACCATTACCCCCACCTCCATCTACCTATCACACTCTCAACTACATTCCCCATAGTCCAGTCCCCTCCCATTTATCTATCTACCTCCTTGGCCCACAAGCCTTATTCCTGATGAAGAGCTGTTGCCCAAAAAGTCGATTCTCCTGCTCCACGGATGCTGTCTGACCGGCTGTGCTTTTCCAACACCACACTCTCGACTCTGATCTCCAGCATCTGTAGTCCTCACTCTATCCACAATAACATTGGTATCTACAGAGCACTAACTGCCATGCATACTGATTATAACTTCCATATGCTATCTGTATATTGCCCTAACTCTAAACCTAACCCAAACCTTAACCTGGACTACTAATAGATAGAATATAATGTAACACAGAATAAAGATTCACTTTTGAATAAATGTACATGTACTGGAGCAATGATAGTAATTAAATGTGTGGTAACCAAGAGTTAAGATGCAGTGTAACATAACGAGATTTAGGTCAGAATTTGCGCACCATCTCTCTCTATCTTCTAACATACCGTTTGCTTGCACAGCACCTTAATGAGTACCAATGAATGTTAAATTTTAAAAAAAAACTATACACAGTTGAAGTGTGCTAAGCTTAAGAAATGAGCTGAGCTCTTTGAAGTTGTAAGATGCTATTTCCAAAATAATGAATCTGAATTAAATTTGATTTGCCCATTCCAAGTTTTTCCTAATGCAATATTTCATACTGCTCCATCTCCATTGGTACAACTTATTTTGCAGTGCCTTCCTCAGTACAGCAATGTATCTCATTTTATTCTTCATTGCTTCCTTGCAATTGCATGTATATTACTTCTTGATGAGAAAAGATTATCATTTAGTTTATAGGTTAAATAAGTGCACATTTTAGTCCAATGTATATTGATTTCCTCTATCTTTGGACCAATTCTACTTCAATATAAATGCTATAGTATTAGGAGTACCCTGAGGATAATATTACATAAACCTATGTCACAGTGTTCTTGTTTTTTCAATAGCTGTTGGTGATACACCTCCCCAAATTTGCTAATAGATACTAAATTGGAAAAATATACTCAAATGAAATGGATTGATAATGATGTTTTTGAGTTGTCGCTGGGCACTCCATAAGTAGACATTCAGTGTCATCCCTGTAGTATTTAATTTCAATCATTTTGGTTTCCAAATTATATCGACTGAATTGAATATTCCAGAACCAATTTTTCCCACAATCTTAAATTGCAATTTCTGCAGATATACAATAATTATGTCTCTTCTCTGTCATATACTACCTCATGGTACTGTTTATTTCTTATAAATAATGACAGGAAAGCTAATTACTAGTCAGCTCTTGTTTCTAATCATAGTGGTTTACAGTTCAGTGAGCAATCATTTCCTGTGTCCATTAATCTCATACCAAATGTGCTTTTTCTGAAGTTTGCAACTGGCTTTTCTGGAGTCCCACAGAAAAAAATGTGTTTTGACCAGGATTGAAATATACATGATCTGACAATATTCATCTTGATGTCATTTTGCACTGCAGGTTTTGACTAAAATACATGCATTTATATTAGCTTATACAAACTTTATTCATAGGTAGTGCAGGGGAGGATGCTAAGCATGTACTTTTGAATAGGCTGCTGTTGAATGCTGTCAGTCGATAATGCATAATGTAGGTAAAATGTATAATTGAAGCCCAGAAGAACTGAAGCAATTAATTATGAATAGTAAATTTTAAAGGATTAGTCACACTCTTGGAGTTTATTAGAGAGTAGAAATAGCTACTGACAGAATTATATTGTAAAAGCAGCATGAATCCAATCATAGATATCCGAGTGATTGTAATGTGGTCAGCCAGGTGGACCTCATAGAATATGCGTTCCCTGATTGGGGCTATTCACCTGATCCAAGTTTGGAGCCCTGGCTGACAGACATAAACAGTAGTGTCAGAGATATTGTCTGCTGTGAGAGCTGGATCAGTGTCAGAGTCTCTGCAAGGGCAAAGCAAGGATGATTTAGTGACAGGATACCGGCCTCTGTGGAGTTATTTCACTCTATTCACTGCTTACTCCAGCTGTCTGCCCACCTTGATGGATTTACTCAGTTGAGCATCCAGGTCTTCCTGCTCCTGGACAGGCTTTAGAGGAGTATCCTTTATTTTATACTGACTAAGATGCTACATCTCGCACTTCTCCACATTGAACTTCATTGGCCACCTATCTGTCCACGCCATCAAACTGTGAATGCCCCTGTCAAGTTTTTTGATGCATTGCTCAAAGTTGACAATGCTTTCAAGTATTACGTCATTCATAAACCTTGAAATGTATTCTGCACTCCAAAATCTAGATCATTGATCTAAAATCAGGAAAAGCAAAGTTCTCGGTACACACCCTTGGGAAACCACTACTGACATTCCTCCAGACCAGAACCTACCCACTCACCATTACTTTCTGTTTCATACCACTCAGCCAACTCTGCATCCATGCTGCTACTATCCTTTGCATTCAATGAGCTATAATGTTTTGTACAGATCTGTTATTTGGCATCTAATTGAACATCTTGAGTAAGTTCTTGTTCACCACATCAACACTCATGCCTCTGTCAACCCTCTTGCAATGCCATCAAACCAAAATGGCGGCCGATTAGCAGGGCTGAGCCGGAGGTTCATCCACTTCCGTCTGCTTTTCTCTTTGTCCTTTTTTTTTCTTCTGATTTTTTTTTCTTCATTTTCTTTCCTTTAAAGCCTTTTGCGATGATTCAGTGGCATTGTCACAGCAGTGAGAATGGGCCATGTACTGAATGGTGGCAGCCTCCTGGAGGTCGGAGGAAGCAGATCTCCTCCCATCAATCGGCGGTGGCAGCATCAGCTGCAGGGGGAGCAAGAATGCAGCTCCCCTGGTGATCGATTCAGGAAGGGGAGGCTGTCCGAGAGTCTAGGCCAAGGAATTTAAGATCTAGACCTTTCTCTTGCATTAAGATGTGGACATTCTTTTCTTTCCTTCTGGTTTTCCCTTTATTTCTTTTATTAAATTTATTTTTGTGTAGTTGTTTTTTTAAAAAAATTAACTAAGATGTCACTGGTGAATTGCAACTTTGTATATTTTTCACTGTACTCCTGTACTTCTATACTTGAGTATAGATGACAGTAACGTTTAATTCTTACTCTGTTCCCTCTTCATAGAAAATCTAACAGGTTAGCTAAACATGATCTTCCCTTAATCAATCCATTCTGGCTTTCTCTAATTAACCCATATTTGTCAGAGTGAATATTAATTCTGACCTGAATTGTTATTTCTAGAAGTTTCCGTACTAATGAAATTGAATGGACTGTCTGTAATTGCTGCATGCTTCCTTACAACCTTTTTTGAACTAAGGTGTAACGTTCATCCTACCAGTGCTCACAGATCACAGCCAATGCCCCTACAATTTTCATTCCCACTACCTTTACTTTCCCACAATGCATTGGATCTGCTTCAGATTGGTTGCCAACTCGAAGCATCCAACAATCTAACCATGCCCTTCCCCGATCAATGTTGAGCACTTGTAGTGACTGAGTTTCCTCCCCTGTCGCTATGGCCTGGGAACATCTGCTCCTTTGATAAAGACAGATACAAAATATGCATTTAATTCCTTAGCCAGGCCCTTGGCTCCATTGTGTAAATCTTCGTTTTTGCTCTTAAGCAGCTCTTCCCTTTTTGCCACTCTTTTAATATTTATGTACCTATAAAAAGATTTTGGAATGCCTTGATTTGTGAGCTGCCAGTCTTTTTCCATATTCCCTCTTTGCCTCTCTTATTTGCTTTGTTTGCCAATCCCCTCATTTCTTATCTGGCTGTGCGATCACCTCTTTGAATATGGTATGCACACACCTGCCTGAATCCTGGATCTCAAAATATTGTAGCTGGTGACGGATCATGCACTGTATGTTGTGGGTCACCCAGGATTCCCCACATACCATAGGATGGACATTATGCATGGCCCATCTGGCCTGCCATCACTTATTTATACTTTTATCTATTAACTATAAACTGAAGGTTGGAAATTAATGAACTTGTATTTCTTTTCCAATGTCACTCATAATTACTTTTCAAATTAAGTTCACTCCTACTGCTTCTCAACACCGGGCCACCTGAAGGGTGACAAATATAGACAAAGAAAAAAGATCACTTCCTTACTCAATTTGTTTGCTCACCAAACACACAGTGCTTCCACACATTCACCCACAGTGCCCCATTGTACTCCCTGCTTGCACATTCCCAATTACTTTCAGAAGGTGAAGGTGAGCTGCCTGCTTAAATCAACCTGGTCAATGTGATACTGCTGTTAGGGAGGAAGTTTACTCCCTATTGCAACTGACTGGGACCATCTGATTCAGTTTTCCTCAGGATTTAATTCATTATTCTTAAATTCGTTTTGGTAAGGATTCCTCACCCTTTTGAATCCTGGTTTAAGGTAATTGTGCTGTGTAATTTATCTGGAGCAGCCACCCTTTCTAATTGCTTCTTTGATGTGCAGGCTCTTGACAGAGGCAAATAAGATGATTTGCACACCCTCATGGCACCTACTGGGCTATGGCTGGTGCCAGGTAGATGAATTATTCAGATCCAACATAAGACTCTAATACATCCAATCAGTCCTGTTCAGAATTGATATCAAATGTCAAAAGAGACAATCCTGCTGCATGGCAGTAATCTAGTTTTTGATTCTATGGATATTAATCGAAGATGATATGCTGATGGAGAATGTTACACATTGCTTTGGATCTGCAATGGAGAGGCAGGCCATTCAGCCAGCAGTTTGTGCAGTACAAATCAAACCTTTCTGTGAAGAAGTTGGATTTCTATGAAAATGAGGTCAAGGCCACACTGGGTTTGTGGCAAGGCTCCTGTGTGCTCTGACATTTTGTATGAATGCTACGGACTTGCCCATTTTGGAATGTATATTTTCCATTCATTTATTTATAGTGCACAGCTAATTGCACAGAGGACAGTTTAATATGAGTGTGGGTAAACGATTTGGATGAGTATATAGGAAGCATGATTAGTCAGTTTGTGGATGACACCAAAATTGGTGCTATAGTGGACAGTAAAGAAGGTTAGCTAAGATTTCAAAGGGATCTTGATCAATTGGGTGAATAGGCTGAAGAGTGGCAGATGGAGTTTAACTTGGATAAATGTGAGGTATTGCATTTTGGTAAAACAAACAGGGGCAAGACGTATACAATTAATGGTAGGGCCTTGGGTAGTGCTGTAGAACAGAGAGAGAACTGGGGTTCAGGTACATAATTATTTGAAATTTGCATCACAGGTCGACTGGGTGGTTAAGAAAGCATTTAGCATGCTTGCCTTCATTGCTCAGACCATTGAGTTTAGGAGCTAGGATGTCATGTTGATGTTGTACAGGATGTTGGTGAGGCCTCTTCTGGAGTACTTGTGCAGTTCCAGTCACCGTGCTATAGGAAGGATATTGTTAAATTGGAGAGGGTTCAAAAAAGACTTACCAGCGAGTTGTTGGGAATGGAGTGTTTGAGTTACGAAAATATTCTGGGTCATTTGGGCCTTCTTTTATTGGAGTATACGATGTTGAGGCGTGACTTAATAGAGGTTTGTAAAATCATGAGTGGCATAGATAGGGTCTTTTCCTTGGTTGGGAGGTGGGGGGGGGGGTGCGAGAAGGTGGTGGGGGAGTTCAAAACTGCGGGGTGTATTTTTAAGGTGAGAGGAAAGCGTTTTAAAAAGGGACATGAGGGGAAACAATTTTACACAGAGGCTAGTGTATGGAATGAACTGCCAAAGAAAGTGGCAGATGCAGGTACAGTTATAACATTTAAAAGACATTTGAATAAGTTTGTGAATAGGAACGGTTTGGAGAGAAATGGGCCAAATGTAGGTAAGTGGGACTAGTTTAGTTTGGGAACATGGTTGGTGTGGATAAGTTAGACCAAAGGATCTATTTCCATGCTGTATGACTTTATGACTTTATGATTCTATGACTGCAGGGCTGTATCAACATGGTGAGGTCGGTATACGTCTTCTACTTCATTATTCACTTCAGATAACATTTGTTAGCTCCCCAAGGGAAATATAAAGTAATCCACCCATGCATTGTCATTCTTCATGTAAAGAAACTTGTTCCTCTGTGGTATTAGTATGTTCTTCAGTGTTCTCTTCCGAGGCATGAATATACATGCTGGCTTGGGAAAGATTTGATTTGTTACTTAGTATCTTCTTCAGACCATAGCACATCTTTGAAAAATGACCTCTTTTGCAAAAATGCATACATTTTCGGTGGAAGGTTAGATGGTTTTTTTTCTTTTTTGATGTGGGGTTTTAGAAGATATTGTATAATTGCTTAGAATGTCACCTTGATGTTGTCACAAGCAGAATATTGTTTAGATAAGAGGTCTGTCCCCTGTGGTCAGATGGTCTATTGGATTTTAAGCAGCCAACTCTCTGTATTACATGGGTTAACACAAGTTAAACACTGTAGGTTAATTGGAATGTTTGCTGCATAATGTTCTTGACTCTGAATCCACTACGATTTAGACTGCTCTATCTAGAGGTTCTGTTGCAAATAAGCTCTTCTAATTTTCCAAAGCTGCATGATTCAGATGGTGCATACCAGGTTGTTCATGAAACTAATTACAGAATCTTCTGGGAGTTGATGTCCATACTGAAGCATGATCTCACCAGTGTTTTATTTCAACTTGGAGTGACATTGATCGAAACCTTTTAGGCGGTTGCCAAACATAATTTATTTCTCATCAATCTGCAGTTGATGTAAATTAAGATCTAATGCTCTTCCCACGTAGTAGGGAAATAAACAAACTTGTTCTGTATCTGATTTGGGGTCCAATCCTGAAGGTGTTTGAAATCTTTGGAGTTCTACTTCAATCTGAAATCTTTTTTTCTGATAGAAAGATTGGTGTGGGTAAATGTTCATGCAATTTCTGGTTGGTGATAAATATTTGAAATTGTTAAGTATTTCCTTGATTTGTTCATGATTACTAAGGTTTTGATGGCCTCGGACTACGATCTTTGTTGTTTTGTACGATTCTTGGTTTGTTACAGTTTTAGTTGAGTCCTTGATGTTGTAAAATGTATTGCTGATGCGCTATAATTGAAAACTGTTCAAGCTTCTCTGGTTTTAAATGCTGATTTTAATGTAAAGTTTGGCTTTCTTTTCCGAACATGGTGTCTTCATCAATCTGAATGAAAATAATTATTTTTCAAGATGGCTGGCAATTTCCACAGAATCAGTGTTTAGAATTTTCTCAAAATGGTTTAATTTATCACAGTTGAATTAATTTGTGACTGTACTAAGGATGGTTGCTGTGATGTTGTTTGCACTGGTCCTTTCAAGATCAGATTCACACTGGTTTTCTTTCTGATTGTTCAGATTTTAATGAATGACATCAATAAAACATTTACCTGTTGAATAAAACTGCATTTTCCATTCAAATGGCAGAAAAACTAAGTTTTTACAACTTCCCTGTAGGACAGTGTAAGATCATGTGGGGTTTGGTCTGAGTGAATAGAGAGCAGTTGTTCCCCTTGGTTGAAAGGTCAATCGCAAGAGGGTGTAGTTTTAGGGTAAGGGGCAGGATATTCATAGGGAAATTGAGAAAAGCTTCTTTCACTCAGAGGGTGATGGGAATCCGGAATGTACTGCCAGGGAAGAGGTTGAAGTCCAGAAACCTTACAACCTTTAATATATATCTGCACATTATAACATTCAAGGATATGGGACAAGTGCAATAAATTGGGATTAGTGCACCTTTAGTGGTAGTAATTGATGGTGCAGACTTGATGGGCTGAAATACCTTCCTGTGCTATATGTCTCGATGACTCTAAGATATTAATACACTGAACTGCAATAATGAATTTTATTCCCAGTCATTTTCCCTCTTCAGTTGTATCCTTTAGGCTTTACCTGTAAAGTTATCTTAACGTGCTGTTACTTACTTTATTATCATCTAAAAGGTCACATTTTCCAAAGCTTTTAATCTTGCATTGACCTTGTATTGACACGAATATCAATTTAAGAGAAAAACCAACACTGATACAGGATAAGGAGAGTGAGGCAAGTCAATTCTGATCAGTGAAGGCATTTTCATATAAAATGCACCAATTGATGATGTTTGAAGGTTAAGTGCCATGTTTCCCTTAGATTTTAAACGAGGGGTGTTAACTTTTAAATCAGAGTCAACGTGCCTGGTTTAAAATGTAAACATAGCCTGGCAGTTAACAGTCAATCCTTATTTCTTCATGTGTTCCTCTTTTGAAATGCTTGTACCAATAGGAACTTGTTTGTCAATGTATCAATGTGATGACCTCAAAGTAGAAAAGCAGGTTTTCCTTGCAGGCATTATTGTGAATTTTCCTGAACAGTGCAAGAGCATCAGGGGCTAAGGGGAAACCTGCTTGAGGTTTATAAAATCACAACGGGCAGAGATAGGATGAATAGTCAAGGTCTTTTTCCCAGGGTAGGGGAGTCCAAAACTAGAGGGCGTAGGTTTCAGGTGAGAAGGGAAAGAGTTAAGAAAAGACCTGAGGGGTAACTTTTTCACACAAGAGTGTGGTGCATGCAAGGAATGAGCTGCAAAAGGAGGTGGTGGAGGCCGGTACAATTACAACATTTACCAGGCATCAGGATGGGTATATGAATAGGAAGGGTTTAGAGAGATATAGACCTGATGCTGGCAAATGGGATGTGATGGGATGCTGCTCTTTTAACAAGATTGTGATGTCCTTGGCGTTTTCTCAGAGAGGAAAAAACAGTGATTCCAAAAGGTCTAAGTTTGAAGGGTTTTAGGGCCTATTTGATTATAGGAGAAAGTGAGGACTATAGATGCTGGAAAAGCACAGCAGGTCAGGCAGCATCCGAGGAGCAGGAAAATCAATGTTTCAGGCATAAACCTGATGAAGGGCTTATGCCCGAAACGTCGATTCTCCTGCTCCTTGGATGCTGCCTGACCTGCTGTGCTTTTCAAACACCACACACTCTTGACCATATTTGATTATAGCTAACAGATACTGCCTCTGGGTCTAGGTGGGTTACTCTTCGGAGGGTTGATGTGGAGTTGTTGGGCCAAAGGGCCTGTTGCCATACCGTAGGGAATCTAATCTAATCTAATTTAACATATGTCTTTTTGCTTCAATATTCGATTTGTACAACTAACTTTGTTGTTGAGTAAATATTTCCAAAATGCATTAAGTCACCGTTAGATGCAGTAACTATTCTCCTCAGCCTGGTTTTTGAGCTGTAAGTAGCACTTTTACATCCCTCCCTTAAGGGATCAGATTTGCTTTGTATGCCCAGTAATTGGCCTTTTATCAAACGTGACTTCAATTGGCATTTGAACAGTAAGAGAGTGGTTCTGAGAACGAGAGACTTTAATTAGGGGGATAGGTCAAAGAAGTTGGGACTTCTCTTGGAGGGAAGAACGTTGAGAGAAGGTTTGATAGAGATTTTCATAAGCAGGTTAGATATTGTAGATATGGAGAAGCTGCTTCTGTTCATAAAAGGAAAAAAGAACAAGGAGGCATAGATTTCAAAGGATGTGCAAATAAGTCAAAGGGTGTAAGGAACAGCTTTTTTCATGCAGTGAGTAGTTAGGGTATGGAATGCACTGTCTGTAACGTCATGGAGGCAGGTTCAATTGAGGCAAATTAAATTCAATTGTTTGAATAAAACAAAGTTATGGGGAAAAGGCAGTAGTTTGGCATGAGAGAACAGAACTAGTTCAATTATGATGGGCCAAATGGCCTCCTTCTCCACTGTAACAAATCTGTAATGTACTCAATTCAAATTTATCCCCTCAGCCCTTCTCTCTTTTACTGCTCTCAATACTTTGTTAATGGTTTGTTTGCCCTGTTACTGACTGTAAAAGGTTTTTGAGACGTACAGTATATTTGTGGTCTCTCTGGATGGATTTTAAGTTCAGAGTGGTTTCCTGCACAGCAGCTCTGACATTTCTGGCTAGTAGTTGGTCTTGAAGCTGCATCAATGATTTCTTGAAAGAATATTTTGAAAATTCTTCTCCAACTGATCTGAAATTAGTTTCTTGATCTTCAATGCTACCATGAGTCTGTGGGTAGTATTCTTTGTTGTTGCCAACGTCTTTTTATCACATGGCTTGATGCCATAAGACAGACTGTCCAAGAGAAGGCTAAGTCAAAATTATCTTCACGCTTACACATCAAATTAACATTATTTATGATATGTTAATTGTAAACACTACTATACATAGTAATACTATACCAGGTTCTAATCTTAAAGTTACATTAGATAAGGGCTAATCTGCCTTCGCCTGGTGTTCATGGTCATGTGCTCTCAATTCTAAAGGTATAGTTTCACATAGGGCAGTCTGGTGCAGTCCTTTAAAGAGTTGTACTCCACCCACACTATGTGATTTAAGCTCTGTGACATGCAGCTCCATGATATCATTGCAAGGCCTCTGACACAATATAAATAAGTCATTCTACCTTAGAGTGACACAGTGGCTTAGTGGCTAGCACTGCTGCCTCAGGGACCCAGGTTCGATTCCGGCCTCGGGTGACTGTTTGTGTGGCATTTGTACATTTTCTCTGTGTCTGTGTGGGTTTCCTCCCAGAGTCTAAAGATGTGCAGGTCAGGTGAATTGGCCATGCTAAATTGCCCTAGTGTTGAGGGATATGTAAGTTGGGAGCATTAGTCCGGGGTAAACATAGGGTAGGGGGAGTGGGTCTAGGTGGGTTACTCTTTGGAGGTTTAGGGTGGACTTGTTGAGATGTAGGGATTCTAGATGACTACTAACTATGTGTCTTTGAGGGAGCTCAAGTAACAACCAAATCAAAGCCCTCTTTCTGCATATAGTTTTAATCACAATTTATATACAATTGACAGATTGAACATCAAAGTGAATTGATTCGATATCGAATCAGGAACAGAAAGAGCAAGGAAGGGAGTTCGAGAAAAAGAGGATTAAGAGCAATAGTCAAAAACAAGACAGAAGAGCAACATGTAAAACAAAATTAAGTTTGAAAATCATAGAGTCATTGAGACCCATCCATGCTGACCAGATAACTTATTTGCCCTCATTTGGGCCATATCCCTGTAAACCCATCCTATTCATATACCCATCAGTTGTCTTTTAAATGTTCTAATTGTACAGCTTCCACCACGTCCTCTGGCAGTTCATTCCAAATACACTCCACCTTCTTGGTGAAAACGTTGCCCCTTAGATCCCTTTTAAATCTTCCCCCCTCTCATCTTAAATCTATGCCCTCAAGTTTTGGACTCCCCTACCCCAGGGAAAGGACCTTCACTTGTTCACCCTATCCATGCCCCTTATGATTTTATAAACCTCTAGAAGATCATCTGTCAGCCTCCAACTCCAGGGAAAATAGCCCCAGACTATTCAACCTCTCCCTGTAGCCCAAACTCTCCAACCCTGGCAACATCCTTGTACGGTAAAGCTGTGTTAATCTCCATCAACAATTCACTATTTGGAGTAGTGAGACATTACTATTTTAATTGCCTTTTCTAAGTGAGAGAGGTCGATTGGTAGTGGTTAACAATGATCATGTTTAAAAGTTACTTAAGCTATTAATTATTACATTTAATATTCTGCATCAAGCTTAATGGGTGACTGATGAGCACATGCAGCAACCTCATAAAATCACAGTGTGGTTAAATGCAAATTACTGCAGTTTTCTTGAAGCTGAGTGTGGAGATGTGCAAATTATTAGCTGCTTGTGCAACATTCATGTGTATACATTCGCACCATGTCTGCGTGGGTTTTGTCCAGGTGCTCTGGTTTCCTCCCACAATCCAAACATGTGCAGGTCAGATGAATTGGCCGTGCTAAATTGTCCATAGTACTCAGTGATATGTAGGTTGGGTGCATTAATCAGGGGTAAATGGAGGCGAATGGGTCTGGGTGGGTTATTCTTTGGAGGGTCGGTGTGGACTTGTTGGGCTGAAGGGCCTATTTCCACACTGTAGGGACTCTATGACATACTTTCTTTCCCCAATGTGACACAGATATACATTCAATATGTGGCGATATCTAGACTGCAGGCATGGGTGATGAAGATATGGGTCAATTGCACACTTTGCATTAGGGTTGATAACTTTTCCCCTATTCCATGCCTCACCCCAATGAAAATGTCCCTCCCAGTTCTAGCTAATCACAATCCTTCCACATTTTGTATTAATACAGGTTTTGAAATTGTGGTCAGTACACCCAAGTCATACTATTAATATGAGATTAGGATAATCTGGGGAACCCCATTCCATAGGTAAAAGCAATGACTGCAGATGCTGGAAACCAGATTTTGGATTAGTGGTGCTGGAAGAGCACAGCAGTTCAGGCAGCATCCGAGGAGCAGCAAAATCGACGTTTCGGGCAAAAGCCCTTCATCAGGAATAAACGCAGAGAGCCTGAAGCGTGGAGAGATAAGCTAGAGGAGGATGGGGGTGGGGAGAAAGTAGCATAGAGTACCATGGGTGAGTGGGGGAGGGGATGAAGGGGATAGGTCAGGGAGGAGAGGGTGGACTGGATAGGTGGAAAAGGAGCTAGGCAGATAGGACAAGTCCGGACACGTCATGGGGACAGTGCTGAGCTGGAAGTTTGGAACTAGGCTGAGGTGAGGGAAGGAGAAATGAGGAAACTGTCGAAGTCCACATTGATGCCCTGGGGTTGAAGTGTTCCAAGGTGGAAGATGAGGCGTTCTTCCTCCAGGCGTCTGGTGGTCATCAAGGTGGACTTCAACAGTTTTCTCATTTCCCCTTCCCTCACGTCACCCTAGTTCCAAACTTCCAGCTCAGCACTTTCCCCATGACTTGTCCTACCTGCCTATCTTCTTTTCTACCTATCCACTCCACCCTCCTCCCTGACCTATCACCTTCATCCCCTCCCCCACTTACCTATTGTACTCCATGCTACTTTCTCCCCACCCCCACCTTCCTCTAGCTTATCTCTCCACGCTTCAGACTCTCTGCCTTTATTTCTGATGAAGGGCTTTTGCCCGACACGTCGATTTTGCTGCTTCTCGGATGCTGCCTGAACTGCTATGCTCTTCCAGCACCACTAATCCAAAACTCCATTCCATAGCCTCATCCAGGCCAGAAAGCAAGTGTTTCTTACCAGTCAGCAAACTTTGTATCCCTGTTAATTATTGCCAGGATTGTGGATGCTAGAAATCAGAAACAAAAACAGAAATTGCTGGAAAAGCTCAGCATGTCTGGCAGCATTGGTGAAGAGAAATCATAGTTAACGTTTTGGGTCCAGTGACCCTTCCTTGGAACTGATAGTAACTAGGAAAATGTTTTTTTTATGCAGAAGATAGGTTAGGGGGAGGAGGGAGCAAGCAAACGATAGGTGGAGGTAGGGCCCAAAGAGAGAGAACAAAGTTGGACAAACAAAGGAGCGATCAGCCGAGGAGGCTTGGGAATTCTACAGCCTTCTGGATTCAATATTGATTTGAACAATTTTAGGGCCTGAATTAGGTCCTCACCCCAATCCCGACTCACCATGTCCTCTTAGCTACCGACCCCCAACACCCCCTCCCATTTGTCAGTCCACCCCCTCAGCTTTCAGCTTTTGTCCGAATCATCGATTCTATTGCTCCTTGGATGCTGCCTGACCCACTGTGCTTTTCCATCGCCACACTTTTCACCCCTTTTTAATGTTGTATTATGAGCACTTTCCAACCTATTCACTGTCTCAACGACCTCCTCTTTCACTATGTCATTGGTAGCACCTTCTTTTTTGTAAAGGCAAGATTTCAAGCACTCTTTCTCTATACACAGCTCCCTTTCATCCTCAAACAGCCCTACTCCGCCTCCTTAACTATTTATATATCGATAAAAGATGTTTGCATTCCCTTTCATGTTGGCTGCATATCTCTTCCAAGATACTCTCCTTTCTGTTCTCATTTCTTTTTATCCCTTCTCCTCTGAATTTCCTCTCTTCAGTCTGGTTCGCACCTTCATTGACGACCTGACATCCACCGTAGACATAATATCCTACTGTTTCCTTTTGCATTCTCTTCCCTGTCATTCAGGGAGACATGCCTTTATTTATCCTACTCTTCCCCCTTGGGTGAACATACAATGGCAACAACAAATTGTGGGCGGCACGGTGGCACAGTGGTTAGCACTGCTGCCTCACAGCGCCTGTAGACCCGGGTTCAATTCCCGACTCAGGCGACTGACTGTGTGGAGTTTGCACGTTCTCCCCGTGTCTGCGTGGGTTTCCTCCGGGTGCTCCGGTTTCCTCCCACAGTCCAAAGATGTGCGGGTCAGGTCAATTGGCCATGCTAAATTGCCTGTAGTGTTAGGTAAGGGGTAAATGTAGGGGTATGGGTGGGTTGCGCTTCGGCGGGTCGGTGTGGACTTGTTGGGCCGAAGGGCCTGTTTCCACACTGTAAGTCTAATCTAATCTAATCTAAATTATGTTCTCATAGCCGGCGGGGGCAGAGGCAATCAGTGATGAGGACTATTGCCCACCGGGGAAATTCCACATCCTTGGTCACGGATTCTGTGGAAAATAAACTCCAAAGAACTGCCGATGCTGGAAATTGGATACAGAAACAGAAATTGCTGGAAAAGCTCAACAGGTCTGGCAGCATCTGTGGAAAGAAATCAGAGTTAACGTTTGGGTCCAGTGACCTTAATTCAGAACTTAGTAAACAGATCCTGTCGATCTATGTAAGGCTGAAGAGCCCAGTCTGAGAGCTATACCTCCACACATCTGGCAGGTGTTTTCAGGAGTGGTTTTTGAGATCATTAGCATTCTTTTCTGCGGTTCCTTTTCTGTGCTGCTGTTATTGGACAGGTGTGTTTCCAAGGAATTGTGACCTTTCACAGAGGAGGTTGGTCCAAGTCAGTGTCTTCTGAAAAGGGTCTCCTAGACTTTGACATCAATGCTGTATTTCTTGAGATGATTTGGGGTGGAAAAAGTTAAAAATCACACAACACCAGGTTATAGTGCAACAGGTTTATTTGGAAGCACTAGCTTTCGAGGCACTGCTCCTTCATTAGGTGGCTGTCACCTGAAAAAGGAGGAGCCCTTCAAAAGCTAGTGCTTCCAAATAAACCTGTTGGACTATAACCTGGTGTTGTGAGGCATTTCTGGGAGGGAAACCTTCAGGGACCTTTAGAAACACTTCCTTTGTTTGAGCACCTCCTTTATTTACCTAGCACATGAAACATGCTCAAGAACTTCACAGCAGCGCTTTATCGTCATGCGAAATTGAGATACAGAACAGATATTCAATCAGCTGACCAAAACTCTGTCAAGAAGATCTGCTTTAAGAATTGTCTTAAATGAATAAAGTGAGGAAGAGAAGCTATGGGGAGTTGGGAATTTCAGAACTAGGGGCTAGATCACCGGTGATTAGATTAGATTACTTACAGTGTGGAAACAGGCCCTTTGGCCCAAAAAGTCCACACCGACCCGCCGAAGCGCAACCCACCCATTCCCCTACATTTACCCCTTTACCTAACACTTCAGCACCCGGAGGAAACCCACGCAGACACGAGGAGAATGTGCAAAGACCACACAGTCAGTCGCCTGAGTCGGGAATTGAACCTGGGTGTCTGGCGCTGTGAGGCAGCAGTGCTAACCACTATGCTACCGTGCTGCCCACGGAGTAGTTCTAATTGGGGAAGAAAGAAGGGGCAAAATTTGAGGGTTGAAAATATTTCGGATAATAGTGAGAATGGAAGCTATTGCACAGATACAGAGGGGCAAAGCCGTGGAGAGGTTTGAACACTTGTGTGAGAATTTTTAAATCAAGATATTGCTCAAACAAGAGACAGCTTAGTACAAGGGTAAAATGGGAACGAGCCATTCTGCACAGGCAGTGGATTTTTGGTTGCCCTTAGTTTCTGCAAAATAAGAGGGCAGAGAATAGTCTGAGTATGTATTGAAAGATAAAGTCGAGAGGTACTGAAGATTTCAGCAGTGGATGAGCTGAGGTAGGAGTGAAATTGGGGAAATGCAATGGAAGTGAAAATGGCAGTATTAATACTAACATGACTTTGACATCGGAAGCTCATTGAGTCTGACATCATGGTTACATGGAGAGTGAATTTGTCTCAGACTGTTAGAAGGGTGGAGTTGGCAGCTAGGAAATGGAATTTGGAGTGGTGTCAAATTGTTGGCTTCAGTCTTCCCAATATTTCATATTTCTGTGATTCCAATAGTAGATGTTAGACACAACTTGAACAATTTAGCCATGATGAAGGAGTTGAGGGAAGTAGTGGTCAGATACAGCTGGTCACCTTACTTTGATTCTGTGCAAACGATCGCCTTTTCAAATGATAGACCTTTGCTCAGCTTCTGCCAAATTTTGATTCCAATTCAACTTTGCTCTGAATATCCAGCATCCAGAAAAACTTAGTACTTAGACCAACCATTTTTTTTTCTCTGAGACCTTAACACTATAAGATCATACTCATACATGGCTAATGCAGCTTTTACTCGCTCTGTGACATCATATGAAGCCACTGTGAACCAAATTTAGAATTGTATTGCCTGCTATCTTACCCCACCTTAAGAAAATGTTGCACTACTCAGGGCAGTTCTTGGGCAGCTAGTACTTTATCTATAAGTTCCTCCTTGATTAGCTTCCCTACAGTCTCGAAACAGGCCCTTCAGCCCAACAAGTCCACACTGACCCTCCGAAGAGTAACCCAACCAGACACATTCACTTATCCTATATTTACCCCTGACTAATACACTAAAACTATGGGCAATTTAGCATGGCCAATTCACCTGGCCTGCATATCTTTGGATTGTGGGAGGAAACCCACACAGACATGGGGAGAATGTGCAAACTCCACACAGGCAGATACCCAAGGCAGGAAGTCAAACCTGGGTCCCTGGCACTCTGAGGCAGCAGTGCTAACCACTGAGCCACCTTGTTACCATATGACTTGAAAATTAACTTTACCCCCACCTAACAACATGAGCAAATTGCCCCTCAAGGAATTGCTTCTTGCTCGGTTCATGTTTGGCCAACATCCCAGGAATCTGAAACCTTCACCATCTCTCTGGCAATGCTTTGTTCTCTTATTTCTTGATGCAGTAGTACCTGGCGCTGGGACCATACTGCACATTGCTACCTGTGAGTCCTGCTTTCCAGCCTCTCTTCCTACAGTTCCTCGACATTTGCCTGAAGGATCTCCTCCCTCTTTCTACCTGTTTTCCTCACAAGTTATTTTGCTGAATTGCTAACGCTGCCTGGCTAGCCTTGTCCCTCAGAGTGTTGTGCAGCCATTTCATGATGCTCTGAAACAATGGATTTGGCTTTGGCAAACCCTCCTGGGTGAACTATCATTCTGATCAGCATTTGGAATGGAATAGCAGTTGGAAAGCAAGATACCCTCAAAGGAGTCCTACACTACCTGCTTGGTCATCCTTAACTGCTTGATGATCGTCAATTCCCTACTCGGTCTGCAGTACCTTCAACTGAACATAGAACACAGAACAGTGCAGCACAGGAACAGGTCCTTTGGCCCACTATGTCTGGACTGACCATGATGCCATTCTAAACCAATCCTACCAGCCTGCACCAGGTTCATATCACTCCATTCCCTGCCTGTTCCTGAATCTGTCTAAATGCCTCCTAAGTGCTGCTGTTGTATCTGTTTCTACCATCTTCCCTGGCAGTGTATTCCAGGCACCTACCTGCAGCGTGACCACATTCACAAACTGTAAACATCTCAAAATCCTGGATGCACCCACGGTGGTGGTCAAACTCCTGAGTTCAAAGTTCGGTTTCCCCCAGCCCGGCCACTGTGCTTTCACATGTGGCCAGGAGGTTCCCAGAGTTCCCACATGGAAGGGGCTGGGCACTGCACAGGTCTGAGTGTCTTGTCCTGCCTCCATTTATCACAGCACGATCAAAAATGGAAATAAGTGAAAGACTGACCAGCTACTACTAAATCAGCTGCTGTCCTCCTGCTTACAATGCTTCGTTTTACGAGCAGTTCACTTAAAAGACTTTCTTAACTTGCAGACTCAAAATTCCTCAAATTTTAATTTACTGAAAATTCTAGAACTCCAATAGTTTTATTATCCCTTGTTAGTTCATTTCAACTTGGACCTCTGGATTTGAGTAATTAATTGAATGAATGCTGATTGTAATTATACAATAAATTATCAATTTGGCTGTAGTTCTGCAAATTAATTGATCTAGTCTTAATTTATAGTTGATTAATTTTAAAATTAGTGAAAAAGCATGTGGCAGTAAACTCATCCACGTGACTCCCTGACCTGTGTCATCCATTCACACTCTTACTAATTTATTTCCACCTCCTACTGACTCACAGCCAGTTATTCAAAGATTATAATAAAAACAAAATACTGTGGATGAATAAAGCCTGCAGCAAACACAGAGACTGTTCGAGACACTGAGCAGATCTAGAAGCTTCTATGGCGAGAGAAACAGGGAGAAACAACAGCAGCAGGGAGATGGAAGAAAGCATAGGGCGGCAGATTTTGGAAAAGTGTAGACGTAGTAGGGTTGTTGTAATGGGTGACTTTAACTTTCCCAATATTGATTGGAACCTCTTTCGAGCAGAAGATTTGAATGGAGCTGTTTTTGTCAGGGGTGCTCAGGAGGGTTTCCTAACTCAGTACGTTGACAGGCCGACGAGGGGGGAGGCCATTCTAGACTTGGTGCTCGGAAATGAGCCGGGGCAGGTATCAGATCTTGCGGGCATTTTGGTGATAGTGACCACAACTGCCTCACATTCTGCATAGCTATGGAGAAGGAGAGCATTAGGCAAAATGGGAGGATATTTAATTGGGGAAGAGGAAACTATGATGCGATTAGACATGAGTTAGGAAGCATGGATTGGGAGTAATTGTTCCATGGTAAAGGCACTATAGGCACGTGGAGAGTGTTTAATGAACAGTTGTTGCAAGTGATGAATAAATATGTCCCTCTGAGACTGGCAAGAAGTGGTAAGATAAAGGAACCATGGATGATGAGAGCGGTGGATCTTCTCGTCAAAAGGAAAAAGGTAGCTTACATAAAGTGGAGGAAGCTAGGGTCAAGCTCAGCTCTAGAGGATTACAGGCAGGCAAGGTAGGAGCTCAAAAATGGTCTGAGGAGAGCCAGGAGGGGGCACAAGAAAGGCTTGGCAGAACGGATTAGGGAGAACACAAAGACATTTTACATTTAGGTGAGGAATAAGAGAATGGTCAAAGAAAGAGTAGGGCCGATCAGGGAGAGAGGCAAATGTAATTCCTCTGTTCAAGAAAGGAAATAGGGAAATCCTTGGCAATTACAGACCAGCAAGTCTCACGTCTGTTGTCTGCAAGGTGTTAGAAAGGATTCTGAGGGACAGGATTTATGACCATCTGGAAGAGCATGGCTTGATTAAATGCAGTCAACACGGTTTTGTGAGGGGCAGGTCATGCCTCACAAACCTTATCAAGTTCTTTGAGGATGTGACTAGAAAAGTTGATGAGGGTCGAGCTGTGCATGTGGTGTATATGGACTTCAGCAAGGCATTTGATAAGGTTCCCCATGGTAGGCTCATTCAGAAGGTCAGGAGGAATGGGATACAGGGGACCTTAGCTGTCTGGATACAAAATGGGCTAGCCAACAGAAGACAGCGAGTGGTAGTAGAAGGAAAATATTCTGCCTGGAAGTCTGTGGTGAGTGGTGTTCCACAGGGCTCTGTCCTTGGGCCTCTACTGTTTGTAATTTTTATTAATGACTTGGATGAGGGGATTGAAGGATGGGTCAGCAAGTTTGCAGATGACACAAAGGTTGGAGGTGTCGTTGACAGTATAGAGGGCTGTTGTAGGCTGCAGCAAGACATTGACAGGATGCAGAGATGGGCTGAGAAGTGGCAGATGGAGTTCAATCTGAATAAATGCGAGGTGATGCATTTTGGAAGGTTGAATTTGAAAGCTGAGTACAGGATTAAGAATAAGATTTTTGGCAGTGTGGAGGAACAGAGGGATCTTGGTGTGCAGGTACATAGATCCCTTAAAATGGCCACCCAAGTGGACAGGGTTGTTAAGAAAGCATATGGTGTTTTGGCTTTCATTTACAGGGGGATTGAGTTTAAGAGTCGTGAGATCTTGTTGCAGCTCTATAAAACTTTGGTTAGACCGCACTTGGAATACTGCGTCCAGTTCTGGTCACCCTATTATAGAAAAAATGTGGATGCTTTGGAGGGGGTTGAGAGGAGGTTTAGCAGGATGCTGCCTGGACTGGAGGGCTTATTTTATGAAGAGAGGTTGACTGAGCTCGGACTTATTTCATTGGAGAAAAGGAGGAGGAGAGGGGACCTAATTGAGGTATACAAGATAATGAGAGGCATAGATAGAGTCGATAGCCAGAGACTATTTCCCAGGGCAGAAATGACTAACACGAGGAGTCATAGTTTTAAGCTGATTGGAGGAAAGTATAGAGCAGATGTCAGAGGCGGGTTCTTTACACAGAGAGTTGTGAGAGCATGGAATGCGTTGCCAGCAGCAGTTGTGGAAGCAAGGTCATTGGGGACATTTAAGAGACTACAGGACATGCATATGGTCACAGAAATTTAAGCATACTTGAGGATCAGTGGTCGGCACAACATCGTGGGCTGAAGGGCCTGTTCTGTGTTGTACTGTTCTATGTTCTATGAACCGAGTTAACATTTAATAACTATTCTGAATTGTGCCAGACTCAAAATGTTGGCTTCGTTTCAACAGATGCCACCAGAGCTGCTGAGATTCTCCATCATTCTCACAGCATTCTCTGTGTTTGTTCAGAGAAGAAACACAGCAAATCCTGGGATGCCATTCCTCGCTTTTAGTTTGGGAAACACACCTTGGATGATGCGCACTGCTCTCGCTCTCCCAGACCAGATCTGGCTCGTCCCCTCTTGCACTCCATAGTAGTGCCTCGATCAAACCTCTCTATCACTGATGCTTCAATTGCCCTTCAATTGCCAATGAGAGCAGCTCATTCCTCCATGATGCTAGCTACAGATGAAGGAAGAAGGCAGGCAATTGATCAGTGCAGTCGGGGAGCTCAGGGGTTAGCATTGCTGCCTCACAGCACCAGGGACCCAAGTTCAATTCCAGCCTCAGTTGATTGTCTGTGTGTGGAATTTGCATATTATTCTCATGTCTGTATGGAATTTCTTACTGCAGTCCAAAGATGTGCAGATTAGGTGGATTGGCCATGCTGAATTACCCATAGGGTCCAGGTTGGGTAGGATAGGGGAATGGGCATGAGCTGGATGCTCTTTGGAAGGTTGGTGTGGACTTAATAGGCCAAATGGCCCATTTTTCACACTGTAGGGATTCTATGAAATCAAAGGGGGAAATTCTGAGTGGGTTAAGCGCTATTTCATTTACACTTGAAATGACCTTGTTGATGCAGTATGGGTAAAAAAGGGACTGCATTCTTGAAGCATTTCTTGTCTAAAGATCTTCCCAAACAATTTTAAGTAACTGTCAAAGCACACAACTGTGGAATGGCTTGATAGCACAGTAATTGCCTGAAGCAATGTTATGGAATTGAAATGTCAAAATGGTGTCTGCTTTATGGTATTGCACCAGGATAATTTTTCTACACAACCCAACAGAAGCAAACATCCTTTCCAGTTAATTCTTGGATTCAATCCTGCATTAAAATTGATTGTGTAAGCAAGCAGTAATGGAGATAATGGAGAAGACCAATTCAAACACAGACAGGGTGACTGAATTACCATGATGGTTACAGTGACGCTGTCATTCATGTCATATTTAAGGAGAATTAGACTACCTTCCCAGATTTAGATTGGTTTTATGTAATTAATTTGAGGCCATGGTCAACTTGCCATAAGAGCTTGCTTCCTTAATGCAAGGATCAGTGGTTCAATTCTACCCTTGGGCAACTGTCTGTGTGGAGTTTGCGTATTCCCTCTTTGTGAGTTTCCTGCAGATGCTCTGATTTCCTTCCACAGTCCGACAATGTGCAGATTACCTGGATTAGCCAGTGGAAATTGATAGTATCCAGGCCTGTGAAGACCAGTTGAAATAGCCATGGGAAATGCAGGGTTACAAGGAAATAGGGTAGGGGAGTCTGTCTGGGTGGATACTCCTCAGAGGGTTGATGTGGACCTGATGGACTGAATGGCTTGCTTCCACACTGTAGGGATTCTGTGATTCGATGTTAATGACTGCTACTCAGGTCACGGTCTATCCGGCTCTTCCATCAAAAAGGGAGATCTCGCTGTACAATATCACCCTTCAAACCTACGCCCACTTCACATGTGACAAGTTGCCTCTCTATGGGTATGTGCGAAAGAACCCATAAAAATGGCAGTAGTGGAAGCCTTTGATCCTGGCTGAAGCACCAACATGCTTCCAAGCTGAGCACAGCATGGCATGGTAAGGCAAGGCAGATAGGTGCAAAGTGAGTGAGGTCTACTAGATCAAGCCACCCTGAGATGCAGCCTGTAGATTGGCTGCCTGTCTGTTCATGCTGTGTCCTTGTAGTCGCCCTCTCAATGCTGTGCTGTACATGTACCATAAGTAGCCTGCCAACACGTCTATGTGTGTCGTGTGAGTGTGTGTGAGTGTGTGTTGTGTGTGAGTGTGTTGTGTGTGAGTGTGTTGTGTGTGAGAATGGGTTTGTGGTGTGTATATGTGAGTGTGTTTGTGAGTGTGTTGTGTGAATATCTGTTGTGAGTGTGTGTATATGTTGTTTGAGTGTCTGTGGTGTATATGCGTGTATATATGTGAGTGTGTTGTGAGTGTGTTTGTGAGAGAGTGTGTATTGTGTGAGATTGTGCGTGTATGTGTGAGTGTGTGTATGTGAGAGAGAGAGAGAATGTGAGTGTTTGTTGTGTGAGTGCATGTCATGTGTGATGTGCATGTGTTGTGAGTGTGTGAATGGATGTGTGGTGTGTATGTGTAAGTGTGTGTTGTGTGAATGTGAGTCTGTGTTGTGTGAATGTGTGTGTTGTTTGAGTGTGTGTGGTGTGTATGAATGTGTATATATGTGAGTGTGTGTTGTTCTATTATGTGCATTGTGTGTGTGTGTCTGTTGTGTGATTGTGTCTGTTGTGTGAGTGTGTGTGAATGTGTGTGTTGTGTAAGTGTGTGTGTGTTGTATGTGTATTGTGTATGAATGTTGTGTGTATGTATGTGTTGTGTGTGAGTGTGTGTGTTGTATCCGTCATGTGAATGTGTGTGTTGTGTGTGCATGTTGTGTGAGTGTGTGTTATGTGTTGGTGTGTGTTGTGTGTGAGTGTGTGTGAATAGGTGTGTGGTGTGTATATATAACTGTGTGTGTGAGTGTCTGTTGTGTGACTGTGTGTCTGTTGTGTGAGTGTGTGTTGTGTAAGTGTGTTGTGTAAGTGTGTGTATGTGTTGTGTGTGCAAGTTGTGTGTGTGTGTTGTGTGTGCATATGAGTATGTGTGTTGTGTGTGAGTGTGTTGTGTGTGTGCCTGGTGTGTATGTGTGTAAGTGTATAGTTGTGTGTGTTGTGTGTGTGTGTTGAGTGTGTTGTGTCTGTGGTGTGACTGTGTGTGAGAGCATTGTGTGAGTGCATGTGTGAGTGTGTATCGAGTGTGTGTTGTGTCTGTGGTGTGTGTGTTGTGTGAGCGCATGCGTGAGTGTGTGTGGTGTGTATGTGTGTGAATATGTTGTGTGAGTGTGTATGCATGTTCTGTGTGAGTGTGTGGTGTGTGTGCTTGAGTGTGTATGGTGTATGTGTGTGTTTGAGTGTGTATTGTGAGTGTTTGAGTGTGTGTATATTGTATGTGTGTTGTGTGTAATGTGTATGTATGTCGTGTGTAATGTGTATGTATATCGTGTGTGTATTGTGTGTTGTGTGACTGTGCATGGTGTGAGTATGTTGTGTGTGTGTTGTGTGAGTGTGTGTTGTTTGAGTGTGTATGTTTGTGTGTGGTGTGTGAGAGTGTATGGTGTTATGTGTATGTGTGCGTGTAGTGTGTGTATTGTAGTGTGTAAGTGTGTGTGGTGGATGGGTGTGAATCTGAATGCGAGTGTGTGTGGATGATGATCACTGATCGCGCTCTGTGATGTTGCTGCTCGGTGTCCAACTTGGAGTTAGTTTGGAGCAAGCAGTGAGCTAAATCCATCAGGTGCTCACCCTGGTTTCCTTGTCAAGTTTTCCCAGTGTTGATCTTATTTGGTGAGTTTGTTATGATGGGAGTGTGAAAATCAATGAGGCAAGTTGAGCCATTAACAAATATTTTGTAGCAGAGGTTGATAATTCCTTGATTACAAAGGGGATGAAAGATTTCTAGTGGTATCCAAGAAAGAACTTTTGAGATTAAATTCAAATACATCCAGGGAAGTTATTTGTGTGGAACTGAGAAATGAGAAAGGGATGATCACCTAATTGGGATTGTATTATAGACCCCCCAATAGTCAGAAGGAAATTGAGAAACAAACTTGCAAGGAGATCTCAGCTATCTATAAGAATAATAGAGTGGTTATGGTAGGGGATTTTGACTTTCCAAACATAGACTGGGACTGCCATAGTGTTAAAGGTTTAGATGGAGATGAATTTCTTAAGTGTGTACGAGACAATTTTCTGATTCAGTATGTGGATGTACCTACTAGAGAAAGTGAAAAATTGGCCTACTCTTGGGAAATAAGGCAGGGCAGGTGACTGAGGAGTCAGTGGGGGAGCACTTTGGGACCAGCGACCATAATTCTATTTGTTTTAAAATAGTGATGGAAAAGGATAGACCAGATCAAAAAGCCGAAGTTCTAATGTGGAGAAAGGTCAATTTTGACGGTATTAGGCAAGAACTTTAGATAGCTGATTGGAGGCAGATGTTCACAGGATGGCTGGAAAATGGGAAGCCTTCAGAAATGAGATAACAAGAATCCAGAGAAAGTATATTCCTGTCAGGGGAAAGGGAAGGCTGGTAGGTATAGGGAATGCTGGATGGCGAAAGAAATTGAGGGTTTGGTTAAGAAAAAGAAGGAAGCAAATGTCAGGTATAGACAGGATAGATCGAGTGAATCCTTAGAAGAGTATAAAGGAAGTAGGAGTATAATTAAGAGGGAAATCAGGAGGGCAAAATGGGGACATGAGGTATCTTTGGCAAATAGAAATTAAGGAGAATCCAAAGGGTTTTTACAAAAATATTAAGGACAAAAGGGTAACTAGGGAGAGAATAGGCCCCCTCAAAGATTAGTAAGGCAGCCTTTGTGTGGAGTCACAGAAAATGGGGGAGATACTAAATGAATATTTTGCATCAGTATTTACTGTGGAAAAGGATAAGGAAGATATAGACTGTAGGGAAATAGATGGTGACATCTTGCAAAATGTCCAGATTACAGAGAAGGAAGTGCTGGATGTCTTGAAATGGTTAAAAGTGGATAAATCCCCAGGACCTGATCAGGTGTACCTGAGCACTCTGTGGGAAGCTAGAGAAGTGATTGCTGGGCCTTTTGCTGAGATATTTGTATCATCGATAGTCACAGGTGAGGTGCCGGAAGACTGGAGGTTGGCAAACGTGGTGCCACTGTTTAAGAAGGGCTGTAAAGACAAGCCAGGGAACTTTAGACCAGTGAGCCTGACCTCGGTGGTGGGCAAGTTGTTGGAGGGAACCCTGAGGGACAGAATGTACATATAGTTGGAAAGGCAAGAACTGATTCGGGATAGTCAACATGGCTTTGTGCGTGGGAAGTCATGTCTCACAAACTTGATTGAAGAAGTAACAAAGGAGATTGATGAGGGCAGAGCAGTAGATATGATCTATATGGACTTCAGTAAGGAATTTGACAAGGTTCCCCATGGGAGACTGATTAGCAAGGTTAGATCTAATGGAAGACAGGGAGAACTAGCCATTTGGATACAGAACTGGCTCAAAGATAGGAGACAGAGGGTGGTGGTGGAGGGTTGTGTTTCAGACTAAAGGCCTGTGACCAGTGGAGTGCCACAAGGATCTACTTTTTGTCATTTACATAAATGATTTGGATGTGATCATAAGAGATCCAGTTAATAAGTTTGCAGATGACACCAAAATTGGAGGTGTAGTAGACAGCGAAGAGGGTTACCTCAGATTACAACAGGATCTGGACCAGATGGGCCAATGGGTTGAGAAGTGGCAGATGGAGTTTAATTCAGATAAATGTGAGGTGCTGCATTTTGGGGAAGCAAATCTTAGCAAGACTTATACACTTAACGGTAAGGTCCTAGGGAGTGTTGCTGAACAAAGACACCTTGGAGTGCAGGTTCATAGCTTCTTGAAAGTGGAGTCGCAGGTAAATAGGATAGTGAAGAAGGCATTTAGTATGCTTTCCTTTATCGGTCAGAGTATTGAATATAGGAGTTGGGAGGTCATGTTGCGGCTGTACAGTACATTGGTTAGGCCACTGTTGGAATATTGCGTGTAATTCTGGTCTCCTTCCTATCGGAAAGATGTTGTGAAACTTGAAAGGGTTCAGAAAAGATTTACAAGGATGTTGCCAGGATTGGAGGATCTGAGCTACAAGGAGAGGCTGAACAGGCTGGGGCTGTTTTCCCTGGAGCATCAGAGACTGAGGGGAGACCTTATAGAGGTTTACAAAATTATGAGGGGCATGGAAAGGATAAATAGACAAAGTCTTTTCCCTGGGGTCAGGGAGTCCAGAACTAGAGGGTATAGGTTTAGGGTGAGAGGGGAAAGATATAAAAGAGACCTAAGGGGCAACATTTTCACACAGAGGGTAATACGTGTATGGAATGAGCTGCCAGAGGAAGTGGTGGAGGCTGGTAGAATTTCAACATTTAAGAGGCATTTGGATGGTTATATGAATAGGAAGGGTTTGGAGGGATATGGGCCGGGTGCTGGCAGGTGGGACTAGATTGGGTTGGGATATCTGGTCGGCATGGACGGGTTGGACTGAAGGGTCTGTTTCCATACTGTACATCTCTATGACTCTAAATGAGCCATCTTATTGAATGGTGGAGCTGACTCAAAGGGCCAAGGGGCCTACTCTTGTTTCTGTTTCACAGTAACAAGGTGAAAGTGAGGACTGCAGGTGTTGGAGATCAGAGTCAACAAGTACGGCGCTGGAAAAGCACAGCCATCTCCTTAGCATCTGCTCCACTTCCTGCAACTCCATCCTCGAGCCCCACCTCTCCAACTGCAACAAGGATAGAAACCCCTTGGTCCTCATCTTCCATCCCACCAATCTCCGTATACAACGCATCATCCTTTGCTATTTCCGCCACCCTATAGTCAGACCTCACCACCAGAGATGTATTTACCTCCCCACCCCAATCAGCATTCCGCAGAGACTATTCCATGTACAACTCCCTTGTTAGGATCATGCCCCTCATCAATTCACCCTCCACTCCTGGCACATTCCCTTGTGGGAGGTGAAAACCTGTGCCCACACATCCCCCCTCACCCCCATCCAAGGCTCAAAGGATCCTTCCACATTTGCAGAGATTTTCCTGCACATCCAAACACCTTTCCTACTGTATCCGTTTCTCCCAACGTGGTCTCCTCTACACTGGGGAGACAGGACGCAAACTTGCGGAACGTTTCAGAGAACATCTCTGGAACACACGCACTAAACAACCCCCACACCCACGTGGCCGACAACTTCATCTCCCCCTCCTACTCCTCCAAGGACAAGCACGTCCTGGGCCTCCTCCACTGCCAAATCGAAGCCACCCAACACCTGGAGGAAGAACGCCTCATCTTCCGCCTTGGGACCCTCCAACCACACGGGATTAATGTGAATTCCACCAGTTTTCTCATTTCCGGTCCCCCCACCTTATCCCAGATCCAACCCTCCAACTCAGCACCACCCTCTTAAACTGTCTTACCTGTCATCTTCCTTCCCACCTCTACACTCCACCCTCCATTCCAACCTATCGCTATCATCCTCTACCTTCATCTACCTATTGCCTTCCAAGCGACCTTACCCTCAGCTCCACCCCCCTTCTATTTATCCTCAGCCCCCTTGACCACCTCCCCCGCCCCCACATTCCTGATGAAGGGCTTATGCCCAAAACGTCGACTCTCCTGCTCCTCAGCTGCTGTCTGACCTGCTGTGCTTTTCCAATGCCACACTTTTTGAGTAGGATAATAACAAGGTGTTTAACAGTCCACGTTTTAAACATTTGTTCATGGGCTGTGTGTGTGCTGACTGGGCCAGCAATTATTATCCAATTCTAAGTGCCCGAAGGGCATTTCAGAGTCAACTGCTGTGGGTCTGGAGTCACATGTAGGCCAGACCAGTTAAGGATGATAGATTTCCTTCCCTAAATGGCATTAGATTGGCAGTTGGCATCTCAGAGTGCTGCCGAGTGAGAATCTAGCCAGGTACATGTGAAAAGCAGAAAAGATGGAGCAAAGAGTTGTTGTGGCACAGTTATAGTGTCCCTCTCTCTGAGCCAGGAGGCACAAGTTCCTGTCCCATGTGCTCCAGGCATGTGCAATCAGGTTGTTTTAAAAGATGGAGTGAGAGGATCTTGACCTTGGGCATGCCTTGTCATAATACTTGCCTGATTCTTCCACACCTCACCATAGCCCACGTTACTGAGATTCCTGTAAGATTTGCCACTCTTTCTCTGTATTTATATTTGATCAGATCTTTCATAATTGAAAAGGCACCTATTCAGCTTTGCGTGCAATAATAATTACAGATCTGTCAGCCTTCTTTCATCATTTGCCATTCGTCAGAGCAACATTTTTGCAAGGCCCTTCTAACTCACTGTTGCATTTTCATTCCTCGATATTTCCTGTCAGAGTAAAATTGTGTGAATTCTGAGTCAGAAGGTCCTGAGTTTAAGTTCCATGCCATTTCGTTAGGGCTGACACTGAGGGAGCGCTGCACTGTCAGAGGAATCATATTCCCGAACACTCACAATTAGAGTTGGTGTAAAACCAAGTTTAATAGTTTAATAGTCACACAAAGAGTTGGTGCAAACATGATGATTTTTCTCCTGAGTTCCTCATTTTTTTGGCCATTTAATTTGAGTTTATTCACTCAAATCATTTGAATGTAGTTCTCAAGCAAGTGATTCATTTTGCCGATATAGCATCCAAGTCTCATTATTGACCCCTGCACAGAAGCTTTCAAGCTAATTTTATTAAAAAGTTTTTGGATTTGTCGTGACTGTAATTGCAGTTAGGCCACAAAACATTCAACTCATTATGTGAATTGTGAAGTTATATAGAGACTAAGTGTATCTTTGTAAAGAAACCTGTCTTTCCTCCTTCCCCCTTTTCAATGTTCTGTCCTAAGGACCAAGGGACATCTGGGATACTGTTTCATGGCAATTGGCTGTCCTTTGATAAATCACCAATCTGCCAGTTTTTTTTAATAAGTCACTTAATGCCACGAATTTTGGCAATTACATACAGGGTCAAATCAGCTAACTCATCAAAAACCAAACAATCAACTTGGAAGCTTCTTACTTCATTGCAATTGCCTTTCCAGTTAAACCATCTGGGAGCTATGTTGACGGATTTTATATCTGTAATTCTGGCCTAGGATCTCCAGGTAATGGACATTAATGAGCAAGACAAAAAGTTGATGTTTCAGCCCAGTGCCTTAAAGCCTGAATGTGTTTTTCAGCCTGACACTAATTTTGCCCTCATATAAAAAAAATTGCAGCAACATTCTCATTCCACTTTCCCACATAGTCCCAGATTTTCACCACAATGGAGAAGCTAACCGTTGAGGCCAAAATGGCGGAAATAGCTTGGAATTGGAATCCTCACTCCCGAACATGGCATTTCCTGTTTCCGTGGGGACAAGAGTGAAGTCAGGCTTGATTTGGGATGTGCAGAGGCAGCTGACTTTTCACATGAACAGCTGCCTTCACTGAAGTGGGATTTTGGCCCCCCTTTAGTCTGGAATACAGAGTTCACTCCCTCTGAATTTGTGCATTTGTTTGAATAGCCACCTTTGGGCAGGCAAGGTACCCACCAAATCTTGGTCTGGGTCATCTCCTTAGGAGGAACTTAATGCCATAGACTAGACAAGCCTTAATTGGTTGGTAGGGGTAACATACAAATGTAACGCAACATAGGCTGGTTAGTTGGAATGATTGATTAGTCTTGACAATTTGTTTCCAGTGAAGTCCTGATTAAACACATCTCTTTGTGCAATATTCAAATACAAGAGAGGTCAGTATATGTTTCTGATGCTGTAAGAAATATAACAGAAGAAACTGAAGAACGATAAATTTTATCAAAAGTTTTTTGTCTTATACTGTTGAGGGGTGACCTTATAGAGGTCTATAAAATTGTGAGGGGCATAGATAAGGTGAAGAGCAAAAGTCCTTTCCCTAGGGTAAAACTAGAAGACATAAAATTTCCTGAAGAAGGGCTTTTGCCCGAAACATTGATTTTCCTGCTTCTCGGTTGCTGCCTGACCTGCTGTGCTTTTCCAGCGCTACTCTAATCATGGCATCATTTAAACATGAGAGAGGAAAGATTTAAAAGGAAGCAACCTTTTCACACAGAGGATCGTTTGTTTGTGGAATGCACTGCCAGAGGAAGTGGCAGATGCAGGTACAGTTAAAACATTTAAAAGACATTTGGACAGGTTCATGAATAGGAAAGGTTTAGAGGGATATGGGCCAAACATAGACTGGGACTAGTTTAGATTGGGAAATTTGGTCAGCTTGGACGAGTTGGACCGATGAGTTTATTTCTGTGCTGCATGACTTGATAATGACCTTTGGGAGTTGATGAGGCATCTTTGAGGCATTGGGCATCTCAGGAATTAAAATCTTAACATTGAGGAATATTTCAGAACTCTGGGTTTGTACTTAATGGAGTTTAGAAGGATGGGGGTGGGGTGGGGGGGGGGGATCTAATTAAAACCTATGGAATACTGAATGGCCTGGACAGAGTAGATGTTGGAAAGATGTTTCCATTGGTCGGAGAGACGGGACCTGAGGGCACAGGCTTAGAGTAAATGGAAAGGAGAAACCTCTTCAGCCAGAGAGTGGGGAATCTGTGGAATTCATTGTCACAGAAGGCTGTGGAGGTCTGGTCTTTAAGTATTTTTAAGATTGAGATAGATGAGTCTTTGAGGATCAAGGGTTAGGGGGACAAATGGGGTTGAGAAAATGATCAGCCATGACTGAATGACAGATCAGACTCGATGGGCTGAATGCCCTAATTTCTGCTCCTTTGTCTTATGGTCTTATGGTGACTGGGTATCATTTGGCATTGTAAAAAGTTTACATTATGGTATATGCATAATGTGTATATAATGTGCATAATCCTACTGGAACTGTCAAAGAATTATCAAAGCTCTCAAAGAACAGTCAAACTGTAAAAGAACCATAAAATATTTCAATAACTTAATGCCATTAGGCTTTACTTTTAAGAAGTCTGTGCAGTTCTTTTGTAAAATCTCAGTCATTGCTACTTTTCTCGATCTGTTGACATAAGCCTGTGGTTACTAATGTGGGCTTTGTGCTGCACGCCTATTTTTCTGGCCTAACATTATCGCAGTTCAACTCCTATTCAATCAACAGTTTGATTCCCACCTTTCCTTTCAAAAAACTTTTGCTTCCGTTGTTGGTTAGTTGCAAGAATTTCAACATATTGACTTTTGTGTCAAAGAGAATGTTTCTTTAAAAATACTGATGTAATCATTTGACAAATAACATTATTTTACCTCAGCATGGCTCCTGAGGTTATCCTATGGTGGACACTGAATCGGTTAACATGGAGGGGGGGGGAGAGGAAATATTGATACTTGGCACGTATGCATTGGCAAATTGTCACTGAGCATAGGAACTGTAAGGGCCATGCGAATGAGCGAGGCACATGAATTGGCATAGGGAATATGAGTGAAAGTGAGGACTGCAGATGCTGGAGATCAGAGTCGAGACTGTGGTGCTTGTCAGGCAGCATCCGAGGAGCAGGAGAATTGACATTTCGGGCAAGAGCTCTTCATCAGGAGTGAATATGGGTGATGGATACAGGGGCATAGATTGGAAGCGTGAATGTTGGAGGCTTTGAGATTGGGTACAGAACATCAGATGGCATGGGTTAGCATGAGCTAACAGCAAGTTGTTATAGAGGCTGTAAAGGGGCCAGAGGATGGCACAGGTGTTGGCATCGAGAGTGTGGAGCTCTGGACTTGGCTAAGTAGTGTACAGCTTTATCGAGACCAACTTTGGTGTTGGATTTCTTGCAAATTTGATTTGGCAACCATAGAGCTGTAAGAATATGTTGAAATGTGGCGAGGAAGGGTGAGAGGAATTTCACATTGAATGGAGTTGACTCAAATGGCTGGTTTCCCTGCTGTAAATATGACACGATATCACTGAATCTCAGAGTTGTTACGGTGCAGAAAAAGTTGAGAGGGTGGTGCTGGAAAAGTACAGCCGAGGAGCAGGACAGCATAAGCTTGAAACATCAATTCTCCTGCTCCTCGGATGCTGCCTGACCGGCTGCGCTTTTCCAGCACCACACCCTCAACTCTGATCTGCAGTCCTCTGTTTCTTCATGGTGCAGAAGGAGGCAATTGGCCCATTCTGCATGCAATGGTCCTATCCCTGACTGCCACTCCTTTGCCTTTTCCCCATATCTCCGCAATCCATACCCTAACTACTCATTGTGTGGAAACATTTTCTCTCACATCACCCTTGCTATGTTAACTCTATGCTCTCTTGGCCTTGTTTCTTTATGAGCTGGAGCAGCTTCTCCCTATCTATACTGTTCAGCCTGCTCGTGGTTTTGAAAACCTCTGTCATGTCACCTCTCAGCCTTCTACTCTCCCAGGATGGAGAGCTTGAGGACTGTTTCAGCCGTGCCTTTTGAAATGAACAGTGATGAAGTAGCTGGTCCTGAGACTTACAAAGCATGGAGTGCTCCATGTGATGCAAGAGAATGGGTGTCACTTGGATTGGCAAATTCTGGTGCTGATACAGAGCAACCAAAGTTGGTGCATTTGACCAGCAAGGATGACTAGGACCAGGTGAAAACTTCAGTCCAGCCAGCATGCCCACGTCCCACGTGTAAAAATATTTTTTAAAACAAGCAAGCTTGGCACTAAAGCTCCTTGTCACACTGTCACTCAATTCTATAGTTTCACACACATTGAAATGTAGAACCTATCTTGTCAGAATTGGCTGGGTGCTATTATGTTTTCATCTGGCTGGACAGGCTCCTATTATCCTTTCAGAATCTAACTTCACTGATTGTGTATGTGCCAATTAAGGATATTTTAAGCCTTGACATGGTCCAGACTGAAATGCTGTCAAACATTATTATATAAGTGGCAGCAAAACTGTAGAGATGCAAGATGATGTGATGGTACTGCCATATTAGCCTCAGATACACGTGACTTTCTGATTGAGAGGTGATGCTCCTAATAGTATATTTGAGTCCACTAGAAGCTGCATGCTGCTCTAAATCATTGACATTCTGGTGTAGGAGGTCATTTTCTGTCGAACTGCCGTTCAGTAAACAATTGGAGCTATCAGATTTGGTTATCACCTATGCTTCTGCCCAGTTTTTGGATGGGTCATTGAGGGGGTAAGGGGGAAGGGAGGATAGTGACTCTATGGAGGGTTGGAAAATTGGGAATTGAACAATTCCCCGCTCCCCCAGCCAACCCCATCCTTCACTGACCATGGAATTTGAAATTCGACTACCCTGTTTAATATACCTTGCATTGTTATTGCTACCAGAGTAGTGTAAGGAAGTGCTACAGGTCCACTGCCTTTATGGTCATCCAGGAGAAGATGTACATTTTAAGGAATGAACTTTTATTTTAATTCATTGAGAGGAGTATGCATGGCTGGCTGAACGAACATTTGTTCATTGTCTGGATTACATGTCTTGCTAAACCATTTCAGGGGGCAGTTAAGAGTCAACCCAATTACTGTGAGTCTGCAGTTGTGTGTAGGCCAGACTAAGCAAAGATGACTGACTTCCTTCACTAATGGACATCAGTGGACCAGATGGATTTATTACAATAATTGATATTGGATACTTGGTAATAATTGGATTAGTTTTAATTTCAGATATTTATTGAATTCAAATTTCACTATCTGCCATCTTGCGATTTGTACGTATGACCCAAGAACATTAGTCTGTGGTTCTGGATAATTGGACTAGTGATAGTAGCCATACACCACA
This sequence comes from Hemiscyllium ocellatum, assembly GCF_020745735.1. Lineage (NCBI taxonomy): Eukaryota > Metazoa > Chordata > Chondrichthyes > Orectolobiformes > Hemiscylliidae > Hemiscyllium > Hemiscyllium ocellatum. The sequence goes on along the minus strand of NC_083405.1, from coordinate 120,644,214 downwards.
AATTGCCTTAATTCAATGGTCAGTGGTTGAGTAGGAACCGTGTCAGCTCCAAATTTTCCATCAATTCACACATTGTGTGCTCTGTGACATGCACTACCATATCTTATCCATTACCCAGATGAAAATTCCTGAGCTCTCTCCAACCATCACTCTACTGTTCCTACAGTACACAGACCACAGCAGTTCAAGGTAAATACCTATCATCACCTTCTCCAGGAAAATGGGGAAATTGCAATAAACACTGACCCTATTAGCAATGCTTATAACTGAAAGTCTGTAAATTCATTCTTTAGAACAAAAATTGAATCCAAATTTTGAATGAGTGCTGGTATTGCAAAGATTAAAACAAATATGCCATTTCACACATATAAAAGGAAAGACGTGCACTGATATAGCACTTCTCTATTTGCTAATTGAGCTAAAAGTTATGCCAGGGACAATTCCAGTGTCCTTATCTGTCATTATTTGTTATTCTTTTACGTTTTAACCATTGTTGGTACTGCATTTGCCACTGATCTACCCAACTATTAACTTGCTTGCACCCACCATCACCACCCACTACCTCCCCCCCACCCCCCCCCCCCCACCATCTCCCACACCCCCACCACCCTCCCCCCCACCCCCGCGCCCCGGTGTATAATGTCTGCTTTACTGTTCTTCAAACTTAATTACGAACTTTTTCCCCTTAAGAAAGGTTATATCAGCCCAATTGAGTTTTATTCAGTCCCAAAACCTTGACTGATTGGTAGCACATCGGAATTTCGATGTCATTCTCCAATTTAGAGCAAGAATGGCCATAGCTGACTACCTTGGGGCAATTAATTTCCAGTTGTAGTGATAGGCGCAAAAATATTGATCGGTTTTTCACGCTTATTTCCTTCACTGTAATGACATTTTCTCTTCCTTTGCTGTGCCATATGTTTGGCAACTGCAAATCCATATCTTCACTGAAGGCAGTTTAATCCCTTATATCTTCTACAGACGGAATACAATCATGGATACCTTACATCTTCCACAGACTGAATACAGTTGTGAATCCCTTGCACCTTCCACAGACTACATGCAGTCATACATTCCTTAGATCTTCCACAGACTGCATACAATCATGAATCCCTTATATCTTCCACAGACTGAATAAGTCATGGATCCCTTACATCTTCCAGAGATAGTATACAGTCTTGAACCCCTTTCCACCCTCCACAGGCTGTATACAGTCATAGATTCCTTAGATCTTCCACAAACTGAATACAGTCATGGATCCCACACAGATTACTTGCCCTTTTAAACAGTGGTTCCTTCCTCTCTGCCACATCTCAGGAACAGTCATATCACTGAGATGGGTGGAACATTTGACCAACCACAGATTTATAATATTTATCACCCAGTTTCATTTCCAGGGTATCGGTAATTCTGCAGGCATCACTCTTTTACTCAATTGTCAATTATTAATATCCGTAGATATGCTTGTTAATCTTCAATCCATCAGTTAGGTGTGCCCATCCAGGAAGGAAATAATTGGAAACTGATGGTTGTTTCTGGCATTGTCTCCTTTTTATATGTCCACAGGATGTGGGGTATCACAGCCCAGGCTGGCCTTTATTGTCCAGCCTTCCATGAGAAGGTAATGATGGGTTACCTTCTTGATCCACTGCAGACCTTTGGGACAAATGAGAAAGGGAGTATTGGTCCACCTACAACGCAGTTAGGAAGACCAGGATTTTGACCCAGAGGTAGTGAATGGATTGCATTACAGTTGCAAATCAGGCTGATGTGTAAGAAAGTGTGGAGTATGCAGGTGATGGTACTTCCATGCATCTCCTGCCCTTCTCCTTCCAGATGGTAGAAGTTAGGGATTTGGTATAAGCCATCAAAGTTCCCACGGGGTGACTTTATCCTGTGAGATGAACTTTTCTTTAGAAATTGGCCCTGTGCTAATAATGTATGGTTTGAGTTATAAAGAAAGGCTGGGAATTTTTTCACAGGAGTGGAGGAGTTGAGAGACGACCCTGATAGAACGTAGAACATTATAGTGCAGTACAGGTCCTTCTGCCCTTGATGTTACATCAACCTGTGAAATTAATCTGATGCCCATCTAACTTGCACCATTCCATTATTATCCATATGTATGTCCAATGCCCATTTAAATGCCATTAACGTCGGGTGAGTCTACTACTGTTGCAGGCAGGCTATTCCAAAACCCTAGTACTCTCTGAGTGAAGACATTACCCCTGATATCTGTCCTAAATCTATCACCCCTCAATTTAAAGCTATGAGCCCTCATGTTAGTCTTCACCATTCGAGGAAAAAGGCTCTCACTGTCCACCCTATCTAATCCTCTGATTATCTTATATGTCTCGATTAAGCCACCTCTGAACCTTCTTCTTTCTAACGGAAACAGCCGCAGTTCCCTCAGCCTTTCCTCGTAAGACCTTCCTTCCATACCAGGCAACATCCTAATAAATCTCCTCTGAACCCTTTCCAAAGCTTCCACATCCTTCCTATAATGCTGTGACCAGAACTGCGCGCAATACTCCAGGTGCGGCCTTACCAGCTGAAGCATGACCTTATGGCTGCGAAACTCAATCTCCCTACCAATAAGCGCCAACACACCATATGCCTTCTTACCAACCCTATAAACCTGGGTGGCAACTTTCAGGGATTTATGTACCTGGACACCAAGATCTCTCTGTTCATCTACACTGCCAAGAATTTTACCATTAGCCCAGTCCTCTGCATTCCTGTTACTTTTTCCGAAGTAAATTACCTCACACTTTTCTGCATTAAACTCCACTTGCCACTTCTCAGCCCAACTCTGCATCTTATCTATGTCCCTCTGTAACCTGCAACATACTTCGGCACTATCCACAACTCTGCCTACCTTAGTGTCATTCACAAATTTACTAACCCATCCTTCGACGCCCACATCCAGATCATTTACAAAAATGACAAACAGCAGTGGCCCCAGACAGATCCTTATGGTACACCACTGGTAACTGAGGCCCAGGATGAACATTTTCCATCATCCACCACCCTCTGTCTTCTTTCAGCTTGCCAATTTCTGATCCAAACCACTAAATGACCTTCAATCTCGAAACTCTATATTTTGTGCAATGTCCTACCTTGTGGAACCTTATAAAACACTTTACTGAAGTCCACATACACCACATCAACCATCGTACCTTCATCCACCTCTTTTGTCACCTTCTCAAAAAACTCAATAAGGTAGTGAGACACAACCTACCCTTCACAAAACCATGTTAACTATCCCTATTCAAATTATTCCTTTCCAGATGATAATAAATCTTAACTCTTATAACCTTTTCCACACCTTATCCACTAGCCTATAATTACCTGGGTTGTCCCGACTCCCCTTCTTAAATAAGGGAACAACAGTCTTATTCTCCAGTCTTCTGGCACTACTTCTGTAACATGACGACATAAAGATTAAAGACAAAGGCTCGGTAATCTCCTCCCTAGCTTCCCAGAGAATCCGAGGATAAATCCCATCTGGCCGCAGAGCCTTATCTATTTTCAGATCTTCTAAAATTGGTAAAACCTTCTCTTTGTCAACCTCAATCCCATCTAATCTTGTCACTTGTATCTCTGTATTCTCAGTAACATTGCCCTTTTCCAAAATGAATGCTGACGAAAAGTATTCATTAAGCACTTCCCCTATGTCCTCAGATTCCACGCATAACTTTCCACTGTTATGTTTGATTGGCCTGAATCTTACTCTAGTCATTCTTTTAGATTAGATTACTTACAGTGTGGAAACAGGCCCTTCGGCCCAACAAGTCCACACCGACCCGCCGAAGCGCAACCCACCCATACCCATACCCTTATATTTACCCCTTACCTAACACTACGGGCAATTTAGCATGGCCAATTCACCTGACCCGCACATCTTTGGACTGTGGGAGGAAACCGGAGCACCCGGAGGAAACCCACGCAGACACGGGGAGAATGTGCAAACTCCACACAGTCAGTCGCCTGAGTCGGGAATTGAACCCGGGTCTTCAGGCGCTGTGAGGCAGCAGTGCTAACCACTGTGCCACCGTGCCGCCCACATTATTCCTGATATATCTATAGAAGGCTTTAGGGTTTTCCTTGACCCTATCCACCAACAACTTCTCATGTCCCCTCCTGGCTCTTCTTAGCCCTCTCTTTTCTGGCTAACTTATAACACCAAGCCCCCTATCTGAGCCTGCATGCCTCATCCTCACATAAGCCTTCCTCTTCCTCTTGACAAGAGCTTCAATTCTGTTCGTAAACCATGGCGCCCTCTCTCGACAACTACCTCCCTGCCTGATAGTTATATACTTATCAAGGACCCGCAGTAGCTGATTTCAAGTGTGTCCATCCACTGCAGTTTCCTTCCCCATCCCATGCATCCTAAATCTGGCCCAATCGCATCAAAATTGCCTGTCCCCCAGTTATACCTCTTTCCCTGCAGTATATACTGATCTCTGCCTATTGCTACTGTAAACATAAGCGAATTATGGTCACTGTCGCGAAAGTGCTCACCTACCTCCAAATCTAACACCTGGCCGGGTTCATTCCCCAGTACCAAATCCAATATGGCATCTCCTCTTGTTAGCATGTCTACATACTTGAACAATGACATTCCCAGTCAATATTGGACAAGTTAAAGTCCCCGATAACAACTACCCTGTTACACTCGCTCCTATCGAGAATCGTCTTTGCTATCCTTTCCTCTATATCCCTGGAACAATTTGGAGGCCTACAGAAATCTCCCAACAGGGTGACTTCTTTTTTCCTGGTTCTAACCTCAGCCCATACTGCCTCAGTGGATGAGTCCTCAAACGTTATCTCAGCTGCTGTAACATTCCCTTGACTAACAATGCCACACCCCCACCTCTTTTACCATCTTCTGTGTTCTTACTGAAACATCCAAATCCCGGAATCTGCAACAACCATTCCTGTCCCTCCTCTAGCCCTGTCTCCAAAGTGGCCACAACATCGAAATCCCAGCTACCAACCCATGCTGCCAGTTCACCCACCTTATTCCGGATGCTCCTGGCATTGAAGTACACACATTTCAAAGCAACATCCTGGTTGCCGGCGCCCTTTCGCGACCTTGTAAACCTATCCCTGACCTCACTATCCTCAACTTCCTGTACTCTGGAACTACAATGCAGGTTCCCTCCCCCTGCTGCTTATAGAAGTTTATAAAATAATGAGGGGTAAAGATAGAGTTAGTGGTAGTTGTCTTTTCCCCAGGATGGGGAATTTCAAGACTAGGGGTCACATTTTTAAGGTGAGAGGAGAGACATTTAAGAAAGATATGAGATAAGCTTTTTTTTTACACAGAGTGTGGTTCACATGTGAGATAACTTCCTGAGGAAGTGGTGGATGTGGGTACAATAACAACATTTAAGAGACATTTGGATAAGTACAAAAATAGGGAACATTTGGAGGGATATGGGTCAAAAGCAGGCAGGTGGGACTAGTTCAATTTGGGATTATGTTTGGTCTGGACTTAGAACATAGAACAATACAGCGCAGAACAGGCCCTTCGGTCCTCGATGTTGTGCCGACCTGTGAACTATTCTCAACTCGTCTCCCTACACTATCCCAAAATCATCCATGTGCTAATCTAAGGATTGTTTAAATCTCCTAATGTGGCTGAGTTGGCCCTTACCACTGTCTGCGTAAAGAACCTGCCTCTGACACCGGTCTTAAATCTATCACCCCTCAATTTGTAGTTATGCCCACTCATACACGCTGACGTCAGCACCCTAGGAAAAAGATTTTCACTGTCTCCCTATCTAATTCTCTGATCATCTTGTATGTCTCTATCAAATCCCCTCTTAGTCTTCTTCTTGTCAATGAGAACAGGTTCAAGTATCTCAGCCTTTCCTCATAAGACCTTCCCTCCAGACCAGACCCTCCAGACTTGATGGAACAAAGGGTCTTTTTCTCTGCTGAAAGACTCTATGACTCTGTGACAACAATCTCAAACAGAGTAACAATAGCAGCCTCCATTAAGAAAGAAAATGCAACAAATTGATTGCTAGAGTAAATGAATGCAGTGAAAAATCAGGAATCCTAGAATACCAATTAATTACCCGAATATGTTTGAAAATTGTGTGTCAGCCTTTCTTGAGTAAACTGGTTTCCTGCAAATCTCCCATTTGTTTACTTTAGTACTGATGCAGAGAATTGTTCAAACATCTTCAGGCTATTTATGAATTGTCATTATGTATGAGATAATAATGGTTCAGATTGGAACTTGTGTGGAATTGAGTGAAGATGCAGTCTCACAACTGTTACCCACTTGTTGGGAAATCCGTGGGACAGGATGGAATGCTGATTTTACTCCTAACCTTTTATCACTGTCGGGGCCTTCCATTATTTTCCGGGCATTTGCATTAGGGTAAAAATGCACCTGATCATTTCTGAACATAAATGCTGTGAACGTCTTTTATTGCGGATGGAAGAAAGAAATATTTGCATTTATATAGCTTCTTTAGGATGTCCCCAGGCTCTTTACAGCAAATTACGTACTTCTGAAGTGTAGTCATTGGCAAATAAGAGTTGAAGCGACCACTGATAGTGATGTAATGATGACTTGTTAATATGTTCTTTTTTCAAATGATGTTCATTGACCAGGACACCATGGATAACTCCCCTGATCTTCTTCAGAGAGTGCAATAGAATCTTGTGCATTCAATTGAGAGGGTAGATGGGTCCCATTCTCATCTAAAAGGTGGACACAGTCCAGTGCTCCTTCGGTGTCACATGACAGTGCCAGCATTTTTTTTTCCCTGAGCTCATGTCCCTGGAGTAGGATTTTTCAGAAGAATTAACTTTATTGTCTCATGTACTCACGTGAGCACAGTGAAAAGTATGTAAGTTGTCACTTATGGCGACATCTTAGGTTCCAAGATTCCAAAGTACAGAGCCTCAAATGCAAATTCTTAGGCGAATAAAATCAGAAAAATAAAGAAATAAAATGTCCAACAATAAATTAGAAAAATAGATAAATAAGACTTTGGAATAACAACTCAGACTATGCCAGGCTTCACCCCGAGACCAGCACATTGACCCCACACCGAGGCTGGGAGTCTGGGTCCACGCTGAGGCCGGGAGTTCAAGTCCACACTGAGGCTGAGAGGTCGGGTCCACACTGAGACTGGGATGTCAGGACCACACTGAGGCCGGGAGGTCGGGTCCACACTGAGACTGAGATGTCAGGACCACACTGAGGCCGGGAGGTCGGGTCCACACGGAGGCCGGGAGACTGGGTCCACACGGAGGCCGGGTTCACACTGAGACTGGGAATCTGGGTCCACAGTGAGGCCGGGAGACCGGGTCCACACTGAGGCCAAGAGGTCGGGTCCACACTGAGGCCGGGAGGTCGGGTCCACACTGAGGCCAAGAGTCTGGGTCCACGCTGAGGCCGGGAGTTCAAGTCCACACTGAGGCTGAGAGTCCGAATCCACGCTGAGGCTGGGAGTCTGGATCCACACTGAGGCCAGGAGTCTGGGTCCACGGTGAGACCGGGAGTCTGGGTCCACACTGAGGCCAGGAGACCGTGTCCACACTGAGGCTGGGAGGTCGGGTCCACACTGAGACTGGGATGTCAGGACCACACTGAGGCCGGGAGGTCGGGTCCACACTGAGACTGAGATGTCAGGACCACACTGAGGCCGGGAGGTCGGGTCCACACGGAGGCCGGGAGACTGGGTCCACACGGAGGCCGGGTTCACACTGAGACTGGGAATCTGGGTCCACAGTGAGGCCGGGAGACCGGGTCCACACTGAGGCCAAGAGGTCGGGTCCACACTGAGGCCGGGAGGTCGGGTCCACACTGAGGCCAAGAGGTCGGGTCCACACTGAGGCCGGGAGTTCAGGTCCACACTGAGGTCAGGAGGTCAGGTCCACACTGAGGTCGGGAGACTGGGCCCACACTGAGGCCGGGAGTTCAGGTCCACACTGAGGTCAGGAGGTCGGGTCCACACTGAGGCCGGGAGACTGGGCCCACAATGAGGCTGCCCCCCCCCCCCCCCCCACCCCCCTACCCCTCCCGGGGCAACCTGTACCTATCACAGCCAACCCACCTCCTGGGGCAGCCTGTTCCTATCACACCCCACCCACCCCCCCGGGGGCAACTTATTCCTATCACAGCCCACCCACCCCCTTGGGGCAGCCAGTCCCTATCACACCCAACCCACTGCCCGGGGGCAGCTTGTCCCTATCACACCCCACCCACCCCCCAGGGGCAGCCTGTTCCTATCACACCCCACCCACCCCGGGGGCAGCCTGTTCCCATCACAGCCCACCCACCCCCAGGGGCAGCCTGTTCCCATCACAGCCCACCCACCCCTGGGGGCAGCCTGTCCCTATCACACCCCACCCACCCCCCGGGGGCAGCCTGTTCCCATCACAGCTCACCCACCCCTGGGGCAGCCTGTTCCTATCACAGCCTACCCACCCCCCAGGGGCAGCCTGTTCCTATCACACCTCACCCACCCCCCCACCCCCCCCCCGGGGGCAGCCTGTTCTCATCACAGCCCACCCACCCCTGGGAGCAGCCTGTTCCTTATCACACTCCACCCACCTCCTGGGGGCAGCCTGTTCCCGATCACACCCCACCCACCCCCCCCGGAGCAGCTTGTTCCTATCACACCCCACCCACCCCCCCCCGGGGACAGCCTGTTCCCATCACACCCCACCCACCCCCCGGGGACAGCCTGTTCCCTTCACATCCCCACTCACCCCCCCCCGGGGACAGCCTGTTCCCATCACACCCCACCCATCCCCCCGGGGACAGCCTGTTCCCATCACACCCCACCCACCCCCCCCGGAGCAGCTTGTTCCTATCACACCCCACCCACCCCCCCCCCCCGGGGACAGCCTGTTCCCATCACACCCCACCCACCCCCGGGGGTAACCTGTTTCTATCACACCCCACTCACCCTCCCAGGGCAGCCTGTTCCTATCACACCCCATCCGCCCCCAACAGGGCAGTCTGTTCCTATTCCTCCCAACCAACCCCCCCCCCTCACCCGCCAACCCCAGGTAGGAGTAGGAACAGGCTGCCCTGTCAGAGACAGTAACAGGGATGATGACACGCCCGGAATAGAGTGCCGGGGGGTGGTGAGGTGCACGAGTCTAACATGGCCAGGTGCTTGTGGACTGAGGTGTTGAACTGAAAACTGTGTTTCTTTGTTTTTCTGTCTTTTAGTAAGTAGGATTGTAATGTTTAATTTTTTAACTCTGCTTCTTCAATTCTTTGATTTGTACATAAGAATCTGTACTGAGGTACCGATGTATCTATGATAGATTAGATTAAATTACCTACAGTGTTGAAACTGTAAGAAGTGACCTGGAACCTTGTCACTGTATTCATATGAGTGCATGTAACAATAAACTGAAGTCTCATTTGTAAGGGCCATTCTTCAGCATGAAAATCCCAACCAAAAGCATTATTTTGACTTTATACCTTTTTGAATGCAAAATGTGCACTTTCACCATTTTATGGATTGAATACAGACTCTCAGCAGCTTCACCGATAATACTTCAGTGCTTTTATTAAAGACGCATTCCTATTTTTAAAGAAGTCCAGTAGAAATAGAAATCTCAGTGGGTAGCCCTATTTTTATTCTAATGATCAGAATGTTACATTGACCTCTCTTCCCTAGAGATGAAGCAGTGTTGTCCATTGTTATTCACCAAGTGTGTTGGAGCTATTCTAACCCAACTTGATACAGTTCTGTAATTGCACCTCGCTGTGGAGACTACCTCTGGTTGATCAATATCAACCGCATTTCTAGTGTATTTGTCTGTGAAATTCTGCCCCTCAGTTTTTAGAAGGAAATGCTGTCAGTCAGAGCTGTTGGAATTTGAACGTTGTACTGTGTACAGTCAGCATTGAGTTTTGGAATAGGTTGGAAGGAAGTCATTCATTCTGACCATCGTCCATCATTCTCTCAGTGTTGCAATCAGTACGAGGCATTAGATGAAGATGTCACTGAGATACATCAGCAATCAAAAATACCACACAGCAGAGAACTTCCTTGACAGTTTGTCCCAAGAACCTACCCTCCTGCTTTACTATGAAAGCCTGTGTTTTCTGATTCCTTTCAATCCTTATAGAATGCAGTGGTGCCTGTCTGCATCATGACTCCAAGAAATAACAGAAGATTTCTCATTTCCCTTTTGTGTCAGACTTGCCTATAAATAGAAACCTCTGCTCTGTGTCTGTGCTATGCTCTAATTGTGTTCTACACTATTCAGCAGTTTTAAGCTTAGAGAAAAAAAAACTGATAGAAAGTCTGTCAGATTTGTAGAAATGTAGTAATGGCATCCTTAAAGAGTTAAACGGTGCAATCAATGACAGCTGAAACTGAATGACAGATTTTTAGTTGATGATTTTAAACTGACATTAATTAATGCAGTTTAAATAGATTAATGATGGTGTTAAAATAACAGTAGGTTGGAAAATCTGTGACTTCCAAACTAAATGCGCACAGTTAAAAAACAGTATTGCTTCATAAAAGGATAGGCCCAGTAGTGTTTTCCATGAATGATGTCTGGTAAAATCATAACTGCAGTTTAAAAAAAGAGCATGGCATTCATTTATATAGCACCTTTCACATCATCAGCACAAGCCAATGCATTTTACAACCAATGTAGTGGTGTTGTGTTGTTTCTGTAAAAAACATCGCAGCCAATTTACCAAATGGTATGACTTGCTGAACAGAAGAAATTTTCACGGCTCTACTCACACCTTTGCAGAATTATATCACTAGGGCTGGCATTTAGATAAAGATGAGACAGGGGAAATGAGGATGGATCATGAGGAGCTGTTGAAGTTGACGGGCAAGGGAAGAGATGTGCTGTGTGTGTTTGCAGAAGCAGTAATGGAGCTTGAGCTGTGAGACCAGTCCAGTGTACTTTGGGAGACAGACGTGGAATTGAAGGAAGATGGTATATTCCACATTGTTGGGGCAGCAGGGTGGCTCGGTGGTTAGCAGCGCTACCTCACAGCGCCAGGGACCCGGGTTCAATTCTCACCTTGCATGACTGTGGGAATTTTGCACATTCTCCCTGTGCCTGCGTGGGTTTCCTTTGGTCGCTCCAGTTTCCTCCCACAGTCCAAAGATGTGCAGGTCAGGTGAATTGACCATGCTAAATTGCCCGTAGTGTTCAGGGATGTGTGGGTTGAGTGCATTGGTTAGGGGTAAATGTAGAGTAATGGGGAGTTGGTTTGGGTGGGATACACTTTGGAGGGTTGGTGTGGGCTTTTGGGCCAAAGGACCTGCTTCCACATTATAGGGATTCAGTGGTTAGCACTGTTGCCTTACAGCGCCAGGCACCCGCGTTTGATTCCACCTTTGGTTGACTGTCTATGTGGGGTTTGTACATTCTCCCTGTGTCTGTGATTCACTCTGGAAACTGATCTGGTTCCCTCTGGACCACGTTGCACCCCAGCACATGATCTGCCTGTTACATAGGAAACATTGACATTGGGAGTTTTATGTGTCTTTGAAGGAAAGTTCAGTTTAATAATTAGGGATTAGATGGTGGATGACATTGAGAAGTAGCTTGGTCATTCGCCCTTCTGCTTGAAAGTGTTGAAAGATACTACAACAAATGACAGCGCCCTTTAAATGCTTTGACCTACTTCCAACCATAAATATCGCTGCTGAAATGTGGGTTATCACCAACTTGTCAGACAAAACTACAAACATACTGCAAAACTTTACCTTTTTAGTTAGCTCTTCAAAATAACAGAGAGAAAGGACATCTGTTCTGGAGCTTTCAAATCATGATGATACTGACATTATTCTCTGGTGCGTCTCTGATAGGTGAGGGATGTGCGGGGGTCACACAGCCTGTAGGCCTCTGCACAGGCTCTCTGGTGGCCTTCGGTTTCCAGTTCAGTTCAGACACACCCAAGAAATCTTCATCAATTGCCCAACCAACCTACTGCATTAAACAGCTTGAATTCCTTGCCCCAGCTCCCATCCCACCACAGCAGCTCCATCTTGTCGGATGTTCACACCCACTTTCTGTTTTACGGCTGTTCACTCACAACTGTGTCAGGAAAATGCTCTTTCATTTTTGAAGACTCCAGCACAATCCTGGAGCACTGGCAACCCCATAAGTGACCAGACCAGAAAAGGATAAGGAATGATGAAGAGTAATTTAAACTCGAAACATTAGCTTGCTTTCTCTCCATGGTCGCTTGCTGACCCGCTGTGATCTCCAGTATTTTTTGCTGTTTTTAGTCAAGGAATGTTATGTTTTAGCAGTACAGGATGAAAATGCACAGGGTTCACAGAATTGTTACAGCACAGAGGAGGCCATTCAGCCCATCATGTCTGTCCTGACTCTCCAACAAGCATTTTGACCAAATGCCATTCCCCTGCCTTTCCCCACAGACTTGTATACTGTTCCTATTCAAATACTTCTCCCTCTTGAATGCTGTTGCCTTTACCTCCAACATATTCCCAGGCAGTGCATCCCAGAAACACCCAACTGAAATATTTCATGTTGCTGGTGGAAGGAGAGTTGGGAAACAATCCAATGGAGCGTACATAAGTTAAGCAGGAAAAATAATGAAATATATTTTTAAAAGTGCTTGCGTTTATCCAGCATCTTGCGCATGTTTAGAGTCTAGTCTGAGTGTGGTTTTGAAGCTATCCAAGTACTTTTGAAATGTTGTAATACAGGCAAATGCAACATGACGGTGTATCGTTTTTTTTAAAGGATTCCCTACTATGTGAAAGCACAGAACACAATAATCGTCTGTCCAGTTCATTTCTTTTTACTGTGTGTCCTAGTATACAAGATCAAACGACAATAAAGATCCCACATCGGTGGCTAAAATGTCCATTTCCTTCCTCGTGTTATCTAAGCTAACACAAATATTTTAAATGGTCATGGTTCTCTCCTGAACACACAGATGCATACACATGCCTGCACTGAAGCAGCTATATTGAGTTTGACACACTGGCTTCTCCCGCTGCATTAATTACCTGGAGCGTGGACCTCAGAGAAGTCCCACCTGCCACAACTCCTTCCATCATTGACACCGAATCGCATCACACACGTGAGCGGACGCGCTGTCTTGTGAGTGCCGACCGAGCTCCTTTCCTTTCCCTCCCTCCTGCCGGTCTTGCTGCGTACTCAGTGCGACAGGGACAATTCTCAGTCAGTTGTCTCCAAAGCCTCGGCTGCCCAGGGTCGGTTGCCAGGCAGTTAGCAGTTGCTGTGGCGACTGCAGTGGCTGGAGCTCACAGAGGATTCTTAACCTCCCCATCTACAACATCCTCACTTCAGAGAAGACTGTGTGGTGGTGTTTGCTTCTCTATTCCTCTCTCTCTCTCTCTTTGTTTTCTGCCAGTGGTTTTACAGTGAATGTTTTTTTAAAAAAAAATACTCAAGACTGCTGAGAGCACGGGGCTTCCTCTTTGCTGAAACACTCTCACCCCGCTACCTCTGCGGTGTGTGCGAGAGGTGAACATGACTACAGCAAAGGAAGGGACTGTTTCAGGGAAAGGGGTCCAGCAACAAGATCAGGTATTTCTGTATTCAGTTCATACTTCCTCCTTTATTGCATTATTAATCTATCCAGTGGTATCAATTTGTTTTTAATATATTGTGCATGTGATGTATGGTAAATTAGCTCAGCACTGACTGAGGCACGTTTTAACCCTCAGTCTAAATAAGCAAGTAAATAAGAACTGGAGGGGTTGCAGAGAGTAGGGTGGGTGGTGCCTTTCATGGGACAAGGAGGTTATTTGACTGGGAAAATGATTTCTGTGTCAAAGCTTAACCTTGCTGGTTAGGTAGCTGAGTAGTGTAAAAGGTGACAGATGACTGGTGTCTAAATGCTGTTAAGATCTACTAGGGGTTACCTTAAACAGTGGAGAGAAGGAGATGTTAATTTCTGTGAGAGATCTGAGCAGTCTTTCGATGTCATCTATGACTTTCTACCTCGCGTGGTTGCAGCTTGCATCAATTTTTCCTGCCAGCTGTGCATCACCGGTCAAGCGAAATGAGCACTTGCTCCTGCACTGTATTGCACAGATTGTGTACGGCCACACAATCCTTCGCTGACTCTTGGCTCATTCCGGATGTGGACCTCCTCTTTTCTCTCCTTCTCCCTCACTCTCGCGTCATCCTTTCTCCCCTTTACTTTCTTCTCGATGAGAATATGTTGTTCTTTCAAAAAAAAAAGAAATGCAGTAAGTTGTCATGATCTGGAACGCACTGCCGACATCCACAGTTGGGAGTGGAACTTTCAAAAGACAAATGTACACATACTAGGAGGCCTTTGGGAAGAGAGCTGTGGAAGTGGGACTGATAGTGCTAAAGAATTTGATGGGCTTGCAGAGGTGCAGTGGACTGAGTGGCCTCCTGTGTTGTATCATTTCTGTGAATGTCTTATTTTTATCTTTAGTTCCTTCTTCCATTGATCCATTCCTTCCTCCTCCTCCTCCCTTTCTGAGCTCAAAACAAACGATAGCTATGACACAGCTCACTCCAAACTGGTCTAGAGAGCTGGGTGGCGGCATTGGGAAGAGATTGGGGAAGGGCAGATTTACAGGGAGTAGACTGAGTCTGAAATGAGATGGAAGATTAGGCTTAATCTCAGCCTCATGTCAATGTGCCCAATAACAGAGAGATGTTTTCAGTGAGAAAATGGGTGCAGCATTGCTGAATGAAGAGATGTAACAAGTAATCTGTACCAGTCATTGCAAACACATAGCTGCTCTGAACCAACTGGCAACACTCACGCTTAACAGAGTGGGCCACAACTCCAAGGGAAGTGATCAGGAGCAGGAAAGCTGAATCAAAATGGTTCACTGTGCCAGTGAAATATGGTACTGGTGGGTTATCTGGCACTCATAAAGTGGGCAGCTTACCACACATTTTCATGTGCTATTTCTTCATGTGCTCGAATCGCTGTCTCAGCACTACAGATGTGGTAATGCAGGCAGAAGTTTAACCTGCATGTTCAGTAGCTGGACTTCACTCGAAATCTGACTTACCTCTGAGATGGGGCGAGAAGGGTGGTGCGGTGTGTGGGTTAAAGCTGCACTTTCGAGTTTGCACTGTAACTTCTCTACCGACACGTTGGTGCACTGCTGACAGAATACTGCACCATTGCAGTTGCTGTCGTCTGGATCAAATTTTAAAACCGAGGCCCTAAACCCCTCCCCCTCATCCCTACCCACTTTCAGGTTCAATTTGAAGCCTTCAGGGGAGTGCTGCCCCATGTCTTGGTCCGATATTTATATCTGAACTGGCATCACCAAGAACAGATTCTCCGGGTATGATCTCATTGGCCTTTACAGGAGCTTGCTGTGATCCAATTGACTGCCAAATCTCCCAGATTAGAACAGTGATGGTTTACATGAGACCATTAGAAATAGGAACAGGAGTAGGCCCATTTGTTCCACTACTCAAAAGGTCTTGGCTGACTCAAAAAATGCATCCATTTTTTGACATTTCCCTGTAACCCTTGATTGCCCAAGTGTTCTGTCTCAGCTTTAAATATACACAAGGCCTCTATCCCCCAGTCTGTGGTGAGGAGTTCCAAAGACACTCAACCAGCTGAGACAAGAAATTCCTTCTTATCTCAGTCTTAAATTGGGGTCCCTTCATTCCGAGATTACATCCTCCGGTCCTAGACTTTCCTATGAGGGGAAACATCCTCTCAGTCACTACCCTGCCAAGCCCCTGAAGGATCCTGTATGTTTCAATGAGATGATGTCTCATTCTTCGAGTAAAACGTGAGGTCTGCAGATGCTGGAGATCAGAGCTGAAAATGTGTTGATGGTTAAAGCGCAGCAGGTCAGGCAGCATCCAAGGAACAGAAAATTTGACGTTTCGGGCACAAGCCCTTCATCAGGAATGAGGAAAGTGTGTCCAGCAGGCTAAGATAAAAGGTAGGGAGGAGGGACTTGGGGGAGGGGCGATGGAGATGTGATAGGTGGGGGGAGGTCAAGGTGAGGGTGATAGGCCAGAGTGGGGTCCGCCCCCACCCCACTCCGGCCTATCACCCTCACCTTGACCTCCTTCCACCTATCTCATCTCCATCGCCCCTCCCCCAAGTCCCTCCTCCCTACCTTTTATCTTAGCCTGCTGGACACACTTTCCTGATGAAGGGCTTGTGCCCGAAACGTCGAATTTCCTGTTCCTTGGATGCTGCCTGACCTGCTGCGCTTTAACCAGCAACACATTTTCAGCTCTGATGTCTCATTCTTCTCAACTTCAGCCAGAGAGTGGTGGGCCTGTGGAATTCATTGCCACAGAGCACAGTGGAGGCCGAGGCATTAAATGTCTTCAAGGCAGAAATTGATAAAACTATTGATCTTGCAAGGAATTAAGGGCTACAGAGAGAGTGCAGGTAATTGGCGTTGAAATGCCTACCAGCCATGAATGAATGGTGGACTGGACTCGATGGGCCAAACGGCCTTACTTCTGCTTCTATGCCTTATGCTCTTAACTCCAAAGAGTCAAGTCCCAACATGTTTAACCTTTGTTCAGGAGACAATCCTTCCATTCCAAGGATCATCCTAGTAAATCTTCCTCCTGAACTGTCTCAATGAAATAATGTCTTTGCCTAAATAAGGGGATCAAAACTGCTCACAGTACTCCCAAAGTGGCCTCACCAGCACCTTGTACAATTGCAGTAAGATTTCCCTAGTCTTATGCTCCAACCCCCTTGAAATAAAGGCCAACATTCCATTAGCCTTCCTGATTGCCTACTGCACCGATATGCTAGCTTTCTGTGTTTTGTGCACAATTTCCTCCAAGTCCTTTTATGCTGCAGCTTTATCCAGTTTTTCTCCATTTATACAATAACTCTTCTCTTTTGTACTCCCTTCCAAAATGAGCAACTTCACATTTTACTATATTAAACTCCATTTGCCAACTTTTTTGCCCACTGACTTAACGATCGATATCTCTCTCTAAACTATTTGTATCCCTCTTGTCTTCACGAACAAATTCTGCATTGCCGGTAATGCACCTTGAAATGTCTTGAGGTTGTGAAAGATGCCATACCAGGACAGGTACCCCTGTTCTAATTTATAACTGCGCAAAATGGAAACCTGAGTCAAGTCAGCTACATTCCACCTCTGAGCGTTGAGGGTCAGCATGGACGCAGAGGGACACAGCCTCCCTTCATGTTTGAAATGCTCATGCAGTTTAGTTATCACGGTACCTGCTGTGTTGTTGTTCTTTCCAAGGTCAACCCACAGCATTCGTCAGCATTCATTGCTCAGCCCTTGGAAGGTAGGAGTTATGGAGTCATGTTGAGGTTGTACAGGACATTGATGAGACCTCTTCTGGAATATTGTGAATAGTTCTGGTCATCCTGCTATAGGAAGGATATTATTTTTCTAAAGAGGATTCAGAAGACTCTTCCCAGGGATGTTGCTGGGTATGGAAGGTTTTGGGTATGAGGAGAGGCTGGGATTTTTTCACTGGAGCATAGGAAGTCGAGTGGTGACCTTAAGAAGTTCATTAAATCATGCCGAGTATAGATAGGGTTAATGGTAGATCTCTTTTCCCTAGGATGGGGAATATCAAGACTAGGGGGCATATCTTCAAGGTGAGAGGAGAGAGATTTTAAAAAAGGAACAAGGAGCAATCTCTTTACATAGAGGTTGGTTCATGTGTGGAATGAACTTCCTGAGGAAGTGGTAGATGCAGGCACAATTATAACATTTTAAAAGACATTTGGATAAGTACACAAATGGGTAAGATTTGAGAGACAAAAGCAAACCTGGGATCCATGAGCAAGCAGGTGGGACTAATTTAGTTGGGATTATGTTCGGCGTGGACTGGTTAGACGGCAAGGTCTGTTGACTCTGTCTTCAATCAGTCCCACAGGATGAAGAGGAAGAAAGTGTGCAGGAGGAAGTAGGGACAGAAAAGAAGTGGCACTGACTTGGATCATGGAAAAGTCTTAGAGCTGGTCACTTTTGATTTGTTAAAATCAAACCACGTGAATGATAAAAAGGCAGAGAAAAAATTCCTCTTCCAAGTGGGTACTTTCTTAGTTTTGGAAATTATATTTGCAAAGGTTGCATTTCGAAGCACAGAAATGTATTTGGTAGTTCACAAATAGTGAGGGTGGTAGAAGAATAAAGATAAAAATAATTCTGTTTCTCTCCTCAGTGCTGAAGATGCAATCCCCTCCAACTTGTTTATTCTGTTGAATAATCTATGAGCTTGATCTAGTAAGTGCTGGATATCGTTTTGATGAGTTTCTGCAGAGTTGGGAATTATCATTTTGTTTTGCTTCGTCGTGCTCATTTCCTTTTTCAAAGATTCCCCCAAGCGGATCATCGAAATGTGCAACACTGATGGAGGCCATTCACCCTTCTTATTTGGGCCAGCTCTTTGGGAGTAAGCTGCTCATTTGTTTCCCTTATACATACCCCACTTTTCCCTCATGGCCCTACAAGCATCTCATTTTCAAGAGTACGTTTCATTCCTTTTTTTTAAAGTTATCATTGAATTTCTAGAACTAGGGGGCACAGCCTCAAAATAAGGAGGAAACAGATTTATGGCTGCCTTGAGGAGGAACTTCTTCACCCAAAAGATTGTGGATCTGTGGAATTCCCTACCCAGTGAAGTAGTTGAGGCTGCCTTGTTGAATGCTTTTTAAGGCAAACATAGATCCTTGAACAGTAAAGGAATTAAGGGTGAAGGTGAGCAGGCGGGTAAGTGGAACTGAGTGCATGAAAAAACCAGCCATAATCTTATTGAAAGGTGGACCCGGCGAAATGGGTCAGATGGCCTACTCCTGCTCCTAATTCTTATGCTCTCATGTTCCTGCCATTATCCTTTGTGTTCCAAATTATAGCAGCTAGCCATTGTTAAAAATAATGACAACATGGACAGCTATGTTCTGCAAAGGCTCCCCAATTAAAGCTATGTTATACAATCATAGAGTTGTAGAATTTGTACAGTGTGGAAGCAGACTATTCAGCCCATCGAGTCCACACACTGCAAAGAGCATCCCCCTCTACCCTATTCCTGTAACCCTGCGTTTCCCATGGCGAACCCACCTAGCTTGCACCTCACTGGACACTACGGGCAATTTCCCATGGCCAATCCATCTAACCTGCACATCTTTGGACTGTGGGAGGAAACTGAAACACCCGGTGGAAATCCATACAGGGAGAACGTGCAAATTGCACACAGCAAGCTGAACATCTGTAGATGTGAAAACGCGGCTCTGGGTCTCGCACTCCTCCATTTCTATTCCTTTGGACAACCAGGAACTCATCCAAAACCAGGAACCTCAGCCAGAAGGCCAAGAGTAGCAGATAGTGCAAACACCATCACCTGCAAATTCTCCTCCATGTTGCGCACATTCCTGACTTGACTATCATTGTTTCTTTGCTCTCAATGGGCCAGAATCCTGGATTTTTCCTTTCTAGCAGAATTGTGGATCAAAAAGTACCCCAAAGGCTGCACAGGTTTAACCACCACTTACCCTAAGGCAGTAATGGCTGAGCAATAAATGCTGGCCCAGCCAGTATTTACCACATCTCATATATGAATCAGAAAAGGAATCCTGGCTACCCACCAGATCACCACCAAACGACGCCCACCAGTCACACCCTCAGACCACCCTCATGTGTTTTAATACCACTGCTGGTCGATCCTTCTGCACTGTGCTTTCTATGACCAGCATAAGCACAATGGGCTGAATGCCCTCTTGTGTTCTGTAAGATTCAGATTCAATCCATCCAAACATGGTTTGCATGGACTTATATCTTGTAAAGATTAAAACACAAATAGCTCCATTGCCTTGTTTAGAATTTCTTAAGAGTGACCTGTTGCTGAATGCAATGATCAGGACTAATGTGAGAAAGCCAGATTTTGGAAAATTAAAAAGACTTATACTACAGGACAAAAGAGGTGCTGATTGGTTGTCCTTACCATGGGCAAAGCAACGCTGAGCTATAATCTCTCCATGTGTCCTGGTTATTTATTTCATGGAATGTGACCATTTGTGATAAGGCCAGTATTTCTTATTCATTACAAATTACCCTTGAGGAGGCTATGGTAAGCTGTCTTATTAAACCACTGCATTCTATTTATACGTGTTGCACAGGGCTGTTAAAATGGCAAACCATTAAATATAATTCCAAGTCAGGATAGTGCATAACATGAAGGGAGATCTTGCAGGTGGTGGCGATCCTTTATGCCTGCTGTCCTTGTTCTTCCCAGTGGTAGAATGGAACTTTGGCAGTTAAAGCAACATCTTGTGGATGGTGCACAGTACTGCCTCTGTGCACTGGTGATGGTAGTGATAATGTGCTGAGCTCCCCTATCACTGACAATGGGAAGGATTATGGAGCCGCCCCCTCCTCCTGTTATTTGTTTAATTTTCTTCCACCGTTCACAGCTCGATGTGATAGAGCTGCAGATCTCATCAGTTGGCTTTGGGACCTATAACAGACAGAAATAATTCTGTATTTATTTATTTATTTATGCTGTCCCTGTCTGTGAGACAGCTTTCCCAGTTTTGCCACAAGCCAGCAGATGTTATTGTACAAGCATCAGCAGGGCTGCCTGTGGAGTGTGTCCTTCTGTTGTTTTCAGTACCTTTAGAGTGATGTCAATTGGTCTATCCAGTTTCATTCATTTTTTGATTTCCGGTTGTGGTTTGCTGCAACTGACTGGTTTGCTACGTCATTTCAGAAGGTGGATAAAGATCAATTGAACTGTTGTACGTCTGCAGTCACCAACTTGCAAGATCCCCTCCAAGCCACTCACTATTATCGCCAATCTTTCACTATCACTGGATCAAAATCCTGAATTCCCTCCCTAAGAACATTGCAGGTCTTCCTACAGCACATGTAGGTAGGACGGCACAATGGCTCAGTGGTTAGAATTGCTGTCCCACAGTGTCAGGAATCTGGGTTTGATTCTAACCTTGGGTGTCTGTGCAATCTCCACACAGACATTCTCCCATGTCTGCATGGGTCCCCTTCAGGGTGCTCCGGTTTCCTCCCACAGTCCAAAAATGTGCAGGTTAGGTGACAGCTCATGCTAAATTGCTCACAGTGTCCAAGGACGTATAGGGGAAGTGGATTAGTCTTGGGAAATGCAGTGTTACTGGATGGAGGTTGGGTCTGGGTGGGATGTTCTTTGGAGGGACTTCGATGGGTTGAATGGCCTGCTTCCCCACTGTAGGAATTTTATCTATGAAAGATGGAATGCAGCGATTCAAGAAGGCAGCTCACCAGCACTTTCTCAAGGGCAACAGAGGATAGGAAATAAATGCTAGCCAAGCAAATGGATGCCCACATCCAATGAATTAAAGTAAAGTCACATACAGGTCAGACAAGGTGTGTTCAGCACATTTCCTTCTCTTAACGCACATGAGTGAATCAAATTGCTCTTTACGACAGTTCATATTTTTCACAATTGTCATGACAGAGATGAGCTTTTTAATCCAGATTAATTCATTGAACTTAAATTCCAGCAGCTGCTGTGATAATACTTAAAATCATGTCCCAGGCGTTGGTCCAGACCTCTCGATTACTGGTGCAGTAACATCACTGCTATACCAGAAACAGCCTTTCATCTAATTAAAGATACAATAATATTGAATCCATGAAATGACTTACCACGGAGACTGCACTGAATGCAAAGGTGTTAACTCGATCTGCACACCACGCTGTTTGATTCCTTTTAATGCAAAAGCTCTATCTTACTATCCAGAATCAGAATGTTGGAAAATGTCTAAATTCCTTGCAGGTAGTTATGAGTATGAATTTCTTCATTATCGCCCTCACTGGTAGCTGCGCCTTGATTGGCAGGGACTGTGCACAAAATAGCCCAGCTCAATTTGTATTTCCAGAACTGCAAAATCCCTGCCTTTCCTTCAAGAAAGACAAAATCCTGTTGGGTCTGAGCCAGAGCTTTGACTGTGATATTGCTTCATTAAATGCAATTGTTCTGAGCGAAGGTCGTGTTCAAGTTGCATTGGCAAAAATTAAACTTTTCTTCACCCTTGATAATTTGTCAGCAAATATAATTGGATGTACAAGTGGATGGCAAGGCACCAATCCTTCTATTTTCTTTTTAATATTTTTAAAAGACATTTCGTTTGGCATACTTCAGCAAAGGAAACTATGCATAATTAATGTCCAATGTTTAAGCATACCTTGAGAAATTGTGGTTGCTTGGTGCCTTGATTCTTTGTGGTGGTCTGGCTGGGAAAGTAGGCTCAAATGTGAACATTCATGGACAAAGAGGCCAGAGGATCAATGCAAATTGGGCTTGTCAGCAGAATAAGACGTTTGCAGATCGCCTGACCAAAATCAGGACTCTGACCTCAGGAAGATTCGATCAGGAAGCACCAGTGTGAAAGGGAGGTTTAATGCGAAGTTAGGGAGCAGCTTGGAACTACTGGAGTTTTGTTGGATGGGGGTGGGGAAAGGCAACCTCTAAAAGAGAAATCCTTCAACATGGATGGGCTTCTAATTTATTGATATATGAACCTGTCACCCATTGGATATCTCCTTCGGGCATCTAAAAGCAGGGTGCACCATAAGTGTAGACTTGTCTGCACCTGCTCAGATTAGGAGCAGGCTAACCCAATGCTTAACTGATGTGCTTTGAACCAATTTCCATGCCCAAAATGTGGAGGTGCCAATTTTGGACTGGGGGACAAAGGTAAAAATCACATGGTACTGTGTTATAGTCCAACAGGTTTATTTGGAAGTACAAGCTTTTGGAGCTCTGCTCCTGACTAGCTACCTGATGAAGGAGCAGTGATCTGAAAGCTTGTAGATCCAAATAAACCTGTTGGTCTATAACCTGGTATCTTGTGATTGTTAACTGTGCCCGAAAGACAAGAACTATGCAAAGAAGTCTCTAGCCATGTGTAAGTTGTAGTCAGTATATACGGGCAATGTAATTGTGATATTGTGTAAAATTAGTTGATCAATATGTTTATTTCTGTACCCAAGGCGGAGGGTTAAGAGATCCTCCTGAATCTCACCCCACGTAGCCTGTTTGTTGGTTTGATCCTACAACTGCAAGGCACCAAAATTCCAGGGCTTGCCAATGTAGCAAAGCTGAAATGTTAACAGCAAATTATAACCAAAAATCAAACGGAGTACGTTTTATGGACTTGAAGTGAACTCCCTGCAGAAGGATTGTAATTATAGATAGATCGATGCACTGAGATGTGTTTGTGTGAATCCATTTATTTCCCATGGCATTATTATAACAACAGAAAGTTCTGTATCTCTCTCTCTCAATATATATAAAACTGTCTCAGCTTGCCTTTAATTTTGTGCATTATTCTCTCCAATCTATATCTCTCTCCTTCTCTTTCTTTTTCATTGTATCATTTCACCAATCATCACTCTCTTCTGTAAAACTCACTTTATCTGTCTGTATCTCTCTTCTTCTCCTCTTCTCTGTCGAAGAGTAGGATTCTGCATTCCCCAGTTAGAGAGAAAACGAAAACGGAGAATGTGATGTCATGGCCCTAAATCTGACCCTTCAATCCCTCTGAGAAAGGCTGGGAACATGTGACACAGTAATGACCCTGTTTTTTGCTGAGAAATGGGAGAGATATCAGAGCCAACCTGCTGAGTTTTAATAATTTTGACTGACATAATATTTTGATCCATCTCTATTTCTGTCACATTCATTCTCCATTCTCCTTTGCCATCTAATTATTCTGTAATCTTTTTGAACATGATTGTCTTTCAGCTTTCTCCTCATCTTGAGTTGCTCTTTTGACTCTCCCTTTGACTTCTATTGTGAATTGATTTCTCTTCATTTGCTGGTTTAAATTCACTCACCTTAACAACCAGTCCCATTTCTGAAGCTGTCAATGAGTTGGATAGCTCTGGGTTTCCCAAAATAGAGTGAAGAGGGTCCATGAAGGGTCCTCGTGGAATATTTAAACTTTGCTGGTGAGATATTGAGACAAGAGGCAAACACATGGCTTTGGAGTGTGAATACACTGGGCAGGGTGGGGTAAGGTCATGTGGAGTAGATAAAATTCACAAATAAAAACAGAGAAACTCAGGGCGGTCTGGCAATGTTTGTGGAGGGAGTCAGAGTCGTACAGCGTGGAAACAGACCTTTCAGTTCATGCCGATAATAATCTCAAACTGAACTAGGTAAAAATAATGACTGCAGATGCTGGAAACCAGAGTCTGGATTAGTGATGCTGGAAGAGCACAGCAGTTCAGGCAGCATCCAAGGAGCAGCGAAATCGACGTTTCGGGCAAAAGCCCTTCGTCAGGAATAAAGGCAGTGAGCCTGAAGCGTGGAGAGAGAAGCTAGAGGAGGGTGGGGTGGGGAGAAAGTAGCATAGAGTACAATGGGTGAGTGGGGGAGGGGATGAAGGTGATAGGTCAGGGAGGAGAGGGTTGAGTGGATAGGTGGAAAAGGAGCTAGGCAGATAGGACAAGTCTGGACAAGTCATGGGACAGTGTTGAGCTGGAAGTTTGGAACTAGGGTGAGGTGGGGGAAGGGGAAATGAGGAAACTGTTGAAGTCCACATTGATGCCCTGGGGTTGAAGTGCTCCGAGGCGGAAGATGAGGCGTTCTTCCTCCAGGCGTCTGGTGGTGAGGGAGCGGTGATGAAGGAGGCCCAGGACCTCCATGTCCTTGGCAGAGTGGGAGGGGGAGTTGAAATGTTGGGCCACAGGGCGGTGTGGTTGATTGGCGCGGTGTCCTGGAGATGTACCTGTGTCCACTACTTCCTCTGGAAATTAATGCCACAAATGAACCACCTTATCTGTTTAAAAAAAAATTGCCCCTTGTTCTTTTTTAATCTTTCTGCACTCACCTTAAGCATACACCACAAACAGCATCCATAGGGAAGGGACACCTTCCATTCACCTTATCACTAACCCTCATGACTGGAATAGCTAATATTTTGAGTCTGTTATGACTTGTTTGGAAAGCATTCAATTGGGCTGACCAGAGGGAAAGAATTTTCTTTAATTGAAAACTATAAGTTATCTTTTAGTCCAGGAAAGGGTCACAAGAGGGAAATAGTTGAAGAATATAGACCCATGCTAAGGAAAAAAAAGGCCACCATACACAGTCGAGTCGTTGAGCTGTACTGCATGCAACAGATCCTTTAGTCCAACTCATTCATGCTGACCAGATATCCTAAATTAATCTAGTCCCATTTGCCAGCATTTGGCCCATATCCCTCTAAACCCTTCTTATTCATGCACCCATCCAGATGCCTTTTAGATGTCATAATTGTACCAGCATCCACCATTTCCTCTGGAAATTCATTCCATACACACACCACCCTCTGCATGAAAAAGTTGCCCCTTAGGTGCCTTTTAAATCCTTACCCTCTAACGTTAAACCTATGCCCTATAGTTTTGGACACCCCCACCTTGGAGAAAAGACCTTGTCTATTTGCCCTATCAATGCTCACGTGATTTTATAAGGTCATCCCTCAACCTCTGACGCTCCAGGGAAAACAGCCCCAGCCTTTTCAGTCTCTCCCTATAATTCAAACCCTGCAACCCTGGCACCATCTTCACAAGTCTTTTCTGAGCCCTTTCAAGTTACACAACATCCTTCCTATACCAGGGAGACCAGAATTGCACACACTATTCCAATCGTGGCTTAACCAATGTCCTGTACAGCCACAACATGACCTCCCAACTCCTATATTGAATGCACTGGCCAATAAAGGCAAATGTACCAAATGCCGCCTTCACTATCCGATGTACCTGTGACTGCAGTTTCAGGGTATTATGAACCTGCACTCTAAGGTCTCTTTCAGCAACACTCCTCAGGACCTTATCATTAAGTTTTGAGTCCTGTCCTAATTTGCTTATCCAAAATGTAGCACCTCATATTTATGTAAATTAAGCCATTCATTGGCCCATTGGCCCATCTGATCAAAATCCCATTGTACTCTGAGGTGACCTTTTTCGCTGTCCACTACACCTCCAATTTTGGTGTCATCTGCAAACCTACTAACTATACCTCCTATGTTTAGATCCAAATCATTTATAATAAATGATGAAAAGTAATGGGCCCAGCACCGAATCTTGTGGCACACATTGATCACAGGCTTCCAGCCTGAAAAGCAACTCTCCACCACCACCCTCTGTCTTTTACCTTTGAACTAATTCTGTATTGAAGTGGCTAGTTCTCCCTGTGTTCCATGAGATCTAACCTTGCTAACCAGTCTACCATGAGGAACCTTGTGAAGTATCCAGATAGATCACGTCCACCACTCTGCCTTCATCAGTCCTCTTTGTTACTTCTTCACAAAAATCAGTCAAGTTTGTGAGACATGATTTCCCATGCACAAAACCATACTGACTATCCCCAATCAGTCCTTGCCTTTCCAAATGCATGAAACTCTGGTCCCTCAGGATTCCCTCCAACAACATGCCTGCCCCTGATGTAAAGTTCAGTGTTATGATGAATTTTAAGTAGCACAAAGTAACAATCATGAGTACAAGGTAGTCGCCAATTCAAGTCAGGAATTCAGAAAGTTTTTCTGTCCCCAGAATGTTGAAGGTATATTGCTTCCTGGAATGGCTGAGGCAAACAGTCTCTATGCATTTAAGGGGAGCTTAGGGAAGTGTATGAGGGAGAAAGTGTAATGTTGAGAGAGGTTGAAGAGGGTGGCATGGAGCTGAAAGGCGGCACTGACCTTATTGCAAGGCCGAGTAAGCTTTCTTAAGTGAATTAAGGTCATCCTCCTCAATTTGGCTAATATCCTCTTTAATTAGCAAAGCTACCCCTCCACCCTCTCCCAGCATTGTATTTGTCACATATCCTTCAATATTCAGATCCTAATTTTGGTCACCCTTTAGCCATGGCTCAGTTATGATGAATAGATTACCCTTACATATCTCGATTTGCACTTGCTTTATTTTGAATAATGTGTGCATTCAAATAGTACCTTAGGCTGTGTCCTTTTTTAAATTTTTTTCCAAGATCTCATCTTTATCTGTTGGTTTTCTGTTAGCTCTGCATTCTCTGCCCCTTCCTGTCATTGTCTGTTTATCATTTCCCTCATTAATTAACATTCAAGACAATGGGCCAAGTGCTGGATAGTGGGGCTAGTATAGAATGGTCAGCATGGACTATATGGGCTGAAGGCCTCTTTTATGCTGTATGACTGTATGGATTGTACCACACTTGCCTCATGAACTATCTACAGTGTTCATTGTGTCCAATTCCAGCCACACCTTCTCTTGTACCATTCCTGGAACAGCACGCCACTGCTGGGATCTCCTGGCATGAACTGGCATCCTTTGTGCCCATGAAATCTTTAAAGTCCTGTTGTACACCCAGGCAATCACTGCTAGTCCGGAGCTGCCCCTGCATGGTTCCTAACATTTACCCCAGATGTGCGAGACATGGAGACTGCTGGATGTTCCCCTCCCCCAGGATCAGTGACTGAGGCCATGACACCAGACCTGTTCCCAGGTTTACCACCCAGGTTAAAATAGTCTCAGTTACCTGGAGCCAATAAGGCGTGCAGAGACTGGAAGCCAGAGTCAATAAATGTAAAGCCGGAAAAACACAGCAGGTCAGACAGCAACCGAAGAGCAGGAAGGTCAACATTTTGGGCTGAAACCCTTTGGCAAGACTGGGGAGGGTTAGGGACCCTAGAAGTGTGGGGAGGGGAAAGGTAGGTGCCATGGTGATAGGTGGATGCAGGTAGAGGGTTACTGTGATTGGTCAGTGGGAAGGATGGAGTGGATAGTTGAGAATGAAGATGGACAGGTTAGGACAGGTCAGGGAGGTGAGGAGGAGGGGTTGGGCTGGATATGGGATAAGGCTGGGGCTGGAGGGAATTTGAAGCTGGTGAAGTCGATTATTGAAGCCATTGGATTGTAAGCTCTCCCAGGAGAAATATCAGGTGGTGTTCCTCACAGTTTACGTTTGGCCTCACTCTGACCGTGGGCAAGGCCAAGGATGGACAATTCACCAGGGGAGTAGGAAGGGGAATTGAAGTGAATGGCAACTGGAAGGGAATGCCCAGCGCTATTGGAAAAAAGTCAGCAACCTTCTTCGCTCTGCCGATGTAAGTGCCAGCATCTTCTCTTTGAAACCTCTATCTCGACACTCTATCTCTGCCACCTCCTACCAAGGCCCATGGTCTACCACTCTCATTATTCCTGCTGCATATTTCCCTCACCCACTGTCAGTCAACACAACCCCCTGTACCACTCAAACTCATGCCCATGAACCCTGCTATTCACTTGCTCAGGACAACTCCCTGCCTGGTCCAAAAAAAAACAGTTGTGGCACCCACTTTCATCTCGCCAAACATCTGTCTCACTCTCATTCCAAGAAGAAAATAGCCCCTAATAGGGCAGAAAGAGCCAAGAGGGGTGGTGAGCACCCAATATACAGCTCCTCATCTGTTACACAGAGAGGGTCTTGACTTTCACAGTGGCTGACTGAGTATGTCTGAGCCCCAGGTTTGATATTGGATAGGACCTTGCACTTACTGTGCTGGCACTCCTGAGCCTAGGGCTGTCCCCCTTGATTTGACTGAAACCTGCTGCAAATCAGGGCAAATTTCCTTGCTTTGTGTCCGCACTAAACAGCAAACCAAGACAGAAGTAATCTTTAGCCCTGTATCGCTGGCTGAGAGGACAAAGTTCAAAATGCAAGGCAAGGTAGTATGAGGCAGGGACTAACTGCGTAGGCTCAAAGTGACTGTGCTACGAGAGTGAGCAAGAGCCCAGAGGTTCACCCTGATCCACTTCATGAACTGCATCTGTGCCCCTGATCTTGAGACAGTTCCTTCCAAACCCATGACTACTTCCATCTAAAAGGTCATGTATGTGGGAATACCACGGCCTGCAAATTCCCCTCCAAGCCTCTTACAATCCTGACCTGGAAATATGTCACCATTCCTTCACTGTCACTGGGTCAAAATCCTGGAATTTCCTCCCTAAAGGGTCATCCTACAGTATAAGAACCTCATCAGTTCATGAAGGTAGCTCACCACTATCATCTCAAGGGCAACTAGGGGCTGTTCTGAATGCTGGCCAGCCTATGACACTCATATTCCACAAGTGAACTAAGAAAATATTTCCTTGTTGCATCATTACAATGATAGTTGCTGGTAGAGCTGATGATGCAGCGCTGAAGTGCAGAAGTGTCCAGTCAGTGGATTGAAGATGTGTCATGAAGGTATTAGAGACTATTACATATCAGATGCCTATGTCTGTGGATATAGGGTTATGTGGCTGATACCCTTGGAGTACGCCCTGAGATTTTATTCCCCACTGTCCAACGTCAAGGTCCTTCAGAGCAAATGGTGAGCTGAACCAGCCAGGTATCTGCTCTGGCTTCCATGTTGAATTTTTCTAGATGTCCAGCTTGTTTGATGAGATAGGAAGCTGAATATTAATGACATGAGGTTAAGCTGTCAACAAGGTGTTTAATTGACAACTCGCCATTACCCAAGGAGCAACTTGCCTCACCACTTGTCATAAGCGTGAAAAATGTATCAAGATAGTCCTGACATTGAGACAGTCCTCACTAGATTTCTCATCCATTTCTGTCGCAAATGTTGTCATAGCTCTTAACGCTCAGACCCCTTATAAGATTCTACTCATTGAAATGCTTAAAAAAAAACTTTTTTTCTAACCCATCACCAACGAAATGTGCTTCCTGACCAATATGTAATTCCAGACCCATTGTAATGTGGTTGACTCTGAAATAGCCAAGCCAGTCACTCAGTGCTAGGCCATTTCAGGATGGGAAGCAAATATGATGCCCACATCTCATTAAGTGGTAAATTGACAAAAAAAAGTGTCTTAGCACTGTCTGGGTGAAGAAATCTCTTCTGGATACTGTATTTGATTTGAGTCTTGGATTGATGGTGTCCAGTTTCTCTGTTCACCTCAAGAGGAAACCTTCTCTGCATGTACTGTACTTCTGTGATTTTTTTTAAGTAAAAACCTCTGCTTCGTCATCCCTCACCGTTCTCATTTCAAGAGTAAAGGTTCAGACCCTGTTCATCACTGTGGGGTGTGATGATGTGGTAACGTGGGTGAGAGAGCTGGGGATGCGTTATGGGTGTTAAGCAGCTAAGGAACTCAAGCAGAACAACACATTGAAATAGCTCACCACTAATAGCATATTGCAATTATTAGCTTCCTTATGAAGACTTGAGTTAAAGAATGTGCTTCTCTGAATACTCAAGTTTAAACTTCCCTGTGGCCTTTCTAACAGTGGTGATAATTGTACAAAATAAGTTTCATTCTCAGCCAGCTTTCAATAATTAGTCATGTGGAACAATTATTAATGCAAAATTCCTTTTGTTCATTCTCTTCATTTTCACCTTTTTGAAGTTATATTTAGTGGCTCCTGTACAGGACAATGGTTTAGCCACTTTTGAAACAGTGTGTGCAATTCTGGTCTCCCTCCTGTGGGAAGGATGTTGAGAAATGTGAAAGGGTTCAGAGAGATTTACAAGGATGTTGCCAGGGTTGGAAGGTATGAGCTATAGGGAGAGGCTGAACAGGGTGGGGCTGTTTTCCCTGGAGCGTTGGAGATTGGTTTTTAAAATCATGAGGGCCATGGATAGGATAAATAGACAAGGTCTTTTCCCTGGGTTTGGGGAGTCCAAATCTAGAGGGCGTAGATTTAGGGTGAGATGGGAAACATTTAGAAGTGACCTACGGGGCAAATTTTTCATGCTGACAGTGGTACATGTATGGAATGAGCTGCCAGAGGAAGTGGTGGAGGATGGTACAATTACCACATTTAAAAGGCATCTGGATGGATAGATGAATGGGAAGGTTTTAGAGGGAAATGGGCTAAGTGCTGGCAAATGGGACTAGATTATGCTAGGATATCTTGTCAGCATTGACGAGTTGGACTGAAGGGGCTGTTTCCATGCTGGACATCTCTGTGACTCCATGATGCCTTAGAGACTGGCCTGATGGGCCTTCAGAGTGTGATAATGTAAAGGAGCTTGTTTAACATCCACCTTTGTAATTGGATTAGCCCTGGGTCCCTCGCTAGAGCGATAGAATCCCTATTGTGTGGAAACAGGCTCTTTGGCCCAACAAGTCCACAGCGACCCTCTGAAGAGTATCCCAGCCAAACCTATTCCCCTTCCCTATTACTCTGCATTTACCTCTGACTAACACAATTAACCTACACATCCCTGAACACAAGGGGCAATTTAGCACAGCCAATTTACCTAACCTGCACATCTTTGTGACAGTGGGAGGAAACCAGAGCACCTGGAGGAAACCCACACAGACACAGAGAGAATATCCACAGACAGTCACCTGAGGTTGGAATTGAACCCAGATGCCAGTCGCTGTGAGGCAGCAGAGCTAACCACTGAGCCACCGTACTGCCCCTGTACTGTCCTGGTGATAATTTAGTCCTTTTACATGTGCTAAATAATACTCTGCAACTAGAACTTCAAATTACTTCCCCAGCTCTTACCTTTGAAACAAAACTATTTGGGAAAAAGCAAGATGAAAAAGTTTCTTGATTTTTCCAAGATGAGCTGCTAGTGAGACTTGGCATCCAATGCTGCCTTGGACCTACTGCGCTGGCACTCCCCAACTGAGGGCTGTCTGTCTTCGTTTGACTGAAGCCTGCTGAAAACCAAGACAAGTTTCCTCGTCTGCATGAAACAGCAAGCCAAGACAGAAGTAATGTGAACCCTGCATTTCTGGCTGAGAGGACAAATTTCAAAATGCAAGGCAAGGTAATATGAGGCAGGGATGACATGACTGACTATGTAGGTTCAGAGTCACCCTGTGCTAAGAGGGTGAGGAAAGAGCTCAGACATACACCCTGACCCACTCCATGAGCTGTATCCATGTCCCTGGTCTTTTGATCACTCCTTCCAAAACCATGATTGCTTCCATCTAGAAGGACAAGGGACCAGATACATGGGAGCACCACGGTCTGCAAGTTCCCCTCCAAGCCACTCACCATCCTGATTTGGGAATGTATCACCATTCCTTCATTGTTGGGTCTAAATCCCGGAATCCCCTCCCTAAGCGCATTGTGGGTCATCCTACAGTGTATGGATTACAGCAGTTCCGGAAGGCAGACCCCTGTCTGTTGGTCATATCGATGATAGACATCTCTAATGTTTTCTTTCTTCAAGTCACATAACTTCCTGACCATGATATATGTCACTGTCCTTCCATCAGTGCTTTGTCAAAGCTCTGTGACTCCCAGTCTAATAGCTTTGAGGAAATACCCTTGACTCTCAAACTGCAGCAGTTCATGAAAAGCTGGGGTTGCACCTTCCTCAAGGACAACTGGAAATGTACAAATCACCATCACATATCTTGAGGATTTGTTCTTTTATTCATTTCTGAGCTATGGACATTTTAGGTGATTTCAGATTTACTATCCACCCCACGTTCCCTGGAGAAGGTGATGATGGTCCCTTTCCTCAAGTAGCTGTAATTCCCCCTGGGTATTTAAGGAAGAGGTTTCAAGGTATCAACCTAAGGATGATGAAGGAATGGCAATATTTTTTACGGGCACATGACTCGGATGGTAACTTGCAGCCACTAGCGTAGCTGTGTGCCCACTGGCCGCCTTAACAGTTGAGGTCATAAGTCTGGAAGGTGCTATCAAAGGCTTCTGTAAGGCATGTTGTTGTGAGACATTGTTCCTTCGGTGTGCTGTTGATGCAGGGAGTCAGTGTTTTGAGTGGTGGTCAGGTTGTGATGAAGAGGCAGCTTTGCACAAAATGGCGGAAGCTTTTCGGGTATTTCTGGAGCTACACTCCGCTAGGCAAGACTGAATATTCCATCATACTCTGCCTTTTTGATGGTGGAAATGTATTGGGGAGTCAGTTTGAGCTATTCATCACATTCAGCTTCTGACTTCGCCACGGTATGTATTTAGTTAGACCGGTTACATTTCTGGTCAGTGGTGATCCCTCAGGTTATAGATTTGGCAGTAGTAATGCTGTTGATTGTCAAGTAGAGACAGCCTCAATCTTGTTGTAACTATGCATTACCTAGGACAAGTGTGGCACAATGTTGTTTACCCCTTACCATCCCAAGCCTGAATATTGTCCAGGCTTTGGTACACACGGGCACCCTTATGATCTCTGAGGCTGTGAATGGAATCAAGCTTTGCAATTATCAGTAAACATACCCACTGCTGACCTTGGATAGTTAGGCTTAAAACATTAACCTGAGGACCTCCTGCAGTGATGTCCTGGCACTGTGATGAGCACCACAACCATCTTCCCTTTTGCTAGTTAGTAGTCCAATCAGGGAAGAGTTTTCTCTCTGATTCCTACTGATATCAATTCGAGTCATTGAGGTCTATGAAAACATCCTCCAGCATATCAAGTCAGGACTAGTCAAAAACAACAACTACCTCTTCTCATTTTCCCAGAACTTAACCCATCGCCTTGTAAGCCTCACCCAAACCCTAGCTCGTTTTCAAGTGCATATCTAAGTCCCTGTTACATGTTATGAGGGTCTCTGCCTCCACCACGCTTGCAGACAGTGAGTTCCATGATTCTCACCATTTTCTGGGTGAAAACATGTCCTCTCAATCCCCTGCCCCTTTCCGTAAATCTATGCCCTAGTCATTGATCCCTCCATCAAGGGGAAATATTACTCCCTCTTTGCCCTATCAATGCATTCTTCATTTAATACATCTCAATCCTGTTCCTCCTCAATCTCCAGTACCTTGGGGAAACCAACCCCAGTCTATCCAATCTCTCTTCGTAACTTAAACTCTCCAGCCCAGGAAACATCCTGGTAAATCTCCTCTTTGCTCTCACATCCCCCCCCCCGGAATGTAGATTCCAAAACTGCAGACAATACTCTACCTGTGGTCTAACCAATACCTTTATAAATGCACGACCTGCGTGCACTTACACTCTATGTCTCAACTAATAAATACCATACGTCTTCTTAACCACTTTATCCACTTGTCCTGATACCTTAAGAAACCAGTGTACAAGCTATCAAGCTCCTTCTGTTCCTCAGTGCTTTCCAGTATCCTACTGTTCATCATGTATTCCGTTGCCTTGATTGTTCTGCCCTTGTTCATCATGTCACATTTATCTAGATTGAATTCCATTTCCCACTGATCATCCCATCTCACCAGCCAGTCTATATCCTCCTTATTGAGGTTGTTTGATGCCATAGTCAGTCAAATGCTTCCTTCATGTCACCTCTGAAATTCAGCTGTTTCATCTATTTATAGACTGAGACTGCAATGAAGTATGGAATGTATTAAAACACAGGAACCTTTTATACATTAATTGAAGAAAGGAAGGCCTGCATTTCTATGCTGCTTTTCAAAGTCAAGTTGTCTCAAAGTACATTCAAGTCAATTAATATATTCAAAGTGTATTCACTGAGGTAAAGTAGGAAACACAGCAGCCAATTTGTAAGTTTAAATCTCTATAATTGAGCCATACAAAATATTGGGGCAACACCTATGCTTTTATTTGAATAATGCCATATGATCTGCACATTTTTATGATCTGAGGTGACGGTAGGATTATAGCGTGTTTACTTTACTTTTAATAGAGACTATGCCAGATCTCAGAATGGAACCTGGCTTGATAGATCTTTTTTTTATTGTTGATGAATGTGGTGACGCATCTCTGAAACATACTCACATGAGGCTGTAGATGCTCTTTAACAAAAGCTCACAGGTTTATTGCACAAAAGGAGAAAGAGTCTCTTCTTATAGAAGGCACAACGACCTTAACACAAATATCAAATCATTATTTAATCCATTTTCCAACACCAGGTATTACATATTCTCAGTCCAGAGAAATATCAATCTGGTCTCAGCTATTTAAAAGAAACCATCTTTATTGAGCTGACATTTTTAAGATTCTTCTCCTTGAAATGTTGAGACCACTTTTTAAAATGATGATCGCATTTTGAATCAAATTGCATGGTTGTTGCACATCTCTGATGATTAAATCCTTTATGATTCCAACAGCCTGAAGCTTTCTATCCAAACTCTCCTGACTCAGAAGCTCCATAAACTAGAAACTACTTCTGCGGTGGTGATGGCTCCCCTGCATTAAAGAGAAAATATTTGGTTCTCCTGTAAGGAAGAAAACAATACTTTATTGAACTGAACTCCAAGTTCTTCTGAATTAAAACTTTGAGGCTTCTGTTCTGAAGTTAATGTAAAACTAATTCCGTTAATAGATTTACTCTACCTGTCATAAACCCAACAGTAAAATATTTTATCCATTAAAACAATAGGGATTCTCCTGGCACTCTCCTGCAGTCACATGCTTTCTTGAAAGTGGTGCCATTTGCAATCCTGATCTATTTTTAAAAAGCACTTCGCAGGGCTAACTAAAATGCATCAACAAGTTCCAATACACTTGCATCACATGAGATGGAAAATAGAGTTTTGGCTTAAAATCTGAGTCAAAAGATAGTTTTTCCAACACTACTGCACCAAAGGGCCAATCTGCGTTATATGCTCAAGTTCCTGGAGTGGGAGTTCAACCTTCTCACTCAGAGGTGGGTGTATGAACATTGAGCAAAGAGTGGCATAGTTCAGTTTTGGCTTGTGGAAACTACTTTTGGTTCTGTGACTACCATCTTCCTTGAAGGTTGATGAAATAAGGCTTGATATCCAGTCACTATTTTGTGTTCCCAACTTCTCCAAAATCATACTGTTTACAAAGTGGTTCTTGGCCAAGAAGTGGGTGTTCAAGCAGGTAAGCTCTCAGAAAAAGATTACACTTCTTTTATATAAAAGTTGGACACGTTCCCAAAGCTGGCAATTCAAAGTAGGAGAGAGGTTTTAAACAGAAAGCAACCTCCTCACTGGCTCATATTCACAAAGTTAGAACCAAGGAACTAGAAGTGGTGAAATAACTCCCCAGAGGCCAATATCCCATCACCAAGTCGCTGTTTATTCATACGCAGAGAATCTTTGACACTGATCCAGTTCCCTCAGAGCCACCTCTGAGTGAACGGAGTCTCTGACACTCCTGTTTATTTTTCTTTTCCTCCTGTTTTACTTATGTTTTCTTTAAACACTACTGTTTATATCTGTCAACCAGGGCTCCTTGATTGGACCAGATTGACAGACCCAATTAGGGAACTCCTAATCTATGCGATCTACCTGGCTGACCTCATTACAATCATGACAAACAGGAGTAGGTGGTTCAGTCCCTTCCTTCATCTCGGTCCCGATTCCACTTTCCTGTCTGCTGTCCGTAATCCTTCAAGCCATTATTAATTAAAGATCCATTTATTCCCCCCTTCAATTTACTCAGGGTCCTGGTATCCACCGTACTTTGGAGCAGCAAATTCAACAGATTCACGACTCTTTGGGAGAAGTAATTTCTCCTTTAATCTTCATTTTAAATCTGCTGTCCTTGTTCTAAAAGTAGGAGCCCTTGCTGAGATTTTACCATTTGAGGAAACATTCTCTCCATGTCTGCTTTGTCAATTCCCTTTAGTATCTTTTACACCTCTCATCCTTTTAAACCCCAGAGCCTCCCAACCTAAGCTGCTCTGCAAAACCCCTCATCCCAGGGATCAATCTAGTGAACCCCTGCTGAACTGCCTCCAATACAGTTATATCCATTATCAAGTAGTAAAAAGTGAGGTCTGCAGATGCTGGAGATCAGAGCTGAAAATGTGTTGCTGATTTTGTCCACCCCAGTACAACACTAGCACCTCCACAGCAGAAATGTTATCACATATATCTGGAGCAGATGGGACTTGGACCAGGGCAAAATCAGAAGTCACACAACACCGAGTCCTCATCCAAAAGTTTTAATTGACATCACAAGCGTTTGGAGCATTGCTCCTTCATCTGATGAAGGGCTCTGGCCCGAAACGTCGAATTTCCTGTTCCTTGGATGCTGCCTAACCTGCTGTGCTTTAACCAGCAACACATTTTCAGCCCATATCCATCATCAAGTAAGGGGTGCAAAATTTTATATAATATGTTGTGTCCATCCTCTCCACACGAAGATATACAAGATGTTCCAATGCTCTTGCACCAAGGATTGGATGTACTTCATGAGAACTTGTAATCAAGGCGGATAAATAACAAACAGATATATCTCTGCCAATGCTGTAGCATGGATGCATTCTGCCTGTCAAAGCTGTGCAGCTGAATTGATCCACATCCACTCTCAGACTGACAACCATCTGATCATGTTGAGTTCTTAGCTATTTTCTAAACATGCTTTTAAGAATACAAATGGCACAACAACTAACAGAGAATTGATTACCACCTGAAGAGTGATAATTGGAATAAAGCACAATTAATTGAATCATATATTATTAAAGCATGGAGCAAGTTATTCAGCAGACTGGAGAGAACTCTCCATTTCTTTTCTCTCTTGCTCTCTCTTCCATTTCCTCCATCAAATACTTAACTGCTTACTGTTTATTAGCTGTCAGGGATTCTGCTTCTCATCATTGTTTCTGGCATTGTATCCCGTGGCCAACAAAAGTAACTCCAGCTATATCTAGCTTTGTTCTTTGATCTTCGATTTAAAACTCTGAATTACTGACTTACCATGAATACATTTCCCCAATTAACCTTGTGAAGCACCTCCATTATTTTGACCACTCCAATCAGATGGCAGAGTGATCTTCATTCTGATGCCAAGTGGTCAATTCTTTTATTTTCCCCTCAGAGTGAAAGGCCGATTAATATGAATTGAAGCATCGACATTTTGTTCCTTATACATTCACTTGATCTGCTTTGCATGGCTTCACTTTTACAATGGTAAACACTTGAGAGCCGGGAGAAAATAAAATCAGTCATCACTGGGGTTTCTTTACCAGCACCACAGAATGATATGTAGAAATGCCTCGTACCAGGAAGATCAGGTCTTGAGAAAAATTATACCTAACCATTGTGGATGAGCAATGGTTCCACATTTCAACATCAGGGCGGGAGGGGCATTGGATGGGTGGCTGGAGTCTGAATTAGGTACACAGTTGCAGAAATAAAAGGGTTCTTGGAATGCAATGGATTTGGCCCAATCTTTGAGCCAGGGGCCTTGGTCCAAGTCCCATCTGCTCCAGATATATGTGATAACATTTCTGCTGTGGAGGTGCTAGTGTTGTACTGGGGTGGACAAAATCAGAAGTCACACAACACCAAGTCCTCATCCAAAAGTTTTAATTGACATCACAAGCGTTTGGAGCATTGCTCCTTCATCTGATGAAGTCCTTCTGACTTTGTCCACCCCAGTCCAACACAAGCACCTCCACTTACCTGATGGAGGATCAGCACTCTGAAAGCTTGTGATTTCAAATAAACCTGTTGAATTGTAACCTGGTGTTGTGTGACTTCAAACATTTATGATTAGGGTTGATAAAGGTACATGCAGAATAAAGGGCCAATTAATGTTCTCCTGGGCTTTATTGAAAATCCTGCTAGCCCACTCCCTTGCAAGGGCAGGTTGCAGTCTCCCACAGACATCAGGTGGTTGACTGTCGGGGTCTGACTCGTGGAGGTGGATGAGGGTATGTCAGCACCGTAGAGGATGCAAACAAGCCTGCCACGGGATAGGCATAAGATTTGCTTTAAGGTGTGCCTTTGACTCTACAAGAAAAGGGAATGATATAACATGTCTCATTTGCCCTCTGCCTGATCCTATGTTAAGTATAATGAGTAAACACAGCAGCACCCCTGATAATCAGTAGCAAATGGTTTCCAGCAGATATTAAACTATTAGTGGCCTGTGCTTGAGTCCAGGCTTAATTAAAAAGAGAAAAAAATCATGCCTCTCGTAATGACTGAGAGTCCCACTGCATAGCAAACAGCCATTACTAATCGGTGACTCAAAATAGTCACTGTCTTGTATTCATTCACCTGATCTGGAAGATAGTTGGAAAAGTTGCTCATACTTCTGGGATCTTGCTGTAATGCAAGTGCTCATATTTGAAGGCAGAAATTGAAATCCCAGTTCTTGGATCATGTAGCCTCTCTGATTCCTTATTAAATGTTTGGCCAGAGTCTCTCAGTCCCTTGTGGTCTGAAAGAGAGCACACATTGCCAGTGAATGCATTCAGTGAAGAGTGTGAAATTATATTTGTAACCAGTAAAGTGGATTTTTTTTAAGCATAGCTTTCACGTCCAACCTGTAAAGTTACATTTGCAGGAATAATATGATTTGATATAATGCTATTCTACAGCATTTCAACGTGATGAACACTTGGACAATGTTGAGTGGAGATTATTATAGTGGTTCTGTGAAATCACATTGGAGAGACACAGATGCTGTTGTACATGAAGTAGATTTGTCCTGTTCTCCATCTCTAATAGTGCAATTGAAGGCAATTGGAGTTTGATTTATCCAACTAGATTTTCCTCTGGGCTACAAGATCATGATGTCAGAATTTAACGGTTGTACCGAGACCGCACTTGCCAAGAGTAAGATGAAGGTGTGTTTTCAGATCCAGCCTCCCAAGACACCAGCTCTGAGTTTGACATTCCAAATGCTGGCTGATCCCTGATGCTGCAGGCCTTAAGAGTGAAATCTCAACAGCCTTACCAAGTCAGGTGAGGGATCAAAACAGCGACTCAGAATGGAGGAGTCTTTGGAGAGAGAAAGTTAAAATCAAATCTGAGGGGCCAAGCACCTAGACCACTCCAATCAGAGGGATATTTATCCCTCATTTGGGAATGATTGCATACCTGGGGAGGCGATGGCCTAGTGGTATTATCAAGGAGGAGAAAGTGAGGTCTGCAGATGCTGGAGATCAGAGCTGAAAATGTGTTGCTGGAAAAGCGCAGCAGGTCAGGCAGCATCCAAGGAACAGGAGAATCGACGTTTCGGGCATAAGATTCCTGAAGAAGGGCTTATGCCCGAAACGTCGATTCTCCTGTTCCTCGGATGCTGCCTGACCTGCTGCGCTTTTCCAGCAACACATTTTCAGCTAGTGGTATTAACACTAGACTATTAATCCAGACACCCAGCTAATGTTCTGGGGACCTGGGTTTGAATCCTGCCATAGCAGATGCTGGAATTTGAATGCAGCAAAAATCTGGAACTAAGAGTCTAATGATGATCATGAAACTGTTGTTGATTGTCAGGAAAACCCCATGTGGTTCACTAATGTCCTTTAGGGAAGGAATATGCCATCCTTACCAGGTCTAGCCTACATGTGAATCCAAACCCACACCAAAGTGTTCGACTCTTACCTGTCCTCAAGGCAATAAATGCTGACCTGGTCAGTGATGCCCACATCCTACGAATGAATAAAAACAAAAAAAGAAACTGCTGCCCATGGCCATTTCTACCAGAGGATCTGCTGCCATGGCATGCCAGGATGGTCCATCCTGTGTCATCCTCAGACATCCACTGCAGCTCATTGTTGCCCTATTACCCAACACCACTGACGTTAATCCCTCTTCCTGCTGCCCTCCACTTTGCCCTCTCGAAGAGATCTCTGTAGCTTTTAGTTCTGATCAAATGGTTGAAATATTAATATTTTCATTCTGAATATCACTTTTGAAGAGTTCTTTATTGTCTTACAATTTCAAGTCCCTCTCCAGTTGTCAGAGTTCTGTGGGGAAGTGATGGCCTCATGGTACTGCTTCTGCACCGTTAATCCAGAGGTTCTTGTCATGTTCTGGGAATCCAGGTTTCAATCCTCCAACTTAGCCTTGCAATTCCTTGGCAGCTGGTGAAATCTGAATTCAATAAAAATCAGGAATTAAGAATCTATGGAACAATAGTCAATTGGCGAAATTCTGTTGAATGTCAGGAAAAACCCATTTAGTTGACGAATGTCCTTTCGGAAAGGTAACTGTTGTCCCTTGTCTGGCCTACATGTGACTCCAGACCTATAGCAATGCAGTTGATTCTTACCCTTGGACAATTAGTGATCACCTGGCTAGCAATACCCATATCAGATGATTAATCAAATTCAAAAATATGGAATTTTAGCATCCGGAATTCAAAAACCTCAATTTTCTTGCACAGATCTTTACTTATTGCAACGTAAACTAGGATTGAATTCCCTTAAGTATAGGAGACTAAGGGGATGATCTTTTTGAAATGGTTAGGGTAGTTAAAGAAATTGATAGGGTAGATATAAGGAAATGATTTCTCTCGATGTGGAGAACTGGACAAAGAGGGAAACAAGCTCTTCGAGAGTAATGTCAGGAAGCACAACCAAACATAACGGTTCATGGAAATTTGGAATGTTTTTCATCCAAAAAGTGTTAAACATTTTAAAATTAGATTCATGGATTCCTAGGGAACAAGATTGCTAAGAGTTACAAAGTGGCAGATGAAGTTAAAGTGCAAGTCAGCCATGATTCAAATGTACGATGCGGCAGGTTCGAGGCTCTGTTGCTGTAAATGTTGTGCTGGTTTCTGAGTAAATCACATTACAGGAACACCACCTGAAAAAAAAATGTCACTGATTTTCTTCATGCTTGATAAATGTGCAAAGTATGGGCTAGATTCCCACTCATTCGTATTCAATCGGTGGCAAGTCTAACTTACATTGCAGTCATTGATTTTCTTATGTAGACATTATCATACATCAAGGCCACACTGTGCACCAACCATGAATGACCCAAATTGACGACTGATGCTGCTGAAACCAAAAGTAATTGAACAACAGCATTTCTTTCACAAGTTCATCATTTTTTTTGTTAAAGAAAGAAACTAGCAACATATAGTGATCTCAAATCTGTAATCTCATTTTGGGATGTAGATAACAGTAGCTCAAAAGGAACTCCTTAGGATTTGTCTGTTATGTTATCTGAGCCTCTCAGTGAGATTACTGCATTGAAAACATTGCCTCAAAGCCATTGCTATATATGTCATGAAATCATGATGTATCCACTTTTAATCTTTAATTCTATTGACTGAAATAATACTTAGTTCCTTCATTTGAAACTTTTTTTTTCAATG
Source organism: Hemiscyllium ocellatum (assembly GCF_020745735.1). Lineage (NCBI taxonomy): Eukaryota > Metazoa > Chordata > Chondrichthyes > Orectolobiformes > Hemiscylliidae > Hemiscyllium > Hemiscyllium ocellatum. The sequence continues at coordinate 120,602,318 of NC_083405.1, read as the reverse complement.
GAGTATGGGTGGGTTGCGCTTCGGCGGGTCGGTGTGGACTTGTTGGGCCGAAGGGCCTGTTTCCACACTGTAAGTCTAATCTAATGGAGTAGTTCACTGCATATCAAAATGTCTGCAGAGGTCACCTGATCTATTAAAGTAGCATTCACTGTCAAGTCAATGTTTGTTTTCCTGAGGGTGTAGTGTGGGATTGGTTTCACATGGGCAGAAATGGTTGGCAAGAAAGGGCTTTCAAGAAACTTTTGGCTTTTATGAACACATTTATGAGCAGATGATCAAATTCTGATTCATCCTTTACCTAGATCAACTTTGAACTCTCAATCCCTCAAGCTCTCAATTACCAGTGTAGCCACTAGCAACAGAAGATGCGTTGGTGGACATCTTCCAAGATTCTTTAGCCTCCAGAATGGTTCCTGCAGATTGGAAGGTGGCTAAATATAACACCACTATTTAAAAAGGGTCACAGAGAGAAAACAGGGAATTAAAGACCAGTGAGTCTGATGTCAATAGTGGGGAAGATGCAAGAGTCCATTATCAAAGATTTTACAGCAAAGCACCGAGAAAGCAGTGGGAGAATCAGACCCAGCCAGCATGGTATTACAAAGGGGAGCTCGTGTTTGACAAAATCTCCTGGAGTTCTTCAACAATGTAACTCATAGTGTTGATCAGTGTCCTAGAGTCATAGAGATGTACAGCACATAAACCAACCTTTCAGTCCAACTCATCTACCTGACCAGATATCCTAAATTAATCTACTCCCATTTGCCAGCATTTCGTCCATATCCCTCTAAACCCTTCCTATTCATATACCCATCCAGATGCCTTTTTAAATGCTGCAAATGTACCAACCTCCACCACTTCCTCTGGCAGTTCATTCCATACACACATCATTCTCTGTGTGAAAAGTTGTCCCTTTCAGCTCTTCACCCTCTCGCTATAAATCTATGCCTTCTAGTTTGAGACTCCCCCACCCTGGGGTAAAGATTTTGGCTATTTACCCTATCCATTCCCCTCATGTAGGGCAGCACGGTGGCTCAGTGGTGATGCAGAATACAACCTGAATGGCAATAAATTAAAGAGGGGTGAATGTTCAACAAGACCTGGATCTCCTCATTCACCAGTCATTGAAGGCAGTATGCAGGTGTGGCAGGCAGTCAAGAAGGCAAAAGTATGTGGTCTTCACAGCAAAAGGATTTGAGTACAGGAGCAGGGATGATGAAGAGCTTATGCTTGAAACGTCGATTCTCCTGCTCCTCAGATGCTGCCTGACCAGCTGTGCTTTTCCAGCACCACATTTTTTGATTCTGATCTCCAGCATCTGCGATCCTCACTTTCTCCTACAGGAGTTGGGATGGCTTGCTGCAATTTTAGATGGCCTTGGTGAGACCATATCTGGAATATTGTGTGGAGTTTTGGTCTTCTTAGCTGAAGAAGAATGTTTTTGCTATCGAGGGAGAGCAGCGAAGCCAGACGTATTAGGAGAGGTAGAATCGGTTAAGATTATATTTGCTGGAGGTTAGAAGAATGATGGGGGATCTCACAGAAACCTGTAAAATTCTAACAGGATAGATATTGTTGATGCAGGAAGGATGTTCCCAATGATCTGGAGTCCAAAACTAGGGTTCTCAGTCTTGAGATACAGGGTATACTGTTTAGGAGTAAGATGAGGAGAAATTTCTTTACCTCCAGAATGATAGGCCTGTGGAAATCAATACCATAGAAAGCAGTAAAGAACAAAATTTTGTATGATTCAAGAGGAATTGAAGATAGACACTGAGGCTAAAAGGGCGAAGAGGGAAAAGCAGGAACAGGCTATTGAGTTGGATAATCAGCCCTGGTCATTATGAAGGGTGGAATGGGCTCGAAGGGCTGAATGGCTGATCCCTGCTCCTATTTCCTCTGTTGCTATGCTTCTATACTGATACAGTGGAAATAGTCTTGGCTTTGAAGGTTCAAGTTCCACACCAGAAACATGAGCACAAATTGAAGCTATTATTTCAGTGCAGTGCAGAGAGCAAGCTGCAATATTCGGGGTGTCTGACTTTGGTGAAGTGAGTGTGTAAGAGATACTGTTTGTCGATGAATGGGGGAGCTGTGCCATTGTCCTGGCCAATGCCTGTGTCTCAATCAACAGCTAACACACACAATGTGGTCATTTGTTTAATTGTTGTGGGAGCTTTATCGCATGGAATTTGCTGCCTCATCTCCTACTTTATAGCAATAACCACACTTCAAAAGTATTCTAGTGGCCATAAAGCACTTTCAGACATCCTGAAGTTGTGAAATATAGATGCAAGTTTATCTCTTTAATAATCTAATGTGACTGTGGTGCACTAGCCAGCTTAATAAGCCTTTTTGTACAGTTAGCATAAGTTATGACTGTGCTCCTTCAACTATTGATGGCACAGGACCAGGTGCTGAAGATGGAAGACATTAGTGTCTGAATGAATGATAATGGGAATGCACAATAATAAAGAAAAATCATTCGGCAGCTAAGAATCCGGGAAGGGGAAGATTGGAATAAAATAATGTGGACTCATATACCACTGTTAGGGTTCAGACGAGTATTTTTGTTGGTGATGCATAAAGGTGCATCACCAACCAGCCTTATTTAACTGTGGAGTGGAAAGGAGTAGCCACAGTGCTGCCCTTACCACTTCCCTTCACTGTTGTCCTTCCCCGTGTGCAGGAAGAGATGCATTTTGTAGGAATAATGTTCATAAAGGTAGCTCACATAGCTGGTAATCAAAGCAGAGCTGGTGATGTTCTGAAATGCGTATGAATGGGTGGAGGAAGAGTAGGCCAGTCCCCTGTGCACCCTCCAGCCTGCTCCACCATCTAATAAGATCAGATCTTGGCTGAAATTCATATTTCCACCTACCCCTGATAATCTTTGACTCCTTTGTTAGTCTGGGATCTAATGACTTCTGCCATAAAATTATTCGACGACTCTACATCCATTGCCTACTGGGGAAAGACAGTGCCCAAGACATGCTACCTTCTGAGGGAGAGAAGAAGATTCTTCTGACATTCCTTATTTGGAACTCCAATTTATTGTCCCCATTGCAATATCTCCTTTTGGCTATCACTTGTGTGGGATCAGTTAGCTTAGTTAACTTGATGGTTGATGAATGATGCCAATAGCATGGGTTCAATTCCTGCACCAGCTGAGGTTACTGTGAAGGGTTCTTCTTCTCAATCTCACGCCCCAGCAGAGGCAAGAAGCTGACTGATCCATGGATTAGTGACCAGTCATCAATGACAAAGGCCTTCTGCCCTCCCAATGACTGTCATTGGCTGTCAGGTCACTGGACAGCATGGTGCTTTGAGCAAGATATTGAGGAGTTCTGAAGCTCAGGATCTCTTGCTCTTAGCTCTGGCTAGTGAAGGCCAATTTAAGCCCAAAGAAACTATTTTATCTTTCATTCAAAAAGGAGTTCAATATAATTTTAAGGGCTAACAGTTTTCAAGAAGGAGTTCGGCCTAAAGGGATCAAAGGGTGTGGGGTGAAAGTGGGAACAGGGTAATGAGTTAGACGATCGACATGATCACATTGAATGGCACAGTAGACTCAAAGGGCTGAATGGCCTATTCTTCCTATTTTCCATGTTTGCATGTGTGGAGACCCTCCTGTTAAATCTCTCCCTGTCTATTGAGAGAGCAGCCCAATGCTCCAGGAGGTCTATGAAGACTTTACCTTTAAATGAGCACATTATTAAAAAATAATCTAAGTAACTTCATAATTTTGTTGCACATGAGTAACTGATGGATATGACCTAACACTGTTAAAGAATCACCAGTAAACATTGGACACTACATCCCTCAATTGTCGAGGCTGTATGATAATGAGAGCCTTAGGTGAAAATGGAAAACAGAGAAGCCGTGCCCTGAAACAGACACTGAAATGCTGGAGAAACTCAGCAGGTCTGGCAAGCATCCACAGAGACAAAAACAGTGTGTGTTTCGAGTCCACTGACACTTTGTCAGAATTGACTTTCAACAAAACTGTCCCTGAGACCTGGAAATGCTGCAGTGCACTAAGCTATCACATCGTTCTTGTTTTTTTCTATTCACTCATGGGATGTGAGTGTCACTAGCTCGGCTGGCATTTAGTGACCATTCTAATTGCTCAGAGGGCAGTTAGGAATCAATCACGTTTGTACAAAACCTTACATAATTTCTTGTGCAAATATTAAAGTTAACAAAATTAGAATTTTCTGACACTACATTTTGATACTCATGGCATACTTCAATCTGTGAACTGCAGTAGCATTTCTAGAATACAGTATTCCCACACTGGCTGGTTAAGTAGCAGGAAGCTACTGACAATGGAATAGTCAGGAATAGATTTCTTTCTATCTTGGCTCAAAAGCCATTTGAAAACATGTCTCAATGTGAGAAGTGTAAAAAGATGTAAGCAGATGTTCTCATTGTTGAAAGGACGAGGAACATGAAATTCCTTTCTGGAGCAATGTCTCACATCACTAATACTTCATTGCATGTGCTATTTTAGCAAAACCATTATGCAGTCTATATAAACAAAAGTACCGAGGGGATTTGAAGTCTATTATCATTAATGTTAGGAAAGTGACTGTCATTGTCTTTAGGTCCTCAACTCCTTAGTCATCTATTACATTCCTCTTCCTGGCCACCACTGTTTGATGCCATGTTTGCTTCACCATAATAACTGTCCATTGTTATCTCTGTGATATCACCCCATTGAGTCTGCATTAGCTCTCTGATGAACATCTCACCCAGACCCAGATTCCTACCCTATCCCTGCATTTCCCGTGACTAATCTCCCTCGCCTGCATGTCCCAAGACACTACGGAACAATTTAGCATGGCCAGTCCACCTAACCTGCACAGCATTGGACTGTGGCAGGGAACTGGAGCCCCTGGAGGAAACCTACGCAGACACTGGGAGAACGTGCAAACTCCACTCAAATGGTCGCCCGAGGCTGGCATCGAACCCGGGTCCCATCACTGAGGTACTTTGTCAATAAGACCATAAGACATAGGAGCCGAAATTAGGCCATTCAGCCCATCGAGTCTGCTCTGCCATTCAATCACGACTGATAAGTTTCTCAACACCATTTTCCCGCTTTCTCCCCGTAATCCTTGATCCCCTTGATACCCAACCTATCTGTCTCAGTCTTAAATATATTCAATGATCTGGCCTCCACAGCTTTATGTGGCAATGAATTCCAGAGAATTACCACTCTCTGGTGAAGATGTTTCTCCTTATCTCCATTCTTCCCTTTACTCTGAGGCTGTGCTGTCAGGTCATAGTCTCTCCTACCAATGGAAACATCTTCCCAACATCTACTCTGTCCAAGCCATTCAGTATTCTGTAAGTTTCAATTACAACCCCCCTCATCCTTTTAAACATGTATAAACCCAGAGTCCTCAAATGTTCCTCATATGTTAAGCTGTTCATTCCTGGGACCGTTCTCATGAATCTCCTCTGAACAAGCCCAGGGCCAGTGCATTACTCCTGAGATATGGGGCCCAAACCTGCACGCAATACTCCAAATGTGGTCTGACCAGAGCCTTACAGAGCCTCGAAAGTACTTTCAAAGTCCTCTCAAAGTAAATGCCACTGTTGCATTTGCCTTCCTAACTCAACCTGCAAGTTTACCTTCAGAGAATTCTGGACTAGCACTCCCAAGAGTCTTTGCACCTCAGACTTCAAAATTTTCTCCCCATTTAGAAAATAGTCCATGCCTCTATTCTTCCTACCAAAATGCGTGACCTCAACTTTCCCACGTTATACTCCCTCTACCACTTCTTTGCCAACTCTCCAAACCAGTCCAAGTCCTTCTGCAGCCTCCCCACCTCCTCAATGCTACCTGTCCCTCTGTCTATCTTTGTATCATCTGCAAACGTAGCCAGAATGCCTTCAGTTCCTTCATCTAGATCGTTCATGTATGAAGTGAAAAGTTGTGGTCCCAGTACTGAGCCTTGCGGAACATCACCTGTCACTTGCTGCCATCCTGAGGAGGACCCTTTTTTCCCAACTCTGTGCTTTCTGCCAGACAGCCAAGTTTTTATCTCTGCTAGCGCACCTGGTATAACTCCTGTGACAAAAGGTATCATTTTACCTTTAAAATCAGTTGTTGTATTTTCTTACTGTTTTACTCCTCGCAGGAAAACATTCCGAGCAATCACTGACTGAACACTATTCAGATCGATATCACTTAGTGCCCATATTACTCAGACAGGGCAGGGAACTGGAGAGGAGAAGAGGCATCTGGAATGGTTTTTAAAAAAAGGTTAAAACAATGACCTCATCCTGAATTTCGCTATTACAACTATTCACCAGAGAGTCAACAGCCATATCTGGGTTATTAGCGGGATGCATTCCACTCCAATTTCAATTAGGGCCCCACTCTTGACAGGAAGACAAACATGAGGTTGTCAGGGAAACCAGTTTGTGGAGGTTTTTGGAGATGGGGAGAGGTGAGGTGGGAAAAGTCAGCTCTTGTCTGTAAAACTTGCTCGTTTGACTGAAACACACACACACACACACACGCACACACACCCCTACGTTGACTTTGTGCCAACTGATTAAATGGGAGGTAGGTTAAACGTGGCAATAAAACATTTCGGGCAGATTAACGGTGTGTTGAGATTTTTCTTTAATGCCGCTGACTCTTACAATCAACTCTCAGTTCACTGTGAGAATCTGCAATCTTCAATTTTGGCAAGTTGCGTTGCACGTGTCCATGGTTCCAGCAAAGTTATGGTATTGGCCCATAGAATGAACACATAGACAAAGCAATAGCTACACATACCACTTCCATGCAGTTGCGAGGGTGCACATACACCCCAAGGATTGCAGCACTTCAAGGAAGTGGTTCACTGCCAACATTACAAGGGCAGTTTCAGATGGACAATATCCCACAAAACATAGAACAAAACTTGTTCAAAGGCGATCGTCCTAATTTATGTTAATACACTCAAAGCAGATTGAGACCAGATTGAAGGTATTCTCTTGAGGTGCATAACGGAATGTTAATCCATCGATGTCTTTTTGTGTTTAAGCCTGGACAGAGATTTATGTAAACCACAGGGAACCAGATTTGAAAGACAGGGGGAGGTTTGAATTCTAACAGTATAGAAAGAAGAATAACTTCAAGATTGACTGAACTGCATGATGAGGAGAGGTCTCGTGTGTGTGTATGTGTGTGTGTGTGAGAGAGAAAGAGAGTGTTTGTGTGTGAGTGGATTTGTTTGTGCATGTGTGAGAGATAGTGTATGACTGTGTGTGTATGTGTGTGTGAGACTGTTTGTATGTGTGTGTATGTGTGTGTGAGACTGTTTGTATGTGTGTGTATGTGTGTGTGAGACTGTTTGTATGTGTGTGTGTGTGTGTGTTTGTGATCTTCCCAGCAAGCTTACAGACATTCAGACAGGAATCATGACAAGTTTGGGTGCTAAAGTGTTTTTGCACCCATACATGCATTTTCTTTTACAGCATCAGCCCTAGCAATCGGACTTAGCGACAAGTCAGTCAGGGAGCACTTGGAGCAGGCTGTAGGTAAGGGACTGATTCCAGATCAGGGAGAGGACCCATGAAGAGTGGATTTGATTCTAGGAGTGTAGTCAAACAAAGAAATTGGGGAAAGCAGTCTGGTTCCTGTTGGCCCAGAAACAGTGCTGTAACGGCATTTACCTTTCTCTCCAAAGCTGGTCTCTGCTCTCAGGATATTTCAGGTAGCTCAGCTGAAATCTGCAAGTGAAGTTAAATGTGAGCCTTCCTCCCTTATTGTAACATTTGAGTGGTCAGCCGGCTCCTAGGAATTATTTGCCTGCCAAATCTGTGCCCTACCTCCATTAAACCCCAGTGTTGGCTGATGGGAAGCAAGTGGAAATCAAGTTTAGATTTTTGTTTACATTTTCCTCAATCATAACTCACCCATTTTCAGGGGTTAAACTCCCCCGGAAAGATAGCACAGAAGGAGGTCATTGGCTCACTGTACTTGTGCTAGTTCTCTGAAAAGGCTGATCAATTAACCCCACACTTCGAAATATTCCATAACTCTGCAAATTTCCCAGCTCATGCACATCATTCAATTCCCTTTTAGAGATTACTCCTGAATTTGTTTTGTTTTATTTATTCACTCATGGGATGTGGGTGTGGCTGGCTAGTGCTCTACTCCCAGCTCCGAAACAGCAGGTGAGCCCCAGGTGAACAGATGAAGTGCTTCAGGGATACCCTCAAGGCCTCACTGGTGAAGTGCAGCATTCCCACAGACACCTGGGAATCACTGGAGCGTCCAAAGTGGAGGAGGAGCATCCGGGAAGGCATCGAGCACCTGGAGACTTGCCATCGGGATAAAGCAGAAGCTAGGCACAAACAGCGTGAGGAGCGCACTGCCACACCTACACCCACTCACTCCTTCCGCTGACCTCACTCTCCCCCAGCAGAGCCTGTACAGCCACCCACAGACTCACCCTGAGAGGGGAAGAGAGTTACCTTCACCTATAAGGCACTACCAGCGATGATCGCTTTGCAGATCAAAGCAGCCAACAGAAAAGTTAAGGTAAACCTTTACAAACTGCTGGTCAGGCCTCAGGTGAAATACTCATGTTTAATTTTGATCTTGGCAATTCAAGAGGACTATAGAAAGAGCACAGAAGTGATTTCTTGGAAGTAAAGGCTATTCCAAAAGGGGATTGGAGAATTATTTTCAAGTGTAGAGGCCAAGAGAGATTAGATGGAGGTGGTTAAAAATAGGGAGGGCTTTAGACAGGGTAAATAAGGTGTAAACATTTCCTGTGGAGAGTGGGGGGGGGATGTTGGGGGAGGTGAGTGAACATTGGGATATAGAGTTGGGTCAGTAAACTAATAACATAGATTGAAACATGATTTGCAAAATGTAACAGCGCAGCTGACGAGAACATTTTTTTAAACAATGTGAGTTGTTTTGATTTGGTAGGCGTTGCCTGAATTAGGGGTTGAACCTACAGCACATGGACAGCAGTTCACCTTCACCCTCTTCAGGGCACCTAGGGACTGGCAGTAAAATACTGGCCAGCCCAGCCGCGCCCACAGCCCCTGAGTGAATAAATAAAACAAAACAAAAATTCAGGAGTAATTTTCCAAAGGGGAATAGAATGATGTACAACAGCTGGGAAATTTGCAGAGTTAGGGAAAATATTGAAGTGTGGGGTTAATTGATCAGCCCTTCCGTAGAGCTAGTACAAGGTAGTGTGAGCCAATGACCTCCTTCTGTGCTGTATTTCCAGGGTGAGTTTAACCCCTGGAATTATGATTGAGTAAAGTGTAAAAAAAAATTTAAACTTGGGGAGTCTTGTTTTGATAATGTGGGCGATGTGCCCAGCCCATCACAGCCAATCAGGGTGGAGTGGGGGGGGGGTGTGTGGTCGGTGCCTTGATGGTCGAGGAGACTGGCATTGGCATGTCTTTATTCCCAGAGGATTCCCAGGATCGTGCGCAGACAACGTTGATGGGACTGCTCCAGTGTCTTGAGGTGTCTGTTGTAGATAGTCCACCTCCCAGATCTACATAGGAGGGGGGACGGGAGGGGGGACCACCACAGCTCTGTAAACCATGAGCTTGGTGTCGGATCTGATGCTGTTGCCCTTGAACAACCCTTTTCGTCAGGCTGCAGAAGACTGCGCTAGCACACTGGAGGCAATGCACCTGTAAAACAATACACTTAATTATCAACCATATCAATTTGTCTTCCAAGATTTTTGCCTGCGTGATGCTGTCTTTAAAGTTACACCATTTACCTCCCCTTTTAAAACTTGTATTTAGTACAGATGAAGATCAAGGGAGCCTGTGATCCATAAATCACTAAAATGCTGGCAGGTCAGGTTAACATTGATACAAGCAGAATATTTACCCAGTAGATTGAATAGATAAACCAGAGGATGTGTGTACAAAGTTAAGAAGCCTTGAGGCAGAGCAGAGATTAGAAGAATTACTTTTCCCACAGAGCGACAATCACATGGAGCAGCTTGCAAAATTAATCCTGAGTTGAGCGACACCTTTTTAAAAAGGACTACCAAGGATATAATGGGTTGTGAGCTGTTGGGCTCATGGGAAGGTCACGCAGTGCGAAACAACTGGTGGAGTGTGAATAATGTAGTCGTTGAGATTAGAAAGATATTCTGGCTTTCCATTTGATTACCTTGAGGAGTCAGTGAGGGCTTTACTAAATAATTCAGGCAAGAGGAAAAAATGTTGGGTTGATTCAGCGAGAGGGGAGATGGAGGCATGATTTATGGAACGAATTCGCAACTTGGGCTGGAGGTGGTTTTATTTTGTCCACTCCTGTCCGATGTTTCGATTGTTCAACTTTCATGGTGAACACTGTTCCCTCAATCTACATGTCTGCAGCAGATGTTTATGATACTTCAGTATGTGTGTTAAATGGCTCTCATGTTCGAGCACCTAAGAGCAATTAGGCACGCAATTTATTTAATGTGAAGTGTTTGGGATGCTCCTGTGACCCAGTTAGGTATAACGGCAAAACACAGTCTGTTTTGCATACACAAATAGTAGGTAGTCGGCTATTGGAAATAAAAATATTCCAAAAATCATTTTCACTGGCCCAAGAGTGAGTAACCAGTGAAGATCATTGACAAAAAAAATTACAGAGGCAGTGCCTGTGACACAGACCTAGTGGCAGCCTCCTGAAAGGAATGGGATACATGCTTCAAGGAGATAAAATTGCAGGGGAAGAGTGAGGGGCGAATCTGGTGAATTACTCTTTGAAAGAGCTGGTGTGGTCTCAAGCTGATTGACCCCCGCATTTCGACAAATCTTCCTCAAAACTGTTTTGATGGACTGACCACTATCCCGATGGCTGAAAACCATCTTCCAGACCAAGTCCTGTTTTCTCAAACCTCAGTATTCCAGGGGATAGAGAAAAAAAACACATTCAAAGCCACGCTGAAGCTCTCTGTGTAACGCAGCAGCATTGACATCAATGACTGGGAGCTTTCCAATGTGAAGACAATTATCCAAATCTTGCATCATTCTGTGAATCATTCCGTCTTCATGGTGAGGCAGAGCGCCTGCAGAGGAGGGAAGAAGAGCAAGCTAATCCTCCACTCCAGGTTCCATTATTCCATGGGATCATGTGCCCAAAGATCTGTGGGATGAGAAATGCCTGTTCAATCACTTGACAATTTATGGCAGACTCTTACGACACTGAGTAACATCATGATGAACGTAGGGGCAGCCAACAACTTGGCATGCCTGTAAAGACACTTAGCAGTTTCCATAGATGCACTATAGAAAGCATTCTATCCAGATGCATCATGGCTTCATATGGTAACTGCTCTGCCCAGGACTATAAGAAACAACAGAGTTGTGAACACAGCCCAGTCCGTTACACAAGTGTATCTTCCATTCACTGACTCCATCTACACTTCTTGCTGTAAAGGCAGTCAACATCATCAAAGACCCCTCCCATCCCGCTTATAATCTCTTCCAACCTCTTCCATCGGGCAGAGGATACAAAAGCTTAGACAAACATACCAACAGATTCAAGAACAGCTTCTTCCCCACTGTTATTAGACTTCTGAACGGACCTCTCAAATTTTAAATTTAATGTTGATCTCGCTGTTTGCACACCTTATCTGCAGCCGTAACATTATATTCTTCACTCTGTTCTATTACCCTGATGCACTTTGTATGGTATGATCTGCCAATGCTGCATGCAAAACAAAACTTTTCCTGGGTACATGCGACAATAATAACTCAAATAAAACTGCTATGATTCCACATTAACAGAATGTGTAAATGAGTTTAAAAAAACAGTCATATTTACAGTTGGGGCATTTTGTTCAGTTCTATGAGAGAATGTGATAATCACTGGCAAAACCAAAATTTACCAAATTGCTCTTGAGAGTGTAGTGGTTGAGCATTCTTTCAGCTGCACTCCTCCAGGCAAGTGGGGAGTATTCCAACACACTCCTGACTTGTGCCTTGTAGATGGTGGACATGATGTGGGGATACAAGAGGTGATTTACTCACCCCAACACTCCCAGTCTCAGATTTGCTCTTATGGAAACAGTATTTATGTGGATTGTTCAGTCAGGTTTTTGACCAATGCTAACTCACGTGTCAGGCTGTTGATTATGTGGGACTCAATGATGGAAATGCTGTTGAATGGCAAAGGGAGGAAGTTACATTCTGAAGTTATTGGAGATGGTTGTTGCTTGGTGTTTGCATTGTGCTGATGGTGCCAGCACCGACAAATCTTAGCATGGATGTTGTCCGGCTCTCGATGCATTTGAACACGGACTGCTTCAGTATCTGATGAGTCTTGAACCATGCTGAATGTCGTGCAATCATCAGCGAACATCTCCACTTCGGACCTTATGATAGAGGCAAGGTCATTGAAGAAGCAGCTGAAGATGGTTGGACCAAGGACATTGGCCCAGAATCAGGTCCCAACTGTTCCAGAGAGAGTTAATAGCACCACTGAATGGTTGTTTGCAAAATATATTTTACACATCAGGGAAATGGCCCTGGTTTGAGTCTTACCTGGTCTAGAGGTGTGTGATAACATCTCTGAGCTTAGAAAACAACCACACCGAGGAATGTCTGCAGAGGTGTCCTGGGGCTGGGATAACTGATCTCCAACAAGCAGAACCATCCTTTTATCTCCAAACAATGGAGAGTCTTCCCCGAATATTATTAACTTCAGTTCTGCTCGGGTTTCTTCATGAAAGATTGGATTTATCCTGCTCATTGTTGACAGAACATACCTGAGCAGATTGATTCGTTACTGTAGGGCTACTGGAACAGCTTGACGAAGGGGCACAGCTCATGCTAATGTTTCCAATCTTGTGGCAGGGATGTTGTCAGGGCTCAAGGTTCATACCTCTGCTGGATTTGATTTGGCCTTCTTGGTTCCACAACTGGGCAATTTTCCACAGTGTTATATCTGCACTGGATCAGCTTTATCAAGAGCATGGCTAATTCTGGGGCAAAATCTTTCAGTACTATAGATGGGATATTTTCGGAGCCTTTAACCCTTACCTATACAACAATCCCATGAACTGTCCGAGTACTCAAAGATGATGTACCATCACAAATCACTGTCAAGGTACCACAGATGTAGCATAAAACAGACCTGGGGGCATAGAGTCACAGAGTCCTCCAGCATGGAGACAGGCCCTTTGACCCAAGCTGACCAAATGTCCATCCACGTTAATCCAATTTCTCTGCACTTGGCCCATATCCTTCTAAACCTTTCCTACCTATGTATCTATATTGCCTACAGTGTGGAAACAAGCCCTTTGGCTCAACAAGTGCACACCAACCATCCAAAGAGTAACCCACCCAGACCCATTCCCCTACCCTATATTTACCCCTGACTAATACACCTAACACTCTGGGCAAACCTGACCCGCACATTTTTGGATTGTGGGAGGAAACCAGAGCACCCAGAGGAAACCCACACAGACACAAGGAGAATGTGTAAATTCCACACAGGCAGTCACCTGAGGCGGGAGTTGAACCCAGGTCCCCGGCGCTGTGAGGCAGCAGTGCTAACCACTGAGCCACCATACCACCCATGTCTTTGGTCAAATGCCTATTGTTAATGTACCTGCCTCAACTACTTCCACTGGCATCTCATTCCATATACGTATGGCCCTCTGTGTAAAAATGTTGTCCCCTCAGCTTCCCTTTTATTCTTTCTCCTCTAACTTTAAACTGCCCTCCAGTCCTCGATTCCCCAACTCTGGGAAAAGGACTGAGTGCATTCACCCTAACTATGCCTCTCATGATCTTATACACGTCTATAAGATCCCCCATCAGTTTTTCATACTCTAAAGAAACTCCAACCTTTCCCTGAAACTCATGATGAAAATAGGAACTATTTTCAGAAAAATATTTTCAGTGCATCATTAACTGTAGTCCAGGTCAAATGCAAGGAGAAAGTGAGGACTACAGATGCTGGAGATAAGAGACAAGAGTGTGCTGCTGGAAAAGCACAGCAGGTCAGGCAGCATCTGATGAGCAGGAGAATTAAAGTTTCGGGCATCAGCCCTTCATCAGCCCTTCATCCAGGTCAAATACAGTTTTGGACAAATCAATTCCCCACCCATGAAACCTTCCAGGTTATGTTTTGTTGCCGTGAAGGGTTTGACTGGGAACAGATCGGATAGGTATCCTGATGTGTCCTGTGAGTTCTTTGAGCAATTCAGTATGTTATGGACCCAGCCAGACCCCTCAAAATGTTTTAAGAACGTGGCCCAGATCCTAAATTTAAATTTTATTTTCGGCAAATGTTAAGTGGATATTTCAGGAGTGATGTGGCTGGTCAAACCACTCAGCTTTAAACAAAATAGAATTTATTTAAACATTACGGATGAAATACAAACAAAAGAAAACAGAATTTAGAACGACGTAACTTATTTGAAACCCCACATCATAACAAAGGAGCTGTCACAATCCCTGCAACATCCCATAAACACACCTGTTAGCAATAGGAAAGTTCAAACAGTTTCTAACAGACAGAAGAAAAGTCAGGGAGAAAGTTCGGGCAAGACCTCTGTTGAAGCATGGAAGCTTTTTTACACTGTAGCTGCTTCCTTCGGTCCCCTGCAGTTTCTAACAGCTTAAAAACTAAACCAAACAAAAACCTGAACGGGGAGAATTGGCCACACCCCTGCCATTGTTCAAAGTAACCTTATCCAGATAAATTGGCCCCTCTTGAGAAAAAAGCCAAGGACAACATAACCTTGTTCAAGAGGCAGCGTCGATACGGGTATAATAGGAAAGTGGGATTTTTCCACGTAAGGCATGTCTGACTTGGTAACTGTTTGCTTTTGATGTCCTTTTTTAAACTTATGCCTCTGTTGCACCTTTAACATTGCACTGCTAATATTTTGTTGTCTCTTGGGAAGATGAGTGAATGCGTGTTTGAACATGGTGAGGAATGAATTCTGGTCAGCTAGCCCCAGAGACAAGTACGAAGAGGGGGGTAGGAGAATGAGGCTACCTGTTGAAGCTCTCTGGGACCTGACCTTTTAGAAGGTGTTAGGCCTCCAGGCCTCATTCTCACACTCCTTCACTCTCTCAATACTAGCTGCTCTTCCCCATTACTATTTCATTACTAGCAGTAATGGGATCTGTCGGAAATGGAGGAAAAGTGGATATTCAGCATCCTGGACTGGCTTACTGTTTTTGAGGTATCCATGTAATCTTCCAGATGTCACAAAAATCCAGATTATACAAAGCATTTTAAGCTAGGGAAGAAATGTTCAGGCAGGGAATTTGACAGACAGGTTGTTTTACTCATTGTGAAGATTTTTGTCAACACTGAGTGCAGCGGATCTTTGAGAGTGTGTCAGCTGCCGTTTAAAAGAGGAGAGTTTCTTTTCCCCTAAAGAAACATGCTTTGCTCTTTGAAGAAAATTTCCCCTGGCACCATTGCAGTTCCGAAGATGGTTATCAGCCTCTGATCACCCTTGTCTCATGATAACAGCTTCCCCATATCTTCCAATTGCCTCCGCCTCTACCTGTAGCAACACCCAAACACCCCACCCACCCGACCTGATTTTCAAGAAAGGGTAGATATAGTTCTTAAGGCTGAAGGGATTAAAGCGTCTAGGGAGAAAGTGGGAAGGATAATGAGTTGGATGATCAGCTGTGATCTTATTGAATGGTGGAACAGGCTCACAGGGTCAATGGCCTTTTCTGTTTCAATGACTGTGTACCCCTCAGTTACACTCCTTGGACCAAATGGGTTTCCCCAAATCTGGTGGTCCCTCCTCCTGATTGCTTGCACTCCGCCTCCAAATGGACCCTAAGCATAGTCACCCTCCCAATTCCACTCTCCCACTCCCCCTCTATTGATTGATGAGGGTCACCTCTCTCCAATAGTCCCTTCCTCCACCTGCGATCACTCTTCCCTCTTTTTGTTGGCACCAACCCCACACCATCTCCCTCAACATATTACATGGCCCGTCCCTCTCTCTTGGATGCTCACCGAGAATGAGAACATCTCTTTCTGTGAGCTGTCCAGGATTGGGGAGGGGTCTCCAGGAGCTTCCCAGCCATCAAAAAATATGGTGCTGGAAAAGCACAGCCGGTCAAGCAGCATCCAAGGAGCAGGAGAGTCAACGTTTTGAGCATTAGTTCTTTATCACACATTATGCTCAAAATGTTGACTCTCCTGCTCCTCAGATGCTGCCTGATCAGCTGTGCTTTTCCAGCACCACATTTTTTGACTCTGATCTCCAGTATCTGCAGTCCTCAATTTTCCCTTCTTCCTCAGCCATGCAATATGCGGCCTGATATGGGATCAATCTGCTCCCCCACCCTACCCCCAACACAGGGACTGCTCTCTCCTCCCATTTGGAGCACACGACCAAGAGGAGACAGTATCAGAGCTCCGCTGTTGTGGAGAACTCCGTGCGTTGTGCTGGGCTGAACAATTGAAACTCATCTGCAAGAATTGGGGAATTTGCTGAGGTCAACACGAATCAAGTCGAATCTCCACTTTGAGGGCGAGCTGTCAAACTGAAAAAGTATCATGACCTAATAGTGCCCAAAATAAATCCTCTTCCCTTACACACGCGTCATTTACTGCTGTTCAACTCGTTTAAAACAGTCATTAATAATTCAGTAACATGTAGCTTGCTGCACTTAAATATTTCAGCAGGTTTCTGAGCAATGCTGTACGAAACATTCATGGGCTGTGTACCTCGACTCAGTTGGTAGGTGTGCACTCCCCATTGAGGAAGGTTGGCATGTAATTTTAGAAGACTCCACATCGAATCTCCCTGTTGGGGTAACTTTGCTGCTCTCAGGAATGAAAAATGTGTTGCTGGAAAAGCGCAGCAGGTCAGGCAGCATCAAAGGAGCAGGAGAATCGACGTATCGGGCGTGAGCCCTTCTTCCTTCCTGCTCTCAGGAATGGCTAACATTGGTCTCATAGGCCTAGATTTCAGAAGGCAAGCAACCAAACAAGATTCCAACATTTCCATTCAGTATCCATACCCATGTCCACAGTCTGGTGCACCCAGAGGATTAGCCCCAGGGTCTTTTAAGTGTTGATTTGGGTTTGTTAGAAGTGTCCCGGTTGTAATGAAAATATTTATCCCCTCTAGCCTTCACTGCTCCCTCATCCATTAATCTCCATGTCCCATCCATGCCAACCCATCCCCCCACCCCAACCATCCCTGTGATCCCTCTGATCCACTGTGCCAATCTCTGCCCCTGTATCTACACCTCAAGGCCTCTTCCTACTCCCCATGCCAGCCTGTGTCACTCAACCCACTCCCAAGATCTTATACTCTCGATGCAAATAAACATCCCCCTCTCCTAGTGACAACTTCTCAGTCCTATGCTAACTCAAAAAAACCCCTTGAATTTCCATAATCTTTTATCGCCCTTATGCCAACGTAATGTCTACTTATGTCAATCTACATTTTCACATCTTTTGATGATATAGCATCCATGCTGACTCCTGATTGCTCGCACTCCGCCTCCAAATGGACCCTTAGCATAGTCACCCTCCCAATTCCACTCTTCCACTCCCCTCTCTATTGATTTATGAGGATCACTGTAATCTCCTGGAAGAGAAATCAGGAGCCATGCTGAGATGGTGCGGAGAGGTTGTCTTATGAGCAAAGGTGAAACAGGTTGGGACTCTACTCACTGGAGTTTAGAAGAATTAGAGGTGATCTTATTAAAACACGTCGGATTCTGAAGGGGCATGACAGGGTAAACATTGAGAGGATGTTTCAACATGGGAGAGACTAGGACCAGAGATCACAGTCTCAGAATAAAGATGGTGCCAATTTAAGACTGAGAGAGGAAGAATTTCTTCTCTGAGGCTTGCGTATCTTTGGAACTCCTTGCTACAGAGATTTGTGGGGTTAGAGTCCTTGTGTATATTTCAGACTGAAGTAAGTAGATTCTTGATCAATCAGAGAATCAAGGTTTATTGGTAGAGAGCAAGAAAATGCATGTGAGGAATGTTGGATCAGCCATGATCATATTGAATGGCAGAGAAGGCTTTATGGGCTGAATGACTTACTTTTTATTAATTCCTCCATGGGACATAGGCATTACTGGCTGGCACAGCATTTATTTCCCGTTCCTTGTTGTCCTTTGGGAAGGTGATGGTGAGCTGCCTTCTTGAACTGTTGCAGTCCAAGAGTTGAGGGAGGGAATTCCAGGATTTTGACCCAGCCATGATGTGGAGGTACCAGGGTTGGACTGGGGGTGGACAAAGTCACCTGGTGTTGTGTGACTTCTGACGTTGACCCAGCGACAGTGAAGAAACGTAAATATATTTCTAAATTAGGATAGTGAGTGACTTACAGGAGAAATTGCTGTGTTCCCATGTGTCTGATGCCCTTATCCTTTGAGATGGACATGGTCTTTGCCTAATCCTATTTTCTATTTTTAGATGTAAAATACCTCTTATCAATAAAAGCCCTTTTCAAACTTTTATATCCCTTCAATTATCTAAGCTATTATAAAAATAAACAATTGTTTCAATAGATCCACACCAAAGAATCCATTATACCCTCTTGCAGCTGCCAATCAAACAGTGATAGCATTAGGTTGTATAACAAGGAAAGGGACAGTCATTCTACCATGACATCACTTAGGTTCACATGAATTAACAAGCTATGAATTTGCAAGCAGCAACTTTTCCTCAGCTCTGAGGCACAATCAGACTTCTTTTTCTCCAAGATTTAAAAGGTAGGGGATTTAAATGCTTAGATAACCTTATAATCCCGCAGACCATATCCACCAGTTATGCATAGTCTTGTCTCATGTTGGACTGTTATAAGTCACATTATACAGGAAATGGACCTGGATTCAGCAAATATGAGGTTTGTTTGAATTTAGCACTGAGTTCAAATGAGCGCTTTGCTCATATGTCAATCACATCACACCCCATTTCTCATACTCCTGAAAGTAGTAACGGTTGAAAATGGGATCTGACTTCTGCATGAAAGGTTCAGGTGCCATTTTGTTTAATACAGGCCATTATCTGATGAAGGTTTCCTGATGAAGGGCTTTTGCCCGAAACATAGGTTTTTCCTGCTCCTTGGATGTTACCTGACCTGCTGTGCTTTTCCAGCACCACTCTAATCTTGACTCTGATCCCCAGCATCTGCAGCACCCACTTCTGCCTAGGCCATTGTCTCAACTCGTTGTCTAGACTGCATGAAAGCAAATCACAGAACACCCAGCAATGGCCAGTACATATACGTTACCATGTTAAAATGCGCCTTTCAACCCAAATGTGATCATGTTTACTCTGTACACAAGCAAATCATACAAGTAGAATTTTATCACCTTGCTCCCATAATCCTTCAGCCACTTTCCAGCTTCATTTTAAATGTTGGTGTCCAGAAATTCCATTTGAACCAAAACTCCCCAAGTGGACCCCACAGTCTCTCAACTCCCTCCACCATGATGTTTCTCCTGCCCTCAGTTCCAAACCTCTTACACTTATTCTGTCTGTGACCCTACATTCTTTTGTGATCAAATAATGGAATGAGCTTAGCAGGTTTTGAGAAGATTTGTAGCTCAGGTTGAGGTTCTGGATGTAGGTTTGCTCACTGAGCTGAGCTGAGCTTCATCCAGAGGCTCACTGAAGATGTCACCGAGTATGGTGATGAAACCTCTGAAAATAAACCTTCCAGCTCAGTGAGCAAACCTACATCCAAATAGAATGAGCTTGTTTCAATCTGCCCAAACCTTTTGTGGTTTTAAATACTTCCATCCATCAAGACTCTCCACATAGCTCCATCCCTTCCCATCTCTCAACCTCTTTGATGTCCATAATTTCTGCGCTACTCCAATTCTGGTCGCTTGTACATTCCCAATTTATTTTGGTTCATCATCAAGTGCTGTGGCTTCACTTACCCAGATCCTCCCTAAATCTAAAATAAAGTTAAAAATCAAGCAAAGAGTTGTGGACTCTGGAGATGCTGAAACAAAAACAGGAAATGCTGGCGAAACTCAGCAGGTCTGGTAACATCAGTGGGAGGGGAGCAGAAGTAAGTTTTGAGATTGGTGACACCTCATCAGAACTCCCGAAACTTTTCCAACTCTTTAGCTCACTTCCCTCCGTGCAGCCTCTCCCCAAGATCTACCTCTCTGACTAAGGTTTGGTCAGTTGATACCTCTTAATGTAGATGAGCATTAAGACTAGGATTGTTTTCATTGGAAAGACGATGGCTGAGGGAAGGCCTGATAGAGGCCCACAGAATTATGAGAGGCACAGGTAGGGTGGATAGTCAGAGGCTTTTTCCCAGGGTTGAAATTTCAATTACAAGGGGGCACAGGTTGAAAGTTTAAGGGAGACATATGAGGAACATTTTGTACACCAAGAGTAGTAGGAGCCTGGAACGCACTCCCAGATGAGGTAGTGGAAGCCTGTACTTTGGTGACATTGAAGAAGCATCTGGATAGTTACATAAATAGGGAGACAATAGAGGGATACTGACCCAATAAGGTCAGAAAGTTTGTTAGTTTAGTTAGGGCAGAGTGATTGACACAGGCTTGTAGGGCCGAAGGGCCTGTTCTTGTGCTGCACTACTCTTTTGTTCTTTTGTTCGGGCATCAAGTTTGTCTGGAGTCTGAAAATGCATCTTGGCATATCCCACAACATTGAAGGTGCTGTACATTGCTATCATTGTTATTAAAACAGAAAATTGTCCCAATATTTTTGAGCTTCCTTCACATTTGCTTTAGCAGATAACACCCTGCTGAAATTGTGTTGTACTCTGCTTGTGGGTTTATAGATCCCTATGTGTTGACTATTACACCCTATGCCTCACATGTAAAAACCTAGAATTCTGTTCATTATTTTGCGGCCTTAGCAACTTGAGATACCATCTTTAATGTTCTGCAAACTTTGACCTCAAATAGTTCTGTATTTTCTCAGCAGTAAGCTAACTTTGATTCAGAATTTCAGTACTGAGGTATTATAGACATTTTAAAAATGAGAATGTAGCACCTTCTGGTAGCTTTAGAAAGTGATGAAAGGAAAACAAATGTATTAAAATTCACAGCATTAGTTGCTGCTTGTTCCTGCATTACAAAGCATCCAGCTAACAACAATGGGCACCAAAACACAATCAGCTTCCTCCACTCTGGGGAATTGTCAGGAGTGGCATTTAGAATAATTTAAACTGACAAGATTGCAAACACTTTTCGATGTATGAAGTCATGTTTGTTAAAGGAACATGCCTCAATAAGAAGGTGGCATTTTTTAAAAAAGGTAAAATGAGTGATTGATGCTTTTAACTAATGCTCTGCTGGCATGCAGAAAATGGGTTTCTGAATGCTCATTGCTTTTATTTGTAGAAAAGTAGTATTTTGCAAGGCAACTTCACTCAATTGCGATATGCGCAAACTAGAGAAAATGTTAGGTTCAAACCAGTGCTATTGAGTTGGATTTGCAGAGTCTACTGCAGCCTTCTCTTCACCAAAATTGCTATTTGCAATTGTGAAAATTGTTTGTGACATTTACAAACTGTACTTTGGTATCTTCAAGATTGGAAGTCACACAACAGCCGAATAGCTAGTGAATGGGATGACCTATGATCTGATTAATTGAGAGATAATTACAAAAAATAATAATATGTTGCTGGAGACAAACCAAATGGCTAGAATAACATGATAGGTATAAGAGTCACATGCTGAGAGTCCAACCAGTGTAACAAGTAATCCAAAACTATACAAACTAATTAACGTAGAGAGATCATGACAAGTTATCAAGGCGATGATGTCAAAACAAAATGGGAAGGAAGATTTTAGACAGAACAGTATGGCAGGGTTACATGTCTGGGCTTGTCCGTAAGGGATAGCTTCTTTGACATGCTTAGGGTGGGTGCTAGAGAAATGCAGCATCATGAGGTTATCTCTGGGCTTGCTGTAGAGTGAGGTACTAAGGTGTCCATCCTTGATGGAGATGTGTGTGTCCAAAATTGAGACTGATATAATCAGTTTAAGGTGTATTATTGGTTGCTTTAGTGAGAAGTGCTATGCCTCGAGGGACTGTCATTTTGACCTGAATGTGGGATCCCTCCCCACCATCTCAGAGCTGGTGAGTTTGACTTTGACAGTGTCTTGTTTTCCTCATAAAGCCTAGTGTGTTTGATTTGGCTGGAGAGCTTGGTTATTGCCATGGAGTTCAGGAGTCCTGCTGCAGGCAGGGATCAGGGCTAGCCACTGGCAGGAAGCAAATAAGGTTTGAACATTTCCCCAAGGAGTCCTTTCAGACCCAGGAGAGAGTTAAAAAATGGCTTGAAGTGAGAGGAATCTTATATTAAGTCATGAGCAGCGGCAAAAGCCCACTTCTGATGTCTCCAGATATCTGGCAGGTACAGTCAGTCGACGTTAAAATGAAATGGAACATGAGCAGAATGGTTGAGATGGATACTAAAAGGATGATTCTCCTCATGAGAGAGACTGGATCTAGAGCAGATGGTTTAAACATGAGGGATTTCACATTTAAGATGAGGACCTTTTTCTCTCAGAGCTTCGTGAGTCTTTGGAAATTACTTCCCCTGGGGTGGCGGATGCAGGGTCACTGAAGATTTGTTAAGGCAGAGAGTGATTGCTTATTGATTGTTGATAAGGAGATAGTGAGGAGATTGCTAAACAGTTGGTAGTGCCCTCAGCTTGAGTGAGAAGATTATGGGTTTGAGGATCAGTGTTAGAGATTTGACTACATAGTCCCACCTAGCAGAGTGGCAGGATACGCTGTCTTTCAGTTATGACATTAAGAAAAAGCAACCCCTGTCCTTTCATTAGGACCTGAAAGATCTCATGGCACTTTTCAAACAGGAGCATGGGTGTTCCTCCACCGTCCGCACCAATGTCTGCCTTCACCTGGGCAGGCAATGGCCTGGTGATATTATTGCGAGACTGTTAATCCAGAGACCTGGCTAACATTCTGAGGACCTGAGTGAATCTCACTATGGCAGATGGTGGAATTTGAATTCAATAAAAAAGCTGGAATAAAGAGTCTAATGATGACGGTGAAACTGTTGTGGATGTTGAAAAAACCCATCTGGTTCACTAATGTCCTTTAGGAAAGGAAAGTGCTGTCATTGCCTGGGTGTGTCTCCATGTGACTCCAGACCCACTGCAGTTTGATTGACTCTTAACTTCCCGCTGGGTAGTTAGGGAATGGGTAATAAATGCTAACCAACCATGCCCTCATCCTATGAATGTAGTTTTAAAAAATTTCCCTTAGCTGACAGCAGTAGAATTGATGGGCTAGATTTAAGGTTCCTGATGTGAGTCATATCCATGTCACTCTCTGAGTGGGGGGGAGGTCGGACAAGATCAAGTGCCAGGCTATCCCTATCAAAGACCAACGCCTCTCCATTGTCAAACCTGAAGCAATGGCTGCTGCTGGTTATACAGTGAGACCCTCACAGACTCACCCAGAGAAGCACTCTTCTCCCCTATCCCTGGACACTAGCGGAGTAATTTAGCATGTCCAACCCACCTAACCTGTGGGAGGAAACTGGAGCACCCGGAGGAAACCCACACAGACATGGGGAAGATGTACAAACTCCGCACAGAAAATCGTCTGAGGCTGCAATCAAACGTGGAGTCGATGGCACTGTCAGGCAGCATTGGTAACCAGTGAGTGGGTGGGTTGAGGGTTGTGTAGATGGGATCGCTGGCAATGGAGGTGGGACGGGGATTCGGATGCATGGACAGGGAAGTGGCTTCAGATGGGCATCACTCCCTTCCCAATGCCAGGTTCTCTGAAGACATGTATTCACCTCCTCTCCTTCCTGATAATCCCAACTGCACGGAAATAGGGGTTGGGCTGGGAGGGAGTAAGCTAGGTAAACCTCAACACAGACCGGTGTCACCTTTTTAGGTAGCTGGTGGTCTTCATGCTCACCTCCAGTTAATGATTCAACCTTTGAACTCAGAGCTGTTCCTGACAGAGTCTAGATTAGAGTGGCGCTGGAAAAGCACACAGCATCCGAGGCGCAGGAAAATCAATTCCTGAAGAAGGGCTTTTGCCCAAAACGTAGAAGTTCCTGCTCCTTGGATGCTGTGTGCTTTTCCAGCACCACTCTAATCTAGACTCTGGCTTCCAGCATCTGCAGTCCTTGTTTTTACCACGCTCTTCTTGACATACCTTTCAAATTTTTTTAATCATTAAATAAACATTGTTACTTGTGGGTTCTTACGATGCAGATATTAGCTGCTTGACATTCTACATTGTATTGAAAGATAATGCTTTGGGTTGTACTGAGCTCAGGAAAGGTGTTATATAAATGTACACAGTTCCTTGTTGAAAGCTATCTTGCAGGCTCCCACTTAATCAGTGTTGCTCAAGAGAAGGTCACCACTTGGTAGGGGCTGATGCATTTGTAAAGTTGCAAATACTCTGCTCTGTCAAATACTTTGCACATTTCTTTTCCTTCCAGACAGTTGGTGCAAAAACAAAATGCCTGCGTTTTAATGCAGGCAATGTACAAAATTAGCTTTGTAATGTATTCAAATATGTGGCCAAATATTCAGAAAGGCTTTTACAGAAGAAAAGCAGTATGCTCAATTGCTCAGTGAAATCGGCATCACAAAGTGAGCTAATGATTGTGTTTCTGAAGGTTGATCTTCCACAGGCTTTTTGATCCAAAGCTGCTAATGGAATACTTTGTTCTGTTCCTCTTAAGACCTTAATAGATGCTGCTCCTGGGATTTGATATTGAATTTTGCTGAGTATTAACTGCCTGAAAAATGATGGCTGTTATAGAAAACATTATCGGTTTAACAATTAGGCGAGAGTTCTGGTCGTGGCCACGATTAGAGGTCCTAAAAGAGGAGTAAGGTAGTAACAATTAAAGTAATAATTACCCATAAACTGTAAAGACATGGTGCAATATTGCATTGGACTTGTCAGGGCAGGAGGTTTTGCGGGTGGCTGTGTCAGTTCGAAAAAAATCCAGTTACGGAGTAATTTGTTGGAGGTGTGAGATAGTGAAGACCAGGGACTCAGATCTCAGTGAACTGTTGGGAGAACAACCCAACTTAGGAAATTTGCCATTTAGTGAGATCATGCTTAATCAACAGCCCATCTCCATTTCCCCATATCCCAAATTTTTAGCATTCAAGGTGTTGTATCTCTGGATTTGAAATTTGCACATGTCACTCTGCTTTTTAAGAACAATTACATAGGGAGACCGGGGAATTACAGACCAGTTAGCCTAACATCTGTGGTAAGGAAATTGTATCATCTATAATGAAAAATAGAGGGGCAGCATAGTGGCGCAGTGGTTAGCACTGCTGCCTTACAGCACCAGGGTCCCAGATTCGCTTCCAGCCTCAGGTAACTGTCTGTGTGGAGTTTGCACATTCTCCCCGTGTCTGCATGGGTTTCCTCTGGGTGCTCCGGTTTCCTCCCACAATCCAAAAGATGTGCAGGTTAGGTGAATTGGCCATGCTAAATTGTCCATAGTTTGGGATGCATTAGTCAGAGGGTTGTTCTTCGGAGGGTCGGTGTGGACTGGTTGGTCCAAAGGGCCTGTTTCCACATTGTAGGGATTCTAATCTGCAGTTAAAAAAAAAACTAATTGCCTTGAAAAATTTCAGGGAGAGTTGGCCTAGGCTCATGAAGGATATTTTATTACATTGGACAGCTACTAATCTCAGATATAAAATAAACAGTTCACCCTGTGATAATTGTTTTCTTATAAAAGAGAATGTCTACCATTCCTAATGCGCTGAAATATTTCCGAAATTTGCTATCGGAAGGCCAACCTCTAACTTGAAGGCTGTGTCCCCAATTGTCAAACCCTTCAACCTCTGAAAATAGTTTCTCTCCATCCACTCAATCAATTCCTCTTGGAATTCACAGTCAACTGGGAAGCTCTGCAAATAGGTAAAACAGTGTGGAGGATGTTCAAAAACATTTAATGCGATTCAGAAGCAGTTTGGACCCAGTAGATGGGAAAGCTCCACCTCACATATATTTTTTAAAAAGCCATGGATATCAAAGGAGGTAAGAGACCATGTTAATTTGTGTTGAACTCTCTCCAGGGCCAAAACATCCTTCCTCAGGTGTGGTGCCCAGATCTGCTCACAGTATCCTAACTGGGGTCTAACTAGGGTTTTGTATAACTGCAGCATAATGTCTGTATCCCTATTCTCCAACCCTATGGAGATGAAGGCCTTTAAGAACAATGACGGACAGAAACCAGGGAATTACCAGCCAGAGAGCCTAACATCTGTGGTGGGGATATAACCAAGAATAGAGTAGTTGATCACCTTGACGAATTTGAGTTAATAGTAAGAGTAAACATGAGTTCATGAAAGATAGGTGGTACCTGACAAACCTCATTGAGTTTTTTGAAGAGGTGCCAAACTTGATGGACAGAGGTAAATTGATGGATTAAAGGCTTTGGATAAAGTCCAACAGAAGAGACTGTTAGCTACTGTGGAGGCTCCTGGAATTGAGGGCAAATTACTGACATAGGTAGTAAATTGGTTGACTGGCAAGAAGCAGATAGTTAAGTAAATTGGTGGACGTGATTAAGGGTGTTTCACAGGAATCTCAGTCATTCACAGTATTCATTAATAACATAGGTAATGGTGCAAAACGTCAAATATCCAAATTTGTCAATGGTACAAAATGGGTCAGCATTGTAAATAGAGTTGATGACATCCTAAAATTACAGTTGGATATGGATAGGTGAATAGGCAAAGCTGTGGCAGGTGGATTTTGATGTAAGCAAGTGTGAGGTTATCCAGTTCGGATGGAGAAAGGGTATAAGGGGAATATTTAGAAGGCAAGAAGTGAAATACAGTGTACATCCAATGAGATTTTGGGATTCAAGTGAAATTGCTTTAAAATGCCGTGAACAGGTACAGAAATTGGCAAGAAGACTCATGAAGTGCTGGCTTTCATATCTAAAGGGCTGGAGTATAGGGATTTTGCAGTTATACAAAACCCTAGTTAGACCCCACTTAGGATACTGTGAGCAGATCTGGGCACCACACCTTCTGAAGGATGTTTTGGCCCTGGAGGGTGAATTTATAAACACAGATTTACAAGGATGGTACCTTGATTTCAGGGGTTATTCCCTAGAATTCAGAAGATGAAGGGATGATCCAACTGAGGTCTTCAGGATGTTAACAAGGAAATACATGGTGGATAAAGATAAACTGTTTCCACTGGTTGAAGATTCTAGAACCGGGAGCACAATCTAAGAATTAGGGCCAGGCCATTCAAGGGAGATGTTAAAAAATATTTCTACACACAAAGGGAGGTGGAGGTTTGTAACTCTTCTTCTGAGACACCAATTCAATTATTAAATTTAAATCTGAAATGTAATTATTTTATTAATAAATTTAAATCTTTTATTAAGCAAAGGCATCAAGGGATGTGAGCCCAAGGCAGGCATGTGGAGTTAGGCCACAGATCAGCCCTGATCTTATTGGATGGTAGAGCAGGCTTGATGGCCAGATGGACCTACTCCTGCTCCTTGTTCTTATGTATTTGACAGGAAGCGAATTATACATTTGGTCATGTACCTATGACAATACCCTCCCTCCCCATGTTGATTTATGTTGGGTATGGGAACTTGAGAAAAGGCCGGAGGCAAACAACTCTGGCTCCCTGCATGTCCCCTCCCCCCAACATCAAGACTGTTTTTTTACCCCAACTATGACTAAAATGAGCGGGTTTTGTAGGACAGCAGGAACGTCTATCTTCATATAATGTATATAGAGTCATAGAGATATACAGCACTGAAACAGACCCTTCAGTTGTCCAACTTGTCCATGCCTACCAGATATCCCGGTCCATATCCCTCAAACCTTTCCTTTTCATACACCCATCCAGATGCCTTTTAAATGTTGCAATTATAACAACCTCCACCACTTCCTCTGGCACATTCCATTCCACACATGCACCACCCTCTGTGTGAAAACATTGCCCCCTCACCCTAAACCTATGCCCTGTATTCTGGACTCCCCCATCCCGGGGAAGAGTCTTTGTCTATTTATCCGATCCATGCCCCTCATGATTTTATAAACTTCTATAAGGTCACCCCTCAGCCTCTGATGATCCAGCCTGTTCAGCCTCTCCCTGTAGCTCAGAACCTCCAACCCTGGCAACATCCTTGTAAATCTTTTTTGAACCCTTTCAAGTTTCACAACATCTTTCCGATAGGAAGGAGACCAGAATTGCATGCAGTATTCCAACAGTGGCCTAACAAATGTCCTGTACAGCCACAACATGACCTCCCAACTCCTGTACTCAATATAACTATGTTCACAGTAATATAGCAAAGAGTCTTGACTCCAGAATACTCACTACACCAGAAAGCCAGCTCACAGTTAAAGCACTTTGAGATATTTGGATGACATGATAAGCTGTTATATGCATGTAATTATTTTCTTGATTGGTAGGGCTTTAAGTAACAGCAGTTCAACTTTTTTTTGCTCTCTCCTCTGCATTCTCAATGTGAAATTTCTCTTTCCCTAGCAACTTTAGAATGCCCCAAATAAAATGACAACCGATAAATATCGACTTGAAGCATGGTCATTGTTATTGAGTGGGCAGATGCAGCAGCAAGATTCAACATGGGACAGTAAGACCATTTTGTCTTTGTATGAAGCAGCCAGAATCCTCTTTGAGCACTGCTGGGGAACCTTTTGTATGGACATGAAAGGAAGGATAGTAACTTTCCATTATGAAGGATTACGTCAGCTCTGCATTGGATTTGCTGAAGTTAAGTGCCTTAACTTTTACCAGAGTACTGGTTAACATGCTTGTGTGACGCACTCCTGAGTGTGATTTTTATGCAGTTGGTATTGCTTTTATTTTAGATTAAAAGAACAGAGTAGCACACAGAGGGATTGTGCATCAGTGCATTCAGGAGTGTGCTGCCAGAGTGAATTAAATATTGCGGAATCTAATTGGTCAGATAAGTCACTTGCAGGCATTAGGAAAAGAAAAGGAAAACTATCCCTCCCACTCCACCGAGGACATGCAGGTCCTTGGACTCCTCCATCGCCAGAACATAACAACACGACGGTTGGAGGAAGAGCGCCTTATCTTCCACCTGGGAACCCTCCAACCACAAGGGATGAACTCAGATTTCTCCAGTTTCCTCATTTCCCCTCCCCCCATCTTGTCTCAGTTGATTCCCTCGAACTCAGCACCGCCCTCCTAACCTGCAATCTTCTTCCTGACCTCTCCGCCCCACCCCACTCCGGCCTATCACCCTCACCTTGACCTCCTTCCACCTATCACATCGCCATCGCCCCTCCCCCAAATCCCTCCTCCCTACCTTTTATCTTAGCCTGCCGGGCACACTCTCCTCATTCCTGATGAAGGGCTCTGGCCCGAAACGTCGAATTTCCTGTTCCTTGGATGCTGCCTGACCTGCTGTGCTTTAACCAGCAACACATTTTCAGCGATTAGGAAAAGAACAGCAATTTGAGTCCGAAGGGGGAAGTATTACCAGTATTACCTGTTATTACGATTAGAATCCCTACAATGTGGAACTAGACCCTTAGGTCCAACAAGTCCATACCGAGCCTGTGAAGAGTAACCCACCCAGAGCCATTCCCCCTAACTAATGCACCTAAACTACACATACCAGAGCTCTATGAGCAATTTAGCATGGCCAATTCACCTAGCCTCTACATGTTTGGACTGTGGGAGGAAACCTGAGCAAACATGGGGAGAATGTGCAAACTTCACATAGACAGTCGCCTTCGGCTGGAATCAAACCCTAGTACTGTGAGATAGCAGTGCTAACCACTGAGCCACAGTGCTGCCGTCTGACTGGTGACTGTTCATAGGGTAACATTAGAGGACATCCCATATTGGAGCTGGAACTTGGAGTAGGTATTTGAAAATAGGCCATCCGTCCCATCAATCCCACTCTATCGTTCAACATGATCATGGTTGTTTTTCTGTCTCAAACCATCCTTTCTAACTAAATGGAGAGGCTGAAGCTCATACAAGTTTGCCTTGCCCCTTTCTTGGAATATCTGAAATGGCAACCAGTATCGAGAAGAGACATTGACATTTCTGGCACCTTGTAAATAGCATTGTCAAAAACAGGAAAATCAGCAAAATATATTTACTTAGATGTTAGAGGAAGCTCAAAGAATTGGAGTAGATGATTGATAGAGAGAAAAAGACTAATTAATCCTAAAAAATAATCTGATATTTTGCCCAACCACAGAGAAACTCTCTTAATTGTGGGAATGCATGGAGAGTTTTATTCAGTCATTACTTAACGCTGCATCCACTTTCTCAGATCAAAGCACAGACAGAGAGAGATCACCTGGAAGGATGAAGCTCAATTGCTGTTTGAAGCTTCACAGAACAGTCTTGAACACTTCAAATGCAGGATGATCATTTTCTTATTTTGAAGTTAACTAAATTGCAGGATGAAGAAAGGCACTTCCATGTGCACAGACCCTTCTGTGCTGACAATGACAGCAAATTTATTTATGCAATGGATATATTCTAGCAAATGCCTCAAGGTGTTTTGTCATGAGGACTTCAAGGACTCATTTTTCAATCACCAGAACCAGGAGTCTCAAAAGGGGTGTTAACCTCCTGGTTGCTGAGGTAACAGACATAGCAGTATGGGTTAAAAGGAGTTGAATAGGGACAATGATTAGCCAGGAGTAGTAGTTCAGGCTGAAACAGTGATGCAGTGAAGTACAGTCGAAGTCTTGCAGAGGGACTTTGAAGAGTTGAACCAAAATTAAGCAGCAATACTCAGACAGTAGAAACTGCAGCACCATGTGTTATTTAGGACAGGCAAGATAAACGGAGTCAATGTTTGGCTTATGAACTGATGCTGAAAATGTGTTGCTGGAAAAGCGCAGCAGGTCAGGCAGCATCCAAGGAGCAGGAGATTCGACATTTCTTCTTCCTGAAGAAGGGCTTATGCCTGAAACGTCGAATCTCCAGTTCCTTGGATGCTGCCTGACCTGCTGAGCTTTTCCAGCAACACATTTTCAGCTCTGATCTGCAGCATCTGAAGACCTCACTTTCTCCTTATGAACTGATGCAGCAAATCTCTTGGGGTCGCACAGTGGCAAGCACAGTGGCAACCTCAGAGCACCAGGGACCCGGGTTCAATTCCAACCTCGGGCGACTGTCTGTGTGGAGTCTGAATATTCTTCCCGTGTCTGCGTGGGTTTCCTCTGGGTGCTCTGGTTTCCTCCTACAGTCCAAAGATGTGCAGGTCAGGTGAATTGACCATGCTAAATTGCCCATAGTGTTAGGTGCATTACTTAGAGGGAAATGGGTCTGGGTGGGTTACTTTTTGGAGGGTTGGTGTTGACTGGTTGGGCCAAAGGGCCTGTTTCCACACTGTAGGGAATCTAATCTAATGTCTGGGGCTGTGGCGCAGGTTTTAACATATGGTGTCCAAAAGGGACATTATTTATCACTACTAAACTGACGACATATGTGAACATTATTCATTCAGTTGCAGGGAATGGTTTAAATTTACATAACAAGGGAAAGGATTAGGCAAAGATGTTAAATATAAAATCATTCAGTTTCAAAACTAACAAAGAGGTGTTAGTAATATAAACCCTGCTGAACAAACTGGCATGCAGATAGCAAGAACCGACTTTTTTTAGATTAGATTACATTACAGTATGGAAACAGGCCCTTCGGCCCAACAAGTCCACACCGACCCACCGAAGCACAACCCTACCCATACACTTACCCCCTACCTAACACTACGGGTAATTTAGCATTGCCAATTCACCTGACCCGCACATCCTTGGACTGTGGGAGAAAACCGGAGCACCTGGAGGAAACCCACGCAGACACGGGGAGAACGTGCAAACTCCACACAGTCAGTCGCCTGAGGCGGGCATTGAACCCAGGTCCCTAGTGCTGTGAGGCAGCAGTGCTGACCACTGTGCCACCGTGCTGCCCACGGTGGCACAGACTTAAAAGGGAATTATAGAATAATGAAGCCAGGAGTCTAATATCTGGTGAGCTGAACTGGTGTTAAACTTGAAAGGGTCAAGGATTGGAGGGTTTAAGCTATAGGGAGAGACTGAATAGGCTGGGGTTGTTTTCACTGGAGTGTTGGAGGCTGAGGGGTGACCTTATATAGGTTTATAATATCTTGAGGGGCAAGGATAGGGTAAATGATCAAGGTCTTTTTCCTAGACTGGGAGAGTCCAGAACTACAGAGCATAGGTTTAGGGTGAGGGGGGGGAAAGATCTAAGAGGGATATGAGGGGTAGCTTCTTCACACAGAAGATGGTACGTGTATGGAATGAGCTGCCTGACGAAGTGGTGGAGGATGGTACAATTACAGCATTTAAAAGGCATCTGGATGGGTATATGGAGAAAGGTTTGGAAGGATGTGGGCCAAATGCTGTAAAATGGGACTAGATAAGTTTAGGATATCTGCTCAGTTTGATATGTTTCCATGCTGTACAATTGTATAACTGTAAGTGAACAAGAGAATGGAATCCTGGTTCTGAATCAAAACTAATTTGATGTCGTGGTCCAGAGGGTGAGTTCAAAAACTAGAGTGGAGATGGCTTGTAGAAGCAGGCAAGATTGAAGAAGACTTGAGTTGTTCTCCTAGACCAGAGGAGGCTGAGGATAAAATTTGATGAATTTATAAAAATTGTGAGGGGGTCTGGATGGGAAAAACATATTCACCTTAGCAGAGATGTCAATGACTGAGGGGCATGAAATTAAAATATTGGGTAGGAAGATTAAAGGTGAAATAAAGAAACATTTTTTTTCACCCAGACAGTGATAACAGTCTGGAACTCAATGCCTGAAAGAGTGATAAGAGTCAGAATTGAATTGAATTAGCTTTGCTGTCGCATGTACTCACATGAATACAGTGAAAAGTTTACAAGTCGCCACTTAGGGTGCCATTGTAGGTAGAGAGTAGCTAGGTACAAATTGTTGTGTATACATTTTTAGGAAATAAAAGAAAAATAAAGGAAATAAAACATCCAGCATTGCAGACCTTCAAAAGTACAAAATCACAGTAATTAAAACAGAAATGAAGAAATTAGATGTTCAGTCCTTCCTTGATAGTAAAATAAAAAAAAGAAAGAAATTTTAAAAAGGAGAGAAATTATTCCGTGTTGCTGCTCTGGGCTTGTGGACCTGAACCCCTGCCCCTTTGCCCATTGGAATCCCAGTCCACACCCCTAGGATGCCAAAGAAAAGCTGCATGGAGTTACAGATGAAAGCCCTCAGCTCATTTCTAAATGGCGATGGGATATGTATCTCCAGTAGCATGTAGGGCTACAGGCCAATGCTGCAATGTGCGATTAGGATGGCTTTGTTTTTTAATAACCGACACAATGCTCTTTCTGTACCATAAATGTTACATGATTCTCCGAAAAGAATAAAAGTTTGCTGGTAGCAACAAAGGAAAAGATGATGTGGCCACTAATGTACGAAGCACGGAATAAAATTGCAGAACGCGAATCATTGCACCAGGAAAATATAACAAAAGTGTGTAATTAAAGCAACTTTCTTTGCATATAGTGGGAACTAACAATCAAATTGACAATTGGAGAAAGAGATAAAAGGAGAGGGCATTATATTCCAGGTAAAAACAATGACTACAGATGCTGGAAACCAGATTTTGGATTAGTGGTGCTGGAAGAGCACAGCAGTTCAGGCAGCATCCGAGGAGCAGCAAAATCGACGTTTCAGGCAAAAGCCCTTTTGCCCGAAACGTCGATTTTGCTGCTCCTCGGATGCTGCCTGAACTGCTGTGCTCTTCCAGCACAACTAATCCAAAAAAAAACTATATTCCAGTCCAGTGGATATTTCAGCAATAGAACTGAAAGCTATTGCAATGATACCGAATTGGTGAGTTGAGCTAAGGAATAGAGTCATAGAGATGTATAACATGGAAACACAATCTTCAGCCCAACTTGTCCATGCCGACCAGACATCCTAAATTAATCTAATCCCATTTGCCAGCATATCCCTCTGAACTCTTCCTATCCATATACTCATCCAAATGCCTTTTAAATGTTGTAATTGTACCAGCCTCCGCCACTTCCTCTGGCAGCTCATTCCACACATGCAAAACACTGTGAAAAATTTGCCCTTTAAGTCTCTGTTAAATTTTTCACCTCTCACCTTAAACCTATGCCTTCTAGTTTGGACTCTGCTACTGTGGGGAATAGACCTTGTCTATTTTCCCTATCCATACCCCTTGTAATTTTATAAACTTCTATAAAATCAGCCCTCAGCCTCCAATGCTCCAGGGAAATAGTCACAGTTTATTCAGCCTCTCTCTTCATCGCTCAAACCCTCCAACCCTGGAAACACCCTTGGAAATCTTTTCTGAATTCTTTCAAGTTTCACAACAACCATCCATAGCAGGGAGACCAGAATTGAACACTATTCTAAAAGTGGCCAAACCAATGTCCTGTACAGCGTGACATGACCTCCCAACTCCTTTGATCAGTGCACTGATCAAGAAAGGGAAGCATGCTAAATGCATTCTTCACTACCCTGTCTGTCTGTGACAGGGTATCTGGACTACCACCTGATGAAGGAGTTAGTGTGCTTCCAATTAAACCTGTTGGACAATAACCTGGCGCTGTGTGATTTTTAACTTTGTACACCCCAGTCCAACACCAGCATCTCCAAATCATATCTGTGACTCTACTTTCAAGGAACTATAAACCTGCATTCCAAAGTCTCTTTGTTCAGCAACACGTCCCAGGCCCTTGGAAGCAAAAAGGTACAGACAACTGAAACATTCAAGCAAAACCACCCATTTTGATCCTAACCACTTACTTCCACCTGAACAGCTCCCCCCACCCCTCAACAGCAATCTCACGTTTCTGATAGAAGTGACTGTAGCTACACAGGGGAGGGAAATGGAAGGAAAATGATTAAAGTAAAGGGGGTGAGAGGAATATTTCAATTGTGCCAGTGACTGTAAACTTTGAAATAAAATGCTCAAGATGGTTGCTCAGTGGCTTGGGCACTTTCAACAAATCCTTTTAACAGATGCTTGATTAAAATAAAGCTTCCAACATGCAAATGTACATATCTCCCTGAAATAAATGGAATCTATTACTCTGGCCTTTGATTGCTACAGATCACACAGCACATGTACCAGCGAGATGCTCACCATTTCAATCTTAATTCAGCTAAAAAGGTCATCACCATAACACACCCCACTGGATAATTATGTCAGCTGAAATCATAATTTTCTGTGCACAGGTTATTCAGTCAGAATAATGGGACAATTCATATTGGTCTGATTTATGTATCCAGCTTTCCTCAACCCAGCCCCATCCAATTTTATTCATTGCCAATCCCACCCCAATGTACCCATTCCCAAAATTCCACCCCACCATACCCACACTCAGCCCCACTTCATTGTCCCCATTCCCATCCCCATCCCTCTGTGCCCACCCCTAATCCCACACCATTGTCCCCATTCCCAATCAGACCCCATTGTTCCCATTCCCAGCTGCAACCCTCTGTGCCCATTCCTAATCCCACACCATTGTCCCCATTCCCAGCCCCACCCCTCTTTGCCCATTCCTAATCCCACACCATTGACACATTCCCATTCCCACCCATTGCACCCATTCCCAGCCCCACCCCACTGTCCCCATTCCCAACCACATCCTATTATGCCCAGTCCCAGTCCAATTCCATATCCATTCCCAACCCCATGCCACTGTATACATCCCTAATCCCACCCATTCCCAGTCCGCCCTATTGAACCCACTTTCAGCCCCCCACCACTTGTCTGGGAAAAATGGGAAACATTATTGGTCGGTTGATGCATTGTCCTATTGTGGCTGAACTCCTAGTGGGAGCAACAGCTGCACTGTTTGACCATCTGTTTTTTTATTAACCTTCATCACAGAGTCAAAATGTCAATGATTATTAACCAGCACTGTTGGTGAAAATAATTATGACAAATTGCAGAGGTGACCTAACGCAACAGTGAGGAATGCATTCTGCCTGTCCTTTCTGGGACAGAATTAAAATTGAGCAGTGGAAGGTGGAACTAGTTGAACATTTGGCAATGACAAAGATTAATTTGACAAAATGGCCACCCCACCCCATTCTTCCTTGTCAAAGTGTAGCAGTGGTTTCATAATTTGGCTGTGGTTGTGTCACCTCTGGCACAGTGCCCTGGCAGTGCTTCAGCTAGAAACAATTACATTCCTCATGCAAATGAGACTCGCAATAAATTGGACTTGAGCAGACAGCTCCTGAGATTGCTGAGTATAGCTGTGTCAAAGTTCTTGCTGTGACCTTGTAGCTAACTGGCTGTGACCTGGAACACAGAGCAGTTGTAGACCTTCGGCAGATGCCATGACTTATTGACTGGCATTGTGTTTTTACTGGCATTGGGGTTGAAGAATAAATTCCATCTAGATGTGCTCAAGGTCAGCGAAGATTAGAAGAGTCAATATTTGCTTTGAAATCTGTCTCTGTTGGTCAAAGTGAAGATTGTTTAGGCAGAAAAAGAAATGTTTTCCCTTCATAGTGTACCTCAGCATGAAAATTACATTAGGTGTTGGATTATCAACTCAGCCCAGGAGCTAACCCACACAAAAGCTGTGAAATTATGCATGTCTTTTATGTGAAAATACTTTGCTTGTAATTACAGCAATAGTCTTTACTTATTCTAAGCATCAATAACATGTTAATCAAACGATCTGAGTGCATGAGGCAGAAGATTAATCTGCCAAAGCGATTTGATGATGTGTAAAGAAGTTATTACAACAGTCGGCAAAGGGGTACGCTTTAAGCTGATGCTTCTTAATGGACGAGAGACAAAAAAAATTCAAAGGACTAGTCTGCTCAAGGCACATGGCAACTGGTGCTTACTGGAATAACACAGACACCCTCGATTGTTACAGGGCTGAAAGAGGTTACTGAGCTCGGGAGCAGCGAGGCCTAGGAAGGATTTAAACTGAAGAAGAGAATTTTTAAGTGAAAGCCTTCAGGGGCATGAGAGAGTTGTGAAGGGAATTTTGATGCATGTTTGGCAGGTTAGAGTACAGGAGAATTTCACTGGAACACTTTGACATGTTCCATACTCTGCTCACACAGCCAATGGGTGGACCTTTCACTTTTGCTTCTCTATCCAGTTTTGATCTTTATTTCTGCAATAACGTTGTGCATATCTGTGTTTCATTAGAACTGCAAAGACTAATCTTACTGATTATTTCTTTGAGTAAATGAATCAGATAATACTCAGTCACTGCATAGTAATTTAGATTCCAAAAGGACCAGGTCTCTCCTTAATGGGAACCATCTATTTGGATTGTCATGTTTGTATCAATAAGCATTGCACCCAAAGGACTGAGGTGTCATGGTCAGCCATTACCTGAGTAAGCAGGTAATAGTAATTGTTACGGTAGCTCCGAGATCATTACAATGCTTGAACATCTGCAATGATTCATTTTAATGGATTCCATTTTTAATTCAAAATTAATATGGCCCTTTTAATGACCAGAAGATATCTTGGCTGTTGAAATTAATTCGCACCTGGGGATAAGTGAAGTGTTTTCTGTAGGATTTCAAACTTTCTTATAAGTACAGAAAGGGCATGGTTATGTATATCACATTTGTAGAACCATATTGTGTTTATGCCAGCAATGTATGTTTCCCTTACTACTTTGAAGAACAGAAGAACATAAGAGACACGGGATGACATGGCAGATCAGTGGTTAGCACTGTGCCCCACAGTACCAGGGACCTGGATTTGGGTGATTGTGTGGATTTCCTCCAAATGCTCCAGTTTCCTTCCACTGTCTGAAGATGCGCAGGTCAGGTGGATTGGTCATGTGAAAATTGCCCTGTAGTGTCCAAGGATGTGTAGGTTAGGTGAATTCACCATGATAAATGCAGGGTTACAGTGATACGGTGTGTCTGGGTGGGATGCTCTTCAGTGGGTGAGTACAGACCTGATGGGCTGACTGGCCTCTATCTGCACTGTAGAGGTTCCTTGACTAGGAACAGGAGTAGACAGCCAGGAAGCTGGAAGATCACAGTGAACCAAGCAGCATCAGGAGGTGGAGAAGTCGATATTTCAGGTGTAACTCTTCTTCAGGACTATGGGAGCTACAGATAAAGAGGATGACTGGGGCCAGGGTGATGAGGTATAGGTGAAGACAAGTAGAGAGTACAAGGGTTGGAGGAACAACACCTCATCTTCCGCCTGGGCGACCCACAGTCCGGAGGACTCAACGTTGAGTTCTCCAATTTCAAATAACCTCCCTTCCCAGCCACTCCCCTTCCCTTCCACACTCCTCCCTGCCACCAACTGGATTCATTCCTACCATTCCGTTCCCTCTACATGGCCGTTCCCTCTACATGTCTTCACCTATCCTCATTTCACCACCCTGCCCCCCCCCCCCCCTTTATCTGCAGCTCCCCCCACATCCACCCCCAGTCCTGAAGAAGGGTTACACCCGAAATGTTGACTTCTCCACCTCCTGATGCTGCCTGGCTTGCTGCGTTCTTCCATCTTCTGGATTAGTGGTGCTGGAAAAGCACAGCTGTTCAGGCAGCATCCAAGGAGGTGGAGAAGTCAATGTTTCGGGCAAAAGCCCTTCATCAGGAATAAAGGCAGTGAGCCCGAAGCGTGGAGAGAGAAGCTAGAGGAGGGTGGGGGTACGGCGAAAGTAGCATAGAGTACAATGGGTGAGTGGGGGAGGAGATGAAGGTGATAGGTCAGGGAGGAGAGGGTGGAGTGGATAGGTGGAAAAGGAGATAGACAGGTCGGACAACTCCGGACAAGTCATGGGGACAGTACTGAACTGGAAGTTTGGAACTAGGGTGAGGTGGGGGAAGGGGAAATGAGGAAACTGTTGAAGTCCACATTGATGCCCTGGGGTTGAAGTGTTCCGAGGCGGATGATGAGGCGTTCTTCCTCCAGGCGTCTGGTGGTGAGGGAGCGGCGGTGAAGGAGGCCCAGGACCTCCATGTCCTTGGCAGAGTGGGACGAGGAGTTGAAATGTTGGGCCACGGGGCGGTGTGGTTGATTGGTGCAGGTGTCCCGGAGATGTTCCCTAAAGCACTCAGCTAGGGGGCACCCAGTCTCCCCAATGTAGAGGAGACTGCATCGGGAGCAACGGATACAATAAATGATATTAGTGGATGTGCAGGTAAAACTTTGATGGATGTGGAAGGTCCTTTAGGGCCTTGGATAGAAGTGAGGGAGGAGGTGTGGGCACAGGTTTTGCAGTTCCTGCGGTGGCAGGGGAAAGTGCCAGGATGGGAGGGTGGGTTGTAGGGGGGCGTGGACCTGACCAGGTAGTCACGGAGGGAAGGCGGAAAGGGGTGGGGAGGGAAATATATCTCTGGTGGTGGGGTCTTTTTGGAGGTGGTAGAAATGTTGGCAGATGATTTGGTTTATGCAAAGGTTTGTAGGGTGGAAGGTGAGCACCAGGGGCGTTCTGTCCTTGTTACAGTTGGAGGGGTGGGTCTGAGGGCGAAGGTGCGGGATGTGGACGAGATGCATCTCTAACCACATGGGAAGGGAAATTGCGGTCTCTAAAGAAGGAGGTTATTTGGTGTGTTCTGTGGTGGAACAGGTCCTCCTGGGAGCAGATAGGCCAGAGGCAGAGGAGGAGGGAATATGGGATGGCATTTTTACAAGAGGTAGGGTGGGAAGAGGTGTAATCCAGGTAGCTGTGGGAGTCGGTGGGTTTGTAAAAAAAATGTCAGTGTCAAGTTGGTCGTCATTAATGGAGATGGAGAGTTCCAGGAAGGGGAGGGAGGTGTCAGAGATGGTCCAGGTAAATTTAAGGTCAGGGTGGAATGTGTTGGTGAAGTTGATGAATTGCTCAACCTCCTCACGGGAACACGAGGCGGCGCCAATGCAATCATCAATGTAGCGGAGGAAGAGGTGGGGAGTGGTGCTGGTGTAATTATGGAAGATCAACTGTTCTACGTAGCCAACAAAGAGACAGGCATAGCTGGGGCACATATGTGTGCCCACGGCTACCCGTTTGCTCTGGACGAAGTGGGAGGATTCAAAGGAGAAATTGTTGAGGGTGAGGACCTGTTCGGCCAAACGAATGAGAGTGTCGGTGGAAGGGTACTGTTGGGGACGTCAGGAGAGGAAAAAATCGGAGCGCTTGGAGGCCCTGGTCAAGGTGGATGGAGGTGTAGAGGGATTGGATATCCATGGTGAAAATGAGGTGTTGGGGACCGGTGAAACGGAAGTCTTGGAGGAGGTGGAGGGCGTGGGTGATGTCTCGAATGTATGTGGGGAGTTCCTGGACTAGGGGGGATAGGACAGTGTCGAGGTAGGTAGAGATGAGTTCAGTGGGGCAGAGCACGCTGAGACAATGGGTCAGCCAGGGTGGTCAGGCTTGTGGATCTTGGGAAGGAGGTAGAACCGGGCAGTGCGGGGTTCCCGGACTGAGGTTGGAAGCTGTGGGTGGGAGATCCCCTAAGATGATGAGGTTCTTCGTGGTCTGGGAGATAATGGTTTGGTGATGGGGGGTTGGGTCATGGTCGTGGGGGCAGTAGGAAGAGGTGTCCTCAAGTTGGTGTTTGGTTTCAGCGGTGTA